>NC_136059.1:2010636620-2012034320 GCF_964261635.1 Lissotriton helveticus
ATTGCAGCCTTGTTTAGCTGGGGTTATCAATTATTCTTCAAGTAATTCAACTTCAAAGTCCAAGCCCTTTTTTGAAACTTCTTGGTAACTAATACCCATTGAATGGCAGTGGATAATTTCCACACTTGCGTCCTTTCTACTACACATTGTGTGTACTTTGTGCACTTCCTTAACTCCTTAGATGAGATATCCATTTCTCAGGCTCCCACAGCGGAATCCAACGCCCTGTCTGTATAATGACCAGAAAAACCAAACACCCACTTCCCTTACAAGGCAGTGGGCACTTTGCACGCCTGCAGCCTTTCTAATTTTTCATCTTTTTTATCTTCCACTCAATCAACACATCATCTATACATATACACACACCTATTTGGTGCTTTTTCTTACTGGGGTTATCAATTATTCTTCAATTTCATAATCTGATTCAAAGTGAAGGCCCTTTAGCGAGCTTTTTTGTTTTAGCTACTACCCCGGCCGAAGGCAGTGGAAAATGTGCACACTTGCTGCATTTCTTGCATGAGGCTACCAATTTTGCGCTCAGTAGATTTCACAACTAGATACCAACAGCGCCAACACTACAGAAAACATTCAATACAATCTTGATTTATTTAAAACAGAGACAATTTCACAATGTCCTCAGATTTTCTTACAGTTTGAACAGTCGGAAATTCAGCCTTCATTTCTTTAGTTTAGAAATGATTCTACTGTATGTCTTGAGATTTTGTTTAAATAAGTGACAAAAACCATTTGTTTATATCTGTTAACAACTGCCTTCAATCTACACTGCAAAGGGAACGTACAAGCTCAGCACCAAAGATACTACTTACTCAGTGCACCAGAGATTATCACAAAGAAGACTGAACACATGTATGTCACAGTGAGAGATACTGTCCTTTTTAAATGGAATTGATGCAGAATTCAATCGACAAAAGACATTACTTCAATTACTGTCCCCCCCCCGACTACACATCATCACTGGATGCGTTCAAGCTCAGGGACAAAGATTACTAACTCAGTGCACCAGAAATCATCACCTCGTGACCGTATTGAATGAGATGACTTATTTAGAAAAAAAAAATCATACTTTTTGGAGATATACTTCAACTTACGTTTGTGAATACACAACCAATATTTATTAGGAAACTTGATTTTAAAGACTTTGCTACCAATGTGTCCTGCTTGGACCACTCCTCATCGCAAACTCCACAGAACTTTTTTGCTTTAGATGTACACTTCCTGCCTTTCTTGCCTGGTATTATCAATTATTCTTCAATTTCATATTCTGATTGAATATCAAGGCCCTTTATCGAACCTTTTTGTCATAACTACTACCCTAGCCGAAGCTTAATACTCCAAAAGTAATCTGTAAAATTTGCCAAACAACTCTCTCAAAGGCTGATCCACACAAAAAATACTTCTTTACACAGCCAATATAGTGTGACACATGAATTTGCACCCCAACAACTTTGATTGAGCTACAACACAAAGATTGAATGGCAACCCACTTGCTGCTGCACCAAGCACATCAACTACTGCAACAGCATCTTCAGCAAGCAATCCAAACTCACATATTAATCTTAATTTTGGTAAACTTAAATTTCTATGCATGTATTGCAATGAACTTTTGTGTTACGAGAAATAGTCTATCAACCTCATCAAAAATAAGAAGCAGGAGCATCGATTTTGTAAAAGAATGGCGCAAATAGCATTCATATATACCTGTGCTCACTAGAGCCTTCAATCTACACTATGCACAGCTGCATTCATAACTTGAATTCAGCTTTCCTTCTACATTAAGGACAGCATTGTATTCAGCCTTGCTTTCCTTAATGCAGAAACAATTATACTACGTCCTCAGATTCTGTTAACTGCAACAAAATAGCATTCATCGATCTTTGTGTCAACAACTGCCTTAAATCTACACTGTGGACACCTCAGTTCACAACTTCAAATCAGCTGTCCTTCTACATTAAGGACAGCATTGTATACAGCCTTGCTTTCCTTAAGGCAGAGACAATTATACTCTGTCCTCAGAATCTGTTAACTGAGATTAAATAGCAGTCATCAATCTTTTTGTCAACAACTGCCTTCAATCTACACTACGGACAGCTGCATTCACAAGTTGAATTAAGCTTTCCTTCTACATTAAGTACCGCATTGTATTCAGCCTTTTTTTCCATAAAGCAGAGACAATTATACTGTGTCCTCAGGTTCTGTTCTTTGTGACTAAATAGCATGCTTCAATCTTTGTGTGAACAACTGTCTTCAATCTACACTATGGACAGCTGGGTTCACAACTTGAATTGAACTTTCCTTCTATATTAAGGACAGCATTGAATCCAGCCTTGCTTTATTTAAGGAACAGACAATTGTACTGTGTCCTCAGATTCTGTTTACTGTGACAAAATAGCATTCATCTATCTTTCTGTCAACAACTGCCTTCAATCTACACTGCGGACAGAAGGGTTCACAACTTCAATTCAGCTTTAGAACTAATATTATCTTCAATATCTGTCCTGACAACAGCCTTCAATATATTCTGCGGTCAGTAAAAATTAAAACATCATAGCAAGAGCTCCACTACTACAGAAAACATTGAATTTAGTCCTGCTTTGTTTAAGGTAGAGACTAATGGATTTTATGTCTTCCGATTTTGTAAAAGAATTTCATAAATAGTATTCATCTATAACTGCTCACTACAGCTTTCAATCTACACTACGGACAGCTCAGTTCACAACTTCAATTCAGCTTTCCTTCTACATTAAGGACACCATTGTATTGAGCTTTACTTTCCTTAAGACAGACACAATTTTACTGTGTCCTCAGATACTATAAACATTCACGAAATAGCATTCATCAATCTTTGTGTCAACAACTGCCTTCAATCTACATTGCAGACAGCTCAGTTCACAACTTCAAATCATCAGCTTTCCTTCTAGATTAAGGACAGCATTGTATTCAGCCTTGCTTTCCTTAATGCAGAGACAATTATACTGTGTCCTCAGACTCTGTTAACTGAGATAAAATAGCATTCATCAATCTTTGTGTCAACAACTGCCTTCAATCTACACTGGGGGCAGCTGTATTCACAACTTCAATTCAGCTTTCCTTCTACATTAAGGACCACATTGTATTCAGCCTTTTTTTTCCTTAAGGTAGAGACAATTATACTGTGTCTTCAGATTCTGTTATCTGTGACTAAATAGCTGTTGTTGCTGATAACTTTTATGTCGGTCAAACGACCATAAAAAGTGCATATAAAATACATCAGCACTACATTAAAATAATAATTAATCATAGAATGTTTAAAAAAAGAATTGAACTAGAAGTTATCACAGTACAAGACATTAAAAAACAGAATATACAGCTGTTAAGTTAAACAAGTTTTTCTCCTACGCCACATGTTAAATAAATAGCGAGAAACCGCAAACACAATGGGAGGATGGGTATCATGAATCAGTATCCTACAGGCCTGTGAAAAGTGCAAAAGTCCCAAGTTCTTACAAATAGGTTTTAACCAGCGTTTTCTAATTGCAGAATACGCAGGGCAGAAAAACAATACATGGGTTACATTCTCAGTTTTGTAGCTACATGCAGGGCAAACTTCATTGATCGGGTTTGACCATTTAGATGTAAAGGACCTAATAGGAAGAGTGCCATGCCTTAACTGTAAATATAGCTTTCGAGCAACTGGGGGTTCAATTAGGTCCATGAATTCCTCAACTTTAGGTTCTGGTTTAACTAGGAGGCACTCGGATGTCAGCCTACCCAATGATGCAGAGCTCATTAGTGTTTGGTAATTTAACGTACGTATCTGGAAAAGAAGTTCTTTCTTAGATATCCCGAGGCAAAAGATCTCAGGGGTTTCCCACAATTCAGGATAACCTAACCGGATACTAACAGCACTAATGTGCTGAAGCCAAGGGATCTTTTTATTTTTAAGAAGAGACCAAATCTCTGAGAATTCCGCTCTGTATGCGACCAATTCAGGGACTGACCACAACCTCTTCCAGTACATAATTTGTCTAGCACTTGTGATCTCCTCTATTGGCAACATGCCAAGGTCATATCTAAGAGGGATCAGAGGCGTGCTGGATGGTAACCCAACTAAATTTTTGACAAAAGACTGCTCCACCTTTTTTAAATTTGTTATCTGCTTGTGCCTCCAGAGTTCAGCCCCATAGGTTGCTGCCAGTCTAGCCTGGTGACAATATACCTCTAGGGCTGGGGACACCGGCCTAAAGGTAGACTCCCTGAAGACTTTACGTATGCCCCTGCTAACTGGGATAACCTGAGTGAAGATTTAGCGATCTGCATATTCCAATCAAAATTCTCTGTCAGAGTGACACCCAAATAAACAAATGTTTTAACCCTTTCAAGGGGAGTACCATGTAAAACAGGGTTTGGGCGTACACGCTTAGGGGGATTAAAAATCATAAACTTTGTTTTCCCTAAATTGATTTCCAATCCCCGAAGCTCGCAAATTTCCACAAAGCCATCAAGTATTCTTTGAATGCCCGATGATGTTCTAGACAACAACAGAGTGTCGTCTGTGAACATCAGAGCGGGCACTCTACCTGTAGCCAATTTAGGGGCATCGTTATTTTCCACACCATTCAAGTATTCCACAAGGCCATTTACATAGAGACTAAATAGCGTTGGTGCCAATACGCACCCTTGGCGAACTCCTTTTTGAACAGGGAATTGATCTGTAAGTTCGCCATGCCTACCACACCTGACCTGGGCAAAATTGTTTGCATGAAGCCTAGAAAGAATAGCTAACAAGTAGGGCGGAAGGCCCAGGTCTGCTAGTGCTCCCCACAATTTTTCACGCGGGACTAGATCAAATGCCGCCCGCAGGTCCACAAACACAAAGTAGAGGCTGCCACCCTCCACCTTTGCTGTTTTCCAGTACAAGACCTGCAGGCGGAATATCTGGTCTAGAGTGGAGGTACCGGACCTGAAGCCTGCCTGTAATGTAGACAATATCCCGTTATCCTCAATCCACCCAAGAATCCTATCAAGGATAACCCTCCCCATCAGCTTTTGAGATGTATCGATTAGGCTGATGGGTCTATAGTTAGAGGGGGTTAGGGGGCAGCCCTTTTTTAGAATAGGCACAATTTCAGCTCAAAGCCAAGTGGGGGGCAGGTCATCTCCCTGAAGGATGCCGTTGAATAGAACAACCAAATAGGGTGCCCAGATTTTCGGTTGCGTCCTAAACAAAACCCCTGGTAGTTTATCCAAACCTGGGGCCTTATTAGGAATCAATTTGCCTATAGCTGTCACTACCTCAGTCAAGGTGAAAAATTAAACTGGGGCGGTGCATGAGGGGACTGTAGTTAACTAACCCCGTTCTTCGGCCCCGCTGTCACTTCGAAGTTGGTGGAATTCAGGTGTAACAGGCATTCCATCAGACTCAGAGATGCCATAAAGAGCACTAAAGTGGCTTTCCCAAATTGAAGGAGCAATATTGGGGGCAAGTGCGGGGGTGTGCCCACTAAGTCCAGTTGCGACAATGGACCAGAAAGATTTGGAATCGTTGGATCTAAGCGCAAATCCCAATTCCTCCCACATAGTGGCCTCCCATTCCTTCTTGGCATCACGGATTGCCGTTTTATACAAGATGCGATGGACCCTGATTGCCTCCCTGTTATTGGTTTTTATTGCTATTAGAAGGGCCTTCTTGGCCTTCCGACAGGAGGTATTAAACCATCGAGAAGTCGTGATTTGAGGCTGATTTGCCCTTCTCACAGGATACAAAGTATATTTAAGTGCGGCAACCAGTTGGATATGTATTTCAGATGCCCTTCCTAGATGGCCAACTTTCCCCATATCTTCAATAAATGGGATAACGGTCTCATATAATTCGGCAAGTTTACTAGTGGACATCTGGAGGTCTGGCCATTTGACCCTACGCCTGCAATTTGTTATTTTTAAAGGCGCAGTGGCACAATGTTCAACCGGAGTTTGGCATTTCAACCCAAAACTCCCCGGTTTAAGTGACAGGACCAGGGCATTATGATCACTGTCAGATCTTTCAATAACCCTGAACTCATGAAGCCTGTCCCAGTGCCTGGCCTCGATAAAAATATAATCGATTACTGAGGTACTAAATTTTAATCGATTAAACGTGTCTTTCCCTGGTCTATCAGGCTCCACCCTCCCGTTGCAAGCTCGCAATGATGTCGCTAGTGCAAATGACTGCAATTGCAGGACTAAAGGAGTCCATGCCTTGACCCGGGTAGTCAATGGCTCAGGAATAGCCCACAACAAATCAACCTCGTCCGGGTTGCTCAAACTCGGGTCCATAAGCGGCTCGAAGTGACAGTGAAAATCTCCACCCAGGATTAGCACGGTGGAAGGGTCAATCGACTGAATGAAGGTTAACAAGGTTTCAATAGCCTCTGACTCGAGGCCCCGCCTAACTGGCCTTGAGTAAACATTAATCAAAGCAATGTCTGGCCCATTTAAAGTAGTCAACAATACACACTGGACATCCATTGAATTAGTTGAAATTTGGGATGCCTTAACTCCTAGGTGTGTACCAACCCATATGGACAGCCCATCCGAGGGCCTACCTCTCTCACCCAAGCTTGCCAAAACATCGTATGTTGCAAAACCCTGAACCCTACTTTCTTTTAACGCCCAGGTTTCCTGCAACATACAGATGTCATGTGTAGCCATAAAGGAGCCCGAATCTGGAATGGGCAATTTACTTTTAAGGCCCACCACGTTCCAAGAGAGGATTTTGACCTGGGCAGCCAACAAGTCTTGCTTAGTTGGTTCACAATCTAAAATACCAGAAAGATCATTAATAGTGCAGGGACTAGGATCTGTCCCCGACTCAGGTTGACAGTTCATTATAGGTCGGTCATCAGGAGAAATAACAATTACATGATGAGTAGTTTGTTCTGATGTCAAGACTTGCACTAAAGGGCTTAGATTAACATTTGCATCTTGGTTCTCAGTGGTAGGTCGCATATTGATAGGGTGGTCCGTTTGTCAATCGCAATCATCGAAACCTGAAAAGGCATCAAACCTATTTGCGACTTCCAGCGGGGTGAATGGTAACAGATGGTCCATCTTCCTATTTCCTGGGAAATGATCCATCCTCCAGAATCCATTTCTATGACTCCTAAAGGGTACGGTTTCCCACCCAAATGCATTTTCAGCAATCATAGGATTAGGTGCCTGCGTCATATACCGGTTGTTAGAGGGTATAGACGGTTTAATCTGTGGACATGCTAGAGCCCCAGGATAGATTGTAGGGTTCACTAGGGATCTTGGATAAAAATAAGTCAGATCACGAGGAATGATGGAATTACCAGCGATCCCTGGAATCCAATTTAAAATATATCTAACAGTTCCAGGATCTTTAAAGTTGATGACAATTAGGTCCCCCTTTATGTCTTTCACTCTACTTCCCAGCCAGGGAAGTCGCCGAACATTCAAAATATCTCCAATACTATTAAAAGGAAGTGGTCGATTTTGGTTAAGCCAATGCATAGTTTTATTTTTTAGCTGAGAGAACCCTTCCCTCTTGCCAACCTCTAATTTTGGGACTCCAGTAAGCACAACCACAAAAGGAACCGCCTCAGGGGGTAATTCGACTTGGCGCCTCCTATGCTTCTCTGTCCTGGCAGGGCTGGGAATTCCCCTCTTATCTCGCGGATTTCCTGTGAAAGATTTATTCCCTGCCTTCAAAACTTCACTAGCAGCATGCGGTGCTGGTTGTTGAGCCGGTTTAGGGGGTATTGCCTCCTGTTTTATAGAGTTCGTAAGCTTGCCAATCTTTTTTATACCCTTTTCGGCAACAGGGGTAAGAGATGGCACTATAACTGCAGGGGGTGGCACTGACTTCACAGGGTCCTTAGGTAATCCAACATTGTTACATAAAGCCAGTTCTAAATCTTCCCGCTGTTGCTCCACCCTCTTCAGCCTCTCTATAATGGGCAAGATAAATGACCTGATTAAATGTTCAAAACTTTCAAGAGGAACAGCGGACAGTGCTTCCTTAGGCGGACAGTGTAAAGAAGTAGCTAAACCTGGTGGAGTTAATACAGTCAATGCAGGAACTCTTGGAGTTAATACTGCTTCCGTGGGAGCCATTGGAGTTGGAGCAGTTGATACAGTAGCCTTTGAGGTAGGGACAGTTATTGCATTAGCTTTTATAGTTTTACCAAAGTCAGAGTGGCTAACCTTGCTTCTTTGTGGATCACTGTCCCTCTTCCATCTTTTATTTGGTGGCGGACCGTAAACTTTGGGCATGGCTGATTTCCTAACCTGTTTCTTTTTTTTATAGGTCTCTTCTATTAGTAGAGGTGGCTCAGCTATCACGGCTGCTCCTATAATAGGATTGCTAGAGAGGGATGCATTATTCAAGTCCTGGGTGTTGTAGGTATCAGGTGGAGGGGGAGTGTCTCGCAAGAGTATAGGGATACTGCCTATGGATAGCGGGTCCTCATTTTCAGTGTGAGAACTTGCATCAAGTGAAGTAGTTTGATGCAAACAATCCAAGAGAGGTCTACTTTTCATGCATTCAATAGAGCGACGTCGCTCAGCCCTACGCTGAGCCAAAACACTCTCCTTTTCTAAATCTGTAACGACCTTAGTAAAGTAATTTTCTAGTGTACCCTTGCTAATCCCAACTGCGCCTCCAGATGCGGATTTGTCAAGAGTCGCAGCCATAGCAAATAGGCGTCCAACAAGAATACCCAAATAATCCTTTGCAACTTGTTAGGATATGGGCCCAGCCCGGCCTCATCGTGCCTCTGAGGGCCATAGAGGGCCCGCCCTTTGCCCGGGCTTCTCCTGGGACGCTCCCGCGCAGCGGGTAGGATGGTCTGTTAATATAGAGGAATTGGTTAGTGGGGGCGGGGCAAGCAGGGAGAGCGGCCCAGGTGACACAGGTTAGGCTAGCAAAGACTCCTGGGAGATGGAGTCCCTGGTCCCACCGCTCGCAGCCCTGCAGCGAAACTACGCACCCACAGCAGCAATCTCCAAGGACCCGACCCTCCTTTGGTCCACAGTCCAGGGGTGGCGCACACAACGAACTTGACCATGGAAGTGTCTTCCAAGTGTGTTCTTGTGGTTTGAGAGTCTGCCTCTTATTGCAGTATTGTCCTTCTTCCTGTGTCTGGGACTCGTGGGTGACTTGCACCCGTCACTTTCTCCTGTAACACACTGTTTTCTACCTCCTACATTTGTTTGTTTTGACACCTGCACAAGTGCCACCAGTGCCTACGTAACATTTGTTCTTGTGCTGGAGTGTCCTCCATATATTGCAGTATTATACCTCTATATTTATTTTGTACGCTTTTTGTAACCTGCACACGTCACTTTTTCCTCCTGCAATGCACCGTTTGCTACCTCTTGTATTTTGTTGACTCACGATTGTCACTTTTGTAATGCACCGTTTACTACCTCTTATATTTTGTTGGCGCACAATTGTCATTTTGCTTCATTTAATGTAACGCTTGCTTTTGTATTTTGCTCACTTGTAATGTTCTCATGTATCAGTTCTGTTCCTATTGTGAAGCGCTCTGACACCTTCGGGTAAAGTCCGCGCTATATAAAAATGCATAAATAAATAAATAAAACGAAGCGGGACCCGCGGAGCGGGTTCCGGGAGGTGCAGCGCTGGAACTAGAGCACACAAACAGCAACCAAAGTTCAAAGTCCCGGCAGGTAAAATGATTTGATGTAGTGTCCCAAGCAGGTTCTGGGGGCAAAGGTTTTTAAAGTCGTTGGTGGGGCGGGGCAAGCAGGGAGAGCGGCCCAGGTGACACGGGTTAGGCTCGCAAGGACTCCTGGGAGATGGAGCCCTTGGTCCCACCGCTCGCAGCCCTGCAGCGAAACTACGCACCCACAGCAGCAATCTCCAAGGACCCGACCCTCCTTTGGTCCACAGTCCAGGGGTGGCGCACACAACGAAGCGGGACCCGCGGAGCGGGTTCCGCAAGGTGCAGTGCTGGAACTAGAGCACACAAACAGCAACCAAAGTTCAAAGTCCCGGCAGGTAAAATGATTTGATGTAGCGTCCCCTAAATAGCTTTCTTCAATCTTTGTGTGAACAACTGCCTTCAATCTACACTACGGACAGCTGGGTTCACAACTTGAATTCAGCTTCCCTTCTACATTAAGGACAGCATTGCATTTAGCCTTGCCTTTCTTAAGGCACAGACAATTATACTGCATCCTGAGATTCTATTATTTGTGACTAAATGGCATTCATTGACCTTTGTGTCAACAACTGCCTTTAATCTACACTACAGACAGCTCAGTTCACAACTTCAATTGAGCTTTCCTTCTACATTAAGGACAGTGTTGTTTTCAGCCTTGCTTTCCTGATGGCAGAGACAATTTAATTTAATTTAATTTAGGGTTTATATAGCGCTAGGAATCGACTCCCGGAGGAGTATCTCCACGCTTCAACCGCTGGGGAACCCGTCCTGGCTCACCCTGAGAGATGGTCCCTGATGGGTATCTCTAAGGTGCGACCAAGCATCCCCGGCGGTCTGGGGGGGCCGTTGTGAAGAGGAGGCAAGCTGATGCCCAGAGTTGGCGAGTGTGGTTTCTGACTAGAGTAGGCACCGAGGCGAGAATTATCGAGTCCGCTGACCCTGGTCCACGACCCTGCCGCGTCGGGAATCGAACCCTGGTCCCGGGCCGTTCTCTGCTTACGGGTCTGCCGCCTCTAACCAGTGAGCCACACTTCTCCACAACAATTATACTGTGTCCTCAGATACTGTTAACTGTGACAAAATAGTATGTATCAATCTTTGTGTCAATAACTGCTTTCAATCTACACTGCGGACAGCTGCATTCACAACTTGAATTCAGCTTTCCTTCTACATTAAGGACAGCATTTAATTTAGCATTGCTTTCCTTAAGCCAGAGCCAATTATACTGTATCCTCAGATTCTATTATCTGTGACTAAATAGCATTCATCGATCTTTGCGTCAACAACTGCCTTCAATCTACACTGTGGACACCTCAGTTCACAACTTCAAATCAGCTTTCCTTCTACATTAAGGACTGCATTGTATTCAGCCTTTTTTTCCTTAAGGCAGAGACAATTATACTGTGTCCTCAGATTCTGTTAACTGAGATAAAATACCATGCATCAATCTTTGTGTCAACAACTGCCTTCAATCTACACTGCGGACAGCTGCATTCACAACCTGAATTCAGCTTTCCTTCCACATTAAGGACCGCATTGTATTCAACCTTTTTTTCCTTAAGGCAGAAACAATTATACTGTGTCCTCATATTCTGTTATCTGTGACTAAATAGCATTCTTCAATCTTTGTGTGAACAACTGCCTTTATGTACACTACGGACAGCTGGGTTCACAACTTGAATTCAGCTTTCCTTCTACATTAAGAACAGCATTATATTCATCCTTGCTTTCCTTAAGACAGAGACAATTATACTGTGTCCTCAAATGATGGTAACTGAGATACAATACCATTCATCAATCTTTGTGTCAACAACTGCCTTCAATCTACACTGTGGACAGCTGCATTCACAACTTCAATTGGCCTTTCCTTCTACATTAAGGACAGTATTGTTTTCATACTTGCTTTCCTTATGGCAGAGACAATTATACTGTGTCCTCAGATTCTGTTAACTGAGATAAAATAGTATTCATTAACCTTTGTGTCAACAACTGCCTTCAATCTACACTACCGACAGCTTCATTTACAAGTTGAATTAAGCTTTCCTTTTACATTAAGTACCACATTGTATTCAGCCTTTTTTCCATAAGGCAGAGACAATTATACTGTGTCCTCAGGTTCTGTTATCTGTGACTAAATAGTATTCTTCAATCTTTGTGAACAACTGCCTTCAATCTACACTAAGGACAGCTGGGTTCACAACTTGAATTCAACTTTCCTTCTACATTAAGGACAGCATTGCATTTAGCCTTGCTTTCCTTAAGGCAGACACAATTATACTGTATCCTCAGATTCTATTATCTATGACTAAATAGCATTCATCGATCTTTGTGCCAACTGCCTTCAATCTACACTGCGGACAGAAGGGTTCACAACTTCAATTCAGCTTTAGAACTAAAATTATCTTCAATATCTGTCCTGACAACAGCCTTCAGTATATTCTGCGGTCAGTAAAAATTAAAAATTCATAGCAAGAGCTCCACTACTACAGAAAACATTCAATTCAGCCTTGCTTTATTTAAGGTAGACACTAACGGATTTTATGTCTTCTGATTTTGTAAAAGAATGTCACAAATAGTATTCATCTATAACTGCTCACTAGAGCTTTCAATCTACACTACGGACAGCTCAGTTCATAACTTGAATTCAGCTTTCCTTCTACATAAAGGACAGCATTGCATTGAGCCTTCATTTTCTTAAGGCAGAGACAATTATACTGTATCCTCAGATTCTATTATCTATGACTAAATAGAATTCATCGATTTTTGTGTCAACAACTGCCTTCAATCTACACTACAGAGAGCTGAGTTCACAACTTCAATTCAGTTTTCCTTCTACATTAAGGACAGTATTGTTTTCAGCCTTGCTTTCCTTCTGGCAAAGACAATTAAACTGTGTCCTCACATTCTGTTAACTGTACAAAATAGCATTCATCGATGTTTGTGTCAATTAATACCTTCAATGCATATTACGGACAGCAGAGTTCACGGCTTCAATTCAGTTTTGCATGTAAATTTCTCTTCAGTATGTGTGCTTAGAAGAGCCTTCAAAAAATCCTGCACTCAGTAGAGTTCACAACCAGATACCAAGACCGCCAGCACTACAGAAAACATTCAATACAATCTTGATTTACTTAAAACAGAGACAATTGCACAATGTCCTCAGATTTTCTTAAACTTTGAACACTTGAAAATTCAGCCTTCATTTATTTAATGCAGACATAATTCTACTATGTGTCCACATTTTTAAAAAAACGCATATTATATGAAACAGGAAACTATAGAAAATCTACTTGAGAAGGCTTTCGAATTACATTTTTTAAAATTTGTTTTAGTAATCAATACAATTCGATCATTAGATAAACTAATCCCTTTAATGAAACCAAGTGAAAAATACAAACTAACAGAAGTCATTTTTCAGAAGCTTTTTTGGGTGAATGGAACCATAGTTCAAGTTCTGAGCCTTTTCTTAATGATGAGGTATCTTCAGAGTAATGATTTGTTGCATGCAGATGACACTAGTAGTCGTGCCTATGAAGTTGGAAATGCTTGTACTATTGTGAAAGACAAAATTATTCCTAGAAATGCAAAAGAAGTGTTAGCTGAGGAACTTTTAGGGAGATGCCCTAAAACTCCAGAGAACATTTCCAATTGCAGTAGTATTTATACTGTAAGTCAAGAATCTATTATTTTTTTATGCAATCTCTTACATAACTATATTAAGAAAAGTGTTAAGCAAAAGATTAACATGTGGCAAGTACTAGACTCTTGCACAGTAAGAAAAAATACTGCTTTCCAACGTCATTTTCTGGCTTGTCTTTCTGAAAAAGTATAGCGAAGTGTTTTTCATCAATTCAGAATGTTACCAGTTCATCATACTCAAATCAGGAAAAAAGTCAGAACATTGTATTACGCAAAAATTCCAGCACTAATGTTAAAAAAAAGTTGAACAGTACTCGTTTCCGTGCATCTGTATCAGATGTAACAAATGTCTCTGTTGAAATTCAGCTTACTTACTTTGATCCTCAGGAAGATAGTGCCGAAACTGAGATATTAATAGAAGAAAATGTGGAGCAGAATATACAATGTTGTACTGTATAATAATCTTGAGTTCATAATTATTCCTTCTGAACTGATGGTTTTAAATACCTATGAGTTTATTCTTATTAAATGTGTGCATCCATTTCAGGCTATTGTTCATATAGAGCCTAAGACAGGATAATTGCCTCCTTCTGATTTACTAACACCATTAAAGGGAAGAGTTATATAATTGCCAGCAGATTTTTTTAAACAACTGAAACAATTGGTGTAGAAAATGTAGAAGATGAGCCTCCAAAGAAGAAGAAAAAAGCTCTACTTTGCAACTTATTTACTATCCCTGATGGGCAAAAAAAAATTAATACTGCGTTACTAACCTATAAAATTTGCCAAACAACTCTTTAAAGGAGTCATCCTTGCATAAAATACTCCTTTGGCACACCAACTATGATGCCACATATCAAGAACTTGCACCCCAATAACTTTGCTTGACCTCCAACACGGATGTTACAGGAAAACCCACCTACTGCTGCACCAAGCACATCGATTGCTGCACCAGCCTATTCAGAATGCAATCCACAACCAGAAATTAACCTAATTTCGGTGAAATTAACATTGTATTAATTTATTGTGATGAACTTTCCTCTTACGAGGATCAGTCTATCGACCTAATAAAATGCAAGGAACAGTAGCATCACTATGCTCAACATTACTTTTTTTGACATTATCTTGTAATTAGTATCAACTACCTCAGCCTAAGGCAGTGCTTAATTTGCACACTTTCTGCCTTTCCTGAGTGGGTATATCAATTATACTTCAATTTCATATTCTGATTGCATTGTTTGTTTAGATGTGATACCCATTTCTCACCCTCCCACTGCGTAATCTGACACACAGTCTGTGTAATGAGCCCCAAATCCCAATATTCACTTCCCTGACAAAGTAGTAGATAGTTTGCAGGTCTACTTGTCTTTCTTATTTTACACCTTTTCCATCTTCCACTCAATCAACAGATCATCGACACATACACACACTTACTTGCTGCCTTTTTCACTGGGGTTATCAATTATTCTTCAAGTAATTCAAAGTCAAACTACAGGCCCTTTCTTGAGCCTTCTTGGTAAGTACTACGCATGAATAGCAGTGAGTAATTTGCACACGTGCGTCCCTTATTGCATCTTTTCTACCTCACAGTGTGTGTACTTTGTGCACTTCCATTACTTGCTTAGATGTGGTACCCATTTCTCAGCCTCCCACTGCTGAATCCGACTCACAGTCTGTGTAATCAACTGGCAATCCAAACATCCACTTCCCTCACAAGGCAGTGGGTATTGTGCGGGTCTGCTGCATTTGTTATTTTTCCCCTTATTCATCTTCCACTCAATCAACACACCATCTACAAGTACACACACCTACTTGCTGCCTTTCTTGGCTATGGTTATCAACTATTCTATATCATATTCGTACTCAGAGTGCAGGCCCTTTATCAAGCCTTTTTGATGTAACAACTACCCCAGCCTAAGGCAGTAAGAAATTTGCAGAATTGCTGCCTTTCGAAAACTGTGTTACTGTTTCCTGGAACTTTAAGGATACAGACTGGGCAATTACAGATATAAAAGACACATTTGCAGGTGCATAGAAGAGTGCATACTCAGTCTAAAAGGGTTTGAAGCAGTCCATGCACCAATTCCCACTTTGCAACATGACTACTTCTGTACTATCTAAATGATTACAATTTTCAGCCCTAGGTAGATTGGAACTTTTTTTATCTCCTCGTAACATTAAGAGAGAGGACGTAAAGTGGATTAAAGTCCATTTTACAGATAGGGCCCGCCTTAATAGAGAGGGGAGGGAAATAATGAAACCATCTATAAGAGCTCACGCTATGTTAATCACTACCCCAACCCTGGAACCATACCTGAATTTTGTTACAAGACCCCTTCATAGATTTTTTATTAACGAGATTCAGGTTTAATCTGATTCAATTTTCTCTAGGTTATTACCCATTATGGAACCATTCGAAAGATGCACCCCCTTGTGACTGTGATAAATTCTCTGAGCAGGATACCATGCCTTTTACGATGTTTTGTGGGTTTTATACTGCTGCTAGGAAAAAATATCTATTACCTGTGCTGAGGGAGGCGGGTTGTATTCAAGTTAGACCTGCTTTAATTTACCTCCAGATGTTGGGCAATATTTACATTACTTTTAGTGTTGCCAGTTTCCTAGCAGAAGCTTTTCGTTCTAGAAAAAACGAGCTCCACTGAACATTTTATTGTAAATAAGGTATCTTTTATTAGTGTTAGACACGATGCAGCTTAGCCAATTTTGGGTTTGCCCTGTTGTTGTATTAATTATGAAATGTGATTTTAATGTATATGTATTGTATGTGCTTTTTATGGTTTTTTAAAAATCGAATAAAGAGTGCTTTGACTGATTACAATTCTGGAAGAAGAATGTCTCAAACCATTTCAATAAATGTATACTTATAACATCGCATAACTTAATAGAGCTTCTAAAATAATTTCATGTATTTCATATGCCTCATTATCAATTTCGAAAGTCATATGATCATACTCGATGCCATCTAATGGTTACAGAAAATCAATACCCAAGCTTAACTCTGTGAAATTACACCTAATGTCTGCAGCATTTATATCTTCCTCTTCATTACCGGTACTTGTAAAAAGTATTTTCAGCTCTTCCTTGACAATGTTACTGATTTCAAAAGTGTATTCTAAATTGTTTTGTTGATTTTCCATACTGAATTTCTTATGTTGTAGCTCCTTGTAATAGCAGCATATGTGGTGATTCATATGAATTATATTAAATATTTATTTTTCAAATAAAACAATATTTTGAACATGAGTGTATTCTAGTTTAAAAACATTGCAAAAATTAAATACAATAAATAGTGTTGCTCTGCATTGTGTCAAGTGCTTTATTTATTTATCCTACCTACTGTGTTGTAAACTTAAAACAGTGATGACAGCACCGCCTTACTCTTGACTCACCCCATTACGTTGTCAATTAGGGTGCAGGGAGGCAAAGAAAAGTAGTAAAATGTATGTCTACAGATGTACTGCTATATTCACAACACTCGATGAAGCACATAATAAACAAACTCAGATGCAAAAAAACATACACAAAAGAAGGCTGCACAAAAGTTACACAAACGAAAGCAACAGAAATAGGACACCGAATCTTGAAAACAAACTGGTAAGTAGACAAGAAAACAAAAAAGCTAACAACACTGCAACGGACGCTACGCTGTGGAACTCATTCTGAAGAGAGTTGGAAACATACTGTAAATAAAACGGAATTCAAGTAAAAAAAAAGAAAAATAAATACATGGATGACAAAGTCACTGGAGTAATACTCTCTTCCCCAACACAAAAAAGGATTTTGGAAAAATTATATGTACAAATGTTTAAGGAGCTGCAAAAGACCCCATTTCCCGGGATTCAAAAAATATCATTAGGGAACGTGTGGGGAACACCAATACCCCCACGGTCCCAGCCAGCTCCCCACGTCCTTTGAGAGCCGGCATTGCTTTGTCAGAGAGAGCAGTTTATATGCTGCTCTCTAACGAAAAGCAATATGCTTTCCTACTTCAAAGACACAGCAGCTTAACTTGCTCTCTCTTTCAAATAGAAACAGGTTTGCTGTGCTAAAGAGGAAGCCGCGACGCTCCCACCCTACCAAACCAAACAGCAGAGTCACGGGGGTAGACACCCCGGGACACTGAAGGAGTTGGCCCTGAGACATAGTGCACCCCAGAACAATCAAGAGCTCCAGGACGGAGGCTGCGCGATCCTATCCCAACATTAAAAAGCCCCGAAAAGTGATAATCTCCGGGGCTGGAAGCTGCGTGCCGTCACGGACCCCCTCTATTTTAAATATTACTGCCCCAGTAAGGTGGCGGTCCCCGGCGCATGTACGAGAGCCATGAACTCCCTCCCACATACTTCAAAATAAAAGATGGCTGCCAACACTTCCTAGTTTGAAGCGTTGACAGCCAACCAGCCTGCACCTCCTGATTGTACAGATTTCCATATGCGTACGCTGCGATTTTTCCATTCTTTAAAATAAAAAAATATATGTAGCCTAAAAATTCATGAACAACCCCCATACCAAGCCTAGAGGATCAGGATGTTTCTACGCTGCCCCTTTCCTTATTTCCCAACTTTCTTTTACTGTTTTCTTGTGTCTCGGTTCTAGCGACCAACAACACGGCTGCCAACACTTCCTGGTTTGGAGTGTCGACAAACAGTTGACAGCCAACCAGCATGAAGCTCGTGCTCGAAATTATACGAATTTCCGTACGCGTACCCCGCGATTTTTCTATTTAAAAAAAACAAAAAAAATAGCCTAACAATTTATAACCGAACCCCTGAGCAAGCCTAGAGGGTCAGGATTCTTCTACCCTGCCCCCTGTCCTTATTTCTCAACTTTGTTTTACTGTTTTCTTGTGCCTCGGTTCTAGCGACGAACAAGATGGCTGCCAACACTTCCTGATTTGGAGTGTTGACAGACAGGTGACAGCCAATCAGCATGCAGCTCGTGCTCGTAATTGTGCGAATTTCCGTATGCGTGCAGAACTCCGTCTCTAGATATCGCTATGATTTTACTTCTAATTTTCTCAAAAACTACTGAACGAAATTACACCATTTAACAAAAAGCACAATCTGCAAACCGAACTCTACCTCTCTGCCAAATTTGGTGTAATTCCGTTCAGCCGTTCGGGCTGTAGCCCAGGCTAAAGGTCCCTATGGAAAATTGCATGTGGAAAACATGTTTTGGGACCCCCTTTTCTCTCGGCCCCCACTGAACGAATGACCCCCAAACTTTCAGGGAATGAGCAGAACCGAGCAGGCCATTTTCCTGGTGAAATTCACGAAGATTCGTCCACCGACGCCAAACTTATTCCAAATTAGAATGTTGTTGATTTCCTATGGAAAGTAGAACCTAACTATAACTATATATATATATATATATATATATATATATATATATATATATATATATATATATATATATATATATATATATGGCTGCCCAGTTTTCCCTTGCGTCGGCAAAAGGATGGACCGCACTCTCGTGGCTTAAGGCTTAAGCAGGTACACAATTTATTTATTGTAATCAGCAAAACAGGATACGTTTCGGCATCGCGCCTTCTTCCAACTGTTAATGCACAGCAGATTGCCTGATGTTTTTAAATAAAGTTTCACATGATTTTTTTTTTAAATACGTCATTTCCCTTCATTCATTGAAACAAACGATGCACTTCAATACATGTACTAATAGTGCGGCCATCTTAGAATGTATTTAGTTCACATACATTTAAACTAAGCGATGTGGCCTTATTAAAACAGAAATTATTAAGCCCTGGATGGGCACTTGATTTTGCCAAAGAATCAACAATGTATACACATTAAACGAATAAATAATCACTACAATCAATTTAAATAGCTCAATCAGACTTTGAACATCTCCCTGTTCATGAAATTCATTTACAGTATGCAATTCTTCACATTTATAGAAGGAAACAAATGTTAGAATGTGTAAGCAAAGAAAATATATATGTGTATGAATACTTAACGGGCTGGGAGTTTACAGGTAATGTCTTAAATTATTGTAGGAGAGAGGAGAACTTATTTGCCTAGGTGTATGGCTAATTCTTCTTCTGTGTTGAGACCAAGTGGGGTTCTTTTTTGGAGATCAATAATTAATCTTGATTCCAGCCTCCGCAGCTGGATTTCCCTGTCTCCTCCCCTCTCTTTCATAGGGATTTGATCTAGACAGAAAAAACGCAGGAGATTGCAATCACTCTTGTGTTCTTTGGCGAAGTGTCTCACCACGTGGTATTTTGGGTCATTATGCTGAATGGCCCTTGCATGTTCTAATATTCTTCTTTTGACTGGGTAGATGGTGCTCCCGATATAATGCAATTTACAGGGACACTCTAAGCAATAGACACAAAACGGGGTAGTACATGTCAGGAATTTGTTAATTTTCCTGATCACCGAAGTGCCTGGGATTTCATATGTTGTTATCTTAGTGCTTGCCCTGCATGCTTTACAGTTTTGACAGGGAAAAAAAACAGTCAGATTTCCTAATCTTGGTGTCCTAGGAACTGAATCGAAGTGGCTGTGCACTAGAAGGTCTCTCAATGAACGATTCTTTTTGTAAGTGATTTTGGGAAAACTGGCTCTATCCTCCCCAATGATACTGTATGATTTAAGAATATGCCAGTATTGTGCCATGGCTTAAAGAAAAAGGGGTTACCCTGTGTCCCTCAGAACCTGGGTGATTATGGTTAAATGCAAAAGTGGTTCTGTTGGGTAAAGCAAATCACTTTGTTAATGCTAATTAATGCAAAACAAACGTATGAGAGCTCCCTGAAACACATATAAAGTGAGATAATGAATCCTCAATCCTCAATTTCTTAAAGCCAAGAGGTGATTTGCAATGTATTTATATTGTGATTCAATCACGTTACAGCCGTGCACGCTACCCTTAGCAAGCAGTCGCATCCAGAGAGTGAAGACCCAGCTTGTCTTCCGCTTAGATCGGACCTGACCGGTTGGCACAAGATCAGGCAGAGAAATCCCTCCTGACTTCAATACTGTCCACCCCCTCCCCTCCAGTCTTGATAAAGACCCGACGCGACCACCAACTGGGGCGCAATAGGGTTGAAACGTCGACGCCCACCAATGGTTCAGAAAACTCCAGGATCCTTGAAATAAAATGCTAGGTTTCCTCGGATGTGAAATATATTCTGACCAACTATACCCCTGTACATAATTGTATATATGAATTTTTTGGATCTCACTGTACATTGCTTCACGCACTAAGCACTTGTCACCACTTGTCACATAATTTTCACTTGTGTTTGACAGTCTTTTTTAATGCCATTGTTGAATGAATTACTTCCAATGTAACGTGATTGAATCACAATATAAATACATTGCAAATCACCTCTTGGCTTTAAGAAATTGATTAATTTGTTTTGCTTGAGGATTCATTATCTCACTTTATATGTGTTTCAGAGAGCTCTCATACGTATGTTTTGCATTAATTAGCATTAACAAAGTGATTTGCTTTACCCAACATAACCACTTTTGCATTTAACCAGTATTGTGCCATGGTTTGATGTATTTTTATGGAGTCACTTGAAAAGGTTGTGATAAAGCGAGGTGTTTGATCAACCACATTGATTGGTCTACTCTTCTCCTTAAGTAGATTGGTTCTCGGTATCTTTTGAACCTTCTCATAGGCCTGTTGTAAAATCTGGTCTGAGTATCCTCTAACTTTAAATCTCAAAATTGACTCCTTAGCTGCTAATTCAAAATCTTATGCTAATGTGCAATTTCTCTTAAGACGTAGTAATTCCCCGTACTGAATACTATTCTTTAAAGATTTTGGATGAAATCGAATTTCCTGCTGTAACTTTACGGAATAATGAGGTGCAGATTTTTCCTTCCTTTATGAATAGTTCTAGAAAGTCTACTTCTGTGTCACTTATATTGCCACTAAAATGTAGGTTGACTGTGTTTGTATTCAGGTGTCTAATGTAGGATTTAGCTTCAATTGTAGGACCTTTCCAAAAGATGAAAAGGTCATCAATATATCGGTGCCACCCAATAACTGATGAGACCCAGTGTTGGTTTTTCTCGGCCCGGGCAACCTGCTTCTCCCACCAGCCGATGAACAAGTTCGTGTAGCTGGGGGTGAAGCAGGTTCCCATCATTGTACCCCTACACTGTCTGAAATATTGTTTCTGGAACAAGAAGATGTTGTTATGAAGGCAGAAAGACAAAAACTCAATTAACATCTCATTATGTCTGGAAAACCTTAAAGAACGGGTCTTTAGGAGATACTTCACTGCATGTATGCCATTTTCATGAGAGATACAAGTATATAGTTCAGTGATCCAAGACAATCATCAGCATCTCAGGCTCCCATACAATATCTGAGATTATTCTGATAAAATCAGTAGAATGACGAATATAAGATGGTAAAGCTTTTACATGATCAATCAAAAAGAAGTCCAAATACTGCGACATTGTTTCAGTCAGACTTCCTTTCGATGATATAATGGGTCTGCCCAGTGGTACAGTTTTGTTTTTATGAATTTTGGGCAGATGGTAAAAGGTCGGTACGACCGGTTGTTGGCATGTCAAGAATTTGAATTCATTAGTGTCAAGCATCCCTTGTGATACCCATTTCTCAAGCATTTCGTGATATTTTATGATGCTGCTATTGTATTCATCTTTACTGATTTTGGTGTAACAGGAAGTGTCCCTCAATTGGCGTAATGCCTCTGTGCAGTAATATTCCGGCGTCATTAAGGCGATGTTTCCACCCTTGTCCGATGGTTTGCAAATTAAGTTAGGGTTGGATTTTAGTTTTTCCAATGCCTTTCGGTGGACATAAGATAAGTTCCATTGTTTGTTGTTCTTTGAGCCGTGTTTCCTCAGTTTGTCCAATCCGATCTTAACTGATTCCTCAAACACATCTATAGAATCATGTGGCATTGTGGGTACAAATTTTGTTTGAAGTTAGTTTTCGCTCTTGTTTGTGTGATACCAAACTGTTCAGCAGTTTCTGCAGTGTTGATGGATTGTTCCTGTGAGTCACTAATCGGTTGACTAGCCATGATTTGCAAGAGATTCAAGTCCTCCTCCTCTAAGTTTTCCATTGTTGGTACATTGCTCAAGGTGTCCTGATCCACACTAGTGAAATTTCTAAGCCTATGAAATTTTAAAAGCTTCAATTTACGTGTGAATAGGTATAAATCGATTCTAGTTTGAGTATACTCAAAGTTGTGTGATGGACAGAATGTTAGTCCCTTTTTAAGGACCTCTTCTTCAATTTTGGAGAGTTTGTACGATGTCAAATTCACTATTGTGAGATCCTCAGGAGGATCTATCTCCGATTGCCTCTCTTGCTCCTGGTTTGAGACGCCACCCCTTGATGTTCTGATGGGGAAGCCGCCTCTTCGCGTCTGTCTTGTCTTTGTCTTTGATCTGGGGGTTTGCCTTTGACCCCTCTCTGGTAGGACTGTCGCATTAATTGAAATTCCTCGCAAAAATGGGACTGCGAAGACATCATATCCCTTGCAGCTGGTCTTTCATCCCCGGATTGCTCGGTATCCGTTATATCGAATTCTGATGTAAGAACAACTTGGTAGCTTCTCCTGTTGGTGCCACTTCTCAGGGCTCGTCTTGGTGCATCATACTTACGAGCAAAGGTCAGGATACGCCCTTGCTCGTAGTCCCTGGCATCCCTCTGAAATTTGGTTTGCTTACGTTTTCTGATTTTGTCTTCGTAAGCAATAAGGCGTTTTTTCATTGCTTCCCGTAATTGATCCCGTTGCATCGAGTCTGGATCCTGTGCAATTAATGCTTCTAGCACTTCGATTTCTTTTTGGCATTTTGCCCTGTTGCTCCAGGTGAATTTAATTAAGATCTTCAGCATGCCTCCAGACATCTCTGCAGTATAGCTTGCCCGCTCATCAAGCAATTGTGGGTCGGGATTTTCATAGGCGGGAACCGTGTAAACACGGAGCCCGCTCGGGATCCGTTGAACTTCTAAGTAGTTCTGAAGTGACGTGGCCTCCCACCACTTTCTAATTTCGCGTTCATACAGTCTTTCCAGTTGCACGAATAAAGCTTTGAGGGGGCTTTGTATATTTTGAGTGCTCATCGCGGCATTGCCTGATGCTCCACTTTGCCCTTCTTTAGGCTTGAATATATCCGCTGCGGCTTTGCGCCGCTCTTGATCTGAGTACATCGTGGTTTTAATATGTGAACACTTTATCACCTGTGCTCATGTGTTCATATGCTCAAGCTACTCGTTCCAGTCACAGTCTTTAAGTCAAGTTTATGTGCCTCATATGCCTCATATGCACAGACTTGCAGATAGCAGCGTGACAAGGCAGACAACCAACGCAGAGCAGTGGGCGTGTCAGGCGTCCAACTCACCCGTCCTCATAGTTGAAGCTGCTCTCAGACACGGAGATTCCTTTGAATTCAGTTGCTGCGATGGTGCAGGAGGCGGTGTCAGCTTCGCTTCGATTCGATTTCCACCTCAAAACGCCAAGGTGCACTCCGGAACGGGTGGGTGTCCGTAACCGTGGTGGTGGCGACCGCAGAACAATGGCTGCTCAGTTTTCCCTTGCGTCGGCAAAAGGATGGACCGCACTCTCGAGGCTGAGGGAGGTACACAATTTATTTAGCAGCAAAACAGGAAGCGTTTCGGTATCGCGCCTTCTTCCAACTGTTAATGCACAGCAGATTGCCTGATGTTTTTAAATAAAGTTTCACATGATTTTTTTTTTTAAATGGATCATTTCCCTTAATTCATTGAAACAAACGATGCACTTCATTACATGTACTAATAGTGCGGCCATCTTAGAATGTATTTAGTTCACATACATTTAACCTAAGCGAAGTGGCCTTATTAAAACAGAAATTATTAAGCCCTGGATGGGCACTTGATTTTGCCAAAGAATCAACAATGTATACACATTCAACGAATAAATAATCACTACAATCAATTTAAATAGCTCAATCAGACTTTGAACATCTCCCTGTTCATGAAATTCATTTACAGTACGCAATTCTTCACATTTATAGAAGGAAACAAATGTTAGAATGTGTAAGCAAAGAAAATATATATGTGTATGAATACTTAACGGGTTGGGAGTTTACAGGTAATGTCTTAAATTATTGTAGGAGAGAGGAGAACTTATTTGCCTAGGTGTATGGTTATTTCTTCTTCTGTGTTAAGACCTAGTGGGGTTCTTGTTTGGAGATCAATAATAAATCTCGATTCCAGCCTCCGCAGCTCTATTTCCCTGTCTCCTCCCCTCTCTTTCATAGGGATTTGGTCTAGACAGAAAAAACGCAGGAGATTGAGAGCACTCTTGTGTTCTTTGGCGAAGTGTCTCGCCACTGGGTAATTTGGGTCATTATGCTGAATGGCCCTTGCATGTTCTAATATTCTTCTTTTGACTGGGTGGATGGGGCTCCCGATATATATATCTAAAAATGTCACCTGGGGTTATAGTTACTTGGTACGTTTTTTTACCAGACAAATGCCTTTACTATACATGCCTTAGTGCGAATTTTGTTGTAAAGGCACGCATGATGAAGGCATATGTGTGCTAAAGACTTGCATGTTAAAGACATGCGTGGTAGTGTTGCGGTCATTGTAATGACAGCGTTCTAAAGCCATGCATGGTAATAGCGTGTGTGGTTCCATCTTACATCCTAAATTAACACTATGACCATAAACATACAAATAAGAGTAGACACAACGTGAGATACTGAAAAATTCTTAAAATCTGCTCCTACAGGAAGCATATTATTCCAACATAACAAGCGCAGTCCTTCAAAGAACTGATACAGATCATATTATGATTGAATTTTGGTGAATTAAGTGACTACGCGGTGCGCAACAGTTATAGGACCCTTTGTTTGAGTGGAGAATACCCACCAACACATGTGCTAACAGATTGTTTTGGCACACGCTGCATACTTTTGTTGTCACTGGCCACTATATCGGATCATTGTTTTTGAGATTGGAAAGAAGCCACCCTTGATACTAACTATGGGTGAATCCAAATATGCTGGCATATGAAATAGCTGAGAAATATCAGTCATATGAGATTGCTAGTTACTTAACATCAGATGGTCGCTCTCACTTTATTCTTATACTACAAGGAAAATACAATTGCCCTGAAGACGTCCTAGTAGATTAATAGGAAACTCGTTGGCTGAAGGATTTTTTGATTGAAAAGAAAAGAAATTATAAATTATCTGTTGGGACAATCAACTTCTCTCGCACTAATTGGTTCAACCGGATTTTCATGGACACTTAAGATTTCTTGCATATATGCCAAGAAAGGTGGTGCGGTTCTGATCTATTGTTGTTTAGATCATATTGTGATATATAGACAACATACACGGAGAGCATGTCTGACTGAGCGCTAGTCAGTTATAAGTTTAATGACAAAATGTGCCAACCTGAAAAAACACTAAGCATGCATTTAAACCATAATCATTTAAAGTAACGTTGGTTATGGGCTATTCCAATCTGGTCAGGTGGTAGCAGCACAGAGAATATGCAGGCCTTTTGATCACATAAATATAGAACACAGTTGTCTTTTTTTTGTTTGCCCTCATTCATCTTTTAACCATTGTAGACAGACCATCTGTTCATACCCCTACTCAACAATCTAGAATGATATAGGCTCTTTTGACAAATTCTCTTGATACCTTCAGCCTGTAGGGGTATATTTCCAGACTGACATGCTACTATCCCTCAGAGAAAGAGGTTAGGTTTCACTCCCACTTGATCTGTACGACCAGATGGACTCTTTCGGTGTCCCGAGGGAAGGTCCAGCATAGTCCAGGGAGTATCCAATAGGCATAGTCATCGGACCCGCCCTTCATTATCACAAATTCAAAATAGAAGTAAATAACATATATATATATATATATATCCATATATATATATATATATATATATATATATATATATATATTCACTGAAAAAAACGTAGGTTTCACACCAATTATAGTTAGCTGGAAATTTAACTTGCATAAAACCATTGAAATTCCCACATTATAGTTAGTTGGACTCACTATAACTTGCACGTGCAATGCACTGCTGATGACATCACATATTACATCACTCATGACATGGTCAGTGACATCACTCATGACATCACTGATGACACCATCCAGTGAATGTGTGTCTTTCTGAAAAATACATATGTTTTATATATGTATATGTAAAAGTTGATGGAAGAATAAATGTTTAAATAAGTGTCTAAAGGGATTTTTTTTAAATTGATTGGTTAACTGGCTTATTAAGTGTATCTTATTGAATACATATATTAGTGACTAATGTTTAAATATTTAAATATATGTATTAGTGTTTCACTTTGTGTATAAGTGGCTGCATGGGTTGGTGAGTAGCTACATGTGTATGTATATGGGTTAGAAGTTTTTTTTTGTTTTAGTATCTGTATGAGTATCTGTATGGTTTGGTGTATTACTTAGCACATAGATGCATGAATAACTGACTGTATGTGTTTTGAAAACAGCATATGTGCAGGACTGTATGGGTGGATGAATGTGTATATGTGTGTGTTAGTGAGTGTATGACTCTCACTAGTGTGATTATCAGTAACTACATATGTTTTAATCTAGTATATGTGAATATTAATGTACATAAGTGAGTATATGTGAGAGTAATAGATTGTAAGAGTTCCTGTTTAAATAAATATGTTTTTCTATAAGTGATTGTTTAAGAGATTAAGTATGTGTAAGTTTGCTTAGAAGTAAGGTGGTAGTGTGTGTATAGCTGTATATGCAAATAAATGGATGTTCAATAGATTATTTGCATGTGTGAGTATGTGTGTGAGTAACTTTTGGATGACTGTCGGTGTGTAACAGGATGTATAGGTGTATCACTACATATGATGATTGAGTATATGTATGAGTGACTATATAGAACTGTTGGTGAATGATTGGATGTGTATATAGATGGTGGAATTACTGAATTGGTTGTTGTAACTAGTATGGGTATCTCGATTTTTGGGAACATTTTTGTTTCTTTTTTTGAATATGTGTTTCAAGGGTTACATTATAGTGAAAGGAGGTCTGTAACTCTGTCACAAGGATGGTGTCTGATGTCACTGACCATGTCATGAGTGATGTAATATGTGACGTCATCAGCAGTGCATTGCACGCGCAATTTATAGTGAGTCCAACTAACTATAACGTGGGAATTTCAATGATTTTATGCGAGTAAAATTTCCAGCTAACTATAACTGGTGTGAAACCTATGGTTTTTTCAGTGAATTTCATAGGTTTTTTAAATGCTAATTCCTAACTATAACTGGTGTGAAACCTATGTTTTTTTCAGTGAATTTCATAGGTTTTGTAAATGCTAATTCCTAACTATATATAGGGCCTCAAACCTATGTTTTTTTCAGTGAATTTCATAGGTTTTTTAATAGCTAATTTCTATAGCTATGAAATATAATATTTTTTATAATAAATCCTATATTGTATATTAATGTAATACTATTTTTTATGTATATTTTTCTCTTTTCTTTGTTTATTTTTTTGCCTTGGTGCGCTCCCGGTGCGCGTACCGGGGAACGCACGGGTAAGCGCAGTGTTATGGCGCACCCCGGTGCGCGTACCAGTGAGCGTCCCATTAGCGCCATTGCCGCGAACGAAAACATCATCGTGACGTATCGCGTAGCCGCGTGATGCGTCTTATGACGCACGGCGTCAGCGCACCCGGAAGCGCCCAAGCGCATACGATCGCATAACGTAAGCGCCACCGGGCGCGGGGCGCGCACCGGGGCGCGTAGCGTAAGCGCGTCGGGTCATGTGACCTGAAAATAACACTTTTCATTGGTTCAGAACACTTTTGGTTTCCAAATGATGAAAGCTCGGGTCATGTGACCTGAAAATAACATTTTTCATTGGTTCAGAACAGTTTTGTTTTCCAAATGATGAAAGCCCCCACCTTTTTTCTTCATTCTCACTTTGTTCTTTGAGTGAGGAAGACCTGCTTCTATTGATAGAGAAATGTCTACAGTAGCAGCAGCAGCTGGAGCATCTGCACCACCACCACCACCACCACAAGGGCCACCACAACATCACATTGGTGGTGAACAAGAAGAGGAGGACGAGGAGGAGGAGGATGAGAGAAGGCAGTTCCTGCCTGAAGACAATCCCCCATATAAACCTAAGGAGCACTTTATATGGGAGTTTTTTTAAATCCCAAGGGATGCAAAGAAGGTAAATGCTGCAAAGGTGACCTGTCTCATCTGTGGTGCTATACTATCCAGGGGGAACCCTGCCAAAAAATATTCATTTGGGAATCACACAATGATTCGCCACATGCATCGATTGCACCCCAATAACTATTCTGTAGCAGAGGTGAGAGAACTGGCCAGAAACCTTCCCCAAACATCTTCCAGAGCCTCAACAAGCAAAGAACCCACTCCATCGGGTCCAGAGGCAAGGAAGATGATCCCAAACATCCAAACCAAGGGGCCGATTCGGATGGCGGATGGACTTGCGTCCGTCCGCCACCCCTGAGTAGGAGGGACCGTCCGCATGGGCAGCGGCGGTCCCTCCATGGCAATTAGGATGTGACCGCCACCCTGGCGGTCACATCCTGTATGTTTTTTATTGCGGCGGGTGCTGCTTCAAGCAATGTAAAAAACGAAAGCTGTGCATTTGCATGCACAAAGCGGCAGGCACCGCGCGGTGCCTGCCGCTTCGTGCACGCAAAGGCAGGGGGGTACCATAGGTACCCCCCATGTGCACCCCCCACGTAACCTTCACCCAGGGGGCCCGCAACGGGCCCCCAAAGTGATTGTCCGTATGCTTTTCCACGGCGGAAAAGCCGCCGCGGAAAAGCATTACTTTTCCTACATCCTAAAATGTCTGGTGGTGTCTGATAGACACCGCCAGCCATGTTAGTGCTTTTCCGCCGTGGTCGCCTTCCAACCGCGGCGGAAAAGCGGCGGACACATTGTGAGACCCACCAGCCATCCTGATTTGGCGGTGGGTCTTTCAGGCCTCCTCGGCGGATTTCCCGCATACTCCGGGCCGGCAGTGGCTTCCGCCGGCCCGGAGTATGCGGAAAATCCGCCATCATAATGACCCCCCAAGTTTGGTAGATACAAAATTGTTTGTATATATTGTGGTAAAACAATTACCTATGGTGAGCAAAGTATTACACTCATCAACGTTGCTGGTGATAACCACAAGTGCCCAAAGAACCCTTAATTTTTTCCTGTTTTATTTTTGCTCCAGTTGAGCCGTTCACAATTCCCTGTTTTTTGTTTCTCCCCATAACAAATATAAAAAATATATAAAACTGTTCAAAAAAGCCAAAAAAAGTAAAAAATGTTCAAAAAACAATAAAAAAATATAAAACAACAAAAAGAATTAAAAAAAACAGTTCTTTTTTAGAACTACCTCCAATTTATAAAAACACAACTACATTTTTTTTAAAACTGTCATTCTTTTTTTTCCAGGGTACGCGTACCGGGGCGCGCACCCAAAAAAAAAATAAAGGAGTGAGCATGAGGGAAAGACACAGAGAGAGTGATGTTAAGAGGAAGAGAGCTAGAGGGAGCAACACAGAGGGACTGTTTATTACATAGTAAGACAGAGAGAAGGTGTAATAGGGTGTAAGTGAGAAAAGGAAAATGAATAAGGAAGCGAAAGAAGGGAAGAGAGAGGAAGAAGACTAAAGCAGAGATACTGGGAGAATGTGAGTGGGTGTTGAAAGTAAAAGGAAGGACAGTAAAGGATGGGGAATGAGGGGTAGTGACGGAACCGGTGAGGGAGGGTGAGAAAAGAGCAGTGAGTGTAAGTAAAGAGGGGTGAAAGAGGGTGGATAAAAGTGAATAAGGGTAAGACATGGGAGTGACAGAGAGAAAAGACAGAGAGAGTAAAGGAAGGAATGACTGAAAGGGTCTGAGTTGAGCAGCAAAGGAAGGTAAGTAAGGGAGTGTGGGTGACTTGTAGGGAGCGAGCATGACGAAAGAGTAGTAACAGAGTGAGGGAACAGAGACAGCGACGGTAAGAGAGACAGAGTGAGGGAACGGAAGTGAGGAACTGTGAGGACAGACGGACTGAGAGAAGGAGTGAGAGGAGTGAAGTAAATGAGTAAGGGAATTAGTGAGGGAGCGAGGGAAGGGAACAGAGGGTACGGGAAGTAAACCAGGGGGGCTGAAAGAAGTTGAATGCGGTAGGAGAGTAAGGGAAAGAGGAGTAAAAATGGAGGATAAGAATAAGTGAGGGAAGCAGAGTAAGGAAACAGGAGTGAGGTAGGGTGAGAGAATAGTAGTGAAGTTAAAGCAAAGGGTGATGACAAACTACATTTTTTTAGTCACACTTACCATATAATTAATGTAAATTTAATTACATGTTTTTACTACACTTGTATCTGTGAAAGAGAGAAAAAAATTAGTTATAATTAGTAAAATATATATTTTAAAATAGAAGAGACAAGTTAAGAGGTTAAAAATCATAAAAGTATACTAAGAAATAAAGTAAGGGTGAAGGACACAGAAAGGGAAATAAAGTAATGTAGAAGGACAAAAAGAGGGAAAAAGAAATAGAAGGAGAGCAAATTACTAATAGTAAGGCAGATACATTCAGTGACAGAGAGGAAGAGAATAAGAGAGAAATGAACTGAAGGTAAGAAAGATACTAAAAGAATGTGAGTTAGCAAAACTAAATCAGGAAACAGGAGTAAGTAAAAAGGGAATGACTGAGAGGGAAAGGAGTCTGATTGAGGATGCATTTACAAGAATGAGGAATGGAAGATGACTGAGAGTGAGTAAAGGGGAGTCACTGAGTGAAGGGATGAAGGGAGACAGGATAATATAGAAGGATTGAGGGAAAAGGAGTGAGGAAGTTAGTAGACAGAGGGACTAAGGGAAGGACTGAGTGAAGTGGAATACAATGAGTGAGGAAAGGAAAATGACTAAGGGAGCAAAAGAAGGAAAGAGAGGGGAAGAGGACTAAAGCAGTGGAACAAAGAGAATGTGGTTCGGTGATGAAACTAAAGAGAAGGACACTGAAAAATAGGAAATGAGAGGTAGTAATGGAACCGGAGTAAAAGAAAAGGGGCTGAAGAACGATGAGAGAGGAGCAGAGAAGTTTTTGTAAGAGAAATGATAGAAGGTAGATAAACACAAGTGAGCATAACACAAGGAGAGTGAGGGACTGAGGACATAGAGGTAGTGAACGAAAAACAGAGAGAAGAGGACAAATGAAAGGAGCAAAGAAAGATAAGTCAGGGAGAGTGGGTGAGTTACAGTGACAGACTGCGTCAAAAGAGGTGAGTGAGTAAAGAGGAAGTACTAAAAGAGCAAAAGAGGAAAAGACGGAAAAGGGAAGTAAAGCAGAGAAACTGAAAGCTGAAAAGTGGAGCAAGGGAGAGAGGGGATGCAGACAGTTGAAATGGGAATGAGGGGTTGTGAAAGAAGTGGAGTAAAGGAACGGGGGTGAAACAGAGTGAGAGAAAGACAGAGTAAAGAGAACTGAAAGAGGGTGGAAAAAAGAAAGTGAGTGTGAGACAATGGGAATACAATTTAAATTACACAATACAAACTATAGAATAACTTGTACAACATGTTACATAGTTTATTTTTGCTGTTGTCAGAATATATTGAATTTCACTAAAAATAGTGAGTTCAAACTACTCATCATATGACAGCGGGAAAATAAAAACACAATCTAAAAGATTGTGTTTGAAAAAACCCATATAAACTTACAAAACACATATGTACACTAATCTTTGATTCACTTACTTTTCTTTTAAGCCAAATAGTACATCATGAAGGTCCTTTTCATTGGAAAATAATCTGCTGTTCTCTAAAACTTCCATTTCATCGACTTTCTATAAGAAAAGCTCCAAGAACATGTGAAATATTTTTCAATGTTTTCATTTCCTTCTTGTGTTCAGTCATGACTCTTTCCTTATTCCTTCACATTTCCATAAGGCCAAATAGTGTCAGATGTATTAGTATGTTTTAAATTACTGAAAACAAACTCTGAACTTACTGTTTTCCCAACGTTCTGAAAGAAAAGCTCCTACAACATTTTCACAATATTTAAAAATTCATATTTCCATCTCTGCCTCACTGATATTCAACATTTCCTATAATACTGATATCACTTACTATGAGATCCATTTACTGTACCTATATGACAACTAGAATTTTTATATTATCTTGAACACTTTTACTCACAATATAATTTTAAACAGCAGACTAACTTTTATTAACTGCTCCTGTCTTCATAGGCCAATTACCTTTACTTAAATTTTGGTTGTAAAAACACTAGGTATACATTTTTTAAGTCAAAAGGCAAACGTTGTTTGAAAGTCAAATGAGTATCATTACAGTTAGTCCAACCTCTTCGACATTTTGAATAAATTGTATAATGCCCTGATGTTGTTGAAGGACCGTCATGATAAATAATAGCTACAGTTGCAAAAGTTCTTCCTGAAAGTGATAACTGAGAAGCCACAACATTTTTAATAGAAGTTGTCAATTTAGTTCCATCAGGTCTACATCGTTGAAACATTAAAATGACATACTGACCATAATTTTGTATAAATAATGTGGACAGCATTGCAGACTTACATTAGGTACACACCATATTGTGATCAGCTGCTTTAACTAGATTATTAAAAGGCACTGATTTGCAGTCTGGTAAAGTCAAATATATAAATCTTTCGGTGTCTATTGTAGTACTACTTGATAAACTACAGTTGTCGCAGTCATGCTGCCATTGATAAGAAAGGCTAAAAAGATTTTTTATATCTACACCTTCATCTTCCAATACATCAAACATATACATTAAAAATTCCTGACAATCTTGCTGAATATTCTGTGAAAATTGTTTTTGACCAGCTGAAACACTTTCTATTTTTGCTCTATCACTGCTACATTTCTCAAACACAGAATTCAATAAACAACAGAATCTTTGATCCCGATTTTTAACAATCTGTTCTTGTAAAGTTTGAAGAAAAAAAACAACATTAACCACTACATTAGCATAGCAGTTGACACCAGAACCGTTTTCAAACTGAAATCCAACAACATCTTCAACAGAATCCTTTTTCTTTCTGCTTACAATTACAGTTTCATCTACTTTTTGTCTTTTTACTACTACCTCACTGCAATTATTCTCATGTCTTCTTTTTCGGCCTACCACACGTTTTTCAAACAGAGGATATTGAGGCAAATGTGGAGCATACTCTCTTCTTAACCTATTGTATTCTTTAACACAATCTAGGTCTGCACAAATCTTTGTTTCATCACACTCAATCAAGTATAATCCTGATAAAGTTCTGACTCGTGATAATGCCACATATGCCATACCCTCTTTAAACACAGAACTTCCAATGTTCACCAAAGCACTATCTACACTTAAACCTTGAGATTTATGAATTGTCACCGCATATGCCAAACAAACAGGAAACTGATTTAGGCGAACATATAAGTCTTTCACAAGCAAAAATATAGCTGAACAACGACAAATTTGTTCTATTTCGTCAATGCCATCAAATTTAATTTTTTTAATTTCAATTCCATCTCTATTTTTGTGATTCACAAAATCAACAACATGACCCATTGCTCCATTTACCAGACCTCTTTCAACATTTAAATTCCTTCTCAAAATGATACGACAATTTAAACACACATTCAGAGTGTTTTCAAAACCAGCTGTTTTAGATATACTCTTCTCTAATGAATCCAATTTTGATTTCAAATTTTTAGACAAAATAATTGTTGCTCCCATATGCTCTATTTTATCTATGGCTTCCAGTTTCACTATCTCTTCATTTTCTAACTTTAACATTTTTTTGTTGAACATGGAACATTCTTGCAGAGTTGGCATCAAACATATCCCAGAATTGTTCTCATTAATATTCTTAAAAATATTCTCTGGAAGAATGTTTTCATTTGGATACAAATTTTAAATTAATCGTGCATGTAAAGCTTCTTTCCCATGCTCACTTACTTTTCCGATTCTTACATCTTGTAGAATATTTTTATAATCTTCAGCCTTTGCCTGTCGCATATTTTGAAGTAGTTCTGCATATTTGAAATTTAACCATATATTAACGTTTCCAATGCTTCCTAGGCACTTCCTGGTATCTTCATGCGTGACCATTTTAAACACTGGTTGTCCTTTCACTGGAGTCAACTGCAGTAGATCTCCAAAAACAATAATGTGTTTCCCTCCAAATAACACATCATACTCTGTTCTAAGAATTTCTTGCATTCTCAAATGCACAAAAGCAAGCATTAGATTTGAGACCATGCTTACTTCATCAATGATAGGAAGCTTCATTTTCTTCAGGACTCTGGAAACTTCAGAACACGCATCTCCAGTTAGCTTGTGGTATTGCAATTTGTTATCATGCTCAACTGGTAGCATCAGTAAACGATGTAAAGTAATCCCTTTAATGTTATGTGCTGCCAGCCCAGTTGGAGCGGTAACAACACAAGACAGCGGTGATTCAGTCCTTTTCTGCACATAAGTTGCAATTGCTTTAATCAGAAAACTTTTTCCAGTTCCCGCTACTCCACTCACGTACAGTCGGACAGGCTTAAATGATTACATCGGGGAGAGGTGTGGCGCCGCGGCCAGGGCGACTGACGCTGGCATCTGGGGATCACGGTTCGATCCCCAGCTCCGGCGGCAGATTATCCCAGCACCATGTGACTCAGGGCAATAGCTCGCTTAATCTTCCCGACGGCCCCCAGCGCCTAGAGACCCTTACGGGTGATTGTGCGCTTTACAAATGTGGACTTTACTTTACTTTACATGAGCACTCTTTTGTCTCATGACTGAATCCATGTTCAATCTGTTCTGTGACTTCGTCATATATCTGTTTCTGCTCAAGGTTTAGTTGTTTCACCAAAACTTCTAAGTTAACTACATCATCTTGAGCTTGTTCCATAGCTCTTTCCACCTCATCCATGGCAGTGGCAACTTCATTTTGGATAATTGGTCCTCCTAGTGGATCCTGACTCAATGAAATAGAACTCTGACTGTCTTGAGAACTGTCTCTAGCAATCTCTACAGCAATTGTGGCTTCTTGCTCTATTTCTTCGTTCAACATTTGCAGATAATTTGGAAAAACAGGACATTCTATGGTATCTTTCGTTGCATTAAAATAATCTTCGTAACAGAGAAAATCTCCAAGTAGTTCCTCTTCTGTACGCCATGGCTTAAAGAGTTGCAAAAGAGCTAAATAGTAAAATTCTCCTTTCTCTGGATTTTCGCAACTCAATTTTCGATGATTAATCAAATGGCCTTTTTTCTGCTTCACTAGACATCCTTCACACCCAATGACAGCATATATTCCATTATTGATATCTTCTCTGATGTTCCTCTTATAAATATAGTTTTGCAGAACTTCATACAAACAACTGTTCTCAAGATGACTACTTCTATTTGGATAGTATGTATCCAACATGTTTGTCTTCAAAATATCTGTACTGTTTGGTTCTTTCTCCGCCAAATACTCAATTTCTTGTACAGATTTCAAAACTCGGTTTCTTGTTGTAGCAAGACCTAGACTTGCCCAAATAATTGTTCTAGACTTGGCGTAGAGACTTGCTGATGATAACCGATAAGAACATTCATATGCTCCAATTTCTCGATGCGACAACATCTTCAGACTGAAACTCTATACTTTTTTACTTATACTCTTTTCATGCGAAATGTCCTCCCACATTTCCTTCAGTTCTGTCTTTTCTTTTTTTGTGATGTAAGACGTCACATGTCGAGCCACAGCAATAGAGTTGTCAGCAACAAACTGAATATCCATGTTAGCATTCCACATGGACAAAATCACTGAGTTGTAGTCGTTGATGTACTTGGACTCTTCGTTTCTTTTTCAATTGTATGTATTTTTTGGTGATTTCCTCGTCACAGTATGTCGCAGAGAAGACATCAAATTATTTACTCTTCCTTTAGAAATCACTGGTCGTAGAAACCCGAAACGACATTTTGTGTAGAACTTGTCCTTATTTCTGAATTTTCGACGACAGTACTTTCCAGAACGATGGGATTGAAAGCGTAAAACTTGTTGCCTTAAACTGTTTTCTTTGGTAGTTTTCGGAACAGCACATGTTGAATACTCTTCAATGAAGCTCATCACTGTCTCCTCCGAATCTGTTCCAAATTTGGGTGCATCTTTGATCCACAACAACATATGTATGTGAGGAGCACCTCTCGCTTGATACTCCTTTCTCCAAAAGAAATCCAAAACCTCTCCAAGGGGAGGATTTTTTTTGTTCGTAATAAAAGACATCATAGCTTCAAATCTATGATTGAAATATCTGCATACATTCACTGGATCCAAAGAACACAGTTATCCAGGTGTTTTGAATTCTATATTTTGTATGTTTGCGTTTGCCTCTTGTAGAAAATGAAGTAAGTCGTCCCATGCATACTCAGCACAGCTAAGAGTGAGGAACCATGTAGGGGTTCCTAAGTTTCTTAGCATACATTTCAATTCCCCATGACGACGGAACCAGTACTCGTTTGTTCCACGTTGACATGCCATGAGATTGATTAGCTGAGATTCCAAAATACTGTCTTGCAGATTGACTTTCTCCATGAAGTACCTCGCCGAAACATTTAGCAGATGTGGTCCACTTTTCAGTATATGGTTCACTGCATTAGAAAGCCCAGACAAGTCACTTTTATACAGTAGATGAAACAAATAAGGAATGCATTGACGAAACCTTGGATCTTCAGCATATAATCTTAAAGTCCGGTTATCAGATGCAGGAATTTAAAGTGGTCGATCGTCATATCGTCCACCTTGACCTGTTGGAAATAACTGTGGAAAACAACAAGCTTCCAAACTTTCTTCCCATACACTAATGGGACTTCCTTTTGCTGCTTTCATTTGAAACAAGTCAATTGCATTCCCCATTACTTCTTTGGAATGCAAAGGATGAACAGTATAATGTTCATATATTTCTTCACTTCTAGACACATCAACTTTTTCAATTTGGCCGGCTGAACAATCACTGTCTTCTTCTGCAACTGTTTCCTCTGCTCCAACACATACATGTTTGTAGTACTCATTGTTTTTGACCAAATACAACGTTGCCTTTTTGACTTTCCTAACATCCACTAAATCTTGCCAGATTTTCTTATTCTTTGTCGGAACCCCATTAACTAGAATAACCAGAGGTTCCTCTTCCACTTTCTCTACACCAATTGTATCAATATTTCTTTCTTGAAATCTAGAGGCAAATAAACAACTCTTCCCTTTAATCCTCTCTGTAAATCTGAAGGAGGCAATTTCCCTATCTTAGGCTCCATGCGAACAATAGCCTGAAAAGGATGCACACATTGAATTAAAATAGATTCATATGTATTTAAATCCATCAATTCAGGAGGAATGTCTACCAACTCAAGATTATTATGAACAGCTCTAGCAGGCATTCTGTTTTCATTTAATTTATTATAACAATATTTACAAATACGCTGATCAGAACTCAAATCAAAAGAATTCTCCACCAACAAATAAGTTGCAAAATCCTTCCACTCATTATTATTTACCTTTTCGCTTTTTTCATATAAATCAACTAATCTAGTCTGGTGCTTATAATGAGTTCGTCGACAACACACACAACTAAAATTTGGCCTTTCACTTGATTTCCCCTTAAACCTGGAAATTTCCTGGTCAAACTTTTCTGTACTTGAAATCTGTACATTGTCTTCCACATTACCTTGAATTTCTGTGTCAATTTCTACACTGTCCTCTTTTTCACCAAAGTAATTTAACTCAATTTCTTCACAAATGGTCTTCACATCTAATTCAGTTCCATGCAAAAGAGCACTGTTTAACTGTTTTAGCTTAAGTGCTGGACTTTTTGCATAATACAACCTTCTCACTAATTTTCTCACTTGAGTATGATGTACTGCTAACATCCTAAAATGATGAAAAACACTCTGACATACTTTTCTAGAAAGACAAGCCAGTGAATGCCCCTGCAAACCTGTGTTTTTTCTCACTCTGCAAGGATCTAACTCTTGCAACATCTTCATTTTCTGTTTTAGACTTTTCTTACTATATGTCCGTAAGAAATTACGAAGCAAATTGATTGAATCATGTTGCACACTACAAATACTACTACACTTCCAAGTGTACACAGAACCCTTAGTAAGTCTCCCTAAAACTTCATCAGCTAACACCTCTTCTGGATCTCTAGACACAAGTTTCTCTTTTTCAATCGGACAACCGTCTTTCACCTCATATGCTTGACCACTGGTATCAACTGCATGCACCAAATCATTCTCCTGGAAGTAACTCTCCTCATTAAAAAATGGCTCACAACTTGAACTATGCATCCATTCTCCTGAAAAAACTTTACAAAAATTAGTCCGATTAATTACTCTTTTGCATCTACTGTTTGATTTGAAAACATCAATTGTCTTGTTAAGTGTCCTAATTCTATTGATTATTAAAATAAATAATTTTTTCTTAACTTTAAAAGCCTGATCAACAATCTTCTCTACACTTTTCTTTTTCTTATAAAAACAGCTCTCTGTTTACCTTTCTTAATATTTTTTAACAAATTTAAAACCACCCTATTGCGAAACATTTGTTTACGAATGTCCCTAAATTGGTTTTGCCTTCTATTCCTATACATATTATTCTCTCCTGCTCCAGTAGTAACATTTTTGGGGGGGCTCTCTTTCCTTTTCAAATTTGATCTCTCCATCTGTATATTCACATTCTCATCAACATTTTTTTTTTATCTACATATGTTCCGTAAGAAAGACTTAGTTGTCTTACCAGGAGCTTTTTTCCTGTTTTTTGAAGTATGGACAGGCCTCACCTTATCTGCACCCTGTTACCATCTATTATACCCAATAGATTGAGGCCTGTCCAGGGGGCACGGATGAGGTGAGGCTTGTCCAAGTGTCTGAGGAGATGAGTCCTCTCCACTGCACTCTTGGATACAGGCCTCACCTCCTCTGCACCCCTGGACATGCATCACCTCATCTGCACAATCTACTTCCTAATCTGAGGAAACACAGGTGACATGATTGTGAAAGGTTCAAATATATCTATTTAATCTTGCAGACACTATTTATTCCTTCTCAAAAATGTAAAAGCTATTCATTTGCCCCAAAATCATTTTTCCAATAACATTCAAGAAACAGAGCGCTCGTCCTATGTACAAGCATTCGATTAGTAAGCAGATTGTGCAGATGAGGTGAGGCCTGACCATCGGTGCGGAGGAGGTCAGTCCTGTGTCCAAGAGTGCTGTGGACAGGACTCACCTCCTCTGACCCCTATACAGCCTCACCTCCTCGTGCCTCCTGGACAGGCCTCACTCTATTGGATAAAATAGATAGTAACAGGATGCAGCTGAGGTGAGACCTAACCAGGAGTACAGATGAGGTCAGGTCTGTCCTGGGGAGCAGAGGTGTTGAGGCCTGTGTCTAAGAGGGCAGTGGAATGGACTTCATGAAACCTCTCCCCCACTGCACTCTTAGACACAGGCCCCACCTCCTTTCCTCTATCTTACAAATGTTGATACCAAGCATTATCAAAAAACATGACACAAACCAACAAGAAAGAATCTCAATCTGCTTCCCAATCTGAGGAAACACAGGTGACATCATTGTGAAAAGTTCAAATATATTTATGTAATCATGCAGACACTATTTATTCCTTCTCAAAAATGTAAAAGCCATTCATTTGCCCCAAAATCGTTTTTTAAATAACATTTAAGAAACAGTGTGCAGGTCCTATGTACAAGCAGTCAATTTCACCACTGAAACATCACTATTTTACAAAATACAATTCCTCTCTCTTGCAAACATTGATACCAAACATTATCAAAAACCATGACACAAACCAACAAGAAAAAAGCACAATCTACTTCCTAATCTGAGGTAACACAGGTGACATGATTGTGAAAGGTTCAAATATATTTATTTAATCATGCAGACACTATTTATACCTTTTCAAAAATGTAAAAGCCATTCATTTGCCCCAAAATCATTTTTTAAATAACTTTTAAGAAACAGTGCGCAGGTCCTATGTACAAGCATTCAATTTCACTACTGAAACATCACTATTTTACAAAATACAATTCCTCTATCTTGCAAATGTTGATACCAAGCATTATAAAAAAACATGACACAAACCAACAAGAAATAATCTCAATCTGCTTCCTAATCTGAGGTACCACAGGTGACATCATTGTGAAAAGTTAAAATATATTTATTTAATCATGCAGACACTATTTATTCCTTCTCAAAAATGTAAAATTCATTCATTTGTCTCAAAATCGTTTTTTAAATAACATTTTAGAAACAGAGCGCAGGTCCTATGTAAAAGCATTCAATTTCACTATTGAAACGTCACTATTTCACAAAATACTATTCCTCTATCTTGTAAATGTTAATACCAAGCATTATCAAAAAACATGACACAAACCAACAGGAAAGAAGCTCAATCTGCTTCCTAATCTGAGTTAACACAGGTGACATCATTGTGAAAGGTTCAAATGTATTTCTTTAAGCATGCAGACACTATTTATTCCTTCTCAAAAATGTAAAAGCCATTCATTTTCCCCAAAATCGTTTTTCACATCACATTTAAGAAACACAGCACAGGTCCTATGTACAAGCATTCCATGTAACTACTGAAACTTCACAATTTTACAAAATACAATTCCTCTATGCAGTAAAAACTTTTTACCAAGCATTATCAAAAAACATGACACAAAGCAACATTAAAAAAACACAATTTGCTTCCAAATCTTCTCCATAGAGTATACAAGTCTCTCTCTATATTAAATGAATCATTACTCACCTTTACAAATGCTTTGGGAGATTGAGAACAGTGTCAGACACACACACACCAATATTTCTTTAGCAGAGCAAAAGGTATGTACTCCAGGCACTGCACCCATGAATGGCACAGAAAACCTCTAATTCTACACACATATCCCTCATGTTAACCAATTAAAACTCTTCCCTCTCTATTTGCAAACCAACACCCCTCCCCCCCTCAGCCCTTTCTACCTGTTACCATAGCAACTCCCTCCTCACTGACCTCTCAGGTTTAAAAGTTTATTCTACAATGTTGCAAATGAACTCAGCAAGGATGTTTGACCTCTCAATACACCAGCTTATCCAGTGCAATGTTTCTTTAAATGACTTTTTCTTAACCATTCAAATTACTTCTTTCACAGAACAGAACCATGCACCCTAACTTTCAGTTTTCAACTATCTGAATCCACCAATCATTGCTTGTGATTCAAGAGCACTGAAACTCCACAGTTTTTTTTTACAAACTCCTACTGTTCCAACTGCCATTTCATTCCCACACTTCATCTGACTCCACCTGAACCTCCTCTCACCATGTATTCGGTCTGGATTATTGGACATAGCTACATCCACTGGGCTCAAAGGTATGCAGCTACCAGAAATTTTCACAACCTTGATTTACCAAATGTAGACATCAAGTGGATTGGCCAAAGCGGATTGAGATGTCATCAATTGATACCATTGGTGAAAACCTTTTTGCATCTGCCACACCCTCACCTCATAATTCTGCACTGTGGTGGAAATGACTTAGGCACTTTGACTGGGGTAGGTCTGGAAATGCTTTTAAAGGACACCTTTGAGCAATTGATGGCACTTTTTCCTCAAACTGCCTTGGTATATTCCAATATATGCCAAAGACAGAAATGGAAGTGGTCCAACCAATTTTGTCCACAATTTGAGAAAGCACGGAAACATGTGAATAAATCTGTTTCTGCTTACATGAGAGACTATGGAATGGGTTCAATATACAACAATAACTTGCGTTACAACATGCAAGATATCTACAGAAGAGATGGTGTGCACTTCTCAGATGAGGGGAATAGAATATTCCTCCTGAATTTAAGACTGTGCATTGGAACCTACTTGTAGGTACCTAAATCAGCCACAGAACCCAAAAGCTCTTTTCAGGGCTACCCTACCTCTCATCACTCAAAATGATTATTTTACTCTAACTTTTTTCACTGTTTTTCACCAAAATAGGTTCTGCGCTCTGTTTCTAAAATGTAATTTAAAAAACGATTTTGGGGCAAATCAATAGTTTTTACATTTTTGAAAAGGAATAAATAGTGTCTGCATGATTAAAGAAATATACTTGAACCTTTCACAATGATGTCACCTCTGTTATACGAAATTAGGAAGCAGATTGAGCATTTTTCTTGTTGAATTGTGTCATGGTTTTCGATAATGCTTGGTAGCAATGTTTGGAAGAGAGAGGAAATGTATTTTGTAAAATAGTGAGGTTTGAGTAGTGAAATGGAATGCTTGTACATAGGACATGCGCTCTGTTTCTAAAATCTTATTTGAAAAACGATTTTTGGGCAAATGAATAGCTTTTACATTTTTGACGAGGAATAAATAGTGTATGCATGATTAAATGAATATATTTGCAGATTTCACAATCATGTCAATTGTGTTACTCTAGATTAGGGAGCAGATTGAGCTTTTTTCTTGCTGCATTTTGTTAAGTTTAATGATAATGTTTGGTATTAACATTTCCTAGATAGAAGAATTGTATTTTGTAAAATAGTGAGGTTTCAGTAGTGACCTGGAATGCTTGTACATAGGACCTGCGCTCTGTTTCGTATATTTTATTTAAAAAACGATTTTGCAGCTAATGAATGGCTTCTATATTTTTGAGAAGGAATAAATAGTGTCTGCAAGATTAAATAAATACATTTGAACCTTTTACAATTATGTCACCTGTGTTTTCTCAGATTAGGAAGTAGATTGTGCAGATAAGGTGAGGCATGTCCAGGGGTGGAAAGGATTTGAGGCCTGTGTCCATGAGTGCAGTGGAGAGGACTCACTTCCTCTGACCCTTGGACAAGCCTCACCTCATCTGTGCCCCTTAGACAGGCCTCAATATATTGGGTATAATTGATGGTAACAGGGTGCAGATGAGATGAGGCGTGTCCAGTGATGTAGATGAGCTGAGGCCTGCCTAGGGGTTGAGATGAGTTGAGGTCTATTCAGGGTTGCAGATGAGGTGAGGATTGTCCAGGGGTGCAGAGGAGGTGATGCCTGTGTTGAAGAGTGTACTGCAAGAGAGGTCTGTCCAGGGGTGCAAAGAAGGTGAGGGTTGTGTCTAAGAGTGCAGTGGGGGATAGGCTTCATGAAGTCCAGTCCAGTGCACTCTTAGACACAGGCCTCACCACCTATGCTCCCCAGGAGAGGCCTCTCTCCCACTACAGTCTTGAACACAGGTGTCACCTCCTCTGTACCTCTGGACAATCCTTAACCCATCTGCAACCCTAAATCGTTTTTTAAAGAGGCCTAAAGGTGACATAATTGTGAAAAGTTCAAAAATATTTATTTAATCATGCAGACACTATTTATTCCTTCTAAAAAATGTAAATGCCATTCATTTGCCCTTTAATCATTTTTATATTAACATTAAGAAAACTGAGTACAGGTTATATGTACAAGCATTCCATTTCACTACTGAAACTTCAGCTTTTTTTACAAAATACAATTCCTGTATGCAGCAGAAAATTTTAATGAAGCATTAAGAAAAGAAATAACAGAAAGCAACAATAAAAAAAACACAATGTGATTTCTAATATGAAGAAACACACCTGACATGATTGCAAAAGGTGCAGCGGAGGTGAGGAAAGTCGAAATGGCTTTCATGATTGTGAAATTTGCTGAGGAGATGAGACCTGTGTGTAAGAGTGCAGTGGGAGAGACGCTTTATGAAGTCCTGTCCACTGCACTCTTGGACACAGGCCTCACCTCCTGTGCTCCCCTGGACAGGCCTCACCTCATCTGCACTCCTGGTTAGGACTCACCTCATCTGCACCCCTGAACAGGCCTCACTTCATCTACACCCCTGGACAGGTATGTAACATCTGCATCCTGTTACCATTAATTTTACCAAAAAATGTAAGGCCTGTCCTGGGCGCACGGAGGAGGTGAGGCTTGTTCAAGGGTCAGAGGAGATGAGTCCTGTCCATTGCACTCTTGGACATAGGCCTAACCTTCTCTGCACCCCTGGACACAGGCCTCACATCATGTGCACAATCTGTTTACTAATCTGAGGAAACACAGGTGACATGATTGTGAAATCTTCTAATATTTTTTTTTAATCATGTAGATACTATCTAATCCTTGTCAATAATGTAAAACCAATTCATGTGCCCAAATTCTTTTTAAAAATAACATTTAAAAAACAGAGAAAAGGTCATATGTATAAGTATTTCATTACAGTACTGAAACCTCGCTCATTTACAAAATACAATTCCTTTATGCACCAATATTTCTTTACTAAGTATTATCAAGAATGTATAAGTCTCTCTTATATTCTCTTCCTGACTTACTGTATTTTTCCACCTGTCCCCTTCTAACACCCTCTTTCTGACTTATTCTTTTTTACATCCTGACTCTGTGTTACACTCTCTTACACTCTCTCTTTGACTATTTTTTTCTTACACCCTGTGTTTGATTTATTCCCTCTCTTCTCATTACTCCTTGTTACATACTCTCTCTGATTTAGTTCCTCTTACACCCTCTCTCAAACTTAGTCTCCCTCTCTACCTTTTACAGCCTCTCTCTGTTTTAGTCTCTTTTACATCCTCTCCCCTTCTAACACCCTCTCTCTGTCTTACATCCTCTTACACACTCTCTCTGTCTTACACCCTGTTATATCCTTTTTCTGACTTATTCCCTTTGTCCCTTTCTTTGACTGACTCCCTCTCCTTATTACATCCTTTTTCTGTCTTACAACATATTATACACTCTTCCTGTCTTACTCCTTCTCTATGTTTTACTCCCTCTACCTGTTTCTTTGTCTTACTCTCTCTGTCTTTTGTGTTAGTTCCTCTAGTTCTCTTTTTCTCTGTCTTAATCCTAGTTACATAGTTGTTGTGATATAAACTTAGATATGTTGTAAAGTAGTGTTTATATCGTTTGCATATTGTCATTGCTTTGTTCATTGGTAATAGTGGTCTAAAATGTGTTATCTTTTTTCTTTAACACAGATTGAAATCAAGATTTGCATAGTAATGAAATATGCCCTCAAGGCAGAGGAGAAGAAAAGATGTCAAGCGGAAAAAAATCAAAAACAGCAACGGAATTAAAGCACTCCTCTACAACAAATACTTCAAAAGACAGGAAAAAAGCTCCTGGTAAGACAACTAAGTCTTTCTTTCGGAACATATGTAGATAAAAAAAAATGTTGATGAGAATGTGAATAAACAGAAGGAGAGAGCAAATTTGAAGAGGAAGGAGAGGCCCCCAAAAATGTTACTATTGCAGCAGGAGAGAATAATATGTATAGGAATAGAAGGCAAAACCAATTTAGGGACATTCGTAAACGAATCTATCGCAATAGGGTAGTTTTAAATTTGTTAAAAAACATTAAGAAAGGTAAACAGAGAGCTGCTTTTTACAAGAAAAAGAAAAATATAGAGAAAATTGTTGATCAGGCTTTTGAAGTTAAGAAAAAATTATTTATTTTAGTAATCAATAGAATTAGGATACTTAACAAGACAATTGATGTTTTCAAATCAAACAGTAGATGCAAAAGAGTAATTAATTTGACTAATTTTTGTAAAGTTTTTTCTGGAGAATGGATGCATAGTTCAAGTTGTGAGCCATTTTTTAATGAGGAGAGTTACTTCCAGGAGAATGATTTGGTGCATGCAGTTGACACCAGTGGTCGAGCATATGAGATGATAGACGGTTGTCCGATTGAAAAAGAGAAACTTGTGTCTAGAGATGCAGAGGAGGTGTTAGCTGATGAAGGTTTAGGGAGACGTACTAAGGGCCCTGTGTACACTTGGAAGTGTAGTAGTATTTGTAGTGTGCGACAGGATTCAATTGATTTGCTTCGTAATTTCTTACGGACATATAGTAAGAAAAGTCTAAAACAGAAAATGAAGATGTTGCAAGACTTAGATCCTTGCAGAGTCAGAGAAAACACAGGTTTGCAAGGGCATTCACTGGCTTGTCTTTCTAGAAAAGTATGTCAGAGTGTTTTTCATCATTTTAGGATGTTAGCAGTGCATCATACTAAAATGAGGAAATTAGTGAGAATGTTGTATTATGCAAAAAGTCCAGCACTTAAGCTTAAACATTTAAACAGTGCTCTTTTGCATGGAACTGAATTAGATGTGAAGAAAATTTGTGAAGAAATTGAGTCAAGTTACTTTGGTGAAAAAGAGGACAGTGTAGAAATTGACACAGTAATAGAAGGTAATGTGGATGACAATGTACAGATTTCAAGTATAGAAAAGTTTGACCAGGAAATTACCAAGTTTAAGGTGAAATCAAGTGAAAGGCCTAATTTTACTTGTGTGTGTTGTCGACTGACTCATTATAAGATTCAGACTAGGTTAGTTGATTTATATGCAGAAAGTGAAATGGAAAATAATACTGAATGGAAGAATTTTGCAACTTTTTTGTTGGTGGAGAATTCTTTTGATTTGAGTTCTGATCAGCGTATTTGTAAATATTGTTATAATAAATTAAATGAAAACAGAATGCCTGCTAGAGCTGTTCATAATAATCTTGAGTTGGTAGACATTCCTCCTGAATTGATGGATTTAAATACATATGAATCTATTTTGATTCAATGTGTCCATCCTTTTCAGGCTATTGTTCGCATGTAGCCTAAGATAGGGAAATTGCCTCCTTCGGATTTACAGAGAGAATTAAAGGGAAGAGTTGTTTATTTGCCTCTAGATTTCAAGAAAAATATTGATACAATTGGTGTGGAGAAAGTGGAAGAGGAACCTCTGGTTGTTCTAGTTAATGGGGTTCCGACAAAGAGTAAGAAAATCTGGCAACATTTAGTGGATGTTAGGAAAGTCAAAAAGGCAACATTGTATTTGGTCAAAAACAATGAGTACTACAAATATGTATGTGTTGGAGCAGAGGAAACAGCTGCAGAAGAAGACAGTGATTGTTCAGCCGGCCAAATTGAAAAAGTTGATGTGTCTAGAAGTGAAGAAATATATGAACATTATACTGTTCATCCTTTGAATTCCAAAGAAGTAATGGGGAATGCAATTGACTTGTTTCAAATGAAAGCAGCAAAAGGAAGTCCCATTAGTGTATGGGAAGAAAGTTTGGAAGCTCGTTGTTTTCCACAGCTATTTCTAACAGGTCGAGGTGGACGATATGACGATCGACCACTTCAAATTCCAGCATCTGAATACCGGACTTTAAGATTATATGCTGAAGATCCAAGGTTTCGTCAATGCATCCCATATTTGTTTCATCTACTGTATGAAAGTGACTTGTCTGGGCTTTCTTATGCAGTAAACCATATACTGAAAAGTGGAGCACATCTGCAAAATGTTTCGGCGAGGGACTTTATGGAGAAAGTCAATCTGCAAGACAATATTTTGGAATCTCATCTAATCAATCTCATGGCATGTCAGCGTGGCACAAACGAGTATTGGTACCGTCGTCATGGGGAATTGAAATGTATGCTAAGAAACTTAGGAACTCCTACATGGTTCCTCACTCTTAGCTGTGCTGGGTATGCATGGGACGACTTACTTCAATTTCTACGAGAGGCAAATGCAAACATACAAAATATAGAATTCAAAACACCTGGAGAACTGTGTTCTTTGGATCCAGTGAATGTATGCAGATATTTCAATCATAGGTTTGAAGCTATGATGTCTTTCATTACCAACAAGAAAAATCCTCCCCTTGGAGAGGTTTTGGATTTCGATTGGAGAAAGGAGTATCAAGCGAGAGGTGCTCCTCACATACATATGTTGTTGTGGATTAAAGATGCACCCAAATTTGGAACAGATTCGGATGACACAGTGATGAGTTTCATTGAAGAGTATTCAACATGTGCTGTTCCGAAAACTACAGAAGAAAACAGTTTAAGGCAACAAGTTTTACGCTTTCAATCACATCGTTGTGGAAAGTACTATCGTCGAAAATGCAGAAACAAGGACAAGTTCTACACAAAATGTCGTTTCGGATTTCCACGACCAGTGATTTCTAAAGGAAGAGTAAATAATTTGATGTCTTCTCTGCGACATACTGTTACGAGGAAATCACCAAAAAATACATACAATTTAAAAAGAAACGAAGAGTCCAAGTACATCAACGACTACAACCCAGTGATTTTGTCCATGTGGAATGCTAACATGGATATTCAGTTCGTTGCTGACAACTCTATTGCTGTGGCTCGATATGTGACGTCTTACATCACAAAAAAAGAAAAGACAGAACTGAAGGAAATGTGGGAGGACATTTCACATGAAAAGAGTATAAGTAAAAAATTATACAGTTTCAGTCTGAAGATGTTGTCGCATCGAGAAATTGGAGCATATGAATGTTCTGATCGGTTATCAGCAAGTCTTTACGCCAAGTCTAGAACAATTATTTGGGTGAGTCTAGGTCTTGCTGCAACACGAAACCGAGTTTTGAAATCTGTACAAGAAATTGAGTATTTGGCGGAGAAAGAACCAAACAGTACAGATATTTTGAAGACAAACATGTTGGATACATACTATCCAAATAGAAGTAGTCATCTTGAGAACAGTTGTTTGTATGAAGTTCTGCAAAACTATATTTATAAGCGGACCATCAGAGAAGATATCAATAATTGAATATATGCTATCATTGGGTGTGAAGGATGTCTAGTGAAGCAGAGAAAAGGCCATTTGATTAATCATCGAAAATTGAGTTGCGAAAATCCAGAGAAAAAGGAATTTTACTATTTAGCTCTTTTGCAACTCTTTAAGCCATGGCGTACAGAAGAGGAACTACTTAGAGATTTTCTCTGTTACGAAGATTCTTTTAATGCAACCAAGGATACCATAGAAAGTCCCGATTTTCCAAATTATCTGCAAATGTTGAACGAATAAATAGAACAAGGAGCCACAATTGCTGTCGAGATTGCTAGAGACAGTTCTCAAGACAGTCAGAGTTCTGCTTCATTGAGTCAGGATCCACTAGGAGGACCAATTATACAAAATGAAGCTGCCACTGCCATGGATGAGGTGGAAAGAGCCATGAAACAAGCTCAAGATGATGTAGTTAACTTAGAAGATTTGGTGAAACAACTAAACCTTGAGCAGAAACAGATATATGACTAAGTCACAGAACAGGTTGAACATGGATTCAGTCATGAGAAAAAAGAGTGCTCATGTATATCATTTAAGCCTGTGCGACTGTACGTGAGTGGATAAGCGGGAACTGGAAAAAGTTTTCTGATTAAAGCAATTGCAACTTATCTGCAGAAAAGGACGGAATCATCACTGTCCTGTGTTGTTACCGCTCCAACTGGGCCATAACATTAGAGGGATTACTTTACATCGTTTACTGATGCTACCAGTAGAGCATGATAACAAATTGCAATACCACAAGCTATCTGTAGATGCGTGTTCTGAAGTTTCCAGAGTCCTGAAGAAAATGAAACTTATTATCATTGATGAAGTAAGCATGGTCTCAAATCTAATGCTTGCTTTTGTGCATTTAAGAATGGAAGAAATTCTTAGAAGAGACTATGATGTCTTATTCGGAGGAAAACACATTATTGTTTTTGGAGATCTACTGCAGTTGACTCTAGTGAAAGGACAACCAGTGTTTAAAATGCTCATGTATGAAGATACCAGGAAGTGCATTGGAAACGTTAATATATGGTTAAATTTCAAATATGCAGAACTGCTTCAAAGTATGCGACAGGCAAAGGATGAAGATTATAAAAATATTCTACAAGATGTAAGAATCGGAAAAGTAAGTGAGCATGGGAAAGAAGCTTTACATGCACGATTAATTTCAAATTTGTATCCAAATGAAAACATTCTTCCAGAGAATATTTTTAAGAAAATTACTGAAAAAAAATCTGGGATATGTTTGATGCCAACTCTGCAAGAATGTTCCATCTTCAACCACAAAATGTTAAAGTTAGAAATTGAAGAGATTGTGAAACTGGAAGCTATAGATAAAATTGAGGATATGGAAGCAACAATTATTTTGTCAGAAAATGTGAAATCAAAATTGGATTTATTAGAGAAGAGTATATCTAAAACTGCTGGTTTTGAAAAGACTCTGAATGTAATGTAAATTGTCGTATCATTTTGAGAAGGAATTTAAATGTTGAAAGAGGTCTGGTAAATGGAGCAATGTGTCATGTTGTTGATTTTGTGAATTACAAAAATAGAGATGGAATTGAAATTTTAAAAATTAAATTTGATGGCATTGACGAAATAGAACAAATTTGTCGTTGTTCAGCTAGATTTTTGCTTGTGAAAGACTTATATGTTCGCCGAAAACAGTTTCCTGTTTGTATGGCATATGCGGTGACAATTCATAAATCTCAAGGTTTAAGTGTAGATAGTGCTTTGGTGAACATTGGAAGTTCTGTGTTTAAAGAGGGTATGGCATATGTAGCATTATCACGAGTCAGAACTTTATCAGGATTGTATTTGATTGAGTGTGATGAAACAAAGATTTGTGCAGATGTAGATTGTGTTAAAGAATACAATAGGTTAAGAAGAGAGTATGCTCCACATTTGCCTCAATATCCTCTGTTTTAAAAATGTGTGGTAGGCCGAAAAAGAAGAAATGAGAATAATTGCAGTGAGGTAGTAGCAAAAGACAAAAAGTAGATGAAACTGCAATTGTAAGCAGAAAGAAAAAGGATTCTGTTGAAGATGTTGTTGGATTTCAGTTTGAAAACAGTTCTGGTGTCAACTGCTATGCTAATGTAGTGGTTAATGTTGTTTTTTTTCTTCAAAATTTACAAGAACAGATTGTTGAAAATCGGGATCAAACATTCTGCTGTTTATTGAATTCTGTGTTTGAGAAATGTAGCAGTGATAGAGCAAAAATTGAAAGTGTTTCAGAAATTCGAAATCTTCTAGACATATATTCTGGTCAAAATCAATTTTCACAGAATATTCAGCAGGATTGTCAGGAATTTTTAATGTATATGTTTTATGTATTGGAAGATGAAGGTGTAGATATAAAAAATCTTGTTAGCCTTTCTTATCAATGGCAGCATGACTGCAACAACTGTAGTTTATCAAGTAGTACTACAATAGACACCGAAAGATTTATATATTTGACTTTACCAGACTGCAAATCAGTGCCTTTTAATAATCTAGTTAAAGCAGCGGATCACAATATGGTGTGTACCCTATGTAAGTCTGCAATGCTGTCCACATTATTTATACAAAATTATGGTCAGTATGTCATTTTAATGTTCCAACGATGTAGACCTGATGGAACTAAATTGACAACTTCTATTAAAAATTTCGTGGCTTCTCAGTTATCAATTTCAGGAAGAACTTTTGCAACTGTAGCTATTATTTATCATGACGGTCCTTCAACAACATCAGGGCATTACACATGCTATTTAAAATGTCGAAAAGGTTGGACTAACTGTAATGATACTCATTTGACTTTCAAACAAAATTTGCCTTTTGACTTAAAAAATTCATACCTAGTGTTTTTACAACCAAAATTTAAGTAATGGTAATTTGCCTATGAAGACGGGAGCAGTTAATAAAAGTTAGTCTGCTGTTTAAAATTATATTGTGAGTAAAAGTGATGAAGATAATATAAAAATTATAGTTCTAACAAAGGTACAGTAAGTGGATCGCATAGTAAGTGATATCAGTATTATAGGAAATGTTCTACATGAGAGAGCCAGAGAAAGAATTATGAATATTTAAATATTGTGAAAATGTTGTTTGAGCCTTTCTTTCAGAACGTCGGGAAAAAGGTAATTTTAGAGTTTGTTTTAAGTAATTTCAAAATATACTGATACATCTGACACTATTTGGCCTTAAGGAAAGGTGAAGGAATGAGCAAAGAGTCATGACTGAACAGAAGGAGTATATGAAAATATGAAACATATTTCAGATGTTCTTGGAGCTTTTCTTCTAGAAAGTCGATGAAATGGAATTTTTAGAGAACAGCAGAGTACCTTCCAACGAAAAGGACCTTCATGATGTACTATTTGGCCTAAAGGAAAAGTAAGTGAATCAAAGATTAATGTACATATGTGATTTGTAAGTTTATATGGGTTTTTTAAACACAATCTTTTTGATTGTGGTTTTTTTCCCGCTGTCATATGATGAATAGTTTGAACTCACTGTTTTTAGTGAAATTCAATATGTTCTGAGAACAGCAAAAATAAACTATCTAACATGTTGTACAAATTATTGTATAGTTTGTATTGTATAATTTGTATTGTATTCCCATTGTCTCACTCTCACTTTCTTTTTTCCTCTCTGTTTCAGCTCTCTTTACTCACTCACACTGCCTTTCTCACTCTGTTTCACACCCATTCGTTTACTACACTTCTTTCACAACCCCTCATTTCCATTTCAACTGTCTACATCCCCTCTCTCACTTGCATCACTTTTTAGCTTTCAGTCTCTCTGCTTTATTTCCCTTTTCCGTCTTTTCCTTCTTTGCTCTTTTAGTAATTCCTCTTTACTCACTCAGCACTATTGTCGCACTCTGTCACTATAACTCACCCACTCTCCCTTGCTTATCTTTCTTTGCTCCTTTCTATTGACCTCTTCTCTCTATTTTCCAATCACTACCTCTATGTCCTCAGTCCCTCACTCTCCTTGTGTTATGTTCGCTTGTGTTTATCTACCTTCTATCATTTCTCTAAAAACAACTTCACTGCTCCTCTCTCATCGTTCTTCAAACCAATTCTTTTACTCTGGTTCCATTACTACCCCTCATTTCCTATCTTTCAGTGTCCTTATCTTTACTTTCATCACCGAATCACTTTCTCTCAGTACCACTGCTTTAGTCCTCTTCTCCTCTTTTTCCTTCTTTTGCTCCCTTACTAATTTTTCTTTCCTCACTCATTGTACTCCACTTCACTCAGTCTTTCCCTTAGTCTCTCTGACTACTAACTTCCTCACTCCTTTTCCCTCAATCCTTCTATATGATCCTCTCTCCCTTCATCCTTTCATTCTATGACTCCCCTTTACTCACTCTCATTTATCTTCCATTCCTCATTCTTCTAAATGCATCCTCAATTAGACTCCTTTCTCTCTCAGTCATTCCCTTTTCACTTACTCCTGTTTCTTGATTTAGTTTTGCTAATTCACATTCTTTTAGTATCTTTCTTACCTTCAGTTCATTTCTCTCTTCTTCTGTTCCTCTCTGTCACTGAACGTATCTGCATTACTCTTAGTAATTTGCTCTCCTTCTATTTCTGTTTTCCTCTTTTTGTCCTTCTATATTTCTTTAATTCCCTTTCTGTGTCTTTCACTCTTACTTTATTTCTTAGTACATTTTTATGATTTTTAACCTCTTGACTTGTCTCTTCTATTTTAAAATATATATTTTACTAATTATAACTTATTTTTTTTCTCTCTTTCACAGACACAAAGTGTAGTAAAAACATGTAATTAAATTTACAATAATTATATGGTAAGTATGACTAAAAAAATGTAGTTTGTCATCACTCTTTGCTTTAACCTCACTACTATTCTCTCACCCTACCTCACTCCTGTTTCCTTACTCTGCTTCCCTCACTATTCTTATCCTCCATGTTTACTCTTCTTTCCCCTACTCTCCTACCACATTCAACTTCTTTCTGTCACCCTGCTTTACTTCCCTTACCCTCTGTTCCCTTCCCTCACTCCCTCCCTTACTCATTTACTTCACTCCTCTCACTCCTTTTCTCAGTCCGTCTGTCCTCACAGTTCCTCACTTCCGTTCCCTCACTCTGTATCTCTTACCATCACTGTGTCTGTCCCCTTAGTCTGTCACTACTCTTTTGTCATGCTCACTCCCTACAACTCACCCACACTCACTTACTTACCTTTCTTTGCTGTTTCACTCAGACCCTTTCAGTTACTCCTTCCTTTACTCTCTCTGTCCTTTCTCTCTGTCACTCCCCATGTCTTACCCTTATTCACTTTTATCCACCCTCTTTCACCCCTCTTTACTTAAACTCACTGCTCTTTTCTCACCCTCCCTCACCGTTGTTCATTTACTCCGGTTCCGTCACTACCCCTCATTCCCCATCCTTTACTGTCCTTCCTTTTACTTTCAACACCCACTTACATTCTCCCAGTTCCTCTGTTTTAGTCTTCTTCCTCTCTTGTCCCTTCTTTCGCTCCCTTATTCATTTTCCTTTTCTCACTTACACCCTATTACACCTTCTCTCTGTCTCACTATCTAACACACAGTCCCTCTGTGTTGCTCCCTCTAGCTCTCTTTCTCTTAACATCACTCTCTCTGTGTCCTTCCCTCATGCTCACTCCTTTATTAATTATTTTTTTTTGGGGGGGCGCGCCCCGGTACGTGCACCGGGGAGCGTACCGATACGCGTAACCTGGAGAAAAAAGAATGACAGAGTTTCCCAAAAATGTAATTTGTTTTATAAATTAGAGGTAGTTCTAAAAAGAACTGTTTTTTTATTCTTTTTGTTGTTTTATATTTTTTTTATTGTTTTTTTAACATTTTTTACTTTTTTTGGCTTTTCTGAACAGTTTTATATTTTTTTTGTATTTTTTATGGGGAGAAACAAAAAACAGGGAATTGTAAATGGCTCAACTGGAGCAAAAAAAAAAACAGGAAATAATTAATGTTTCTTCGGGCACTTGTGGTGATCCCAAGCACGGGTGATAAGTGTAATGCTTTGCTCACCATAGCATATTGTCCCTCCACAAAATATGCAAACGATTTTAAAATTGGAAAACTTGGTTTGAATAGTTGGGCTCATCTCCCTCGCTTCTGGACCCGATGGGGTGGGTTGATTACTTTGGGAGGTGCTGGCAGAAGATTGGGCAGGGTTTCTGGCCAGTTCCCTGACCTCTGCCCTAGCATAGTTATTAGGGTGCCGGCGTTGCATGTGCCGAATCATGGTGTTGTTGCCAAAAGAGTATTTTTTGTTAGGGTTCCCCCTTGAAAGTTGAAAACCACAGATTAAACAAGTCGCCTTTGGCGCATTAACTTTCTTCTTGTCCTTTGGGATGGAAAAAAACTGCCAGATAAAGTGCTCCTTTGGCTTATATGGGGTAGTATCTTCTGGTAGGAACCTCCCCTCCTCCTCCTCCTCCTCCTCCTCTTCTTGGTCTCCACCACTGTGGTGTTGTGGTGGTCCTTGTGGTGGTGGTGGTGGTGGTGCAGATGCTCCTGCAGCTGCTGCTACTGTAGCCATTTTTCAGACAAATAGGTACAGAGAGGTCTTTCAACAGGTCTTCCTCACTCAAAGTACAAAGTGAGAATGAGGAAAATAGGTGGGGGCTTTCATCATTTGGAAAACAAAACTGTCCTGAACCAATGAAAAGTGTTACTTTCAGGTCACATGACTCGGGCCTTCATCATTTGGAAACCAAAACTGATCTGAACCAATGATAAGTGTTATTTTCAGGTCACATGACCTGACACGCTTACGCTATGCGCCCCGGGGAGCGCCCGGGGCTGCGTAGCGTAAACGCGTCAGGACGTTGCGCGATCGTATACGTCCGGGTGCCTCCGGCTGCGTTTACACCGAGCGTCATAAGACGCATCACGCGGCTACGCGAAACGTCACGATGTTGTTTTCGTTCGCGGCAATAGCGCTAACGGGACGCTCACTGGTACGCGCCCCGGGGCGCGCCGTAACACTGCGCTCACCGGTGAGCGCATCGGTACGCACCCCGGGAGCGCTCCGGGGCTAAAAAATAAAATAAAAACATAAAACAAATAGTATTACATAATTATACAATATAAAATTCATTATAAAGAATATTACATTTCATACCTATAGAGATTTGCTATTAAAAAACCTTTGAAATTCACTGAAAAAACATAGGTTTCACACCAGTTATAGTTAGGAATTAGCATTTAAAAAAACCTATTAAATTCACTGAAAAAAACATAGGTTTCACACCAGTTATAGTTAGCTGGAAATTTTACTCGCATAAAACCATTGAAATTCCCACGTTATAGTTAGTTGGACTCACTATAACTTGCGCATGCAATGCACTGCTGATGACGTCACATATTACATCACTCATGACATGGTCAGTGACATCACTCATGACATCACTGATGACACCATCCAGTGAATGTGTGTCTTTCTGAAAAATAAATATGAGTTATATATGTATATGTAAAAGTTGATGGAAGAATAAATGTTTAAATAAGTGTTTACATGGTTTTTTTTTATTGATTGGTTAACTGGCTTATTAAGTGTATCTTAGTGAATACATATATTAGTGAGTAATGTTTAAATATTTAAATATATGTATTAGTGTTTTACTTTGTGTATAAGTGGCTGCTTGGCTTGGTGAGTAGCTGCATGTGTATGTATATGGGTTATTACATGTTTTTCTTAGAATCAGTATGAGTGTTTGTTTGGTTTGATGGGGGTATTACCTAGCACATAGATGCATGAATGACTGACTCTCTCTTTGTATGTGTTTTAAAGACAGCATATGTGCAGGACTCTATGGGTGGATGAGTGTGTATATGTGTGTGTTAGTGAGTGAATGAGTGTCTCACTAGTGTCTTTATCAGTAACTACATATGTATTAATCTAGTATATGTGAATATTGATGTATATAAGTGAGTATATGTGAGAGTAAGAGATTGTAAGAGTTCCTGTTTAAATTAGTATGTGTTTCTATTTGTTTAAGAGAAATTGTTTGCACGTGGTGGTCCTTCTGGGACCCCCTGAGAAGGGCTAGGGGGTCAGGGAGTCTCAACCCTGCCCCCTTTTCGCGTTTTCCACTCTTGTTTTGTACTCTCTTGTGCCTCACTTCTCCTGAGAAACAAGATGGCTGCTCAGGTGGTCCCAGAAGGATAATAACATATATAAACGTTATCTGCTAATAGAATTAGCGTTTACAAAACCTTTGCAATTTATTGAAAAAAAATATAGGTTTCTTGCCTGATATAGTTAGGAATTAGCATTTAAAAAAACCTTGCAAATTCACTGAAAAAACCATAGGTTTCAAGCCTTATATAGTTAGGAATTAGTATTTAAAAAACCTTGCAAATTCACTTAAAAACCATAGGTTTCAGGTCTTATATAGTTAGGAATTAGCATTTAAAAAACCTTGAAAATTGACTTAAAAAAACATAGGTTTCAGGCCTTATATAGTTAGGAATTAGCATTTTAAAAACCTTGCAAATTCACTTAATAAACCATAGGTTTCAGGCCTTATATAGTTAGGAATTAGCATTTAAAAAACCATTGAAATTGCTCCTATATAGTTAGTTGTACTAACTATATTTTGCGTACCCGCAATCCACTGCTGATGATGTCACATATTACATCATTCATGACAAGGTCAGTGACATCACTGATGACATCACTGATGACATCCTTTTCAATTAAATGTATCAAATTTTCAAATTAAATGTATTAAGTGTTACCACTTTATTCCAATCAAGATGACTTCAGGTGTGCCATACTTTTGTCATAAGTAAGACTGTTAGCGCTCTAGTTGTTCTTTAGAACACTCTGGGACATTCTGTCATTGGGCTATAGTTGGGCTACATCTGGCTGATATTTGGGCTACATTTGTTTTTTTTTGTCTCTGGTGGCCATCTTTGGGCTACATTGGGCTACATTGGGCTACATTTGGGCTCAAGCCCAATGTAGCCCAATATATATTTTTTCAAAGTTAATTTTCGTAAAAACCACTGGAGCATATTTCTTGAGACATAGCAAAGGCACATCGGGGTACCAGTCCCTACAATTTTGCCAAGTTTGGTGGAAATCCATTTAGCCGTTCGGGCTAAAAGTGAGTCCAACCGCCCTATGGAAATTAACATGGGAAAAAAACGTTTCGGGACCCCCTTATATCTCGGCCCCCGCTTGATGGATCCCCCCGAAACTGTCAGGGAAGGAGCGGAGCGCAGCGAGGCAAAGTTAAGGAAAATTACAGGCAGATCACTCATTCGGCGCCAAAGTTATTCCCAATAGAATGTTGCAGATTTCCTATGGAAAACAATCATAACTATAACTACCTACTGGCGACCGCCAGTAGGTAATATATATATATATATATATATATATATATATATATATATATATATATATATATATACATATATAAAGATTTTTCTTTAACTATTTCCATTGAAGCAGGAGGTCCCAGTGTGCAATCTTCTTTTGACTGCCAGATCTAGCCAGGTCCATCTTAAATGTTTCATATACCGAATTCAGCCAATCCGAATGTTTAGGAGGGTCCGGGTCTACCCACTGTTTGCAAATTTGTCTCCTATCCAATAAAATAGCATAAAATAAAAAATCTCTAGCTGGATCTCCAATGTGACTATTAAGACCAAAGATAATCAAAGTCAGGTCCATTAGGATCGGTACTTTCAAAATGCTCTCCATTGTTATCCGTACCTCTTCCCAAAATATGCCAATTGAGGGACAGTCTTTGAACATGTTTAAGTCCGAGGCTTCTGCTAACCCACATTTTTTACACTTGACTTGAGAGCCTTTAAGGATTTTTGATAGCCTAAGGGGAGATAAGTATGATCGATGGACCGTGAAAATGTGATTCCTCTTCAACCATGAAGGTTTAACTAAGCTAAAGATCATTTTAATAGAATCTTGCCATAATAGATCACACTGTACACCTGGCATGTGTTCACTCCAGAGCTTGTTAGCCAGCTTAAATTCCCCATCCACCTCCTCTTTAATGGCCCAATACCAGTATCACACCTCCTTCTCCCTACTGGCCTTTCCACCAACTGCTGCTCTAGGCTGTCTCCCTCGCCAATAGATTTTTTTTGTCTGATCTGGGACTGTACCCAACTTTGTAGCTGAATATACTTGAATCTTGAAAGACCTCTGCCCACTCTCATCTTTAGATCTTTCCATGAGATGAACTTTTTATTGCTAACCAGATCTCCCCACACTTCTAGTCCAGCATCTTTGAGTGGCATCGCCAGCTTGTCCCGAAGACATTCTGGCGAGCTCGGAGAGTCCCAGGGTGGAACTAAATTAGAGAAGTAGTTGAGTCCCGTCAGATTTTAAAGGTTTGTCCATATTCTGGCAAATCCCTGTAGGACCTTCAATTTGATTTTTTTTTTTAAATGTTGGTCATCAAATTTAAAAAAAAACCTCTTCCTGGATATAGAACACAGTATTGTTTGTTCGTGTTATAGAGTTATGACAGACAAGTTAGTTAGCTGTTGTTCAACAAAGCAACCTGTTTTTAAATTTCCTCAAATCATTTAGTCCTTTATTCACTCTGTCCAATACATGTATCAATTTACATTTCCTAATATTAAGGACAATATTTATAACACCGCCTAAGGGGTTGATGGTAACTTTTTCTACAACAAACCGTCTGAGGTTATCTGCTGTGTGATGTACTGTAGTGTCCCCTGCAGTTTGCAATGTATTATACTACAGTGCTGCAGGATTCTAACCTTGACTTTCTGGCTTGACTGTCCTACATTGTTCTGGTCACATGAGCACTTCACTACATAGATTACATATGTGCTGTTGCAGCTTGTGTGGTTTCTAAGAATGTAGTTACTCACATTGTGTCTGAACTATTTGGTTTCTCCTGCTCAGATACAAACCTTGCATGTCACACATCTGACGTGACCTACCATGGCTGGTCGGTTCCACTGAGATAGTAAATCAGAGGGGTTCAGTACTTTCAACAAGGCACATGCAACATAGTCTCCCACACGTTTACACTTCTTGAAAACATATTTTTGTATCATGCTATTTTTTTCCTGATATATCTGTCTTCCTATACTTACAACTCAATATTTTGACCAACTACCTCCAAAGTGCTACTCAGTGGCGGCTTGTATTTACCGGCGACGGGGAATTATGTCGCGGGGGCGAGGGGGACAGAGTGAAAATAAAATGAAATACACTTAACTGTCTGCCGCCGCCACTGCCGCCTCCTTCACCTCCTCTCGCCCCTCTTTGCCCACAGGGCAGAAAGCAGGAAGCACCCGGCTCCCTGTCTCCCAATAACCAATCACAACGCTACAATGCAGCTTTGTGATTGGTCTGAGCGCCGTGGATCGGCGCTCACCCATAGAATGGGAGGCTGGGCATGTTCTCTATGCAGGGTGTAATGCAGCCTGCATGGAGAAGATACAAAGTGTGTATGACGGTTTGACCAGCCCCAGAGGGCCAGCTAAAGAGTCATGCGCAGTAGGAGTGGGCAAACCACTCCTCTCCTGACCTTCTCTGTGAGCAGAACAGTCTCGGCCCACATCAGCAGAGGAAGGACGTAAAGATAAAATGATTATTGCAATGAGTTATTATCATTTTATTCTTACCTTTTTGACCTCCTCGGTGAGGGGACGCTCCTCAGCCTTAGCCGAAAAGTGCCACTGGTGCTAGTGTATGCGATGTTGCATTAATGTGTAATTTTACTTCCTACTTTTCATCATTTGTGTGCTGCTCCTGTGTTTGTGCAAGGCCAGTAATGGTAACTGTACAAAAACAGTTGAGCTGAACTATTTGATCTCCTGTTGACAAAAGTTGGAATAATCGATAAACTATTTTTGTTTAAAATTCATATGAAGCTTCCCATGTTTTAAACTGTTTGTTTTTTATGCAAACCATGCCTGTTTTTTTCCCGAGTGTGTTGTGTGATTTAGTTTTAAAAACAGATGGCTTAGAGGTCAGTCTTGGTGCGATCTTCCCACAGACGGAGGACGACGAAAAACCTCTCCCAATCTTCCTCAGTCAGAATGTGCTGCCTCGAGCAATATGTTATTTTTCTGTGCTCATGACGGAATGCTGGACCGTGAAGTGATCACAAAAATAGTAACTCTTAAAATGTAATCTGCTAATCAGAATTCTTAAGACTAAAATACCATATATAGAAATCTAACCATTGCGAAAACATTTCTTTGTCCTGGACTTAGATAAGGATTAAGATGGACTGAAATGTATGGAGTTTTTACATGAGACTCATATTGGTGAATAAATCCAGTTTGGGGGTGTAAGCCTAACGTGGATTTGGTAACGGTTCTATACATTTGGTACAAACTGGTGTCTGCCGGAAGTGGCGATAGTGTTACAAGGAGTCGCAAAAACAAAAAACAAAAAAAACTCAATAAGAGCCAAATATTTCATGGTCTAAATAAATCTTCCTGCTGTTGACCAAACCAAATGGGGATTTGGTCATTGGTTCTATATATTTGCTCGAATTTAACTGGGATTCTAAAGTGTGCAATTGCAATCGATTTAGTAGCACAGGGAGTTGCAAAAGGGAAAATATAGGATATAACTGTTTCAAGGTTCAAATGAACGTTCTCTCAAGCCGTGAACCAAATATTTAAATGAAGTTCATATATATTCCCTTTCTCACATTTTTCATTTTAAAAATATGTGGAGCGCATGCATCAAACTTGTAAATTGCAAATACCTAATTGCGAATTCCTGAGAAGGGGAATTAAGTGATCGCAATTTACAATGCATGAAACTCAAAGAGTGTCAGATAGCGATTCCTAGGGAGTCGCAAATCGCTCTACTCATTAATATTAATTAGGTAGATCGCAATTTGCAACTGCCTAGGAATTGGAAAAATCACAGGGATGGTGGCCTGCTGAGTTCAGCAGACCTCCATGTCCGTGATTGCTTTTAAATAAAGCCATATTGTTCCTTTTAATTTTTTAGGACCAGGTAGTGGTCCATGGGACCACTGCCTGCTCTTAAAAATGCTTTTACAACTATTCACATAGGGGAAGGTTGAAATATTTGAATGTTTTGTGACTGCATTCATGGTCATAAAACATTTATGCATACCGTTAGGATTCGATATTTGGAAGGGATGCCCTAAACACGCCCCTTCCAAATGCCGAATCTTAAACCCATTTTGCGATTCGGTAATATGTAACCGAATCGCAAATTGGGGTTTGCTGCATCGGAAAAGCCTTTTTTGCGAATTGGCCCATTTGTGAAGGCAAAAATGCTTGATGCATGTGCCCCTTATTGTTCTCCCACCTTGCACCACCACACTCTCTGTTAAAATTGATTCCTTGCATATATCAATTTGAAAAAACTAAGGAATACCTTGCATTTTGACACTCGCCACCACATGGGTATCCTTTACTCCTCGAAGTCGACAGGCTGCACTCACTGTTCTCAGGGAGAGGGAGGTCAACAGATGACATGCTAGCATGGGTTTGTAAGAACCGCTATCAGGCTTTCAGCTCATAGAGAATCTTGCCCAAAGAAACGCTTAAATACACAAATAGGACCCAGGGAGCCCAGGTACTTGTTAGAATGGGACTAGCTTATGTCTAAATATGGAAACATTTATGCAAATAAAACAAACATTCATGCAACACAGGCACCCTTGCACCAAAACGGGGCCAGTGCAGGGGAAACATCAGCAATGCGCCATGTTGCCTTAACTATGGTGCCTTCCTGCCTTCCCAGTCAAGTACTGCAGCACAGCAAGGTGATTTGCTGCATTGCGTCACTTACCCATATATGAGCCCACAGGTGCATAGCACTGCACAATATAACGTTAGCTCACTGCCAAATCTACTTTGTGCATGCAGCAGTCACAAAGTCAGATGTGCAAATGAAACAAGCATTTGCAATGCAATAGGTCTCGCAATAGCGAGATTTTGAGCTATTGGCATTGTAAATGGCAATGCTTTTTATTTATGTGTTTACAAAACCTTCAATAATGAAAGGCATTGCCATTTACAATGCCAATAGGTAAACGTTTCTGAAATGCGAGACCCATTGCATTGCAAATGCGTGTTCTTTAAAAGTGTTCCCTGCTGCGCTTTCCCATTAATAGAGGCCACGTCCCTTTCTTTAGATGAGTTGTGTCTAAAGAGAGGTCCGCGGCCGCTATTAAAGTGAAAGTGTGGTATAGGGGTACTTGTACCAAATAAAGCATTTGTTTTTCAAGTTGTCAAAAAAGTGTGTGTTTTTTTGCAAACGCGCCCCGTGAAAGCACCTATGCCGCACTGAATGTTGCAGGTAGCATGTGTTGCCTGCAGAAGAAGAAAAACTCATTAAAGAAAAAAATAAAATACTTGCAGACTAAAGAACCGCAAAAAACACAGTTGATGGACAGAATGTAGAACAATGTCATACATTCACCCCGGTACAAAGATCTGGGCCTAAATCCATCGGTTTTTTGCACTCCACACCACCCTGGGTTAGACACTGGCTATATGCAAATCAGCTCTGACCCTGTGCCTCATGGGAACAGTCCAGTCCGAACTACCAAGCCATGTCTCTCCCAGACCGGAATCAAGCATCCAAGGACCGGTTTCTGGCTATCAGCCTTCATCAGCCTGGATAGCTTGACTCCAGTGGTGTGGAGAGCCTGGGACTCACGTCTGAGCATACCCAGCACACTCGGGGTGAAAATTGCAAAAAACACAGTTGATGGACAGAATGTAGAACAATGTCATACATTCACCCCAGTACAAAGATCTGGGCCTAAATCCATCGTTTTTTTGCACTCCACACGACCCTGGGTTAGACACTGGCTATATGCAAATCAGCTCTGACCCTGTGCCTCATGGGAACAGTCCAGTCCGAACTACCAAGCCATGTCTCTCCCAGACCGGAATCAAGCATCCAAGGACCGGTTTCTGGCTATCAGCCTTCATCAGCCTGGATAGCTTGACTCCAGTGGTGTGGAGAGCCTGGGACTCACGTCTGAGCATACCCAGCACACTCGGGGTGAAAATTGCAAAAAACACAGTTGATGGACAGAATGTAGAACAATGTCATACATTCACCCCAGTACAAAGATCTGGGCCTAAATCCATCGTTTTTTTGCACTCCACACCACCCTGGGTTAGACACTGGCTATATGCAAATCAGCTCTGACCCTGTGCCTCATGGGAACAGTCCAGTCCGAACTACCAAGCCATGTCTTTCCCAGACCGGAATCAAGCATCCAAGGACCGGTTTCTGGCTATCAGCCTTCATCAGCCTGGATAGCTTGACTCCAGTGGTGTGGAGAGCCTGGGACTCACGTCTGAGCATACCCAGCACACTCGGGGTGAAAATTGCAAAAAACACAGTTGATGGACAGAATGTAGAACAATGTCATACATTCACCCCAGTACAAAGATCTGGGCCTAAATCCATCGTTTTTTTGCACTCCACACCACCCTGGGTTAGACACTGGCTATATGCAAATCAGCTCTGACCCTGTGCCTCATGGGAACAGTCCAGTCCGAACTACCAAGCCATGTCTTTCCCAGACCGGAATCAAGCATCCAAGGACCGGTTTCTGGCTATCAGTCTTCATCAGCCTGGATAGCTTGACTCCAGTGGTGTGGAGAGCCTGGGACTCACGTCTGAGCATACCCAGCACACTCGGGGTGAAAATTGCAAAAAACACAGTTGATGGACAGAATGTAGAACAATGTCATACATTCACCCCAGTACAAAGATCTGGGCCTAAATCCATCGTTTTTTTGCACTCCACACCACCCTGGGTTAGACACTGGCTATATGCAAATCAGCTCTGACCTTTTGCCTCATGGGAACAGTCCAGTCCGAACTACCAAGCCATGTCTTTCCCAGACCGGAATCAAGCATCCAAGGACCGGTTTCTGGCTATCAGCCTTCATCAGCCTGGATAGCTTGACTCCAGTGGTGTGGAGAGCCTGGGACTCACGTCTGAGCATACCCAGCACACTCGGGGTGAAAATTGCAAAAAACACAGTTGATGGACAGAATGTAGAACAATGTCATACATTCACCCCAGTACAAAGATCTGGGCCTAAATCCATAGTTTTTTTGCACTCCACACCACCCTGGGTTAGACACTGGCTATATGCAAATCAGCTCTGACCCTGTGCCTCATGGGAACAGTCCAGTCCGAACTACCAAGCCATGTCTTTCCTAGACCGGAATCAAGCATCCAAGGACCGGTTTCTGGCTATCAGCCTTCATCAGCCTGGATAGCTTGACTCCACTGGCGTGGAGAGCCTGGGACTCACGTCTGAGCATACCCAGCACAATCGGGGTGAAAATTGCAAAAAACACAGTTGATGGACAGAATGTAGAACAATGTCATACATTCACCCCAGTACAAAGATCTGGGCCTAAATCCATCGTTTTTTTGCACTCCACACCACCCTGGGTTAGACACTGGCTATATGCAAATCAGCTCTGACCCTGTGCCTCATGGGAACAGTCCAGTCCGAACTACCAAGCCATTTCTTTCCCAGACCGGAATCAAGCATCCAAGGACCGGTTTCTGGCTATCAGCCTTCATCAGCCTGGATAGCTTGACTCCAGTGGTGTGGAGAGCCTGGGACTCACGTCTGAGCATACCCAGCACACTCGGGGTGAAAATTGCAAAAAACACAGTTGATGGACAGAATGTAGAACAATGTCATACATTCACGCCAGTACAAAGATCTGGGCCTAAATCCATCTTTTTTTTGCACTCCACACCACCCTGGGTTAGACACTGGCTATATGCAAATCAGCTCTGACCCTGTGCCTCATGGGAACAGTCCAGTCCGAACTACCAAGCCATGTCTTTCCCAGACCGGAATCAAGCATCCAAGGACCGGTTTCTGGCTATCAGCCTTCATCAGCCTGGATAGCTTGACTCCAGTGGTGTGGAGAGCCTGGGACTCACGTCTGAGCATACCCAGCACACTCGGGGTGAAAATTGCAAAAAACACAGTTGATGGACAGAATGTAGAACAATGTCATACATTCACCCCAGTACAAAGATCTGGGCCTAAATCCATCGTTTCTTTGCACTCCACACCACCCTGGGTTAGACACTGGCTATATGCAAATCAGCTCTGACCCTGTGCCTCATGGGAACAGTCCAGTCCGAACTACCAAGCCATGTCTTTCCCAGACCGGAATCAAGCATCCAAGGACCGGTTTCTGGCTATCAGCCTTCATCAGCCTGGATAGCTTGACTCCAATGGTGTGGAGAGCCTGGGACTCACGTCTGAGCATACCCAGCACACTCGGGGTGAAAATTGCAAAAAACACAGTTGATGGACAGAATGTAGAACAATGTCATACATTCACCCCAGTACAAAGATCTGGGCCTAAATCCATCGTTTTTTTGCACTCCACACCACCCTGGGTTAGACACTGGCTATATGCAAATCAGCACTGACCCTGTGCCTCATGGGAACAGTCCAGTCCGAACTACCAAGCCATGTCTTTCCCAGACCGGAATCAAGCATCCAAGGACCGGTTTCTGGCTATCAGCCTTCATTAGCCTGGATAGCTTGACTCCAGTGGTGTGGAGAGCCTGGGACTCACGTCTGAGCATACCCAGCACACTCGGGGTGAAAATTGCAAAAAACACAGTTGATGGACAGAATGTAGAACAATGTCATACATTCACCCCAGTACAAAGATCTGGGCCTAAATCCATCGTTTTTTTGCACTCCACACCACCCTGGGTTAGACACTGGCTATATGCAAATCAGCTCTGACCCTGTGCCTCATGGGAACAGTCCAGTCCGAACTACCAAGCCATGTCTTTCCCAGACCGGAATCAAGCATCCAAGGACCGGTTTCTGGCTATCAGCCTTCATCAGCCTGGATAGCTTGACTCCAGTGGTGTGGAGAGCCTGGGACTCACGTCTGAGCATACCCAGCACACTCGGGGTGAAAATTGCAAAAAACACAGTTGATGGACAGAATGTAGAACAATGTCATACATTCACCCCAGTACAAAGATCTGGGCCTAAATCCATTGTTTTTTTGCACTCCACACCACCCTGGGTTAGACACTGGCTATATGCAAATCAGCTCTGACCCTGTGCCTCATGGGAACAGTCCAGTCCGAACTACCAAGCCATGTCTTTCCCAGACCGTAATCAAGCATCCAAGGACCGGTTTCTGGCTATCAGCCTTCATCAGCCTGGATAGCTTGACTCCAGTGGTGTGGAGAGCCTGGGACTCACGTCTGAGCATACCCAGCACACTCGGGGTGAAAATTGGAAAAAACACAGTTGATGGACAGAATGTAGAACAATGTCATACATTCACCCCAGTACAAAGATCTGGGCCTAAATCCATCGTTTTTTTGCACTCCACACCACCCTGGGTTAGACACTGGCTATATGCAAATCAGCTCTGACCCTGTGCCTCATGGGAACAGTCCAGTCCGAACTACCAAGCCATGTCTTTCCCAGACCGGAATCAAGCATCCAAGGACCGGTTTCTGGCTATCAGCCTTCATCAGCCTGGATAGCTTGACTCCAGTGGTGTGGAGAGCCTGGGACTCACGTCTGAGCATACCCAGCACACTCGGGGTGAAAATTGCAAAAAACACAGTTGATGGACAGAATGTAGAACAATGTCATACATTCACCCCAGTACAACGATCTGGGCCTAAATCCATCGTTTTTTTGCACTTCACACCACCCTGGGTTAGACACTGGCTTTATGCCAATCAGCTCTGACCCTGTGCCTCATGGGAACAGTCCAGTCCGAACTACCAAGCCATGTCTTTCCCAGACCGGAATCAAGCATCCAAGGACCGGTTTCTGGCTATCAGCCTTCATCAGCCTGGATAGCTTGACTCCAGTGGTGTGGAGAGCCTGGGACTCACGTCTGAGCATAACCAGCACACTCGGGGTGAAAATTGCAAAAAAACACAGTCGATGGACAGAATGTAGAACAATGTCATACATTCACCCCAGTACAAAGATCTGGGCCTAAATCCATCTTTTTTTGCACTCCACACCACCCTGGGTTAGACACTGGCTATATGCAAATCAGCTCTGACCCTGTGCCTCATGGGAACAGTCCAGTCCGAACTACCAAGCCATGTCTTTCCCAGACCGGAATCAAGCATCCAAGGACCGGTTTCTGGCTATCAGCCTTCATCAGCCTGGATAGCTTGACTCCAGTGGTGTGGAGAGCCTGGGACTCACGTCTGAGCATACCCAGCACACTCGGGGTGAAAATTGCAAAAAACACAGTTGATGGACAGAATGTAGAACAATGTCATACATTCACCCCAGTACAAAGATCTGGGCCTAAATCCATCGTTTTTTTGCAGCTCTGACCCTGTGCCTCATGGGAACAGTCCAGGCTTTTGTAGTTCGGACTGGACTGTTCCCATGGGGCACAGGGTCAGCGCTGATTTGCATATCGCCATTGTCTAACCCAGGGTGGTGTGGAGTGGAAAAACGATGGATTTGGGCCCAGATCTTTGGACTGGGGTGAATGTGTGACATTGATCCACATTCTGTCCATCATTGTTGTGTTTGCAGGTACCGCTCTAAGTGTACTGGGGATGCTCAGACGTGAGTCCCAGGCACTCCACACCACTGGAATCAAGCTAGCCGGGCTGATGAGAGGTGTTACCTCGAAACCGGGCCGGTCCTCGGATGCTTGTTTCCGTTCTGGGAAGGACATGGCTTTTGTAGTTCGGACTGGACTGTTCCCATGGGGCACAGGGTCAGCGCTGATTTGCATATCGCCATTGTCTAACCCAGGGTGGTGTGGAGTGGAAAAACGATGGATTTGGGCCCAGATCTTTGGACTGGGGTGAATGTGTGACATTGATCCACATTCTGTCCATCATTGTTGTGTTTGCAGGTACCGCTCTAAGTGTACTGGGGATGCTCAGACGTGAGTCCCAGGCACTCCACACCACTGGAATCAAGCTAGCCGGGCTTATGAGAGGTGTTACCTCGAAACCGGGCCGGTCCTCGGATGCTTGTTTCCGTTCTGGGAAGGACATGGCTTTTGTAGTTCGGACTAGACTGTTCCCATGGGGCACAGGGTCAGCGCTGATTTGCATATCGCCATTGTCTCACCCAGGGTGGTGTGGAGTGGAAAAACGATGGATTTGGGCCCAGATCTTTGGACTGGGGTGAATGTGTGACATTGATCCACATTCTGTCCATCATTGTTGTGTTTGCAGGTACCGCTCTAAGTGTACTGGGGATGCTCAGACGTGAGTCCCAGGCACTCCACACCACTGGAATCAAGCTAGCCGGGCTGATGAGAGGTGTTACCTCGAAACCGGGCCGGTCCTCGGATGCTTGTTTCCGTTCTGGGAAGGACATGGCTTTTGTAGTTCGGACTGGACTGTTCCCATGGGGCACAGGGTCAGCGCTGATTTGCATATCGCCATTGTCTAACCCAGGGTGGTGTGGAGTGGAAAAACGATGGATTTGGGCCCAGATCTTTGGACTGGGGTGAATGTGTGACATTGATCCACATTCTGTCCATCATTGTTGTGTTTGCAGGTACCGCTCTAAGTGTACTGGGGATGCTCAGACGTGAGTCCCAGGCACTCCACACCACTGGAATCAAGCTAGCCGGGCTGATGAGAGGTGTTACCTCGAAACCGGGCCGGTCCTCGGATGCTTGTTTCCGTTCTGGGAAGGACATGGCTTTTGTAGTTCGGACTGGACTGTTCCCATGGGGCACAGGGTCAGCGCTGATTTGCATATCGCCATTGTCTAACCCAGGGTGGTGTGGAGTGGAAAAACGATGGATTTGGGCCCAGATCTTTGGACTGGGGTGAATGTGTGACATTGATCCACATTCTGTCCATCATTGTTGTGTTTGCAGGTACCGCTCTAAGTGTACTGGGGATGCTCAGACGTGAGTCCCAGGCACTCCACACCACTGGAATCAAGCTAGCCGGGCTGATGAGAGGTGTTACCTCGAAACCGGGCCGGTCCTCGGATGCTTGTTTCCGTTCTGGGAAGGACATGGCTTTTGTAGTTCGGACTGGACTGTTCCCATGGGGCACAGGGTCAGCGCTGATTTGCATATCGCCATTGTCTAACCCAGGGTGGTGTGGAGTGGAAAAACGATGGATTTGGGCCCAGATCTTTGGACTGGGGTGAATGTGTGACATTGATCCACATTCTGTCCATCATTGTTGTGTTTGCAGGTACCGCTCTAAGTGTACTGGGGATGCTCAGACGTGAGTCCCAGGCACTCCACACCACTGGAATCAAGCTAGCCGGGCTGATGAGAGGTGTTACCTCGAAACCGGGCCGGTCCTCGGATGCTTGTTTCCGTTCTGGGAAGGACATGGCTTTTTTAGTTCGGACTGGACTGTTCCCATGGGGCACAGGGTCAGCGCTGATTTGCATATCGCCATTGTCTAACCCAGGGTGGTGTGGAGTGGAAAAACGATGGATTTGGGCCCAGATCTTTGGACTGGGGTGAATGTGTGACATTGATCCACATTCTGTCCATCATTGTTGTGTTTGCAGGTACCGCTCTAAGTGTACTGGGGATGCTCAGACGTGAGTCCCAGGCACTCCACACCACTGGAATCAAGCTAGCCGGGCTGATGAGAGGTGTTACCTCGAAACCGGGCCGGTCCTCGGATGCTTGTTTCCGTTCTGGGAAGGACATGGCTTTTGTAGTTCGGACTGGACTGTTCCCATGGGGCACAGGGTCAGCGCTGATTTGCATATCGCCATTGTCTAACCCAGGGTGGTGTGGAGTGGAAAAACGATGGATTTGGGCCCAGATCTTTGGACTGGGGTGAATGTGTGACATTGATCCACATTCTGTACATCATTGTTGTGTTTGCAGGTACCGCTCTAAGTGTACTGGGGATGCTCAGACGTGAGTCCCAGGCACTCCACACCACTGGAATCAAGCTAGCCGGGCTGATGAGAGGTGTTACCTCGAAACCGGGCCGGTCCTCGGATGCTTGTTTCCGTTCTGGGAAGGACATGGCTTTTGTAGTTCGGACTGGACTGTTCCCATGGGGCACAGGGTCAGCGCTGATTTGCATATCGCCATTGTCTAACCCAGGGTGGTGTGGAGTGGAAAAACGATGGATTTGGGCCCAGATCTTTGGACTGGGGTGAATGTGTGACATTGATCCACATTCTGTCCATCATTGTTGTGTTTGCAGGTACCGCTCTAAGTGTACTGGGGATGCTCAGACGTGAGTCCCAGGCACTCCACACCACTGGAATCAAGCTAGCCGGGCTGATGAGAGGTGTTACCTCGAAACCGGGCCGGTCCTCGGATGCTTGTTTCCGTTCTGGGAAGGACATGGCTTTTGTAGTTCGGACTGGACTGTTCCCATGGGGCACAGGGTCAGCGCTGATTTGCATATCGCCATTGTCTAACCCAGGGTGGTGTGGAGTGGAAAAACGATGGATTTGGGCCCAGATCTTTGGACTGGGGTGAATGTGTGACATTGATCCACATTCTGTCCATCATTGTTGTGTTTGCAGGTACCGCTCTAAGTGTACTGGGGATGCTCAGACATGAGTCCCAGGCACTCCACACCACTGGAATCAAGCTAGCCGGGCTGATGAGAGGTGTTACCTCAAAACCGGGCCGGTCCTCGGATGCTTGTTTCCGTTCTGGGAAGGACATGGCTTTTGTAGTTCGGACTGGACTGTTCCCATGGGGCACAGGGTCAGCGCTGATTTGCATATCGCCATTGTCTAACCCAGGGTGGTGTGGAGTGGAAAAACGATGGATTTGGGCCCAGATCTTTGGACTGGGGTGAATGTGTGACATTGATCCACATTCTGTCCATCATTGTTGTGTTTGCAGGTACCGCTCTAAGTGTACTGGGGATGCTCAGACGTGAGTCCCAGGCACTCCACACCACTGGAATCAAGCTAGCCGGGCTGATGAGAGGTGTTACCTCGAAACCGGGCCGGTCCTCGGATGCTTGTTTCCGTTCTGGGAAGGACATGGCTTTTGTAGTTCGGACTGGACTGTTCCCATGGGGCACAGGGTCAGCGCTGATTTGCATATCGCCATTGTCTAACCCAGGGTGGTGTGGAGTGGAAAAACGATGGATTTGGGCCCAGATCTTTGGACTGGGGTGAATGTGTGACATTGATCCACATTCTGTCCATCATTGTTGTGTTTGCAGGTACAGACTAAAGAAGACGTACTGTGTAACAACTGAAGTAAAAGGGCCAGTCCTCATGGGAGGTTACAAATGAAGACAAGGCGACACTAAAGCGGGACTAACAAGCCTATTAACAAATCAGAAACAGGCATTTACGAAGGACAATGACACAATCTAATGACAAATACGGGGAGAGCTTCAAAACCATACTCCAATACAACATGTCTCGCAGAGCAACACAAGCGCTGCTCAGGCTCCACCTAAGAAAATGGAGGGGGCCCACATATTATGCTACTTATTCATAATTCACTAGGCGGGTATTGACATGGATAGGACCTGGGGTGCCGTTCGCATTGACGTATAAGGAGGCTGATGTAGAGGACTGATTGTTAGACCTGGCATCTTTGGCGTGGTTTCCCCTACCTTTTTGCCTCTACCTCCTGTATTTTTGATGCTGTGCTGGATTTCGTTTTTGCTGGTTTAGATGCTTTGGACACTCTGCCACTGCTGATCAGTGCCAGAGTGTAAGTGCTCCCTGTGCAAATTGTTATTCTGATTGAATATACATGTTTGGCATATTTGTATCACCATGAAGTCCCTAGTAAAGTGCACTGGGTGTGCCAGGGCTGGTGATGACAAATGTTACTAGTGGGCCTGCAGCACTGATTGTGCCACCCACAGGAGTAGCCCTAAAATGATGTCTCAGGCCTGACACTGCAGTGCCTGTGTGCAGTTTAGAACTGCCATGTCCTCCTGGTCAGTGTCCCCACTGACCAGACCTAACCCTTCCCTTTTCATGCACATCAGTCACCCCTATGGAAGGCCCAAGGTACCCCCCTGGGCAGGGTGCAGTGTATGTAAAAGGTAGAGCATGTACTAGTGCAGGTGACATGCTCTGGTAGTGAATGGCAGCCATTTTCGTTTTTCACTACTGTAAGGCTATCTTGCTCCATAGGGTAACATGGGGGATGCTGGCTACAGTGGTTAACAGCATTTCTTCCCATAGGAACAAGATAGGACATAAGTATCTAGTATCCCTGAACTCAGAATTTAATAACACATCTTTTGGGAAAGGTTGTTTTTAAATCCTGTGTTTGAGAACAGCACTTTTAGAAAGTTGCTGTTCTCTTGTCTGACCCTTCTGTGTGCCTGGGCCTGTTTGTGTATTGACTGTCTGGTTTGAGAGTGAAAGGGGCTGGGGGATTCCCCAGGAGGCTGGATGAGTCAGCACTAGGCTGAATGACTGCAATTGCAACTGGATTGGTGGGAGGAGTTAGCACCTGGGCCTGAATAGGGCTGTGCCTGCCTTCCACAATGCTGGCTCCACCCCCCTGCTGGGCGGCTGAGGACCCTGCCCCTCACTCTGAAAGGAAAGATGCAGCCAGCATAACAAAGTGCTCAGGATCCACCCAGAACTGGTTTAGACCGGGCTCAGGGCCCACATGCACCAAGAGAACACAGACTTTAGGGGTATAAGTACAGGACCCCTGACAACAGAAAGTTAGATCATCCTGGAAATCAAGAAGGAACCTCTGCCAAGGAGAAAGCTGAAACTGAAGAAGGAAGACTGTCCTGCTGTTGCTCTGCTGGACTGACCTGTTGCTTTGCTGCCAAGGAGAGGGGAAGGACCTTGCTTTGTGCTGTGTCCCCTTGCTTGAAGGAATCTCCAAGGGCCTGAGAAGAGCTGGCTCCCTGTTTTGAAATCCCAGGAACAAAAGGACTTCACCCCCAGTTTCCCTCAACTCTGCTGAGAGAGTTCTGTCCTTCCTAGAGCGCTTGATCCAGTTGTGGGGCCTCTGGAAGTTGTACCTGTACTGGGAAGTTTGAAACTAAGCTTGAGAGACTTTTGAAACTGAAAAGTGTTGCATCGCTCGCTTGCGGAGCGCATCCCCGACAGTGCGAGAAGTTTCCCGCCGCTACGGAGGTCGAGATCGTCGCAGCGCCTGACGCCGCTGCCAGAGACGTCGCATCCTTCGTTTGCGGGACGCACCAGACCGGTGCGGGAGAATCGAACATCGCTGCGAGTATCGTCGCAGAGCCTGTCGTCGCTGGGTGAGACCGGCGCACCGCTTGATTGTGGACCACATCACGTCGCTGCGAGCATCGTCGCAGAACCATCGCATCGAGGAGCTGCAAGAGAGAGGATCACCGCTGGACCGCGCATCGTCGCCCCGGAGATCGTCGCAGCCCCTACGAGAACGTCGCATCGTGCCTTTGCGTGAACAGACTTCCTACGGAACCTACGCACCGGAATCCATACAAGTGGCCTTCCTCCCCATACAGACCGGATTCGTCGCAACACGCCTGCTGCTGCAGCGGGGCTGTCGCAAACGCCTCCCCAGGATCTCAGGAGCAACGCATTGCTTGTTTTCCACCGCACCAGCTTCTGCTTTTGGAACTTTGTTGCAACTAAAAGGTACTGTGAGTACACGTGACGCAACTGTGAACTTTTCTATCGCAACGTAGAAAGTTCTAACGCAACCTTAAGAACTCTTTTGAAAACATATTCTTGAACTGTGTATGTTGGGTTTTTGTCGTTTTGGTCTTGTGTAGTTTAGATTAAAATACCTTTATTTTTCTAAACTGTTGTGGAGTCAGTTTGTGGTGTTTTCACTGTGTTACTGTGAGTGTTGGTACAAATACTTTACGCATTGCCTCTGGTTAGCCTAGACTGCTCGTGCCAAGCTACCTAGAGGGTGAGCAGGGGTTATCTCAGAGGGTTATCTCCTTGCCCTGACTAGAAGCAAGGGTCCCTATTTGAACAGTGGTACCTACCTCTGCCAACTAGAGACCCCCAGATCTAACACTGATGCATACTGATTCAGGGTACATTAGATAGCCAGGAAATGGTGGACATTAACTGGTATGGTACCAATACTGATGACAACTCTTTTTACAGTACACTCACAGATGTAATGTTAGCTACACCTTGGATTGATACGCTCTGGGTGGGCGATTTCATTTGTGTGGTGAATAGGGATGTAGATCGCTAAAATCGCCCACCCCCCTCCCCTGGACAGGGCACTAAACCTTAGATGACAACCAGATTTGTCGAGGTTATGTCTCAATTGGGGTTCAGTGATATCTGGAAAACACTCACTCGGGGGTGGATTCCAATGGAGGGGGAGCCCCCGTTCCCCCTTCTCATGAAGATTCCCCTCTGAAAGACCAGCGGAAAGGGAAACAATAGCAGCTCAGGCTATACTGATACAAACTGAACAACTACCCAGAGCTGAGCGATGGAAAGGGAGGCGATGAAACAGTGCTGAGGGGTAGATGTGGGGGTCTTTCTTGTGGAGTGAGACACACCCAACATGCAGAACTCCTTCTTAAGGAGGAAGCCTTAGCAGCCTTACAGAGGCGTCGGATGGGGAGGAGAGAAACAGAGCTCTTGAGGCAATTGACGGAAACTAAGAACAGGCTAAAGCATTACACATTGAAATCATATAGACAACAGCTTCATTTGGAGGGAGATAGTTTGGGCAGACTAATGGCCTGGATCCTTCGCCATAAGCTGTCCTGTATCCCTGTACTTCACCTATAGATCCCTGTGGTTGTGAGGCACGAACCCAGAGTAACATTCTGGAGGTGTTTTGGAGGCACTTGGAGCAGGTGCACGCCAACCCAGAGAAACCTGACCGTAATTGAATTAGGTTATTTGACCGGGACACAGATCCCACAGCTGGGTGACATAGGAACTGGACAATGAACACACCTTAGAGGAGGTTTGGGTGGCTTTGAATCTCTTCCAACGGGGAAAATGCCAGGGAGCGATGGCTTTATAGCAGAATTTTATCAGGCCTATAGTACAGTGGAGGTTCACAGTCTGATTGAGGTTTCTACAGAAAAACGAGCTAAGAAAATACTCCCAACCTCAATGCTCGAAGGTACCATTTCAATGATCTTGAAAGCCGGTAAAGATGGCATCTGACCGGTCCTGCTACCACAGTGATAAATATTGACAAGAAGATACTGAGTAAAGTTTTTGCTCTGTGATTGGGCCTGGAAATTGGCAGGGTGTTTGACCCTGATCAGTGTGGGTTCATACCCAGGAAGAGTACTAACTTTAATATCCAGTGGTTAACACAAGTAGGAGACAGGGAGGAAGAATTGGGCTTGGGGATTGATATTGCTGAAGCCTTTGAAACTGTCAATTGGCGGTACAGTCTGGCGGTCCTGGAGGAAATGGGGTTTGGCCCTCAATTGAAAAACTGGATGAGTGTGTTATATACGGAACACATGGCCTGGGTCAGGTTGGGTAGACTGTGCTCTATCCCTCTGAAGGTCATAAGGGGCACACAACAGTGGTGCCCATTGTCAGCCATGTTGCTTGCGAAGGCTCTGGGACCGAGACTCATGAGAGAGGTGGGGAATCCAAATGGGAGGAACGAATCATCTAATCTCGCTGTATGCAGAAGACAGTTTTCTATCTGACTGCTCCAACGGATTTGATCCCCTTGCTTCTAGAGCATTTCAACACCTTTGGGGACATATTAGGATTGCATATTAATATGAATAAGTCTTTGATATTCCCTCTGTGCCAACTAGTGAAACAAAACCTTGCCATGTTGCTGGAGTCGTCAATGCGCTGAGAATCTGACCACTTCTGCTATTTGGGGATAATGGTGGCAGACACAGCCCAGAAACAGATGCAACACAATATTACTCAAGTGACAGAGAGCTTAACTACATCAGTACAAATTTGCAACACACTAACTCGGTCCCTTATGTGTCGTGTAGCAGTGGAGAACATTATTTTCTTACCACTCTGCCTCTATACTGTACTGCACTCTTTAGATCACCAACCTAGGTCAGTCTTTAGGCATCTACACCCCTTATTAATGACGTTGGCATGTGCGGGAGGGTGGAGTAGGGACACCCGAGAAGTTCTTCACCTACCTTGGATGGTTGGAATTAGCATTGCCCAATATGGAATTGTATGATCTGGCATCTCAGCTGCAACATGCAGCGCACTGGTTGTCCTATGAGGACAGCTAGGAAAAGGATTCACTCACGGAAGACTCGCAGGAGGGGAGGCTGCCACAGTTGCTTCACAGAGGTGGGAGACATGACCTTGATATGCCATACCTAATCAAAATAATATCATAACTGTGGAACCGGACAGTGAAAGTGGTGCACTTGTCCCACAAGAGTTTGTCTTTCGGGACCTCCCGGCGTTCCATATGTTGACTGCTGTGGTTGACGCCTGAAGAAATGGGGGGTGTTTGACACTGGGTGACCTTTACCCCAATGACATGCAGATTATCTTTGAAACGGTACAGGAGACCTATGGTGTGGGTCAGAGCCAGCTTCAATTGTACACCAGCATTGTCGACATAGTGTGAGAAGTCTGGCCCACATCACTGGATGTCCTGACTTCCTCTGAACAGTTTAGGAGGTTACTGGAATTTGGCAGAGGTAGACACTAATAGGCACATGCATCAAAGGATTTTGCGATCGCAAACGGTGCGAATCGCAAAAATCGGACGTTTGCGGTCGCAAAATCCTCTTTTGGAATGCATGAAGGGTCAAGGCCCTCGCAAATTAAGAATTCTCAAATATTTGCGAATTCTCAAATTGCGATGGCATTTAAGGAATCGCATTTTGCGATTCCTTAAATGCAATGCATGACACTTTAAAAAATTGCGAATTCGCAATTAGGGGGAGCAAATTACCATGAGGTTGAACCTCATGGTAATTTGCGAAAACTTTGAAAAATGCACTTTTGTGCATTTTTCAAAGTTTCATGTTGTGCACACACATGCCCTTAGGGCATGTGTGTGCCCAACATATGTGCACAGATTGCTTTCAGGGGTGCAACAGGGTGTCCTTTGGACACCCCTGCACCCTTGAAATCGCATTCTCAATTTGCGATTCGCAAATTGCTAATCACAAATTGAGAATGTCTTCCCATTCATTCCTATGGGCCTCCAGGCCCATAGGAATGAATGGGGAGGTATTCCTTAATTGCGACTCGCAATTTGCAAGTCGCAATTAAGGAATATTAGGAAATCGCAATTTATTTAGCGATTTCTTGATGCATTGCATTTTGCAATTCCTTAATTGAGATTCCTTATTTTTCGCAATTAAGGAATCGCAAAATGCAATATTGATGCATGTGCCCGTTAGTTTCCCATTTATACACGGCCATAGCTGCAGATACGCCTAGGACCACATTTCAGACAAGGGTGGCATGTGAAGAGGAACTGGGCACCCCACTAGAAGACACACAATGGAAAGGTATTTGAGCACTAGTTAAACAGGATGTATGCAATGCCCAGTTCAGATTAGTACATTTTAATTATATACACGGCACATGTGTCACCCTGCCAAAACAGACGGATACCACCGGTGTCGGAGCAAACCTGCCACCTTCCTTCACTTAGCCAGGTACTGCCCCCGGTGGATGAATATTGGGAATCCGTGGTCTAGAGATTGGAGTGCATTGAGGGTGTAACAGCAGACCTGGGCCTGGCCCCTGTCTATTGGGGATAGTCAGGAAATGCAAGAGTAGGAAAATGTATTGGGGACGGTATTAAATCTCAATTTCATGAGACAATGTGTCCTGGAGACAAGGTACAACCAACATTGAATAAAATAATTCAAATAAAAAAAGACTCACTCAAAAAGTGCCCTTTAGGTTGGAATTTAGTAAAACGGTGAAGGCTTATCATAAAACAGGGTACAACACATGCAGTGTAAAATGCAGATGTAGCAAATCACATTTAAATCATTGCCATGAAGGCTCTCGATAGTAGAATAATAGACGAATAAAAGGCAAAATAAATAATAGGCCCCATTGTTTAGCAAAATCAGTAGAAAAATCGGACAGTATTCAGTATGACTGAATATCCTCCTGCAGGTGGGGAGTGGGTGTTCCGGGAAATCTATACACATCCCACAAACCTACAGTCTTTACAACTAATTTTCTGACCCTTTCCCACCTCGAAAATATTCAGAGATGTATCAGCTGCAAGAACAAAGTGGGGATTTATTTACACGAGCAATTACATTGCATGAAAAACGACATGATTAGGGGCTAAACGTATTATCATACTGATTGCAAAATTGGTTGCCTATTGCGCACCAACATTTTACAAAATCAGCATTTGCGGGGGTCTAAGTTTTTATTTGAAATCCTAAATCAGGCCCTACTCCTGTTTCGGGAGAGCGTGGCTCAGACTAGCCACATATTTGGAAAGTTCTGCTTAACAGCTCTGCCAGCTCCCCCTCACTACCAAGCGCTCTCAGCGGCTGCCCACCATTCTCTGCTTCATTTGCTATTCTCTGCCTGGCCTTTGCTTTAACCTCGTGCCTGTTAGTCCTAGCCTTCTGCCTAATGAATTATGTGCCTATTATCTCCAGTGCTCCACTTATTTTTTTCCCATGCCTCTTATCTATTGTGCTCAAGTTTATTCTTGTCTTTTGTTCTGCAGTTTGCATATTTTGCCTTTTGCTTAATTTTTAATCTATGTCTGTTATCTCTTGCGCTCTTGCTAGTTTTGCCATTTTATCATTGCCTTTTGCCTGATATTCTTCTTATTGTGCTCAGCAGCGCCTGCCGCTCTCTTTTATTGCTCTCCTACTTTCCCACCACTCCTGTCTCCCAGTCCCCTCCCTCTCCCAGGACCTACTTAATGGAGGCCACAGCATGGCCATGCCACCAGCGCACCAAAGGCAAGCCCCTCTGTGCCCGTCCACACCTGGACTGCACCCAGTGCCAAGAACCCTGAATCTTCCATCACCCGCAACCGGCATCGAGTTCAGAGTCCTGGACTCTGCAACAACAGCTACTGCTGCAACTCTCCCCACTCAACAGTGGGACCTTTGAATGCTGCCACTGTCGCTTCTGTTGCAACACTGGAGCACCCACACAAACAGCTGCCACCACTAAGCAGACCATGACTGCTCAATGTCCACGGCCTCTTGCTCAATGCCAGATCCTTCTGCAAACACATCAAGCGATCCAGTGCACCATCAACTCCCTCACATCACTGTCATCTTCCTCACTGAGATCTGGCTCCACCTGCATCCGCACCCGACATCGCCTCGGCCACACCCAGCAGCTACAAGATTGTACACCAGGACCACATCAACAAACACAGAGGTGAGATTATCATCTTCTGCAAAGATTTCATCCACTGAACCACCGCCATGGATGACACCATTCCGGTCATGAAACAGCTCAACTTCCAACTCAGAACGGATAGCAAAACTACCGCCAGGGGCACCCTCACCTACAGAGCTCCAGGACCATGCCCTGGGTTCTGCGATGCCATCTCCGAATGTATTACTCCTCAAACGTTTGACTCTAAACACTACATCTTCCTTAGATACATCAACTTTCACCTCAATGACTCCAACAACGCCAACAAAGCCAACCTTCTTTAAAGCATGAACAACATCGACCTCACCCAGCTAGTAATGATCCCCACAAACATCACAGGGCAAACTGAACCCTATCTTCACAGCCAGCAACAGAATCAAGTACAGCCATGTCACCGAGCTCACCTGAACCGATCACTCAATCTTCTACTTCACCTTCACAGCAGCTCCAAGCGCTGCCACCAGACCACCCATCACCCCACACACAAGCTGTAACAAAGTATCCGAAAGCCAATGGCCCAGCACCCTCACCACCTATCACCCTGACAACACTACAATCAACTTTGAACAGGCTCTCAAGTACTTAATCACTTGGATCTCTGCTTGCACCAACAGAGTTGCCCCATCAAACCCAAAAGAGTCACCAAACATGCCAGCTGGTACACCCTGGAACTGAGAACCACGAAACGCAACTATAAGCAACTGGAAAGGAAATTGCATACCAGCAAGGGGCCCAATGACCGGACCACCTTCAAGACTTCGCTCAACCACTACCACTGACTCATCACTCTTAATGCTGGATCCACCACGCCCCATATTTAATCTACATTGACATGGCGTTTTTAACTTGCTTTTCACTTCACCCTCCCTGATGGCCACACCTTTTAGGACAGATGTTGGATGAACAGGTCCATTTGATGCCGCAATCCCGATGAGGCCAATCCTATACTTTATATAGGTGAGTGGCCACAGTTTTTTTACTACTCTGCCACTCTATGTATGTTTTTTAAAAACAGCTATTCTTTTCAGATTAAACATCATCACCTTACTGACTCATTTTAAATCCAAGTAGTAGGACACTGATGTGCAAAAGAAGTCTTAGCTACTACTTGGTAATTCTTTGTTGTGACAACCTATGTGGGTTAGTCAGGCTATTAGTGACTATTGTTTTTATGTATTTGTGCTCTCTCCTAGATTGACTACTGCACCTACGGACAACAGGACACCAGTGGTGCTTTCAGACTGGTAATATTTAGGCTAATATACCCCATCACCAGCCACTTAGTGTAGATTACAACATTTCTCTAGGTCCTGAAGAATTGCCAGCTGATCCCCTAGGGGACAAATTTAAGGCAAGAAACATGTTGACCATAAGATATATTGAGCAACTGCCTATAACATTGCTATAGACAGTCGTCAACAGCCCGTTTTTAAACAAGGGGGGAGACAGGATTATTAAATTAGTTGCCCTGATTCTCCCTTTCCTTGTTTTACTCACGTCCTATACACCAACCCACCACACTTCTACACTCTAGGGCCCCTTACACGCACTCACCTTTATTGCAAGGATTAAAAGATCTCCGCCAAAGAGCACCCACTGAGGGTGCCCGTCAGGTATTGCGACGCCGAGCTGACGAGGAGCATGCCTAATGATGAAGCATGACACCCACCTGGCGAGGTGTGTGAGAGCGCTAAATCATAAAGGAGGAATTCCCCATCCTCCTTTCTGGTGGTCAGTTCATTGCACTCTTCCACTTAGTCACTCTTAGTCTCTCGAGGAACTGCATACTTCTTTCTTGACTTCGCTACTTGGGCACGTATGCTGGACCTCTAAAAAAGCCCACCACACTGTCTCTTCTTCTTGACAAACAAACACCATTCAGAACTTATCAGCCACACTCATCCCGACCTCCCCTGATGGACCTACATCACTCCTCACCTGAAGGAACTCCACTGGCTCCTTGTCCACAAGAAATGTAAATTCAGGATGCTAACTCTTGCCTGCAAAGTACTGCACAACTTAGGACCCGCTTACATCAAACACTGCCTGAGCTTTCACCAACTCTCCAGACTCCTGCGCTCCACCTCCCTCTCCCCACGCTTTCACCAAAATAACAGTATAAGATGCTCCTTCTTCTACCTCGCTGCGAAGTCCTGGAACAGCCTCCCCTTCCATCTTCGGACCTCACCTTCTCATCAGGAATTTCAGGAGGGAACTCAAGACCTTGCTGTTCAACTGATACCACTAGAGCTGCTTGGCTCCCAGCTTATGGATACCCTCACAAGTGATTAGCTGTGCTCTATAAATCCTGATCGATTGACTGATTGATTGAAATGTATTGCTCAGACTGTAGCACTGACATCCAGACTGAATGTGCTTGTGTACTGTAGAACCGGACCCAATAGAAGGTGTCCATGGTAAATATGAATGTATGGTTCACCAGACCAAAAGTATCCATTTTAGAAGGCTTCTGATACAACCTAATGCAAAATGAGACAATAAAGTGTGGGTAGATGGAGACAGCACTGATTTAGAAAAGCATCAGTAACCATTTGGTAGAGGGCCATCAAATGTCCTTTCTGAGAGATCTGCCACCAGGAATGATTGTGGGCATGGGAAGGTGTGTCAACTGATTCTTTTCAGGTGTAAAGTAGTTTTTCAATCAACACCTGAACTTTTGACTTCCCCCAAGTGCTACTCCCAAAGGACTATTGACAGCAAGGTGTAGAGTTTCACATTTGATTATGCTGCTGTTGTGGGTGCTTCCGTTGAAGTCACCCCTTGCCTCTACCTGCTAAGAAGAGCAACATCGAAGACTAAAAACTATGTTTACTCCAGAGATTGGGAATAGAGAAACTGTCCCAAACACTTTCCGGGCTTTTGACAGTGGATTCCAAATCCCCCATCTGGAAAATGTTTATAAAAGTGGCCCCCAATCTTTCCTACTTGTTTCAGTTTTTTTAGGGGAGAGGGTACTTCTCAGAGTACTCAAAGATATCCTGAGAACCTGAACTTGTGTCTTGTATAGCCAGTTTCCCATTTGTGAGTGGACATCATCTGAAGTCATCAAGATTTCTGAGGGGCACTTTGTGTCTGCCAGTGATCTTGGATTTGTTAGCCAGATGACGGGGAACTTGGACCTTCAGAGAGATAATTGCCAAGAAGGAGAACCACAACCGCTTCACAGTAGCAATGAAAATGCAGACATCGTAAACTGTCATGTGAGTGAAAGTAGTGCTCACCTGAGGTTGGAAGGTGTCTCCCAGATAAAATCAAGTTACCCATTCTTACTGCAAGAGTTGCAATGCTGCTGTGATGATCCACTTTAACGTTCTGAGACAACAATTGACTGTGAGTAGAATTACTTGCTACAGCAAGGGACTCTGACCTGAAACACCTACAGAAACAGGTATCTGTGTCTTGAAAGACCAGCCTCTACAAGCTGTCACTCAAACCCCAGAGAGGATGTCACTGTCATGCACTAAAGTGATTGGTGCTGACTCTGGCAAAAGTTTTCAATTATTGTGCCTGCATGCCTGTAGAGTTCATGGGCGACTTAAAGGTGTCCGATGAGCGGGTGACTCATTGACATGCTGTGAGAATCTTAAGAATGATGGGCAAAACACCGGAAAAGCCAAGAACTTTTGAACTCTCATGGGTGCATTACATATTGATTTAATGTGGTTTGGAACAATGTCATAGTTTTAAGAACTGTGATATGTGTAAAGACTGACCTATAGGCCACAGGACCGGGAAAGTTGCCTGCACCTTTGATAGAGAGCCTGAACCTGCTGTTATGTTAAACCTGATACGCTTTTGTGTTCAAATCCTAATAAAATATTTGTAGAGCCTTTTACCTCCATTAACTTTGTTTGTAGTATTGCGCTGTGAGATGTATATATACGGAGGGCATAGACATTTTTTCCCGGGAATAACGCAGGCTTTTGCACACCATCTTAACCAGTCATGTAAAAGAAAATGTTCGGGCCCGCCTGTAGAATGCAATGAGTGGCTGAAAGGGGCCCCCTTGAAGGGTTGTGGCCCCCAGGACGGTCGGGCCTTAATGCACCACAGGGGCCTGTGCTAGGCCTCCAATCTTAACTGCCAAATGCTGAAGAAGGGCTCTCTGTGGGAATTCTTCTTGATAGCGGACAATGAGGGTCGGTGGTTCAGTAAGGACATCTCTAATACTAAGTCATTGAACTAAAAGTATGCCCTTCCCTGCATCTCAAGGGCGCCCTACCAAATGATCTATTTGATCTTCCTAGTTTTTAACTTGCTTGTCTCCTAAATTAGGTATCAATCTGATGTTTCCTGCACATACACAGGGAAATTTAATATAGGGAAAGTTAATATAAGCTATTAGGTATAGCTAAACTACATTAGAGCATGCCTACTTATGAAAATAGTAGGGTTCAATTTATAGGTAGTTATTGATGAGGTCAACTCTATAACTTTAAGAACCAGGGTAATATAAACATACCAAACAGTAGATTCACGCGGGAGAAAGTGAACCCATTGTTTGATATGTTTGCACTCAGTTTAGATGAAGAAATGCCATTGACCTATGTAGACAGAGTGGCGTGAAACATGTCAACCACTAATTAGACCAGTTAATAGCTTATAAACTTTTCGTCAAAACCAGCTTTTAATCTTACCACAGATAAAGGCTACAAATCAAAAATATGTTTCAGAAGATTATCTGTAGGTAATATTATAGTTACTACACCCACGATTTTCTATTCACCTCTTCACCCTCATCCTATTAGGTCAAGGGCAAGAAAATAAATCCACAGAAGAGTCCCCTTTTTGGGGAGTTTACTAGTATTGCACTGCCCAGCCAGCATGGAGCACAACATGATGATAAAGCATGCCACCTTAGTGGGTGAGAATCAGTGAATCCTATGAAGGATACTCCTAGAAACATAGATACCCCAATCACAATATAAAACAAGAAAATAAGAATGTCTCTTTGGTTTTCACATCAATGTGGGTGCAAAACCGTATGAAACTTAACATTTCTATATTTTTGCAAATAAGAGCTTACAGTGGCTTAACTATCAGAAAAAGGGCATTTTTCCTGTCTCCCAATAAAGGAAGACAGCTGGGAATTAGATGGACAAGGCATGTGCTAACATTTGGTGGTTCTAGATGAGGAAAACATGCAAATCAATCAGCTTACTCCTTTTAATAACCACTTCAAATAAGGATTGTGCCATAATATTGTTTAGCAATAATTTCCTACCTTGCCTGGGCATAATTCAATCATTGTATGTCAGAAGTCCAGGCCAATCATTTGTGCCAAAGTATTTTTTCAAATAGTTTTCCTTTTGCATCAAGCATAGCAATGAAAAGTTTACTACTCAGCTACATTTTTGACCCCACAATTATGAGGCAAACAATTGACCCCCTCTAAGTTAATGGAATTATTCCACAAGGTGGAAAATTAGAAAGAATCATACTTATGTGAACACTCTATTTTCCTGGGTCAGATCTAAGTGCATCAACCGAAAAACTATTTGTGCCTGATGCTTTAGATGCTTGATTTGATTTGATATATGTTATATTCTTAGACTTGGTGTGGTTATTCATAGATTTGGTTTAGTTATTTCTAGCTTCTCGGTTTTCAGTACTGATCTCCCAGATTTACTTGGTACCAATTATATATGGCTGCCCCATCTCAAATGGAATGTGATTATTAGGTTCACAGTTGTAAACCCCAATAGCCTGGTTACCTAGTCCCTAGAAACAACTGCTGTTGTTAGTTTCAATAGTCTTACATCATTGTGACTACTCAACGTCTTATTTTTCTTGATTTATCAAATAAATCTCCACTCTGTGGTTCTTTCTAAGTAATTTATTTGATTATCCCTCTCCAGTTTAACCAATACCCCCACTGTCTAACTGGAGGAAACATTTTTAAAATTACATCAAAAAAACTAAAAAATCTGTGTTAATAAAGACAAGCCTTTTCAAGTTCCGTTCCTTCTTGCATTTCTTAGGTGTCACCTACAGAAACAGATAGCATTAGCTATTTCGCCAGACTCATTCAATCAAAAGAATATTCACAAAGAAAAAACACCTAAACGTATATGTACTCCTAATGGCTTTGGAGGAGACCTATTTGTGTATTGGTCTGTTCAGTTGTCCATCACATTTCTGCTTCTAGCTGTGTTGTCAGAGTGTTACCTTCCTGTGGGTTGGCATCTTATGCAGCTAAGATTCCTATTTCCTGCCCCTACACATGGTCTGTGAGTCCATCTGACATCTGGAAAGGTTCTTTGGGTGCTCTAGCTACATGGAGGCCTCTTCCTCCTGCAGCGGGAACAACTCTCTCGGTTCCTTGTGTCTTTTTTCACTTTGCTTTGTAGGGGGTTCTCTTCCTTTTTTTGCCTTTCCTTCTGTCTTTCCTTTTGCAATTGCCCTGTTTTCATTTCTCTGCCTAGTCATTCTTCAACAATCAATATGATTCATATTTGACCTTTTCTACTTATAAACCCCAATGCATTTTATATATTCATTTATTTCCCAGTTTTCAATTTATAGATGTATACTTCATTATATATTAATTTCACATGTGTATCATATATTTGCCCTGTAATTGTGCCTCGTTTGTATATATATATGGGCTATTCGAATCGTGGACGGAGCCTGGTTCACTTGGCCAATATACGCAGCAGGACAACATCATTGCTTCAATGAAAACCTCCTGAATACTTGTGGCGCTGAGGAAGGCATTGTTATGCCGAAATGCATTCGCCGATTCTGTGAAAATAAACGACCTCCGTGTTGTCCCCAGCTGAGGCTTCTGCTCTTTTTTACCAAAGAGGTTGTGTGAATATTTACTGCGTCTTGCCAGAGACGCTGTTGGAAGCCCCCGCTTTTCAAAGTTGGCCCGGACCCTTCTGGCACTGCTTCGGCGTTGTGTGGATACTAAGGGATTGGTATTGTCTGGGACCGCCTCGACGTGCAGGAAGAAACTACGCGGTTGTGATGACACTGTTCTTCGTCTTGGGCGGCGTGCACTGACACCGCAGCCCCCGCTGACATTTGGACCTGTGCTTAGGGGCTGAAGCGGTATGGGGACCCAAGGAGGTATATTGTTTTTACTGCAAGCAGGGGAACTTGGTTTCATTTTTGGCAATTCCTGCTTCCCGCCCGACCACGAGGTTGACATTCCATGCATACACGTACCTGGGAGCCAAGCGCTGCATCCTGGGAGTTGCAGTTCCGGACTACGCCAAGAACTGCAACAGGTGGGCTGTTCAAATCGGGGGCGGAGCCTGGGTCACTTGGCCAATATAGGCAGCAGGACAACATCATTGCTTCAATGAAAACCTCCTGAATACTTGTGGCGCTGAGGAAGGCATTGTTATGGCGAAATGCATTCGCCAATTCTGTGAAAATAAATGACCTCCGTGTTGTCCCCAGCTGAGGCTTCTGATCTTTTTTACCGAAGAGGTTGTGTGAATATAAATATATATATATATATATATATATATATATATATATATATATATATATATATATATATATATTCACTGAAAAAACCATAGGTTTCACACCAGTTATAGTTAGCTGAACATTTTACTCATACAAAACCATTGAAACTCCCACGTTATAGTTATTTGGACTCACTATAACTCGCGCGCCCACAATCCACTGCTGATGATGTCACATATTACATCATTCATGACATGGTCAGTGACATCACTGATGACATCTCAAATGACATCACTGATGACATCTCAAATGACATCACTGATGACATCATCCAGTGGTTGTGTGTTTCTGTAAAGTTTAAATATGTTTTATATATTGAAGAATGAGTGGATGTATAAGTGTCTGGATGAAAGATTTAGTAGGTGCGTGACTGACTGTATGAGTGAGTGATTAAATGTGTTTTAGTGAATGCATGGGTTAGTGACTAAAGTGTCTGAATGTGTGCATCATTATGTCTGTTGTTGTGTAAGCTTCTGCATGTGTTGATCAGTAGCTATATGAGTGGCTATACGAGTTATTGATTGGTTGCCCAAGTATTTGTATGTGAGACTGCGTGTGTGTGGGTGGCTAGGAGGTGTGTAACTCTGTGCATACATGTGTGAGCAGTTGATTCACTTGGTGTATGGGTTCAAGAGTGCATGTGAAAACAACTGTATGGGCGGTTGACTGTGAGCAAGGGTGTGTTGGTGAGTGAATGTATATCTTAGTGCTACATGTCCAAGTAAGTACATATGTAAAATACAGTGCATGTGAGAGTTGGCATATATAAATGACTATACATGAGAGCCTGTGATTGCATAAGTGACTGTATCTATCAATGTGTACTTGTATCAGTGATTGTAAAAGAGAGTAAGTATGTGTTAGTCTATGTTTGAATAAGTAAGGTTTTGTGTGTATAACTGTATAGATGAGGAAATGGGAGTGTGATTGTTTCTTTGCATGACTGACTAGGTGTGTGAGTAACTCCATGGATGAGTGGCAGTGTGTGAGTGTCTGTATAGGTGAATGAGTGCATATGATAGTGTTGTATTGATGAGTGTCTGTATGTATGAGGGATTGTATGTGTGAATGAGTGGATGTGTGTGTAGACCTAGGAATCAGTGAGTGCGTATGTAGTTACTGATATTGGTGTGTCAATAATTTCAGGAATGGTAGTTTGTATTTATCACTTGGTGTATCAAAGGTTAGATTAGAGTGTGAGCAGGTGCATCGTATTATCACATGGATGATGTCATCAGTGATGTCATCAGTGATGTCATTTGATATGTCATCAGTGATGTCATCAGTGATGTCATTTGAGATGTCATCAGTGATGTCATCAGTGATATCACTGACCATGTCATGAATGATGTAATATGTGACATCATCAGCAGTGGATTGCGGGCACGCGAGTTATAGTGAGTCCAACTAACTATAACGTGGGAATTTCAATGGTTTTGTATGAGTAAAATGTTCAGCTAACTATAACTGGTGTGAAACCCATGGCTTTTTCAGGGAATTTCAAAGGTTTTTTAAATGCTAATTCCTAACTATAACGATTGTGAAACCTATGGTTTTTTCAGTGAATTTCAAAGGTTTTTTAAAAGCTAATTCCTTGCTATATCGAGTTTGTAACCTATGAGTTTTAAAGTGAATTATTAAGTTTTTTTAGTAGCTGTGTTTTATAACTATTAAATATTATATTTCTTATATATTTTTTTATTTTTATTTTTTTCTAAAATTAATGTTTCAATGTATTTTTCATGTGTTTTTTTTATCATTTTACTTTGGAGCGCTCAGGGTGCGCGCACCGGTAAGTGCACCGTAAACGTAGCGAGAGCGCTATTCGCGTGAGCAGAAAAAAAAAAGTATGGATTTAACCCCTTCGCTGCTAGGCCTTTTCCCCTCCTGTGTTAAGGCTTTTTTTGGCGTTTTGGAGTAGTGGGCGCCTAGGCCCTTGTAACTTTTTGACCACATAAGGTATCCACGCCAAATTTGCGTCCTTTTCTTCCAACATCATGTGGATTCTAAGGCGCCCAGGGTTTGTGGATTCCCTTGGAGGGGTCCCAGAAATTGACCAAAATATAGTGATTTTTTTGTTTTTTTCAGAAAAATGGGAAAAACGGGCTGCAAATGAAAGCCTCTGGGTTTTTCCCTGAAAATGGTATCAAAAAAGGGTTTGTGGGGCTGAAATCTCCATTTTCTCAGCTTTTAGGGAATGACAGTCTTTTGTCAGAGAACCGACATTTTTCACTCAGTTTTGGCATTTTTCTGGGACATAGCCTATTTTTGCTATTTTTAGAGCTTTCCACCTCCTTCCAGTTAATGGTAGAAATGAGTTTGAAAGCAATAATGGATCCTGGAAAGCTTTACATTTACGAAAAGTAGACAAAATTCTTAATTCAGAAAGGGGTCATTTGTCTAAATCCATGAAGGTTTCATAATAGAAACTAACAGTTAGATATTGGAATAATTGAACATTTGTTGAAAAAAACAGCCTTTTGTCTCAACATTTTCACCTATACCTTTTTCTAATTTTGACAGCTCATGGAAAGCAATATACCGTTACATCCGTTAGACCTTCCTGGTTGTGGGGATATATAGGACTTGTAGTTTCACCAAGAACCCGACGAACCCAGATCCAAAAACTGAGCAGCAACTTGCAATGGTATTTTTTCATTTACTGGGTATAGAGCACTTTGTCTTGGAAAATGTATACATGGAATAATCTGTATGAAAGACACCTATGTATTTCTGAATTGGGTACAAATTATAGAGTTCAGAAACAGTATATAATTGCACATTTTCAAAATTGGGAATACTCATACTAGCATGAGAATTATTGGTCATTTTTCAAAAAGATTTTTTTTTCACACAATGTCTTTCATTGAAAGGGAGAAATGCATGAAAGCTCAATTGGTAATAACAGATGATTTACGAATCTGAATTACCCCAAGTGTCCCGATAAAAACGGTACCTCACTTGTGTGGGTCGGCCTTGTGCCTGCGACAGGAAACGGCGCAAAATGCAACGTGGTCACACCTAAATTTTGCAGTTCCAAATTGACCCTTTTTTGGCAAAGTGCCTACCTGTAGTTTTTGCACCCTAGCTCTGCCGGCACCTAGGGAAACTTAGCAAACCTATACATTTTTGAAAAGTAGACACCCAGGGGAATTCAGGATGGGGTGACTCGACTGCCTACCACCAGGTTTTGTTATCCAGAATCCCTTGCAAAGCTAAGATTTTGACAAAAAAAACACATTTTCCTCACATTTCTGTGGTGGAAAGTTCTGGAATCTGCGTGGATCAACAAATTTCCACCCACCCAGCGTTCCCCCAGGTCTCCCGATAAAAACGGTACCTCACTTGTGTGGGTCGGCCTTGTGCCTACGACAGGAAACGGCACAAAATGCAACGTGGTCGCTCCTCAATTTCCCAGTGAAATCTTGCGCTCTTTGGACAAAGAGACTACCTTTTGTTTTTGAGCCCTAGCTCAGCCGGCACCTAGGGAAACCTAGCAAACCTATATATTTTTGACAAGTAGACACCCAGGGGAAATAAGGATGGGGTGACTCGACTGCCTATCACCAGGTTTTGTTACCCAGAATCCCTTGCAAAGCTAAGAATTTGACAAAAAAACACATTTTCCTCACATTTCTGTGGTGGAAAGTTCTGGAATCTGCGTGGATCAACGAATTTCTACCCACCCATCGTTCCCCCAGGTCTCCCGATAAAAACGGTACCTCACTTGCATGGGTAGGCATAGTGGCTGCGACACGAAACAGCGCAAAACGCAACATGGTCGCACCTCAATTTCCCCGTGAAATTTAGCACGTTTTGGACAAAAAGACTACCTTTTGTTTTTGTGCCGTAGCTCTGCCAGCACCTAGGGAAACCTAGCAAACCTATACATTTTTAAAAACTAGACACCCAGGGAAATTCAGGATGGGGTGACTCGTCTGCCTACCCCCAGGTTTTGTTACCGAGAATCCCTTGCAAACATAAAAATTTGACAAAAAAAACACATTTTCCTCACATTTCTGTGGTGGAAAGTTCTGGAATCTGCGTGTATCAACAAATTTCCACCCACCCAGCGTGCCCCCAGGTCTCCCCAAAAAAATGGTACCTCACTTGCATAGGTAGGCATAGTGGCTGCGACATGAAACAGCGCAAAACGCAGCATGGTCGCACCTCAATTTCCCAGTGAAATTTAGCACGTTTTGGACAAAAAGACTACCTTTTGTTTTTGCGCCGTAGCTCTGCCAGCACCTAGGGAAACCTAGCAAACCTATACATTTTTAAAAACTAGACACCAAGGGAAATTCAGGATGGGGTGACTCCTTTGCCTAACCCCAGGTTTTGTTACCCAGAATCCCTTGCAAACATAAAAATTTGACAAAAAAAACACATTTTCCTCACATTTCTGTGGTGGAAAGTTCTGGAATCTGCGTGGATCAACAAATTTCCACACACTCAGCGTGCCCCCAGGTCTCCCGAAAAAAATGGTACCTCACTTGCATAGGTAGGCATAGTGGCTGCGACACGAAACAGCGCAAAACGCAACATGGTCGCACCTCAATTTCCCCGTGAAATTTAGCACGTTTTGGACAAAAAGACTAACTTTTGTTTTTGCGCCGTAGCTCTGCCAGCACCTAGGGAAACCTAGCAAACCTATACATTTTTGAAAACTAGACACCCAGGGGAATTTAGGTTGGGGTGACTCGTCTGCGTACCCCCAGGTTTTGTTACCCAGAATCCCTTGCAAACATAAACATTTGACAAAAAAACACATTTTCATCACATTTCTGTGGTGGAAAGTTCTGGAATCTGTGTAGATCAACAAATTTCCACCCACCCAGCGTGCCCCCAGGTCTCCCAAACAAAATGGTACCTCACTTGCGTGGGTAGGCATAGTGGCTGCGACATGAAACAGCGCAAAATGCAGCATGGTCGCACCTCAATTTCCCAGTGAAATTTAGCAAGTTTTGGACAAAAAGACTACCTTTTGTTTTTGCACCGTAGCTAAGCCAGCACCTAGGGAAACCTAGCAAACCTATACATTTTTGAAAACTAGACACCCAGGGGAATTCAGGATGGGGTGACTCGTTTGCCTACCCGCAGGTTTTGTTACCCAGAATCCCTTGCAAACATAAAAATTTGACAAAACAAACACATTTTCCTCACATTTCTGTGGTGGAAAGTTCTGGAATCTGCGTGGATCAACAAATTTCCACCCACCCAGCGTGCCCCCAGGTCTCCCAAAAAAAATGGTACCTCACTTGCGTGGGTAGGCATAGTGGCTGCGACATGAAACAGCGCAATACGCAACATGGCTGCACCTCAATTTCCCAGTGAAATCTAGCACGTTTTGGCCAAAAAGACTACCTTTTGTTTTTGCGCCGTAGCTCTGCCAGCACCTAGGGAAACCTAGCAAACCTATACATTTTTGAAAACTAGACACCAGGGAAATTCAGGATGGGGTGACTCGACTGCCTCCCACCAGGTTCTGTTACCCAGAATCCCTTGCAAACCGAAAAATTTGACCAAAAAAACACATTTTCGTCACATTTCTGTGGTGGAAAGTTCTGTAATCTGCATGGATCCACAAAATTCCACCCACCCAGCGTTCCCCTAGGTCTCCTGAAAAAAATGGTACCTCACTTGCGTGGATAGACATAGTGGCTGCAACAGGAAACGGTTCAAATCGTACGGTGGTGAATTTACATTACCCTATTGCAAAACTACCTTCATTTTGGGGGGGTCATCTGAGTTTGTGGCCCGGGGCTCAGTGGTATTCTTTGCAAAGTAGCAAACCCAAACAGTTCTGAAAACTAGACACCTGGGAGAGTCCAGGGAGGTATGGCATGCGTGGGTCCCACAATGTTTTCCTACCCAGAACTCCTTGCAAACCTTAAAATTAGGTAAAAATAGCACTTTTCCAAACTTTTTGGCGTGGGATCGCCGTGCCGGCAAAAAAATGTCCTACCACCCTGCGTTCCCCTTGTTCTCCCGAGTAAAAGGATACCTCACTTGTGTGGGTGCCCCAAAGCAGAACACGCCAAAAATGAATTTTGAAAAAAGTAGTATTTAGTCGTATTTAAGTTTTACAAATTAAGCCCCCCAGCCTGAGTCACATGCCTTGGGCCCACCCACACAAGTGAGGTATCATTTTACTCGGGAGAACAAGGGAAACGCTGGGTGGTAGGACATTTGTGCCGGCAGCGAGATCCCACCCAAAAAAGTACGGAAAAGTGGGTTTTTTGACCAAAATTTAAGGTTTGCAGGGGTTTCTGGGTAGGAAAACATTGGGGGACCCACGCATGCTATACCTCCCTGGACTCCCCCGGGTGTCTAGTTCTCAGAACTGTTTGGGTTTGGTAGTTTCCAAAGATGCCCGCCAAGCCCCAGGCCAAAAGCTCAGGTGACCCCCTCAAAAAATAAGATTGTTTGGCTAAAGGAAATTTTTTGGTCTCCACAGTAAGAATTGGGCCTTTTTCTGTTGCAGCCACTATGCCTACCCACGCAAGTGAGGTACCATTTTTATCGGGAGACCTTGGGGAACGCTGGGTGGGAGGTAATTTGTGTGAGCCCAGTGATGCCACGCTTTCCCACACTAAAACGTGTGAAAAAACTGTTTTTTTTCAGCTAAAAATGAGGTTTGCAAGGGATTCTGGCTAAAGGAACGTTGGAGGATCCACACAAGCCATACCTCCTTGGAAGCCCCCGGGTATCTACTTTTCAGAAATGTGTGGGTTTAGTAGGTTTCCCTAGATGGCTGTCTCGCACGGGGCCAACAACCCAGGTAACCCCTCTTGCAAAAGCTGGTGGACTTGACATTGTCACCATTGTCAAATTCACCAGCTTTTGCAAGAGGGGTTACCTGGGTTTCTGGCCCCGTGCGAGACAGCCATCTATGGAAACCTACCAAACCCACACATTTCTGAAAAGTAGACACCCGGGGGCTTCCAAGGAGGTATGGCTTGCGTGGATCCTCCAACGTTCCTTTACCCAGAATCCCTTGCAAACCTCAATTTTAGCAGAAAAAAATCAATTTTTTCACACGTTGTAGTGTGGGAAAGCGTGGCATCACTGGGCTCACACAAATTACCTCCCACCCAGCGTTCCCCCAGGTCTCCCAATAAAAACGGTACCTCACTTGCGTGGGTAGCCATAGTGGCTGCAACAGGAAAAGGTCCAAATCGTACGGTGGTGAATTTAAAATACCCTGAAGCAATATAACTTTGATTTTGGGGGGGGGGCACCTGAGTTTTTGGCCCGGGGCTGGGTGGTATTCTTTGGAAAGTAGTAAACCCAAACAGTTCTGAAAACTAGACACCCGGGAGAGTCCAGGGAGGTATGGCATGCGTGGGTCCCCCAATGTTTTCCTACCCAGAACTCCTTGCAAACCTTAAAATTAGGTAAAAAAGCACTTTTCCAAACTTTTTGGCGTGGGATCGCCGTGCCGGCAAAAATGTCCTACCACCCTGCGTTCCCCTTGTTCTCCCGAGTAAAATGATACCACACCTTAACAGAGTTACTCAAAAGTCAAACATTCAAGCACGGCTATCTATTCCTCAAAGACACACACATACAGGTTGGATTTGGCACGAGGGCGAGTGATGGTTCAGTACATAAAATTTTATTAACAAGATATTTCAAAAAAATGAAATGCTCTGTCAATAAATAAATGCATAAAAACCAAACCAGTGACTCGCAACTCGCGAGCTGTAAAGCCACAACAAGGCACCAACCGTTTTACAGGCCATTCACGCACCTTTCATACCTGATACAAACCAGACCATTGGCACCATCCGAATGGAAAAGCAACACATAACAACAATCACAATAAGGGACAAGGTACACCCTACTGCAGAAAGAGAAAAAAACAATTATTACTGCACACCCATCTAATCCGCAAGCACACACACATACTGGTTGGATTTGGCACGAGGGTGAGTGATGATTCAGTACATACAATTGGATACGCAAGTAATTTCATCAAAAATGAAATACACTGCGTATAATCGAAAGTATGATAAACTGAACCACTGACTCACAGCTCGTGAGCTGTAAAGCCACGTCAAGGCACCAACCTCTTTACAGGCCATTCATACACCTTTCGTACGCGTGACACATACAAAACATTCACACCGCCAGCCGCGGACCCATCACATTTAAACACTCACACCAGCAAACAGCGCCATTCAAGGGCCCATCACTTTCACACGCCCACATTTCTGACACTGCAACTACACAAAATGATGGACTGTGTGGAGTGTCACTCAACTAGCTGTATGTGTAGTGACCAACAGAAAGTAACTACTCACACACCACCTGCCGAGCGCCAGTCCACCCACACCACCATCCAAGCACCAGACCATGCACACTGCCAGCCAAACACCACTCAGCGCACACTGACAGCCAAGTACCACTCCACACACACCACCAGCCAAGCATCACTCCACGCACACCACCAGCCAAGCGCCACTCCACAAACACAACACTAGCCAAGCACCACTCCGTGCACAGACAGCCAAGTACCATTCCACACACGCCGTCCAGCCAAGCGCCACTCCACACACACCGCCAGCCAAGCGCCACTCCACACACACCGCCAGCCAAGCACCACTCCGTGCACAGACAGCCAAGTACCACTCCATGCACACCACCAGCCAAGCGCCCCTCCACACACACCACCAGCCAAGCACCACTCCACAAACACAACACCAGCCAAGCACCACTCCACAAACACAACACCAGCCAAGCACCACTCCGTGCACAGACAGCCAAGTACCACTCCACGCACACCACCAGCCAAGCGCCACTCCACACACACGACCAGCCAAGCACCACTCAACACACATCACCAGCCAAGCACAACTCCACACACACCGCCAGCCAAGCACCACTCCACAAACACCACCAGCCAAAGACAAATACAAACACAACACCAGGCAAGCGCAAGAGCACGCACACCGCCAACCAAACACCAGACCACGCACACCGCCAGTCAAGCACCAGTCCGCAGACACCGCCAGACAAGCACCAGTCCACAGACACCGGCAGCCAAGCGCCAAACCATGCACACAGTCAGACAATGGACACTACACGCAAACCAACATCATACTTTAGTTTTTTTTTTAAATAAAAGAGAAACAAAAACAAATTGCAAATTGATACAAATCTACTAACTCGACAACTATATCTAAAAAGACTACACAAATGCCAACTTTGAAACTGAACAATAAGTTTTACAGAATGAAGACCAACCAGTTCACTTTACCACTCATTGATACTCCCAAAAATTCTTTTGCGTGTGGTACAATCTAAAACAAGCAGGTACACACAGCCCGGGGTTTGAAGGGCAGTCGGGGCAGTACATGCGAACCTCCTTTCGCAAACCTCTTCGCCAACAGACTCTACATCTCCGACTGGGAAAGTTTTTTGAGGTTGTAGGAGGAATTGTATCAGGAAAGTGGCGATCTTTCAATCTGGCAACATCCTCCACCACTCCAACTCTAGGAACACTTGCCTGTTCCACTAAAACAAGGCTGCCTATTACAGACTCCTGAAACTTTACAAAAGTCATCTTTGACTGGGGACAAGATTTCTGGAACACAACAAAAGCATTAAAGGTTGCCAAGTGGAAAAGATGGATAGCCAACTTCTTGTACCAAATGTAAGCCTAACGAAGAGCAGCATACGGTTCCAACCTCTGATCTACTCTATCAACACCACCCATGTACTTATTGTAGTGCAGTATGCACACAGGTTTGCGCACTTCTGCAACCTGACCCCAAACAGTCACCGGTTCAGTGCTTTCATCATGTATTGTAGTCAACATGTAGACATCTCTCCTGTCCGAAAACTTCACAGCTAGAAGCTCCTCACAACGCAATGCACTGCACTGTCCCCGAGCAAGCTTTCGACAAACAAGTTCTTTTGGGAAACCTTTACGGTTTGAGCGGATTGTGCCACAAGCAACAGTGTCCACTTTGGGCAATTCCCTGAACAACCGCACACCAGTGTAGAAGTTATCGACATACAAATGATGGCCTTTGTTAAACAATCCACGACCAAGTTCCCACACAATTTTCTCAGTCACTCCAAAAGTCGACGGACAACCAGGGGGGTTAATCCTGGATTCCTTACCAGTGTACACCCTGAAATTAGAGACATATCCATTCTCACTGTCACACAGCATATACAGTTTGATTCCATAGCGTGCCCTCTTACTAGGAATGTATTGCCGAAATACCAAGCGGCCCTTGAACAACAGCAAAGACTCATCCACTGCAATTTCTTTCCCAGGATAAAAGATCTCAGAAAATCGATCAACCAAATGATCAATGACAGGCCGAATCTTGAAAAGACGGTCACAATCAGGGTGATCTCGTGGCAAAGCAAGACTATTGTCAACAAAATGCATCATCCGCAGCAGAAGCAAATACCTATCACGACTCATGACTGCCGGAAATATAGCTGTTGCCATCAAGGGACTAGTAGACCAATATGAAGCCATTGATGGTTTCCTAAGCAAGCCCATCAAAAAAGTTAAACCCAAAAACTTTTTCATCTCCTCCAAATTTGTGGGAGTCCACCGGGTAGCTCTAGCGTGGGGCTTAAGGCTGGCACTGTTCACCCTCAAAAAAATTTCAGCATACAAATTAGTCTGCTCTACAATCTCTGCCAAAAACACATCATCCATAAACAACTAGAAAAAATCAATAGGCAAAAAGTTTTCAGTGTTCACCCTATACCCTGGAACACCAGTAAATTCAGGCAATGCCGGCTGCACCATGCCTGGTGCAACCCAGAGGTCAGAACTTTCATCGTCAAGTCTTGCAGCCGCAGGCCGCCGCCCAGCTGCCTCTTGTCTCACTACACCAACTGGAAGTCTAGCAGCCCCAGGCTGCAGCCCAGATGTCTCTTGCTGCACTATTGGCACAGCAATGTCCTCCGCAACCACAGGCACAACAATGTCCTCCCCAACCACAACCACAGCAATGTCCTCCCCAACCACAGGCACATCATCCACACCAAAAGTAGCTTCATCAGCACTCAAAGTGTCTTCATCATCAGATGAAGCCATGTGTAGAGAAAACTCACTACCTGAATCTTCACCTCCCACCTCTGGCTCAGAATCAGAGTCAAGACTCTGGACCATGGTCAGAGGAAGAATCAAAAAGCATTCCAACAACTTGCTGAGCAGTAATCCGGCGGCTAGCCATTATCCTTACAAATAAAGGAGTCTGCACAAACAACTCAACAACCCCAACACTGCGCAAAGTAAGATAAAAAATGTAAGACTTTTTCACAAAAAACTATATTTAGAAAAAATATACAATTCACTTACAAGACACAACTACACTCACCAGCACCTACTCTGCAAAGACACAGCAAATAGGCAACGATATCCCACTAGAAAGAAGAAAAAAAAACTTACATCTACAGAAGGACACATCAAAAACAAATACAAAACATGTTTTACAATCACAACAAACAGAAACAAAACATACTCGTATTACTACACACTTTGCAAAATAAACAATTACATTCCAATTGAACAAAAAAAGGTCTCTTACCAAACACATGCAACTACAGAAACAGCAGAACAACAGAACCACCAGTAACAGAACCGCACACTGCAACAATCTAAAGAGAAAAAAAAACAATACACATTAGAAGAAACAAAAACAACACACATTACAACAGACTATGTCACAGGGTATGTCACAAATGGGGTGTCTGTCCCCAAGGGGGGAAGATTATAAATCATTATAAACGTGGGCCCCCTGGAAGCAACCCTACGAGGGCAGAGAGGCCAAATAAAGACACGGCAGAACATACTGAAAACAAATGGGCCCAAGGAAGCAACCCTTGGCCAAGGGGTCGCTCCCTATAAAAAAAATAACCCTGGAGTCTAGTGGGCTTTTCTATCCCCCCGCTGGGTCCAGAAATGGTAAAAAAAACAGCCAATCTGCCCCCAGGGGGGGCAGAAAAGTCTATAAAAAAATTAGGGCCACTAGGAAGCGACCCTTCCCCAAGGGGTCGCTTCCTTTTCAAATCCAAACAAATCCCTGGTGACTAGTGGGCTTTTCTGCCCCCCCCTGGGGGCAGATCAGCCAAAAAAAAACGCCGATCTGCCCCAGGGGGGGCAGAAAAGTCTAAAAAAATATTAGGGCCACTAGGAAGCGACCCTTCCGCAAGGGGTCGCTTCCTTTTCAAATAAAAAACAAATCCCTGGTGATTAGTGGGCTTTTCTGCTCCCCCTGGGTGCAGATCGGCCGAAAAAACGGCCGATCTGCCCCAGGGGGGGCAGAAAAGTCTGAAAAATATTTTATCCCCCTAAGGAAGCGACCCTTGCCCAAGGGGTCGCTTCCTTTAAAATTAAAAATCAACCCCTGGTGTCTAGTGGGCTTTTCTGCCCCCCCTGGGTGCAGATCGGCCAAACAAAACGGCTGATCTGCCCCAGGGGGGGCAGAAAAGTCTGAAAATATTCATGCCTCAAAAGGAAGCGACCCTTGCCCAAGGGGTCGCTTCCTTTATAAATAAAAATCAATCCCTGGTGTCTAGTGGGCTTTTCTGCCCCCCCTACGTGCAGATCGGCCAAACAAAACGGCCGATCTGCCCCAGGGGGGGACAGAAAAGTCTGAAAATATTCATGCCTCAAAAGGAAGCGACCCTTGCCCAAGGGGTCGCTTCCTCGACAAATAAATATGGCCAAATATCAATCCCTGGTGTCTAGTGGGATTTTCGCCCCCCCCGGGTGCAGATCGGCCAAAAAAAAGGCCGATCTGCCCCAGGGGAGGCAGAAAAGTCTGAGAACCATTATAGCCCCTAAAGGAAGCGACCCTTGTCCAAGGGGTCGCTTCCTGCACAAATATTTATGGCCAAATACAATCCCTGGTGTCTAGTGGGGCATTCCTGGTGCACGATTGCGACGCTGTGCGCGATCGTGCACCAGGAATGCCCTGCATTGGGACATCAGGGGAGAGGAAACACAGTTTCCTCCCCCCCGATGCCAAGGCACCGAAAACCGGCCCCCCCGCCTCACCGGAGCACAAAACACGAACCTCTTTGCTGGACGCGCTGGAAATAAATGGCTTCCAGCGCGTCCAGCGCTTCCTGATGACGTCGGCGCGCGCTATGCGCGCTGACGTCACCAGGAAGCGTGGGGGGGCCAAGGGGTGGCAGCGGAAAGTCTTCCGCTGCCACCCCTGCAAAAAAACACAAGATCGCTGCACAGGGGGGGGGAGCGCCAGCGCTCCCCCCCAGGGCTGTACTGATGACGGAACGGTTCCGTCATCAGCACAGCCCAACCGATGCTGATGACGGAACCGCTCCGTCATCAGCATCGAAGGGGTTAAAGTAAATAATAATGCAAGACATTCAGTGGCATACTTATAAAAGTAGTATTTTTGATTTTAAATAACCGTATTTTAACTTTAAACTCATTTCCTAAAATCTAACAAAACGTCATTCAGGCGCGCCGCGTAAGCGCCCTTGGAAGCGCCTACGTACGTGCCGCGTAAGCGCCCCCAGAAGCGGTCCGGTGCGCGTAGCGTAAGCGCGTCAAGTCATGTGACCTTAAAATAACACTTTTCATTGGTTGTTAACAGTTTTTTTTTCAACTAATGAAAACCCCACCCATTTCCTTCACTACCTCTTTCACTTTGGAGAGTGCAAGACCTATTCCCTTCTTCTCTTCAATTCTTTGGAAACAATGGCCGCAAGACCACCAAGGAGCAGTGATGACCCTGATGAGTTTCTCCAGGAGGACCCCCCTCAGCCAAAAGTGAAGGAGCACTTCATTTGGAAGTTTTTCAGCATTCTACAAGGAGAGAAAAAGGTAAATGCTCCAAAGGTGGAGTGCAAGATTTGCCATACTATTCTTTCACGGGGTGACCCCACAAGAAAATATAGTTTTGGGAACTCCACCATGATAAGGCATGTGAAAAGAAGGCACCCCCAGAACTATGCCCGGGAGAGTGTCAGGGACCTGTCACGCAATCCCCCGAGAGATGGCCCCTCGACTTCCACCGGAGGAGCAACACCATCTGTGAGAGGAAAACCACTTGAGTTGATACCAAATGTTCAGCCTGTTTTTGCTGACATTACAATTAGGTGTAAGCAGTGTGACAAACTGCTTTGTTATGGAGAGCAGAGTATCCTACTAATTGTACGAAAAAGGGAAAAACACCGCTGCCCTCCCCAGCCCTAATTTTTCACATTTTTTTTGCTCCTGTTGAGCAGTTTGGCATTCCTTAGTTTTGTTTTTGTTCTGAAAAAAATACCCAAAAAATGTAAAAACGTTCGGAAAAAGAAAAACAAAAAAAAAAACAGTTCTTTTTAGAACTACCTCCAATTCTCCAAAAAGAGCTATATTCTTTACATAATTTAAAGGAGTGAGTGGCGTGGAGTACAGTGAGAGAGTAAAGGAAAATGAGTGAGGGAGCAAAGGAAGAGACGAGAGGGGAAGGGAAGTGTAGTAGGGGGACTGAAAGAAGGTGAGTGTGGGAGGTGAGTGAGGGGAAGGGGAGTGAACATGGGGAATGAGGATAAGTGAGGAAAGCGGAGTAAGGGAACGGGGGTGAAGAAGGGTAAGAGAAGAGCAGTGAGGTTGAGGAAAGAGTGGTGATAGAGGGTGGATAAAGGCAAGTGAGCATGAGACAAGGGAAGTGAGGAAGTGAGGAGACAGAGGGAGTGAAGGAAAGAGTGAGAGAAGAGGACTGAGTGAGGGAGCATAGAAAGATAAGTGAGGGAGTGTAGGTGAGTTATAGGGAGTAAGTGTGATGGAAGAGGAGTGAGAGAGTGAGGGGACGGAGGTAGTGAAGCTAAGAGAGAGGGAGTGAGGGAAGGAGAATGAGGATGTGACGGGACAGAGGTAGTGAGTGAAAGAGTGAGTGAAGTGGAGTAAGGTGAGTGAGGTAAGGGCAATGAATGAGTGAGCGAATGAAGGGAATAGAGGGGAAGAGGACTGAAGCATAGGTACTGAGAGAAGGTGAGTGTGGGATGAAAGTAAAGGGAAAGGGAGAGAAAGATAGGGAATGAGGGGTAGTGAGGGAACCAGACTAAGAAAACGGGAGTGAAAGAATGGCAGAGAGCATGAGTAAAGAGGGATGAAAGAGGGTGGATAAAAGTGAGTGAGGGTAAGACAAAGTGAGTGAGGAAGTGAGGGGATAGAGGTACGGAATGAAAGAGTGACAGAAAGGGACTGAGTGAGGGAGCAAAGTAAAATAAGTGAGGGAGTGTAGCTGAGTTATAGGGAGTGAGCGTGACAGAAGAGGAGTGAGAGACTAAGAGGACGGAGAGAATGGGGGTAAGAGAGAGAGAGTGAGGGAAGGGTAGTGAGGAAGTAAGAGGACAGAGGGAGTGAGAGAAGGAGTTACTGAAGTGGAATAAGGACAGTAACAGAAGGGAAAAGAGTGAAGGAGCGAAGGAATGGAAGAGAGAGGAAGTGAAGTAAAACAGGAGATCTGAAAGAAAATGAGTGTGGCTGAGTTATAGGGAGTGAGCGTGACAGAAGAGGAGTGAGAGACTAAGAGGACGGAGAGAATGAGGCTAACAGAGAGAGAATGAGGGAAGGGGAGTGTAGAAGTAAGAGGACAGAGGGAGTAAGAGAAGGAGTTAGTGAAGTGGAGTAAGGAGAGGAAGGGAAGGGAAAAGAGTAAAGGAGCGAAGGAAGGGAAGAGGGAGGAAGGAAAGTAAAGGAGAAGGTCTGAAAGAAGGTGACTGTGGGAGGGGAGTGAGGAAAAGGGGAGTAAACATGGGGATTGAGAATAAGTGAGGGAAGCGCAGTAAGGGAACAGGGGTGTGGGTGGGTGAGAGAAGAGTAGTGACGTTAAGGAAAAGAGTGTTGTGAAAGTAAATTCTGTACGTCAAACTTACCTTATAAGTAATGTAAACTTAATTACATGTTTTCAGTAAATTTAATATCTGTGAAAGAGAAAAAAAAGTAAGTTATAATATTTATAATATATATTTCACAATACAAGAGACAAAGAAGGAGAATACAAGTCATAAAAGGATGGTAAGAGATAAAGTAGGAGTAAAGGACTCAGAAAGGAAAACAAAGGAATGGTGAAGGTCAGAGAGAGTGAAAAGAAATAGAGGGAGAGAAAATTACTAAGAGGATAATGAGATGGATACATTTAGTGACAGAGAACAAGAGAAGGAGAGAGAAATGAAGTGAAGGAGAGTAAGATACTAAAGAAATGTGCATTAGGAAAACTAAAGAAAGAAAGGGGAGTAAAGAAAGGGGAGTGAGTGACAGGGATGCAGGAGTGAGTGACGGTGGATTCATGACAATGAGGGATGGAAGGTGAGTGAGGGTGAATGTAGGGATGTAAAACAGTGAGGGGACAATGGGAGTGAGGGTAACAGAGAGGGAGTGAGGGAAGACAAGTGAGAATATGAGAGAACAGAGGTAGTGAGAAAAAGAGTGAGTAAAGGGGAGTAAGGTGATTGAGGGAAGGGGAATGGCTGAGGGAGCAAAGGAAGGAAAGAAGGGGAAGAGAAGTGAAGCAAAGGGATTGGGAAAAGGTGAGTGCGTGAGGAGAGAAAGAGGAAGGGGAGTTAAAGATGATGAATGAAGATAACTGAGGGAACCGGAGTAAGGGAACAAGGGTGTGGGAGTATTGTGTTTTTATCCAGGAGCCTAAATCGATATTACTATTTTATGCCCTTGTTCGGTTATAATCAATAATATCCCTATAACGGCATAGTAATCATATCCATATTCTGTCGTAGCACATGCTGTCACATTAAGCAAGGCTACTTCCCCAGACTCCTAGAAAGCACAACGAGTTCTCTAAACAAACCAAACCTCCAGCAACCTGGGAAATCCCCCTTGCTTTTGTTTTGATTTTGTCCTAGAACTCCTGTAAAGCACTGTAAGAACGGCCAGTTCTTAGTGACATCTTTATTGACGTCTTATGTCCAACCTTACATCAAACCCGGCACCTTTCAGGTATAAATATACCAATGTTGCCTTAAGCAAACACACGGTGGTGGTTTTGGAGTAGAGCAGCTATCTACTTGCCCAAGAGCCCAGCTGATGTGAGAGCCCACGGATGCTGCCCCTCCTCTTTGACGCACTGAGAGAGACGCTCTCTTTTTACTCCTGCCGAGAAATCCAGCTCCGGTGTTTCCAGATACCTTCGCGGGTTACTGGGATATCGAGTCCTGAGAGAGAGATACAAGACCTCCTGCTTTCTAATACCCAGGTACGGAGCTGACTAAAACCTTAGAGAGAATTCTTGAGTCAGATTCTTGGCAAAAACAAACTTAACTTAAACTGCTACTTACTTACTCCTTCCCACGTATTAGGCTTAGGTCAGGTACACCGGGGTAGGCGTATTTAGAAGCACCAGTTGAGTACGTTAGTCAATGTATATAAGTATGTATATATTTTATCTATTTTAAAGTATCTTATGGCTAAGAAACCATATCAATGCTTTTACAGTATTATTTCTTAATCCTCCTTTTACTGTACGCACTTTACTTTACTATGAGTATTGCAATTGTGGCAATTCATTTCTCTTGTATGAGAAAGAAGACTGCTCAATAAATAACAACCTTTTATTGAAAACGCCCGTCTTTCTTTTCTCTGCACTTTGGTGAAACTAAGTATGCACACTTGACTGAGTGAAATAGCTGTCTATTGTTTTCACACGACTCTAGAGATACACTCTGATTCTGAGGGAGCAAAGTTGTCATGTTATATGGTTGTCAGAAGCTAATCCCTTCTTGTCTATCCAGGGAGGTTAAACTCCTCCTCGTTTATTCGAGAAAGTTTCTAGTGACCTCTGAGCTAGCTGGCAAAAACTTAAGTCTAATATAGTCAGTAGAGACCTAGTCGACTTCAGTCCTACGTCTACACTGCTGAATATATTATTCCAATGCGCAGAGCCTATTGGGATTATAGGTACTACACTACATGGCGCCCAACGTTTGGTAAGGCAATAAATCTAACGCAAGACGTTAGAGTAACTCAGTCGTGCTTTTTCACACAGACCCCTTTTTCCCGTAAATACTCCAAAAGACGTCTGGAGTGGGTAAAAGGTTAAAATCCGCCGGAACTTAGTAGGAAGAGATTCCTATGTATAGTTTTTGGTATAGTCAACGTTGAAGGATACAGTGTTCCAAAATATTGCGCACCGAATCTTTGTTTCCTTGAAACTTGATCTGCAACAAAAACCTTTCTGTCAGTAAACAATGTCAGAAAGTGAAGACGAAAGGGAGGCAGCTAGAATAGCAGCGCGACTCCTAGCGGATGACACAAGTCTCCAAGAAAATGACCCGAGTGTTATACTCATTCCGGTCAACATAAGGAAAACTATAACTCTTAAACTTATAGAAAACGGACTAACACCGAGAGGTGGAATAGTCGTATTCGTAATTGAGGCCCATGAATATCGGCAGACAGAGGTATTCTATTCATGGATAAACTTTCCAGCAGCAAACGCTGTCACACACGACTTCCACTATTACAAAATAGAGGAACCACCGGATGAATACACCCCTTTCGAGGAGGTTGAAATCCCATTAAAATACCAAGAGCACCTGCTCTGGTTTAAAGGCGCCCTAAAACATAATAATCACATCACCAGGCTCGGTCCACTAGGTAGACCAGGAGCAACGTGGCCGGTTCTAGCCAGCTACACACCACATCCTGACACAGAAAAAATGTCAGTACCAGAACTTTTAGCCCAGCTAAAACAACTGATTAAAATACATAGACAATTAGTCCAATATGTAATGCAGACTACAACAGTCCAACCAGCTATTAACATTCCACAGCTGACCCCTCATCAGGGGAACGCAAACAAAATTACACCACAGAACATACAATCATGTGTTGGTAAAACACCCGCAAAACGGGAACAAATTCCATTCTGGTTAGCATAAAAAATCACTCAAATAGAGGCAGTATTTCCAGATACTACCCCTACTGAGAAACACAGAATTCTGACTATCTGTCTTCCAATGGGGATCGCACCACATGTGGAGGACTGTGACACTTGGGGCACAGTCTTTGCTTCCATTTACACAAAAACATATGGTGTTCCGTCCATGGCGGTTATACCAGATGTGCTTAGACAGATTCAAAATGAATACGGTCCAGAACCTGCTTTAACTCTGGGTATGAAATTACTGAAAGACTTCAAGCAGGTCTCGGCTATATTATTAGCCAACATAAAAGGAGAAACAGCATCTGTGGCGATCCGCCAGAAATTTAAAGAAACAGATATAGCAGACCAACCAATTGAACTTGCCAAAATCATAGAAAAATCCTATGAAGAACTAGGAAGAGATAGTTTGGGTGGAAAACCAGTAAAACCCCAACTAACTGAAAATCCTGAAAAGATATTTATTAAAAATAATCTAAACACTCCAAAAAAGAGCTGGGATGGAAATAAACAATCCACTCCCAAAGAAAAAAGATTCAAGTCCAGAGGAAGGTCTCCTCGGTGGAGAGAAAGATCTCCGGACCAAGGACACAAGTCTCCCCAGAGGGAGCCCTCTGAGAAAAGATATAACATTAGAAATAGGGATAATCTGAAAAAAACTGACAGATATCAAGATATTGATGCACGTCCCTCTCGATCTTTTCAGACATCCTCACAGAAATCGGAAAGAAGAGGACGGTCAGAACACAGGGACGAGCACGTCAAGTCCAAAGACAAAGAACCTGCTCATCAAAGTAAAAAATTACAATTTCCAAGAAAGAAGGTAGCCAGTATTAAAATAATTAAACATGCCGAGAATAATGAGGACACAACTGAAAAACGGAGAGTGGGCCCAGACAATGCTAGGCAGCGCAGCAGAAGTGACAATAGCTCGCAAGATCCTGATGAATCATCTGGAGACACTGGACACGAATGAATACATTCAGGTGGAAACTGCAGATACCAGAGTTAGCAAACCTCATAAAATATACAAGATAACTTTACGTATAGAGGGAGATAAGACTAGGAAAGTAAGGGGTCTCTTTTGGGATAATCTTTCAAAAGGCTATGACATCCTTTTAGCTGAAAAAGACTGGCCACCAGAGTTTGTCAGGGAGTGCCCTCATGGCGAAGAAATGATCATGCCTGCCTTCTCAAATCATATTTCAATTCATAAAAAATATACGTATGCAAGAAAATGGGCAGTAGCCCAAGCTCCTGCATTATACAAAAATCATGTAGGATGGGATGAGGACTCTCCTCCTCACAAAATCCAGTTAAAATGTCAACCAACTGCACAAAGGCAGTACCCAATTAAGCAAGAAGCTAAAAAGGAAGTCAGGGAGATCTTAGATCAACTTGAATACCAGGGGGTGATTGAAACATGCCACTCTCAAATGAACAATCCTTTGTTTCCTGTCTCCAAGCCAGACGATTCATATCTTCTAGTTTTGGACTACAGACACCTTAATTCATGTTGCAAAACATTTGCAGTACAAAACTCACACAGTGCAGCACTAATGAATAACATCATGCGCAAAAAATACAAAACAACATTAGACATCTCTAATGGATTCTTTTGTCAAAACATAGCACCTGAAAGCAGGTATTTGACCGCTTTCTCAATAATGGGGTCACAGAAATTTCTGTCGACTCCCACAGGGATTCAAGAATAGCCCAGGATTATTCTCAGCAAGAGTAACAGAGTTACTACAAATATATGATGATGAGGCATTATCTTATGTCGATGACATCTATCTAACAGATGATGACTTGGATACTCACTTGAAAAGAGTAAACACCATAATACTTGGGTTTGCTGCTGAGGGTTACAAAATCAACTTTAAAAAGTCACGAATTGCCCATCTAACTGTCCTATATTTAGGGTATGAATTATCAAGTGAAGGCAAAAGCCTAGCAGACAATTTCTTAGAGAAGTGCGCTGTACTCCAAGCACCTAAAACGCTGAAGAGCTTACAATCAATACTAGGTTTCCTGAATTTCGGAAGAACATGCATTCTAAATTATGCGGAGAGGGTTAAACCTCTCTATGAATTAATAAAACCTGATTTCAAACCAGTCAATTGGACTTAAAAACACACAGAAATTTTGAGGTCATTGCAAGCAGACATGTTAGCTAAAACAAACTTGCGATAACACACGCAACCTTGTAATCCGAATCATCCCAGGAAGATGCGGATTCACGTATCTGACCTCTAATGAGGGAGAAAAGGTACCAATAGCTTACAAATCACATTTGTACACACAAGCTGAAAAAACATTCAGAATTATAGAAAACATTGTAAACGCGGTTCAAACTGCTGTAGCAAAAGAAAGAGCCCAAGGACAAGGCAAAAGAATAACTGTTTTAACAGCAGAATCAGCCTTTGAGGCATTAACAAGCCCACGCAATTTGACGAACGTGGCATTAGATCCAAAATGGATCGAATGGGTAAATTCTCTTGCTGCAGAAGACGTAAAATACTACTTTGACCCGGAAATGAAAAAATTAAAAAATCTAAAATATGAATTAGAATATCCTCTGCCAATCGAGATTCTGCCTCTACAACCTTACGCCTGTGTAATATATACAGATGGATCAGCACAACCCGCAGTTGGGGGTAAACACAATTACAGTGCTGCGTGCGCGGTTGTTAAATGCCGGTGGCACGAAGGAAAATTGAGACCATTGGTAACTATGATTCAATCTGTAAAAGATAGTTCGGATCAACGAACTGAACTGCTAGCTTTAAAGATGGCGTTCGATATTGCGGATCGCGAATTCTCCGCACTAATAGTGTGCGATTCATATTACTGCGTCAAATCTTACAATAATGACTTGCAGAACTGGGCTCAAAACGGTTTCAAAGATGCAAAAGGTGGTACAATCAAGCATAAAACGCTGAGGGAACAGAGAGTTCCTTTGCAGAAGGAACTACAAAAGACTCACGTGATACATACACTGAGTCATCAGCGTGATGGCGTTCACGCTGCAGGGAATTCATTTGCTGACACAGCCACAGCGGAAGCAAATATTCCGGCTTCCGTAGCCACAAAAAAGCGTTCAGAAAAATACATAGACGGGGAAACCATGCTGGCGGTAAAAACGTCTTTACAAGGCAACTGTGCAGCACTACCCCTGAACTATCCACTCAATTATACATACGTAATAAATGCAAACTCCGTTCCTTTTGCTCGAATCCCTGGAGTGGGGGATAGGGTAATTCCAAACACGAACCAGAGAATCTTGTTAATAGCAGACGCACACATGGGTGAGGGTCTAAGACACCAGAAGATCAAGGAATCTCAAATAGAATTGCAATCAGAATACTGGTGGCCGGGAATGAGTCTGCAACATCACAAATTTGCAATAAGCTGTCCAGACTGCAACAGAGATCGCAGTGGTGAACCGGCCGGAGTATTGCCATGGCTCTTCTAATAGATAACGCAAAAGGCTATCTGCACACAAACCCAGCAGGAAAAATGCTTCACATTAACATTTAAAGACTAAATTTGCTTAAACATGTAGACACCAGCGCTCGGCTGACGCCAGAACTGTTATAAAAGATTTTCGAGTCCATATCGGCACATACGCAATTGGCATGCTACATTCTGACCAGGGTCCTGCTTTTAGCTCTCGAGCTTATAAGGAGGCCATGACCAGCATGGGCATTGCATTGCGGTACTCTTGTCCCTTCCATCCTTAGGGAAATAGGATTGTGGAAAGAAAAAACCGGGACATAAAGCAATCTATAACGGCGAGGGTATTAGGTTTGGGTGATGGGTGGGTCCAACATTTAACAAGTGTCCAACGTAGTCTTAATAATCTGCCAAGAAATTCTCTAAAAGGTTTCAGTCCGTACGAACTATTGTTCGGGACTAGAATGCATATTCAGGACTTAGATAGTCAGACTTCAGTGGTAGAAGAAAAATGCTTTGATATCAAAGATCGTTTGGCTATTTTACAGGACTTAAATGAAACAAGAAAAGGCCTGAGCAACGTAAAGTTAAAACAGCAGCCAACAGCCACTGAAGATAAACCACCTGTCCCAGCAAGGCCTGTCTGGATTCCAAAAATTGGGGATCTGGTCAGAGAGAAGATCGCGGTGAAGAAGGAATTTGGGCCTTCTTACAGAAAAGCAGTACCTGTCAGCTGTCAGCGGAACGAGATCAGTTGTACTACCGCCCCTTGCTGGTAAAAAGGAGAACCGAGTTGTATCCATCGACCTGGTAAAACCACAATCATGTGGTCAATAATAAGTAGTAGGCCCAGTGGACTCCCAAGATGTAGCAGAACGCCAAAACTTGCTACAATACAAGAGGTTCAAACTGAGAGATTAATCACATTTGATGAACCTGTAGAGAATAAAAAAGGACTATGCAACAATGCCATGGAACTTGAGCCTCTTGAAACCCAAATTGCAACAGTTCGTCAAGAAACACCTGTCTACAACGATGTAGCCTCAGACTATGCTAGTGAAACAAAGAAAAATCCAAAAGCAAATGAAAATTCGGAAGCGATTCCAACGATTGACAGAACTGCATCTGGCTACTTCATCAATTTTGATGACTTTTCTGAGGATCCAAGCGAGCCTGAAGAACAGCCAACAACAAAAACTTTTAAAGACAAAGTAACAGAACTCTTTCATCAACTCAAAGAAACCTATCTGATTTCTCCATGGATTGAATTTTGGATTGTGTTAGGTGTACTTTTCCTCCTGCTTTGGCTCATCATGGTTCTTTGTTTAGGAAGATTTATTGAGGGAAAATACAGTACAATGGACACAGCAAGTCAGCAAGTCAGAACATCAACTTGGTCCTTGGTGAGTCATCTCACATCGAGAAAAGAGAACTATCATCAGTGAATGTCACAGCCAAACCAATACCCGGTGGGGTAGCATGGGACAAAACAGATTACGAAATCTATGGCCCGGTCGAGCTCTTGAAATATCCACACCAGTTCAAGGTTTCATTAAGTGACTTTGTAAAACCAAGTACATTCTCTGATGATTGGGACTTTGAAAGTATTAATGATATGATGTCAGATTTAGTTATGTCAGCAAAATTTACAGAACATGATTACTTACAGGGTTCATCAAATTATGAAGAAATGTATTGTTACAACCACTTTGCACATCACTATTTGCATAAATCTGCTCAGCCTAAAAATATTTTTAATTATAATCAATGGGAACATTGTGCAACTCCACCGAAAGGTAGTTCGAAACATTTTATGAGAGATTCCCATATTTTTCAGGATTTAACACAAGTGATGCAGAAACGTTTTATTTCAAACTGTTAAATAAGACAGGGGTAAAAACAATGCTGACAAATACTAAATTGATCTATTCGGAAACATTTTATGAAAAATTGATTACATTTGGTTTTGATTTCTGGAAAAACAACATTGAAACAAAAACCATCTGGGGTACAAAAGAATGGCAGGTCCAAGGTCTAGTAGCATTATTTAGAGCCTGCATGATCCCAGAACAAATTATATTCTTGAATGACACAATTCAACAGACAACCTGTCTAGGCCTAGCCAAAATTAAAGACTTAAAACAAACCGTCTATTCCAAAGCCAACACCTGACAGTAATAGCACTACAGATGTGTAGATAGACGTATCCCATATTTTTAACCAAAACAGAACACATCCTGATTGGAAAAAATGGTTGATCTGGCCCACAGACACAAATAACTGTCAAGATAGATTCTTGAACAAAACACAGGGGTTAAAAATGACCAGGCCAGACCCAAGATACTCCCAGAGAGAACATCCAGGGATAGTAACAACATACAGTGTAGGAAAACTCTGCCTCGAATGGTTACAGAACTCCACACTGGCAGAAATTAAGCAACACTTGACTTTACTTAAAGACGGTGCTGATTTGCGTGATTTCATAATGGGGCCACGCAAACAGCGTCAGAAACGTTTCATAGCGGCCGGTATATACGCTACTTACAACGAAGCTTGGAAAGTGATGCAAATTAAAACAGCAGAAAAATATGAGAAATTGATCGTATTAATTTGGAAAAATCATTTTCTGTTGTGGACAATGGGTTAATGACTCTGTCCTCCAGAATATATTCACTGGACAGTATTCTATCATCTGCTATTGATATCGTAGAGCAAGACTTACTAATGTTACAACACGGTCAGTCCCAATTACGTTCTATTGTACAGCTTGGCTGGACGTTGCAAAATCTGCGTTCAGGCTATGTGCCTTGGCGTTTAATCAACACAACCTCATTATTCTCTATCTTTAACCTTACTGATACACAAATCAGTATGGCACAAAAAGGAGCAGACTATACGATTCAGAGCATTGAAAAACTTGAGAGATTACCATTGACAATGTCAGAAAGACCTGTCATTGAATGGATAATACATGGAATAAGTAAAAAACAAAAGGAGGTCTCCTTAATGATCCATTGTGGGACAAGGAGACAAAGGTTCAAAAAGTAAGCAAAGTCCCCAATACCCCAAATGGGAAGACTAAGTTTGCAGCTGAAATCAAGTACCCACTAGTGCCATTCAGTACAGGTTAATAATCATATTAACAAACATTAAAAAATATTTTTACGAAACTTGTTTGAGTTTAAAAGTTTTTGATCAATAGTTTATTCATAAAAAAACACATTTTATGCATATAAGTGCCATAACAAACAAACATTAAAAACTGTGTCCACTACACAGTAGCAAGTTAAAACCATAAAATAACTTGAAGGAAAACAAAATGTCGACGCAGCGTTTCGGTATGTTGCAATGCCACCTTCTTCAGGACAGTTCTCTCATGTAGATAGAATGTCTTTCTCTTTGATTTACAGGCTTTCTTTTCTGGTCGGTCTGGTTGTCTGTCAGACTCTTAATCGGAATTATTAAGCACCGTTGCTTTTTTTCCTTTTTTGCACTTTGAAGGTTTAAATCTGTGATATCTTTATCGTGTCGTGCCTCTCTTTCTTTATGTATCGAGGAGCCACCAATATATTTTTACCATCTGAAAAATAATGGTCGGACTCCCTGCTCCTCGAATATGGATCGTCAATCGCGTCACTCCACCCTAGGAGTGACGCGATTGACGATCCGTATTCGAGGAGCAGGGAGGCCGACCATTATTTTTCAGATGGTGAAATTGATAAACCACCGGCAGTACAGGTATCCCTTGAATCCAAAGAGGAAGATACAATCACGGGTGAATCACCGGCCAGAAAATAAATAACTGGCATTTTTAATTAATATATCGGTGGCTCCTCGATACGTAAAGAAAGAGAGGCACGACACGATAAAGATATCACAGATTTAAACCTTCAAAGTGCAAAAAAGGAAAAAAAGCAACGGTGCTTAATAATTCCGAATATAAGAAACAGAATTGAGATCTACAGGTCAAAGTGTGAGACAACAAAAATAGAACTTGGAAAACTACCAGTTTTAAGAGTCTGACAGACAACCAGACCGACCAGAAAAGAAAGCCTGCAAATCAAAGAGAAAGGCATTCTATCTACATGAGAGAACGGTCCTGAAGAAGGTGGTATTGCAACATACCGAAACGCTGCGTCGACATTTTGTTTTCCTTCAAGTTATTTTATGGTTTTAACTTGCTACTGTGTAGTGGACACAGTTTTTAATGTTTGCTTGTTATGGCACTTATATGCATAAAATGTGTTTTTTATGAATAAACTATTGATCAAAAACTTTTAAACTCAAACAAGTTTCGTAAAAATATTTTTAATGTTTGTTAATATGATTATTAACCTGTACTGAATGGCACTAGTGGGTACTTGATTTCAGCTGCAAACTTAGTCTTCCCATTTGGGGTATTGGGGACTTTAATACATGGAATAATCACAATTCCGATAACAACTTTCCAATTTACATACTGTCAAGAGTATATACCAGCGGGCCAGTATGAAAGGTTGGGTAAAGGTTACATTAAGAAATCATGGAAATTGCCTTACACACACACATGTTATAGTGAAAATAAACAGAATGTATTTCTTAGTGGAAAAAATTGCAAACAATCACTAAGCGGTATACTTCTGTGTCAAGGTATTGACCTGCATGGGGCCTGTGAGGGGACTTCAAATAACCTTTCATGTCACCAGCACGGCACACCTGCCACACAAATAGAGCCATTCTTTAGACGACTTTCTAACGGGAGTTACATTCTAATAGTGGACCACAGCTGTTGTGGCATGGTGCCGGGAAAAGCCTATCTCGTGAGCGTGAGTTCCATGGTCACTTGCTGTATGCAAGTATTGTATCCAAACAGCACTCCAGATACGGAGGCAACAATTTTGCCTTCTTTGAATATCTCTTCTATTTGAATTGATACTTTAAGCAGAATAAAGTCTGTCCTTTTACAGACAACGGTGCCCTTGACGTCATCAAAAGAAACGTATGATCTGCAAGTCGCAAGGACAACGGCAGAGATACATACCCTTTTATCAACAAATTGCCCCGTGCATTTCGTAGAAATGCTAAGCCAAATCCTAAATATGTCAGATACCAGTGATATCCCACATATATTTATGACAATTTTTTCGGGACTGTTAATACCCTTCGAAAAAGTTCGGGGCATTTTTCCTAATTTTTGTCCATTCTGTCTTTGGCGGCCTACCACTTCTGTTGGGACTCATAGCAGGCATTTTATTTTTGATCCTTCTGCTCCGATATGGCAAGCCAAGTCGCAGAAAAGACTCCAACAACGATGGAAGAAACAATCCTAGCTATACGCTATCGGGACCGCATAACTAAAGTCCTTGGATTAGCCCGGCTAAGAGATCTGAATATGACCTGGTTTCTTTCATTCAGACCCATCTGGCAGAATTGCATCTTACCTGTGCTTCGATGTATGCTATGCGGAGAAGAATGCGTGTTGGACGTCTGTCTTACACTACCATCAGCATTACCATTGGATATAGATACTTTGCTAAGTCCGATAACAGGTCATGCATCGTGTTGTCCGCAGCGGCTACCCATTCTGATGACGGCATTTGTTGAGACTTCACCACTACGATTAGGTGGTAGTGAAGTACGAGTTGAGAGCAGCATCACCCAGGTACGACCTTCTGTGAGCATTGCTGATCCTGACATCGAAGATATCACTCATGCTCGAGACTGCTCAGTTGCGGCATTTTCGAACTTGATCGAACTTTCACCTGAAGCCGTAGACCAATTATTTGCGAGTCTGTCTGAAACGATGTTCTCCCCTGAACAAAAAGAATAATTTTTTAAGCAAACGAGCACACAGCGTTCCCTGAACTCTGAATTCAGCCTTCAGCTTTGATAAACAAAAGCTACTGAAAATATTTGGAACTATTTTCTCCCACTGAAAGCAAAATTATTTTTTCTTCGATTCCAAAATATTTACCTTTTTTCCTGGCACTTGTACTCTGCTTAAAGTAGAACTATTCTTAGAGAACAGAGCTTCTATTTTTAGGAACTCTAGAGACAATATATTACCTCAGCCTCTAGCACATTTACAGCAACTGTATTTATATGTGATGGAATGGTCTCGACCTTCTTTTCTGTATTAAGAGCCATTTCATGTGTAAATTTCGCAAATCGTTCAGCTAATCATATATATGCATCGTTTTAACTGAATGATTACACTGTTTGAAAAGCGTACAGTACCAATAACATTTTCGTGTATTTCGCATACACCATTTCACATGTAAAAAAAATATATATATGTATTTTGGGATGGGTTGGAATACACATGCACCTTTAAATGTTTACTATTGCTTAGTTTTAGTAATGATGGACATTAGATCGTGGAGTGGGTATTGTGTTTTTATCCAGGAGCCTAAATCGATATTACTATTTTATGCCCTTGTTCGGTTATAATCAATAATATCCCTATAACGGTATAGTAATCATATCCATATTCAGTCGTAGCACATGCTGTCACATTAAGCAAGGCTACTTCCCCAGACTCCTAGAAAGCACAACGAGTTCTCTAAACAAACCAAACCTCCAGCAACCTGGGAAATCCCCCTTGCTTTTGTTTTGATTTTGTCCTAGAACTCCTGTGAAGCACTGTAAGAACGGCCAGTTCTTAGTGACATCTTTATTGACGTCTTATGTCCAACCTTACGTCAAACCCGGCACCTTTCAGGTATAAATATACCAACGTTGCCTTAAGCAAACACACAGTGGTGGTTTTGGAGCAGAGCAGCTATCTACTTGCCCGAGAGCCCAGCTGATGCAAGAGCCCACGGACGCTGCCCCTCCTCTTTGACGCACTGAGAGAGACGCTGTCTTTTCTCCTGCCGAGAAATCCAGCTCCGGTGTTTCCAGATACCTTCGCGGGTTACTGGGATATCGAGTCCTGAGAGAGAGATACAAGACCTACTGCTTTCTAATACCCAGGTACGGAGCTGACTAAAACCTTAGAGAGAATTCTTGAGTCAGATTCTTGGCAAAAACAAACTTAACTTAAACTGCTACTTACTTACTCCTTCCCACGTATTAGGCTTAGGTCAGGTACACCGGGGTAGGCGTATTTAGAAGCACCAGTTGAGTATGTTAGTCAATGTATATAAGTATGTATATATTTTATCTATTTTAAAGTATCTTATGGCTAAGAAACCATATCAATGCTTTTACAGTATTATTTCTTAATCCTCCTTTTACTGTACGCACTTTACTTTACTATGCGTATTGCAATTGTGGCAATTCATTTCTCTTGTATGAGAAAGAAGACTGCTCAATAAATAACAACCTTTTATTGAAAACGCCCGTCTTTCTTTTCTCTGCACTCTGGTGAAACTAAGTATGCACACTTGACTGAGTGAAATAGCTGTCTATTGTTTTCACATGACTCTAGAGATACACTCTTATTCTGAGGGAGCAAAGTTGTCATGTTATATGTTTGTCAGAAGCTAATCCCTTCTTGTCTATCCAGGGAGGTTAAACTCCTCCTCGTTTATTCGAGAAAGTTTCTAGTGACCTCTGAGCTAGCTGGCAAAAACTTAAGTCTAAAATAGTCAGTAGAGACCTAGTCGACTTCAGTCCTACGTCTACACTGCTGAATATATTATTCCAATGCGCAGAGCCTATTGGGAATATAGGAACTACACTACAGGAGGGTGAGTGAAGGGCAGTGAGGTTGAGGAAAGAGGGAAGATAGAGGGAGGATAAAGGCAAGTGAGCATGAGACAAGAGGAGTGAAGGAGTGAGGACATAGAGGTAGTGAAGGAAAGAGTGACAGAAAGGGACTGAGTGAGAGAGCAAAGAAAGGTAAGTGAGGGAGTGTGGGTAAGTTATAGGGAGTGAGCAAGACAGAAGAGAAGTGAGAGACAGAAGGGATGGAGAAAGTTAGGCTAAGAGAGAGGGACTGAGGGAAGGGGACTGAGGAAGTGAGAGGACAGAGGGAGTGACTTAACGAGTGAGAGAATTTGAGTAAGGTGAGCAAAGGAAGAAGAATGAGTTAGGGAGCGCAGGAAGGAAAGAGAGGGGAAGGGAAGTGAAGAAGGGAGACGGAAAGAAGTTGAGCGTGGGAGGGGAGTTAGGGAAAGGGCAGTAAACATGGGGAATGAAAATAACTGAGGGAAGTGGAGTAAGGGAACGGGGTGAAGTAGACTGAGCGAAGGGCAGTGAGGTTGAGGAAAGAGGAGTGATAGAGGGTGGATAAAGGCGAGTGATTGTAAGACAAGGGGAATGAAGGAGTGAGGACATAGAGGTAGTGAAGGAAAGAGTGAGAGAAAAGGACTGAGTAAGGGAGCAAAGAAAGGTAGGTGAGGGAGTGTGGGTGAGTTATAGGGAGTGAACATGATGGAAGAGGAGTGAGAGAGTGAGAGGACCGACAGAGTGAGGCTAAGAGAGAGGGAGTGAGGGAAGGGGAGTGAGGATGTGCAAGGACAGAGGAAGTGAGAGAAGAAGTGAGTAAAGTGGAGTAAGGTGAGTGAGAGAAGGGGAATTATTGAGGGAGCAAAGATAGGGAAGAAGGGGAAGGGGAGTGAAGTAGAGTGACTGACAGCTGGAAAGTGGTGGATGGGAGAGAGGGAAAGGGCAGTGAAGGAATGGGGAATGAGGATAAGTGAGGAACATAGAATAAGGAAGGGAGGTGAGGGAGAGTGAGAGAAGGCCAGTCAGGCTGAGTTAAGAGGAGTAATAGAAGGTGGGAAAATGTGAGTGAGCATAAGACAAGGGGATAATAATATATATTTGATAATACAAAATACAAAATAATTTCTACAACATGTTATATGGTTCATTTTTGCTGTTCTCAGAATATATTGAATTTCACTTAAAACAGTGACTTCAATACTACTCATCATATGACAGCGGGCAAAAAAAACCACAATCAAAATGATTGTGTTTAAAAAAAACATACAACGTTTCAATAAATAATGTAAAATTTAGAAAAAACATATCTTAACTCACTTTTGATCCACGTACTTTTCAACAAGGGCATAGTATATGGAAAGTCCTTTTCTTTGGAAAATACTCACGAGTATTCTTAATCTCCCATTTACCCGAGTTTCTGAAAGAAAAGCTCCAACATCTTTTACATTATGAAACAATAGTTTTATTTCCACCTCTGGCTTACTTTTGATTAATATTTCCTACAATACTCACATCACACACTATGTGATACACTTATACTACCTCTATGAGAACTACATATTTTTTATTATCTTGATCACTCTCACTCGGAAAGTAATTTTGAACAGCAAACTAAGTTTTATTAACTGCTCCAATCTTCATAGACCAATTACCTTCCCTAAAATTTCGGTTGTAAGAACACTAGGTAAGTATTTTGTAAGTCAGAAGGCAAACGTTGTTTGAAAGTCAATTGAGTATCATTACATTTACTACAGCCTTTTTGACATTTTAAATAAGCTGTGTAATGTCCTGATGTTGTTGAAGGACCATCATGCTAAATAATTGCTGCAGTTGCAATGGTTCTTCCTGAAATTGATAATTGAGAAGCCACAACATTTTTAATTAAAGTTGTCAATTTAGTTCCATCAGGTCTACATCATTGGAACATTAATATTACATACTGTCCATATCTTTGTATAAATAATGTTGATAGCATTGCAGATTTACATTGAGTACAGACCATGTTTTGATTTGCTTCTCTAACTACATTATTAAAAGACACTGATTTGCAGTCTGGTAAAGTCAAACATATAAATCTTTCAGTGTCTATTGTAGTACTACTTGAAAAGGAACAATTGTCGCAGTTATGCTGCCATTTATAAGAAAGGCCAAAAAGATTTTCTACATCTACACCTTCATCTTGCAATACAACAAGCATATACATTAGAAATTCCTGACAATCTTGCTGAATATTCTGTGAAAATTGACTTAGACCAGAACATATGTCTAAAACATTTCGAATTTCAGAAACACTTTCTATTTTTGTTCTATCACTGCTACATTTCTCAAACGCAGAATTCAATAAACAACAAAATCTTTGATCTCGATTTTCAGCAATCTGTTCTTGTAGAGTTTGGAGAAAAAAACAACATCAACCACTACATTAGCATAGCAGTTGACACCAGAACTGTTTTCAAACTGAAATCCAACAACATCTTTAACTGAATCCTTTTCCTTTCTGCTTACAATTACTGGTTCATCTACGTTTTTTCTTTTTGCTACAACTTCACTACAATTTTTCTCATTTCTTCTTTTTTGGCCTACCACATGCTTTTCAAATAGAGGATAATGAGGTAAATTTGGAGCATACTCTCTTCTTAACCTATCATATTCTTTTACACAATTTCGATCTGCATTAATCTTTGTCTCATCAAAATCAATCAAGTACAATCCAGATAAAGTTCTGGCTCGAGATAAAGCAACATATGCCATACCCTCTTTGAACACAGAACTTCCAATATTCATTAAAGCACTATCTACACTTAAACCTTGAGATTTATGAATAGTCACCGCATATGCCAAAGAAACAGGAAACTGTTTTCGGCGGACATATAAATCTTTCACAAGCAAAAATCGAGCAGAGCAACGACTGATTCGTTGTACTTCTTCAATACCATCAAATTTAATTTTTATAAATTCAATTCCATCTCTATTTCGGTAATTCACAAAATCAACAACATGACCCATTGCTCCATTTACTAAACCTCTTTCCACATGTAAATTACGTCGTAAAATTATACGACAATTTTAAGATGCATACAGACTCTTTTCCAAACCAGCAGTTTTAGATATTGTCTTCTCTAAATAATCCAATTTTGATTTCAACTTTTCTGATAAAATAATAGTAGCTCCTTCATGTTCTATTTTATCAATAGCTTCCAGTTTCACAATCTCTTGATTTTCCAACTTTAACATTTTGTTGTTGAAGATTGAACATTCTTGCAGAGTTGGCATCAAGCATATGACAGATTTGTTTTCAGGAATTTTGTTAAAAATATTCTCTGGAAGAATGTTTTCGTTTGGAAACAAATTTGAAATTAATCGTGCATGTAAAGCTGCTTTCCCATGCTCACTTACTTTTCCAATTCTTACATTTTGTAGAATCTTTTTATAATCTTCATCATTTGCATGTCGCATATTTTGTAGCAGTTCTGCATATTTGAAATTTAACCATATGCTAACATTTCCAATGCTTCCTAGGCACTTCCTTGTATCTTCATGTGTAAGCATTTTAAACACCGGTTGTCCTTTCACTGAAGTTAGCTGCAGTAGATCTCCAAAAACAATGATGTGTTTGTCTCCAAATAACACATCATACTCTGTTTTAAGAATTTCTTGCATTCTTAAATGCACAAAAGCAAGCATTACATTCGATACCATGCTTACCTCATCAATGATAAGAAGTTTCATTTTCTTCAAGACTCGGGAAACTTCACAACAAGCTTCTCCAGATAGCTTGTGGTATTGTAATTTATTATCATGCTCTACTGACAGCATCAATAAGCGATGTAAAGTAATCCCTTTAATGTCATGTGCTGCCAACCCAGTTGGAGCGGTAACAACACAAGACAGCGATGACTCCGTTCTTTTCTGCAGATAAGTTGCAATTGCTTTAATCAGAAAACTTTTTCCAGTTCCTGCTTCTCCACTCATGTACAGTCGGACAGGTATTAATGATGTACATGAGCACTCTTTTTTCTCATGAGATAAACCATGCTCAATCTGTTCTGTGACTTCGTCATATATTTGTCTCTGCTCAACGTTTAGTTCTTTTTCCAAATCTTCTAAGTTAACTACATCCTCCTGAGCTTGTTCCATGGCTCTTTCAACTTCATCCATGGCAGTGGCAGCTTTATTTTGTATAATTGGTCCTCCTAGTGGATCCTGACTTAATGAAGCAGAACTCTGACTGTCTTGAGAAATGTCTCTAGCAGTCTCTGCTGCAATGGTAGCTTCTTGCTGTATTTCCTCGTTCAACATTTGCAGATCATTTGAAAAAACAGGACATTCTATGGCATCCTTAGTTGCATTGAACGAATCTTCATAAGTACGAAAATCTCCAAGTAGTTCTTCTTCTGTACGCCAAGGCTTAAAGAGTTGCAAAAGAGCTAAGTAATAAAATTCTCTTTTGTCTGGAGATTCACAACTCAATTTTCGATGATTAATCAAATGGCCTTTTCTTTGTTTCACCAGACAGCCTTCACATCCAATTACAGCATATAGACCTTTATTGATATCTTCTGTGACGTTCCTCTTAAAAGTATAGGTTTGCAGAACTTCATACAGACAAATGTTCTCAAGATGACTACTTCTATTTGGATAGTATGTATCCAACATGTTTGTCTTCAAAATATCTGTACTGTTTGGTTCTTTCTCCGCCAAATAATCTATTTCTTGTATAGATTTCAAAACTCTGTTTCGTGTTGCAGCAAGACCTAGACTCACCCAAATGATGGTTCTAGACTTGGCATATAGACTTGCTGATGATAACCGATCAGAACATTCATATGCTCCAATTTCTCGATGCGACAACATCTTCAGACTGTAACTGTATAATTTCTTGCTTAGACTCTTTTCATGTGAAATTTCCTCCCACATTTCCTTCAGTTCCGTCTTTTCTGATTTTGTGATGTAAGACGTCACATATCGAGCCACAGCAATAGAGTTGTCAGCAACATATTGAATATCCATGTTAGCATTCCACATGGACAAAATGACTGGATTGTAGTCATTTATGTATTTTGATTATTTATTTCTTCTTAGGTTGTATGTATTTTTAGGTGATTTTCTTGTCACAGTATGTTGCAGAGAAGACATAAAATTGTTCACTCTTCCTTTCGATGTTACTGGACGTGGAAATGCAAAACGACATTTTGTGTGAAACTTGTCCTTGGATTTGTATTTTCGACGACAGTATTTTCCACAACGATGGGTTTGAAAGCGTAAAACTTGATGTCTTAAATTGTTTTCTTTTGTACTTTTCGGAACAGCACATGTAGAATACTGTTCAATGAAACTCATCACTTTCTTATCTGAATCTGTTCCACATTTTGGTGCATCTTTAATCCATAGCAGCATATGTATGTGAGGAGCACCTCTTGCTTGATACTCCTTTCTCCAAAAGAAATCCAAAACCTCTCCAAGAGGAGGATTTTTTTTCTTTGTAATAAAAGACATCATAGCTTCAAACCTATGATTGGAATACCTGCATACATTAACTGGATCCAAAGAGCAAAGTCTCCAGGTATCTTGTATTCAATATTTTCAAAGTTTTTATTTGCCTCTCGTAGAAATTCAAGTAAGTCTTCCCAAGCATACTCAGCACAGCTAAGAGTGAGGAACCATTAAGGAGTTCCTACGTTTCTTAGCATACATTTCAATTCCCCATGACGACGGTACCAATACTCGTTAGCACCACGCTGACATGCCATGAGATTAATTAGCTGAGATTCCAAAACACTGTCTTGCAGTTTCACTTTATCCATAAAGTCCCTTGCCGAAACATTTTGTAGATGTACTCTACTTTTCAGTATATGGTTCACTGCATAAGAAAGTCCAGACAAGTCACTCTCAAACAGTAGATGGAACAAATATGGAATGCATTGACGAAACCTTGGATCCTCTGCATATAATCTTAAAGTTCGGTATTCAGATGCAGGAATTTGAACAGGTCGGTCATCATATCGTCCACCTTGACCTGTTGGAAATAACTGTGGAAAACAATGAGCTTCCAAACTTTCTTCCCATACACTAATGGGACTTCCTTTTGCTTCTTTCATTTGAAACAAGTCAATAGCATTCCCCATTACTTCTTTGGAATGCAATGGATGAACACTATAATGTTCATAAATTTCTTCACTTCTAGAGACATCAACTTTTTCAATTTGCCCAGCTGAGAAATCACTGTACTCTTCTACAGTTGTTTCCTCTTCTCCTACATATACATTGTTGTAGTAGTGATTATTTTTTACCAAATACAACGTTGCCTTTTTGGCTTTCCTTACATCCACTAATTCTTGCCAGATTTTCTTATTCTTTGTCGGAACACCATTAACTAGAATAACCAGAGGTTCCTCCTTTTTCTACACCAATTGTATCAATATTTTTCTTAAAATCTAGAGGCAAATAAACAACTCTTCCCTTTAATCCTCTCTGTAAATCTGAAGGAGGCAATTTCCCTCTCTTAGGCTCCATGCGAACAATAGCCTGAAAAGGATGCACACATTGAATCAGAATAGACTCATAGGTATTTAAATCCATCAATTCAGAAGGAATATCTACCAACTCCAGATTATTATGAATAGCTCTAGCAGGCATTCTGTTTTCATTTAATTTATTATAACAATATTTACAAATACGTTGATCAGAACCCAAATCAAAACAATTTTCTACCAACAAATAAGTTGCAAAATCCTTCCACTCATTATTATTTTCCATTTCACTTTTTACATATAAATCAACTAATCTAGTCTGATTCTTATAATGAGTTCGTCGACAACACACACAAGTAAAATTAGGCCTTTCACTTGAATTGACCTTAAACTTTGTAATTTCATGGTCAAATTTTTCTGTACTTGAAATCTCTACATTCTCTTCCACATTAGCTTTTATTACTGTATCAGTTTCTGCACTGTCCTCTTTTTCACCAAAGTAACAAAACTCAATTTCTTCACAAATGTTCTTCACATCTAATTCAGTTCCATGCAAAAGAGCGCTGTTTAACTGTTTTAACTTAAGTGCTGGACTTTTTGCATAATACAACCTTCTCACTAATTTCCTCACTTTGTTATGATGCACTTCTAACATCCTAAAATGGTGAAAAAAACTCTGACATACTTTTTTCGAAAGACAAGCCAGTGAATGCCCATGCAAACCTGTTTTTTCTCTCACTCTACAAGGATCTAACTCTTGCAAAATTTTCATTTTTTGTTTTAGACTTTTCTTAGTATATGTCCGTAAGAAACTGCGAAACAAATCAATTGAATCCTGTTGCACACTGCAAATACTACTACAATTCCAAGTATACACTGGAGCCTTAGGACATCTCCCTAAAACTTCATCAGCTAACACCTCTTCTGTATTTCTAGGCACAATCTTTTCTTTTTCAACTGGACAACCGTCCTTCACCTCATATGCTCGACCACTGGTGTCAACTGCATGCACCAAATCATTATCCTGAAAGTAACTTTATTCATTAAAAAATGGCTCACAACTTGAACTATGCTTCCATTCTCCAGAAAAAACATCACAAAAATTAGTCCGATTAATTACTCTTTTCCACTTACATTTTGATTTGAACAAATTGATTACCTTATCTAGTGTACGAATTCCATTGATTACTAAACTATATAATTTATTTTTCACTTTAAATGCTTCATCCACAATCTTCACTATGCTTTTTTTTCTTGCAAAAAGCACTCTTATTTGATACCTCTTTACATTTTTTAATAAATTTGAAACTATTCTGTTATAAAACATTTGTCTACGAATTTCAATGAATTGATTTCTCCTTCTATTGCTATAGACAATATCATCTTCTTCTACAGGTCTAACATTTTTTGAGGGGCACAGTTTCTTGTTTCTACTTAGAGATGGCTTATTCTTCTTTGAAACAACATCTTTTTTTTTTTTACATTTCAATAACTTCCTGAAAAAATCCTTAGTTTGCTTACCAGGAACATTATTTTTTTTCACTGAAGATTTTGTTTTGGATGAGTCTTGTATTTCTGTTTTCTTGGACCTTAAATCCTGTTTGTATTTCTTTTGACGTCTTTCCTTTGATGGCATATTCTTTTATCTTTCTATAGATGATTATAATCTGTGGTAAAGAAAAAATAACATATTATAGATCACTACAAACATACTACATAGCAATTACAATAAGTAAACAATATAAATACTAGTTTTCAACATGTGTTACTTTATACCACAGCAACTGTGTCACAGTAACAGTGCAGTACAGTTTCATTATTAATCTTACTCTCTGCCTGCACCATCTCACTCTGTGCCTGTGTCTTATGTCACTCTGTACCTGTATCTCATCTCACTCTGTGGTTGTGTCTCATCTCACTCTGTGCCTGCCCCATCTCTCTCTCTTGGTGTGTGTCATTTCTCTCATTGCGTGTGTCTCATCTCACTCTGGTAAATGTTTCATGGTAAAAAGTATGGCTTTGACATTTTTTACAAGGATCACACTGAGTCTCTATATGAAATAAGGAATTATATTTTCACATTTTTCAATAATGTCACCTGTGTCTGCTCACAGTTTGCATCTCTAAGCTAAAAGGGTACTATGTGCCTGTGTCTCACCTCACTCTGTTCCTGTGTTTCATCTCACTCTGTGTCTGCCCCATCTCTTTCTCTTTTTTATGTATCATTTGTCTGTTTGTATGTGTCTCATCTCACTCTATTAAATGTTTCATGGTAAAAAGTATGGCTTTACCATTTTTGACAAGGATCACACTGAGTCTCTATATGAAATAAGGAATTATATTTTCACATTTTTCAATAATGTCACTTGTGTCTGCTCACAGTTTGCATCTCTAAGCTAAAAGGGTACTCTGTGCCTGTGACTCACCTCACTCTGTTCTTGTGTGTCATCTCACTCAGCGCCGGCCTCGCTGCCGCCCTGAGCGCTCTCATTTGTTTTCCCCGTTTTTTGCCTACATTTGTGCTTGTTTGCCTCGTGTTTCTCTGTATTTTTCCCCGTTTTTTGCCTGCATTTGTGCTTGTTTGCCTCGTGTTTCTCTGTATTTTTCCCCGTCTTTTGCCTGCATTTGTGCTTGTTTGCCTCGTGTTTCTCTGTATTTTTCCCCGTTTTTTGCCTACATTTGTGCTTGTTTGCCTCGTGTTTCTCTGTATTTTTCCCCGTTTTTTGCCTACATTTGTGCTTGTTTGCCTCGTGTTTCTCTGTATTTTTCCCCGTTTTTTGCCTGCATTTGTGCTTGTTGCCTCGTGTTTCTCTGTATTTTTCCCCGCTTTTTGCCTGCATTTGTGCCTGTTTGCCTCGTGTTTCTCTGCCTTTTCCCCGTTTTTTGGCCCGCATTTGTGCTGGTCTTCGCATCTGCCCATCTCGCCGCCCCCCGCTCCCGCTTCCCGCCACCGCCTTAGCCCCGCCCCTTTTTTCTTCTGTTTCCCTCCCCGCTCCCGCCTCCCAGCTGCCCCGCCCACCCGCGCACTTCGCCTTAAATGGCGACCGTGCGACGCAGGTGAGTGTGACCCACTTGTGGGACACCCCCGCGCCGCACGGCCACCAGCTGCTGCGTGTGCCCCCAGTGCCTGCCTCTGTCTCAGCGCCGGCCTCGCTGCCGCCCTGAGCGCTCTCATTTGTTTTCCCCGTTTTTTGCCTACATTTGTGCTTGTTTGCCTCGTGTTTCTCTGTATTTTTCCCCGTTTTTTGCCTGCATTTGTGCTTGTTTGCCTCGTGTTTCTCTGTATTTTTCCCCGTCTTTTGCCTGCATTTGTGCTTGTTTGCCTCGTGTTTCTCTGTATTTTTCCCCGTTTTTTGCCTACATTTGTGCTTGTTTGCCTCGTGTTTCTCTGTATTTTTCCCCGTTTTTTGCCTACATTTGTGCTTGTTTGCCTCGTGTTTCTCTGTATTTTTCCCCGTTTTTTGCCTGCATTTGTGCTTGTTGCCTCGTGTTTCTCTGTATTTTTCCCCGCTTTTTGCCTGCATTTGTGCCTGTTTGCCTCGTGTTTCTCTGCCTTTTCCCCGTTTTTTGGCCCGCATTTGTGCTGGTCTTCGCATCTGCCCATCTCGCCGCCCCCCGCTCCCGCTTCCCGCCACCGCCTTAGCCCCGCCCCTTTTTTCTTCTGTTTCCCTCCCCGCTCCCGCCTCCCAGCTGCCCCGCCCACCCGCGCACTTCGCCTTAAATGGCGACCGTGCGACGCAGGTGAGTGTGACCCACTTGTGGGACACCCCCGCGCCGCACGGCCACCAGCTGCTGCGTGTGCCCCCAGTGCCTGCCTCTGTCTCAGCGCCGGCCTCGCTGCCGCCCTGAGCGCTCTCATTTGTTTTCCCCGTTTTTTGCCTACATTTGTGCTTGTTTGCCTCGTGTTTCTCTGTATTTTTCCCCGTTTTTTGCCTGCATTTGTGCTTGTTTGCCTCGTGTTTCTCTGTATTTTTCCCCGTCTTTTGCCTGCATTTGTGCTTGTTTGCCTCGTGTTTCTCTGTATTTTTCCCCGTTTTTTGCCTACATTTGTGCTTGTTTGCCTCGTGTTTCTCTGTATTTTTCCCCGTTTTTTGCCTACATTTGTGCTTGTTTGCCTCGTGTTTCTCTGTATTTTTCCCCGTTTTTTGCCTGCATTTGTGCTTGTTGCCTCGTGTTTCTCTGTATTTTTCCCCGCTTTTTGCCTGCATTTGTGCCTGTTTGCCTCGTGTTTCTCTGCCTTTTCCCCGTTTTTTGGCCCGCATTTGTGCTGGTCTTCGCATCTGCCCATCTCGCCGCCCCCCGCTCCCGCTTCCCGCCACCGCCTTAGCCCCGCCCCTTTTTTCTTCTGTTTCCCTCCCCGCTCCCGCCTCCCAGCTGCCCCGCCCACCCGCGCACTTCGCCTTAAATGGCGACCGTGCGACGCAGGTGAGTGTGACCCACTTGTGGGACACCCCCGCGCCGCACGGCCACCAGCTGCTGCGTGTGCCCCCAGTGCCTGCCTCTGTCTCAGCGCCGGCCTCGCTGCCGCCCTGAGCGCTCTCATTTGTTTTCCCCGTTTTTTGCCTACATTTGTGCTTGTTTGCCTCGTGTTTCTCTGTATTTTTCCCCGTTTTTTGCCTGCATTTGTGCTTGTTTGCCTCGTGTTTCTCTGTATTTTTCCCCGTCTTTTGCCTGCATTTGTGCTTGTTTGCCTCGTGTTTCTCTGTATTTTTCCCCGTTTTTTGCCTACATTTGTGCTTGTTTGCCTCGTGTTTCTCTGTATTTTTCCCCGTTTTTTGCCTACATTTGTGCTTGTTTGCCTCGTGTTTCTCTGTATTTTTCCCCGTTTTTTGCCTGCATTTGTGCTTGTTGCCTCGTGTTTCTCTGTATTTTTCCCCGCTTTTTGCCTGCATTTGTGCCTGTTTGCCTCGTGTTTCTCTGCCTTTTCCCCGTTTTTTGGCCCGCATTTGTGCTGGTCTTCGCATCTGCCCATCTCGCCGCCCCCCGCTCCCGCTTCCCGCCACCGCCTTAGCCCCGCCCCTTTTTTCTTCTGTTTCCCTCCCCGCTCCCGCCTCCCAGCTGCCCCGCCCACCCGCGCACTTCGCCTTAAATGGCGACCGTGCAAACGCGCAGCGTTGACGCGCAGCGGGCGCGCCGATTGTGCGCCGAAGGCGCGCCAAAGGTAAGCCCGTCTGCGCCCGTCCGCGCCTGGACCGCGCCCAGTGCCAGGACCCCTGGCCCCCACCGACGGAAGCCGACCCGACGATCCTACAGCGCCTCCGACCTCGTCGCACTCAACACCGGCCACATCCCAGGATGTCACCGAGCTGCCCCGAAGCACACCCACGGACCCTTCAGTTGCCTCGCCTGCAAGTTCACCTGCGTCCGGACCTTCCCTGCACCCGCCAAGCCGAACTCCAGCAGCACCCACCTCAAGTGCATCCTGCTCAACACCCGCTCCGTCCACAGACACGCCGTAGAACTCTGGAACCTGCTCGACACCACCGCCCCCGACGTTGCCTTCCTCACCGAGACCTGGATGAACGCCTCCTCAGCCCCAGACATCGCCATCGCCATCCCAGAAGGCTACAAAATCACCCGGAGGGACCGCGACAACCAGACCGGAGGAGGCATCGCCATCATCCACAGAGACACCATCCGCATCACGACCAACACCGACGACACCCTCACCACCGCTGAACACCTGCACTTCCAGATCCACACCAACCCGAAGACCACCCTCAGAGGCACCCTGATCTACCGACCCCCGGGACCACGCACACGATTCAGCGAGGACATCGCCGACTTCGTCAGCCCACACGCTCTCCCCTCCGCCGACTACATCCTCCTGGGGGACCTCAACTTCCACCTGGAGAACAACAACGACCGCAACACCACCACCCTGCTCGACAACCTCGACAACCTCGGACTCAAGCAACTGGTGACCACCCCCACCCACCTCGCCGGACACACACTCGACGCCGTCTTCTCTTCCAGCAAAGACGTCACCTTCAGCCACGCAACAGGACTCCACTGGACGGACCACAGCTGCGTCCACTTCACCTTCAGAAGAACGACGATCCACCACCTCCAGCAACAGGTTGCTCGAAGAAGCTGGAACAAGATCACAGCCGACCAGCTCACCGCCTCCCTGAGCCAGCACCCTCCCGCCAACTCAGCGAACCCCAGCCAGGCCGCCGACAACCTCACGAAGTGGATCAGCAACTGCGCGGACGAACTCGCCCCTCTGAGGACCCCGCCCAGCAGATCCTGCAGCAGAAAAACACCATGGTTCACCGACGAACTCAAGTGCTCCAAGAAGAACTGTCGAGCCCTCGAGAAAGCCTGGAGAAGGGAACCAACGACGGACAACATGGCCACCCTCAAACTCGCCACCCGGAAACACCACCAACTGATCCGCGCCACCAAGAAAAACGCATACAAGGACCGGCTGGACAACAACGCACACAACTGCAAGGAACTCTTCAACATCGTGAAAGAGCTCTCCAACCCCAACGCCGGAAACAACGACATCACCCCGTCGCAAGACCTCTGCAACTCCCTCGCGTCCTACTTCCACAACAAAATCTCGGACATACACAACAGCTTCAACAACCAACCAACGCAAGCCACAACCGCAACGACTCCACCATCCACCACCCTCCGCACCTGGACCCCGATCAGCACCGAAGACACCATCCGCACCATGAACTCCATCCATTCCGGATCTCCGACTGACCCCTGCCCTCACCACGTCTTCAACAAGGCCGACGCTGTCCTCGCACCCCACCTGCGGGACATCATCAACACCTCCTTCGACTCCGCCACCTTCCCTGAGAGCTGGAAGCACGCCGAAATCAGCGCTCTCCTCAAGAAACCCACAGCAGACCCCACCGACCTCAAGAACTACCGTCCCATCTCGCTCCTCCCGTTCCCGGCCAAAGTCATCGAGAAGATCGTCAACAAACAGCTGGCCGCCTTCCTCGAGACGAATGGATCCCTCGACCCCTCACAGTCCGGCTTCCGAGCGAACCACAGCACGGAGACCGCCCTCATCGCCGCCACCGACGACCTTCGAACTCTGATGGACAACGGAGAAACAGCGGCCCTCATCCTCCTGGACCTCTCCGCGGCTTTCGACACTGTCTGCCACCGCACCCTAGTACAGCGCCTCAGCAACATCGGAGTCCAGGAGAAGGCACTGGAATGGATCACCTCCTTCCTCGGCGGAAGAACACAAAGAGTCCGCCTACCACCGTACAAATCAGAGGCCACCAAAGTCATCTGCGGCGTACCCCAAGGATCCTCGCTGAGCCCAACCCTCTTCAACGTCTACATGAGCCCCCTCGCGGCCATCGCACGCCAACACAACCTGAACATCATCTCCTACGCCGACGACACCCAGCTGATCCTCTCCCTGACCAACGACCCCGTCACCGCCAGAGCCAACCTGCACGAAGGGATGAGAGACGTAGCCGAATGGATGACGACCAGCCGCCTGAAACTGAACTCAGACAAGACGGAGGTCCTCATCCTGGGCTCCACGCCCTCCGCCTGGGACGACTCCTGGTGGCCCCCCGCCCTGGGCACCGCACCCAAACCGACGGACCACGCACGCAACCTGGGCTTCATCCTGGACTCCTCCCTCTCCATGACCAGACAAGTCAACGCCGTCTCCTCGTCATGCTTCAACATCCTGCGCATGCTACGTAAGATCTTCCGGTGGATCCCCACCGAGACGAGGAAGACGGTCACCCAAGCCCTCGTCACCAGCCGACTGGACTACGGCAACGCCCTCTACGCCGGAACCACGGCCAAACTCCAGAAGAGACTCCAGCGGATCCAGAACGCCTCGGCGAGACTCATCCTCGACATCCCCCGACGCAGCCACATCACCGGACACCTGAGAGATCTGCACTGGCTCCCGGTCAACAAGAGAATCACCTTCCGGCTCCTCACCCACGCGCACAAAGCCCTACACGACCAAGGCCCGAGCTACCTCAACAACCGGATCAGCTTCTACACTCCCAAGCGCCTCCTCAGATCAACCAACCACGCCCTCGCCGCCGTCCCCCGCATCCGAAGAGCGACAACAGGAGGAAGATCCTTCTCCTACCTGGCAGCCAAGACCTGGAACTCACTTCCGACCAATCTGCGCCTGACCCAAGACCACCTCTCCTTCAGGAAGAAGCTCAAGACCTGGCTGTTCGAGCAGTAGCGGCACCCCCCCCCCCTCCCAGCGCCTTGAGACCCTACGGGTGAGTAGTGCGCTCTACAAATGACTTGATTGATTGATTGATTGTGCCTGCCCCATCTCTCTCTCTTTTTTAAGTATCATTTGTCTGTTTGTGTGTGTCTCATCTCACTCTGCTAAATGTTTCATAGTAAAAAGTATGGCTTTAACATTTTTGACAAGGATCACATTGAGTGTCTGTATGAAATAAGGAATTATATTTTCACATTTTTCAATAATGTCACCTGTGTCTGCTCACAGTTTCCATCTCTCTAACTCTCATCAAATTATTCACCCAGATCCATTTAAAATTGAGCTTCACCCACAGTGTGATCTTAGACACATGACCAGGATGTTACATGTAATCTACCATGTGTGTCTCTGCATGCAGTATGTGTGTTTCTTCTCATATTATTTCACTGTCTCTACTGCCAACAAACAGACCACATATATATAAGCAAGACATAACATTCCTTTTTCATTTCAACGGCACACCCTGGATCTTGTTTGCACAGCTTAGTGCCTACTTGAGAAGTAAGAGGCCTAACAGACATGCTGCCTAAGATTCCCTACTAGTACATATGCTAAAGCCTAACTAACTTTAAGAAAACATGTATTTCCATATTTTTAAACGCATCAACTAAGCAAATTATTCACCCAGATCCATTTAAAATCGAGCTTGACTCACAGTGTGATCTTAGGCACGTGACCAGGATGTTACATGTAATCTATCATGTCTGTCTCCTCTGCATGCAGTATGTGTGTCTCTGCTCATACTATTTCACTGTCTCTACTGGCACAAAAGAGACCACATATATATAAGCAAGACATAACATTCATTTTTCATTTCAATGGCACACCCTGTTTCTTCATTGCACAGCTTAGAGCCTACTTGTAAAGTAAGAGGCCTAACAGACATGCTGCCTAAGATTCCCTACTAGTACATACGCTAAAGCCTAACTAACTTTAAGAAAACATGTATTTCCATATTTTTAAACACATCAACTAAGCAAATTATTCACCCAGATCCATTTAAAATCGAGCTTGACTCACAGTGTGATCTTAGGCACATGACCAGGATGTTACATGTAATCTACAATGTCTGTCTCTGCATGCAGTATGTGTGTCTCTGCTCATACTATTTCACTATATATACAGGCAAAAAACAGCCCACCTATATATAAGCAAGACATAACATTCCTTTTTCATTTCAACAGCACACCCTGGATCTTCATTGCACAGCTTAGAGCCTACTTGTTAAGTAAGAGGCCTAACAGACATGCTGCCTAAGATTCCCTACTAGTACATATGCTAAAGCCTAACTGACTTTAGGAAAACATGTATTTCCATATTTTTAAACACATCAACCAAGCAGATTATTCACCCAGATCCATTTAAAATCGAGCTTGACTCACAGTGTGATCTTAGGCACATGACCAGGATGCTACATGTAATCTACCATGTCTGGCTCTGCATGCAGTATGTGTGTCTCTGCTCATACTATTTCACTGTCTCTACTGGCAAAAAACATACCACATAAATATAAGCAAGACATAACATTCCTTTTTTATTTCAATGGCATACCCTGTTTCTTCATTGCACAGCTTACAGCCTACTTGTAAAGTAAGAGGCCTAACAGACATGCTACCTAAGATTCCCTACTAGTACATATGCTAAAGCCTAACTGACTTTAAGAAAACATGTATTTCCATATTTTTAAACACATCAACTAAGCAAATTATTCAACCAGATCCATTTAAAATCAAGCTTGACTCACAATCTGATCTTAGGCACATGACCAGGATGTTACATGTAATCTACCATGTCTGTCTCTGCATGCAGTATGTGTGTCTCTGCTCATACTATTTCACTGTCTCTACTGGCACAAAACAGACCACATATATATAAGCAAGACATAACATTCCTTTTTCATTTCAATGGCACACCCTGTTTCTTCATTGCACAGCTTAGAGCCTACTTGTAAAGTAAGAGGCCTAACAGACATGCTGCCTAAGATTCCCTACTAGTACATATGCTAAAGCCTAACTAACTTTAAGAAAACATGTATTTCCATATTTTTAAACACATCAAATAAGCAAATTATTCACCCAGATCCATTTAAAATTGAGCTTGACTCACAGTGTGATCTTAGGCACATGACCAGGATGTTACATGTAATCTACAATGTCTGTCTCTGCATGCAGTATGTGTGTCTCTGCTCATACTATTTCACTATCTATACTGGCAAAAAACAGCCCACCTATATATAAGCAAGACATAACATTCCTTTTTCATTTCAACGGCACACCCTGGATCTTCATTGCACAGCTTAGAGCCTACTTGTTAAGTAAGAGGCCTAACAGACATGCTGCCTAAGATTCCCTACTAGTACATATGCTAAAGCCTAACTAACTTTAAGAAAACATGTATTTCCATATTTTTAAACACATCAACTAAGCAAATTATTCACCCAGATCCATTTAAAATCGAGCTTGACTCACAGTGTGATCTTAGGCACATGACCAGGATGTTACATGTAATCTACCATGTCTGGCTCTGCATGCAGTATGTATGTCTCTGCTCATACTATTTCACTGTCTCTACTGGCAAAAAACAGACCACATATATATAAGCAAGACATAACATTCCTTTTTTATTTCAATGGCACACCCTGTTTCTTCATTGCACAGCTTACAGCCTACTTGTAAAGTAAGAGGCCTAACAGACATGCTACCTAAGATTCCCTACTAGTACATATGCTGAAGCCTAACTGACTTTAAGTAAACATGTATTTCCATATAAACACATCAACTAAGCATATTATTCAACCAGATGCATTAAAGAATCAAGCTTGACTCACAATCTGATCTTAGGCACATGACCAGGATGTTACATGTAATCTACCATGTCTGTCTCTGCATGCAGTATGTGTGTCTCTGCTCATACTATTTCACTGTCTCTACTGGCAAAAAACAGACCACATATATATAAGCAAGACATAACATTCTTTTTTCATTTCAACGGCACACCCTGGATCTTGATTCCACAGCTTACAGCCTACTTGTAAAGTAAGAGGCCTAACAGACATGCTACCTAAGATTCCCTACTAGTACATATGCTAAAGCCTAACTAACTTTAAGAAAAAATGTATTTCCATATTTATAAACACATCAACTAAGCAAATTATTCACCCAGATCCATTTAAAATTGAGCTTGACTCACAGTGTGTTCTTAGGCACATGACCAGGATGTTACATGTAATCTACAATGGCTGTCTCTGCATGCAGTATGTGTGTCTCTGCTCATACTATTTCACTATCTATACTGGCAAGAAACAGTCCACCTATATATAAGCAAGACATAACATTCCTTTTTCATTTCAACAGCACACCCTGGATCTTCATTGCACAGCTTAGAGCCTACTTGTTAAGTAAGAGGCCTAACAGACATGCTGCCTAAGATTCCCTACTAGTACATATGGTAAAGCCTAACTGACTTTAGGAAAACATGTATTTCCATATTTTTAAACACATCAACTAAGCAAATTATTCGCCCAGATCTATTTAAAATCTAGCTTGACTCACAGTGTGATCTTAGGCACATGACCAGGATGTCACATGTAATCTACCATGTCTGGCTCTGCATGCAGTATGTGTGTCTCTGCTCATACTATTTCACTGTCTCTACTGGCACAAAACAGACCACATATATATAAGCAAGACATAACATTCCTTTTTCATTTCAATGGCACACCCTGTTTCTTCATTGCACAGCTTAGAGCCTACTTGTAAAGTAAGAGGCCTAACAGACATGCTGCCTAAGATTCCCTACTAGTACATATGCTAAAGCCTAACTAACTTTAAGAAAACATGTATTTCCATATTTTTAAACACATCAACTAAGCACATTATTCACCCAGATCCATTTAAAATCGAGCTTGACTCACAGTGTGATCTTAGGCACATGACCAGGATGTTACATGTAATCTACAATGTCTGTCTCTGCATGCAGTATGTGTGTCTCTGCTCATACTATTTCACTGTCTCTACTGGCAAAAAACAGACCACATATATATAAGCAAGACATAACATTCCTTTTTTATTTCAATGGCACACCCTGTTTCTTCATTGCACAGCTTACGGCCTACTTGTAAAGTAAGAGGCCTAACAGACATGCTAACTAAGATTCCCTACTAGTACATATGCTGAAGCCTAACTGACTTTAAGAAAACATGTATTTCCATATTTTTAAACACATCAACTAAGCAAATTATTCAACCAGATCCATTAAAAAATCAAGCTTGACTCACAATCTGATTTTAGGCACATGACCAGGATGTTACATGTAATCTACCATGTCTGTCTCTGCATGCAGTATGTGTGTCTCTGCTCATACTATTTCACTATCTATACTGGCAAGAAACAGCCCACCTATATATAAGCAAGACATAACATTCCTTTTTCATTTCAACAGCACACCCTGGATCTTCATTGCACAGCTTAGATCCTACTTGTTAAGTAAGAGGCCTAACAGACATGCTGCCTAAGATTCCCTACTAGTACATATGCTAAAGCCTAACTGACTTTAGGAAAACATGTATTTCCATATTTGTAAACACATCAACTAAGCAAATTATTCGCCCAGATCTATTTAAAATCTAGCTTGACTCACAGTGTGATCTTAGGCACATGACCAGGATGTTACATGTAATCTACCATGTCTGGCTCTGCATGCAGTATGTGTGTCTCTGCTCATACTATTTCACTATCTATACTGGCAAAAACAGCCCACCTATATATAAGCAAGACATAACATTCCTTTTTCATTTCAACACCACACCCTGGATCTTCATTGCACAGCTTACAGCCTACTTGTAAAGTAAGAGGCCTAACAGACATGCTACCTAAGATTCCCTACTAGTACATATGCTAAAGCCTAACTGACTTTAACAAAACATGTATTTCCATATTTTTAAACACATCAACTAAGCAAATTATTCAACCAGATCCATTTAAAATCAAGCTTGACTCACAATCTGATCTTAGGCAGATGACCAGGATGTTACATTTAATCTACCATGTCTGTCTCTGCATGCAGTATGTGTGTCTCTCCTCATACTATTTCACTGTCTCTACTGGCACAAAACAGACCACATATATATAAGCAAGACATAACATTCCTTTTTCATTTCAATGGCACACACTGTTTCTTCATTGCACAGCTTAGAGCCTACTTGTTAAGTAAGAGGCCTAACAGACATGCTGCCTAAGATTCCCTACTAGTACATATGCTAAAGCCTAACTGACTTTAGGAAAACATGTATTTCCATAATTTTAAACACATCAACTGAGCAAATTATTCCCCAGATCCATTTAAAATCGAGCTTGACTCACAGTGTGATCTTATGCACATGACCAGGATGTTACATGTAATCTACCATGTCTGGCTCTGCATGCAGTATGTGTGTCTCTGCTCATACTATTTCACTGTCTCTACTGGCAAAAAACAGACCACATATATATAAGCAAGACATAACATTCCTTTTTTATTTCAATGGCACACCCTGTTTCTTCATTGCACAGATTACAGCCTACTTGTAAAGTAAGAGGCCTAACAGACATGCTACCTAAGATTCCCTACTAGTACATATGCTACAGCCTAACTGACTTTAAGAAAACATGTATTTCCATATTTTTAAACACATCAACTAAGGAAATTATTATCCCAGATCCATTTAAAATCGAGCTTGACTCGCAGTGTGATCTTAGGCACATGACCAGGATGTTACATGTAATCTACCATGTCTGTCTCTGCATGCAGTATGTGTCTCTCTGCTCATACTATTTCAATGTCTCTACTGGCAAAAAACAGACCACATATATATAAGCAAGACATAACATTCCTTTTTCATTTCAACGGCGCACCCTGGATCTTCATTGCACAGCTTAGAGCCTACTTGTTAAGTAAGAGGCCTAACAGACATACTGCCTAAGATTCCCTACTAGTACATATGCTAAAGCCTAATTGACTTTAAGAAAACATGTATTTCCATATTTTTGAACACATCAACTAAGCAAAATATTCACCCAGATCCATTTAAAATCGTGCTTGACTCACAGTGTGATCTTAGACACGTGACCAGGATGTTACATGTAATCTATCATGTCTGTCTCCTCTGCATGCAGTATGTGTGTCTCTGCTCATACTATTTCACTGTCTCTACTGGCACAAAACATACCACATATATATAAGCAAGACATAACATTCCTTTTTCATTTCAACGGCACACCCTGGATCTTCATTGCACAGCTTAGAGCCTACTTGTTAAGTAAGTGGCCTAACAGACATGCTACCTAAGATTCCCTACTAGTACATATGCTAAAGCCTAACTGACTTTAAGAAAACATGTATTTCCATATTTTTAAACACATCAACTAAGCAAATTATTCAACCAGATCCATTTAAAATCGAGCTTGACTCGCAGTGTGATCTTAGGCACATGACCAGGATGTTACATGTAATCTACAATGTCTTTTTCTGCATGCAGTATGTGTGTCTCTGCTCATACTATTTCACTATCTATACTGGCAAAAAACAGCCCACCTATATATAAGCAAGACATAACATTCCTTTTTCATTTCAACAGGATACCCTGGATCTTCATTGCACAGCTTAGAGCCTACTTGTTAAGTAAGAGGCCTAACAGACATGCTGCCTAAGATTCCCTACTAGTATATATGCTAAAGCCTAACTGACTTTAGGAAAACATGTATTTCCATATTTTTAAACACATCAACTAAGCAAATTATTCACCCAGATCCATTTAAAATCGAGCTTGACTCACAGTGTGATCTTAGGCACATGACCAGGATGTTACATGTAATCTACCATGTCTGTCTCTGCATGCAGTATGTGTGTCTCTGCTCATACTATTTCAATGTCTCTACTGGCAAAAAACAGACCACATATATATAAGCAAGACATAACATTCCTTTTTCATTTCAACGGCACACCCTGGATCTTGATTCCACAGCTTACAGCCTACTTGTAAAGTAAGAGGCCTAACAGACATGCTACCTAAGATTCCCTACTAGTACATATGCTAAAGCCTAACTAACTTTAAGAAAACATGTATTTCCATATTTTTAAACACATCAACTAAGCAAATTATTCACCCAGATCCATTTAAAATCGAGCTTGACTCACAGCGTGATCTTAGGCACATGACCAGGATGTTACATGTAATCTACAATGGCTGTCTCTGCATGCAGTATGTGTGTCTCTGCTCATACTATTTCACTATATATACTGGCAAGAAACAGCCCACCTATATATAAGCAAGACATAACATTCCTTTTTCATTCCAACAGCACACCCTGGATCTTCATTGCACAGCTTAGAGCCTACTTGTTAAGTAAGAGGCCTAACAGACATGCTGCCTAGGATTCCCTACTAGTACATATGCTAAAGCCTAACTGACTTTAGGAAAACATGTATTTCCATATTTTTAAACACATCAACTAAGCAAATTATTCACCCAGATCTATATAAAATCTAGCTTGACTCACAGTGTGATCTTAGGCACATGACCAGGATGTTACATGTAATCTACCATGTCTGGCTCTGCATGCAGTATGTGTGTCTCTGCTCATACTATTTCACTATCTATACTGGCAAAAAACAGCCCACCTATATATAAGCAAGACATAACATTCCTTTTTCATTTCAACACCACACCCTGGATCTTCATTGCACAGCTTAGAGCCTACTTGCAAAGTAAGAGGCCTAACAGACATGCTGCCTAAGATTCCCTACTAGTACATATGCTAAAGCCTAACTAACTTTAAGAAAACATGTATTTCCATATTTTTAAACACATCAACTAAGCAAAATATTCACCCAGATCCATTTAAAATCGAGCTTGACTCACAGTGTGATCTTAGGCACATGACCAAGATGTTACATGTACTCTACAATGTCTGTCTCTGCATGCAGTATGTGTGTCTCTGTTCATACTATTTCACTATCTATACTGGCAAAAAACAGCCCACCTATATATAAGCAAGACATAACATTCCTTTTTCATTTCAACAGCACACCCTGGATCTTCATTGCACAGCTTAGAGCCTACTTGTTAAGTAAGAGGCCTAACAGACATGCTACCTAAGATTCCCTACTAGTACATATGCTAAAGCCTAACTGACTTTAAGAAAACATGTATTTCCATATTTTTAAACACATCAACTAAGCAAATTATTCAACCAGATCCATTTAAAATCGAGCTTGACTCGCAGTGTGATCTTAGGCACATGACCAGGATGTTACATGTAATCTACAATGTCTTTTTCTGCATGCAGTATGTGTGTCTCTGCTCATACTATTTCACTATCTATACTGGCAAAAAACAGCCCACCTATATATAAGCAAGACATAACATTCCTTTTTCATTTCAACAGCATACCCTGGATCTTCATTGCACAGCTTAGAGCCTACTTGTTAAGTAAGAGGCCTAACAGACATGCTGCCTAAGATTCCCTACTAGTATATATGCTAAATCCTAACTGACTTTAGGAAAACATGTATTTCCATATTTTTAAACACATCAACTAAGCAAATTATTCACCCAGATCCATTTAAAATCGAGCTTGAGTCACATTGTGATCTTAGGCACATGACCAGGATGTTACATGTAATCTACCATGTATGTCTCTGCATGCAGTATGTGTGTCTCTGCTCATACTATTTCAATGTCTCTACTGGCAAAAAACAGACCACATATATATAAGCAAGACATAACATTCCTTTTTCATTTCAACGGCACACCCTGGATCTTCATTGCACAGCTTAGAGCCTACTTGTTAAGTAAGAGGCCTAACAGACATACTGCCTAAGATTCCCTACTAGTACATATGCTAAAGCCTAACTGACTTTAAGAAAACATGTATTTCCATATTTTTGAACACATCAACAAAGCAAATTATTCACCCAGATCCATTTAAAATCGAGCTTGACTCACAGTGTGATCTTAGACACGTGACCAGGATGTTACATGTAATTAACCCTGGGCGGAGGAATCGGCTACGCCCACGGAGTAGGCGTAGTGTTGCCTCCTACGCATTTTGCGTAGACAGCGTAGCCGGCAACACTACGCCCACTCCGTGAGCGTAGCCGAGTCGGCCGCCACCCGCCTCCCTCCCGCCCTCCCCTACATACAGTATTTTAGCAACTACCCTTAATGAAACTATTTTAAGGCACTTACCGTGTCCGGGGGCTCGTCCGGGGCTGCCTCTGGGAAAAGCGTCCTTTCCTGGATGCCAATGCGCATGCGCGGGCAGCCGCGCATGCGCATTTCTCGGGAGAAATGCGCATGCGCGGCCGCCCGCGCATGCGCATTGGTATCCAGGACAACGCTATTCACAGAGGGAGCCCCGGACGAGCCCCCGGACACGGTAAGTGCCTTAAAATAGTTTCATTAAGGGTAGTTGGTTAAATAATGGATGTAGGGGAGAGCGGGAGGGAGGTGCGTAGTGGGGCTACGCGGAGTGCGGGAGTGGGCGTAGCTTCTTGCCCTCTCCGCGTAGCTCCGCGGAGCCCCACTACGCCCACTACGCCCAGGGTTACATGTAATCTATCATGTCTGTCTCCTCTGCATGCAGTGTGTGTGTCTCTGCTCATACTATTTCACTGTCTCTACTGGCACAAAACATACCACATATATATAAGCAAGACGTAAACTTCCTTTTTCATTTCAACGGCACACCCTGGATCTTGATTCCACAGCTTAGAGCCTACTTGCAAAGTAAGAGGCCTAACAGACATGCTGCCTAAGATTCCCTACTAGTACATATGCTAAAGCCTAACTAACTTTAAGAAAACATGTATTTCCATATTTTTAAACACATCAACTAAGCAAATTATTCACCCAGATCCATTTAAAATCGAGCTTGACTCACAGTGTGATCTTAGGCACATGACCAGGATGTTACATGTACTCTACAATGTCTGTCTCTGCATGCAGTATGTGTGTCTCTGCTCATACTATTTCACTATCTATACTGGCAAAAAACAGCCCACCTATATATAAGCAAGACATAACATTCCTTTTTCATTTCAACAGCACACCCTGGATCTTCATTGCACAGCTTAGAGCCTACTTGTTAAGTAAGAGGCCTAACAGACATGCTACCTAAGATTCCCTACTAGTACATATGCTAAAGCCTAACTGACTTTAAGAAAACATGTATTTCCATATTTTTAAACACATCAACTAAGCAAATTATTCAACCAGATCCATTTAAAATCGAGCTTGACTCGAAGTGTGATCTTAGGCACATGACCAGGATGTTACATGTAATCTACAATGTCTTTTTCTGCATGCAGTATGTGTCTCTGCTCATACTATTTCACTATCTATACTGGCAAAAAACAGCCCACCTATATATAAGCAAGACATAACATTCCTTTTTCATTTCAACAGCATACCCTGGATCTTCATTGCACAGCTTAGAGCCTACTTGTTAAGTAAGAGGCCTAACAGACATGCTGCCTAAGATTCCCTACTAGTATATATGCTAAAGCCTAACTGACTTTAGGAAAACATGTATTTCCATATTTTTAAACACATCAACTAAGCAAATTATTCACCCAGATCCATTTAAAATCGAGCTTGACTCACATTGTGATCTTAGGCACATGACCAGGATGTTACATGTAATCTACCATGTATGTCTCTGCATGCAGTATGTGTGTCTCTGCTCATACTATTTCAATGTCTCTACTGGCAAAAAACAGACCACATATATATAAGCAAGACATAACATTCCTTTTTCATTTCAACGGCACACCCTGGATCTTCATTGCACAGCTTAGAGCCTACTTGTTAAGTAAGAGGCCTAACAGACATACTGCCTAAGATTCCCTACTAGTACATATGCTAAAGCCTAACTGACTTTAAGAAAACATGTATTTCCATATTTTTGAACACATCAACAAAGCAAATTATTCACCCAGATCCATTTAAAATCGAGCTTGACTCACAGTGTGATCTTAGACACGTGACCAGGATGTTACATGTAATTAACCCTGGGCGGAGGAATCGGCTACGCCCACGGAGTAGGCGTAGTGTTGCCTTCTACGCATTTTGCGTAGACAGCATAGCCGGCAACACTACGCCCACTCCGTGAGCGTAGCCGAGTCGGCCGCCACCCGCCTCCCTCCCGCCCTCCCCTACATACAGTATTTTAGCAACTACCCTTAATGAAACTATTTTAAGGCACTTACCGTGTCCGGGGGCTCGTCCGGGGCTGCCTCTGGGAATAGCGTCCTTTCCTGGATGCCAATGCGCATGCGCGGGCAGCCGCGCATGCGCATTTCTCGGGAGAAATGCGCATGCGCGGCCGCCCGCGCATGCGCATTGGTATCCAGGACAACGCTATTCACAGAGGGAGCCCCGGACGAGCCCCCGGACACGGTAAGTGCCTTAAAATAGTTTCATTAAGGGTAGTTGGTTAAATAATGGATGTAGGGGAGAGCGGGAGGGAGGTGCGTAGTGGGGCTACGCGGAGTGCGGGAGTGGGCGTAGCTTCTCGCCCTCTCCGCGTAGCTCCGCGGAGCCCCACTACGCCCACTACGCCCAGGGTTACATGTAATCTATCATGTCTGTCTCCTCTGCATGCAGTATGTGTGTCTCTGCTCATACTATTTCACTGTCTCTACTGGCACAAAACATACCACATATATATAAGCAAGACGTAAACTTCCTTTTTCATTTCAACGGCACACCCTGGATCTTGATTCCACAGCTTAGAGCCTACTTGTTAAGTAAGAGGCCTAACAGACATGCTGCCTAAGATTCCTTACTAGTACATATGCTAAAGCCTAACTAACTTTAAGAAAACATGTATTTCCATATTTTTAAACACATCAACTTAGCAAATTATTCACCCAGATCCATGTAAAATCGAGCTTGACTCACAGTGTGATCTTAGGCACATGACCAGGATGTTACATGTACTCTACAATGTCTGTCTCTGCATGCAGTATGTGTGTCTCTGCTCATACTATTTCACTATCTATACTGGCAAAAAACAGCCCACCTATATATAAGCAAGACATAACATTCCTTTTTCATTTCAACGGCACACCCTGGATCTTCATTGCACAGCTTAGAGCCTACTTGTTAAGTAAGAGGCCTAACAGACATGCTGCCTAAGATTCCCTACTAGTACATATGCTAAAGCCTAACTAACTTTAAGAAAACATGTATATCCATATTTTTAACACATCAACTAAGCAAATTATTCAACCAGATCCATTTAAAATCAAGCTTGACTCACAATCTGATCTTAGGCACATGACCAGGATGTTACATGTAATCTACCATGTCTGTCTCTGCATGCAGTATGTGTGTCTCTCCTCATACTATTTCACTGTCTCTACTGGCACAAAACAGACCTCATATATATAAGCAAGACATAACATTCCTTTTTCATTTCAATGGCACACCCTGTTTCTTCATTGCACAGCTTAGAGCCTACTTGTAAAGTAAGAGGCCTAACAGACATACTGCCTAAGATTCCCTACTAGTACATATGCTAAAGCCTAACTGACTTTAGGAAAACATGTATTTCCATATTTTTAAACACATCAACTAAGCAAATTATTCACCCAGATCCATTTAAAATCGAGCTTGACTCACAGTGTGATCTTATGCACATGACCAGGATGTTACATGTAATCTACCATGTCTGGCTCTGCATGCAGTATGTGTTTCTCTGCTCATACTATTTCACTGTCTCTACTGGCAAAAAACAGACCACATATATATAAGCAAAACATAACATTCCTTTTTTATTTCAATGGCACACCCTGTTTCTTCATTGCACAGATTGCAGCCTACTTGTAAAGTAAGAGGCCTAACAGACATGCTACCTAAGATTCCCTACTAGTACATATGCTAAAGCCTAACTGACTTTAAGAAAACATGTATTTCCATATATTTAAACACATCAACTAAGCAAATTATTCAACCAGATCCATTTAAAATCAAGCTTGACTCACAATCTGATCTTAGGCACTTTACCAGGATTTTACATGTAATCTACCATGTCTGTCTCTGCATGCAGTATGTGTGTCTCTGCTCATACTATTTCACTGTCTCTACTGGCAAAAAACAGACCACATATATATAAGCAAGACATAACATTCCTTTTTCATTTCAACGGCACACCCTGGATCTTGATTCCACAGCTTAGAGCCTACTTGTAAGGTAAGAGGCCTAACAGACATGCTACCTAAGATTCCCTACTAGTACATATGCTAAAGCCTAACTAACTTTAAGAAAACATGTATTTCCATATTTTTAAACACATCAACTAAGCAAATTATTCACCCAGATCCATTTAAAATCGAGCTTGACTCACAGCGTGATCTTAGGCACATGACCAGGATGTTACATGTAATCTACAATGGCTGTCTCTGCATGCAGTATGTGTGTCTCTGCTCATACTATTTCACTATCTATACTGGCAAGAAACAGCCCACCTATATATAAGCAAGACATAACATTCCTTTTTCATTCCAACAGCACACCCTGGATCTTCATTGCACAGCTTAGAGCCTACTTGTTAAGTAAGAGGCCTAACAGACATGCTGCCTAGGATACCCTACTAGTACATATGCTAAAGCCTAACTGACTTTAGGAAAACATGTATTTCCATATTTTTAAACACATCAACTAAGCAAATTATTCACCCAGATCTATTTAAAATCTAGCTTGACTCACAGTGTGATCTTAGGCACATGACCAGGATGTTACATGTAATCTACCATGTCTGGCTCTGCATGCAGTATGTGTGTCTCTGCTCATACTATTTCACTATCTATACTGGCAAAAAACAGCCCACCTATATATAAGCAAGACATAACATTCCTTTTTCATTTCAACACCACACCCTGGATCTTCATTGCACAGCTTAGAGCCTACTTGCAAAGTAAGAGGCCTAACAGACATGCTGCCTAAGATTCCCTACTAGTACATATGCTAAAGCCTAACTAACTTTAAGAAAACATGTATTTCCATATTTTTAAACACATCAACTAAGCAAAATATTCACCCAGATCCATTTAAAATCGAGCTTGACTCACAGTGTGATCTTAGGCACATGACCAGGATGTTACATGTACTCTACAATGTCTGTCTCTGCATGCAGTATGTGTGTCTCTGCTCATACTAATTCACTATCTATACTGGCAAAAAACAGCCCACCTATATATAAGCAAGACATAACATTCCTTTTTCATTTCAACAGCTCACCCTGGATCTTCATTGCACAGCTTAGAGCCTACTTGTTAAGTAAGAGGCCTAACAGACATGCTACCTAAGATTCCCTACTAGTACATATGCTAAAGCCTAACTGACTTTAAGAAAACATGTATTTCCATATTTTTAAACACATCAACTAAGCAAATTATTCAACCAGATCCATTTAAAATCGAGCTTGACTCGCAGTGTGATCTTAGGCATATGACCAGGATGTTACATGTAATCTACAATGTCTTTTTCTGCATGCAGTATGTGTGTCTCTGCTCATACTATTTCACTATCTATACTGGCAGAAAACAGCCCACCTATATATAAGCAAGACATAACATTCCTTTTTCATTTCAACAGCATACCCTGGATCTTCATTGCACAGCTTAGAGCCTACTTGTTAAGTAAGAGGCCTAACAGACATGCTGCCTAAGATTCCCTACTAGTATATATGCTAAAGCCTAACTGACTTTAGGAAAACATGTATTTCCATATTTTTAAACACATCAACTAAGCAAATTATTCACCCAGATCCATTTAAAATCGAGCTTGACTCACATTGTGATCTTAGGCACATGACCAGGATGTTACATGTAATCTACCATGTATGTCTCTGCATGCAGTATGTGTGTCTCTGCTCATACTATTTCAATGTCTCTACTGGCAAAAAACAGACCACATATATATAAGCAAGACATAACATTCCTTTTTCATTTCAACGGCACACCCTGGATCTTCATTGCACAGCTTAGAGCCTACTTGTTAAGTAAGAGGCCTAACAGACATACTGCCTAAGATTCCCTACTAGTACATATGCTAAAGCCTAACTGACTTTAAGAAAACATGTATTTCCATATTTTTGAACACATCAACAAAGCAAATTATTCACCCAGATCCATTTAAAATCGAGCTTGACTCACAGTGTGATCTTAGACACGTGACCAGGATGTTACATGTAATTAACCCTGGGCGGAGGAATCGGCTACGCCCACGGAGTAGGCGTAGTGTTGCCTCCTACGCATTTTGCGTAGACAGCGTAGCCGGCAACACTACGCCCACTCCGTGAGCGTAGCCGAGTCGGCCGCCACCCGCCTCCCTCCCGCCCTCCCCTACATACAGTATTTTAGCAACTACCCTTAATGAAACTATTTTAAGGCACTTACCGTGTCCGGGGGCTCGTCCGGGGCTGCCTCTGGGAAAAGCGTCCTTTCCTGGATGCCAATGCGCATGCGCGGGCAGCCGCGCATGCGCATTTCTCGGGAGAAATGCGCATGCGCGGCCGCCCGCGCATGCGCATTGGTATCCAGGACAACGCTATTCACAGAGGGAGCCCCGGACGAGCCCCCGGACACGGTAAGTGCCTTAAAATAGTTTCATTAAGGGTAGTTGGTTAAATAATGGATGTAGGGGAGAGCGGGAGGGAGGTGCGTAGTGGGGCTACGCGGAGTGCGGGAGTGGGCGTAGCTTCTTGCCCTCTCCGCGTAGCTCCGCGGAGCCCCACTACGCCCACTACGCCCAGGGTTACATGTAATCTATCATGTCTGTCTCCTCTGCATGCAGTATGTGTGTCTCTGCTCATACTATTTGACTGTCTCTACTGGCACAAAACATACCACATATATATAAGCAAGACGTAAACTTCCTTTTTCATTTCAACGGCACACCCTGGATCTTGATTCCACAGCTTAGAGCCTACTTGCAAAGTAAGAGGCCTAACAGACATGCTGCCTAAGATTCCCTACTAGTACATATGCTAAAGCCTAACTAACTTTAAGAAAACATGTATTTCCATATTTTTAAACACATCAACTAAGCAAATTATTCACCCAGATCCATTTAAAATCGAGCTTGACTCACAGTGTGATCTTAGGCACATGACCAGGATGTTACATGTACTCTACAATGTCTGTCTCTGCATGCAGTATGTGTGTCTCTGCTCATACTATTTCACTATCTATACTGGCAAAAAACAGCCCACCTATATATAAGCAAGACATAACATTCCTTTTTCATTTCAACAGCACACCCTGGATCTTCATTGCACAGCTTAGAGCCTACTTGTTAAGTAAGAGGCCTAACAGACATGCTACCTAAGATTCCCTACTAGTACATATGCTAAAGCCTAACTGACTTTAAGAAAACATGTATTTCCATATTTTTAAACACATCAACTAAGCAAATTATTCAACCAGATCCATTTAAAATCGAGCTTGACTCGAAGTGTGATCTTAGGCACATGACCAGGATGTTACATGTAATCTACAATGTCTTTTTCTGCATGCAGTATGTGTCTCTGCTCATACTATTTCACTATCTATACTGGCAAAAAACAGCCCACCTATATATAAGCAAGACATAACATTCCTTTTTCATTTCAACAGCATACCCTGGATCTTCATTGCACAGCTTAGAGCCTACTTGTTAAGTAAGAGGCCTAACAGACATGCTGCCTAAGATTCCCTACTAGTATATATGCTAAAGCCTAACTGACTTTAGGAAAACATGTATTTCCATATTTTTAAACACATCAACTAAGCAAATTATTCACCCAGATCCATTTAAAATCGAGCTTGACTCACATTGTGATCTTAGGCACATGACCAGGATGTTACATGTAATCTACCATGTATGTCTCTGCATGCAGTATGTGTGTCTCTGCTCATACTATTTCAATGTCTCTACTGGCAAAAAACAGACCACATATATATAAGCAAGACATAACATTCCTTTTTCATTTCAACGGCACACCCTGGATCTTCATTGCACAGCTTAGAGCCTACTTGTTAAGTAAGAGGCCTAACAGACATACTGCCTAAGATTCCCTACTAGTACATATGCTAAAGCCTAACTGACTTTAAGAAAACATGTATTTCCATATTTTTGAACACATCAACAAAGCAAATTATTCACCCAGATCCATTTAAAATCGAGCTTGACTCACAGTGTGATCTTAGACACGTGACCAGGATGTTACATGCAATTAACCCTGGGCGGAGGAATCGGCTACGCCCACGGAGTAGGCGTAGTGTTGCCTCCTACGCATTTTGCGTAGACAGCATAGCCGGCAACACTACGCCCACTCCGTGAGCGTAGCCGAGTCGGCCGCCACCCGCCTCCCTCCCGCCCTCCCCTACATACAGTATTTTAGCAACTACCCTTAATGAAACTATTTTAAGGCACTTACCGTGTCCGGGGGCTCGTCCGGGGCTGCCTCTGGGAATAGCGTCCTTTCCTGGATGCCAATGCGCATGCGCGGGCAGCCGCGCATGCGCATTTCTCGGGAGAAATGCGCATGCGCGGCCGCCCGCGCATGCGCATTGGTATCCAGGACAACGCTATTCACAGAGGGAGCCCCGGACGAGCCCCCGGACACGGTAAGTGCCTTAAAATAGTTTCATTAAGGGTAGTTGGTTAAATAATGGATGTAGGGGAGAGCGGGAGGGAGGTGCGTAGTGGGGCTACGCGGAGTGCGGGAGTGGGCGTAGCTTCTCGCCCTCTCCGCGTAGCTCCGCGGAGCCCCACTACGCCCACTACGCCCAGGGTTACATGTAATCTATCATGTCTGTCTCCTCTGCATGCAGTATGTGTGTCTCTGCTCATACTATTTCACTGTCTCTACTGGCACAAAACATACCACATATATATAAGCAAGACGTAAACTTCCTTTTTCATTTCAACGGCACACCCTGGATCTTGATTCCACAGCTTAGAGCCTACTTGTTAAGTAAGAGGCCTAACAGACATGCTGCCTAAGATTCCTTACTAGTACATATGCTAAAGCCTAACTAACTTTAAGAAAACATGTATTTCCATATTTTTAAACACATCAACTTAGCAAATTATTCACCCAGATCCATGTAAAATCGAGCTTGACTCACAGTGTGATCTTAGGCACATGACCAGGATGTTACATGTACTCTACAATGTCTGTCTCTGCATGCAGTATGTGTGTCTCTGCTCATACTATTTCACTATCTATACTGGCAAAAAACAGCCCACCTATATATAAGCAAGACATAACATTCCTTTTTCATTTCACCGGCACACCCTGGATCTTCATTGCACAGCTTAGAGCCTACTTGTTAAGTAAGAGGCCTAACAGACATGCTGCCTAAGATTCCCTACTAGTACATATGCTAAAGCCTAACTAACTTTAAGAAAACATGTATATCCATATTTTTAACACATCAACTAAGCAAATTATTCAACCAGATCCATTTAAAATCAAGCTTGACTCACAATCTGATCTCAGGCACATGACCAGGATGTTACATGTAATCTACCATGTCTGTCTCTGCATGCAGTATGTGTGTCTCTCCTCATACTATTTCACTGTCTCTACTGGCACAAAACAGACCTCATATATATAAGCAAGACATAACATTCCTTTTTCATTTCAATGGCACACCCTGTTTCTTCATTGCACAGCTTAGAGCCTACTTGTAAAGTAAGAGGCCTAACAGACATGCTGCCTAAGATTCCCTACTAGTACATATGCTAAAGCCTAACTGACTTTAGGAAAACATGTATTTCCATATTTTTAAACACATCAACTAAGCAAATTATTCACCCAGATCCATTTAAAATCGAGCTTGACTCACAGTGTGATCTTATGCACATGACCAGGATGTTACATGTAATCTACCATGTCTGGCTCTGCATGCAGTATGTGTTTCTCTGCTCATACTATTTCACTGTCTCTACTGGCAAAAAACAGACCACATATATATAAGCAAAACATAACATTCCTTTTTTATTTCAATGGCACACCCTGTTTCTTCATTGCACAGATTGCAGCCTACTTGTAAAGTAAGAGGCCTAACAGACATGCTACCTAAGATTCCCTACTAGTACATATGCTAAAGCCTAACTGACTTTAAGAAAACATGTATTTCCATATATTTAAACACATCAACTAAGCAAATTATTCAACCAGATCCATTTAAAATCAAGCTTGACTCACAATCTGATCTTAGGCACATGACCAGGATGTTACATGTAATCTACCATGTCTGTCTCTGCATGCAGTATGTGTGTCTCTGCTCATACTATTTCACTGTCTCTACTGGCAAAAAACAGACCACATATATATATAAGCAAGACATAACATTCCTTTTTCATTTCAACGGCACACCCTGGATCTTGATTCCACAGCTTAGAGCCTACTTGTAAAGTAAGAGGCCTAACAGACATGCTGCCTAAGATTCCCTACTAGTACATATACTAAAGCCTAACTGACTTTAAGAAAACATGTATTTCCATATTTTTAAACACATCAACTAAGGAAATTATTAACCCAGATCCATTTAAAATCGAGCTTGACTCACAGTGCGATCTTAGGCACATGACCAGGATGTTACATGTAATCTACCATGTCTGTCTCTGCATGCAGTATGTGTGTCTCTGCTCATACTATTTCGCTGTCTCTACTGGCAAAAAACAGACCACATATATATAAGCAAGACATAACATTCCTTTTTCATTTCAAAGGCACACCCTGCATCTTGATTGCACAGCTTAGAGCCTATTTCTGAAGTAAGAGGCCTAACACACATGCTGCCTAAGATTCCCTACTAGAACATATACTAAACCCCAACTGATTTAAAAAAAACATGTACTTCCATATTTTTAAAGACATCAACTAAGCATATTATTCACCCAGATCCATTTAAAATCAAGCTTGACTCACAGTGTGATCTTAGGCACATGACCAGGATGTTACATGTAATCTACCATGTCTGTCTCTGCATGCAGTATGTGTGTCTCTGCTCATACTTTTTCACTGTCTCTACTGGCAAAAAACAGACCACATAAATATAAGCAAGACATAACATTCCTTGTTTATTTCAATGGTACAACCTGTTTCTTCATTGCACAGCTTAGAGCCTACTTGTAAAGTAAGAGGCCTAACAGTTGTGCTGCCTAAGACTCCCTACTAGTACACATGCTAAAGCCAAACTGACTTTAAGAAAACATGTATTTCCATATTTTTAAACACATCAACTAAGCAAATTATTCACCCAGATCCATTTAAAATCAAGCTTGACTCACAGTGTGATCTTAGGCACATTACCAGGATGTTACATGTAATCTACCATGTCTGTCTCTGCATGCAGTATGTGTGTCTCTGCTCATACTATTTCACTGTCTCTACTGGCAAAAAACAGACCACATATATATATAAGCAGGACATAACATTCCTTTTTCATTTCAACGGCACATCCTGGATCTTTATTCCACAGCTTAGAGCCTACTTGTAAAGTAAGAGGCCTTAACAGACATGCTGCCTAACATTCCCTACTAGTACATATGCTAAAGCCTAACTGACTTTAAGAAAACATGTATTTCCATATTTTTAAACACATCAACTAAGCAAATTATTCACCCAGATCCATTTAAAATCAAGCTTGACTCACAGTGTGATCTTAGACACATGACCAGGATGTTACATGTAATCTACCATGTCTGTCTCTGCATGCAGTATGTGTGTCTCAACTCATACTATTTCACTGTCTCTACTGGCAAAAAACAGCCCACCTATATATAAGCAAGACATAACATTCCTTTTGCATTTCAACGGCACACCCTGTATCTTGATTGCACAGCTTAGAGCCTATTTCTGAAGTAAGAGGCCTAACACACATGCTGCCTAAGATTCCCTACTAGAACATATACTAAAGCCCAACTGATTTTAAAAAAACATGTACTTCCATATTTTTAAACACATCAACTAAGCAAATTATTCACCCAGATCCATTTCAAATCGAGCTTGACTCACAGTGTGATATTAGGCACGTGACCAGGATGTTACATGTAATCTATCATGTCTGTCTCCTCTGCATGCAGTATGTGTGTCTCTGCTCATACTATTTCACTGTCTCTACTGGCACAAAAAATACCACATATATATAAGCAAGACATAACATTCCTTTTTCATTTCAATGGCACACCCTGTTTCTTCATTGCACAGCTTAGAGCCTACTTGTAAAGTAAGAGGCCTAACAGACATGCTGCCTAAGATTCCCTACTAGTACATATGCTAAAGCCTAACTAACTTTAAGAAAACATGTATTTCCATATTTTAAACACATAAACTAAGCAAATTATTCACCCAGATCCATTTAAAATCGAGCTTGACTCACAGTGTGTTCTTAGGCACATGACCAGGATGTTACATGTAATCTACCATGTCTGTCTCTGCATGCAGTATGTGTGTCTCTGCTCATACTATTTCACTATCTATACTGGTAAGAAACAGCCCACCTATATATAAGCAAGACATAACATTCCTTTTTCATTTCAACAGCACACCCTGGATCTTCATTGCACAGCTTAGATCCTACTTGTTAAGTAAGAGGCCTAACAGACATGCTGCCTAAGATTCCCTACTAGTACATATGCTAAAGCCTAACTGACTTTAGGAAAACATGTATTTCCATATTTTTAAACACATCAACTAAGCAAAATATTCGCCCAGATCTATTTAAAATCTAGCTTGACTCACAGTGTGATCTTAGGCCCATGACCAGTATGTTACATGTAATCTACCATGTCTGGCTCTGCATGCAGTATGTGTGTCTCTGCTCATACTATTTCACTATCTATACTGGCAAAAACAGCCCACCTATATATAAGCAAGACATAACATTCCTTTTTCATTTCAACACCACACCCTGGATCTTCATTGCACAGCTTACAGCCTACTTGTAAAGTAAGAGGCCTAACAGACATGCTACCTAAGATTCCCTACTAGTACATATGCTAAAGCCTAACTGACTTTAACAAAACATGTATTTCCATATTTTTAAACACATCAACTAAGCAAATTATTCAACCAGATCCATTTAAAATCAAGCTTGATCACAATCTGATCTTAGGCAGATGACCAGGATGTTACATTTAATCTACCATGTCTGTCTCTGCATGCAGTATGTGTGTCTCTCCTCATACTATTTCACTGTCTCTACTGGCACAAAACAGACCACATATATATAAGCAAGACATAACATTCCTTTTTCATTTCCATGGCACACTCTGTTTCTTCATTGCACAGCTTAGAGCCTACTTGTAAAGTAAGAGGCCTAACAGACATGCTGCCTAAGATTCCCTACTAGTACATATGCTAAAGCCTAACTAACTTTAAGAAAACATGTATTTCCATATTTTTAAACACATCAACTAAGCAAATTATTCAACCAGATCCATTTAAAATCGAGCTTGACTCGCAGTGTGATCTTAGGCACATGACCAGGATGTTACATGTAATCTACAATGTCTGTCTCTGCATGCAGTATGTGTGTCTCTGCTCATACTATTTCACTGTCTCTACTGGCAAAAAACAGACCACATATATATAAGCAAGACATAACATTCCTTTTTTATTTCAATGGCTCACCCTGGTTCTTCATTGCACAGCTTACAGCCTACTTGTAAAGTAAGAGGCCTAACAGACATGCTACCTAAGATTCCCTACTAGTACATATGCTAAAGTCTAACTGACTTTAAGAAAACATGTATTTCCATATTTTTAAACACATCAACTAAGCAAATTATTCAACCAGATCCATTTAAAATCGAGCTTGACTCGCAGTGTGATCTTAGGCACATGACCAGGATGTTACATGTAATCTACCATGTCTGTCTCTGCATGCAGTATGTGTGTCTGTGCTCATACTATTTCAATGTCTCTACTGGCAAAAAACAGACCACATATATATAAGCAAGACATAACATTCCTTTTTCATTTCAACGGCACACCCTGGATCTTCATTGCACAGCTTAGAGCCTACTTGTTAATTAAGAGGCCTAACAGACATACTGCCTAAGATTCCCTACTAGTACATATGCTAAAGCCTAATTGACTTTAAGAAAACATGTATTTCCATATTTTTGAACACATCAACTAAGCAAATTATTCAGCCAGATCCGTTTAAAATCGAGCTTGACTCACAGTGTGATCTTAGACACGTGACCAGGATGTTACATGTAATCTATCATGTCTGTCTCCTCTGCATGCAGTATGTGTGTCTCTGCTCATACTATTTCACTGTCTCTACTGGCACAAAACATACCACATATATATATAAGCAAGACATAAACTTCCTTTTTCATTTCAATGGCATACCCTGTTTCTTCATTGCACAGCTTAGAGCCAACTTGTAAAGTAAGAGGCCTAACAGACATGCTGCCTAAGATTCCCTACTAGTACATATGCTAAAGCCTAACTAACTTTAAGAAAACATGTATTTCCATATTTTTAAACACATCAACTAAGCAAATTATTCACCCAGATCCATTTAAAATCGAGCTTGACTCACAGTGTGATCTTAGGCACATGACCAGGATGTTACATGTACTCTACAATGTCTGTCTCTGCATGCAGTATGTGTGTCTCTGCTCATACTATTTCACTATCTATACTGGCAAAAAACAGCCCACCTATATATAAGCAAGACATAACATTCCTTTTTCATTTCAACGGCACACCCTGGATCTTCATTGCACAGCTTAGAGCCTACTTGTTAAGTAAGTGGCCTAACAGACATGCTACCTAAGATTCCCTACTAGTACATATGCTAAAGCCTAACTGACTTTAAGAAAACATGTATTTCCATATTTTTAAACACATCAACTAAGCAAATTATTCACCCAGATCCATTTAAAATCGAGCTTGACTCGCAGTGTGATCTTAGGCACATGACCAGGATGTTACATGTAATCTACCATGTCTGTCTCTGCATGCAGTATGTGTGTCTCTGCTCATACTATTTCAATGTCTCTACTGGCAAAAAAGAGACCACATATATATAAGCAAGACATAACATTCCTTTTTCATTTCAACGGCACACCCTGGATCTTGATTCCACAGCTTACAGCCTACTTTTAAAGTAAGAGGCCTAACAGACATGCTACCTAAGATTCCCTACTAGTACATATGCTAAAGCCTAACTAACTTTAAGAAAACATGTATTTCCATATTTTTAAACACATCAACTAAGCAAATTATTCACCCAGATCCATTTAAAATCGAGCTTGACTCACAGTGTGATCTTAGGCACGTGACCAGGATGTTACATGTAATCTATCATGTCTGTCTCCTCTGCATGCAGTATGTGTGTCTCTGCTCATACTATGTCACTGTCTCTACTGGCACAAAAAATACCACATATATATAAGCAAGACATAACATTCCTTTTTCATTTCAATGGCACACCCTGTTTCTTCATTGCACAGCTTAGAGCCAACTTGTAAAGTAAGAGGCCTAACAGACATGCTGCCTAAGATTCCCTACTAGTACATATGCTAAAGCCTAACTAACTTTAAGAAAACATGTATTTCCATATTTTTAAACACATCAACTAAGCAAATTATTCACCCAGATCCATTTAAAATCGAGCTTGACTCACAGCGTGATCTTAGGCACATGACCAGGATGTTACATGTAATCTACAATGGCTGTCTCTGCATGCAGTATGTGTGTCTCTGCTCATACTATTTCACATTCTATACTGGCAAGAAACAGCCCACCTATATATAAGCAAGACATAACATTCCTTTTTCATTTCAACAGCACACCCTGGATCTTCATTGCACAGCTTAGAGCCTACTTGTTAAGTAAGAGGCCTAACAGACATGCTGCCTAGGATTCCCTACTAGTACATATGCTAAAGCCTAACTGACTTTAGGAAAACATGTATTTCCATATTTTTAAACACATCAACTAAGCAAATTATTCACCCAGATCTATTTAAAATCTAGCTTGACTCACAGTGTGATCTTAGGCACATGACCAGGATGTTACATTCAATCTACCATGTCTGGCTCTGCATGCATTATGTGTGTCTCAACTCATACTATTTCACTGTCTCTACTGGCAAAAAACAGCCCACCTATATATAAGCAAGACAAAACATTCCTTTTGCATTTCAACGGCACACCCTGTATCTTGATTGCACAGCTTAGAGCCTATTTCTGAAGTAAGAGGCCTAACACACATGCTGCCTAAGATTCCCTACTAGAACATATACTAAAGCCCAACTGATTTTAAAAAAACATGTACTTCCATATTTTTAAACACATCAACTAAGCAAATTATTCACCCAGATCCATTTAAAATCGAGCTTGACTCACAGTGTGATCTTAGGCACGTGACCAGGATGTTACATGTAATCTATCATGTCTGTCTCCTCTGCATGCAGTATGTGTGTCTCTGCTCATACTATGTCACTGTCTCTACTGGCACAAAAAATACCACATATATATAAGCAAGACATAACATTCCTTTTTCATTTCAATGGCACACCCTGTTTCTTCATTGCACAGCTTAGAGCCTACTTGTAAAGTAAGAGGCCTAACAGACATGCTGCCTAAGATTCCCTACTAGTACATATGCTAAAGCCTAACTAACTTTAAGAAAACATGTATTTCCATATTTTTAAACACATAAACTAAGCAAATTATTCAACCAGATCCATTTAAAATCGAGCTTGACTCGCAGTGTGATCTTAGGCACATGACCAGGATGTTACATGTAATCTACAATGTCTTTTTCTGCATGCAGTATGTGTGTCTCTGCTCATACTATTTCACTATCTATACTGGCAAAAAACAGCCCACCTATATATAAGCAAGACATAACATTCCTTTTTCATTTCAACAACATACCCTGGATCTTCATTGCACAGCTTAGATCCTACTTGTTAAGTAAGAGGCCTAACAGACATGCTGCCTAAGATTCCCTACTAGTACATATGCTAAAGCCTAACTGACTTTAGGAAAACATGTATTTCCATATTTTTAAACACATCAACTAAGCAAATTATTCACCCAGATCCATTTAAAATCGAGCTTGACTCACATTGTGATCTTAGGCACATGACAAGGATGGTACATGTAATCTACCATGTATGTCTCTGCATGCAGTATGTGTGTCTCTGCTCATACTATTTCAATGTCTCTACTGGCAAAAAACAGACCACATATATATAAGCAAGACATAACATTCCTTTTTCATTTCAACGGCACACCCTGGATCTTCATTGCACAGCTTAGAGCCTACTTGTTAAGTAAGAGGCCTAACAGACATACTGCCTAAGATTCCCTACTAGTACATATGCTAAAGCCTAACTGACTTTAAGAAAACATGTATTTCCATATTTTTGAACACATCAAAAAGCAAATTATTCACCCAGATCCATTTAAAATCGAGCTTGACTCACAGTGTGATCTTAGACACGTGACCAGGATGTTACATGTAATCTATCATGTCTGTCTCCTCTGCATGCAGTATGTGTGTCTCTGCTCATACTATTTCACTGTCTCTACTGGCACAAAACATACCACATATATATAAGCAAGACGTAAACTTCCTTTTTCATTTCAATGGCATACCCTGTTTCTTCATTGCACAGCTTAGAGCCAACTTGTAAAGTAAGAGGCCTAACAGACCTGCTGCCTAAGATTCCCTACTAGTACATATGCTAAAGCCTAACTAACTTTAAAAAAACATGTATTTCCATATTTTTAAACACATCAACTTAGCAAATTATTCACCCAGATCCATTTAAAATCGAGCTTGACTCACAGTGTGATCTTAGGCACATGACCAGGATGTTACATGTACTCTACAATGTCTGTCTCTGCATGCAGTATGTGTGTCTCTGCTCATACTATTTCACTATCTATACTGGCAAAAAACAGCCCACCTATATATAAGCAAGACATAACATTCCTTTTTCATTTCAACGGCACACCCTGGATCTTCATTGCACAGCTTAGAGCCTACTTGTTAAGTAAGAGGCCTAACAGACATGCTGCCTAAGATTCCCTACTAGTACATATGCTAAAGCCTAACTAACTTTAAGAAAACATGTATTTCCATATTTTTAACACATCAACTAAGCAAATTATTCAACCAGATCCATTTAAAATCAAGCTTGACTCACAATCTGATCTTAGGCACATGACCAGGATGTTACATGTAATCTACCATGTCTGTCTCTGCATGCAGTATGTGTGTCTCTCCTCATACTATTTCACTGTCTCTACTGGCACAAAACAGACCTCATATATATAAGCAAGACATAACATTCCTTTTTCATTTCAATGGCACACCCTGTTTCTTCATTGCACAGCTTAGAGCCTACTTGTAAAGTAAGAGGCCTAACAGACATGTTGCCTAAGATTCCCTACTAGTACATATGCTAAAGCCTAACTGACTTTAGGAAAACATGTATTTCCATATTTTTAAACACATCAACTAAGCAAATTATTCACCCAGATCCATTTAAAATCGAGCTTGACTCACAGTGTGATCTTATGCACATGACCAGGATGTTACATGTAATCTACCATGTCTGGCTCTGCATGCAGTATGTGTTTCTCTGCTCATACTATTTCACTGTCTCTACTGGCAAAAAACAGCCCACCTATATATAAGCAAGACATAACATTCCTTTTGCATTTTAACGGCACACCCCGCATCTTGATTGCACAGCTTAGAGCCTATTTCTGAAGTAAGAGGCCTAACACACATGCTGCCTCAGATTCCCTTCTAGAACATATACTAAAGCCCAACTGATTTTAAAAAAGACATGTACTTCCATATTTTTAAACACATCAACTAAGCAAATTATTCACCCAGATCCATTTAAAATCGAGCTTGACTCACAGTGTGATCTTAGGCACGTGACCAGGATGTTACATGTAATCTATCATGTCTGTCTCCTCTGCATGCAGTATGTGTGTCTCTGCTCATACTATTTCACTGTCTCTACTGGCACAAAACATACCACATATATATAAGGAAGACATAACATTCCTTTTTCATTTCAATGGCACACCCTGTTTCTTCATTGCACAGCTTAGAGCCTACTTGTAAAGTAAGAGGCCTACCAGACATGCTGCCTAAGATTCCCTACTAGTACATATGCTAAAGCCTAACTAATTTTAAGAAAACATGTATTTCCATATTTTTAAACACATCAACTAAGCAAATTATTCACCCAGATCCATTTAAATTCGAGCTTGACTCACAGTGTGATCTTAGGCACATGACCAGGATGTTACATGTACTCTACAATGTCTGTCTCTGCATTCAGTATGTGTGTCTCTGCTCATACTATTTCACTATCTATACTGGCAAAAAACAGCCCACCTATATATAAGCAAGACATAACATTCCTTTTTCATTTCAATGGCACACCCTGTTTCTTCATTGCACAGCTTAGAGCCTACTTGTAAAGTAAGAGGCCTAACAGACATGCTGCCTAAGATTCCCTACTAGTACATATGCTAAAGCCTAACTAACTTTAAGAAAACATGTATTTCCATATTTTTAAACACATAAACTAAGCAAATTATTCACCCAGATCCATTTAAAATCGAGCTTGACTCACAGTGTGATCTTAGGCACATGACCAGGATGTTACATGTACTCTACAATGTCTGTCTCTGCATGCAGTATGTGTGTCTCTGCTCATACTATTTCACTATCTATACTGGCAAAAAACAGCCCACCTATATATAAGCAAGACATAACATTCCTTTTTCATTTCAACAGCACACCCTGGATCTTCATTGCACAGCTTAGAGCCTACTTGTAAAGTAAGAGGCCTAACAGACATGCTGCCTAAGATTCCCTACTAGTACATATGCTAAAGCCTAACTGACTTTAGGAAAACATGTATTTCCATATTTTTAAACACATCAACTAAGCAAATTATTCACCCAGATCCATTTAAAATCGAGCTTGACTCACAGTGTGATCTTAGGCACATGACCAGGATATTACATGTAATATACCATGTCTGTCTCTGCATGCAGTATGTGTGTCTCTGCTCAAAGTATTTCACTTCTCTACTGGCAAAAAACAGACCACATATATATATAAGCAAGACATAACATTCCTTTTTCATTTCAACGGCACACCCTGGATCTTTATTCCACAGCTTAGAGCCTACTTGTAAAGTAAGAGGCCTTAACAGACATGCTGCCTAACATTCCCTACTAGTACATATGCTAAAGCCTAACTGACTTTAAGAAAACAGGTATTTCCATATTTTTAAACACATCAACTAAGCAAATTATTCACCCAGATCCATTTAAAATCGAGCTTGACTCACAGTGTGATCTTAGGCACGTGACCAGGATGTTACATGTAATCTATCATGTCTGTTTCCTCTGCATGCAGTATGTGTGTCTCTGCTCATACTATTTCACTGTCTCTACTGGCACAAAACATACCACATATATATAAGGAAGACATAACATTCCTTTTTCATTTCAATGGCACACCCTGTTTCTTCATTGCACAGCTTAGAGCCTACTTGTAAAGTAAGAGGCCTACCAGACATGCTGCCTAAGATTCCCTACTAGTACATATGCTAAAGCCTAACTAACTTTAAGAAAACATGTATTTCCATATTTTTAAACACATCAACTAAGCAAATTATTCACCCAGAACCATTTAAAATCGAGCTTGACTCACAGTGTGATCTTAGGCACCTGACCAGGATGTTACATGTACTCTACAATGTCTGTCTCTGCATGCAGTATGTGTGTCTCTGCTCATACTATTTCACTATCTATACTGGCAAAAAACAGCCCACCTATATATAAGCAAGACATAACATTCCTTTTTCATTTCAATGGCACACCCTGTTTCTTCATTGCACAGCTTAGAGCCTACTTGTAAAGTAAGAGGCCTAACAGACATGCTGCCTAAGATTCCCTACTAGTACATATGCTAAAGCCTAACTAACTTTAAGAAAACATGTATTTCCATATTTTTAAACACATAAACTAAGCAAATTATTCACCCAGATCCATTTAAAATCGAGCTTGACTCACAGTGTGATCTTAGGCACATGACCAGGATGTTACATGTACTCTACAATGTCTGTCTCTGCATGCAGTATGTGTGTCTCTGCTCATACTATTTCACTATCTATACTGGCAAAAAACAGCCCACCTATATATAAGCAAGACATAACATTCCTTTTTCATTTCAACAGCACACCCTGGATCTTCATTGCACAGCTTAGAGCCTACTTGTAAAGTAAGAGGCCTAACAGACATGCTGCCTAAGATTCCCTACTAGTACATATGCTAAAGCCTAACTGACTTTAGGAAAACATGTATTTCCATATTTTTAAACACATCAACTAAGCAAATTATTCACCCAGATCCATTTAAAATCGAGCTTGACTCACAGTGTGATCTTAGGCACATGACCAGGATATTACATGTAATATACCATGTCTGTCTCTGCATGCAGTATGTGTGTCTCTGCTCATAGTATTTCACTTCTCTACTGGCAAAAAACAGACCACATATATATATAAGCAAGACATAACATTCCTTTTTCATTTCAACGGCACACCCTGGATCTTTATTCCACAGCTTAGAGCCTACTTGTAAAGTAAGAGGCCTTAACAGACATGCTGCCTAACATTCCCTACTAGTACATATGCTAAAGCCTAACTGACTTTAAGAAAACATGTATTTCCATATTTTTAAACACATCAACTAAGCAAATTATTCACCCAGATCCATTTAAAATCGAGCTTGACTCACAGTGTGATCTTAGGCACGTGACCAGGATGTTACATGTAATCTATCATGTCTGTCTCCTCTGCATGCAGTATGTGTGTCTCTGCTCATACTATTTCACTGTCTCTACTGGCACAAAAAATACCACATATATATAAGCAAGACATAACATTCCTTTTTCATTTCAATGGCACACCCTGTTACTTCATTGCACAGCTTAGAGCCTACTTGTTAGGTAAGAGGCCTAACAGACATGCTGCCTAAGATTCCCTACTAGTACATATGCTAAAGCCTAACTAACTTTAAGAAAACATGTATTTCCATATTTTTAAACACATAAACTAAGCAAAGTATTCACCCAGATCCATTTAAAATCGAGCTTGACTCACAGTGTGATCTTAGGCACATGACCAGGATGTTACATGTACTCTACAATGTCTGTCTCTGCATGCAGTTTGTGTGTCTCTGCTCATACTATTTCACTATCTATACTGGCAAAAAACAGCCCACCTATATATAAGCAAGACATAACATTCCTTTTTCATTTCAACAGCACACCCTGGATCTTCATTGCACAGCTTAGAGCCTACTTGTAAAGTAAGAGGCCTAACAGACATGCTACCTAAGATTCCCTACTAGTACATATGCTAAAGCCTAACTGACTTTATGAAAACATGTATTTCCATATTTTTAAACACATCAACTAAGCAAATTATTCAACCAGATCCATTTAAATTCAAGCTTGACTCACAATCTGATTTTAGGCACATGACCAGGATGTTACATGTAATCTACCATGTCTGTCTCTGCATGCAGTATGTGTGTCTCTCCTCATACTATTCCACTGGCTCTACTGGCACAAAACAGACCACATATATATAAGCAAGACATAACATTCCTTTTTCATTTCAATGGCACACCCTGTTTCTTCATTGCACAGCTTAGAGCCTACTTGTAAAGTAAGAGGCCTAACAGACATGCTGCCTAAGATTCCCTACTAGTACATATGCTAAAGCCTAACTAACTTTAAGAAAACATGTATTTCCATATTTTTAAACACATCAACTAAGCAAATTATTCACCCAGATCCATTTAAAATCGAGCTTGACTCGCAGTGTGATCTTAGGCACATGACCAGGATGTTACATGTAATCTACAATGTCTGTCTCTGCATGCAGTATGTGTGTCTCTGCTCATACTATTTCACTATCTATACTGGCAAAAACAGCCCACCTATATATAAGCAAGACATAACATTCCTTTTTCATTTCAACGGCACACCCTGGATCTTCATTGCACAGTTTAGAGCCTACTTGTTAAGTAAGATGCCTAACAGACATGCTGCCTAAGATTCCCTACTAGTACATATGCTAAAGCCTAACTGACTTTAGGAAAACATGTATTTCCATATTTTTAAACACATCAACTAAGCAAATTATTCACCCAGATCCATTTAAAATCGAGCTTGACTCGCAGTGTGATCTTATGCACATGACCAGGATGTTACATGTAATCTACCATGTCTGGCTCTGCATTCAGTATGTGTGTCTCTGCTCATACTATTTCACTGTCTCTACTGGCAAAAAACAGACCACATATATATAAGCAAGACATAACATTCCTTTTTTATTTCAATGGCACACCCTGTTTCTTCATTGCACAGATTACAGCCTACTTGTAAAGTAAGAGGCCTAACAGACATGCTACCTAAGATTCCCTACTAGTACATATGCTAAAGCCTAACTGACTTTAAGAAAACATGTATTTCCATATTTTTAAACAGATCAACTAAGCAAATTATTCAACCAGATCCATTTAAAATCAAGCTTGACTCACAATCTGATCTTAGGCACATGACAAGGATGTTACATGTAATCTACCATGTCTGTCTCTGCATGCAGTATGTGTGTCTCTGCTCATACTATTTCACTGTCTCTACTGGCAAAAAACAGACCACATATATATATAAGCAAGACATAACATTCCTTTTTCATTTCAACGGCACACCCTAGATCTTGATTCCACAGCTTAGAGCCTACTTGCAAAGTAAGAGGCCTAACAGACATGCTGCCTAAGATTCCCTACTAGTACATATGCTAAAGCCTAACTGACTTTAAAAAAACATGTATTTCCATATTTTTAAACACATCAACTAAGGAAATTATTAACCCAGATCCATTTAAAATCGAGCTTGACTCACAGTGCGATCTTAGGCACATGACCAGGATGTTACATGTAATCTACCATGTCTGTCTCTGCATGCAGTATGTGTGTCTCAACTCATACTATTTCACTGTCTCTACTGGCAAAAAACAGCCCACCTATATATAAGCAAGACATAACATTCCTTTTGCATTTCAACGGCACACCCCGCATCTTGATTGCACAGCTTAGAGCCTATTTCTGAAGTAAGAGGCCTAACACACATGCTGCCTAAGATTCCCTTCTAGAACATATACTAAAGCCCAACTGATTTTAAAAAAACATGTACTTCCATATTTTTAAACACATCAACTAAGCAAATTATTCACCCAGATCCATTTAAAATCGAGCTTGACTCACAGTGTGATCTTAGGCACGTGACCAGGATGTTACATGTAATCTATCATGTCTGTCTCCTCTGCATGCAGTATGTGTGTCTCTGCTCATACTATTTCACTGTCTCTACTGGCACAAAACATACCACATATATATAAGGAAGACATAACATTCCTTTTTCATTTCAATGGCACACCCTGTTTCTTCATTGCACAGCTTAGAGCCTACTTGTAAAGTAAGAGGCCTACCAGACATGCTGCCTAAGATTCCCTACTAGTACATATGCTAAAGCCTAACTAACTTTAAGAAAACATGTATTTCCATATTTTTAAACACATCAACTAAGCAAATTATTCACCCAGATCCATTTAAAATCGAGCTTGACTCACAGTGTGATCTTAGGCACATGACCAGGATGTTACATGTACTCTACAATGTCTGTCTCTGCATGCAGTATGTGTGTCTCTGCTCATACTATTTCACTATCTATACTGGCAAAAAACAGCCCACCTATATATAAGCAAGACATAACATTCCTTTTTCATTTCAACAGCACACCCTGGATCTTCATTGCACTGCTTAGAGCCTACTTGTAAAGTAAGAGGCCTAACAGACATGCTGCCTAAGATTCCCTACTAGTACATATGCTAAAGCCTAACTGACTTTAGAAAAACATGTATTTCCATATTTTTAAACACATCAACTAAGCAAATTATTCACCCAGATCCATTTAAAATCGAGCTTGACTCACAGTGTGATCTTAGGCACATGACCAGGATGTTACATGTAATCTACCATGTCTGGCTCTGCATGCAGTATGTGTGTCTCTGCTCATACTATTTCACTATCTATACTGGCAAAAAGCAGCCCACCTATATATAAGCAAGACATAACATTCCTTTTTCATTTCAACAGCACACCCTGGATCTTCACTGCACAGCTTAAAGCCTACTTGTTAAGTAAGAGGCCTAACAGACATGCTGCCTAAGATTCCCTACTAGTACATATGCTAAAGCCTAACTGACTTTAGGAAAACATGTATTTCCATATTTTTGAACACATCAACTAAGCAAATTATTCACCCAGATCCATTTAAAATCGAGCTTGACTCACAGTGTGATCTTAGGCACATGACCAGGATGTTACATGTAATCTACCATGTCTGGCTCTGCATGCAGTATGTGTGTCTCTGCTCATACTATTTCACTATCTATACTGGCAAAAAACAGCCCACCTATATATAAGCAAGTCATAACATTCCTTTTTCATTTCAACAGCACACCCTGGATCTTCATTGCACTGCTTAGAGCCTACTTGTAAAGTAAGAGGCCTAACAGACATGCTGCCTAAGATTCCCTACTAGTACATATGCTAAAGCCTAACTGACTTTAGAAAAACATGTATTTCCATATTTTTAAACACATCAACTAAGCAAATTATTCACCCAGATCCATTTAAAATCGAGCTTGACTCACAGTGTGATCTTAGGCACATGACCAGGATGTTACATGTAATCTACCATGTCGGGCTCTGCATGCAGTATGTGTGTCTCTGCTCATACTATTTCACTGTCTCTACTGGCAAAAAACAGACCACATATATATATAAACAAGACATAACATTCCTTTTTTATTTCAATGGCACACCCTGTTTCTTCATTGCACAGCTTACAGCCTACTTGTAAAGTAAGAGGCCTAACAGACATGCTACCTAAGATTCCCTACTAGTACATATGCTAAAGCCTAACTGACTTTAAGAAAACATGTATTTCCATATTTTTAAACACATCAACTAAGCAAATTATTCAACCAGATCCATTTAAAATCAAGCTTGACTCACAATCTGATCTTAGGCACATGACCAGGATGTTACATGTAATCTACCATGTCTGTCTCTGCATGCAGTATGTGTGTCCCTCCTCATACTATTCCACTGTCTCTACTGGCACAAAACAGACCACATATATTTAAGCAAGACATAACATTCCTTTTTCATTTCAATGGCACACCCTGTTTCTTCATTGCACAGCTTAGAGCCTACTTGTAAAGTAAGAGGCCTAACAGACATGCTGCCTAAGATTCCCTACTAGTACATATGCTAAAGCCTAACTAACTTTAAGAAAACATGTATTTCCTTATTTTTAAACACATCAACTAAGCAAATTATTCACCCAGATCCATTTAAAATCGAGCTTGACTCACAGTGTGATCTTAGGCACGTGACCAGGATGTTACATGTAATCTATCATGTCTGTCTCCTCTGCATGCAGTATGTGTGTCTCTGCTCATACTATTTCACTGTCTCTACTGGCACAAAACATACCACATATATATAAGGAAGACATAACATTCCTTTTTCATTTCAATGGCAAGCACTGTTTCTTCATTGCACAGCTTAGAGCCTACTTGTAAAGTAAGAGGCCTACCAGACCTGCTGCCTAAGATTCCCTACTAGTACATATGCTAAAGCCTAACTAACTTTAAGAAAACATGTATTTCCATATTTTTAAACACATCAACTAAGCAAATTATTCACCCAGATCCATTTAAAATCGAGCTTGACTCACAGTGTGATCTTAGGCACATGACCAGGATGTTACATGTACTCTACAATGTCTGTCTCTGCATGCAGTATGTGTGTCTCTGCTCATACTATTTCACTATCTATACTGGCAAAAAACAGCCCACCTATATATAAGCAAGACATAACATTCCTTTTTCATTTCAACAGCACACCCTGGATCTTCATTGCACAGCTTAAAGCCTACTTGTTAAGTAAGAGGCCTAACAGACATGCTGCCTAAGATTCCCTACTAGTACATATGCTAAAGCCTAACTGACTTTAGGAAAACATGTATTTCCATATTTTTGAACACATCAACTGAGCAAATTATTCACCCAGATCCATTTAAAATCGAGCTTGACTCACAATCTGATCTTAGGCACATGACCAGGATGTTACATGTACTCTACAATGTCTGTCTCTGCATGCAGTATGTGTGTCTCTGCTCATACTATTTCACTATCTATACTGGCAAAAAACAGCCCACCTATATATAAGCAAGACATAACATTCCTTTTTCATTTCAATGGCACACCCTGTTTCTTCATTGCACAGCTTAGAGCCTACTTGTAAAGTAAGAGGCCTAACAGACATGCTGCCTAAGATTCCCTACTAGTACATATGCTAAAGCCTAACTAACTTCAAGAAAACATGTATTTCCATATTTTTAAACACATAAACTAAGCAAATTATTCACCCAGATCCATTTAAAATCGAGCTTGACTCACAGTGTGATCTTAGGCACATGACCAGGATGTTACATGTACTCTACAATGTCTGTCTCTGCATGCAGTATGTGTGTCTCTGCTCATACTATTTCACTATCTATACTGGCAAAAAACAGCCCACCTATATATAAGCAAGACATAACATTCCTTTTTCATTTCAACAGCACACCCTGGATCTTCATTGCACAGCTTAGAGCCTACTTGTAAAGTAAGAGGCCTAACAGACATGCTGCCTAAGATTCCCTACTAGTACATATGCTAAGGCCTAACTGACTTTAGGAAAACATGTATTTCCATATTTTTAAACACATCAACTAAGCAAATTATTCACCCAGATCCATTTAAAATCGAGCTTGACTCACAGTGTGATCTTAGGCACATGACCAGGATATTACATGTAATATACCATGTCTGTCTCTGCATGCAGTATGTGTGTCTCTGCTCATAGTATTTCACTTCTCTACTGGCAAAAAACAGACCACATATAGATATAAGCAAGACATAACATTCCTTTTTCATTTCAACGGCACACCCTGGATCTTTATTCCACAGCTTAGAGCCTACTTGTAAAGTAAGAGGCCTTAACAGACATGCTGCCTAACATTCCCTACTAGTACATATGCTAAAGCCTAACTGACTTTAAGAAAACATGTATTTCCATATTTTTAAACACATCAACTAAGCAAATTATTCACCCAGATCCATTTAAAATCGAGCTTGACTCACAGTGTGATCTTAGGCACGTGACCAGGATGTTACATGTAATCTATCATGTCTGTCTCCTCTGCATGCAGTATGTGTGTCTCTGCTCATACTATTTCACTGTCTCTACTGGCACAAAAAATACCACATATATATAAGCAAGACATAACATTCCTTTTTCATTTCAATGGCACACCCTGTTACTTCATTGCACAGCTTAGAGCCTACTTGTTAAGTAAGAGGCCTAACAGACATGCTGCCTAAGATTCCCTACTAGTACATATGCTAAAGCCTAACTAACTTTAAGAAAACATGTATTTCCATATTTTTAAACACATAAACTAAGCAAAGTATTCACCCAGATCCATTTAAAATCGAGCTTGACTCACAGTGTGATCTTAGGCACATGACCAGGATGTTACATGTACTCTACAATGTCTGTCTCTGCATGCAGTTTGTGTGTCTCTGCTCATACTATTTCACTATCTATACTGGCAAAAAACAGCCCACCTATATATAAGCAAGACATAACATTCCTTTTTCATTTCAACAGCACACCCTGGATCTTCATTGCACAGCTTAGAGCCTACTTGTAAAGTAAGAGGCCTAACAGACATGCTACCTAAGATTCCCTACTAGTACATATGCTAAAGCCTAACTGACTTTATGAAAACATGTATTTCCATATTTTTAAACACATCAACTAAGCAAATTATTCAACCAGATCCATTTAAATTCAAGCTTGACTCACAATCTGATTTTAGGCACATGACCAGGATGTTACATGTAATCTACCATGTCTGTCTCTGCATGCAGTATGTGTGTCTCTCCTCATACTATTCCACTGGCTCTACTGGCACAAAACAGACCACATATATATAAGCAAGACATAACATTCCTTTTTCATTTCAATGGCACACCCTGTTTCTTCATTGCACAGCTTAGAGCCTACTTGTAAAGTAAGAGGCCTAACAGACATGCTGCCTAAGATTCCCTACTAGTACATATGCTAAAGCCTAACTAACTTTAAGAAAACATGTATTTCCATATTTTTAAACACATCAACTAAGCAAATTATTCACCCAGATCCATTTAAAATCGAGCTTGACTCGCAGTGTGATCTTAGGCACATGACCAGGATGTTACATGTAATCTACAATGTCTGTCTCTGCATGCAGTATGTGTGTCTCTGCTCATACTATTTCACTATCTATACTGGCAAAAACAGCCCACCTATATATAAGCAAGACATAACATTCCTTTTTCATTTCAACGGCACACCCTGGATCTTCATTGCACAGTTTAGAGCCTACTTGTTAAGTAAGATGCCTAACAGACATGCTGCCTAAGATTCCCTACTAGTACATATGCTAAAGCCTAACTGACTTTAGGAAAACATGTATTTCCATATTTTTAAACACATCAACTAAGCAAATTATTCACCCAGATCCATTTAAAATCGAGCTTGACTCGCAGTGTGATCTTATGCACATGACCAGGATGTTACATGTAATCTACCATGTCTGGCTCTGCATGCAGTATGTGTGTCTCTGCTCATACTATTTCACTGTCTCTACTGGCAAAAAACAGACCACATATATATAAGCAAGACATAACATTCCTTTTTTATTTCAATGGCACACCCTGTTTCTTCATTGCACAGATTACAGCCTACTTGTAAAGTAAGAGGCCTAACAGACATGCTACCTAAGATTCCCTACTAGTACATATGCTAAAGCCTAACTGACTTTAAGAAAACATGTATTTCCATATTTTTAAACAGATCAACTAAGCAAATTATTCAACCAGATCCATTTAAAATCAAGCTTGACTCACAATCTGATCTTAGGCACATGACAAGGATGTTACATGTAATCTACCATGTCTGTCTCTGCATGCAGTATGTGTGTCTCTGCTCATACTATTTCACTGTCTCTACTGGCAAAAAACAGACCACATATATATATAAGCAAGACATAACATTCCTTTTTCATTTCAACGGCACACCCTAGATCTTGATTCCACAGCTTAGAGCCTACTTGCAAAGTAAGAGGCCTAACAGACATGCTGCCTAAGATTCCCTACTAGTACATATGCTAAAGCCTAACTGACTTTAAAAAAACATGTATTTCCATATTTTTAAACACATCAACTAAGGAAATTATTAACCCAGATCCATTTAAAATCGAGCTTGACTCACAGTGCGATCTTAGGCACATGACCAGGATGTTACATGTAATCTACCATGTCTGTCTCTGCATGCAGTATGTGTGTCTCAACTCATACTATTTCACTGTCTCTACTGGCAAAAAACAGCCCACCTATATATAAGCAAGACATAACATTCCTTTTGCATTTCAACGGCACACCCCGCATCTTGATTGCACAGCTTAGAGCCTATTTCTGAAGTAAGAGGCCTAACACACATGCTGCCTAAGATTCCCTTCTAGAACATATACTAAAGCCCAACTGATTTTAAAAAAACATGTACTTCCATATTTTTAAACACATCAACTAAGCAAATTATTCACCCAGATCCATTTAAAATCGAGCTTGACTCACAGTGTGATCTTAGGCACGTGACCAGGATGTTACATGTAATCTATCATGTCTGTCTCCTCTGCATGCAGTATGTGTGTCTCTGCTCATACTATTTCACTGTCTCTACTGGCACAAAACATACCACATATATATAAGGAAGACATAACATTCCTTTTTCATTTCAATGGCACACCCTGTTTCTTCATTGCACAGCTTAGAGCCTACTTGTAAAGTAAGAGGCCTACCAGACATGCTGCCTAAGATTCCCTACTAGTACATATGCTAAAGCCTAACTAACTTTAAGAAAACATGTATTTCCATATTTTTAAACACATCAACTAAGCAAATTATTCACCCAGATCCATTTAAAATCGAGCTTGACTCACAGTGTGATCTTAGGCACATGACCAGGATGTTACATGTACTCTACAATGTCTGTCTCTGCATGCAGTATGTGTGTCTCTGCTCATACTATTTCACTATCTATACTGGCAAAAAACAGCCCACCTATATATAAGCAAGACATAACATTCCTTTTTCATTTCAACAGCACACCCTGGATCTTCATTGCACTGCTTAGAGCCTACTTGTAAAGTAAGAGGCCTAACAGACATGCTGCCTAAGATTCCCTACTAGTACATATGCTAAAGCCTAACTGACTTTAGAAAAACATGTATTTCCATATTTTTAAACACATCAACTAAGCAAATTATTCACCAAGATCCATTTAAAATCGAGCTTGACTCACAGTGTGATCTTAGGCACATGACCAGGATGTTACATGTAATCTACCATGTCTGGCTCTGCATGCAGTATGTGTGTCTCTGCTCATACTATTTCACTATCTATACTGGCAAAAAGCAGCCCACCTATATATAAGCAAGACATAACATTCCTTTTTCATTTCAACAGCACACCCTGGATCTTCACTGCACAGCTTAAAGCCTACTTGTTAAGTAAGAGGCCTAACAGACATGCTGCCTAAGATTCCCTACTAGTACATATGCTAAAGCCTAACTGACTTTAGGAAAACATGTATTTCCATATTTTTGAACACATCAACTAAGCAAATTATTCACCCAGATCCATTTAAAATCGAGCTTGACTCACAGTGTGATCTTAGGCACATGACCAGGATGTTACATGTAATCTACCATGTCTGGCTCTGCATGCAGTATGTGTGTCTCTGCTCATACTATTTCACTATCTATACTGGCAAAAAACATCCCACCTATATATAAGCAAGTCATAACATTCCTTTTTCATTTCAACAGCACACCCTGGATCTTCATTGCACTGCTTAGAGCCTACTTGTAAAGTAAGAGGCCTAACAGACATGCTGCCTAAGATTCCCTACTAGTACATATGCTAAAGCCTAACTGACTTTAGAAAAACATGTATTTCCATATTTTTAAACACATCAACTAAGCAAATTATTCACCCAGATCCATTTAAAATCGAGCTTGACTCACAGTGTGATCTTAGGCACATGACCAGGATGTTACATGTAATCTACCATGTCGGGCTCTGCATGCAGTATGTGTGTCTCTGCTCATACTATTTCACTGTCTCTACTGGCAAAAAACAGACCACATATATATATAAACAAGACATAACATTCCTTTTTTATTTCAATGGCACACCCTGTTTCTTCATTGCACAGCTTACAGCCTACTTGTAAAGTAAGAGGCCTAACAGACATGCTACCTAAGATTCCCTACTAGTACATATGCTAAAGCCTAACTGACTTTAAGAAAACATGTATTTCCATATTTTTAAACACATCAACTAAGCAAATTATTCAACCAGATCCATTTAAAATCAAGCTTGACTCACAATCTGATCTTAGGCACATGACCAGGATGTTACATGTAATCTACCATGTCTGTCTCTGCATGCAGTATGTGTGTCCCTCCTCATACTATTCCACTGTCTCTACTGGCACAAAACAGACCACATATATTTAAGCAAGACATAACATTCCTTTTTCATTTCAATGGCACACCCTGTTTCTTCATTGCACAGCTTAGAGCCTACTTGTAAAGTAAGAGGCCTAACAGACATGCTGCCTAAGATTCCCTACTAGTACATATGCTAAAGCCTAACTAACTTTAAGAAAACATGTATTTCCTTATTTTTAAACACATCAACTAAGCAAATTATTCACCCAGATCCATTTAAAATCGAGCTTGACTCACAGTGTGATCTTAGGCACGTGACCAGGATGTTACATGTAATCTATCATGTCTGTCTCCTCTGCATGCAGTATGTGTGTCTCTGCTCATACTATTTCACTGTCTCTACTGGCACAAAACATACCACATATATATAAGGAAGACATAACATTCCTTTTTCATTTCAATGGCACACACTGTTTCTTCATTGCACAGCTTAGAGCCTACTTGTAAAGTAAGAGGCCTACCAGACATGCTGCCTAAGATTCCCTACTAGTACATATGCTAAAGCCTAACTAACTTTAAGAAAACATGTATTTCCATATTTTTAAACACATCAACTAAGCAAATTATTCACCCAGATCCATTTAAAATCGAGCTTGACTCACAGTGTGATCTTAGGCACATGACCAGGATGTTACATGTACTCTACAATGTCTGTCTCTGCATGCAGTATGTGTGTCTCTGCTCATACTATTTCACTATCTATACTGGCAAAAAACAGCCCACCTATATATAAGCAAGACATAACATTCCTTTTTCATTTCAACAGCACACCCTGGATCTTCATTGCACTGCTTAGAGCCTACTTGTAAAGTAAGAGGCCTAACAGACATGCTGCCTAAGATTCCCTACTAGTACATATGCTAAAGCCTAACTGACTTTAGAAAAACATGTATTTCCATATTTTTAAACACATCAACTAAGCAAATTATTCACCAAGATCCATTTAAAATCGAGCTTGACTCACAGTGTGATCTTAGGCACATGACCAGGATGTTACATGTAATCTACCATGTCTGGCTCTGCATGCAGTATGTGTGTCTCTGCTCATACTATTTCACTATCTATACTGGCAAAAAGCAGCCCACCTATATATAAGCAAGACATAACATTCCTTTTTCATTTCAACAGCACACCCTGGATCTTCACTGCACAGCTTAAAGCCTACTTGTTAAGTAAGAGGCCTAACAGACATGCTGCCTAAGATTCCCTACTAGTACATATGCTAAAGCCTAACTGACTTTAGGAAAACATGTATTTCCATATTTTTGAACACATCAACTAAGCAAATTATTCACCCAGATCCATTTAAAATCGAGCTTGACTCACAGTGTGATCTTAGGCACATGACCAGGATGTTACATGTAATCTACCATGTCTGGCTCTGCATGCAGTATGTGTGTCTCTGCTCATACTATTTCACTATCTATACTGGCAAAAAACAGCCCACCTATATATAAGCAAGTCATAACATTCCTTTTTCATTTCAACAGCACACCCTGGATCTTCATTGCACTGCTTAGAGCCTACTTGTAAAGTAAGAGGCCTAACAGACATGCTGCCTAAGATTCCCTACTAGTACATATGCTAAAGCCTAACTGACTTTAGAAAAACATGTATTTCCATATTTTTAAACACATCAACTAAGCAAATTATTCACCCAGATCCATTTAAAATCGAGCTTGACTCACAGTGTGATCTTAGGCACATGACCAGGATGTTACATGTAATCTACCATGTCGGGCTCTGCATGCAGTATGTGTGTCTCTGCTCATACTATTTCACTGTCTCTACTGGCAAAAAACAGACCACATATATATATAAACAAGACATAACATTCCTTTTTTATTTCAATGGCACACCCTGTTTCTTCATTGCACAGCTTACAGCCTACTTGTAAAGTAAGAGGCCTAACAGACATGCTACCTAAGATTCCCTACTAGTACATATGCTAAAGCCTAACTGACTTTAAGAAAACATGTATTTCCATATTTTTAAACACATCAACTAAGCAAATTATTCAACCAGATCCATTTAAAATCAAGCTTGACTCACAATCTGATCTTAGGCACATGACCAGGATGTTACATGTAATCTACCATGTCTGTCTCTGCATGCAGTATGTGTGTCCCTCCTCATACTATTCCACTGTCTCTACTGGCACAAAACAGACCACATATATTTAAGCAAGACATAACATTCCTTTTTCATTTCAATGGCACACCCTGTTTCTTCATTGCACAGCTTAGAGCCTACTTGTAAAGTAAGAGGCCTAACAGACATGCTGCCTAAGATTCCCTACTAGTACATATGCTAAAGCCTAACTAACTTTAAGAAAACATGTATTTCCTTATTTTTAAACACATCAACTAAGCAAATTATTCACCCAGATCCATTTAAAATCGAGCTTGACTCACAGTGTGATCTTAGGCACGTGACCAGGATGTTACATGTAATCTATCATGTCTGTCTCCTCTGCATGCAGTATGTGTGTCTCTGCTCATACTATTTCACTGTCTCTACTGGCACAAAACATACCACATATATATAAGGAAGACATAACATTCCTTTTTCATTTCAATGGCACACACTGTTTCTTCATTGCACAGCTTAGAGCCTACTTGTAAAGTAAGAGGCCTACCAGACATGCTGCCTAAGATTCCCTACTAGTACATATGCTAAAGCCTAACTAACTTTAAGAAAACATGTATTTCCATATTTTTAAACACATCAACTAAGCAAATTATTCACCCAGATCCATTTAAAATCGAGCTTGACTCACAGTGTGATCTTAGGCACATGACCAGGATGTTACATGTACTCTACAATGTCTGTCTCTGCATGCAGTATGTGTGTCTCTGCTCATACTATTTCACTATCTATACTGGCAAAAAACAGCCCACCTATATATAAGCAAGACATAACATTCCTTTTTCATTTCAACAGCACACCCTGGATCTTCATTGCACAGCTTAAAGCCTACTTGTTAAGTAAGAGGCCTAACAGACATGCTGCCTAAGATTCCCTACTAGTACATATGCTAAAGCCTAACTGACTTTAGGAAAACATGTATTTCCATATTTTTGAACACATCAACTGAGCAAATTATTCACCCAGATCCATTTAAAATCGAGCTTGACTCACAATCTGATCTTAGGCACATGACCAGGATGTTACATGTAATCTACCATGTCTGGCTCTGCATGCAGTATGTGTGTCTCTGCTCATACTATTTCACTATCTATACTGACAAAAAACAGCCCACCCATATATAAGCAAGACATAACATTCCTTTTTCATTTCAACAGCACATCCTGGATCTTCATTGCACTGCTTAGAGCCTACTTGTAAAGTAAGAGGCCTAACAGACATGCTGCCTAAGATTCCCTACTAGTACATATGCTAAAGCCTAACTGACTTTAGAAAAACATGTATTTCCATATTTTTAAACACATCAACTAAGCAAATTATTCACCCAGATCCATTTAAAATCGAGCTTGACTCACAGTGTGATCTTAGGCACATGACCAGGATGTTACATGTAATCTACCATGTCTGGCTCTGCATGCAGTATGTGTGTCTCTGCTCATACTATTTCACTGTCTCTACTGGCAAAAAACAGACCACATATATATATAAACAAGACATAACATTCCTTTTTTATTTCAATGGCACACCCTGTTTCTTCATTGCACAGCTTACAGCCTACTTGTAAAGTAAGAGGCCTAACAGACATGCTACCTAAGATTCCCTACTAGTACATATGCTAAAGCCTAACTGACTTTAAGAAAACATGTATTTCCATATTTTTAAACACATCAACTAAGCAAATTATTCAACCAGATCCATTTAAAATCAAGCTTGACTCACAATCTGATCTTAGGCACATGACCAGGATGTTACATGTAATCTACCATGTCTGTCTCTGCATGCAGTATGTGTGTCCCTCCTCATACTATTCCACTGTCTCTACTGGCACAAAACAGACCACATATATTTAAGCAAGACATAACATTCCTTTTTCATTTCAATGGCACACCCTGTTTCTTCATTGCACAGCTTAGAGCCTACTTGTAAAGTAAGAGGCCTAACAAACATGCTGCCTAAAATTCCCTACTAGTACATATGCTAAAGCCTAACTAACTTTAAGAAAACATGTATTTCCATATTTTTAAACACATCAACTAAGCAAATTATTCAACCAGATCCATTCAAAATCAAGCTTGACTCACAATCTGATCTTAGGCACATGACCAGGATGTTACATGTAATCTACCATGTCTGTCTCTGCATGCAGTATGTGTGTCCCTCCTCATACTATTCCACTGTCTCTACTGGCACAAAACAGACCACATATATTTAAGCAAGACATAACATTCCTTTTTCATTTCAATGGCACACCCTGTTTCTTCATTGCACAGCTTAGAGCCTACTTGTAAAGTAAGAGGCCTAACAAACATGCTGCCTAAAATTCCCTATTAGTACATATGCTAAAGCCTAACTAACTTTAAGAAAACATGTATTTCCATATTTTTAAACACATCAACTAAGCAAATTATTCACCCAGATCCATTTAAAATCGAGCTTGACTCGCAGTGTGATCTTAGGCACATGACCAGGATGTTACATGTAATCTACAATGTCTGTCTCTGCATGCAGTATGTGTGTCTCTGCTCATACTATTTCACTATCTATACTGGCAAAAACAGCCCACCTATATATAAGCAAGACATAACATTCCTTTTTCATTTCAACGGCACACCCTGGATCTTCATTGCACAGCTTAGAGCCTACTTGTTAAGTAAGAGGCCTAACAGACATGCTGCCTAAGATTCCCTACTAGTACATATGCTAAAGCCTAACTGACTTTAGGAAAACATGTATTTCCATATTTTTAAACACATCAACTAAGCAAATTATTCACCCAGATCCATTTAAAATCGAGCTTGACTCACAGTGTGATCTTATGCACATGACCAGGATGTTACATGTAATCCACCATGTCTGGCTCTGCATGCAGTATGTGTGTCTCTGCTCATACTATTTCACTATCTCTACTAGCAAAAAACAGACCATATATATATAAGCAAGACATAACATTCCTTTTTTATTTCAATGGCACACCCTGTTTCTTCATTGCACAGATTACAGCCTACTTGTAAAGTAAGAGGCCTAACAGACATGCTACCCAAGATTCCCTACTAGTACATATGCTAAAGCCTAACTGACTTTAAGAAAACATGTATTTCCATATTTTTAAACTCATCAACTAAGCAAATTATTCAACCAGATCCATTTAAAATCAAGCTTGACTCACAATCTGATCTTAGGCACATGACCAGGATGTTACATGTAATCTAACATGTCTGTCTCTGCATGCAGTATGTGTGTCTCTGCTCATACTATTTCACTGTCTCTACTGGCAAAAAACAGACCACATATATATAAGCAAGACATAACATTCCTTTTTCATTTCAACGGCACACCCTGGATCTTGATTCCACAGCTTAGAGCCTACTTGTAAATTAAGAGGCCTGACAGACATGCTGCCTAAGATTCCCTACTAGTACATATGCTAAAGCCTAACTGACTTTAAGAAAACATGTATTTCCATATTTTTAAACACATCAACTAAGGAAATTATTAACCCAGATCCATTTAAAATCGAGCTTGACTCACAGTGCGATCTTAGGCACATGACCAGGATGTTACATGTAATCTACCATGTCTGTCTCTGCATGCAGTATGTGTGTCTCTGCTCATACTATTTCACTGTCTCTACTGGCAAAAAACAGACCACATATATATAAGCAAGACATAACATTCCTTTTTCATTTCAAAGGCACACCCTGCATCTTGATTGCACAGCTTAGAGCCTATTTCTGAAGTAAGAGGCCTAACACACATGCTGCCTAAGATTCCCTACTAGAACATATACTAAACCCCAACTGATTTTAATAAAACATGTACTTCCATATTTTTAAAGACATCAACTAAGCATATTATTCACCCAGATCCATTTAAAATCAAGCTTGACTCACAGTGTGATCTTAGGCACATGACCAGGATGTTACATGTAATCTACCATGTCTGTCTCTGCATGCAGTATGTGTGTCTCTGCTCATACTATTTCACTGTCTCTACTGGCAAAAAACAGACCACATAAATATAAGCAAGACATAACATTCCTTGTTTATTTCAATGGTACACCCTGTTTCTTCATTGCACAGCTTAGAGCCTACTTGTAAAGTAAGAGGCCTAACAGATGTGCTGCCTAAGACTCCCTACTAGTACATATGCTAAAGCCAAACTGACTTTAAGAAAACATGTATTTCCATATTTTTAAACACATCAACTAAGCAAATTATTCACCCAGATCCATTTAAAATCGAGCTTGACTCGCAGTGTGATCTTAGGCACATGACTGGATGTTACATGTAATCTACAATGTCTGTCTCTGCATGCAGTATGTGTGTCTCTGCTCATACTATTTCACTATCTATACTGGCAAAACAGCCCACCTATATATAAGCAAGACATAACATTCCTTTTTCATTTCAACGGCACACCCTGGATCTTCATTGCACAGCTTAGAGCCTACTTGTTAAGTAAGAGGCCTAACAGACATGCTGCCTAAGATTCCCTACTAGTACATATGCTAAAGCCTAACTGACTTTAGGAAAACATGTATTTCCATATTTTTAAACACATCAACTAAGCAAATTATTCACCCAGATCCATTTAAAATCGAGCTTGACTCACAGTGTGATCTTATGCACATGACCAGGATGTTACATGTAATCTACCATGTCTGGCTCTGCATGCAGTATGTGTGTCTCTGCTCATACTATTTCACTGTCTCTACTGGCAAAAAACAGACCACATATATATAAGCAAAACATAACATTCCTTTTTTATTTCAATGGCACACCCTGTTTCTTCATTGCACAGATTACAGCCTACTTGTAAAGTAAGAGGCCTAACAGACATGCTACCTAAGATTCCCTACTAGTACATATGCTAAAGCCTAACTGACTTTAAGAAAACATGTATTTCCATATTTTTAAACACATCAACTATGCAAATTATTCAACCAGATCCATTTAAAATCAAGCTTGACTCACAATCTGATCTTAGGCACATGACCAGGATGTTACATGTAATCTACCATGTCTGTCTCTGCATGCAGTATGTGTGTCTCTGCTCATACTATTTCACTGTCTCTACTGGCAAAAAACAGACCACATATATATAAGCAAGACATAACATTCCTTTTTCATTTCAACGGCACACCCTGGATCTTGATTCCACAGCTTAGAGCCTACTTGTAAAGTAAGAGGCCTGACAGACATGCTGCCTAAGATTCCCTACTAGTACATATGCTAAAGCCTAACTGACTTTAAGAAAACATGTATTTCCATATTTTTAAACACATCAACTAAGGAAATTATTAACCCAGATCCATTTAAAATCGAGCTTGACTCACAGTGCGATCTTAGGCACATGACCAGGATGTTACATGTAATCTACCATGTCTGTCTCTGCATGCAGTATGTGTGTCTCTGCTCATACTATTTCGCTGTCTCTACTGGCAAAAAACAGACCACATATATATAAGCAAGACATAACATTCCTTTTTCATTTCAAAGGCACACCCTGCATCTTGATTGCACAGCTTAGTGCCTATTTCTGAAGTAAGAGGCCTAACACACATGCTGCCTAAGATTCCCTACTAGAACATATACTAAACCCCAACTGATTTTAAAAAAACATGTACTTCCATATTTTTAAAGACATCAACTAAGCATATTATTCACCCAGATCCATTTAAAATCAAGCTTGACTCACAGTGTGATCTTAGGCACATGACCAGGATGTTACATGTAATCTACCATGTCTGTCTCTGCATGCAGTATGTGTGTCTCTGCTCATACTATTTCACTGTCTCTACTGGCAAAAAACAGACCACATAAATATAAGCAAGACATAACATTCCTTGTTTATTTCAATGGTACACCCTGTTTCTTCATTGCACAGCTTAGAGCCTACTTGTAAAGTAAGAGGCCTAACAGATGTGCTGCCTAAGACTCCCTACTAGTACATATGCTAAAGCCAAACTGACTTTAAGAAAACATGTATTTCCATATTTTTAAACACATCAACTAAGCAAATTATTCACCCAGATCCATTTAAAATTAAGCTTGACTCACAGTGTGATCTTAGGCACATGACCAGGATGTTACATGTAATCTACCATGTCTGTCTCTGCATGCAGTATGTGTGTCTCTGCTCATACTATTTCACTGTCTCTACTGGCAAAAACAGACCACATATATATATAAGCAAGACATAACATTCCTTTTTCATTTCAACGGTACACCCTGGATCTTTATTCCACAGCTTAGAGCCTACTTGTAAAGTAACAGGCCTTAACAGACATGCTGCCTAACATTCCCTACTAGTACATATGCTAAAGCCTAACTGACTTCAAGAAAACATGTATTTACATATTTTTAAACACATCAACTAAGCAAATTATTCACCCAGATCCATTTAAAATCAAGCTTGACTCACAGTGTGATCTTAGACACATGACCAGGATATAACATGTAATCTACCATGTCTGTCTCTGCATGCAGTATGTGTGTCTCAACTCATACTATTTCACTGTCTCTACTGGCAAAAAACAGCCCACCGATATATAAGCAAGACATAACATTCCTTTTGCATTTCAACGGCACACCCTGCATCATGATTGCACAGCTTAGAGCCTATTTCTGAAGTAAGAGGCCTAACACACATGCTGCCTAAGATTCCCTTCTAGAACATATACTAAAGCCCAACTGATTTTAAAAAAACATGTACTTCCATATTTTTAAACACATCAACTAAGCAAATTATTCACCCAGATCCATTTAAAATCGAGCTTGACTCACAGTGTGACCTTAGGCACGTGACCAGAATGTTACATGTAATCTATCATGTCTGTCCCCTCTGCATGCAGTATGTGTGTCTCTGCTCATACTATTTCACTGTCTCTACTGGCACAAAACATACCACATATATATAAGCAAGACATAGCATTCCTTTTTCATTTCAATGGCACACCCTGTTTCTTTATTGCACAGCTTAGAGCCTACTTGTAAAGTAAGAGGCCTAACAGACATGCTGCCTAAGATTCCCTACTAGTACATAAGCTAAAGCCTAACTAACTTTAGGAAAACATGTACTTCCATATTTTTAAACACATCAACTAAGCAAATTATTCACCCATATCCATTTAAAATCGAGCTTGACTCACAGTGTGATCTTAGGCACGTGACCAGAATGTTACATGTAATCTATCATGTCTGTCTCCTCTGCATGCAGTATGTGTGTCTCTGCTCATACTATTTCACTGTCTCTACTGGCACAAAACATACCACATATATATAAGCAAGACATAACATTCCTTTTTTATTTCAATGGCACACCCTGTTTCTTTATTGCACAGCTTAGAGCATACTTGTAAAGTAAGAGGCCTAACAGACATGCTGCCTAAGATTCCCTACTAGTACATATGCTAAAGACTAACTAACTTTAAGAAAACATGTATTTCCATATTTTTAAACACATCAACTAAGCAAATTATTCACCCAGATCCATTTAAAATCGAGCTTGACTCACAGTGTGATCTTAGGCTCATACTATTTCACTATCTATACTGGCAAAAAACAGCCCACCTATATATAAGCAAGACATAACATTCCTTTTTCATTTCAACAGCACACCCTGGATCTTCATTGCACAGCTTAGAGCCTACTTGTAAAGTAAGAGGCCTAACAGACATGCTGCCTAAGATTCCCTACTAGTGCATATGCTAAAGCCTAACTGACTTTAGGAAAACATGTATTTACATATTTTTAAACACATCAACTAAGCAAATTATTCACCCAGATCCATTTAAAATCGAGCTTGACTCACAGTGTGATCTTAGGCACATGACCAGGATGTTACATGTAATCTACCATGTCTGGCTCTGCATGCAGTATGTGTGTCTCTGCTCATACTATTTCACTGTCTCTACTGGCAAAAAACAGACCACATATATATAAGCAAGACATAACATTCCTTTTTTATTTCAATGGCACACCCTGTTTCTTCATTGCACAGATTACAGCCTACTTGTAAAGTAAGAGGCCTAACAGACATGCTACCTAAGATTCCCTACTAGTACATATGCTAAAGCCTAACTGACTTTAAGAAAACATGTATTTCCATATTTTTAAACTCATCAACTAAGCAAATTATTCAACCAGATCCATTTAAAATCAAGCTTGACTCACAATCTGATCTTAGGCACATGACCAGGATGTTACATGTAATCTACAATGTCTGTCTCTGCATGCAGTATGTGTGTCTCTGCTCATACTATTTCACTGTCTCTACTGGCAAAAAACAGACCACATATATATAAGCAAGACATAACATTCCTTTTTCATTTCAACGGCACACCCTGGATCTTGATTCCACAGCTTAGAGCCTACTTGTAAATTAAGAGGCCTGACAGACATGCTGCCTAAGATTCCCTACTAGTACATATGCTAAAGCCTAACTGACTTTAAGAAAACATGTATTTCCATATTTGTAAACACATCAACTAAGGAAATTATTAACCCAGATCCATTTAAAATCGAGCTTGACTCACAGTGCGATCTTAGGCACATGACCAGGATGTTACATGTAATCTACCATGTCTGTCTCTGCATGCAGTATGTGTGTCTCTGCTCATACTATTTCACTGTCTCTACTGGCAAAAAACAGACCACATATATATAAGCAAGACATAACATTCCTTTTTCATTTCAAAGGCACACCCTGCATCTTGATTGCACAGCTTAGAGCCTATTTCTGAAGTAAGAGGCCTAACACACATGCTGCCTAAGATTCCCTACTAGAACATATACTAAACCCCAACTGATTTTAATAAAACATGTACTTCCATATTTTTAAAGACATCAACTAAGCATATTATTCACCCAGATCCATTTAAAATCAAGCTTGACTCACAGTGTGATCTTAGGCACATGACCAGGATGTTACATGTAATCTACCATGTCTGTCTCTGCATGCAGTATGTGTGTCTCTGCTCATACTATTTCACTGTCTCTACTGGCAAAAAACAGACCACATAAATATAAGCAAGACATAACATTCCTTGTTTATTTCAATGGTACACCCTGTTTCTTCATTGCACAGCTTAGAGCCTACTTGTAAAGTAAGAGGCCTAAAAGATGTGCTGCCTAAGACTCCCTACTAGTACATATGCTAAAGCCAAACTGACTTTAAGAAAACATGTATTTCCATATTTTTAAACACATCAACTAAGCAAATTATTCACCAGATCCATTTAAAATCGTGCTTGACTCGCAGTGTGATCTTAGGCACATGACTGGATGTTACATGTAATCTACAATGTCTGTCTCTGCATGCAGTATGTGTGTCTTCGCTCATACTATTTCACTATCTATACTGGCAAAAACAGCCCACCTATATATAAGCAAGACATAACATTCCTTTTTCATTTCAACGGCACACCCTGGATCTTCATTGCACAGCTTAGAGCCTACTTGTTAAGTAAGAGGCCTAACAGACATGCTGCCTAAGATTCCCTACTAGTACATATGCTAAAGCCTAACTGACTTTAGGAAAACATGTATTTCCATATTTTTAAACACATCAACTAAGCAAATTATTCACCCAGATCCATTTAAAATCGAGCTTGACTCACAGTGTGATCTTATGCACATGACCAGGATGTTACATGTAATCTACCATGTCTGGCTCTGCATGCAGTATGTGTGTCTCTGCTCATACTATTTCACTGTCTCTACTGGCAAAAAACAGACCACATATATATAAGCAAAACATAACATTCCTTTTTTATTTCAATGGCACACCCTGTTTCTTCATTGCACAGATTACAGCCTACTTGTAAAGTAAGAGGCCTAACAGACATGCTACCTAAGATTCCCTACTAGTACATATGCTAAAGCCTAACTGACTTTAAGAAAACATGTATTTCCATATTTTTAAACACATCAACTATGCAAATTATTCAACCAGATCCATTTAAAATCAAGCTTGACTCACAATCTGATCTTAGGCACATGACCAGGATGTTACATGTAATCTACCATGTCTGTCTCTGCATGCAGTATGTGTGTCTCTGCTCATACTATTTCACTATCTATACTGGCAAAAACAGCCCACCTATATATAACAAAGACATAACATTCCTTTTTCATTTCAACGGCACACCCTGGATCTTGATTCCACAGCTTAGAGCCTACTTGTAAAGTAAGAGGCCTGACAGACATGCTGCCTAAGATTCCTTACTAGTACATATGCTAAAGCCTAACTGACTTTAAGAAAACATGTATTTCCATATTTTTAAACACATCAACTAAGGAAATTATTAACCCAGATCCATTTAAAATCGAGCTTGACTCACAGTGCGATCTTAGGCACATGACCAGGATGTTACATGTAATCTACCATGTCTGTCTCTGCATGCAGTATGTGTGTCTCTGCTCATACTATTTCGCTGTCTCTACTGGCAAAAAACAGACCACATATATATAAGCAAGACATAACATTCCTTTTTCATTTCAAAGGCACACCCTGCATCTTGATTGCACAGCTTAGAGCCTATTTCTGAAGTAAGAGGCCTAACACACATGCTGCCTAAGATTCCCTACTAGAACATATACTAAACCCCAACTGATTTTAAAAAAACATGTACTTCCATATTTTTAAAGACATCAACTAAGCATATTATTCACCCAGATCCATTTAAAATCAAGCTTGACTCACAGTGTGATCTTAGGCACATGACCAGGATGTTACATGTAATCTACCATGTCTGTCTCTGCATGCAGTATGTGTGTCTCTGCTCATACTATTTCACTGTCTCTACTGGCAAAAAACAGACCACATAAATATAAGCAAGACATAACATTCCTTGTTTATTTCAATGGTACACCCTGTTTCTTCATTGCACAGCTTAGAGCCTACATGTAAAGTAAGAGGCCTAACAGATGTGCTGCCTAAGACTCCCTACTAGTACATATGCTAAAGCCAAACTGACTTTAAGAAAACATGTATTTCCATATTTTTAAACACATCAACTAAGCAAATTGTTCACCCAGATCCATTTAAAATTAAGCTTGACTCACTGTGTGATCTTAGGCACATGACCAGGATGTTACATGTAATCTACCATGTCTGTCTCTGCATGCAGTATGTGTGTCTCTGCTCATACTATTTCACTGTCTCTACTGGCAAAAACAGACCACATATATATATAAGCAAGACATAACATTCCTTTTTCATTTCAACGGTACACCCTGGATCTTTATTCCACAGCTTAGAGCCTACTTGTAAAGTAACAGGCCTTAACAGACATGCTGCCTAACATTCCCTACTAGTACATATGCTAAAGCCTAACTGACTTTAAGAAAACATGTATTTCCATATTTTTAAACACATCAACTAAGCAAATTATTCACCCAGATCCATTTAAAATCAAGCTTGACTCACAGTGTGATCTTAGACACATGACCAGGATATAACATGTAATCTACCATGTCTGTCTCTGCATGCAGTATGTGTGTCTCAACTCATACTATTTCACTGTCTCTACTGGCAAAAAACAGCCCACCGATATATAAGCAAGACATAACATTCCTTTTGCATTTCAACGGCACACCCTGCATCATGATTGCACAGCTTAGAGCCTATTTCTGAAGTAAGAGGCCTAACACACATGCTGCCTAAGATTCCCTTCTAGAACATATACTAAAGCCCAACTGATTTTAAAAAAACATGTACTTCCATATTTTTAAACACATCAACTAAGCAAATTATTCACCCAGATCCATTTAAAATCGAGCTTGACTCACAGTGTGACCTTAGGCACGTGACCAGAATGTTACATGTAATCTATCATGTCTGTCTCCTCTGCATGCAGTATGTGTGTCTCTGCTCATACTATTTCACTCTCTCTACTGGCACAAAACATACCACATACATATAAGCAAGACATAGCATTCCTTTTTCATTTCAATGGCACACCCTGTTTCTTTATTGCACAGCTTAGAGCCTACTTGTAAAGTAAGAGGCCTAACAGACATGCTGCCTAAGATTCCCTACTAGTACATAAGCTAAAGCCTAACTAACTTTAAGAAAACATGTACTTCCATATTTTTAAACACATCAACTAAGCAAATTATTCACCCATATCCATTTAAAATCGAGCTTGACTCACAGTGTGATCTTAGGCACGTGACCAGAATGTTACATGTAATCTATCATGTCTGTCTCCTCTGCATGCAGTATGTGTGTCTCTGCTCATACTATTTCACTGTCTCTACTGGCACAAAACATACCACATATATATAAGGAAGACATAACATTCCTTTTTCATTTCAATGGCACACACTGTTTCTTCATTGCACAGCTTAGAGCCTACTTGTAAAGTAAGAGGCCTACCAGACATGCTGCCTAAGATTCCCTACTAGTACATATGCTAAAGCCTAACTAACTTTAAGAAAACATGTATTTCCATATTTTTAAACACATCAACTAAGCAAATTATTCACCCAGATCCATTTAAAATCGAGCTTGACTCACAGTGTGATCTTAGGCACATGACCAGGATGTTACATGTACTCTACAATGTCTGTCTCTGCATGCAGTATGTGTGTCTCTGCTCATACTATTTCACTATCTATACTGGCAAAAAACAGCCCACCTATATATAAGCAAGACATAACATTCCTTTTTCATTTCAACAGCACACCCTGGATCTTCATTGCACAGCTTAAAGCCTACTTGTTAAGTAAGAGGCCTAACAGACATGCTGCCTAAGATTCCCTACTAGTACATATGCTAAAGCCTAACTGACTTTAGGAAAACATGTATTTCCATATTTTTGAACACATCAACTGAGCAAATTATTCACCCAGATCCATTTAAAATCGAGCTTGACTCACAATCTGATCTTAGGCACATGACCAGGATGTTACATGTAATCTACCATGTCTGGCTCTGCATGCAGTATGTGTGTCTCTGCTCATACTATTTCACTATCTATACTGACAAAAAACAGCCCACCCATATATAAGCAAGACATAACATTCCTTTTTCATTTCAACAGCACATCCTGGATCTTCATTGCACTGCTTAGAGCCTACTTGTAAAGTAAGAGGCCTAACAGACATGCTGCCTAAGATTCCCTACTAGTACATATGCTAAAGCCTAACTGACTTTAGAAAAACATGTATTTCCATATTTTTAAACACATCAACTAAGCAAATTATTAACCCAGATCCATTTAAAATCGAGCTTGACTCACAGTGTGATCTTAGGCACATGACCAGGATGTTACATGTAATCTACCATGTCTGGCTCTGCATGCAGTATGTGTGTCTCTGCTCATACTATTTCACTGTCTCTACTGGCAAAAAACAGACCACATATATATATAAACAAGACATAACATTCCTTTTTTATTTCAATGGCACACCCTGTTTCTTCATTGCACAGCTTACAGCCTACTTGTAAAGTAAGAGGCCTAACAGACATGCTACCTAAGATTCCCTACTAGTACATATGCTAAAGCCTAACTGACTTTAAGAAAACATGTATTTCCATATTTTTAAACACATCAACTAAGCAAATTATTCAACCAGATCCATTTAAAATCAAGCTTGACTCACAATCTGATCTTAGGCACATGACCAGGATGTTACATGTAATCTACCATGTCTGTCTCTGCATGCAGTATGTGTGTCCCTCCTCATACTATTCCACTGTCTCTACTGGCACAAAACAGACCACATATATTTAAGCAAGACATAACATTCCTTTTTCATTTCAATGGCACACCCTGTTTCTTCATTGCACAGCTTAGAGCCTACTTGTAAAGTAAGAGGCCTAACAAACATGCTGCCTAAAATTCCCTACTAGTACATATGCTAAAGCCTAACTAACTTTAAGAAAACATGTATTTCCATATTTTTAAACACATCAACTAAGCAAATTATTCAACCAGATCCATTCAAAATCAAGCTTGACTCACAATCTGATCTTAGGCACATGACCAGGATGTTACATGTAATCTACCATGTCTGTCTCTGCATGCAGTATGTGTGTCCCTCCTCATACTATTCCACTGTCTCTACTGGCACAAAACAGACCACATATATTTAAGCAAGACATAACATTCCTTTTTCATTTCAATGGCACACCCTGTTTCTTCATTGCACAGCTTAGAGCCTACTTGTAAAGTAAGAGGCCTAACAAACATGCTGCCTAAAATTCCCTATTAGTACATATGCTAAAGCCTAACTAACTTTAAGAAAACATGTATTTCCATATTTTTAAACACATCAACTAAGCAAATTATTCACCCAGATCCATTTAAAATCGAGCTTGACTCGCAGTGTGATCTTAGGCACATGACCAGGATGTTACATGTAATCTACAATGTCTGTCTCTGCATGCAGTATGTGTGTCTCTGCTCATACTATTTCACTATCTATACTGGCAAAAACAGCCCACCTATATATAAGCAAGACATAACATTCCTTTTTCATTTCAACGGCACACCCTGGATCTTCATTGCACAGCTTAGAGCCTACTTGTTAAGTAAGAGGCCTAACAGACATGCTGCCTAAGATTCCCTACTAGTACATATGCTAAAGCCTAACTGACTTTAGGAAAACATGTATTTCCATATTTTTAAACACATCAACTAAGCAAATTATTCACCCAGATCCATTTAAAATCGAGCTTGACTCACAGTGTGATCTTATGCACATGACCAGGATGTTACATGTAATCCACCATGTCTGGCTCTGCATGCAGTATGTGTGTCTCTGCTCATACTATTTCACTATCTCTACTGGCAAAAAACAGACCATATATATATAAGCAAGACATAACATTCCTTTTTTATTTCAATGGCACACCCTGTTTCTTCATTGCACAGATTACAGCCTACTTGTAAAGTAAGAGGCCTAACAGACATGCTACCCAAGATTCCCTACTAGTACATATGCTAAAGCCTAACTGACTTTAAGAAAACATGTATTTCCATATTTTTAAACTCATCAACTAAGCAAATTATTCAACCAGATCCATTTAAAATCAAGCTTGACTCACAATCTGATCTTAGGCACATGACCAGGATGTTACATGTAATCTAACATGTCTGTCTCTGCATGCAGTATGTGTGTCTCTGCTCATACTATTTCACTGTCTCTACTGGCAAAAAACAGACCACATATATATAAGCAAGACATAACATTCCTTTTTCATTTCAACGGCACACCCTGGATCTTGATTCCACAGCTTAGAGCCTACTTGTAAATTAAGAGGCCTGACAGACATGCTGCCTAAGATTCCCTACTAGTACATATGCTAAAGCCTAACTGACTTTAAGAAAACATGTATTTCCATATTTTTAAACACATCAACTAAGGAAATTATTAACCCAGATCCATTTAAAATCGAGCTTGACTCACAGTGCGATCTTAGGCACATGACCAGGATGTTACATGTAATCTACCATGTCTGTCTCTGCATGCAGTATGTGTGTCTCTGCTCATACTATTTCACTGTCTCTACTGGCAAAAAACAGACCACATATATATAAGCAAGACATAACATTCCTTTTTCATTTCAAAGGCACACCCTGCATCTTGATTGCACAGCTTAGAGCCTATTTCTGAAGTAAGAGGCCTAACACACATGCTGCCTAAGATTCCCTACTAGAACATATACTAAACCCCAACTGATTTTAATAAAACATGTACTTCCATATTTTTAAAGACATCAACTAAGCATATTATTCACCCAGATCCATTTAAAATCAATCTTGACTCACAGTGTGATCTTAGGCACATGACCAGGATGTTACATGTAATCTACCATGTCTGTCTCTGCATGCAGTATGTGTGTCTCTGCTCATACTATTTCACTGTCTCTACTGGCAAAAAACAGACCACATAAATATAAGCAAGACATAACATTCCTTGTTTATTTCAATGGTACACCCTGTTTCTTCATTGCACAGCTTAGAGCCTACTTGTAAAGTAAGAGGCCTAACAGATGTGCTGCCTAAGACTCCCTACTAGTACATATGCTAAAGCCAAACTGACTTTAAGAAAACATGTATTTCCATATTTTTAAACACATCAACTAAGCAAATTATTCACCCAGATCCATTTAAAATCGAGCTTGACTCGCAGTGTGATCTTAGGCACATGACTGGATGTTACATGTAATCTACAATGTCTGTCTCTGCATGCAGTATGTGTGTCTCTGCTCATACTATTTCACTATCTATACTGGCAAAACAGCCCACCTATATATAAGCAAGACATAACATTCCTTTTTCATTTCAACGGCACACCCTGGATCTTCATTGCACAGCTTAGAGCCTACTTGTTAAGTAAGAGGCCTAACAGACATGCTGCCTAAGATTCCCTACTAGTACATATGCTAAAGCCTAACTGACTTTAGGAAAACATGTATTTCCATATTTTTAAACACATCAACTAAGCAAATTATTCACCCAGATCCATTTAAAATCGAGCTTGACTCACAGTGTGATCTTATGCACATGACCAGGATGTTACATGTAATCTACCATGTCTGGCTCTGCATGCAGTATGTGTGTCTCTGCTCATACTATTTCACTGTCTCTACTGGCAAAAAACAGACCACATATATATAAGCAAAACATAACATTCCTTTTTTATTTCAATGGCACACCCTGTTTCTTCATTGCACAGATTACAGCCTACTTGTAAAGTAAGAGGCCTAACAGACATGCTACCTAAGATTCCCTACTAGTACATATGCTAAAGCCTAACTGACTTTAAGAAAACATGTATTTCCATATTTTTAAACACATCAACTATGCAAATTATTCAACCAGATCCATTTAAAATCAAGCTTGACTCACAATCTGATCTTAGGCACATGACCAGGATGTTACATGTAATCTACCATGTCTGTCTCTGCATGCAGTATGTGTGTCTCTGCTCATACTATTTCACTGTCTCTACTGGCAAAAAACAGACCACATATATATAAGCAAGACATAACATTCCTTTTTCATTTCAACGGCACACCCTGGATCTTGATTCCACAGCTTAGAGCCTACTTGTAAAGTAAGAGGCCTGACAGACATGCTGCCTAAGATTCCCTACTAGTACATATGCTAAAGCCTAACTGACTTTAAGAAAACATGTATTTCCATATTTTTAAACACATCAACTAAGGAAATTATTAACCCAGATCCATTTAAAATCGAGCTTGACTCACAGTGCGATCTTAGGCACATGACCAGGATGTTACATGTAATCTACCATGTCTGTCTCTGCATGCAGTATGTGTGTCTCTGCTCATACTATTTCGCTGTCTCTACTGGCAAAAAACAGACCACATATATATAAGCAAGACATAACATTCCTTTTTCATTTCAAAGGCACACCCTGCATCTTGATTGCACAGCTTAGTGCCTATTTCTGAAGTAAGAGGCCTAACACACATGCTGCCTAAGATTCCCTACTAGAACATATACTAAACCCCAACTGATTTTAAAAAAACATGTACTTCCATATTTTTAAAGACATCAACTAAGCATATTATTCACCCAGATCCATTTAAAATCAAGCTTGACTCACAGTGTGATCTTAGGCACATGACCAGGATGTTACATGTAATCTACCATGTCTGTCTCTGCATGCAGTATGTGTGTCTCTGCTCATACTATTTCACTGTCTCTACTGGCAAAAAACAGACCACATAAATATAAGCAAGACATAACATTCCTTGTTTATTTCAATGGTACACCCTGTTTCTTCATTGCACAGCTTAGAGCCTACTTGTAAAGTAAGAGGCCTAACAGATGTGCTGCCTAAGACTCCCTACTAGTACATATGCTAAAGCCAAACTGACTTTAAGAAAACATGTATTTCCATATTTTTAAACACATCAACTAAGCAAATTATTCACCCAGATCCATTTAAAATTAAGCTTGACTCACAGTGTGATCTTAGGCACATGACCAGGATGTTACATGTAATCTACCATGTCTGTCTCTGCATGCAGTATGTGTGTCTCTGCTCATACTATTTCACTGTCTCTACTGGCAAAAACAGACCACATATATATATAAGCAAGACATAACATTCCTTTTTCATTTCAACGGTACACCCTGGATCTTTATTCCACAGCTTAGAGCCTACTTGTAAAGTAACAGGCCTTAACAGACATGCTGCCTAACATTCCCTACTAGTACATATGCTAAAGCCTAACTGACTTCAAGAAAACATGTATTTACATATTTTTAAACACATCAACTAAGCAAATTATTCACCCAGATCCATTTAAAATCAAGCTTGACTCACAGTGTGATCTTAGACACATGACCAGGATATAACATGTAATCTACCATGTCTGTCTCTGCATGCAGTATGTGTGTCTCAACTCATACTATTTCACTGTCTCTACTGGCAAAAAACAGCCCACCGATATATAAGCAAGACATAACATTCCTTTTGCATTTCAACGGCACACCCTGCATCATGATTGCACAGCTTAGAGCCTATTTCTGAAGTAAGAGGCCTAACACACATGCTGCCTAAGATTCCCTTCTAGAACATATACTAAAGCCCAACTGATTTTAAAAAAACATGTACTTCCATATTTTTAAACACATCAACTAAGCAAATTATTCACCCAGATCCATTTAAAATCGAGCTTGACTCACAGTGTGACCTTAGGCACGTGACCAGAATGTTACATGTAATCTATCATGTCTGTCCCCTCTGCATGCAGTATGTGTGTCTCTGCTCATACTATTTCACTGTCTCTACTGGCACAAAACATACCACATATATATAAGCAAGACATAGCATTCCTTTTTCATTTCAATGGCACACCCTGTTTCTTTATTGCACAGCTTAGAGCCTACTTGTAAAGTAAGAGGCCTAACAGACATGCTGCCTAAGATTCCCTACTAGTACATAAGCTAAAGCCTAACTAACTTTAGGAAAACATGTACTTCCATATTTTTAAACACATCAACTAAGCAAATTATTCACCCATATCCATTTAAAATCGAGCTTGACTCACAGTGTGATCTTAGGCACGTGACCAGAATGTTACATGTAATCTATCATGTCTGTCTCCTCTGCATGCAGTATGTGTGTCTCTGCTCATACTATTTCACTGTCTCTACTGGCACAAAACATACCACATATATATAAGCAAGACATAACATTCCTTTTTTATTTCAATGGCACACCCTGTTTCTTTATTGCACAGCTTAGAGCATACTTGTAAAGTAAGAGGCCTAACAGACATGCTGCCTAAGATTCCCTACTAGTACATATGCTAAAGACTAACTAACTTTAAGAAAACATGTATTTCCATATTTTTAAACACATCAACTAAGCAAATTATTCACCCAGATCCATTTAAAATCGAGCTTGACTCACAGTGTGATCTTAGGCTCATACTATTTCACTATCTATACTGGCAAAAAACAGCCCACCTATATATAAGCAAGACATAACATTCCTTTTTCATTTCAACAGCACACCCTGGATCTTCATTGCACAGCTTAGAGCCTACTTGTAAAGTAAGAGGCCTAACAGACATGCTGCCTAAGATTCCCTACTAGTGCATATGCTAAAGCCTAACTGACTTTAGGAAAACATGTATTTACATATTTTTAAACACATCAACTAAGCAAATTATTCACCCAGATCCATTTAAAATCGAGCTTGACTCACAGTGTGATCTTAGGCACATGACCAGGATGTTACATGTAATCTACCATGTCTGGCTCTGCATGCAGTATGTGTGTCTCTGCTCATACTATTTCACTGTCTCTACTGGCAAAAAACAGACCACATATATATAAGCAAGACATAACATTCCTTTTTTATTTCAATGGCACACCCTGTTTCTTCATTGCACAGATTACAGCCTACTTGTAAAGTAAGAGGCCTAACAGACATGCTACCTAAGATTCCCTACTAGTACATATGCTAAAGCCTAACTGACTTTAAGAAAACATGTATTTCCATATTTTTAAACTCATCAACTAAGCAAATTATTCAACCAGATCCATTTAAAATCAAGCTTGACTCACAATCTGATCTTAGGCACATGACCAGGATGTTACATGTAATCTACAATGTCTGTCTCTGCATGCAGTATGTGTGTCTCTGCTCATACTATTTCACTGTCTCTACTGGCAAAAAACAGACCACATATATATAAGCAAGACATAACATTCCTTTTTCATTTCAACGGCACACCCTGGATCTTGATTCCACAGCTTAGAGCCTACTTGTAAATTAAGAGGCCTGACAGACATGCTGCCTAAGATTCCCTACTAGTACATATGCTAAAGCCTAACTGACTTTAAGAAAACATGTATTTCCATATTTGTAAACACATCAACTAAGGAAATTATTAACCCAGATCCATTTAAAATCGAGCTTGACTCACAGTGCGATCTTAGGCACATGACCAGGATGTTACATGTAATCTACCATGTCTGTCTCTGCATGCAGTATGTGTGTCTCTGCTCATACTATTTCACTGTCTCTACTGGCAAAAAACAGACCACATATATATAAGCAAGACATAACATTCCTTTTTCATTTCAAAGGCACACCCTGCATCTTGATTGCACAGCTTAGAGCCTATTTCTGAAGTAAGAGGCCTAACACACATGCTGCCTAAGATTCCCTACTAGAACATATACTAAACCCCAACTGATTTTAATAAAACATGTACTTCCATATTTTTAAAGACATCAACTAAGCATATTATTCACCCAGATCCATTTAAAATCAAGCTTGACTCACAGTGTGATCTTAGGCACATGACCAGGATGTTACATGTAATCTACCATGTCTGTCTCTGCATGCAGTATGTGTGTCTCTGCTCATACTATTTCACTGTCTCTACTGGCAAAAAACAGACCACATAAATATAAGCAAGACATAACATTCCTTGTTTATTTCAATGGTACACCCTGTTTCTTCATTGCACAGCTTAGAGCCTACTTGTAAAGTAAGAGGCCTAAAAGATGTGCTGCCTAAGACTCCCTACTAGTACATATGCTAAAGCCAAACTGACTTTAAGAAAACATGTATTTCCATATTTTTAAACACATCAACTAAGCAAATTATTCACCAGATCCATTTAAAATCGTGCTTGACTCGCAGTGTGATCTTAGGCACATGACTGGATGTTACATGTAATCTACAATGTCTGTCTCTGCATGCAGTATGTGTGTCTTCGCTCATACTATTTCACTATCTATACTGGCAAAAACAGCCCACCTATATATAAGCAAGACATAACATTCCTTTTTCATTTCAACGGCACACCCTGGATCTTCATTGCACAGCTTAGAGCCTACTTGTTAAGTAAGAGGCCTAACAGACATGCTGCCTAAGATTCCCTACTAGTACATATGCTAAAGCCTAACTGACTTTAGGAAAACATGTATTTCCATATTTTTAAACACATCAACTAAGCAAATTATTCACCCAGATCCATTTAAAATCGAGCTTGACTCACAGTGTGATCTTATGCACATGACCAGGATGTTACATGTAATCTACCATGTCTGGCTCTGCATGCAGTATGTGTGTCTCTGCTCATACTATTTCACTGTCTCTACTGGCAAAAAACAGACCACATATATATAAGCAAAACATAACATTCCTTTTTTATTTCAATGGCACACCCTGTTTCTTCATTGCACAGATTACAGCCTACTTGTAAAGTAAGAGGCCTAACAGACATGCTACCTAAGATTCCCTACTAGTACATATGCTAAAGCCTAACTGACTTTAAGAAAACATGTATTTCCATATTTTTAAACACATCAACTATGCAAATTATTCAACCAGATCCATTTAAAATCAAGCTTGACTCACAATCTGATCTTAGGCACATGACCAGGATGTTACATGTAATCTACCATGTCTGTCTCTGCATGCAGTATGTGTGTCTCTGCTCATACTATTTCACTATCTATACTGGCAAAAACAGCCCACCTATATATAACAAAGACATAACATTCCTTTTTCATTTCAACGGCACACCCTGGATCTTGATTCCACAGCTTAGAGCCTACTTGTAAAGTAAGAGGCCTGACAGACATGCTGCCTAAGATTCCTTACTAGTACATATGCTAAAGCCTAACTGACTTTAAGAAAACATGTATTTCCATATTTTTAAACACATCAACTAAGGAAATTATTAACCCAGATCCATTTAAAATCGAGCTTGACTCACAGTGCGATCTTAGGCACATGACCAGGATGTTACATGTAATCTACCATGTCTGTCTCTGCATGCAGTATGTGTGTCTCTGCTCATACTATTTCGCTGTCTCTACTGGCAAAAAACAGACCACATATATATAAGCAAGACATAACATTCCTTTTTCATTTCAAAGGCACACCCTGCATCTTGATTGCACAGCTTAGAGCCTATTTCTGAAGTAAGAGGCCTAACACACATGCTGCCTAAGATTCCCTACTAGAACATATACTAAACCCCAACTGATTTTAAAAAAACATGTACTTCCATATTTTTAAAGACATCAACTAAGCATATTATTCACCCAGATCCATTTAAAATCAAGCTTGACTCACAGTGTGATCTTAGGCACATGACCAGGATGTTACATGTAATCTACCATGTCTGTCTCTGCATGCAGTATGTGTGTCTCTGCTCATACTATTTCACTGTCTCTACTGGCAAAAAACAGACCACATAAATATAAGCAAGACATAACATTCCTTGTTTATTTCAATGGTACACCCTGTTTCTTCATTGCACAGCTTAGAGCCTACATGTAAAGTAAGAGGCCTAACAGATGTGCTGCCTAAGACTCCCTACTAGTACATATGCTAAAGCCAAACTGACTTTAAGAAAACATGTATTTCCATATTTTTAAACACATCAACTAAGCAAATTGTTCACCCAGATCCATTTAAAATTAAGCTTGACTCACTGTGTGATCTTAGGCACATGACCAGGATGTTACATGTAATCTACCATGTCTGTCTCTGCATGCAGTATGTGTGTCTCTGCTCATACTATTTCACTGTCTCTACTGGCAAAAACAGACCACATATATATATAAGCAAGACATAACATTCCTTTTTCATTTCAACGGTACACCCTGGATCTTTATTCCACAGCTTAGAGCCTACTTGTAAAGTAACAGGCCTTAACAGACATGCTGCCTAACATTCCCTACTAGTACATATGCTAAAGCCTAACTGACTTTAAGAAAACATGTATTTCCATATTTTTAAACACATCAACTAAGCAAATTATTCACCCAGATCCATTTAAAATCAAGCTTGACTCACAGTGTGATCTTAGACACATGACCAGGATATAACATGTAATCTACCATGTCTGTCTCTGCATGCAGTATGTGTGTCTCAACTCATACTATTTCACTGTCTCTACTGGCAAAAAACAGCCCACCGATATATAAGCAAGACATAACATTCCTTTTGCATTTCAACGGCACACCCTGCATCATGATTGCACAGCTTAGAGCCTATTTCTGAAGTAAGAGGCCTAACACACATGCTGCCTAAGATTCCCTTCTAGAACATATACTAAAGCCCAACTGATTTTAAAAAAACATGTACTTCCATATTTTTAAACACATCAACTAAGCAAATTATTCACCCAGATCCATTTAAAATCGAGCTTGACTCACAGTGTGACCTTAGGCACGTGACCAGAATGTTACATGTAATCTATCATGTCTGTCTCCTCTGCATGCAGTATGTGTGTCTCTGCTCATACTATTTCACTCTCTCTACTGGCACAAAACATACCACATACATATAAGCAAGACATAGCATTCCTTTTTCATTTCAATGGCACACCCTGTTTCTTTATTGCACAGCTTAGAGCCTACTTGTAAAGTAAGAGGCCTAACAGACATGCTGCCTAAGATTCCCTACTAGTACATAAGCTAAAGCCTAACTAACTTTAAGAAAACATGTACTTCCATATTTTTAAACACATCAACTAAGCAAATTATTCACCCATATCCATTTAAAATCGAGCTTGACTCACAGTGTGATCTTAGGCACGTGACCAGAATGTTACATGTAATCTATCATGTCTGTCTCCTCTGCATGCAGTATGTGTGTCTCTGCTCATACTATTTCACTGTCTCTACTGGCACAAAACATACCACATATATATAAGCAAGACATAACATTCCTTTTTTATTTCAATGGCACACCCTGTTTCTTTATTGCACAGCTTAGAGCATACTTGTAAAGTAAGAGGCCTAACAGACATGCTGCCTAAGATTCCCTACTAGTACATATGCTAAAGCCTAACTAACTTTAAGAAAACATGTATTTCCATATTTTTAAACACATCAACTAAGCAAATTATTCACCCAGATCCATTTAAAATCGAGCTTGACTCACAGTGTGATCTTAGGCACATGACCAGGATGTTACATGTAATCTACCATGTCTGGCTCTGCATGCAGTATGTGTGTCTCTGCTCATACTATTTCACTATCTATACTGGCAAAAAACAGCCCACCTATATATAAGCAAGACATAACATTCCTTTTTCATTTCAACAGCACACCCTGGATCTTCATTGCACAGCTTAGAGCCTACTTGTAAAGTAAGAGGCCTAACAGACATGCTGCCTAAGATTCCCTACTAGTGCATATGCTAAAGCCTAACTGACTTTAGGAAAACATGTATTTACATATTTTTAAACACATCAACTAAGCAAATTATTCACCCAGATCCATTTAAAATCGAGCTTGACTCACAGTGTGATCTTAGGCACATGACCAGGATGTTACATGTAATCTACCATGTCTGGCTCTGCATGCAGTATGTGTGTCTCTGCTCATACTATTTCACTGTCTCTACTGGCAAAAAACAGACCACATATATATAAGCAAGACATAACATTCCTTTTTTATTTCAATGGCACACCCTGTTTCTTCATTGCACAGCTTACAGCCTACTTGTAAAGTAAGAGGCCTAACAGACATGCTACCTAAGATTCCCTACTAGTACATATGCTAAAGCCTAACTGACTTTAAGAAAACATGTATTTCCATATTTTTAAACACATCAACTAAGCAAATTATTCAACAAGATCCATTTAAAATCAAGCTTGAGTCACAATCCGATCTTAGGCACATGACCAGGATGTTACATGTAATCTACCATGTCTGTCTCTGCATGCAGTATGTGTGTCTCTGCTCATACTATTTCACTATCTATACTGGCAAAAACAGCCCACCTATATATAACAAAGACATAACATTCCTTTTTCATTTCAATGGCACACCCTGTTTCTTCATTGCACAGCTTAGAGCCTACTTGTAAAGTAAGAGGCCTAACAGACATGCTGCCTAAGATTCACTACTAGTACATATGCTAAAGCCTAACTAACTTTAAGAAAACATGTACTTCCATATTTTTAAACACATCAACTAAGCAAATTATTCACCCAGATCCATTTAAAATCGAGCTTGACTCACAGTGTGATCTTATGCACATGACCAGGATGTTACATGTAATCTACCATGTCTGGCTCTGCATGCAGTATGTGTGTCTCTGCTCATACTATTTCACTGTCTCTACTGGCAAAAAACAGACCACATATATATAAGCAAGACATAACATTCCTTTTTTATTTCAATGGCACACCCTGTTTCTTCATTGCAGAGATTACAGCCTACTTGTAAAGTAAGAGGCCTAACAGACATACTACCTAAGATTCCCTACTAGTACATATGCTAAAGCCTAACAGACTTTAAGAAAACATGTATTTCCATATTTTTAAACACATCAACTAAGCAAATTATTCACCCAGATCCATTTAAAATCGAGCTTGACTCACAGTGTGATCTTATGCACATGACCAGGATGTTACATGTAATCTACCATGTCTGGCTCTGCATGCAGTATGTGTGTCTCTGCTCATACTATTTCACTGTCTCTACTGGCAAAAAACAGACCACATAAATATAAGCAAGACATAACATTCCTTGTTTATTTCAATGGTACACCCTGTTTCTTCATTGCACAGCTTAGAGCCTACTTGTAAAGTAAGAGGCCTAAAAGATGTGCTGCCTAAGACTCCCTACTAGTACATATGCTAAAGCCAAACTGACTTTAAGAAAACATGTATTTCCATATTTTTAAACACATCAACTAAGCAAATTATTCACCAGATCCATTTAAAATCGTGCTTGACTCGCAGTGTGATCTTAGGCACATGACTGGATGTTACATGTAATCTACAATGTCTGTCTCTGCATGCAGTATGTGTGTCTTCGCTCATACTATTTCACTATCTATACTGGCAAAAACAGCCCACCTATATATAAGCAAGACATAACATTCCTTTTTCATTTCAACGGCACACCCTGGATCTTCATTGCACAGCTTAGAGCCTACTTGTTAAGTAAGAGGCCTAACAGACATGCTGCCTAAGATTCCCTACTAGTACATATGCTAAAGCCTAACTGACTTTAGGAAAACATGTATTTCCATATTTTTAAACACATCAACTAAGCAAATTATTCACCCAGATCCATTTAAAATCGAGCTTGACTCACAGTGTGATCTTATGCACATGACCAGGATGTTACATGTAATCTACCATGTCTGGCTCTGCATGCAGTATGTGTGTCTCTGCTCATACTATTTCACTGTCTCTACTGGCAAAAAACAGACCACATATATATAAGCAAAACATAACATTCCTTTTTTATTTCAATGGCACACCCTGTTTCTTCATTGCACAGATTACAGCCTACTTGTAAAGTAAGAGGCCTAACAGACATGCTACCTAAGATTCCCTACTAGTACATATGCTAAAGCCTAACTGACTTTAAGAAAACATGTATTTCCATATTTTTAAACACATCAACTATGCAAATTATTCAACCAGATCCATTTAAAATCAAGCTTGACTCACAATCTGATCTTAGGCACATGACCAGGATGTTACATGTAATCTACCATGTCTGTCTCTGCATGCAGTATGTGTGTCTCTGCTCATACTATTTCACTATCTATACTGGCAAAAACAGCCCACCTATATATAACAAAGACATAACATTCCTTTTTCATTTCAACGGCACACCCTGGATCTTGATTCCACAGCTTAGAGCCTACTTGTAAAGTAAGAGGCCTGACAGACATGCTGCCTAAGATTCCTTACTAGTACATATGCTAAAGCCTAACTGACTTTAAGAAAACATGTATTTCCATATTTTTAAACACATCAACTAAGGAAATTATTAACCCAGATCCATTTAAAATCGAGCTTGACTCACAGTGCGATCTTAGGCACATGACCAGGATGTTACATGTAATCTACCATGTCTGTCTCTGCATGCAGTATGTGTGTCTCTGCTCATACTATTTCGCTGTCTCTACTGGCAAAAAACAGACCACATATATATAAGCAAGACATAACATTCCTTTTTCATTTCAAAGGCACACCCTGCATCTTGATTGCACAGCTTAGAGCCTATTTCTGAAGTAAGAGGCCTAACACACATGCTGCCTAAGATTCCCTACTAGAACATATACTAAACCCCAACTGATTTTAAAAAAACATGTACTTCCATATTTTTAAAGACATCAACTAAGCATATTATTCACCCAGATCCATTTAAAATCAAGCTTGACTCACAGTGTGATCTTAGGCACTTGACCAGGATGTTACATGTAATCTACCATGTCTGTCTCTGCATGCAGTATGTGTGTCTCTGCTCATACTATTTCACTGTCTCTACTGGCAAAAAACAGACCACATAAATATAAGCAAGACATAACATTCCTTGTTTATTTCAATGGTACACCCTATTTCTTCATTGCACAGCTTAGAGCCTACTTGTAAAGTAAGAGGCCTAACAGATGTGCTGCCTAAGACTCCCTACTAGTACATATGCTAAAGCCAAACTGACTTTAAGAAAACATGTATTTCCATATTTTTAAACACATCAACTAAGCAAATTATTCACCCAGATCCATTTAAAATCAAGCTTGACTCACAGTGTGATCTTAGGCACATGACCAGGATGTTACATGTAATCTACCATGTCTGTCTCTGCATGCAGTATGTGTGTCTCTGCTCATACTATTTCACTGTCTCTACTGGCAAAAAACAGACCACATATATATATATAAGCAAGACATAACATTCCTTTTTCATTTCAACGGCACACCCTGGATCTTTATTCCACAGCTTAGAGCCTACTTGTAAAGTAAGAGGCCTTAACAGACATGCTGCCTAACATTCCCTACTAGTACATATGCTAAAGCCTAACTGACTTTAAGAAAACATGTACTTCCATATTTTTAAACACATCAACTAAGCAAATTATTCACCCAGATCCATTTAAAATCGAGCTTGACTCACAGTGTGATCTTAGGCACGTGACCAGGATGTTACATGTAATCTATCATGTCTGTCTCCTCTGCATGCAGTATGTGTGTCTCTGCTCATACTATTTCACTGTCTCTACTGGCACAAAACATACCACATATATATAAGCAAGACATAACATTCCTTTTTCATTTCAATGGCACACCCTGTTTCTTCATTGCACAGCTTAGAGCCTACTTGTAAAGTAAGAGGCCTAACAGACATGCTGCCTAAGATTCCCTACTAGTACATATGCTAAAGCCTAACTAACTTTAAGAAAACATGTATTTCCATATTTTTAAACACATCAACTAAGCAAATTATTCACCCAGATCCATTTAAAATCGAGCTTGACTCACAGTGTGATCTTAGGCACATGACCAGGATGTTACATGTACTCTACAATGTCTGTCTCTACATGCAGTATGTGTGTCTCTGCTCATACTATTTCACTATCTATACTGGCAAAAAACAGCCCACCTATATATAAGCAAGACATAACATTCCTTTTTCATTTCAACAGCACATCCTGGATCTTCATTGCACAGCTTAGAGCCTACTTGTTAAGTAAGAGGCCTAACAGACATGCTGCCTAAGATTCCCTACTAGTACATATGCTAAAGCCTAACTGACTTTAGGAAAACATGTATTTCCATATTTTTGAACACATCAACTAAGCAAATTATTCACCCAGATCCATTTAAAATCGAGCTTGACTCACAGTGTGATCTTAGGCACATGACCAGGATGTTAGATGTAATCTACCATGTCTGGCTCTGCATGCAGTATGTGTGTCTCTGCTCATACTATTTCACTATCTATACTGGCAAAAAACAGACCACATATATATAAGCAAGACATAACATTCCTTTTTTATTTCAATGGCACACCCTGTTTCTTCATTGCACAGCTTACAGCCTACTTGTAAAGTAAGAGGCCTAACAGACATGCTACCTAAGATTCCCTACTAGTACATATGCTAAAGCCTAACTGACTTTAAGAAAACATGTATTTCCATATTTTTAAACACATCAACTAAGCAAATTATTCACCCAGATCCATTTAAAATCGAGCTTGACTCACAGTGTGATCTTAGGCACATGACCAGGATGTTAGATGTAATCTACCATGTCTGGCTCTGCATGCAGTATGTGTGTCTCTGCTCATACTATTTCACTATCTATACTGGCAAAAAACAGACCACATATATATAAGCAAGACATAACATTCCTTTTTTATTTCAATGGCACACCCTGTTTCTTCATTGCACAGCTTACAGCCTACTTGTAAAGTAAGAGGCCTAACAGACATGCTACCTAAGATTCCCTACTAGTACATATGCTAAAGCCTAACTGACTTTAAGAAAACATGTATTTCCATATTTTTAAACACATCAACTAGGCAAATTATTCAACCAGATCCATTTAAAATCAAGCTTGACTCACAATCTGATTTTAGGCACATGACCAGGATGTTACATGTAATCTACCATGTCTGTCTCTGCATGCAGTATGTGTGTCTCTCCTCATACTATTTCACTGTCTCTACTGGCACAAAACAGACCACATATATATAAGCAAGGCATAACATTCCTTTTTCATTTCAATGGCACACCCTGTTTCTTCATTGCACAGCTTAGAGCCTACTTGTAAAGTAAGAGGCCTAACAGACATGCTGCCTAAGATTCCCTACTAGTACATATGCTAAAGCCTAACTAACTATAAGACATCATGTATTTCCATATTTTTAAACACATCAACTAAGCAAATTATTCACCCAGATCCATTTAAAATTGAGCTTGACTCGCAGTGTGTTCTTAGGCACATGACCAGGATGTTACATGTAATCTACAATGTCTGTCTCTGCATGCAGTATGTGTGTCTCTGCTCATACTATTTCACTATCTATACTGGCAAAAACAGCCCACCTATATATAAGCAAGACATAACATTCCTTTTTCATTTCAACGGCACACCCTGGATCTTCATTGCACAGCTTAGAGCCTACTTGTTAAGTAAGAGGCCTAACAGACATGCTGCCTAAGATTCCCTACTAGTACATATGCTAAAGCCTAACTGACTTTAGGAAAACATGTATTTCCATAATTTTAAACACATCAACTAAGCAAATTATTCACCCAGATCCATTTAAAATCGAGCTTGACTCACAGTGTGATCTTATGCACATGGCCAGGATGTTACATGTAATCTACCATGTCTGGCTCTGCATGCAGTATGTGTGTCTCTGCTCATACTATTTCACTGTCTCTACTGGCAAAAAACAGACCACATATATATAAGCAAGACATAACATTCCTTTTTTATTTCAATGGCACACCCTGTTTCGTCATTGCACAGATTACAGCCTACTTGTAAAGTAAGAGGCCTAACAGACATGCTACCTAAGATTCCCTACTAGTACATATGCTAAAGCCTAACTGACTTTAAGAAAACATGTATTTCCATATTTTTAAACCCATCAACTAAGCAAATTATTCAATCAGATCCATTTAAAATCAAGCTTGACTCACAATCTGATCGTAGGCACATGACCAGGATGTTACATGTAATCTACCATGTCTGTCTCTGCATGCAGTATGTGTGTCTCTGCTCATACTATTTCACTGTCTCTACTGGCAAAAAACAGACCACATATATATAAGCAAGACATGACATTCCTTTTTCATTTCAACGGCACACCCTGGATCTTGATTCCACAGCTTAGAGCCTACTTGTAAAGTAAGAGGCCTAACAGACATGCTGCCTAAGATTCCCTACTAGTACATATGCTAAAGCCTAATTGACTTTAAGAAAACATGTATTTCCATATTTTTAAACACATCAACTAAGGAAATTATTAACCCAGATCCATTTAAAATCGAGCTTGACTCACAGTGCGATCTTAGGCACATGACCAGGATGTTACATTTAATCTGCCATGTCTGTCTCTGCATGCAGTATGTGTGTCTCTGCTCATACTATTTCGCTGTCTCTACTGGCAAAAAACAGACCACATATATATAAGCAAAACATAACATTCCTTTTTCTTTTCAAAGGCACACCCTGGATCTTGATTGCACAGCTTAGAGATTATTTCTGAAGTAAGAGGCCTAACACACATGCTGCCTAAGATTCCCTACTAGTACATATACTAAACCCCAACTGATTTTAAAAAAACATGTACTTCCATATTTTTAAAGACATCAACTAAGCATATTATTCACCCAGATCCATTTAAAATCAAGCTTGACTCACAGTCTGATCTTAGGCACAAAACCAGGATGTTACATGTACTCTACAATGTCTGTCTCTGCATGCAGTATGTGTGTCTCTGCTCATACTATTTCACTATCTATACTGGCTAAAAACAGCCCACCTATATATAAGCAAGACATAACATTCCTTTTTCATTTCAACGGCACACCCTGGATCTTGATTCCACAGCTTAGAGCCTACTTGTAAAGTAAGAGGCCTAACAGACATGCTGCCTAAGATTCCCTACTAGTACATATGCTAAAGCCTAACTGACTTTAAGAAAACATGTATTTCCATATTTTTAAACACATCAACTAAGGAAATTATTAACCCAGATCCATTTAAAATCGAGCTTGACTCACAGTGCGATCTTAGGTACATGACCAGGATGTTACATGTAATCTGCCATGTCTGTCTCTGCATGCAGTATGTGTGTCTCTGCTCATACTATTTCACTATCTATACTGGCAAAAACAGCCCACCTATATATAAGCAAGACATAACATTCCTTTTTCATTTCAACGGCACACCCTGGATCTTCATTGCACAGCTTAGAGCCTACTTGTTAAGTAAGAGGCCTAACAGACATGCTGCCTAAGATTCCCTACTAGTACATATGCTAAAGCCTAACTGACTTTAGGAAAACATGTATTTCCATAATTTTAAACACATCAACTAAGCAAATTATTCACCCAGATCCATTTAAAATCGAGCTTGACTCACAGTGTGATCTTATGCACATGACCAGGATGTTACATGTAATCTACCATGTCTGGCTCTGCATGCAGTATGTGTGTCTCTGCTCATACTATTTCACTGTCTCTACTGGCAAAAAACAGACCACATATATATAAGCAAGACATAACATTCCTTTTTTATTTCAATGGCACACCCTGTTTCTTCATTGCACAGATTGCAGCCTACTTGTAAAGTAAGAGGCCTAACAGACATGCTACCTAAGATTCCCTACTAGTACATATGCTACAGCCTAACTGACTTTAAGAAAACATGTATTTCCATATTTTTAAACACATCAACTAAGGAAATTATTATCCCAGATCCATTTAAAATCGAGCTTGACTCACAATCTGATCGTAGGCACATGACCAGGATGTTACATGTAATCTACCATGTCTGTCTCTGCATGCAGTATGTGTGACTCTGCTCATACTATTTCACTGTCTCTACTGGCAAAAAACAGACCACATATATATAAGCAAGACATAACATTCCTTTTTCATTTCAATGGCACACCCTGTTTCTTCATTGCACAGCTTAGAGCCTACTTGTAAAGTAAGAGGCCTAACAGACATGCTGCCTAAGATTCCCTACTAGTACATATGCTAAAGCCTAACTGATTTTAGGAAAACATGTATTTCCATAATTTTAAACACATCAACTAAGCAAATTATTCACCCAGATCCATTTAAAATCGAGCTTGACTCACAGTGTGATCTTATGCACATGACCAGGATGTTACATGTAATCTACCATGTCTGGCTCTGCATGCAGTATGTGTGTCTCTGCTCATACTATTTCACTATCTATACTGGCAAAAAACAGCCCACTTATATATAAGCAAGACATAACATTCCTTTTTCATTTCAACAGCACACCCTGGATCTTCATTGCACAGCTTAGAGCCTACTTGTTAAGTAAGAGGCCTAACGGACATGCTGCCTAAGATTCCCTACTAGTACATATGCTAAAGCCTAACTGACTTTAGGAAAACATGTATTTCCATATTTTTGAACACATCAACTAAGCAAATTATTCACCCAGATCCATTTAAAATCGAGCTTGACTCACAGTGTGATCTTAGGCACATGACCAGGATGTTACATGTAATCTACCATGTCTGGCTCTGCATGCAGTATGTGTGTCTCTGCTCATACTATTTCACTATCTATACTGGCAAAAAACAGCCCACCTATATATAAGCAAGACATAACATTCCATTTTTAATTTCAACAGCACACCCTGGATCTTCATTGCACAGCTTAGAGCCTACTTGTAAAGTAAGAGGCCTAACAGACATGCTGCCTAAGATTCCCTACTAGTACATATGCTAAAGCCTAACTGACTTTAAGAAAACATGTATTTCCATATTTTTAAACACATCAACTAAGCAAATGATTCACCCAGATCCATTTAAAATCGAGCTTGACTCGCAGTGTGATCTTAGGCACATGACCAGGATGTTACATGTAATCTACAATGTCTGTCTCTGCATGCAGTATGTGTATCTCTGCTCATACTATTTCACTATCTATACGGGCAAAAACAGCCCACCTATATATAAGCAAGACATAACATTCCTTTTTCATTTCAACGGCACACCCTGGATCTTCATTGCACAGCTTAGAGCCTACTTGTTAAGTAAGAGGCCTAACATACATGCTGCCTAAGATTCCCTACTAGTACATATGCTAAAGCCTAGCTGACTTTAGGAAAACATGTATTTCCATATTTTTAAACACATCAACTAAGCAAATTATTCACCCAGATCCATTTAAAATCGAGCTTGACTCACAGTGCGATCTTAGGTACATGACCAGGATGTTACATGTAATCTGCCATGTCTGTCTCTGCATGCAGTATGTGTGTCTCTGCTCATACTATTTCACTATCTATACTGGCAAAAACAGCCCACCTATATATAAGCAAGACATAACATTCCTTTTTCATTTCAACGGCACACCCTGGATCTTCATTGCACAGCTTAGAGCCTACTTGTTAAGTAAGAGGCCTAACAGACATGCTGCCTAAGATTCCCTACTAGTACCTATGCTAAAGCCTAACTGACTTTAGGAAAACATGTATTTCCATAATTTTAAACACATCAACTAAGCAAATTATTCACCCAGATCCATTTAAAATCGAGCTTGACTCACAGTGTGATCTTATGCACATGACCAGGATGTTACATGTAATCTACCATGTCTGGCTCTGCATGCAGTATGTGTGTCTCTGCTCATACTATTTCACTGTCTCTACTGGCAAAAAACAGACCACATATATATAAGCAAGACATAACATTCCTTTTTTATTTCAATGGCACACCCTGTTTCTTCATTGCACAGATTACAGCCTACTTGTAAAGTAAGAGGCCTAACAGACATGCTACCTAAGATTCCCTACTAGTACATATGCTACAGCCTAACTGACTTTAAGAAAACATGTATTTCCATATTTTTAAACACATCAACTAAGGAAATTATTATCCCAGATCCATTTAAAATCGAGCTTGACTCACAGTGCGATCTTAGGTACATGACCAGGATGTTACATGTAATCTGCCATGTCTGTCTCTGCATGCAGTATGTGTGTCTCTGCTCATACTATTTCACTATCTATACTGGCAAAAACAGCCCACCTATATATAAGCAAGACATAACATTCCTTTTTCATTTCAACGGCATACCCTGGATCTTCATTGCACAGCTTAGAGCCTACTTGTTAAGTAAGAGGCCTAACAGACATGCTGCCTAAGATTCCCTACTAGTACATATGCTAAAGCCTAACTGACTTTAGGAAAACATGTATTTCCATAATTTTAAACACATCAACTAAGCAAATTATTCCCCAGATCCATTTAAAATCGAGCTTGACTCACAGTGTGATCTTATGCACATGACCAGGATGTTACATGTAATCTACCATGTCTGGCTCTGCATGCAGTATGTGTGTCTCTGCTCATACTATTTCACTGTCTCTACTGGCAAAAAACAGACCACATATATATATAAGCAAAACATAACATTCCTTTTTCTTTTCAAAGGCACACCCTGCATCTTGATTGCACAGCTTAGAGCCTACTTGTAAAGTAAGAGGCCTAACACACATGCTGCCTAAGATTCCCTACTAGTACATATGCTAAAGCCTAACTGACTTTAAGAAAACATGTATTTCCATATCTTTAAACACATCAACTAAGGAAATTATTAACCCAGATCCATTTAAAATCGAGCTTGACTCACAGTGCGATCTTAGGCACATGACCAGGATGTTACATGTAATCTGCCATGTCTGTCTCTGCATGCAGTATGTGTGTCTCTGCTCATACTATTTCACTATCTATACTGGCAAAAAACAGCCCACTTATATATAAGCAAGACATAACATTCCTTTTTCATTTCAACAGCACACCCTGGATCTTCATTGCACAGCTTAGAGCCTACTTGTAAAGTAAGAGGCCTAACAGACATGCTGCCTAAGATTCCCTACTAGTACATATGCTAAAGCCTAACTGACTTTAAGAAAACATGTATTTCCATATTTTTAAACACATCAACTAAGGAAATTATTAACCCAGATCCATTTAAAATCGAGCTTGACTCACAGTGCGATCTTAGGCACATGACCAGGATGTTACATTTAATCTGCCATGTCTGTCTCTGCATGCAGTATGTGTGTCTCTGCTCATACTATTTCGCTGTCTCTACTGGCAAAAAACAGACCACATATATATAAGCAAAACATAACATTCCTTTTTCTTTTCAAAGGCACACCCTGCATCTTGATTGCACAGCTTAGAGATTATTTCTGAAGTAAGAGGCCTAACACACATGCTGCCTAAGATTCCCTACTAGTACATATACTAAACCCCAACTGATTTTAAAAAAACATGTACTTCCATATTTTTAAAGACATCAACTAAGCATATTATTCACCCAGATCCATTTAAAATCAAGCTTGACTCACAGTCTGATCTTAGGCACAAAACCAGGATGTTACATGTACTCTACAATGTCTGTCTCTGCATGCAGTATGTGTGTCTCTGCTCATACTATTTCACTATCTATACTGGCAAAAAACAGCCCACCTATATATAAGCAAGACATAACATTCCTTTTTCATTTCAACGGCACACCCTGGATCTTGATTCCACAGCTTAGAGCCTACTTGTAAAGTAAGAGGCCTAACAGACATGCTGCCTAAGATTCCCTACTAGTACATATGCTAAAGCCTAACTGACTTTAAGAAAACATGTATTTCCATATTTTTAAACACATCAACTAAGGAAATTATTAACCCAGATCCATTTAAAATCGAGCTTGACTCACAGTGCGATCTTAGGTACATGACCAGGATGTTACATGTAATCTGCCATGTCTGTCTCTGCATGCAGTATGTGTGTCTCTGCTCATACTATTTCACTATCTATACTGGCAAAAACAGCCCACCTATATATAAGCAAGACATAACATTCCTTTTTCATTTCAACGGCACACCCTGGATCTTCATTGCACAGCTTAGAGCCTACTTGTTAAGTAAGAGGCCTAACAGACATGCTGCCTAAGATTCCCTACTAGTACATATGCTAAAGCCTAACTGACTTTAGGAAAACATGTATTTCCATAATTTTAAACACATCAACTAAGCAAATTATTCCCCAGATCCATTTAAAATCGAGCTTGACTCACAGTGTGATCTTATGCACATGACCAGGATGTTACATGTAATCTACCATGTCTGGCTCTGCATGCAGTATGTGTGTCTCTGCTCATACTATTTCACTGTCTCTACTGGCAAAAAACAGACCACATATATATAAGCAAGACATAACATTCCTTTTTTATTTCAATGGCACACCCTGTTTCTTCATTGCACAGATTACAGCCTACTTGTAAAGTAAGAGGCCTAACAGACATGCTACCTAAGATTCCCTACTAGTACATATGCTACAGCCTAACTGACTTTAAGAAAACATGTATTTCCATATTTTTAAACACATCAACTAAGGAAATTATTATCCCAGATCCATTTAAAATCGAGCTTGACTCACAGTGCGATCTTAGGTACATGACCAGGATGTTACATGTAATCTGCCATGTCTGTCTCTGCATGCAGTATGTGTGTCTCTGCTCATACTATTTCACTATCTATACTGGCAAAAACAGCCCACCTATATATAAGCAAGACATAACATTCCTTTTTCATTTCAACGGCACACCCTGGATCTTCATTGCACAGCTTAGAGCCTACTTGTTAAGTAAGAGGCCTAACAGACATGCTGCCTAAGATTCCCTACTAGTACATATGCTAAAGCCTAACTGACTTTAGGAAAACATGTATTTCCATAATTTTAAACACATCAACTAAGCAAATATTCACCCAGATCCATTTAAAATCGAGCTTGACTCACAGTGTGATCTTATGCACATGACCAGGATGTTACATGTAATCTACCATGTCTGGCTCTGCATGCAGTATGTGTGTCTCTGCTCATACTATTTCACTGTCTCTACTGGCAAAAAACAGACCACATATATATAAGCAAGACATAACATTCCTTTTTTATTTCAATGGCACACCCTGTTTCTTCATTGCACAGATTACAGCCTACTTGTAAAGTAAGAGGCCTAACAGACATGCTACCTAAGATTCCCTACTAGTACATATGCTACAGCCTAACTGACTTTAAGAAAACATGTATTTCCATATTTTTAAACACATCAACTAAGGAAATTATTATCCCAGATCCATTTAAAATCGAGCTTGACTCACAGTGCGATCTTAGGTACATGACCAGGATGTTACATGTAATCTGCCATGTCTGTCTCTGCATGCAGTATGTGTGTCTCTGCTCATACTATTTCACTATCTATACTGGCAAAAACAGCCCACCTATATATAAGCAAGACATAACATTCCTTTTTCATTTCAACGGCACACCCTGGATCTTCATTGCACAGCTTAGAGCCTACTTGTTAAGTAAGAGGCCTAACAGACATGCTGCCTAAGATTCCCTACTAGTACATATGCTAAAGCCTAACTGACTTTAGGAAAACATGTATTTCCATAATTTTAAACACATCAACTAAGCAAATTATTCCCCAGATCCATTTAAAATCGAGCTTGACTCACAGTGTGATCTTATGCACATGACCAGGATGTTACATGTAATCTACCATGTCTGGCTCTGCATGCAGTATGTGTGTCTCTGCTCATACTATTTCACTGTCTCTACTGGCAAAAAACAGACCACATATATATAAGCAAGACATAACATTCCTTTTTTATTTCAATGGCACACCCTGTTTCTTCATTGCACAGATTACAGCCTACTTGTAAAGTAAGAGGCCTAACAGACATGCTACCTAAGATTCCCTACTAGTACATATGCTACAGCCTAACTGACTTTAAGAAAACATGTATTTCCATATTTTTAAACACATCAACTAAGGAAATTATTATCCCAGATCCATTTAAAATCGAGCTTGACTCACAGTGCGATCTTAGGTACATGACCAGGATGTTACATGTAATCTGCCATGTCTGTCTCTGCATGCAGTATGTGTGTCTCTGCTCATACTATTTCACTATCTATACTGGCAAAAACAGCCCACCTATATATAAGCAAGACATAACATTCCTTTTTCATTTCAACGGCATACCCTGGATCTTCATTGCACAGCTTAGAGCCTACTTGTTAAGAAAGAGGCCTAACAGACATGCTGCCTAAGATTCCCTACTAGTACATATGCTAAAGCCTAACTGACTTTAGGAAAACATGTATTTCCATAATTTTAAACACATCAACTAAGCAAATTATTCCCCAGATCCATTTAAAATCGAGCTTGACTCACAGTGTGATCTTATGCACATGACCAGGATGTTACATGTAATCTACCATGTCTGGCTCTGCATGCAGTATGTGTGCCTCTGCTCATACTATTTCACTGTCTCTACTGGCAAAAAACAGACCACATATATATAAGCAAGACATAACATTCCTTTTTTATTTCAATGGCACACCCTGTTTCTTCATTGCACAGATTACAGCCTACTTATAAAGTAAGAGGCCTAACAGACATGCTACCTAAGATTCCCTACTAGTACATATGCTAAAGCCTAACTGACTTTAAGAAAACATGTATTTCCATATTTTTAAACCCATCAACTAAGCAAATTATTCAATCAGATCCATTTAAAATCAAGCTTGACTCACAATCTGATCGTAGGCACATGACCAGGATGTTACATGTAATCTACCATGTCTGTCTCTGCATGCAGTATGTGTGACTCTGCTCATACTATTTCACTGTCTCTACTGGCAAAAAACAGACCACATATATATAAGCAAGACATAACATTCCTTTTTCATTTCAATGGCACACCCTGTTTCTTCATTGCACAGCTTATAGCCTACTTGTAAAGTAAGAGGCCTAACAGACATGCTGCCTAAGATTCCCTACTAGTACATATGCTAAAGCCTAACTGACTTTAGGAAAACATGTATTTCCATAATTTTAAACACATCAACTAAGCAAATTATTCACCCAGATCCATTTAAAATCGAGCTTGACTCACAGTGTGATCTTATGCACATGACCAGGATGTTACATGTAATCTACCATGTCTGGCTCTGCATGCAGTATGTGTGTCTCTGCTCATACTATTTCACTGTCTCTACTGGCAAAAAACAGACCACATATATATAAGCAAGACATAACATTCCTTTTTTATTTCAATGGCACACCCTGTTTCTTCATTGCACAGATTACAGCCTACTTGTAAAGTAAGAGGCCTAACAGACAAGCTACCTAAGATTCCCTACTAGTACATATGCTAAAGCCTAACTGACTTTAAGAAAACATGTATTTCCATATTTTTAAACACATCAACTAAGGAAATTATTATCCCAGATCCATTTAAAATCGAGCTTGACTCACAGTGCGATCTTAGGCACATGACCAGGATGTTACATGTAATCTGCCATGTCTGTCTCTGCATGCAGTATGTGTGTCTCTGCTCATACTATTTCACTATCTATACTGGCAAAAAACAGCCCACCTATATATAAGCAAGACATAACATTCCTTTTTCATTTCAACAGCACACCCTGGATCTTCATTGCACAGCTTAGAGCCTACTTGTAAAGTAAGAGGCCTAACAGACACGCTGCCTAAGATTCCCTACTAGTACATATGCTAAAGCCTAACTGACTTTAAGAAAACATGTATTTCCATATTTTTAAACACATCAACTAAGCAAATTATTCACCCAGATCCATTTAAAATCGAGCTTGACTCGCAGTGTGATCTTAGGCACATGACCAGGATGTTACATGTAATCTACAATGTTTGTCTCTGCATGCAGTATGTGTGTCTCTGCTCATACTATTTCACTATCTATACTGGCAAAAACAGCCCACCTATATATAAGCAAGACATAACATTCCTTTTTCATTTCAACGGCACACCCTGGATCTTCATTGCACAGCTTAGAGCCTACTTGTTAAGTAAGATTCCTAACAGACATGCTGCCTAAGATTCCCTACTAGTACATATGCTAAAGCCTAGCTGACTTTAGGAAAACATGTATTTCCATATTTTTAAACACATCAACTAAGCAAATTATTCACCCAGATCCATTTAAAATCGAGCTTGACTCACAGTGTGATCTTATGCACATGACCAGGATGTTTCATGTAATCTACCATGTCTGGCTCTGCATGCAGTATGTGTGTCTCTGCTCATACTATTTCCATGTCTCTACTGGCAAAAAACAGACCACATATATATAAGCAAGACAGAACATTCCTTTTTTATTTCAATGGCACACCCTGTTTCTTCATTGCACAGATTACAGCCTACTTGTAAAGTAAGAGGCCTAACAGGCATGCTACCTAAGATTCCCTACTAGTACATATGCTAAAGCCTAACTGACTTTAAGAAAACATGTATTTCCATATTTTTAAACACATCAACTAAGCAAAGTATTCAATCAGATCCATTTAAAATCAAGCTTGACTCACAATCTGATCTTAGGCACATGACCAGGATGTTACATGTAATCTACCATGTCTGTCTCTGCATGCAGTATGTGTGTCTCTGCTCATACTATTTCACTGTTTCTACTGGCAAAAAACAGACCACATATATATAAGCAAGACATAACATTCCTTTTTCATTTCAACGGCACACCCTGGATCTTGATTCCACAGCTTAGAGCCTACTTGTAAAGTAAGAGGCCTAACAGACATGCTGCCTAAGATTCCCTACTAGTACATATGCTAAAGCCTAACTGACTTTAAGAAAACATGTATTTCCATATATTTAAACACATCAACTAAGGAAATTATTAACCCAGATCCATTTAAAATCGAGCTTGACTCACAGTGCGATCTTAGGTACATGACCAGGATGTTACATGTAATCTGCCATGTCTTTCTCTGCATGCAGTATGTGTGTCTCTGCTCATACTATTTCACTATCTATACTGGCAAAAACAGCCCACCTATATATAAGCAAGACATAACATTCCTTTTTCATTTCAACGGCACACCCTGGATCTTCATTGCACAGCTTAGAGCCTACTTGTTAAGTAAGAGGCTTACAGACATGCTGCCTAAGATTCCCTACTAGTACATATGCTAAAGCCTAACTGACTTTAGGAAAACATGTATTTCCATAATTTTAAACACATCAACTAAGCAAATTATTCACCCAGATCCATTTAAAATCGAGCTTGACTCACAGTGTGATCTTATGCACATGACCAGGATGTTACATGTAATCTACCATGTCTGGCTCTGCATGCAGTATGTGTGTCTCTGCTCATACTATTTCACTGTCTCTACTGGCAAAAAACAGACCACATATATATAAGCAAGACATAACATTCCTTTTTTATTTCAATGGCACACCCTGTTTCTTAATTGCACAGATTACAGCCTACTTATAAAGTAAGAGGCCTAACAGACATGCTACCTAAGATTCCCTACTAGTACATATGCTAAAGCCTAACTGACTTTAAGAAAACATGTATTTCCATATTTTTAAACCCATCAACTAAGCAAATTATTCAATCAGATCCATTTAAAATCAAGCTTGACTCACAATCTGATCGTAGGCACCCTGACCAGGATGTTACATGTAATCTACCATGTCTGTCTCTGCATGCAGTATGTGTGACTCTGCTCATACTATTTCACTGTCTCTACTGGCAAAAAACAGACCACATATATATAAGCAAGACATAACATTCCTTTTTCATTTCAATGGCACACCCTGTTTCTTCATTGCACAGCTTAGAGCCTACTTGTAAAGTAAGAGGCCTAACAGACATGCTGCCTAAGATTCCCTACTAGTACATATGCTAAAGCATAACTGACTTTAAGAAAACATGTATTTCCATATCTTTAAACACATCAACTAAGGAAATTATTAACCCAGATCCATTTAAAATCGAGCTTGACTCACAGTGCGATCTTAGGCACATGACCAGGATGTTACATGTAATCTGCCATGTCTGGCTCTGCATGCAGTATGTGTGTCTCTGCTCATACTATTTCACTGTCTCTACTGGCAAAAAACAGACCACATATATATAAGCAAAACATAACATTCCTTTTTCTTTTCAAAGGCACACCCTGAATCTTGGTTGCACAGCTTAGAGCCTATTTCTGAAGTAAGAGGCCTAACACACATGCTGCCTAAGATTCCCTACTAGAACATATACTAAACCCCAACTGATTTTAAAAAAACATGTACTTCCATATTTTTAAAGACATCAACTAAGCATATTATTCACCCAGATCCATTTAAAATCCAGCTTGACTCACAGTGTGATCTTAGGCACATGACCAGGATGTTACATGTACTCTACAATGTCTGTCTCTGCATGCAGTATGTGTGTCTCTGCTCATACTATTTCACTATCTATACTGGCAAAAAACAGCCCACTTATATATAAGCAAGACATAACATTCCTTTTTCATTTCAACAGCACACCCTGGATCTTCATTGCACAGCTTAGAGCCTACTTGTTAAGTAAGAGGCCTAACGGACATGCTGCCTAAGATTCCCTACTAGTACATATGCTAAAGCCTAACTGACTTTAGGAAAACATGTATTTCCATATTTTTGAACACATCAACTAAGCAAATTATTCACCCAGATCCATTTAAAATCGAGCTTGACTCACAGTGTGATCTTAGGCACATGACCAGGATGTTGCATATAATCTACCATGTCTGGCTCTGCATGTAGTATGTGTGTCTCTGCTCATACTATTTCACTATCTATACTGGCAAAAAACAGCCCACCTATATATAAGCAAGACATAACATTCCATTTTTAATTTCAACAGCACACCCTGGATCTTCATTGCACAGCTTAGAGCCTACTTGTAAAGTAAGAGGCCTAACAGACATGCTGCCTAAGATTCCCTACTAGTACATATGCTAAAGCCTAACTGACTTTAAGAAAACATGTATTTCCATATTTTTAAACACATCAACTAAGCAAAGTATTCACCCAGATCCATTTAAAATCGAGCTTGACTCGCAGTGTGATCTTAGGCACATGACCAGGATGTTACATGTAATCTACAATGTCTGTCTCTGCATGCAGTATGTGTGTCTCTGCTCATACTATTTCACTATCTATACTGGCAAAAACAGCCCACCTATATATAAGCAAGACATAACATTCCTTTTTCATTTCAACGGCACACCCTGGATCTTCATTGCACAGCTTAGAGCCTACTTGTTAAGTAAGAGGCCTAACAGACATGCTGCCTAAGATTCCCTACTAGTACATATGCTAAAGCCTAGCTGACTTTAGGAAAACATGTATTTCCATACACATCAACTAAGCAAATTATTCACCCAGATCCATTTAAAATCGAGCTTGACTCACAGTGCGATCTTAGGTACATGACCAGGATGTTACATGTAATCTGCCATGTCTGTCTCTGCATGCAGTATGTGTGTCTCTGCTCATACTATTTCACTATCTATACTGGCAAAAACAGCCCACCTATATATAAGCAAGACATAACATTCCTTTTTCATTTCAACGGCACACCCTGGATCTTCATTGCACAGCTTAGAGCCTACTTGTTAAGTAAGAGGCCTAACAGACATGCTGCCTAAGATTCCCTACTAGTACCTATGCTAAAGCCTAACTGACTTTAGGAAAACATGTATTTCCATAATTTTAAACACATCAACTAAGCAAATTATTCACCCAGATCCATTTAAAATCGAGCTTGACTCACAGTGTGATCTTATGCACATGACCAGGATGTTACATGTAATCTACCATGTCTGGCTCTGCATGCAGTATGTGTGTCTCTGCTCATACTATTTCACTGTCTCTACTGGCAAAAAACAGACCACATATATATAAGCAAGACATAACATTCCTTTTTTATTTCAATGGCACACCCTGTTTCTTCATTGCACAGATTACAGCCTACTTGTAAAGTAAGAGGCCTAACAGACATGCTACCTAAGATTCCCTACTAGTACATATGCTACAGCCTAACTGACTTTAAGAAAACATGTATTTCCATATTTTTAAACACATCAACTAAGGAAATTATTATCCCAGATCCATTTAAAATCGAGCTTGACTCACAGTGCGATCTTAGGTACATGACCAGGATGTTACATGTAATCTGCCATGTCTGTCTCTGCATGCAGTATGTGTGTCTCTGCTCATACTATTTCACTATCTATACTGGCAAAAACAGCCCACCTATATATAAGCAAGACATAACATTCCTTTTTCATTTCAACGGCATACCCTGGATCTTCATTGCACAGCTTAGAGCCTACTTGTTAAGTAAGAGGCCTAACAGACATGCTGCCTAAGATTCCCTACTAGTACATATGCTAAAGCCTAACTGACTTTAGGAAAACATGTATTTCCATAATTTTAAACACATCAACTAAGCAAATTATTCCCCAGATCCATTTAAAATCGAGCTTGACTCACAGTGTGATCTTATGCACATGACCAGGATGTTACATGTAATCTACCATGTCTGGCTCTGCATGCAGTATGTGTGTCTCTGCTCATACTATTTCACTGTCTCTACTGGCAAAAAACAGACCACATATATATAAGCAAGACATAACATTCCTTTTTTATTTCAATGGCACACCCTGTTTCTTCATTGCACAGATTACAGCCTACTTATAAAGTAAGAGGCCTAACAGACATGCTACCTAAGATTCCCTACTAGTACATATGCTAAAGCCTAACTGACTTTAAGAAAACATGTATTTCCATATTTTTAAACCCATCAACTAAGCAAATTATTCAATCAGATCCATTTAAAATCAAGCTTGACTCACAATCTGATCGTAGGCACATGACCAGGATGTTACATGTAATCTACCATGTCTGTCTCTGCATGCAGTATGTGTGACTCTGCTCATACTATTTCACTGTCTCTACTGGCAAAAAACAGACCACATATATATAAGCAAGACATAACATTCCTTTTTCATTTCAATGGCACACACTGTTTCTTCATTGCACAGCTTAGAGCCTACTTGTAAAGTAAGAGGCCTAACAGACATGCTGCCTAAGATTCCCTACTAGTACATATGCTAAAGCCTAACTGACTTTAGGAAAACATGTATTTCCATAATTTTAAACACATCAACTAAGCAAATTATTCACCCAGATCCATTTAAAATCGAGCTTGACTCACAGTGTGATCTTATGCACATGACCAGGATGTTACATGTAATCTACCATGTCTGGCTCTGCATGCAGTATGTGTGTCTCTGCTCATACTATTTCACTGTCTCTACTGGCAAAAAACAGACCACATATATATAAGCAAGACATATTATTCCTTTTTTATTTCAATGGCACACCCTGTTTCTTCATTGCACAGATTACAGCCTACTTGTAAAGTAAGAGGCCTAACAGACATGCTACCTAAGATTCCCTACTAGTACATATGCTAAAGCCTAACTGACTTTAAGAAAACATGTATTTCCATATTTTTAAACACATCAACTAAGGAAATTATTATCCCAGATCCATTTAAAATCGAGCTTGACTCACAGTGCGATTTTAGGTACATGACCAGGATGTTACATGTAATCTGCCATGTCTGTCTCTGCATGCAGTATGTGTGTCTCTGCTCATACTATTTCACTATCTATACTGGCAAAAACAGCCCACCTATATATAAGCAAGACATAACATTCCTATTTCATTTCAACGGCACACCCTGGATCTTCATTGCACAGCTTAGAGCCTACTTGTTAAGTAAGAGGCCTAACAGACATGCTGCCTAAGATTCCCTACTAGTACATATGCTAAAGCCTAACTGACTTTAGGAAAACATGTATTTCCATATTTTTGAACACATCAACTAAGCAAATTATTCACCCAGATCCATTTAAAATCGAGCTTGACTCACAGTGTGATCTTAGGCACATGACCAGGATGTTACATGTAATCTACCATGTCTGGCTCTGCATGCAGTATGTGTGTCTCTGCTCATACTATTTCACTATCTATACTGGCAAAAAACAGCCCACCTATATATAAGCAAGACATAACATTCCATTTTTAATTTCAACAGCACACCCTGGATCTTCATTGCACAGCTTAGAGCCTACTTGTAAAGTAAGAGGCCTAACAGACATGCTGCCTAAGATTCCCTACTAGTACATATGCTAAAGCCTAACTGACTTTAAGAAAAAATGTATTTCCATATTTTTAAACACATCAACTAAGCAAATTATTCACCCAGATCCATTTAAAATCGAGCTTGACTCCCAGTGTGATCTTAGGCACATGACCAGGATGTTACATGTAATCTACAATGTCTGTCTCTGCATGCAGTATGTGTGTCTCTGCTCATACTATTTCACTATCTATACTGGCAAAAACAGCCCACCTATATATAAGCAAGACATAACATTCCTTTTTCATTTCAACGGCACACCCTGGATCTTCATTGCACAGCTTAGAGCCTACTTGTTAAGTAAGATTCCTAACAGACATGCTGCCTAAGATTCCCTACTAGTACATATGCTAAAGCCTAGCTGACTTTAGGAAAACATGTATTTCCATATATTTAAACACATCAACTAAGGAAATTATTAACCCAGATCCATTTAAAATCGAGCTTGACTCACAGTGCGATGTTAGGTACATGACCAGGATGTTACATGTAATCTGCCATGTCTTTCTCTGCATGCATTATGTGTGTCTCTGCTCATACTATTTCACTATCTATACTGGCAAAAACAGCCCACCTATATATAAGCAAGACATAACATTCCTTTTTCATTTCAACGGCACACCCTGGATCTTCATTGCACAGCTTAGAGCCTACTTGTTAAGTAAGAGGCCTAACAGACATGCTGCCTAAGATTCCCTACTAGTACATATGCTAAAGCCTAACTGACTTTAGGAAAACATGTATTTCCATAATTTTAAACACATCAACTAAGCAAATTATTCACCCAGATCCATTTAAAATCGAGCTTGACTCACAATCTGATCGTAGGCAGCCTGACCAGGATGTTACATGTAATCTACCATGTCTGTCTCTGCATGCAGTATGTGTGACTCTGCTCATACTATTTCACTGTCTCTACTGGCAAAAAACAGACCACGTATATATAAGCAAGACATAACATTCCTTTTTCATTTCAATGGCACACCCTGTTTCTTCATTGCACAGCTTAGAGCCTACTTGTAAAGTAAGAGGCCTAACAGACATGCTGCCTAAGATTCCCTACTAGTACATATGCTAAAGCATAACTGACTTTAAGAAAACATGTATTTCCATACCTTTAAACACATCAACTAAGGAAATTATTAACCCAGATCCATTTAAAATCGAGCTTGACTCACAGTGCGATCTTAGGCACATGACCAGGATGTTACATGTAATCTGCCATGTCTGGCTCTGTATGCAATGCAGTATGTGTGTCTCTGCTCATACTATTTCACTGTCTCTACTGGCAAAAAACAGACCACATATATATAAGCAAAACATAACATTCCTTTTTCCTTTCAAAGGCACACCCTGCATCTTGATTGCACAGCTTAGAGCCTATTTCTGAAGTAAGAGGCCTAACACACATGCTGCCTAAGATTCCCTACTAGAACATATACTAAACCCCAACTGATTTTAAAAAAACATGTACTTCCATATTTTTAAAGACATCAACTAAGCATATTATTCACCCAGATCCATTTAAAATCAAGCTTGACTCACAGTGTGATCTTAGGCACATGACCAGGATGTTACATGTACTCTACAATGTCTGTCTCTGCATGCAGTATGTGTGTGTCTGCTCATACTATTTCACTATCTATACTGGCAAAAAACAGCCCACTTATATATAAGCAAGACATAACATTCCTTTTTCATTTCAACAGCACACCCTGGATCTTCATTGCACAGCTTAGAGCCTACTTGTTAAGTAAGAGGCCTAACAGACATGCTGCCTAAGATTCCCTACTAGTACATATGCTAAAGCCTAACTGACTTTAGGAAAACATGTATTTCCATATTTTTGAACACATCAACTAAGCAAATTATTCACCCAGATCCATTTAAAATCGAGCTTGACTCACAGTGTGATCTTAGGCACATGACCAGGATGTTACATGTAATCTACCATGTCTGGCTCTGCATGCAGTATGTGTGTCTCTGCTCATACTATTTCACTATCTATACTGGCAAAAAACAGCCCACCTATATATAAGCAAGACATAACATTCCATTTTTAATTTCAACAGCACACCCTGGATCTTCATTGCACAGCTTAGAGCCTACTTGTAAAGTAAGAGGCCTAACAGACATGCTGCCTAAGATTCCCTACTAGTACATATGCTAAAGCCTAACTGACTTTAAGAAAACATGTATTTCCATATTTTTAAACACATCAACTAAGCAAATTATTCACCCAGATCCATTTAAAATCGAGCTTGACTCGCAGTGTGATCTTAGGCACATGACCAGGATGTTACATGTAATCTACAATGTCTGTCTCTGCATGCAGTATGTGTGTCTCTGCTCATACTATTTCACTATCTATACTGGCAAAAACAGCCCACCTATATATAAGCAAGACATAACATTCCTTTTTCATTTCAACGGCACACCCTGGATCTTCATTGCACAGCTTAGAGCCTACTTGTTAAGTAAGAGGCCTAACAGACATGCTGCCTAAGATTCCCTACTAGTACATATGCTAAAGCCTAGCTGACTTTAGGAAAACATGTATTTCCATATTTTTAAACACATCAACTAAGCAAATTATTCACCCAGATCCATTTAAAATCAAGCTTGACTCACAGTGTGATCTTATGCACATGACCAGGATGTTACATGTAATCTACCATGTCTGGCTCTGCATGCAGTATGTGTGTCTCTGCTCATACTATTTCCATGTCTCTACTGGCAAAAAACAGACCACATATATATAAGCAAGACAGAACATTCCTTTTTTATTTCAATGGCACACCCTGTTTCTTCATTGCACAGATTACAGCCTACTTGTAAAGTAAGAGGCCTAACAGACATGCTACCTAAGATTCCCTACTAGTACATATGCTAAAGCCTAACTGACTTTAAGAAAACATGTATTTCCATATTTTTAAACACATCAACTAAGCAAATTATTCAATCAGATCCATTTAAAATCAAGCTTGACTCACAATCTGATCGTAGGCACATGACCAGGATGTTACATGCAATCTACCATGTCTGTCTCTGCATGCAGTATGTGTGTCTCTGCTCATACTATTTCACTGTCTCTACTGGCAAAAAACAGACCACATATATATCAGCAAGACATAACATTCCTTTTTCATTTCAACGGCACACCCTGGATCTTGATTCCACAGCTTAGAGCCTACTTGTAAAGTAAGAGGCCTAACAGACATGCTGCCTAAGATTCCCTACTAGTACAGATGCTAAAGCCCAACTGACTTTAAGAAAACATGTATTTCCATATTTTTAAACACATCAACTAAGGAAATTATTAACCCAGATCCATTTAAAATCGAGCTTGACTCACAGTGCGATCTTAGGCACATGACCAGGATGTTACATGTAATCTGCCATGTCTGTCTCTGCATGCAGTATGTGCGTCTCTGCTCATACTATTTCGCTGTCTCTACTGGCAAAAAACAGACCACATATATATAAGCAAAACATAACATTCCTTTTTCATTTCAAAGGCACACCCTGCATCTTGATTGCACAGCTTAGAGCCTATTTCTGAAGTAAGAGGCCTAACACACATGCTGCCTAAGATTCCCTACTAGAACATATACTAAACCCCAACTGATTTTAAAAAAACATGTACTTCCATATTTTTGAAGACATCAACTAAGCATATTATTCACCCAGATCCATTTAAAATCAAGCTTGACTCACAGTGTGATCTTAGGCACATGACCAGGATGTTACATGTAATCTACCATGTCTGTCTCTGCATGCAGTATGTGTGTCTCTGCTCATACTATTTCACTGTCCCTACTGGCAAAAAACAGACCACATAAATATAAGCAAGACATAACATTCCTTGTTTATTTCAATGGTACACCCTGTTTCTTCATTGCGCAGCTTAGAGCCTACTTGTAAAGTAAGAGGCCTAACAGATGTGCTGCCTAAGACTCCCTACTAGTACATATGCTAAAGCCAAACTGACTTTAAGAAAACATGTATTTCCATATTTTTAAACACATCAACTAAGCAAATTATTCACCCAGATCCATTTAAAATGAAGCTTGACTCACAGTGTGATCTTAGGCACATGACCAGGATGTTACATGTAATCTACCATGTCTGTCTCTGCATGCAGTATGTGTGTCTCTGCTCATACTATTTCACTGTCTCTACTGGCAAAAAACAGACCACATATATATATAAGCAAGACATAACATTCCTTTTTCATTTCAACGGCACACCTTGGATCTTTATTCCACAGCTTAGAGCCTACTTGTAAAGTAAGAGGCCTTAACAGACATGCTGCCTCACATTCCCTACTAGTACATATGCTAAAGCCTAACTGACTTTAAGAAAACATGTATTTCCATATTTTTAAACACATCAACTAAGCAAATTATTCACCCAGATCCATTTAAAATCAAGCTTGACTCACAGTGTGATCTTAGTCACATGACCAGGATGTCACATGTAATCTACCATGTCTGTCTCTGCATGCAGAATGTGTGTCTCAACTCATACTATTTCACTGTCTCTACTGGCAAAAAACAGCCCACCTATATATAAGCAAGACATAACATTCCTTTTGCATTTCAACGGCACACCCTGCATCTTGATTGCACAGCTTAGAGCCTATTTCTGAAGTAAGAGGCCTAACACACATGCTGCCTAGGATTCCCTTCTAGAACATATACTAAAGCCCAACTGATTTTAAAAAAACATGTACTTCCATATTTTTAAACACATCAACTAAGCAAATTATTCACCCAGATCCATTTAAAATCGAGCTTGACTCACAGTGTGATCTTAGGCACGTGACCAGGATGTTACATGTAATCTATCATGTCTGTCTCCTCTGCATGCAGTATGTGTGTCTCTGCTCATACTATTTCACTGTCTCTACTGGCACAAAACATACCACATATATATAAGTAAGACATAACATTCCTTTTTCATTTCAATGGCACACCCTGTTTCTTCATTGCACAGCTTAGAGCCTACTTGTAAAGTAAGAGGCCTAACAGACATGCTGACTAAGATTCCCTACTAGTACATATGCTAAAGCCTAACTAACTTTAAGAAAACATGTATTTCCATATTTTTAAACACATCAACTAAGCAAATTATGCACCCAGATCCATTTAAAATCGAGCCTGACTCACAGTGTGATCTTAGGCACATGCCCAGGATGTTACATGTACTCTACAATGTCTGTCTCTGCATGCAGTATGTGTGTCTCTGCTCATACTATTTCACTATCTATACTGGCAAAAAACAGCCTACCTATATATAAGCAAGACATAACATTCCTTTTTCATTTCAACAGCACACCCTGGATCTTCATTGCACAGCTTAGAGCCTACTTGTTAAGTAAGAGGCCTAACAGACATGCTGCCTAAGATTCCCTACTAGTACATATGCTAAAGCCTAACTGACTTTAGGAAAACATGTATTTCCATATTTTTGAACACATCAACTAAGCAAATTATTCACCCAGATCCATTTAAAATCGAGCTTGACTCACAGTGTGATCTTAGGCACATGACCAGGATGTTACATGTAATCTACCATGTCTGGCTCTGCATGCAGTATATGTGTCTCTGCTCATACTATTTCACTATCTATACTGGCAAAAAACAGCCCACCTATATATAAGCAAGACATAACATTCCTTTTTCATTTCAACAGCACACCCTGGATCTTCATTGCACAGCTTAGAGCCTACTTGTAAAGTAAGAGGCCTAACAGACATGCTGCCTAAGATTCCCTACTAGTACATATGCTAAAGCCTAACTGACTTTAGGAAAACATGTATTTCCATTTTTTTAAACACATCAACTAAGCAAATTATTCACCCAGATCCATTTAAATTCGAGCTTGACTCACAGTGTGATCTTATGCACATGACCAGGATGTTACATGTAATCTACCATGTCTGGCTCTGCATGCAGTATGTGTGTCTCTGCTCATACTATTTCACTGTCTCTACTGGCACAAAACAGACCACATATATATAAGCAAGACATAACATTCCTTTTTCATTTCAATGGCACACCCTGTTTCTTCATTGCACAGCTTAGAGCCTACTTGTAAAGTAAGAGGCCTAACAGACATGCTGCCTAAGATTCCCTACTAGTACATATGCTAAAGCCTAACTAACTTTAAGAAAACATGTATTTCCATATTTTTAAACACATCAACTAAGCAAATTATTCACCCAGATCCATTTAAAATCGAGCTTGACTCGCAGTGTGATCTTAGGCACATGACCAGGATGTTACACGTAATCTACAATGTCTGTCTCTGCATGCAGTATGTGTGTCTCTGCTCATACTATTTCACTATCTATACTGGCAAAAACAGCCCACCTATATATAAGCAAGACATAACATTCCTTTTTCATTTCAACGGCACACCCTGGATCTTCATTGCACAGCTTAGAGCCTACTTGTTAAGTAAGAGGCCTAATAGACATGCTGCCTAAGATTCCCTACTAGTACATATGCTAAAGCCTAACTGACTTTAGGAAAACATGTATTTCCATATTTTTAAACACATCAACTAAGCAAATTATTCACCCAGATCCATTTAAAATCGAGCTTGAATCACAGTGTGATCTTATGCACATGACCAGGATGTTACATGTAATCTACCAAGTCTGGCTCTGCATGCAGTATGTGTGTCTCTGCTCATACTATTTCACTGTCTCTACTGGCAAAAAACAGACCACATATATATAAGAAAGACATAACATTCCGTTTTTATTTCAATGGCACAAGCTGTTTCTTCATTGCACAGATTACAGCCTACTTGTAAAGTAAGAGGCCTAACAGACATGCTACCTAAGATTCCCTACTAGTACATATGCTAAAGCCTAACTGACTTTAAGAAAACATATATTTCCACATTTTTAAACACATCAACTAAGCAAATTATTCAACCAGATCCATTTAAAATCAAGCTTGACTCACAATCTGATCTTAGGCACATGACCAGGATGTTACATGTAATCTACCATGTCTGTCTCTGCATGCAGTATGTGTGTCTCTGCTCATACTATTTCACTGTCTCTACTGGCAAAAAACAGACCACATATATATAAGCAAGACATAACATTCCTTTTTCATTTCAACGGCACACCCTGGATCTTGATTCCACAGCTTAGAGCCTACTTGTAAAGTAAGAGGCCTAACAGACATGCTGCCTAAGATTCCCTACTAGTACATATGCTAAAGCCTAACTGACTTTAAGAAAACATGTATTTCCATATTTTTAAACACATCAACTAAGGAAATTATTAACCCAGATCCATTTAAAATCGAGCTTGACTCACAGTGCGATCTTAGGCACATGACCAGGATGTTACATGTAATCTACCATGGCTGTCTCTGCATGCAGTATGTGTGTCTCTGCTCATACTATTTCGCTGTCTCTACTGGCAAAAAACAGACCACATATATATAAGCAAGACATAACATTCCTTTTTCATTTCAAAGGCACACCCTGCATCTTGATTGCACAGCTTAGAGCCTTTTTCTGAAGTAAGAGGCCTAACACACATGCTGCCTAAGATTCCCTACTAGAACATGTACTAAACCCCAACTGATTTAAAAAAACATGTACTTCCATATTTTGAAAGACATCAACTAAGCATATTATTCACCCAGATCCATTTAAAATCAAGCTTGACCCACAGTGTGATCTTAGGCACATGACCAGGATGTTACATGTAATCTACCATGTCTGTCTCTGCATGCAGTATGTGTGTCTCTGCTCATACTATTTCACTGTCTCTACTGGCAAAAAACAGACCACATAAATATAAGCAAGACATAACATTCCTTGTTTAATTCATTGGTACACCCTGTTTCTTCATTGCACAGCTTAGAGCATACTTGTAAAGTAAGAGGCCTAACAGATGTGCTGCCTAAGACTCCCTACTAGTACATATGCTAAAGCCAAACTGACTTTAAGAAAACATCTATTTCCATATTTTTAAACACATCAACTAAGCAAATTATTCACCCAGATCCATTTAAAATCAAGCTTGACTCACAGTGTGATCTTAGGCACATGACCAGGATGTTACATGTAATCTACCATGTCTGTCTCTGCATGCAGTATGTGTGTCTCTGCTCATACTATTTCACTCTCTCTACTGGCAAAAAACAGACCACATATATATATAAGCAAGACATAACATTCCTTTTTCATTTCAACGGCACATCCTGGATCTTTATTCCACAGCTTAGAGACTACTTGTTAAGTAAGAGGCCTAACAGACATGCTGCCTAAGATTCCCTACTAGTACATATGCTAAAGCCTAACTGACTTTAGGAAAACATGTATTTCCATATTTTTGAACACATCAACTAAGCAAATTATTCACCCAGATCCATTTAAAATCGAGCTTGACTCACAGTGTGATCTTAGGCACATGACCAGGATGTTACATGTAATCTACCATGTCTGGCTCTGCATGCAGTATGTGTGTCTCTGCTCATACTGTTTCACTATCTATACTGGCAAAAAACAGCCCACCTATATATAAGCAAGACATAACATTCCTTTTTCATTTCAACAGCACACCCTGGATCTTCATTGCACAGCTTAGAGCCTACTTGTAAAGTAAGAGGCCTAACAGACATGCTGCCTAAGATTCCCTACTAGTACATATGCTAAAGCCTAACTGACTTTAGGAAAACATGTATTTCCATATTTTTAAACACATCAACTAAGCAAATTATTCACCCAGATCCATTTAAAATCGAGCTTGACTCACAGTGTGATCTTAGGCACATGACCAGGATGTTACATGTAATCTACCATGTCTGGCTCTGCATGCAGTATGTGTGTCTCTGCTCATACTATTTCACAGTCTCTACTGGCAAAAAACAGACCACATATATATAAGCAAGACATAACATTCCTTTTGTATTTCAATGGCACACCCTGTTTCTTCATTGCACAGCTTACAGCCTACTTGTAAAGTAAGAGGCCTAACAGACATGCTACCTAAGATTCCCTACTAGTACATATGCTAAAGCCTAACTGACTTTAAGAAAACATGTATTTCCATATTTTTAAACACATCAACTAAGCAAATTATTCAACCAGATCCATTTAAAATCAAGCTTGACTCACAATCTGATCTTAGGCACATGACCAGGATGTTACATATAATCTACCATGTCTGTCTCTGCATGCAGTATGTGTGTCTCTCCTCATACTATTTCACTGTCTCTACTGGCAAAAAACAGACCACATATATATAAGCAAAACATAACATTCCTTTTTCATTTCAAAGGCACACCCTGCATCTTGATTGCACAGCTTAGAGCCTATTTCTGAAGTAAGAGGCCTAACACACATGCTGCCTAAGATTCCCTACTAGAACATATACTAAACCCCAACTGATTTTAAAAAAACATGTACTTCCATATTTTTAAAGACATCAACTAAGCATATTATTCACCCAGATCCATTTAAAATCAAGCTTGACTCACAGTGTGATCTTAGGCACATGACCAGGATGTTACATGTAATCTACCATGTCTGTCTCTGCATGCAGTATGTGTGTCTCTGCTCATACTATTTCACTGTCTCTACTGGCAAAAAACAGACCACATAAATATAAGCAAGACATAACATTCCTTGTTTATTTCAATGGTACACCCTGTTTCTTCATTACGCAGCTTAGAGCCTACTTGTAAAGTAAGAGGCCTAACAGATGTGCTGCCTAAGACTCCCTACTACTACATATGCTAAAGCCAAACTGACTTTAAGAAAACATGTATTTCCATATTTTTAAACACATCAACTAAGCAAATTATTCACCCAGATCCATTTAAAATGAAGCTTGACTCACAGTGTGATCTTAGGCACATGACAAGGATGTTACATGTAATCTACCATGTCTGTCTCTGCATGCAGTATGTGTGTCTCTGCTCATACTATTTCACTGTCTCTACTGGCAAAAAACAGACCACATATATATATAAGCAAGACATAACATTCCTTTTTCATTTCAACGGCACACCTTGGATCTTTATTCCACAGCTTAGAGCCTACTTGTAAAGTAAGAGGCCTTAACAGACATGCTGCCTAACATTCCCTACTAGTACATATGCTAAAGCCTAACTGACTTTAAGAAAACATGTATTTCCATATTTTTAAACACATCAACTAAGCAAATTATTCACCCAGATCCATTTAAAATCAAGCTTGACTCACAGTGTGATCTTAGACACATGACCAGGATGTTACATGTAATCTACCATGTCTGTCTCTGCATGCAGTATGTGTGTCTCAACTCATACTATTTCACTGTCTCTACTGGCAAAAAACAGCCCACCTATATATAAGCAAGACATAACATTCCTTTTGCATTTCAACGGCACACCCTGCATCTTGATTGCACAGCTTAGAGCCTATTTCTGAAGTAAGAGGCCTAACACACATGCTGCCTAGGATTCCCTTCTAGAACATATACTAAAGCCCAACTGATTTTAAAAAAACATGTACTTCCATATTTTTAAACACATCAACTAAGCAAATTATTCACCCAGATCCATTTAAAATCGAGCTTGACTCACAGTGTGATCTTAGGCACGTGACCAGGATGTTACATGTAATCTATCATGTCTGTCTCCTCTGCATGCAGTATGTGTGTCTCTGCTCATACTATTTCACTGTCTCTACTGGCACAAAACATACCACATATATATAAGTAAGACATAACATTCCTTTTTCATTTCAATGGCACACCCTGTTTCTTCATTGCACAGCTTAGAGCCTACTTGTAAAGTAAGAGGCCTAACAGACATGCTGACTAAGATTCCCTACTAGTACATATGCTAAAGCCTAACTAACTTTAAGAAAACATGTATTTCCATATTTTTAAACACATCAACTAAGCAAATTATGCACCCAGATCCATTTAAAATCGAGCCTGACTCACAGTGTGATCTTAGGCACATGCCCAGGATGTTACATGTACTCTACAATGTCTGTCTCTGCATGCAGTATGTGTGTCTCTGCTCATACTATTTCACTATATATACTGGCAAAAAACAGCCTACCTATATATAAGCAAGACATAACATTCCTTTTTCATTTCAACAGCACACCCTGGATCTTCATTGCACAGCTTAGAGCCTACTTGTTAAGTAAGAGGCCTAACAGACATGCTGCCTAAGATTCCCTACTAGTACATATGCTAAAGCCTAACTGACTTTAGGAAAACATGTATTTCCATATTTTTGAACACATCAACTAAGCAAATTATTCACTCAGATCCATTTAAAATCGAGCTTGACTCACAGTGTGATCTTAGGCACATGACCAGGATGTTACATGTAATCTACCATGTCTGGCTCTGCATGCAGTATATGTGTCTCTGCTCATACTATTTCACTATCTATACTGGCAAAAAACAGCCCACCTATATATAAGCAAGACATAACATTCCTTTTTCATTTCAACAGCACACCCTGGATCTTCATTGCACAGCTTAGAGCCTACTTGTAAAGTAAGAGGCCTAACAGACATGCTGCCTAAGATTCCCTACTAGTACATATGCTAAAGCCTAACTGACTTTAGGAAAACATGTATTTCCATTTTTTTAAACACATCAACTAAGCAAATTATTCACCCAGATCCATTTAAAATCGAGCTTGACTCACAGTGTGATCTTATGCACATGACCAGGATGTTACATGTAATCTACCATGTCTGGCTCTGCATGCAGTATGTGTGTCTCTGCTCATACTATTTCACTGTCTCTACTGGCACAAAACAGACCACATATATATAAGCAAGACATAACATTCCTTTTTCATTTCAATGGCACACCCTGTTTCTTCATTGCACAGCTTAGAGCCTACTTGTAAAGTAAGAGGCCTAACAGACATGCTGCCTAAGATTCCCTACTAGTACATATGCTAAAGCCTAACTAACTTTAAGAAAACATGTATTTCCATATTTTTAAACACATCAACTAAGCAAATTATTCACCCAGATCCATTTAAAATTGAGCTTGACTCGCAGTGTGATCTTAGGCACATGACCAGGATGTTACACGTAATCTACAATGTCTGTCTCTGCATGCAGTATGTGTGTCTCTGCTCATACTATTTCACTATCTATACTGGCAAAAACAGCCCACCTATATATAAGCAAGACATAACATTCCTTTTTCATTTCAACGGCACACCCTGGATCTTCATTGCACAGCTTAGAGCCTACTTGTTAAGTAAGAGGCCTAATAGACATGCTGCCTAAGATTCCCTACTAGTACATATGCTAAAGCCTAACTGACTTTAGGAAAACATGTATTTCCATATTTTTAAACACATCAACTAAGCAAATTATTCACCCAGATCCATTTAAAATCGAGCTTGAATCACAGTGTGATCTTATGCACATGACCAGGATGTTACATGTAATCTACCAAGTCTGGCTCTGCATGCAGTATGTGTGTCTCTGCTCATACTATTTCACTGTCTCTACTGGCAAAAAACAGACCACATATATATAAGCAAGACATAACATTCCGTTTTTATTTCAATGGCACAAGCTGTTTCTTCATTGCACAGATTACAGCCTACTTGTAAAGTAAGAGGCCTAACAGACATGCTACCTAAGATTCCCTACTAGTACATATGCTAAAGCCTAACTGACTTTAAGAAAACATATATTTCCATATTTTTAAACACATCAACTAAGCAAATTATTCAACCAGATCCATTTAAAATCAAGCTTGACTCACAATCTGATCTTAGGCACATGACCAGGATGTTACATGTAATCTACCATGTCTGTCTCTGCATGCAGTATGTGTGTCTCTGCTCATACTATTTCACTGTCTCTACTGGCAAAAAACAGACCACATATATATAAGCAAGACATAACATTCCTTTTTCATTTCAACGGCACACCCTGGATCTTGATTCCACAGCTTAGAGCCTACTTGTAAAGTAAGAGGCCTAACAGACATGCTGCCTAAGATTCCCTACTAGTACATATGCTAAAGCCTAACTGACTTTAAGAAAACATGTATTTCCATATTTTTAAACACATCAACTAAGGAAATTATTAACCCAGATCCATTTAAAATCGAGCTTGACTCACAGTGCGATCTTAGGCACATGACCAGGATGTTACATGTAATCTACCATGGCTGTCTCTGCATGCAGTATGTGTGTCTCTGCTCATACTATTTCGCTGTCTCTACTGGCAAAAAACAGACCACATATATATAAGCAAGACATAACATTCCTTTTTCATTTCAAAGGCACACCCTGCATCTTGATTGCACAGCTTAGAGCCTTTTTCTGAAGTAAGAGGCCTAACACACTTGCTGCCTAAGATTCCCTACTAGAACATATACTAAACCCCAACTGATTTAAAAAAAACATGTACTTCCATATTTTGAAAGACATCAACTAAGCATATTAATCACCCAGATCCATTTAAAATCAAGCTTGACCCACAGTGTGATCTTAGGCACATGACCAGGATGTTACATGTAATCTACCATGTCTGTCTCTGCATGCAGTATGTGTGTCTCTGCTCATACTATTTCACTGTCTCTACTGGCAAAAAACAGACCACATAAATATAAGCAAGACATAACATTCCTTGTTTAATTCATTGGTACACCCTGTTTCTTCATTGCACAGCTTAGAGCATACTTGTAAAGTAAGAGGCCTAACAGATGTGCTGCCTAAGACTCCCTACTAGTACATATGCTAAAGCCAAACTGACTTTAAGAAAACATCTATTTCCATATTTTTAAACACATCAACTAAGCAAATTATTCACCCAGATCCATTTAAAATCAAGCTTGACTCACAGTGTGATCTTAGGCACATGACCAGGATGTTACATGTAATCTACCATGTCTGTCTCTGCATGCAGTATGTGTGTCTCTGCTCATACTATTTCACTGTCTCTACTGGCAAAAAACAGACCACATATATATATAAGCAAGACATAACATTCCTTTTTCATTTCAACGGCACATCCTGGATCTTTATTCCACAGCTTAGAGCCTACTTGTTAAGTAAGAGGCCTAACAGACATGCTGCCTAAGATTCCCTACTAGTACATATGCTAAAGCCTAACTGACTTTAGGAAAACATGTATTTCCATATTTTTGAACACATCAACTAAGCAAATTATTCACCCAGATCCATTTAAAATCGATCTTGACTCACAGTGTGATCTTAGGCACATGACCAGGATGTTACATGTAATCTACCATGTCTGGCTCTGCATGTAGTATGTGTGTCTCTGCTCATACTATTTCACTATCTATACTGGCAAAAAACAGCCCACCTATATATAAGCAAGACATAACATTCCTTTTTCATTTCAACAGCACACCCTGGATCTTCATTGCACAGCTTAGAGCCTACTTGTAAAGTAAGAGGCCTAACAGACATGCTGCCTAAGATTCCCTACTAGTACATATGCTAAAGCCTAACTGACTTTAGGAAAACATGTATTTCCATATTTTTAAACACATCAACTAAGCAAATTATTCACCCAGATCCATTTAAAATCGAGCTTGACTCACAGTGTGATCTTAGGCACATGACCAGGATGTTACATGTAATCTACCATGTCTGGCTCTGCATGCAGTATGTGTGTCTCTGCTCATACTATTTCACAGTCTCTACTGGCAAAAAACAGACCACATATATATAAGCAAGACATAACATTCCTTTTTTATTTCAATGGCACACCCTGTTTCTTCATTGCACAGCTTACAGCCTACTTGTAAAGTAAGAGGCCTAACAGACATGCTACCTAAGATTCCCTACTAGTACATATGCTAAAGCCTAACTGACTTTAAGAAAACATGTATTTCCATATTTTTAAACACATCAACTAAGCAAATTATTCAACCAGATCCATTTAAAATCAAGCTTGACTCACAATCTGATCTTAGGCACATGACCAGGATGTTACATATAATCTACCATGTCTGTCTCTGCATGCAGTATGTGTGTCTCTCCTCATACTATTTCACTGTCTCTACTGGCAAAAAACAGACCACATATATATAAGCCATACATAACATTCCTTTTTCATTTCAAAGGCACACCCTGCATCTTGATTGCACAGCTTAGAGCCTATTTCTGAAGTAAGAGGCCTAACACACATGCTGCCTAAGATTCCCTACTAGAACATATACTAAACCCCAACTGATTTTAAAAAAACATGTACTTCCATATTTTTAAAGACATCAACTAAGCATATTATTCACCCAGATCCATTTAAAATCAAGCTTGACTCACAGTGTGATCTTAGGCACATGACCAGGATGTTACATGTAATCTACCATGTCTGTCTCTGCATGCAGTATGTGTGTCTCTGCTCATACTATTTCACTGTCTCTACTGGCAAAAAACAGACCACATAAATATAAGCAAGACATAACATTCCTTGTTTATTTCAATGGTACACCCTGTTTCTTCATTGCGCAGCTTAGAGCCTACTTGTAAAGTAAGAGGCCTAATAGATGTGCTGCCTAAGACTCCCTACTAGTACATATGCTAAAGCCAAACTGACTTTAAGAAAACATGTATTTCCATATTTTTAAACACATCAACTAAGCAAATTATTCACCCAGATCCATTTAAAATGAAGCTTGACTCACAGTGTGATCTTAGGCACATGACCAGGATGTTACATGTAATCTACCATGTCTGTCTCTGCATGCAGTATGTGTGTCTCTGCTCATACTATTTCACTGTCTCTACTGGCAAAAAACAGACCACATATATATATAAGCAAGACATAACATTCCTTTTTCATTTCAACGGCACACCTTGGATCTTTATTCCACAGCTTAGAGCCTACTTGTAAAGTAAGAGGCCTTAACAGACATGCTGCCTAACATTCCCTACTAGAACATATACTAAACCCCAACTGATTTAAAAAAACATGTACTTCCATATTTTGAAAGACATCAACTAAGCATATTATTCACCCAGATCCATTTAAAATCAAGCTCGACCCACAGTGTGATCTTAGGCACATGACCAGGATGTTACATGTAATCTACCATGTCTGTCTCTGCATGCAGTATGTGTGTCTCAACTCATACTATTTCACTGTCTCTACTGGCAAAAAACAGCCCACCTATATATAAGCAAGACATAACATTCCTTTTGCATTTCAACGGCACACCCTGCATCTTGATTGCACAGCTTAGAGCCTATTTCTGAAGTAAGAGGCCTAACACACATGCTGCCTAGGATTCCCTTCTAGAACATATACTAAAGCCCAACTGATTTTAAAAAAACATGTACTTCCATATTTTTAAACACATCAACTAAGCAAATTATTCACCCAGATCCATTTAAAATCGAGCTTGACTCACAGTGTGATCTTAGGCACATGACCAGGATGTTACATGTAATCTATCATGTCTGTCTCCTCTGCATGCAGTATGTGTGTCTCTGCTCATACTATTTCACTGTCTCTACTGGCACAAAACATACCACATATATATAAGTAAGACATAACATCCCTTTTTCATTTCAATGGCACACCCTGTTTCTTCATTGCACAGCTTAGAGCCTACTTGTAAAGTAAGAGGCCTAACAGACATGCTGACTAAGATTCCCTACTAGTACATATGCTAAAGCCTAACTAACTTTAAGAAAACATGTATTTCCATATTTTTAAACACATCAACTAAGCAAATTATGCACCCAGATCCATTTAAAATCGAGCCTGACTCACATTGTGATCTTAGGCACATGCCCAGGATGTTACATGTACTCTACAATGTCTGTCTCTGCATGCAGTATGTGTGTCTCTGCTCATACTATTTCACTATCTATACTGGCAAAAAACAGCCTACCTATATATAAGCAAGACATAACATTCCTTTTTCATTTCAACAGCACACCCTGGATCTTCATTGCACAGCTTAGAGCCTACTTGTTAAGTAAGAGGCCTAACAGACATGCTGCCTAAGATTCCCTACTAGTACATATGCTAAAGCCTAACTAACTTTAGGAAAACATGTATTTCCATATTTTTAAACACATCAACTAAGCAAATTATTCACCCAGATCCATTTAAAATCGAGCTTGACTCACAGTGTGATCTTAGGCACATGACCAGGATGTTACATGTAATCTACCATGTCTGGCTCTGCATGCAGTATATGTGTCTCTGCTCATACTATTTCACTATCTATACTGGCAAAAAACAGCCCACCTATATATAAGCAAGACATAACATTCCTTTTTCATTTCAACAGCACACCCTGGATCTTCATTGCACAGCTTAGAGCCTACTTGTAAAGTAAGAGGCCTAACAGACATGCTGCCTAAGATTCCCTACTAGTACATATGCTAAAGCCTAACTGACTTTAGGAAAACATGTATTTCCATTTTTTTAAACACATCAACTAAGCAAATTATTCACCCAGATCCATTTAAAATCGAGCTTGACTCACAGTGTGATCTTATGCACATGACCAGGATGTTACATGTAATCTACCATGTCTGGCTCTGCATGCAGTATGTGTGCCTCTGCTCATACTATTTCACTGTCTCTACTGGCACAAAACAGACCACATATATATAAGCAAGACATAACATTCCTTTTTCATTTCAATGGCACACCCTGTTTCTTCATTGCACTGCTTAGAGCCTACTTGTAAAGTAAGAGGCCTAACAGACATGCTGCCTAAGATTCCCTACTAGTACATATGCTAAAGCCTAACTAACTTTAAGAAAACATGTATTTCCATATTTTTAAACACATCAACTAAGCAAATTATTCACCCAGATCCATTTAAAATCGAGCTTGACTCGCAGTGTGATCTTAGGCACATGACCAGGATGTTACATGTAATCTACAATGTCTGTCTCTGCATGCAGTATGTGTGTCTCTGCTCATACTATTTCACTATCTATACTGGCAAAAACAGCCCACCTATATATAAGCAAGACATAACATTCCTTTTTCATTTCAACGGCACACCCTGGATCTTCATTGCACAGCTTAGAGCCTACTTGTTAAGTAAGAGGCCTAATAGACATGCTGCCTAAGATTCCCTACTAGTACATATGCTAAAGCCTAACTGACTTTAGGAAAACATGTATTTCCATATTTTTAAACACATCAACTAAGCAAATTATTCAGCCAGATCCATTTAAAATCGAGCTTGAATCACAGTGTGATCTTATGCACATGACCAGGATGTTACATGTAATCTACCAAGTCTGGCTCTGCATGCAGTATGTGTGTCTCTGCTCATACTATTTCACTGTCTCTACTGGCAAAAAACAGACCACATATATATAAGCAAGACATAACATTCCGTTTTTATTTCAATGGCACAAGCTGTTTCTTCATTGCACAGATTACAGCCTACTTGTAAAGTAAGAGGCCTAACAGACATGCTGCCTAAGATTCCCTACTAGTACATATGCTAAAGCCTAACTGACTTTAAGAAAACATGTATTTCCATATTTTTAAACACATCAACTAAGGAAATTATTAACCCAGATCCATTTAAAATCGAGCTTGACTCACAGTGCGATCTTAGGCACATGACCAGGATGTTACATGTAATCTACCATGGCTGTCTCTGCATGCAGTATGTGTGTCTCTGCTCATACTATTTCGCTGTCTCTACTGGCAAAAAACAGACCACATATATATAAGCAAGACATAACATTCCTTTTTCATTTCAAAGGCACACCCTGCATCTTGATTGCACAGCTTAGAGCCTTTTTCTGAAGTAAGAGGCCTAACACACATGCTGCCTAAGATTCCCTACTAGAACATATACTAAACCCCAACTGATTTAAAAAAACATGTACTTCCATATTTTGAAAGACATCAACTAAGCATATTATTCACCCAGATCCATTTAAAATCAAGCTTGACCCACAGTGTGATCTTAGGCACATGACCAGGATGTTACATGTAATCTACCATGTCTGTCTCTGCATGCAGTATGTGTGTCTCTGCTCATACTATTTCACTGTCTCTACTGGCAAAAAACAGACCACATAAATATAAGCAAGACATAACATTCCTTGTTTAATTCATTGGTACACCCTGTTTCTTCATTGCACAGCTTAGAGCATACTTGTAAAGTAAGAGGCCTAACAGATGTGCTGCCTAAGACTCCCTACTAGTACATATGCTAAAGCCAAACTGACTTTAAGAAAACATCTATTTCCATATTTTTAAACACATCAACTAAGCAAATTATTCACCCAGATCCATTTAAAATCAAGCTTGACTCACAGTGTGATCTTAGGCACATGACCAGGATGTTACATGTAATCTACCATGTCTGTCTCGGCATGCAGTATGTGTGTCTCTGCCCATACTATTTCACTGTCTCTACTGGCAAAAAACAGACCACATATATATATAAGCAAGACATAACATTCCTTTTTCATTTCAACGGCACATCCTGGATCTTTATTCCACAGCTTAGAGCCTACTTGTTAAGTAAGAGGCCTAACAGACATGCTGCCTAAGATTCCCTACTAGTACATATGCTAAAGCCTAACTGACTTTAGGAAAACATGTATTTCCATATTTTTGAACACATCAACTAAGCAAATTATTCACCCAGATCCATTTAAAATCGAGCTTGACTCACAGTGTGATCTTAGGCACATGACCAGGATGTTACATGTAATCTACCATGTCTGGCTCTGCATGCAGTATGTGTGTCTCTGCTCATACTATTTCACTATCTATACTGGCAAAAAACAGCCCACCTATATATAAGCAAGACATAACATTCCTTTTTCATTTCAACAGCACACCCTGGATCTTCATTGCACAGCTTAGAGCCTACTTGTAAAGTAAGAGGCCTAACAGACATGCTGCCTAAGATTCCCTACTAGTACATATGCTAAAGCCTAACTGACTTTAGGAAAACATGTATTTCCATATTTTTAAACACATCAACTAAGCAAATTATTCACCCAGATCCATTTAAAATCGAGCTTGACTCACAGTGTGATCTTAGGCACATGACCAGGATGTTACATGTAATCTACCATGTCTGGCTCTGCATGCAGTATGTGTGTCTCTGCTCATACTATTTCACAGTCTCTACTGGCAAAAAACAGACCACATATATATAAGCAAGACATAACATTCCTTTTTTATTTCAATGGCACACCCTGTTTCTTCATTGCACAGCTTACAGCCTACTTGTAAAGTAAGAGGCCTAACAGACATGCTACCTAAGATTCCCTACTAGTACATATGCTAAAGCCTAACTGACTTTAAGAAAACATGTATTTCCATATTTTTAAACACGTCAACTAAGCAAAATATTCAACCAGATCCATTTAAAATCAAGCTTGACTCACAATCTGATCTTAGGCACATGACCAGGATGTTACATATAATCTACCATGTCTGTCTCTGCATGCAGTATGTGTGTCTCTCCTCATACTATTTCACTGTCTCTACTGGCACAAAACAGACCACATATATATAAGCAAGACATAACATTCCTTTTTCATTTCAATGGCACACCCTGTTTCTTCATTGCACAGCTTAGAGCCTACTTGTAAAGTAAGAGGCCTAACAGACATGCTGCCTAAGATTCCCTACTAGTACATATGCTAAAGCCTAACTAACTTTAAGAAAACATGTATTTCCATATTTTTAAACACATCAACTATGCAAATTATTCACCCAGATCCATTTAAAATCGAGCTTGACTCGCAGTGTGATCTTAGGCACATGACCAGGATGTTACATGTAATCTACAATGTCTGTCTCTGCATGCAGTATGTGTGTCTCTGCTCATACTATTTCACTATCTATACTGGCAAAAACAGCCCACCTATATATAAGCAAGACATAACATTCCTTTTTCATTTCAACGGCACACCCTGGATCTTCATTGCACAGCTTAGAGCCTACTTGTTAAGTAAGAGGCCTAACAGACATGCTGCCTAAGATTCCCTACTAGTACATATGCTAAAGCCTAACTGACTTTAGGAAAACATGTATTTCCATATTTTTAAACACATCAACTAAGCAAATTATTCACCCAGATCCATTTAAAATCGAGCTTGAATCACAGTGTGATCTTATGCACATGACCAGGATGTTACATGTAATCTACCATGTCTGGCTCTGCATGCAGTATGTGTGTCTCTGCTCAGACTATTTCACTGTCTCTACTGGCAAAAATCAGACCACATATATATAAGCAAGACATAGCATTCCTTTTTTATTTCAATGGCACACCCTGTTTCTTCATTGCACAGATTAGAGCCTACTTGTAAAGTAAGAGGCCTAACAGACATGCTACCTAAGATTCCCTACTAGTACATATGCTAAAGCCTAACTGACTTTAAGAAAACATGTATTTCCATATTTTTAAACACATCAACTAAGCAAATTATTCAAATAGATCTATTTAAAATCAAGCTTGACTCACAATCTGATCTTAGGCATATGAACAGGATGTTACATGTAATCTACCATGTCTGTCTCTGCATGCAGTATGTGTGTCTCTGCTCATACTATTTCACTGTCTCTACTGGCAAAAAACAGACCACATATATATAAGCAAGACATAACATTCCTTTTTCATTTCAACGGCACACCCTGGATCTTGATTCCACAGCTTAGAGCCTACTTGTAAAGTAAGAAGCCTAACAGACATGCTGCCTAAGATTCCCTACTAGAACATATACTAAACCCCAACTGATTTAAAAAAAACATGTACTTCCATATTTTTAAAGACATCAACTAAGCATATTATTCGCCCAGATCCATTTAAAATCAAGCTTGACTCACAGTGTGATCTTAGGCACATGACCAGGATGTTACATGTAATCTACCATGTCTGTCTCTGCATGCAGTATGTGTGTCTCTGCTCATACTATTTCACTGTCTCTACTGGCAAAAAACAGACCACATAAATATAAGCAAGACATAACATTCCTTGTTTAATTCAATGGTACACCCTGTTTCTTCATTGCACAGCTTAGAGCCTACTTGTAAAGTAAGAGGCCTAACAGATGTGCTGCCTAAGACTCCCTACTAGTACATATGCTAAAGCCAAACTGACTTTAAGAAAACATGTATTTCCATATTTTTAAACACATCAACTAAGCAAATTATTCACCCAGATCCATTTAAAATCAAGCTTGACTCACAGTGTGATCTTAGGCACATTACCAGGATGTTACATGTAATCTACCATGTCTGTCTCTGCATGCAGTATGTGTGTCTCTGCTCACACTATTTCACTGTCTCTACTGGCAAAAAACAGACCACATATATATATAAGCAAGACATAATATTCCTTTTTCATTTCAATGGCACACCCTTGATCTTTATTCCACAGCTTAGAGCCTACTTGTAAAGTAAGAGGCCTAACAGACATGCTACCTAAGATTCCCTACTAGTACATATGCTAAAGCCTAACTGACTTTAAGAAAACATGTATTTCCATATTTTTAAACACATCAACTAAGCAAATTATTCAACCAGATCCATTTAAAATCAAGCTTGACTCACAATCTGATCTTAGGCACATGACCAGGATGTTACATATAATCTACCATGTCTGTCTCTGCATGCAGTATGTGTGTCTCTCCTCATACTATTTCACTGTCTCTACTGGCACAAAACAGACCACATATATATAAGCAAGACATAACATTCCGTTTTCATTTCAATGGCACACCCTGTTTCTTCATTGCACAGCTTAGAGCCTACTTGTAAAGTAAGAGGCCTAACAGACATGCTGCCTATGATTCCCTACTAGTACATATGCTAAAGCCTAACTAACTTTAAGAAAACATGTATTTCCATATTTTTAAACACATCAACTAAGCAAATTATTCACCCAGATCCATTTAAAATCGAGCTTGACTCGCAGTGTGATCTTAGGCACATGACCAGGATGTTACATGTAATCTACAATGTCTGTCTCTGCATGCAGTATGTGTGTCTCTGCTCATACTATTTCACTATCTATACTGGCAAAAACAGCCCACCTATATATAAGCAAGACATAACATTCCTTTTTCATTTCAACGGCACACCCTGGATCTTCATTGCACAGCTTAGAGCCTACTTGTTAAGTAAGAGGCCTAACAGACATGCTGCCTAAGATTCCCTACTAGTACATATGCTAAAGCCTAACTGACTTTAGGAAAACATGTATTTCCATATTTTTAAACACATCAACTAAGCAAATTATTCACCCAGATCCATTTAAAATCGAGCTTGAATCACAGTGTGATCTTATGCACATGACCAGGATGTTACATGTAATCTACCATGTCTGGCTCTGCATGCAGTATGTGTGTCTCTGCTCAGACTATTTCACTGTCTCTACTGGCAAAAATCAGACCACATATATATAAGCAAGACATAGCATTCCTTTTTTATTTCAATGGCACACCCTGTTTCTTCATTGCACAGATTAGAGCCTACTTGTAAAGTAAGAGGCCTAACAGACATGCTACCTAAGATTCCCTACTAGTACATATGCTAAAGCCTAACTGACTTTAAGAAAACATGTATTTCCATATTTTTAAACACATCAACTAAGCAAATTATTCAAATAGATCTATTTAAAATCAAGCTTGACTCACAATCTGATCTTAGGCATATGAACAGGATGTTACATGTAATCTACCATGTCTGTCTCTGCATGCAGTATGTGTGTCTCTGCTCATACTATTTCACTGTCTCTACTGGCAAAAAACAGACCACATATATATAAGCAAGACATAACATTCCTTTTTCATTTCAACGGCACACCCTGGATCTTGATTCCACAGCTTAGAGCCTACTTGTAAAGTAAGAAGCCTAACAGACATGCTGCCTAAGATTCCCTACTAGAACATATACTAAACCCCAACTGATTTAAAAAAAAATGTACTTCCATATTTTTAAAGACATCAACTAAGCATATTATTCGCCCAGATCCATTTAAAATCAAGCTTGACTCACAGTGTGATCTTAGGCACATGACCAGGATGTTACATGTAATCTACCATGTCTGTCTCTGCATGCAGTATGTGTGTCTCTGCTCATACTATTTCACTGTCTCTACTGGCAAAAAACAGACCACATAAATATAAGCAAGACATAACATTCCTTGTTTAATTCAATGGTACACCCTGTTTCTTCATTGCACAGCTTAGAGCCTACTTGTAAAGTAAGAGGCCTAACAGATGTGCTGCCTAAGACTCCCTACTAGTACATATGCTAAAGCCAAACTGACTTTAAGAAAACATGTATTTCCATATTTTTAAACACATCAACTAAGCAAATTATTCACCCAGATCCATTTAAAATCAAGCTTGACTCACAGTGTGATCTTAGGCACATTACCAGGATGTTACATGTAATCTACCATGTCTGTCTCTGCATGCAGTATGTGTGTCTCTGCTCATACTATTTCACTGTCTCTACTGGCAAAAAACAGACCACATATATATATAAGCAAGACATAACATTCCTTTTTCATTTCAATGGCACACCCTTGATCTTTATTCCACAGCTTAGAGCCTACTTGTAAAGTAAGAGGCCTAACAGACATGCTACCTAAGATTCCCTACTAGTACATATGCTAAAGCCTAACTGACTTTAAGAAAACATGTATTTCCATATTTTTAAACACATCAACTAAGCAAATTATTCAACCAGATCCATTTAAAATCAAGCTTGACTCACAATCTGATCTTAGGCACATGACCAGGATGTTACATATAATCTACCATGTCTGTCTCTGCATGCAGTATGTGTGTCTCTCCTCATACTATTTCACTGTCTCTACTGGCACAAAACAGACCACATATATATAAGCAAGACATAACATTCCGTTTTCATTTCAATGGCACACCCTGTTTCTTCATTGCACAGCTTAGAGCCTACTTGTAAAGTAAGAGGCCTAACAGACATGCTGCCTATGATTCCCTACTAGTACATATGCTAAAGCCTAACTAACTTTAAGAAAACATGTATTTCCATATTTTTAAACACATCAACTAAGCAAATTATTCACCCAGATCCATTTAAAATCGAGCTTGACTCGCAGTGTGATCTTAGGCACATGACCAGGATGTTACATGTAATCTACAATGTCTGTCTCTGCATGCAGTATGTGTGTCTCTGCTCATACTATTTCACTATCTATACTGGCAAAAACAGCCCACCTATATATAAGCAAGACATAACATTCCTTTTTCATTTCAACGGCACACCCTGGATCTTCATTGCACAGCTTAGAGCCTACTTGTTAAGTAAGAGGCCTAACAGACATGCTGCCTAAGATTCCCTACTCGTACATATGCTCAAGCCTAACTGACTTTAGGAAAACATGTATTTCCATATTTTTAAACACATCAACTAAGCAAATTATTCACCCAGATCCATTTAAAATCGAGCTTGAATCACAGTGTAATCTTATGCACATGACCAGGATGTTACATGTAATCTACCATGTCTGGCTCTGCATGCAGTATGTGTGTCTCTGCTCATACTATTTCACTGTCTCTACTGGCAAAAAACAGACCACATATATATATAAGCAAGACATAGCATTCCTTTTTTATTTCAATGGCACACCCTGTTTCTTCATTGCACAGATTACAGCCTACTTGTAAAGTAAGAGGCCTAACAGACATGCTACCTAAGATTCCCTACTAGTACATATGCTAAAGCGTAACTGACGTTAAGAAAACATGTATTTCCATATTTTTAAACACATCAACTAAGCAAATTATTCAAATAGATCTATTTAAAATCAAGCTTGACTCACAATCTGATCTTAGGCATATGACCAGGATGTTACATGTAATCTACCATGTCTGTCTCTGCATGCAGTATGTGTGTCTCAACTCATACTATTTCACTGTCTCTACTGGCAAAAAACAGACCACATATATATAAGCAAGACATAACATTCCTTTTTCATTTCAACGGCACACCCTGGATCTTGATTCCACAGCTTAGAGCCTACTTGTAAAGTAAGAAGCCTAACAGACATGCTGCCTAAGATTCCCTACTAGAACATATACTAAACCCCAACTGATTTTAAAAAAACATGTACTTCCATATTTTTAAACACATCAACTAAGCAAATTATTCACCCAGATCCATTTAAAATCGAGCTTGACTCACAGTGTGATCTTAGGCACGTGACCAGGATGTTGCATGTAATCTATCATGTCTGTCTCCTCTGCATGCAGTATGTGTGTCTCTGCTCATACTATTTCACTGTCTCTACTGGCACAAAACATACCACATATATTTAAGCAAGACATAACATTCCTTTTTCATTTTAATGGCACACCCTGTTTCTTCATTGCACAGCTTAGAGCTTACTTGTAAAGTAAGAGGCCTAACAGACATGCTGCCTAAGATTCCCTACTAGTACATATGCTAAACTTTAAGAAAACATGTATTTCCATATTTTTAAACACATCAACTAAGCAAATTATTCACCCAGATACATTTAAAATTGAGCTTGACTCACAGTGTGATCTTAGGCACATGACCAGGATGTTACATGTACTCTACAATGTCTGTCTCTGCATGCAGTATGTGTGTCTCTGCTCATACTATTTCACTATCTATACTGGCAAAAAACAGCCCACCTATATATAAGCAAGACATAACATTCCTTTTTCATTTCAACAGCACACCCTGGATCTTCATTGCACAGCTTAGAGCCTACTTGTAAAGTAAGAGGCCTAACAGACATGCTGCCTAAGATTCCCTACTAGTACATATGCTAAAGCCTAACTGACTTTAGTAAAACATGTATTTCCATATTTTTAAACACATCAACTAAGCAAATTATTCACCCAGATCCATTTAAAATCGAGCTTGACTCACAGTGTGATCTTAGGCACATGACCAGGATGTTACATGTAATCTACCATGTCTGGCTCTGCATGCAGTATGTGTGTCTCTGCTCATACTATTTCACTGTCTCTACTGGCAAAAAACAGACCACATATATATAAGCAAAACATAACATTCCTTTTTCATTTCAAAGGCACACCCTGCATCTTGATTGCACAGCTTAGAGCCTATTTCTGAAGTAAGAGGCCTAACACACATGCTGCCTAAGATTCCCTTCTAGAACATATACTAAAGCCCAACAGATTTTAAAAAAACATGTACTTCCATATTTTTAAACACATCAACTAAGCAAATTATTCACCCAGATCCATTTAAAATCGAGCTTGACTCTCAGTGTGATCTTAGGCACGTGACCAGGATGTTACATGTAATCTATCATGTCTGTCTCCTCTGCATGCAGTATGTGTGTCTCTGCTCATACTATTTCACTGTCTCTACTGGCAAAAAACATACCACATATATATATAAGTAAGACATAACATTCCTTTTTCATTTCAATGGCACACCCTGTTTCTTCATTGCACAGCTTAGAGCCTACTTGTAAAGTAAGAGGCCTAACAGACATGCTGACTAAGATTCCCTACTAGTACATATGCTAAAGCCTAACTAACTTTAAGAAAACATGTATTTCCATATTTTTAAACACATCAACTAAGCAAATTATTCACCCAGATCCATTTAAAATCGAGCCTGACTCACAGTGTGATCTTAGGCACATTCCCAGGATGTTACATGTACTCTACAATGTCTGTCTCTGCATGCAGTATGTGTGTCTCTGCTCATACTATTTCACTGTCTCTACTGGCACAAAACAGACCACATATATATAAGCAAGACATAACATTCCTTTTTCATTTCAATGGCACACCCTGTTTCTTTATTGCACAGCTTAGAGCCTTTTTCTGAAGTAAGAGGCCTAACACACATGCTGCCTAAGATTCCCTACTAGAACATATACTAAACCCCAACTGATCTAAAAAAAACATGTACTTCCATATTTTTAAAGACATCAACTAAGCATATTATTCACCCAGATCCATTTAAAATCAAGCTTGACCCACAGTGTGATCTTAGGCACATGACCAGGATGTTACATGTAATCTACCATGTCTGTCTCTGCATGCAGTATGTGTGTCTCTGCTCATACTATTTCACTGTCTCTACTGGCAAAAAACAGACCACATAAATATAAGCAAGACATAACATTCCTTGTTTAATTCAATGGTACACCCTGTTTCTTCATTGCACAGCTTAGAGCCTACTTGTAAAGTAAGAGGCCTAACAGATGTGCTGCCTAAGACTCCCTACTAGTACATATGCTGAAGCCAAACTGACTTTAAGAAAACATCTATTTCCATATTTTTAAACACATCAACTAAGCAAATTATTCACCCAGATCCATTTAAAATCAAGCTTGACTCACAGTGTGATCTTAGGCACATGACCAGGATGTTACATGTAATCTACCATGTCTGTCTCTGCATGCAGTATGTGTGTCTCTGCTCATACTATTTCACTGTCTCTACTGCCAAAAAACAGACCACATATATATATAAGCAAGACATAACATTCCTTTTTCATTTCAACGGCACACCCTGGATCTTTATTCCACAGCTTAGAGCCTACTTGTTAAGTAAGAGGCCTAACAGACATGCTGCCTAAGATTCCCTACTAGTACATATGCTAAAGCCTAACTGACTTTAGGAAAACATGTATTTCCATATTTTTGAACACATCAACTAAGCAAATTATTCACCCAGATCCATTTAAAATCGAGCTTGACTCACAGTGTGATCTTAGGCACATGACCAGGATGTTACATGTAATCTACCATGTCTGGCTCTGCATGCAGTATGTGTGTCTCTGCTCATACTATTTCACTATCTATACTGGCAAAAAACAGCCCACCTATATATAAGCAAGACATAACATTCCTTTTTCATTTCAACAGCACACCCTGGATCTTCATTGCACAGCTTAGAGCCTACTTGTAAAGTAAGAGGCCTAACGGACATGCTGCCTAAGATTCCCTACTAGTACATATGCTAAAGCCTAACTGACTTTAGGAAAACATGTATTTCCATATTTTTAAACACATCAACTAAGCAAAATATTCACCCAGATCCATTTAAAATCGAGCTTGACTCACAGTGTGATCTTAGGCACATGACCAGGATGTTACATGTAATCTACCATGTCTGGCTCTGCATGCAGTATGTTTGTCTCTGCTCATACTATTTCACTGTCTCTACTGGCAAAAACAGACCACATATATATAAGCAAGACATAACATTCCTTTTTTATTTCAATGGCACACCCTGTTTCTTCATTGCACAGCTTACAGCCTACTTGTAAAGTAAGAGGCCTAACAGACATGCTACCTAAGATTCCGTACTAGTACATATGCTAAAGCCTAACTGACTTTAAGAAAACATGTATTTCCATATTTTTAAACACATCAACTAAGCAAATTATTCAACCAGATCCATTTAAAATCAAGCTTGACTCACAATCTGATCTTAGGCACATGACCAGGATGTTACATATAATCTACCATGTCTGTCTCTGCATGCAGTATGTGTGTCTCTCCTCATACTATTTCACTGTCTCTACTGGCACAAAACAGACCACATATATATAAGCAAGACATAACATTCCTTTTTCATTTCAATGGCACACCCTGTTTCTTCATTGCACAGCTTAGAGCCTACTTGTAAAGTAAGAGAACTAACAGACATGCTGCCTAAGATTCCCTACTAGTACATATGCTAAAGCCTAACTAACTTTAAGAAAACATGTATTTCCATATTTTTAAACACATCAACTAAGCAAATTATTCACACAGATCCATTTAAAATCGAGCTTGACTTGCAGTGTGATCTTAGGCACATGACCAGGATGTTACATGTAATCTACAATGTCTGTCTCTGCATGCAGTATGTGTGTCTCTGCTCATACTATTTTACTATCTATACTGGCAAAAACAGCCCACCTATATATAAGCAAGACATAACATTCCTTTTTCATTTCAATGGCACACCCTGGATCTTCATTGCACAGCTTTGAGCCTACTTGTTAAGTAAGAGGCCTAACAGACATGCTGCCTAAGATTCCCTACTAGTACATATGCTAAAGCCTAACTGACTTTAGGAAAACATGTATTTCCATATTTTTAAACACATCAACTAAGCAAATTATTCACCCAGATCCATTTAAAATCGAGCTTCAATCACAGTGTGATCTTATGCACATGACCAGGATGTTACATGTAATCTACCATGTCTGGCTCTGCATGCAGTATGTGTGTCTCTGGTCATACTATTTCACTGTCTCTACTGGCAAAAACAGACCACATATATATAAGCAAGACATAACATTCCTTTTTTATTTCAATGGCACACCCTGTTTCTTCATTGCACAGATTACAGCCTACTTGTAAAGTAAGAGGCCTAACAGACATGCTACCTAAGATTCCCTACTAGTACATATGCTAAAGCCTAACTGACTTTAAGAAAACATGTATTTCCATATTTGTAAACACATCAACTAAGCAAATTATTCAACTAGATCCATTTAAAATCAAGCTTGACTCACAATCTGATCTTAGGCACATGACCAGGATGTTACATGTAATCTACCATGTCTGTCTCTGCATGCAGTATGTGTGTCTCTGTTCATACTATTTCACTGTCTCTACTGGCAAAAAACAGACCACATATATATAAGCAAGACATAACATTCCTTTTTCATTTCAACGGCACACCCTGGATCTTGATTCCACAGCTTAGAGCCTACTTGTAAAGTAAGAGGCCTAACAGACATGCTGCCTAAGATTCCCTACTAGAACATATACTAAACCCCAACTGATTTTAAAAAAACATGTACTTCCATATTTTTAAAGACATCAACTAAGCATATTATTCGCCCAGATCCATTTAAAATCAAGCTTGACTCACAGTGTGATCTTAGGCACATGACCAGGATGTTACATGTAATCTACCATGTCTGTCTCTGCATGCAGTATGTGTGTCTCTGCTCATACTATTTCACTGTCTCTACTGGCAAAAAACCGACCACATATATATATAAGCAAGACATAACATTCCTTTTTCATTTCAACGGCACACCCTTGATCTTTATTCCACAGCTTAAAGCCTATTTCTGAAGTAAGAGGCCTAACACACATGCTGCCTAAGATTCCCTTCTAGAACATATACTAAAGCCCAACTGATTTTAAAAAAACATGTACTTCCATATTTTTAAACACATCAACTAAGCAAATTATTCACCCAGATCCATTTAAAATTGAGCTTGACTCACAGTGTGATCTTAGGCACGTGACCAGGATGTTACATGTAATCTATCATGTCTGTCTCCTCTGCATGCAGTATGTGTGTCTCTGCTCATACTATTTCACTGTCTCTACTGGCACAAAACATACCACATATATTTAAGCCAGACATAACATTCCTTTTTCATTTCAATGGCACACCCTGTTTCTTCATTGCACAGCTTAGAGCCTACTTGTAAAGTAAGAGGCCTAACAGACATGCTGCCTAAGATTCCCTACTAGTACATATGCTAAACTTTAAGAAAACATGTATTTCCATATTTTTAAACACATCAACTAAGCAAATTATTCACCCAGATCCATTTAAAATCGAGCTTGACTCACAGTGTGATCTTAGGCACATGACCAGGATGTTACATGTACTCTACAATGTCTGTCTCTGAATGCAGTATGTGTGTCTCTGCTCATACTATTTCACTATCTATACTGGCAAAAAACAGCCCACCTATATATAAGCAAGACATAACATTCCTTTTTCATTTCAACAGCACACCCTGGATCTTCATTGCACAGCTTAGAGCCTACTTGTAAAGTAAGAGGCCTAACAGACATGCTGCCTAAGATTCCCTACTAGTACATATGCTAAAGCCTAACTGACTTTAGGAAAACATGTATTTCCATATTTTTAAACACATCAACTAAGCAAATTATTCACCCAGATCCATTTAAAATCGAGCTTGACTCACAGTGTGATTTTAGGCACATGACCAGGATGTTACATGTAATCTACCATGTCTGGCTCTGCATGCAGTATGTGTGTCTCTGCTCATACTATTTCACTGTCTCTACTGGCAAAAAACAGACCACATATATATAAGCAAGACATAACATTCCTTTTTTATTTCAATGGCACACCCTGTTTCTTCATTGCACAGCTTACAGCCTACTTGTAAAGTAAGAGGCCTAACAGACATGCTACCTAAGATTCCCTACTAGTACATATGTTAAAGCCTAACTGACTTTAAGAAAACATGTATTTCCATATTTTTAAACACATCAACTAAGCAAATTATTCAACCAGATCACATTTAAAATCAAGCTTGACTCACAATCTGATCTTAGGCACATGACCAGGATGTTACATGTAATCTACCATGTCTGTCTCTGCATGCAGTATGTGTGTCTCTCCTCATACTATTTCACTGTCTCTACTGGCACAAAACAGACCACATATATATAAGCAAGACATAACATTCCTTTTTCATTTCAATGGCACACCCTGTTTCTTCATTGCACAGCTTAGAGCCTACTTGTAAAGTAAGAGGCCTAACAGACATTCTGCCTAAGATTCCCTACTAGTACATATGCTAAAGCCTAACTAACTTTACGAAATCATGTATTTCCATATTTTTAAACACATCAACTAAGCAAATTATTCACCCAGATCCATTTAAAATCGAGCTTGACTCGCAGTGTGATCTTAGGCACATGACCAGGATGTTACATGTAATCTACAATGTCTGTCTCTGCATGCAGTATGTGTGTCTCTGCTCATACTATTTCACTATCTATACTGGCAAAAACAGCCCACCTATATATAAGCAAGACATAACATTCCTCTTTCATTTCAACGGCACACCCTGGGTCTTCATTGCACAGCTTAGAGCCTACTTGTTAAGTAAGAGGCCTAACAGACATGCTGCCTAAGATTTCCTACTAGTACATATGCTAAAGCCTAACTGACTTTAGGAAAACATGTATTTCCATATTTTTAAACACATCAAATAAGCAAATTATTCACCCAGATCCATTTAAAATCGAGCTTGACTCACAGTCTGATCTTATGCACATGACCAGGATGTTACATGTAATCTACCATGTCTGGCTCTGCATGCAGTATGTGTGTCTCTGCTCATACTATTTCACTGTCTCTACTGGCAAAAAACAGACCACATATATATAAGCAAGACATAACATTCCTTTTTTATTTCAATGGCACACCCTGTTTCTTCATTGCACAGATTACAGCCTACTTGTAAAGTAAGAGGCCTAACAGACATGCTACCTAAGATTCCCTACTAGTACATATGCTAAAGCCTAACTGACTTTAAGAAAACATGTATTTCCATATTTTTAAACACATCAACTAAGCAAATTATTCAACCAGATCCATTTAAAATCAAGCTTGACTCACAATCTGATCTTAGGCACATGACCAGGATGTTACATGTAATCTACCATGTCTGTCTCTGCATGCAGTATGTGTGTCTCTGCTCATACTATTTCACTGTCTCTACTGGCAAAAAACAGACCACATATATATAAGCAAGACATAACATTCCTTTTTCATTTCAACGGCACACCCTGGATCTTGATTCCACAGCTTAGAGCCTGCTTGTAAAGTAAGAGGCCTAACAGACATGCTGCCTAAGATTCCCTACTAGTACATATGCTAAAGCCTAACTGACTTTAAGAAAACATGTATTTCCATATTTTTAAACACATCAACTAAGGAAATTATTAACCCAGATCCATTTAAAATCGAGCTTGACTCACAGTGCGATCTTAGGCACATGACCAGGATGTTACATGTAATCTACCATGTCTGTCTCTGCATGCAGTATGTGTGTCTCTGCTCATACTATTTCGCTGTCTCTATTGTCAAAAAACAGACCACATATATATAAGCAAGACATAACATTCCTTTTTCATTTCAAAGGCACACCCTGCATCTTGATTGCACAGTTTAGAGCCTATTTCTGAAGTAAGAGGCCTAACACACATGCTGCCTAAGATTCCCTACCAGAACATATACTAAACCCCAACTGATTTAAAAAAAAACATGTACTTCCATATTTTTAAAGACATCAACTAAGCATATTATTCACCCAGATCCATTTAAAATCAAGCTTGACTCACAGTGTGATCTTAGACACATGACCAGGATGTTACATGTAATCTACCATGTCTGTCTCTGCATGCAGTATGTGTGTCTCTGCTCATACTATTTCACTGTCACTACTGGCAAAAAACAGACCACATAAATATAAGCAAGACATAACATTCCTTGTTTATTTCAATGGCACACCCTGTTTCTTCATTGCACAGCTTAGAGCCTACTTGTAAAGTAAGAGGCCTAACAGATGTGCTGCCTAAGACTCCCTACTATTACATATGCTAAAGCCAAACTGACTTTAAGAAAACATGTATTTCCATATTTTTAAACACATCAACTAAGCAAATTATTCACCCAGATCCATTTAAAATCAAGCTTGACTCACAGTGTGATCTTAGGCACATGACCAGGATGTTACATGTAATCTACCATGTCTGTCTCTGCATGCAGTATGTGTGTCTCTGCGCATACTATTTCACTGTCTCTACTGGCAAAAAACAGACCACATATATATATAAGCAAGACATAACATTCCTTTTTCATTTCAACGGCACACCCTGGATCTTTATTCCACAGCTTAGAGCCTACTTGTAAAGTAAGAGGCCTTAACAGACATGCTGCCTAACATTCCCTACTAGTACATATGCTAAAGCCTAACTGACTTTAAGAAAACATGTATTTCCATATTTTTAAACACATCAACTAAGCAAATTATTCACCCAGATCCATTTAAAATCAAGCTTGACTCACAGTGTGATCTTAGACACATGACCAGGATGTTACATGTAATCTACCATGTCTGTCTCTGCATGCAGTATGTGTGTCTCAACTCATACTATTTCACTGTCTCTACTGGCAAAAAACAGCCCACCTATATATAAGCAAGACATAACATTCCTTTTGCATTTCAACGGCACACCCTGCATCTTGATTGCACAGCTTAGAGCCTATTTCTGAAGTAAGAGGCCTAACACACATGCTGCCTAAGATTCCCTACTAGAACATATACTAAAGCCCAACTTATTTTAAAAAAAAACATGTACTTCCATATTTTTAAAGGCATCAACCTAGCATATTATTCACCCAGATCCAATAAATCAAGCTTGACTCACAGTGTGATCTTAGGCACATGACCAGGATGTTACATGTAATCTACCATGTCTGTCTCTGCATGCAGTATGTGTGTCTCTGCTCATACTATTTCACTGTCTCTACTGGCAAAAAGCAGACCACATAAATATAAGCAAGACATAACATTCCTTTTTTATTTCAATGGCACACCCTGTTTCTTCATTGCACAGCTTAGAGCCTACTTGTAAAGTAAGAGGCCAAACAGACGTGCTGCCTAAGATTCCCTACTAGTACATATGCTAAAGCCTAACTAACTTTAAGAAAACATGTATTTCCATATTTTTAAACACATCAACTAAGCAAATTATTCACCCAGATCCATTTAAAATCAAGCTTCACTCACAGTGTTATCTTAGGCACATGACCAGGATGTTACATGTAATCTACCATGTCTGGCTCTGCATGCAGTATGTGCGTCTCTGCTCATACTATTTCACTGTCTCTACTGGCAAAAAACAGACCACAAATATATAAGCAAGACATAACATTCCTTTTTTATTTCAAGGCACACCCTGTTTCTTCATTGCACAGCTTAGAACCTACTTGTAAAGTAAGAGGCCTAACAGACATGCTACCTAAGATTCCCTACTAGTACATATGCTAAAGCCTAACTGACTTTAACAAAACATGTATTTCCATATTTGTAAACATATCAACTAAGCAAATTATACACCCTGATCCATTTAAAATCAAGCTTGACTCACAGTGTGATCTTAGGCACATGAGACACATGTCATGACACACACACAAAGAGAGAAATGACACACAGAAAAAGAGAGATTATGCACGTGCAAAGTGACATGAGACACAGGCACAGAGTACCTTTTAAGCTAAGAGAGGCAAACTGTTAGAAGGCACAGGTGACATTATTGAAAAATGTGAAAATGTAATTCCTTATTTCACACAGACACTCAATGTAATCCTTGACCAAATTTTAAAAGGCAGACATTTTACCTGAAAACATTTCCCATAGTAAATCGTTTTTTACACAAAGCACAGCCCATTTAAATGACCACTACAAAACAAAGCAGAAACCTAACTCATTTCCAAAATACATTTCCAATATGTACCATTCAATTTTTAAAAAGCATTACAAAAAAAGACACATAATGCAAGAATAAAGAAGCACAATATGCTTCTTAATCTTCCCCACACTGCATACAGCAGTGTATCTTCATTATATGAATCATATATCAAATAACACACAGGCACAGAGTAAGGTGAGACACAAGCACAGAGTACCCTTTAAGCTAAGAGAGACAAACAGTTAGAAGGCACAGATGACATTATTGAAACATGTGAAAATGTAATACCATATTTCAAACAGACACTCAGTGTGATCTGTTATATCCTTGTAATGTTGCAATGTTCCATGGTCTCTGTGCTCACTGGATTCCAGAGTGTGGAATCCAGGGAGCAGTACACAGATGAGCAGTCACTAGAGGTGTTGGTCTTGGATCTCCCTGGGGTTGTTACAGTAAATAAACTACTTATTTTAACTTCAACTCTGCTCTACTTGAAGTCATTTCAGTGGCCACGAGGATGGGATCGTTTTGAAGAATTTCAACTGAACTAATGAAGACTTCAGGAAGAAAATCAAATGATGAACTGAAGATTTTCCTTCAACTGATGAATACAACAACCCCAGATTATAATTGAACATTTCTGTGGATTTCCAAAGCATTGATGTATGTATTCAATTTTTTTACCTACATCGTGTTAATGTTTCACCTTTAAAACTTAAATTTTGCGTTTAAAATCCGAACTAATTGATAATCTTCTTGTGGTAAAATCATACCACTTAATCTCACCATTTTGCGCAATTTAATACCTTTGCTTAAGCATTTGCCAAAGTTTAGCGCAATTTCAACAATTTTTTCAACATAACGCAAACCCAACGTTAAAGATCTCCATAAGCTGCCAACGTTCCTTACTTGAAAAACGCTGTGTACTTTTGATTTGACTCCTTCGCGTGCACTCAATCCGGATCCTTCATCGTGTTCGCATCCTCCCAAGCGTCTGCAACAACAAAGCACCGACGTCAGGATACGTCAACGTCACAGCGCATTGCCACGTCACTACGCATACGCAGCGGCCATTTTGAATCACCATGGCAACTTGATGCCATTGATCTTAACGTCGCAACTCGGCTGCAACCTCTTTGTTTACACGCATTTACACGCTACGTGCAATTTCCTTCATTACAATTTAGAAAACGCTGCCAAACTACAATTTCCTTCGTTACAATCTAGAAAACGCTGCCAAACTAGTTCATTTTAATAACGTTTTCTTTTAACATCAAGCATTTCTAAAAACTGGAGCTGCTTAACAACAATATACTACTGCTACAGTCTACAGCTACATTTAACCTGACAACGGTGACTACATTATTTATTTTAATTCAATTGACAACGGTGACTACATTATTTATTTTAATTCATTATTTTAAGCCAAATATGACAACGGTGACTACTTTTATTATTTTAATTAATAATTTTTCTCCATTTTCTTACTGTTATTGTGTGCTTGTTACTACTTCTGTGAATAATATGGATGTTTCATCTTCTGTAATCGCTCCTCCAAAATTTTTACAATCTCCTGGTCCTCCACCTATGAACTGGGAAGATTGGTCAGAATCCTTTGAGACTTATTTAGAGGCAATAGGTGGTGATGTATTTTTACCATCCAGGAAACTAGCTTTATTAAAACACAACTTGGGAGTAGAAGGCAGGAAAGTCTTAAAAACTTTACCTACCATCATTCGCGCCGCTTCTACTGTTGTTGACAATGATGAAGGTAGTGAAACCAGTGAAACAAGCGCAAATGACACATCCATAGATGTATATTCAGATGCATTAAAAGCATTAGAAGAAAATTATGGAAAGAAAACCAGTATTGTAGTTGAAAGGCACAAATTTTTCTCCAGAGCACAACTATCTGGCGAAAATGTGCAACAATATGTGGCATGTTTAAGAACTTTGGCCATTACGTGTAAATTTAAAGATTTACACGAGGAAATAATTAGAGACCAATTTATAAACAGAGTTAAAAACATAAAAATTCAAGAACGTTTACTTGAACTCAAGAATCCATCCTTACAGAAAACACTTGACATTGCCAGAAAAATAGAAAATACTTCCCATTATGTTAAGGAGTTAAGTTCTAAAGATGAGTCAAGTAATGTTAATGCTTTAACTTCTAATTACAAAAAGTCAGATTATAAAAGTGACAATAAAGAATTCAAACCCAATTTCAAAAATAAATCAACATTCACAAAAAAAGTATGTTTCAGATGTGGTAGTCAAAAACACACTGCTGACTTCAATAAATGTCCTGCAAGTAAAGTTACCTGCATTAAATGTAAAAAAATTGGCCACTTTGCCAAGTGGTGTAGGACTGGTGATAATAGCAATTGGAAACGTTCAGTCAATCTCCTTGAACCAAATGTTGAAAGTGATGATGAAGAAATTAACAGCAATGACAATGATATTGAAGTGATGATGCTGCAAGATGACTTTGTCAATGAAATATCTGATGATTATTGCCCACCTAAATGTGAGGTATTAATAAATGAAGTTTACATGATGTTATGGGCAGATTCATGTTCACCATATACCATAATCGATAAAGATATGTGGGAAAATGGGAACAAATACTCTTTAACAACTCCTGATGCACAACCTAAAGGATATTGTGGCATCAAATTACCAATTATGGGTTATTTTGATGCTAAAGTGACTTTCAAAGGAAGATCTTGTACAACAAAAGTATATGTTGTTGAGCGAGGACGTCCACTATTAAGTTGGAAAGATCTTAAAAAGATGGGGTTACTACTTAACCCAAATCATCCTGATCAAGTAGTTTTAGCTCATGATTATCTTGACCAAGTTTTACTAACCAATGAAAATTCATCTTCAAAATGGGAAACTATCTTTCCTAAACTGTTTAGCAAAAATTTAGGATGTCTGATCAAATTCGAACATAAAATCATATTAAAAGCTAACAATACTCCATCTGTCCACAAAGTAAGGAATGTACCTTTTGCACTACGAAATCCTTTAAAGGAAGAATTAAATAGGTTATGTGATGCTAAGGTAATAGAACCTATTGAAGCTTCAGAATGGCTTAGTCCCATCGTTTTAGCTCGCAAAACCAACGGAAAAATTAGAATGTGTGTAGACCTGAGGGATCTAAATAAAAATATTTGGGTGGATAGATATCCTCTACCTCATATAAATGAAATGATCTCTAGTATCAAAAATGCCATGTATTTTTCTTCAATTGATTTGTCAAATGCATATCATCAAATCAAGTTACATGCTGATTCTAAACATCTGACATCTTTCATTACACCGGAGGGTGCTTTTCAATATCTCAGGATGCCATTCGGATTAGCATCAGCGTCCTCAGTCTTTCAGAGAGTCATGTGTAGCATTTTGAAAGATGAACTGAATGTTAGAATTTTTCAAGATGATGTTCTTATTTGGGGCAAAGATTTAACATGTCATGACAAAGCAGTTCACAATGTGTTACAAAAATTACAAGATGCTGGTTTAACTGTGTGTGGCGAAAAGTGCAAGTTTGGAGTGAAAGAAATTGATTATCTTGGTCATACCATCTCAAATGAGGGTGTTAAACCTAAAATGAAATTATTAGATGCTATTGAAAAAGCACCCCACCCCATTAATAAGGATCAATTGCGATCATTTTTAGGACTTGCAGAGTACTATTCTAAATTTGTCCCAAACTTCGCTAATAAAGTACATAGTTTAAGACTACTAATGAAGAAAAATACCTCTTTTGTATGGTCAACGTTATGTCAACAAGCTTTTGAGGACATCAAGAATGATATCACAAAAGCTGTAGCTCTTAAACCGTACGATCCTAAACACCTTTCTATTATTGTGGTAGATTCCCAAGAAACTACCATCTCTGCTACTCCTTTTCCTGACAGACCTTGGGACAAAGTGGCTATCGACATTTGTGGTCCATTTCATGTTAAAGGTATTGAAAACAAATTTGCAATTGTCTTGATGGACTTTCATTCAAAGTGGCCGGAAGTGGCTTTTGTCAAAGATATTAAGGCTTCCAATATAATTGAATTCTGTGAAGGAATCTTTCGTAGAGAGGGCTATCCAAGTATTATCTTATCTGATAACGGTCCTCAATTTATAGCAGAGGAATTCTCAGTTTACCTTAACAAGGTTGGTATTAAACACATGACAACGTCTGTATATAATCCAAGAGAAAATGGTTTAATAGAGAAATTCAACCGTGTGTTGAAAGAATGCATTCAACTGGCCAACAATAATGATGATGATTGCAAAAATGCTGTCAAAGAAATGTTGTGGTGTTACAGGAATACTCCCCACACAGCTACTGGAGTATCTCCATTTTCATTATTAAAAGGGCGTGCGGCTGGATCTAAAGTCAAGCCCGCTTGGATGTCCAAAAACTGTCCAAGTGTAGTTAACAGCAAGATTTTAACAAGTAAGGTTCAACGTTATCAAAACAAATATGTTAATTGTCACAATTCGAAAATCAACAATAGTGGTAGAACATTTAAAGTAGGTGATTGGGTACGTTCACAATTAATGGGAAATCAGAAACCTGGTTCTTCTAAATGGTCTAAACCCAAGCAAATTGTCTCAGTTACTGGTAACATCGTGAAACTAGATGATGGTAAACAATGGAATATAAGAAGCATTGCAAGATGTAATGATCTTGAATGTAAACACATTTGTAGTCAGACAGTACCTTCTCAAAAAACATCTGTTGAAAAGAGAAATGATGTTCCAGTTTATGCATCCACTTCTTTAACCACTGTGCCCAAATGTAATCCAGTTTCCATTTCAATTCCCACCTCAGTGTCTTTATCTACTAGGCCTAAAGGTAAACCTGTATGGATGAAGGATTATGTTTGTTCATGATTTGATAACACTTTGACACATAAAATTGGATTACAGCATGAATTCTTGTTTTTCCTTTAAGTTTTATTTTATTGTTTTTATAGAAAGGGAGATATGTTATATCCTTGTAATGTTGCAATGTTCCATGGTCTCTGTGCTCACTGGATTCCAGAGTGTGGAATCCAGGGAGCAGTACACAGATGAGCAGTCACTAGAGGTGTTGGTCTTGGATCTCCCTGGGGTTGTTACAGTAAATAAACTACTTATTTTAACTTCAACTCTGCTCTACTTGAAGTCATTTCATGATCCTTGACCAAAATTTAAAAGGCAGACATTTTACCAGAAAACATTTTCCATAGTAAATCGTTTTTGACACAAAGCCCAGCCCATTTAAATGACCACTACAAAAACAAAGCAGAAACCTTACTCATTTCCAAAATACATTTCCAATATGCACCATTCGATTTTTAAACAGCATTACAAAAAACATGACACACAATGCAAGAATAAAGAAGCACAATATACTTCTTAATCTTCCCCAGAGTGCATACAGCGGTCTATCTTTATTAAAAATGCTTTGGAAGATATAGAACAGTGTCAGTCACACACACAAGGTTTTCTTAAGCAGATTCTCTGAATAATGCTTCTGTCACTGCAGCCTCAGAATAATGGCACAGATTCCCTCTAATTTCAGACCCACATTCTTGTACATAACCAATCAAAATTCTTCCTACACAAATTCAAAACATAACTGCACATTTTAATTGGTTGTAGATTTCAACACTTTGAAACCCACATAATATTCACCCATCCCCCCAGTGCTCATTCACCCTGTTATCCTGGTAACTCCCACCTAACCCAGCACACAGTTGAAAAGTTCATCATACTATGTTACAAAAGAATCCAGCAAGGATGGTTGACCTCTCAATGTACTAGCTAATCATGTGCAATGTTTCTTTAAATGACTTTTTCTCAACCATTAAAATGACTTCTTTAAAAAAAAAAGCATGCACCTTAATTTTCAGTGGTGAATTTTAACCTCTTCAGCGCGGCGTAAATTCATGCGCTGTGCTGAACGTTCTATTAGCCCTATGGACACATGACGGAACGGTTCCGTCATGAGCACAGGCCAACCGACGCTCATGACGGAACCGTTCCGTCATGAGCACCGAAGGGGTTAAGAAAGCACCAATCATTTCTTTTTCATAATTCCTACTTTCAAACTGCCATTTCATTTCCACAACTCATCTGAATACAAGCACATCTACCTTCAAGATGCCAAAAGTCTGGTTTGTGGGTCATAGCTTTGTCTACTGGAGTGAACAATTTGCAAGTAACAGAGGTATTTACAACCTTGATTTACTAAATGTGGACATTGTGTGGATTGGACAGAGAGGATTAAGAAGTCATCAATTGATACCATTGATAAAATCCTTTATGCATCTACCACACCCTGACCTCATAATTGTGCACTGTGGTGGCAATGACCTGGGCACTTTGACTGGGGTAGGTCTGGAAATGCTTTTAAAGGACATCTTTGGGCAATTGATGTCACTTTTTCCCAAAACTGCCTTGGTATTTTCTAATATATGCCAAAGGCAAAAATGGAACTGGTCCAACCAATTTTGTCCACAGATTGAGAAAGCAAGGAAACATGTAAATAAATCTGTTTCTGCTTTCCTCAGAGACTATGGTATGGCTTCCATTTACCACAACAACTTGCGTTACAACATGCAAGGCATCTATAGGAGAGATGGTGTACATTTTACAGATGAGGGGAATAGAGTCTTCCTCTTGAATTTGAGACTCTGCATTGGTACCTACTTGTAGGTACAAAAAAACACCCACATAACACAACAGCTCTTTTCAGAGCTACCCTACCTCTAAGCACTCTAAATTATTTTTTTACTCTCATTTTTTACACTGTTTTTCCCCGTGGTGCGCTCAGGGTGTGCTTACCGGTGAGCATACATGGGAACGCACCCAGTGCTTACCCCACGATTTAAAAAAAAAAAAAGAGTTTTTTTGCCCTTCAGGGTCCTTCTAGGCCCCCCTTAGAAAACCTATGGGGTCAGGGGGTGTCTACCCTGCCCCCTTTTAATCATTTCCCCCTTTTTATTTTTACCTCTTGTGTCTCGATTCTACCGAGACACAAGATGGCGGACTCTCCGGACTGTTTAGAATGTTGACAGACATCCGACAGCCAATCAGCTTTCCGCTCGCGCACTCCCGTAGCGCGCCGGGTGCGCTCCCCGGTACGCGTACCGGTGAGCGCTCGGAGCGCGCCTATAGATATATATGTGTTTTTGAAGTAAATTTTCGAAAAAACCACTGGAGCAATTTTCACCAAATATAGCAAAGGCACATCTGCGTACCAGTCCCTACAATTTTGCAAAGTTTGATGTAATTCAGTTCAGCAGTTCGGGCTGTAGCCTTGTCAATTCGTCCTATGGAAATTAACATGGGGAAAACACGTTTTGGGACCCCCCTTTTTTCTCAGCCCCCACTTCACGAATCCCCCCGAAACTTTCAGGGAAGGAGCGGAGCGGAGCTGGCCAAACATTTGGAAAATTAGACGCAAATTCCTCAACCGGCGCCAAAGTTATTTCCAATAGAATTTTGCAGATTTCCTATGGTAGCTAGGTTCTAACTATAGCTACCTACTGGCGACCGCCAGTAGGTAATATATATATATATATATGGCGACCGCCAGTAGGTAATATATATATATATATTACCTACTGGCGGTCGCCAGTAGGTATATATAGTTAGGATTTTTTCTCTATGGGATTTTTGAAAATTCTATGTCTAATAACTTTGGCGTTTGTGGACGGAATTGGCTGAAATTTTCAGGAAAATGGCACAGTTTGTTTCTGAGCAGCCCTTAAAAATTTGGGGGGGGTTCGTCAAGGGGGGGCCGAGAAAAAAGGGGGGTCCCAAAACGTGTTTTTAACATTGAGTTTTCCATAGGGCGGTTGGCCTCACTTTTAGCCCGAACGGCTGAATGGATTTGCACGAAACTTGGCAAAATTGTAGGGACTGGTAGCCCGATGTGCCTTTTGTAGGTCTCAATATATGTGCTTCAGTGGATTTTGAGAAATTAACGTTCAAAAAAAGATATATATCTGTAACAGCGGACCGGGCAGCGCTCCAGTTCGCGTACTTTTCGCGCAACGGAGCTTTGTGAAGCGAAGCTGATTGGTTCTCCGGCGTCTGTAAACATTCCAAACAGTCCGTAGCGGCCGCCATCTTGTCTCTCGGTAGGATCGAGAGACAAGAGGAGGCCAAAGCGAAGGGGCAAATGACCATAAGGGGGCATAGTAGATCCTCGCTGACCCCCTAGGTTTGATGTGGAGGTTTTAAAAGGGCCCCGCGGGGCAAAAAAAATAAATAATAATAATAATCGAACGGCTGAATGGATTTGCACGAAACTTGGTAAAATATTAGGGACTGGTAGCCCGATGTGCCTTTGCTAGGTCTCAATATATGTGCTCCAGTGGATTTTGAGAAATTAACGTTCAAAAAAAGATATATATCTGTAACAGCGCTCCGCTTCGCGTAACGGAGGTTTGCGAAGCTGATTGGTTCTCCGGCGTCTGTAAACATTGCAAACAGTCCGTAGCGGCCGCCATCTTGTCTCTCGGTAGGATCGAGAGACAAGAAGCGAAGGGGCAAATGACCATAAGGGGGCATAGTAGATCCTCCTTGACCTCTTAGGTTTGATGTGGAGGTTTTAAAAGGGCCCCGCGAGGCAAAAAAAATAATAATAATAATAATCGAACGGCTGAATGGATTTGCACGAAACTTGGCAAAATTGTAGGGACTGGTAGTCCGATGTGCCTTTGCTAGGTCTCAATATATGTGCTCCAGTGGATTTTGAGAAATTAACGTTCAAAAAAGATATATATCTGTAACAGCGCTCCGCTTCGCGGAGATAAAATTATATCTGTATTATCTAGCTGTTGCTAACACCAGTTAGCGACGGCTAGTAGGAGATAACGACCATCTTGGGCCCCACTTTGCATGTGAGTGATATTTATCACTAATGACATGCAAAGTGGGCATGCCAAGATGTTAGCGACTGGAAACAGTCGCTAACATCGCTATCTCCTATTATCAACTTTTGGAAATATTCGCGATAAGCGCGAATATCTCCAAAAGCTAGCACCTGCCCTGAGCAGTTCTAAGGCATGTTATCCAATGGGAGGTGGATAACATGGCTAAGAGCATTAGCTCGGTAATGCATGAATATCGCTGAGTTTTCAGCGATATTAATGCATTGCGGTCGTTTTTTATCGTATTTGCGATAAACCTTGATAATAGCAAGGTTTATCTGCGATAATTTCTGACGATGCTTAGCGGTAAAAAAATCGTTGCTAAGCATCGTTAGGGATAAATATCGCTTAACTTTGGTAATATGCCCCAACGTCTGTTAACGTTCGATTCGAAGGAAATCAGGAAGTGTTGAAAAACATTGTCTGCGCCATCTTGCCTTTTTTCAAATGCCACACTTTTGTCGTGCACGGCAGTCATTTTAGATGCCTTGACCAGACCCACTCTGTGCACGCTGTCGATCCTTAGCATGACTCCCCACCCTCGCAAGCATCTCCCCCAGGCAGTGGTCACCCCCGCTCTCTGTCTTATGCATGGGTAATAAACCACCCCCCATCTGCGCTGCTCTTCCCTGAGAATCACACCCTGTGCCCGCCCGACACCTCCCTTTCGCCCTATTCACTACCGCACCCTCTGACACTCCTTTTCCTCTGTGTCCGATTGTCCAGGCCGGTCCTAGGGTATAAGCTAGCCCTGCAGATGTAGTTTATGGCCCCAGCTGTAAAGAATCACCCCTCTTCAAAGGAGTTATAGTAGATCAAGGCCCACACTCGATGAGATCCGTCACAGCAGACGCGTTCCTATTATCTGAAAACCATCCTGTATTGTGATTGGGGAGGGGACCGAGCCTGAAGCGGAAGATTCCAGGGATGACTCTTTGTACATCAAAGTTTTTACAATTATGTGTCACATTAAAAATATATAGCACTCCAACAAAGTAGTAAGATTATAAAACTTTAATAACTTATAAATATATACAAGAAAACAAAAACAGTAATAACATATAAACATTTTTAGGGAAAAACAACGAAGTAGCGGTCGGCTGTGCGAATAGTCCCAACGCAGCACAACGTCCAGATTTCTGGCGTGGGGCGTCGCGGGGGGTGGGTCATCAGTAGCAAACTGTTGTGCGAATAGTTCCAAGGCAGCAGAACGATGGCACCAAGGTGATGTCCAGTAAGTTGCCGCACTGGTTTTGGTATCCTACAATGCTGCTCCGAATAACGGCGTGGGGCGCCCCGGGGGAGGCGGCATGAACGGGCCTCTCCAGGTGGAGTGTCATCTGTTGTACTGGGGCGCCCCTTTACCGTTTCAGTTGCCATTCCGTCCGTTTTTGGTCCACTGTGTCAAAAGCCGCAATTCAGCTGAGTTGCGCCCACTCTTGCGGTGCAGCGATAGGCGGCTGTCACAGGACTCTCAAAATGGCGGCAGGCTCTTTCCTTTTTGGGCCTGGTCCACTGAAATGGCCCTGGGACACCTTGGAAATCGGACGCTTGTCTGCTAGGTCTTGGACCCCATTCTCGAAAGCATTCCCTCCGCCTTGAGGATTTATCAAAAGTTTTGGGGGCCCCCGACTCCTGTAGGCTTCTGGTGGGGAGCGGTTGCCATGATTGCTCGCGGAATGACCACGACGGAGCTACGAGATGGTGGTGCTCTCATGCTGAAGCCAGCTTCAGTCTGAAACATCCAGAAACAAGGTGGGGCTTTCATCGTTTGGGAAAAAAAAAAGTTTTCATCCAATGAAAAGTGTTGTTTTTAGGTCATATGATCAAGCCTTCCATCATTAGGAAACCAAAAGTAAAATGAACCAATGAAAAGTTTTATAAACAAGTCACATGACCTGTTATGCGGCATAGGGTATAAAATGCGGAGAAAATACGTTGGCACGTGAGGCGGCGTCAGTAGCGGACCGATGTGCGAATAGGCCGAAGGCAATACAACGCGCCAAGATCCGGATGGCACCGAGGTGGTGTCCAGCAAGTTGCAGCACTGGTGTGGCCATCCTACAATGCTGAAAGTCGGCGTGGGGCGCCCCGTTGGCCTGTGAGTTTGCGTCAGTAGCGGACCGATGTGCGAATAGGCCGAAGGCAGCACAACGCGCCAAGATCCGGATGGCACCGAGGTGGTGTCTAGTAAGTTGCCGCACTGGTGTGGCCATCCTACAATGTTGAAAGTCGGCGTGGGGCGCCCCGTTGGCCTGTGAGATGGCGGCAGTAGCGGACCGATGTGCGAATGGGGCCAAAGGCAGCGCAACAATATTTTCGGAATAGAAGACACCACAAGGCGCTGAGATGCCAAGATCCGGATGGCACCGAGGTGGTGTCTAGCAAGTTGTGGCACTGGTGTGACCATCCTACAATGGTAAAAGTCGGCGTGGGGCGCCCTGTTGGCCTGTGAGATGGTGTCAGTAGCGGACTGATGTGCGAATGGGGCCAAAGGCAGCGCAACAATATTTTCTGACTGACACCACAAGGCGCTGAGATGCCAAGATCCGGATGGCACCGAGGTGATGTCTAAGTTGCGGACCGATGTGCGAATGGGGTCAAAGGCACCGCAACAATATTTTCTGTATGGAAGATACCACTAGGCGTTGAGATGCCAAGATCCGGATGGCACCGAGGTGATGTCTAGCAAGTTGCTGTACTGGTGTGGTCATCCTACAATGCTGAAAGTCGGCGTGGGGCGCCCCATTAGCCTGTGAGGTGGCGTCAGTAGCGGACCGATGTGCGAATAGGCCGAAGGCAGCACAACGCGCCAAGATCCGGATGTCACCGTGGTGGTTTCATAGTTGAGAGGCACTTCATCTGCAGTGGGGTGCCGAGATCCGGATGGCACCGAGGTGATGTCTAGCAAGTTGCTGTACTGGTGTGGTCATCCTACAATGCTGAAAGTCGGCGTGGGGCGCCCCATTAGCCTGTGAGATGGCGTCAGTAGCGGACCGATGTGCGAATGGGGCCAAAGGCAGCGCAACAATATTTTCTGAAGAGAAGACACCAAAAGGCGCTGAGATTCCAAGATCCGGATGGCACCGAGGTGGTGTCTAGCAAGCTATGCAGTTGAGTTGTGTGCGCACTTGCGGCGAATAGGTCGAAGGCAGCATAACAATGTTTTCTGAATAGAAGACACCACAAGGCGTTGAGATTTGGTTACCACCGAGGTGATGTCTAGCAAGTTGCCGCACTGGTGTGGCCATCCTACAATACTGCTCCGAATAACGGCGTGGGGTGCCCGAAGGGGGGGGGGGGAGGCGGCGTGAACGGGCCTTCCTAGGTGGAGGCTCGTCTGCTGTAGTGGGGCGCCCCTTTACCGTTTCAGTTGCCATTCAGCTGAGTTTCGGCTGCTCTTGATGCTACAGCGACAGGCGGCTGCAACAGGACTCTCAAAATGGCGGCCTGTTCTTTGGATTTGGGCCTGGTCCACTAAAATGGCCCTGGGACACCTTAGAACTCGGACGCTCGTTTTTTTTTTTCCTTTCCTGTACATGCAAAAAAAGGTAAATGCCCGGTACGTTACACGCTTCATCTGCCACGATGAACTCTCCAGAGGAACCGAAAAAAAATATAGTTATGGTAACTATACCATGCATCGTCATATGGAGAGGTGGCACCAATTAATTATAGTGCTGCATAAAAGAGAGATTTGGAGGAGAAACCCTGACCTGCTAGTACATTCATCAAAGAAGTGGCACTGACAGCATCAGAGGCAAGGGAAACGGTCCCAAATATTTAGAAGAACTTTGGAAAGATTAAAATGACATGTTTAGATTGTGGCAAATTAATTTCATGTGGACAGATGAGTGTTACTCTAATAAATACAGCATATGAACATCATCATAGTCGATGGTTGGTAGAGACATTTTGACTATATCCTGGACCTGCCCGTCCTCGCCCAAAATGGCGCCGGAATAAATGGGACTCGTAACTCCTTGTTGTGTACTGGTTGCAGAACCTTGAAATCACGAGATACGTATGCAGTTTTGAAGCACATGGCGGGCGGGGACGAGAATTGATTGAATATTTTGACATCCCTATTGATATTAAGTTCTGATGTGTTATTGATTACTGTACTATTGAAAGTTCGAATTAACGTCACCCATGGTACTTGCCCGCAAATGTATATCTAGATAATTTTATTGTAACTGGCCCTGTCGTATTTTAATTATAAAATGTACGTCCACCGATTCCGTAACTGTTAGACACCTTAGTTCTAGCAACCTAATGGCCCGCCCGTTACGTTCCTCTACAGTGTAAATGTCTACTCATCATATACGATTACAGTTTGCTCCGTGGCCGGCCCACGTGGTTATAGGCTCGTATTTGTATAATGAAATTTTCACAATAAAGGTTTTTAAAAGAAAACATGGTAGTAGTATATACATTGGTAAAGTTTTTAATAATAGTCACTGTTTTAGAATCATTAAAAGGCAAGTGAAATAAAGCAGACCAATTACATGAAGGGTAAAAGGTATAATACGAAGGAACGCAGTAAAGATAAATGGTCAAGGGCTGTTGTGTTTTCTATTCCTGCAACATAAAGTGATCGATAAGAATCTCATATTCAGGCGTATCGGCGACTAAGACAGCAGGTCGACCCTCTTTTGCTCAACGGCTCCGTCATGGGACGAAGAAACGCTCTTTTTCTCGAAAAAAGAATATATTTTACTTGCAGGACAGTTGTAAATTTTCCGGGAAAGTACATTAGCCTGGAACATTATAACATATATTTAAGAAAAAATAATGTTCGGAAGTAATAAAAAGCGTAATTTTTAGGTCATATGACCAAGCCTTTCATCATTAGAATAAGAAAAGTAAAATGAACCAATGAAAAGTTTTATTAACAAGTCACATGACTTGTTATGCTTACGTTACGCGCTGCGCGCCCCGGATGACTTCCGGATGCGCTAACGCGGCGCGTCATATGACGCATTACGCGACAACGCAGGTCCAGAATATAGTCAAAATGTCTCCACCAACCAGCGGTCGGAACACAACCCCTTTCAGCAGGCTAAATAGTGCTGTTAAATGACAACAGAAGGGACAGGCAACAAGAACCATCAGTCAAAGAGGGGAGGGCTAGTTCTTCTCTACCGGGTTACATTGGGGCGCTACCGGAACTGATCGAATTGGTAGTCTACAGTGTTTCTTGATGTTTCAGACTGAAGCTGGGGTTAGCATGAGAGCAGTACCATTTCGTAGCTCCGTCGTGGCCATTCCGCAACCAATCATGGCAGCCGCTCTTTATCGTTATTTTGGGCGGGGTGGGTGGCGGAGCCGAGCTGTTTTGCAGCCATCATTGTGTGGAGTTCAGTTCATTTCACTAGTTTTGTATTTGTCATGAGGGGTTGTTCCTAATGTTTCTATTTTAGCGAGGTCAAAAAGAGATCCCGTTAGTGGCCTACTGATTTTGCTCGATTCCTTTTCTTTTTTTTTTACACGATTTTTCGTTATCTGCAAAGACTAAACAGAGTATTGCGACTCTGTGTTTGTTTGTAAATAGAGAATGAACCAAAGAGAACCAATTCTAAAACAGTAAATACTTGGATAACAATCAATCAAATGGAGAGAGAAGCAGGCACGACGTATTACAACGGGGGCAAAGGCCTGCGTTAACTACCCTTAACTATGTGCAAAGAGAGAGTACTCCTAATAGAAATGAGGGGGGGGGGCACCATTCAAAGCAGATCAGTGTGCATAAACACGAAAATGTTTTCACTTACCACGTACTTGACATTCGAGAGCTTATGATATTTGCTATTAAAAAACCATTGAAATTCACTGAAAAAAACATAGGTTATAGATCATATATAGTTAGGAATTAGCATTTACAAAACCTTGAAAATTCACTGAAAAAACCATAGGTTATAGACCATATATAGTTAGGAATTAGCATTTAAAAAACCTTATTTTACTCACACAAAACCATTGAAATTCCATATATAGTTAGTTGCACTAACTATATATCGCGCACCCGCAATCCACTGCTGATGATGTCACATATTACATCATTCATGACATGGTCAGTGACATCACTGATGACATCACTGATGACATCTCAAATGACATCACTGATGACATCACTGATGACATCTCATTTGACATCAATGACCACATCACTGATGATATCATTCATGTGACAATACAATGCATCTCCTCATATTTTAATATAACCTCTGTTTCACCCAGTGTTAAATACAGAGTATAATTTTTGAAACCATTGACACACCAATACTAGTTACTACATATGTACTCACTGATTCCTACGTCTACACACACATTCACTCATTCACCCATACAATCATTCATACATACAATCACTCATCTTTACAACACTATCATATGCACTCATACACCTATACAGACACTCACACTCTGCCACTCATCCATGGAGTTACTCACACACCTAGTCAGTCCTGTAAAGAATCAATCACACTTCCATTTTCTTGTCTATACAGTTAAACATAGAGCACCTTATATTTTCAAACATATACTAACACATACTTACCTTGTTATACAATCATTGATATAAGTACACATTGATCTGCACAGAGTCACACACCTCCCAGCCAGCCACACACACACTCAGTCTCCCATACAAATACTTGGACAATCAATCAATAACCCATATAGTTACTCATATAGCTATTGATCAACACATGCAACAGTTTACAGAACAACAGACATAATGATGCACAAATTAAGACAGTTTAGTCACTAACCCATGCACTCAGTGAGACACATTTAATCACTCACTCATACAGTCAGTCATGCACCTACTAAATCCTTCGTCCAGACACTTATACATCCACTCATTCTTCAATATGTAAGACATATTTAAACTTTACAGAAACATAAAATCACTGGATGTTGTTATCAGTGATGTCATCAGTGATGTCATTTGAGATGTCATCAGTGATGTCATCAGTGATGTCACTGACCATGTCATGAATGATGTAATATGTGACATCATCAGCAGTGGATTGCGGGTGCGCGATATATAGTTAGTGCAACTAACTATATATGGAATTTCAATGGTTTTGTGTGAGTAAAATAAGGTTTTTTAAATGCTAATTCCTAACTATATATGGTCTATAACCTATGGTTTTTTCAGTGAATATATATATATATGTATATATATATATATATATATTACCTCCTGGCGGTCGCCAGTAGGTAGTTATAGTTAGGACCTAGTTTCCATAGGAAATCCGCAACATTCTATTGGGAATAACTTTGCGCCTGTGGACGAATTTTCGCAAATTTCTCAAATTAGGTGGCCAGTTCCGCTCCGCTCCTTCCCTGAAAGTTTGGGGGGATTCGTTAAGCGGGGGCCGAAATAAAAGGGGGGTCCCAAAACGTGTTTTCCCCATGTTAATTTCTATAGGGCGGTTGGACTCACTTTTAGCCCGAACGGCTGAATGGATTCCCACGAAACTTGGCAAAATTGTAGGGACTGGTAGCCCGATGTGCCTTTGCTATGTCTCAAGATATGTGCTCCAGAGGATTTTGAGTAATTTAGGTTAAAAAAAATATATATATCTATAAGCGCGCCCCGGTACGCGCACCGGGGAGCGCTCCAGCACGCTAAGCGAGTTAGCGCGTGGAAAGCTGATTGGCTCTCGGGTGTCTGTCAACATTCCAAACAGTCCGTAGCGGCCGCCATCTTGTGTCTCGGTAGGATCGAGACACAAGAGGTGGCAAAAACAAAAGGGGAAATGACCAAAAGGGGGCAGAGTAGACCCCCCCTGACCCCATAGGTTTGATGTGGGGGCCATAAAAGGGCTTTGCGGGGCAAAAAACGGCGAGCATACCGGGGAGAGTACCATGAGGAAAACCCAGTGAAACAGTAAAATAATAATTTAAAGTGCTTAGAGGTAGGGTAGCTTTGCATAGAGTTGTTGTGTTGTGTTGGTGATTTAAGTACCAGCATGTAGGTACCAATACAAAGTCTTAAATTCCATGTACACCGTCTCCTCTGTAGATAATTTGCATGTTGTTACAGAAGTTATTGTGGTATATGGAATCCATACCATAGTCTGTCAGGAAAGCAGAAACATCAGGGAGGCAGGAGATGAAAAAGAGATGTGAAATACACATTGGAGATAATATAGTGGGAGAAAGGAAGTAACTATGAGCAAAATTACTATGTAACACAAAAAAGTTGCGCAGTATACTATAAGTCTCACTTTATATTATATTCATTTTGGTACTATTTCATGAATCACATATAAAAAAGAATAATGTCTAGAACAATGTTTAATTATTAAATAAAAATTTATTGCTGTGATTTTTCAAAATTTAAAAGAACTTCCAACATTATATCGTCAGGAATGTCCTCATTTTGAGTCCATGATTCCATTTCTTCCACACAATTAACTAACTCTTTGTCCAGAGATTGAGCCATAAAGTCAAAGTCTTCCTCAAGATTGTTCTCCAGAACAATTTCGAAAGAAATATTTGTTTTTCCTTCCATTTTCTTGCTGTAAATTGCATTAAAAATAAATATATCAGTAGAGTTAGGGCAGTGTTGGGTTTAAGTTTAGACAGGTACTTCTGAGTTTTTAACAGTGAAGTTATCTTTGGGCAGTGTATGGTATCAGGCAGGAAGTAGAAATATCAAAAAAGTGTATGTGAAGAAGCCTAAGTAATTTCATAATTATACCAGAGAAGCCTAACTCAATCTATAACTATAACAGAGAAGCCTATCTCAATCTATAACTATAACAGAGGGACAGTAAAAAACTATCAGAAAACGTTTTTACAAATTAACTTAAAGTGCCCCTTACAAATTAACAACTTACCTTATTAAAAGGTGATGAAGATAAATGGAGAAAATTCTTTAAAGATGTACCTCAGGTAGTTGTAGTCAAAATGGCTGTGCTTTCCTCTCATTTTTCATTTATATTCATGTACATAACCAATCAAATGTCAGGAAATAAAAGTAGAAAATGAAAGTAACATTTTAATTAGTTGTAAATTCTAACACTTCATATGTGTTTTTGTCATGTAATTTACCTCAGGATATTTAGAAAGGGCTACAGCCCAAATGGCTCAATGGAATTCCACCAAATTTGGGAAAATGGTAGGGACTGGTATGTAGTAGGGCCTATTCTATATTTGGTGAAAGTCTCTCCAGTGGTTTTTATATAAATTACCTTTTAACATTTTTTGGGAGCGCTCACCGGTGCGTGCCCCGGTACGCGTACCGGCAGCGCTACGGGAGTCCTCCATCTTGTGTTTCGGTAGATTTGAGACACAAGATGGAGGACAAACAACGTTGGGAATGAGTAAAAGGGGACACGGTAGAGACCCTCTGATCCCCTAGGTTTTCTGAGGGGGGCTTAGGAGGCTCATATAGGCCCCAAAAACTATTTTTTTTTAACTTTTTCGCGGGGGAAGCGCCCGGTACGCATACCGGGGAGCATACCGGGGAGCGTACTTTGGTGAAAATTAGTGAAAAAAGTTAGAGTAAAATAATCATTTTGAGTGATCAGATGTAGGGTAGCCCTGAAAAGAGCTTTTGGGTTCTGTGGCTGATGTAGGTACCTACAAGTAGGTTCCAATGCACAGTCTTAAATTCAGGAGGAATATTCTATTCCCCTCATCTGAGAAGTGTACGCCATCTCCTCTGTAGATAACTTGCATGTTGCAACGCAAGTTATTGTATATTGAACCCATTCCATAGTCTCTCATGTAAGCAGAAACAGATTTATTCACATGTTTCCGTGCTTTCTCAAATTGTGGACAAAATTGGTTGGACCACTTCCATTTCTGTCTTTGGCATATATTGGAATATACCAAGGTTGTTTGTGGAAAAAGTGTCATCAATTGCCCAAAGGTGTCCTTTAAAAGCATCTCCAGACCTACCCCAGTCAAAGTGCCTAGGTCATTTCCACCACAGTGCAAAATTATGAGGTCAGGGTGTGGCAGATGGTAAAAGGTTTTCACTAATGGTATCAATTGATGACATCTCAATCCTCTTTGGCCAATCCACTTGATGTGCACATTTGGTAAATCAAGGTTGTGAAAATTTCTGATAGCTGCATACCTTTGAGCCCAGTGAATGTAGCTATGTCCAATAATCCAGACAGAGTACATGGTGAGAGGAGGTTCCGGTGCAGTCAGATTAAGTGTAGGAATGAAATGGCAGTTGGAACAGTAGGAGTTTGCAAAAACAAAACTGTGGAGTTTCAGTGCTCTTGAATCACAAGCAATGATTGGTGGATTCAGATAGTTGAAAACTGAAAGTTAGGGTGCATGGTTCTGTTCTGTGAAAGAAATAATTTGAATGGTTAAGAAAAAGTCATTTAAAGAAACAATGCACTGGATAAGCTGGTGTATTGAGAGGTCAAACATCCTTGCTGAGTTCATTTGCAACATTGTAGAATAAACTTTTAACCCTGAGAGGTGAGTGAGAAGGGAGTGGCTATAGTAACAGGTAGAAAGGGCTTAGGGGGGGGAGGGTGTTGGTTTGAAAATAGAGAGGGAAGAGTTTTAATTGGTTAACATGAGGGATATGTGTGTAGAATTAGAGGTTTTCTGTGCCATTCATGGTTGCAGTGCATGGAGTACATACCTTTTGCTCTGCTAAAGAAATATTGGTGTGTGTATCTGACACTGTTCTCAATCTCCCAAATCATTTGTAAAGGTGAGTTATGATTCATTCAATATAGATAGAGAGTTCAGATTAGGAAGCACATTGAGCTTCTTTGCTGTTGGTTTGTGTGATGCTTTTTGAAACTGCATGGTATCAATATTTGCAAGATAGAGGATTTGTATTTTGTGAAATAGTGAGGTTTTAGTAGTGAAATTGAATGCTTGTACATAGGATCTGCGCTCTGTTTCTAAAATGTTATTTAAAAAACGATTTTAGGGCAAATCAATGGGTTTCAGTAGTGAAATTGAATGCTTGTACATAGGACCTGTGCTCTGTTTCTAAAATGTTATTGTAAAAACGATTTTGGGGAAAATCAATGGCTTTTACATTTTTGAGAAGGAATAAATAGTGTGTGCATGATTACATAAAAATATTTGAACCTTTCACAATCATGTCACCTGTGTTACCTCAGATTAGGAAGCAGACTGAGCTTCTTTGCTGTTGGTTTGTGTCATTTTTTGGGTAGTGCTTGGTAGGAATGTTTGCAATAGAGAGGAAATGTATTTTGTACAATAGTGAGTTTTCAGTACTGAAATGGAATGCTTGTACATAGGACCTGCGCTCTGTTTCTAAAATGTTATTCAAAAAACGATTTTGGGGCAAATCAATGGCTTTTACATTTTTGAGAAGAAATAAATAGTGTGTGCATGATTACATAAAAATATTTGAACCTTTCACATTCATGTAACCTGTGTTACCTCAGATTAGGAAGCAGACTGAGCTTGTTTGCTGTTGGTTTGTGTCATTTTTTTGGTAATGCTTGGTAGGAATGTTTGCAAGAGAGAGGAAATGTATTTTGTAAAATAGTGAGTTTTCAGTACTGAAATGGAATGCTTGTACATAGGACCTGCGTTCTGTTTCTAAAATGTTATTCAAAAAACGATTTTGGGGCAAATCAATGGCTTTTACATTTTTGAGAAGGAATAAATAGTGTGTGCATGATTACATAAAAATATTTGAACCTTTCACAATCATGTCACCTGTGTTACCTTAGATTAGGAAGCAGACTGAGCTTCTTTGCTGTTGGTTTGTGTTATTTTTTTGGTAATGCTTGGTAGGAATGTTTGCAATAGAGAGGAAATGTATTTTGTAAAATAGTGAGTTTTCAGTACTGAAATGGAATGCTTGTACATAGGACCTGCGCTCTGTTTCTAAAATGTTATTCAAAAAACGATTTTGGGGCAAATCAATGGCTTTTACATTTTTGAGAAGGAATAAATAGTGTGTGCATGATTACATAAAAATATTTGAACCTTTCACAATCATGTCACCTGTGTTACCTCAGATTAGGAAGCAGACTGAGCTTCTTTGCTGTTGGTTTGTGTCATTTTTTTGGTAATGCTTGGTAGGAATGTTTGCAATAGAGAGGAAATGTATTTTGTAAAATAGTGAGTTTTCAGTACTGAAATGGATTGCTTGTACATAGGACCTGTGCTCTGTTTCTAAAATGTTATGTTATGTTATGTTATTGTCAGCTTGTATAGCGCCAATTCACCTGCAGGTCTCAGGGCGCTTTGACCGCAAAACACAACAACCGATTTAGCCGAAAGGGAGTGGAAGAACTGGCCAAGACTAGACTGGGCTGAGCGTTGCTCTGAAAAGAATTGTTTTTAAGGCTTTCCTGAAACGGAGTAGATTGCCATCCTTGCGGAGGGCCTCAGGCAAATCATTCCAGAGCTTAGGTAGTAGGACGGAGAAAGATCTCCCGCCCTTTGTGGCCAGTCTGAACCGGGGGCATACAAGCAGTTGGGCGTCAGAGGACCTGAGGCTTCTTTCAGGTCTGTAAATCTCTAGCTGTTCCTTAATGTACGCCGGGGCTTGTCCATAGATGGATTTGTGGGCTATACAGAGGCTTTTGAAGACTGACCTATGCCCAACTGGCAGCCAATGAAGGCTCTGTAATAGCGGAGAGGCATGTGCTCTTCTTGGGAGTTTGAAGATGAGTCTAGCTGCGTCGTTTAAGACCACCTGCAATCTGTTGATTGAAGTTTTTGGTAGGCCCTGGTAGAGCGCATTTCCATAATCAAGCCTCGATAGTATGGTGGCAGAAACTACCGTGCGAAGCATTGACTGGGAAAGAAGTGGAACTAATTTGCGCAGCTGCCTTATGAGACCAGTGCAGGTTCCAACCACAGTGGAGATCTGACTGACCATTGAGAGGGCACTGTCTATCTTAATGCCTAGAGTTTTGACTGCGTCGGCTGGCTTAGGGGTCGAGCCCAATTCCTGAGGCCAATATAGGTCACTCCAGGGCGAGCAGTTTGATGAAACTATCAGTACCTCGGTTTTTTCGGGGTTTATTTTTAGGAGGTTCGTGGACATCCAATGGACTGTATATCTGAGCACCTCCTGTGCGTGTCACTGAACCTGTATAGTGTTGTCTATGCTCAACAGTAACTGTGTATCGTCGGCATATTTGAACACACCGCAGCCCATTTCAGCTAGTGTGTTTATCAGAGGTTGAAGGTATAGGTTGAACAGGAGTGGGGACAATGCTGAGGCCTGGGGGACTCCACATGTCAGGTCTCCCACTCCTGATATCCTATCTCCCAGCTGGATCCTCTGTGTTCTCCCGGATAGAAAAGATTCCAACCATCGGTAGGCTGAATCCCGAACCCCAAAACCGGCCAACCTGTCCAAAAGTAGGGTATGGCTGACAGAATCGAACGCCGCTGAAAGATCTAGTATTATCAGGGCGCTCGGTTTTTTCCTGTCAGCCATCCCTCTGAAATGTTATTCAAAAAACGATTTTGGGGCAAATCAATGGCTTTTACATTTTTGAGAAGGAATAAATAGTGTGTGCATGATTACATAAAAATATTTGAACCTTTCACAATCATGTCACCTGTGTTTCCTCAGATTAGGAAGCAGACTGAGCTTCTTTGCTGTTGGTTTGTGTCATTGTTTTGGTAATGCTTGGTAGGAATGTTTGCAATAGAGAGGAAATGTATTTTGTAAAATAGTGAGTTCTCAGTACTGAAATGGAATGCTTGTACTTAGGACCTGCGCTCTGTTTCTAAAAATGTTATTTAAAAAACGATTTTGGGTCAAATCAATGGCATTTACATTTTTGAGAAGGAATAAATAGTGTGTGAATGATTACATAAAAATATTTTAATTTTTCACAATCATGTCACCTGTGTTACCTCAGATTAGGAAGCAGACTGAGCTTCTTTGCTGTTGGTTTGTGTCACTTTTTTGGTAATGCTTGGTAGGAATGTTTGCAATAGAGAGGAAATGTATTTTGTGAAATAGTGAGTTTTCAGTACTGACATGGAATGCTTGTACATAGGACCTGCGCTCTGTTTCTAAAATGTTATTCTAAAAACGATTTGGGGGCAAATCAATGGCTTTTATATTTTTGAGAAGGAATAAATAGTGTGTGCATGATTACATAAAAATATTTGAACCTTTCACAATCATGTCACCTGTGTTACCTCAGATTATGAAGCAGACTGAGCTTCTTTGCTGTTGGTTTGTGTCATTTTTTCGGTAATGCTTGGTAGGAATGTTTGCAAGAGAGAGGAAATGTATTTTGTAAATAGTGAGTTTTCAGTACTGAAATGGAATGCTTGTACATAGGACCTGCGTTCTGTTTCTAAAATGTTATTCAAAAAACGATTTTGGGGCAAATCAATGGCTTTTACATTTTTGAGAAGGAATAAATAGTATGTGCATGATTACATTAAAATATTTGAACCTTTCACAATCATGTCACCTGTGTTTCCTCAAATTAGGAAGTGGATTGTGCAGATGAGGTGAGGCATGTCATGGGGTGTAAAGGAGTTGAGGCATGTGTCCATGAGTGCAATGGAGAGGACTTACCTCCTCTGACCCTTAGACAAGCATTATCTAATCTGCGCCCCTTGGACAGACCTTAATACATTGAGTATAATTGATGGTAACAGGGTGCATATGAGAAGAGGCGTGTCCAGGGGTGTAGATTAACTGAGGCCTGTCTAATGGTGCAGATGATTTGAGGTCTATTCAGGGTTGCAGATGAGGTGGGGATTGTCCAGGAGTGCATAGGAAGTGATGCCTGTGTTGAAGAGTGTAGTGGAAGAGAGGTCTGTCCAGGGGTGGAAAGAAGGTGAGGGCTGTGTCTAAGAGTGTAGTGGGGGATAGGCTTCATGAAGTCCAGTCCAGTGCACTCTTAGACACCGGTCTCACCACCTATGCTCCCCAGGACAGGCCTTCCCTCATGTGTACAATCTGCTTACTAATCTGAGGAAACACAGGTGATATGATTGTGAAATGTGCAAATATATTTTTTTTAATCATGCAGATACTATCTAATCCTTGTCAATAATGTAAAACCAATTCATGTGCCCGAAATATTTATTTTAGAATAACATTTAAAAAACAGAGATAAGGTCATACGTATAAGCATTATAGTGTTTATATCGTTTGCTTATTGTCATTGCTTTGTTGTTTGGTAATAGTGATCTATAATGAGTTTTTTTTTTTTATTTGTTTACCACAGATTGAAATCAAGATTTCAATAATAAGGAAATATGCCCTCAAGGCAGAGGAGACGGAAAGATGCTAAGCGGAAAAAATCAAAAACAGCAACGGAATTAAAGCAGTCTCCTACAACAAATACTTCAAAAAACGCGAAAAAAGCTCCTGGTAAGACAACTAAGTCTTTTTTTCGGAACAAAAGTAGATCCAAAAAAAATGATAATATACATGTGAATGTACAGAAGGAGAGAGCAAGTTTGAAGAGGAAGGAGAGATCCCCCAAAAATTTTACTACTGCAGCAGGAGACAAAAATATGTATAGGAATAGAAGGCAAAATCAATTTAGGGACATTCGTAAACGAATGTTTCGCAATAGGGTGGTTTTAAATTTGTTAAAAAATATTAAGAAAGGTAAATAGAGAGCTGCTTTTTATAGGAAAAAGAAAAGTGTAGAGAAGATTGTTGATCAGGCTTTTGAAGTTAAGAAAAAATTATTTATTTTAGTAATCAATAGAATTAGGACACTTAACAAGGCAATTGATGTTTTCAAATCAAAGAGTAGATGCAAAAGAGTAATTAATCAGACTAATTTTTGTAAAGTTTTTTCTGGAGAATGGATGCATTGTTCAAGTTGTGAGCCATTTTTTAATGAGGAGAGTTACTTCCAGGAGAATGATTTGGTGCATGCAGTTGACACCAGTGGTCGAGCATATGAGGTGAAAGACGGTTGTCTGATTGAAAAAGAGAAACTTGAGCCTAGAGAAGCAGAAGAGGTGTTAGCTGATGAAGTTTTAGGGAGACGTACTAAGGGTCCAGTGTACACTTGGAAGAGTAGTAGTATTTGTAGTGTGCAACAGGAATCAATCGATTTGCTTCGTAATTTCTTACGTACATATAGTAAGAAAAGTCTAAAACAGAAAATGAAGATGTTGCAAGACTTAGATCCTTGCAGAGTGAGAGAAAACACAGGTTTGCAAGCTGGCTTGTCTTTCTAGAAAAGTATGTCAGAGTGTTTTTCATCATTGTAGGATGTTAGCAGTGCATCACAACAAAATGAGGAAATTAGTGAGAATGTTGTATTATGCAAAAAGTCCATCACTTTAGCTTAAACAATTAAACAGTGCTCTTTTGCATGGAACTGAATTAGATGTGAAGAAGATTTGTGAAGAAATTGAGATTTGTTATTTTTGTGAAAAAGAGGACAGTGTAGAAATTGACACAGTAATACAAGGTAATGTAGAAGACAATGTACAGATTTCAAGTACAGAAAAGTTTGACCAGGAAATTACCAGGTTTAAGGTGAAATCAAGTGAAAGGCCTAATTTTACTTGTGTGTGTTGTCGACGAACTCATTATAAGCATCAAACTAGATTAGTTGATTTATATGTAAAAAGTGAAAAGATAAATAATTATGAGTGGAAGGATTTTGCAACTTATTTATGGGTGGAGAATTCTTTTGATTTGAGTTCTGATCAGCGTATTTGTAAATATTGTTATAATAAATTAAATCAAAACAGAATGCCTGCTAGAGCTGTTCATAATAATCTTGAGTTGGTAGACATTCCTCCCGAATTGATGGATTTAAATACATATGAGTCTATTTTGTTTCAATGTGTCCATCCTTTTCAGGCAATTGTTCGCATGGAGCCTAAGATAGGGAAATTGCCTCCTTCAGATTTACAGAGAGGATTAAAGGGAAGAGTTGTTTATGTGCCTCTAGATTTCAAGAAAAATATTGATACAACTGGTGTAGAGAAAGTGGAAGAGGAACCTCTGGTTATTCTAGTTAATGGGGTTCCGACAAAGAGTAAGAAAATCTGGCAAGATTTAGTGGATGTTAGGAAAGTCAAAAAGGCAACGTTGTATTTGGTCAAAAACAATGAGTACTACAAACATGTATGTGTTGGAGCAGAGGAAACAGCTGCAGATGAAAACAGTGATTGTTCAGCTGGACAAATTGAAAAAGTTGATGTGTCTACAAGTGAAGAAATATATGAACATTATACTGTTCATCCTTTGCATTCCAAAGAAGTAATGGGGAATGCAATTGACTTGTTTCAAATGAAATCAGCAAAAGGAAGTCCCATTAGTGTATGGGAAGAAAGTTTGGAAGCTCGTTGTTTTCCACATTTATTTCCAACAGGTCGAGGTGGACGATATGATGATCGACCACTTCAAATTCCTGCATCTGAATACCAGACTTTAAGATTATATGCTGAAGATCCAAGGTTTCCTCAATGCATCCCATATTTGTTTCATCTACTGTATGAAAGTGACTTGTCTGGGCTTTCTTATGCAGTAAACCATATACTGAAAAGTGGAACACATCTGCCAAATGTTTCGGCGAGGGACTTTATGGATAAAGTCAATCTGCAAGATAATATTTTGGAATCTCATCTAATCAATCTCATGGCATGTCAGCGTCGTACAAACGAGTATTGGTACCGTCGTCATAGGGAATTGAAATGTATGCTAAGAAACTTAGGAACTCCTACATGGTTCCTCACTCTTAGCTGTGCCGAGTATGCATGGGACGACTTACTTCAATTTATACGCGAGGCAAATGCAAATATACAAAATATAGAATTCAAAACACCTGGAGAACTGTGTTCTTTGGATCCAGTGAATGTATGCAGCTATTTTAATCATAGATTTGAAGCTATGATGTCTTTCATTTCCAACAAAAAAAATCCTCCCCTTGGAGAGGTTTTGGATTTCTTTTGGAGAAAGGAGTATCAAGCGAGAGGTGCTCCTCACATACATATGTTGTTGTGGATTAAAGATGCACCCAGATTTGAAACAGATTCGGATGAAACAGTGATGAGTTTCATTGAAGAGTATTCAACATGTGCTGTTCCGAAAACTACCGAGGAAAACAGTTTAAGACAACAAGTTTTACGCTTTCAATCCCATCGTTGTGGGAAGTATTGTCGTAGAAAATTCAAAAACAAGGAAAAGTTCTACACAAAATGTCGTTTCAGCTTTCAGAGTAAATAATTTGATGTCTTCTCTACGACATACTGTGACGAGGAAATCACCCAAAAATACATACAATTTAAAAAGAAACGAAGAATCCAAGTACATCAACGACTACAACCCAGTGATTTTGTCCATGTGGAATGCTAACATGGATATTCAAGTCGTTGCTGACAACTCTATTGCTGTGGCTCGATATGTGACGTCTTACATCACAAAAAAAGAAAAGACAGAACTGAAGGAAATGTGGGAGGATATTTCACATGAAAAGAGTCTAAGCAAGAAATTATGCAGTTACAGTCTGAAGATGTTGTCACATCGAGAAATTGGAGCATATGAATGTTCTGATCGATTGTCATCAGCAAGTCTATATGCCAAATCTAGAACCATCATTTGGGGGAGTCTAGGTCTTGCTGCAACACGAAACAGAGTTTTGAAATCTGTACAAGAAATAGAGTATTTGGCGGAGAAAGAACCAGAAAGTACAGATATTTTGAAGACAAACATGTTGGATACATACTATCCAAATAGAAGTCCTTACCTTGAGAACGCTTGTCTCTATGAAGTTCTGCAAAGATATATTTATAAGAGGAACATCAGAGAAGATATCAATAATGGAATATATGCTGTCATTGGATGTGAAGGATGTCTAGTGAAACAGAGAAAAGGTCATTTGATTAATTATCGAAAATTAAGTTGCGAAAATCCAGACAAAAGTGAATTTTACTATTTGGCTCTTTTGCAACTCTTTAAACCATGGCGTACAGAAGAGGAACTACTTGGAGATTTTCTCTGTTACGAAGACTCTTTTAATGCAACCAAGGATACCATAGAATGTCCTGTTTTTCCAAATTATCTGCAAATGTTGAACGAAGAAATAGAGCAAGAAGCAACAATTGCTGAAGAGATTGCGAGAGACAGTTCTCAAGACAGTCAGAGTTCTACTTCATTGAGTCAGGATCCACTAGGAGGACCAATTATTCAAAATGAGGCTGCCACTGCCATGGATGAGGTGGAAAGAGCTACGGAACAAGCTGAAGAGGATGTAATTAACTTAGAAGATTTGGTGGAACAACTAAACATTGAGCAGAAACAGATATATGACGAAGTCACAGAACAGGTTGAACATGGATTCAGTCATGAGAAAAAAGAGTGCTCATTTACATCATTTAAGCCTGTCCGACTGTATGTGAGTGGAGAAGCGGGAACTGGAAAATGTTTTCTGATTAAAGCAATTGCAACTTATCTGCAGAAAAGGACTGAATCACCGTTGTCTTGTATTGTTACCGCTCCAACTGGGCTGGCAGCACATAACATTAAAGGGATTACTTTACATCGTTTACTGATGCTACCAGTTGAGCATGATAACAAATTACAATACCACAAGCTATCTGGAGATGCTTGTTCTGAAGTTTCCAGAGTCCTGAAGAAAATGAAACTTCTTATCATTGATGAGGTAAGCATGGTCTCAAATCTAATGCTTGCTTTTGTGCATTTGAGAATGCAAGAAATTCTTAGAACAGACTATGATGTCTTATTTGGAGGAAAACACATTATTGTTTTTGGAGATCTACTGCAGTTGACTCCAGTGAAAGGACAACCAGTGTTTAAAATGATCACGCATGAAGATACCAGGAAGTGCCTAGGAAGCATTGGAAACGTTAATATATATGGTTAAATTTCAAATATGCAGAACTGCTTCAAGATATGCGACAGGCAAAGGATGAAGATGATAAAAATATTCTACAAGATGTAAGAATCGGAAAAGTAAGTGAGCCTGGGAAAGAAGCATTACATGCACAATTAATTTAAAATTTGTATCCAAATGAAAACATTCTTCCAGAGAATATGTTTAAGAAAATTACTGAGAACAAATCTGGGATATGCTTGATGCCAACTCTGCTAGAATGTTCCATCTACAACCACAAAATGTTAAAGTTAGAAAATGAAGAGATTGTGAAACTGGAAGCTATAGATAAAATAGAGCATATGGGAGCAACAATTACTTTGTCTGAAAATTTGAAATCAAAATTGGATTCATTAGAGAAGAGTATATCTAAAACTGCTGGTTTTGAAAAGACTCTGAATGTGTGTTTAAATTGTCGTATCATTTTGAGAAGGAATTTAAATGTTGAAAGAGGTCTGGTAAATGGAGCAATGGGTCATGTTGTTGATTTTGTGAATTACAAAAATAGAGATGGAATTGAAATATTAAAAATTAAATTTGATGGCATTGATGAAATACAACAAATTTGTCGTTGTTCAGCTAGATTTTTGCTTGTGAAAGACTTATATGTTCGCCGAAAACAGTTTCCTGTTTGTTTGGCATATGCGGTGACAATTCATAAATCTCAAGGTTTAAGTGTAGATAGTGCTTTGGTGAACATTGGAAGTTCTGTGTTTAAAGAGGGTATGGCATATGTGGCATTATCACGAGTCAGAACTTTATCAGGATTGTACTTGATTGAGTGTGATGAAACAAAGATTTGTGCTGATCTAGATTGTGTTAAAGAATACAATAGGTTAAGAAGAGAGTATGCTCCACATTTGCCTCAATATCCTCTGTTTGAAAAACGTGTGGTAGGCCGAAAAAGAAGAAATGAGAATAATTGCAGTGAGGTAGTAGCAAAAAGACAAAAAGTAGATGAAACTGTAATTGTAAGCAGAAAGAAAAAGGATTCTGTTGAAGATGTTGTTGGATTTCAGTTTGAAAACAGTTCTGGTGTCAACTGCCATGCTAATGTAGTGCTTAATGTTGTCTTTTTTCTTCAAAATTTACAAGAACAGATTGTTGAAAATCGGGATCAAACATTCTGCTGTTTATTGAATTCTGTGTTTGAGAAATGTAGCAGTGATAGAGCAAAAATAGAAAGTGTTTCAGAAATTCGAAATCTTCTAGACATATGTTCTGGACAAAAATCAATTTTCTCAGAATATTCAGCAGATTGTCAGGAATTTTTAATGCATATGTTTGATGTATTGGAAGATGAAGGTGTAGATATAAAAAATCTTTTTAGCCTTTCTTATCAATGGCAGCATGACTGCGACAACTGTAGTTTATCAAGTAGTACTAGAATAGACACTGAAAGATTTATATATTTGACTTTCCCAGACTGCAAATCAGTGTCTTTTAATAATCTAGTTAAAGCAGCTTATCACAATATGGTGTGTACCCAATGTAAGTCTGCAATGCTGTCCACATTATTTTTACAAATTTATGGTCAGTTGGAAGTAAATTGACAACTTCTATTAAAAATTTCGTGGCTTCTCAGTTATCAATATCAGGAAGAACTTTTGCAACTGTAGCTATTATTTATCATGACGGTCCTTCAACAACATCAGGGCATTACACATGCTATTTAAAAAGTCAAAAAGGTTGGACTAACTGCAATGACACTCATTTGACTTTCAAACAACGTTTGCCTTTTGACTTAAAAAATTCATACCTAGTGTTTTTAGAACCAAAATTTAAATAAAGGTAATTGCCCTATGAAGATGGGATTTGTAAGTTTATATGTTTTTTTTTAAACACAATCTTTTTGATTGTGTTTTTTTTCCCGCTGTCATATGATCAATAGTTTGAACTCACTGTTTTTAGTGAAATTCAATATGTTCTGAGAACAGCAAAAATAAACTATCTAACATGTTGTATAAATTATTCTACAGTTTGTATTGTGTAATTTATATTGTATTCCTATTGTCTCACACTCACTTTCCTTTTTCCTCTCTCTTTCAGGTCTCTTTACTCACTCACACTGTCTTTCTCTCACTCTGTTTCACACCCATTCCTTTACTGCGTTTCTTTAACAACCCCTCATTTTCATTTCAACTGTCTGCATCCCCTCTCTCCCTTGCACCACTTTTCAGTTTTCAGTCTCTCTGTTTTACTTCCCTTTTCCGTCTTTTCCTCCTTTGCTCTTTTAGTAATTCCTCTTTACTCACTCACCGGTATTGTTGCACTTTATCACTATAACTCACCCACTCTCCCTCGCTTATCTTTGTTTGCTCCTTTTTTTTTACCTCTTCTCTCTATTTTCCGTTCACTACCTCTATGTCCTCAGTCCCTCACTCTCCTTGTGTTATGTTCACTTGTGTATATCTACCTTCTATCATTTCTCTTACAACAACTTCACTGCTCCTCTCTCATCGTTCTTCATCCCATTTCTTTTACTCTGGTTCCATTACTACCCCTCATTTCCTATCTTTCAGTGTCCTTCTCTTTACTTTCATCACTGAATCACTTTCTCTCAGTACCACTGTTTTAGTCCTCTTCTCCTCTCTTTCCTTTTTTTGCACCCTTACTCATTCACTTTCCTCACTCATTGTACTCCACTTCACTCAATCCTTCTGTTAGTCTCTCTGTCTACTAACTTCCTCACTCCTTTTCCCTCAATCCTTCTATATTATCCTCTCTCCCTTCATCCCTTCACTCTATGACTCTCCTTCACTTACTCTCAGTTATCTTCAATTCCTCATTCTTCTAAATGCATCTCTAATTAGACTCCTTTCCCTCTCAGTCATTAGCTTTTTACTTACTCCTGTTTCCTGATTTAGTTTTGCTAACTCATATTCTTTTAGTATCTTTCTTACCTTCAGTTCATTTCTCTCTTCTTCTCTTCCTCTCTGTCAGTGAATCTATCCGCCTGATTCATCAAGCTAAATTGCAATCGCAAAGGGCAAGATTCTCAGAATCTTGCCTTTTGCGAGTGCAATTTTTGCATTTGGGATTCATCATCCCAAATGCAAAAATCGCTATTTCAGAATTCGCACATTTGCGAAGAATTGTGAGATTCCTTAAATGCAATTCATGAAGCAATTTAAAATTGCGAAAATGCAATTTTGGGCCGCTATTTACCGAGAGGTCAGACCTCTCGGTAAATAGCAAAAACTTAGAAAAATGCATTTAAATGCATTTTTCTAAGTTGCATGTTACACACACACATGTCCTTTGGACATGTGTGTGCGCAACATCTGTTTCAATTTGCATTTAAGGGGTGCTACAGGGTGTCCTTTGGACACCCCTGGCACCCTTTAAATCGCTATCTTATTTGCGAGTTATTTAATTGCTAATCGCAAATAAGGAATAACTCCCCATGCATTCCTATGGGCCTTTGGCCCATAGGAATGCATGGGGAGTTATTCCTTATTTGCAATTAGCAATTTGCTACTCGCAAATAAGGATTGTGTAGGAATCGCTATTTATTTAGCAATTCCTACATGAATCCCATTTTGCAAGTCCTTAATAGCGATTCCTTATGAATCGCTATTAGGGGCTCGCAAAACGGGAGATTGATGAATCTTTTAGTAATTTGCTCTCCTTCTATTTCTTTTTCCCTTTTTTTGTCCTTCTACCTTACTTTATTTCCCTTTCTGTGTCCTTCACCCTTACTTTATTTCTAAATACACTGTTATGATTGGAGAAGTGTGGCTCACTGGTTAGAGGAGGCAGACCTGGAAGCAGAGGTCAGCCCGGGACCAGGGTTCAATTCCCGGCTCGGCGGGGTCTTGAGTCCTAAAATGTCCTCGACAATTCTCGCTCCGGTGCCTACTCGAATCACGGGTTCACACTCTGCGACTCTGGGCAATAGCTTGCTTAATCTCCACAACGGCCCCTCGCGGCGGGATGCCTGGCTTTCACCTTGCGGATACCCTGCCGGGGTTATCTCACAGGGGAATACCAGGACGGGTTCCCTAAGCAAGCGCTTAGAAACCGTTTGGTGATTTGCGCTATATAAATTCCTGTACATTTACATTTACATTTACATGATTTTTAACCTCTTCATTTGTATCTTTTATTTTAAAATACATATTTTACTAATTATAACTTATTTTTTCTTCTCTATTTCACAGATACAAAGTGTAGTAAAAAAATGTAATTAAAGTTACATTAATTATATGGTAAGTTTGTCATCACCCTTTGCTTTAACCTCACTATTATTTTCTCACCCTACCTCACTCATGTTTCTTTACTCTACTTCCCTCAATTATTCTTATCATCCATGTTTACTCCCCTTTCCCTAACTCCCCTCCCACATTCAACTTCTTTCAGTCCCCCTGCTTTACTTCCCTTACCCTCTGTTCCCTTCCTTTGCTCCCTCACTCATTCCCTTTCCCTTAATCATTTACTTTACTCCTGTCACTCCTTCTCTCAGTCCGTCTGTTCTCACAGTTCCTTATTTCCGTTCCCTCACTCTGTCTCTGTTATCGTCGCTGTCTCTGTCCCCTCATTCTGTCAATACTCTTTCGTCATGCTCACTTACTACAACTCACCCACACTCCCTCACTTACCTGTCTTTGCTGCTTCACTCACTACCTTTCAGTCACTCCTTCCTTTACTCTCTCTCTCTTTTCTCTCTGTCACTCCCCATGTCTTACCTTTAATCACTTTTATCCACCCTCTTTAACCCCTCTTTACTTACAGTCACTTCTCTTTTCTAACCCTCCATCACCGTTGTTCCTTTACTCCGGTTCCGTCACTACCCCTCATTTCCCATCCTTTACTGTCCTTCCCTTTACTTTCAACACCCACTCACATTCTTCCAGTACCTCTGCTTTAGTTTTCTTCCTCTCTCTTCCCTTCTTTCGCTCCCTTAATCATTTTTTTTTCTCACTTACACTCTATTATACCTTCTCTCTGTCTTACTATGTAATACACAGTCCATCTGTGTTGCTCCCTCTAGCTCTCTTTCTCTTAACATCCCTCTCTCTGTCCCCTTCCCTCATGCTCACTCCTTCATTTTTTTTTTTTTTTTTGGGTGCGTGCCCCGGTACGCGTACCCTGGAGAAAAAAGAATGACAGAGTTTTTAAAAAATATAGCATTTTTTTTATAAATTAGAGGTAGTTCTAAAAAGAACTGTTTTTTTATTATTTTTGTTGTTTTATATTTTGTTATTGTTTTTTTGAACATTTTTTACTTTTTTTGTTTTTTCAGAACAGTTATATATTTTTTTTGTATTTTTTTATGGGGAGAAACAAAAAACAGGGAATTGTAAACGGCTCAACTGGAGCAAAAAAAAACAGGAAAAAATTTGGGTTTTTTGGGGCAATTGTGGTTGTCACCAGCAAGGACGATGAGCTTTACGCTCTGCTCACCATAGCTGATGGTCTTACCACAAAAAATACATGTAACCCTGAATTCACCAAACCGTGGTTGTATGATTGGCATCGTTTCCCTTGTGTCTGGTCCCGATGGAGTTGGTTGCTTTCTTTTGGAGGTGCTGGGTGAAGATTGGGGAGGGTTACTGACCAGTTCTCTCAGCTCTGCAGCAGCATAGTTGTTGGGATGCTTGCGCTGCATATGCCGAATCATGGTGTAATTACCAAATGAATATTTCTTATTAGGGTTCCCCCTTGAAAGTTCCATGCCACAGATTCGGCAAGTCACATTTGGCGCCTTCACTTTCTTCTTGCCCTCTGGGATGGAAAAAACTCCCATACAATGTGCTCCTTTGGCCTATATGGGGTATTGTCTTCTGGGAGGAATGTCCTTCTCCCCGCCTCGTCCTCCTCCTCCTCTTCTTCTTCTTGACCACCAATGTGATGCTGTGGTGGTCCTCCTGGTGGTGGTGCAGATGCTCCAGCTGCTGCTGCTACTGTAGCCATTTTAAAGTACAAAAGATTAGAGACAGATCTCCAAACAGGTCTTCCTCAGTCAAAGGACAAAGTTAGAATAAGGAAAAAAGGTGGGGGCTTTCATCATTTGGAAAACAAAACTGTTCTGGACCAATGAAAAGTGTTATTTTCAAGTCACATGATCCGGGTTTTCATCATTTGACCCGACGCGCTTATGCTACGTGCCCCGGGGCGCACCCCGGGGTGCGCTCATAGTCGCGCCCTGGGGCGCGCCCGGCGGCGCTTACGTTGCGCGATCGTATGCGCTCGGGTGCTTCCGGGTGCGCTTACGCTGTGCGTCATATGACGCATCACGCGGCTACGCGATACGTCACGATGTTGTTTTCGTTCGCGGGAATAGCGCTAACGGGACGCTCACTGGTACGCACCCCGGGGCGCGCCGAAGCACTGCGCTTACCGGTGAGCGCATCGGTACGCCTCACCGGGAGCGCTCCGAGGCAAAAAAAATAAAACTATTACATAATTATACAATATAAAATTTGTTTTAAAAAATATTACATTTCATACCTATAGAGATTTGCTATTAAAAAACCTATGAAATTCACTGAAAAAACCACAGGTTTCACACCAGTTATAGTTAGGAATTAGCATTTAAAAAACCTATTAAATTCACTGAAAAAACCATTGGTTTCACACCAGTTATAGTTAGCTGGAAGTTTTACTCGCATAAAACCATTGAAATTCCCACGTTATAGTTAGTTGGACTCACTATAACTTGCGCGTGCAATGCACTGCTGATGACGTCACATATTACATCACTCATGACATCACTGATGACACCATCCTTGTGATGGAGTGACAGACCTCCTTTCACTGTAATGTAACTCTTGAAACACATATTCAAAAATAGAAACTAAAATTTTCAAAAAAATGGAGATACCCATACCAGTTACAACAACCAATTCAATAATTCCACCATCTATATACACATCCACTCATTCATCAACAGTTCTATATAGTCACTCATACATATACTCACTCATCATATGTAGTGATACACCTATACATCCTGTTACACACCGACAGTCATCCAAAAGATACTCTCACACATACTCACACATGCAAATAAACTATTAAACATCCATTTATTTGCATATACAGCTATACACACACTAACACTTTACTTCTAAGGAAACTTACACATACTTACTCTCTTAAACAATCACTTATAGAAACACATACTAATTTAAATAGGAACTCTTACAATCCCTCACTCTCACATATACTCACTTACATACATCAATATTCACATAGAACATGGCGGCCGCAGGCTAGTGCGGTGCGCGCGCTGAACGCCGAGCTCCGCACCACGGAGCTGCTCTTCCTGCTTCATCTCTTCTGAAGCCCTGACATGACGGAATCCACGCCGTCCTTACCTGCTGGGGGTCCGGGCATGTAGCCAAGGTGCTGTATGCAGTGTGTGTCTTGGTGTAATCACCGTGTCTCCGGAGCGCTTGCCTGCACGTCTGTCTGCAGCCTGCGGGGGCCAGTGTTGGCTTGGTGTTCCTTCACTTCACGGATGTGTCACGCTTCACGATCTACTCCCAGCAGCTCTCCACCCCTCCAGGGCTTGTGGCACAGGGCAGCCGTGGAGCTACGTCGGGGGCGCTCGGCGAGGGGACAGCAGAGAGGTAGGCTGGGCTGTGCAGGCTCAGGGGGAGCGGAGGTTCAGCTACTTCAGAAACAAGGTTGTGAAGCTGCTTTCCCTGTTCAAACTAGACGGGAGCAGGAGACAACGACTGGAGGAGACTTAGTCTCAATAATTAGAGAAAAGAGTCGGGAGGGGGTTAATGTTAGCCCGGGAGCTTTGGTGAACCAGAGGAGTGAGAAAGACAAGACAGACAAGGAAATCGCCCAGAGAGAGGGTTGTGCCAAAAATTTTAGCTCGGTAATAGGGAACCTGGAGAGGATACAAGGGGTCAGTAGAAGGCTACTACAAATCCCAGAATCCCCTGTTTTAGGGGCAGCAGCAGCAATTGATCCCTCTACATCCACTCTGACAGCAACCGAGCCTTTAACTTCTACTTCTACTCTCAAGAATTTAGTAAAGGGGAAGGAGAAGGAGAAGTCAAATCAGAAATCCAAATCAAAACCCAAAGGGAAAAGAAATAAAAAACACAGTAATTCTGGTCCTCAGGGGGGCACGAAAGCTTCGAGCTCAGCATGCAACGCTGGGAAAGTAACTCCCTCTTTGCGCTCTTTTTTTAAAGTATTGCCTCAGGTTCTAGATTTGGTACCTGTTAATAATCTGGTTGAGAGTGTTGAGAGTGTCGACATAGGTGCCCCATCAGGTATTTTGCCAGTAAACAACACTGACTCGAACATCTATAGCCCCACCAGGGTCCCTGAAATTCCTGGTTTACCCACTTTAGTCACGGTAATGGCTAGTCCACTGTCCCCGTCACCATCTAGTACATTAGTAGACACTCTGGAAAACGACGGAGAGGGGCAAGCTTCGACCCTCACAGGCGATTTACGAAGTTTAACAGATCAGGAAGAAAAGCGAGACAGCCCTATTAACTTAACCAACACCGAGTCTGCATTGAAGGCTCTGGTTGCCTCGATTGCCTCAATGAGAGTCGAGATTCGCAACGACTTTTTGGTCTCCAAAGCCAACCAGAACGATATTCGGGCATCATGTGAGGCACTAGAGCGGAAAGTAGATGGTCTGGGAGAAAGAACAGAGGCACTTGAGAGCTCAGCCGGAGTAATGAAAGCTAAATTAGATGCAGCTGAGTCTAAGATTCAATCTCTACGGAGAGAAGGGGACGCAATGAAAGACAGACTGGAATCATTAGAGAATTATTCACGCAGAAACAACTTGCGCCTCTTGAAAATTCCGGAGGGGAAGGAAGGTGGAGATCTCAAGGGATTTATAGTTAAACTCCTGAAGGAATCCCTAAACCTCGAGGAGACAGTAGAGGAGTTGGACAAAGATATACAGAGAATCCATCGAGATCCTTTCCGTTTGAACGCTGGTAGAACTAAACCCAGGAAAGTTCTTATAAATTTCCTGACTTACGCCTTGAAGGAAAAAATTCTGAATGTGGCACTCAGTCTTAAAACTGTAAAAGGCCCTGATTTCCCTTTTGAAGTCCGCTCTGATCTGTCTAAAACCACGCTTGACAGGCAGTGGGAGCTGGGCCAAATGATGGACAAATTTAGAGCGGCTGGTGCAACAGTTCAAATGAGGTTCCCGGCGTTCTTACGTGTTATGTATATTAACAAGACGCATAATGTTAGATCCTCCTTCGAGGCGGAAGAACTTTTGGAAACTATTCGTAACCACTCTCAGGGTAAACTGTGACCAGAACCAGTAAGCCCCTTTTCTCTACTGCATTGTATTGCACTAGCACCAGTTGTATTATAAAGGGGCAATACATAGGCTTATAGGGGCTACAGGAAGTCTGTTTAGGAAGGAAGGTTGAGAAGGCACAGATATGGGCATCTCTTCTACCAAATTAAAAATGGGAAAAAAGAAAAGATACAAAAGAATAAAATAAAAAAAAAGCATAAAAAGGTAAATAAGTAATTAAATAACAAATAAATAATCACATAAAGGGAAACATTTTTTCTTTTTTTTATTTTTTATTTTATTTTTATTTTTTTTTATTTTTTTTATTACATAAACACAACTAAAGGAGAAAATAATGAAGCATCAGGTATAAGGCCCTGTACAGGAAAATATACAGGTAAATTCTTCTTTAGTTTTTGCAGGATGAGCACTCCGTGGTGAGGGAGGAGAAGGCGCAGTCGGCGCAAAGCCGGCCTGACATCTGGTCGGAGAAGGTATGGGAGGGTTCTCCAAGGGGGGGGGGGGAGCTGGAAGCTGGTGGGGGGGGGGCACAAAAATCCAAAATAATCCTCAGAAGTCAGGTCCTCGAAGACTAGGCTCTTTAATAAACAACTCAATTGCCATAAGCAAGATAAACAAAGCTCAAACAGGCAATAACTTTAATGACGACAATAGAGAGTCAAACGCTAGGGAGGGACGCGTCAAATGACCTCAATTCAGCTTTTATCTTGGAACGTCAATGGTCTGCGCGTTCGAGGGAGAAGAGAACGTATCTTACAATATCTACGAGATTCCCCAGCGCAGATCATTGTCATCCAAGAATCACATCTTCTAAAAAGCGAGGCCAGCGAGATACTGAAAAAACAGAAGTGGATTGACAAATTCATCAGTACTGACCACAACGCTAATATAAGAGGAATTCTCTTAATTTGTAAAAAAGCTGCAAAGGTGCAGATTCTTAACTTCAACGAGGACAATAGTGGAAGATGGCTGTTAGTCAAGTTGTCTATTGATGGATGGGTGTGTAACCTTGTCGGTTACTATGGTCCCAACATAGACGACCCATCCTTCTTAGAAATAGTCAGGAACAATTTAATTACCACCTCGGAACCTATAATATGGACAGGGGATTTCAATGTCATATTGAACCCTAAACTAGATAAATCCACCTATCACGGGAGATATAAAAGTCATCCTCCATCCAAAGCCAGGCAGTCTCTCAAAGAGATTATGGAGCAAATAGGTCTGGCAGATTTATGGAGAGAAAGGGCGGGCTCTAAACAAGGGGTATCTTTTAGGAACCTAAAATATAAACATACCTCAAGAATCGACTTTGCCTTGTTCAGTTATAGCCTTCAAAACTCTATATCCAGTATTAAGTATCTGCCCTCCCACTTATCTGACCACTCGGCACTCTCTTTTACATTAAAACTCCCAGGTCATGTCAAACATCCCTCTTGGTCTTTTGATCGCACCATTCTACTAGAATCGGAGGAAGTGAAATACTTAAGGATAGAAACGAGCTCATTCCTTGAAACAAACCTAGGTTCAGCCTCTCTTGTTACAGTCTGGGAAGCTTTAAAAGCCTACCTGAGAGGGTGTATCACAAATAGAGCCTCGTATCTGAGGAAAGTCTATCTGTCGAAAATTCAAACTCTCGAAATGGAATTAGAGAAAATCGAGCAGAGACTGGTGGCATCATCCGGGACAATACAAGATCAAAATAATCTCTCTGATCTGAGAAATCGGCTGGACAATATATTACAAGAGAGAGTAACTAAGAGGTGGGAGGCTAGCAAAATTTCAAATTTTGAATTCGGGGAAACAGCGGGCAAGATTTTGGCATGGAGGGTTAAAGCAGATCAGGCCAAAAGTCATATCAGAGGGATAAAGGCTGAAGGCGAAAATGATCTTAGAACATCAAACCAAGAAATCAGTATCGCCTTTAAGGAATTCTTTGAGGAAATATACAGGGAAGATACCCCTGATAACCAACAGTTAAGAGAAATATGGTTAAACCAGATTACTTTACCTTCCCTGTCACCCATACAACGTGATGGGATTGAGATGGATATCTCTGAAATAGAAGTAAGGAGGGTCATTCTGTCACTTAAACATGGTAAAGCTGCAGGCCCCGATGGACTTCCTGGGGAATTATACCGTGTTTTGGTTGACGAAATCGCCCCTACTTTAACAGTCCTCTTCAACGATATCTTGAGGGAGGGCTTTGAGCCTCCTCGATCATGGAGTGAGACTACCATAGTATTGATTCCCAAATCCGGCAAAGACCCAACCCTATGTGGATCATATCGCCCAATATCTCTATTGAACAGTGATTATAAGATCTTCACGTCCATATTAGCATCTAGAGTGGGCTCAGTAGTGGGGGAAATAATTCACCAGGACCAGAAGGGATTTATTAAAGGCCGCCAGCTTTCTGATCTAACGTACGACCTCGTAGGGGCAATTGACATTGCCTCAGCCTTCTCCCTCCCATTGGCAACACTCACTCTAGACGCAGCTAAAGCCTTCGATAGGGTAAATTGGGCCTACCTCAATGACGTGTTGAAGAAATTCAACTTCGGGGAGAGATTTTGTCGTACTATCAAACTTATGTACAACTTACCATCAGCCCGGCTCTTAATAAATGGCACACTGTCTGAGGCATTGGGGATTTCGAGAGGCACTAGGCAGGGTTGCCCGCTTTCCCCCCTCCTCTTCAATCTGTACATCGAACCGTTTGCAGAAGTCTTAAGACGAGATGTACTCATTCCACCTTTTAGGTTTGGAGAGTGGGAAAAGCGGGTAGCTCTTTATGCAGACGATATCATAATCTTTACTTCAGACCCAGAGATAACATTCCCAGAGGTAATAAGGAGAGCCAAAGAGTTTGGTTGTATCTCAGGCTATGAGATTAATCCAAGTAAAACCGATATCATGGCTTGGAACATTCCTGACTTACAGTTAACCGTAACCAACTCGATGAGATATCTGGGTATTCGGATAGTCCACGACATCGACAAAATCGCTCAAGTTAATCTCGCGAGAGTCTCTAATGAAAGCAAGAAACTTTTAAAATCCTGGTCTAGTCTTCCACTGACTGTCCTCGGCAGAATAAGTCTGATGAAGATGTCCATTCTCCCTAAATTCACTTTTATTTTTAGCACTATCCCTCTCGCTTTTGATAATGTGGCCTTAGAGAAATGCCAAAGAGAGCTTAATTCTTTTGTGTGGTGTTACAAATCGGCAAGAGTGGCATGGAAGAAACTGAGAAGGAGGAGGGAAAAGGGGGGATTGTCTCTGCCTGATTTGCAGTATTATGCGTGGGCTTTCCAATTGTCTCACTCAAGAATGCTCTTAAAAGTCCCAACTAATACATCTATAGGTCTCATGTTTAATGCGATGCTGACCGGAGCCGGTTTACCAACTAATGGCTATATGTTCAAATACGGCGATCAGAAATATTTCAAAAAAGTTAAATTAAAAATTCTTATGTCCCAAGCGAAGACCTGGTTTCATATAAGGAGGAAACTAGGATTGCAATATTACTCTAACTTTGCACCCATTTGGGAATCTCCGGGTTTGCCGCTTTGTCTGGAAGACAGGCTGGCAACTCCGCTGAGAGAAGGAGGAATAGCAACATGGGGAGATCTGTTGGTAGGCGATTCATTGAGGCCTTGGGAGGAGTTAAGGGACCAACTGGGCTCAGAGTTTTCGAGGTTTAAATTTTTACAAATAAACAGTTGGTTTAAAACAATGAACAGGTCAGGGGTAACATTTGGGAAGTGCAGCTCCACTGAAGAGAAATTGGTAGGAAGACCAGGAGGGGGTAAAGAAGTCTTGCAGTGGTACTGGAGTCTGTTAGAAGAGATAGATGGAGAATTTATCCTCCCGGAACAGCTATGGGGCATAGAATGTGGGGCCCAGAGTATTGAAATCTGGCAGAAATCCTGCACCCTGCTATATAAATGTGTTAAACCGGCATGGCTTAGGCGCAACCATTTTTTTACGATACATCGAGCCTATTTTACCCCCTTAAAACTGTCTAAATTCGTTCCAGGGAAAAAATGCAATAAATGTAATTACATCGCAGCTTCAGACATTCACATGTTTATAGACTGCCCCAACCTATTGCAGTTCTGGAATGAGGTTAAAGCGACCCTGGATTCGATTCTTAACATCTCGATTTCTCTAACACTCCCCCTGGTTATTTTCGGATGGGACAACAGTATAAAGGGCCATGCAAGGACATTTCTGTTTTACGCAATACTACTTGCAAGAAGAGAGATATGCAAGGTTTGGATAGAAAAAACACCACCAACACATGCAAACTGGTTAACATCTTTGTATACAACCTCTAAGACTGACATGTTGAGATCAGGTGGCTCACGTAACCGGGCGTTTTGGAACTATTTGGTTCAGTGGAAGCAATAGCCGGGTTTTTTTTTTTTTTTTTTTTTTTTTTTTTTCCCCGGTCCAATGATTATGCCTTAGTAACTCCAAGAACTAGGCCCCCTTCGGTTGGCTCCAAGGCTAGTTCAACTGGTGTAACACCAAGGTTGGAGTCACACCCCGTCCTCTCTTCAGGCCATCCCTGCCGAGGGCAACCAACCGCATTATCAGGGGCAGCAGGAGGCCTGCACTCTGAGTAATAAATGCTTGGCAATTGGAGGCTGAATAAGAGGAGGATCAGGCAAATGAGGATAAAAAAAAAAAAAAAAAAAAAAAAAAAAAAAAAAAAAAAAATATTCACATATACTAGACTAAAACATATGTAGTTACTGATAAAGACACTAGTGAGACAGTCATTCACTCACTAACACATACATGTACACACACATGTACACACTCATCCACCCATACAGTCCTGCACATATGCTGTCTTCAAAACACATACAAAGAGAGAGTCAGTCATTCATGCATCTATGTGCTAAGTAATACCCCCACCAAACCATACAAACACTCATACTGATACTAAGAAAAACATCTAATAACCCATATACACACACATGTAGCTACTCACCAACCCATGCAGCCACTTATACACTAAGTGAAACACTAATCCATATATTTAAATATTTAAACATTACTCTCTAATAAATGTATCCACTAAGATACACTTAATAAACCAGTTAACCAATCAATAAAAAAAAAACATCCATGTAAACACTTATTTAAACATTTATTCTTCCATCAACTTTTACATATACATATATAACACATATTTATTTTTTTAAAAGACACACACTGGTGATGGTGCCATCAGTGATGTGTATGTATGTAGTGTCTTTATCAGTAACTACATGTGATTTAATCTAATATATGTGAATATTGATGTATATAAGTGAGTATATGTGAGAGTGAGGGATTGTAAGAGTTCCTGTTTAAATAAATATGTGTTTCTATAAGTGATTGTTTAAGAGAGTAAGTATGTGTAAGTTTCCTTAGAAGTAAGGTGGTAGTGTGTGTATAGCTGTATATGCAAATAAATGGATGTTCAATAGTTTATTTGCATGTGTGAGTATGTGTGAGAATCTCTTTTGGATGACTGTCGGTGTGTAACAGGATGTATAGGTGTATCACTACATATGATGAGTGAGTATATGTATGAGTGACTATATAGAACTGTTGGTCAATGAGTGGATGTGTATATAGATGGTGGAATTATTGAATTGGTTGTTGTAACTGGTGTGGGTATCTGCATTTTTTTGAAAATTTTAGTTTCTTTTTTTGAATATGCATTTCCAGGGTTACATTACAGTGAAAGGAGGTCTGTCACTCTGTCACAAGGATGGTGTCATCAGTGATGTCATGAGTGATGTCACTGACCATGTCATGAGTGATGTAATATGTGACGTCATCAGCAGTGCATTGCACGCGCAAGTTATAGTGAGTCCAACTAACTATAACATGGGAATTTCATTGGTTTTATGCGAGTAAAATTTCCAGCTAACTATAACTGGTGTGAAACCTATGGTTTTTTCAGTGAATTTATTAGGTTTTTTAAATGCTAATTCCTAACTATAACTGGTGTGAAACCTATGGTTTTTTCAGTGAATATATATATATATATCTTGATTCTCTGCTCTTTTTCACTACAATCTGTCTCTGAAAGCAGACGCGGACCACAAATTCTGTGCGAAGAATATAGCTTGTTTATTGATCGGCCGTTATGCGTTTTGGTCCATCAGGAACTTGATCACATGACACACGCTGCCTTGATTTTTTTGTTTTAAAGTGATACGTGCGTAGCATCAGCAGTGATTAGGCATAGACAGTAAAGACACACGCAAAGGATTTTTATATTCCATGAACAACAGACTCATTAGTTTCCAACATTTAAAAAATTATTTTCAATAAAAATTATTAAAAATTGAATTACATCAATGACTGGTATTCAAAATGCATTTTATCGATATAAATATCACCATAAATACAATAAATATAGTAAATACCTTAAATTGATTTGTAGGAATTTGTGCATTTCATAAGTTACTGCATAATACATTTGAATTTCCTCAAATCCACCTCATTAGTTAGTAGCGTGTGTATATACATACCACTAATTAGTCATTATAAATGAGCTGTGATTGTTGATACTGCCTAGATTTTAGTAGATGGAACAAAGTGCAAGTGCTAATATAATTATAATACTTTTGAATTTCCTCAAATCCACCTCATTAGTTAGTAGCGTGTGTATATACATACCACTAATTAGTCATTATAAATGAGCTGTGATTGTTGATACTGCCTAGATTTTAGTAGATGGAACAAAGTGCAAGTGCTAATATAATTAGTGCATAAAAACATCTAATAAGTGTATGTTACCCGTATTACTAATGCTTGAGTGCTAATATTTAAAATAACATTATTTTTATGGCTCAGGTAGGTATGGCAACCAACGGATCCCATTTTGCTCAGATTCGTTCAGTTTAATCCTTATTTAAGTACATTAAGACTTCAATAATATCTATGTGATTCTCCTCAAAATACAGAAATATATAAAAAATACTTCTATAAACAAATGTGAACCAGAATCTGTAAATAAACTCTACATAGGACAATATAGTATCTGTTGTTTATAATAAGGATATATATTATGAATAATCTAGGACATTAAATGCAGACAGGTGAATAGATCCTCTGCTGTGTTGAGACCGCCAGGAGATTTGCAATCTAGATCTAGAATGTATCCTGTTTCAAGTTTCCTGAGGGTTCCCACTCTATCACTGCCTCTTCTGTTGACTGCCACTGCATCTATTAGGTAGTACTTAAAATATTCCAGGTTGTTTTTGTGTGTCTCTTTAAAATGGCTGGTCACTGGGTAGGTTGAATCCTGGTTCACTATGGCTTGTATGTGGTGCAATATCCTCTTGTGAGCCTGCAATTTATTACTTACCACATATTTTAAATTGAAGGAGAACTCTAGCACATATATTTCGTGGTCTATTTTGCAGTGTACAGGTTTGGTAATGTTGTTTTCCTTGTTGCCAAACGGCGTGGTATAAATTATCTTATTGATACCATATTGGCACGCTTTGCCACTCTTGCATTTGACAAAACCGTTAGGTTGCGAGAGCCATGAGTGGTGTTCTGTTATCTCCGGGCTGCTTTTAATCAAACTATTGCTCATTGAAGGGGCTCATCTATAAGTAATAGATGGATTATGTGGTAGTAAGGCGCCAATAATTGGATCACTTAAAACTATTGGCAAATTGTGTATCATGATTTTTCGAATGCTTTATCTTGTTTATTGTATGCCAGAAAAAGGCTTACTTCACTAGGTGTTTTGATGTGACTTTTTTGTTGGTTTGGTGCCAGAAGATTAGTTCTGCTTAGGCCAATTGTTTTTGTAATGGCTGCATCTATTGTATTTTTAGAATAACCACACCCCAAAAATCTCTTTTTACTGGCCTTTTGTGCTTGATGTAAATATCTTGGGCTGCTACAAATTCTTTTTAATCCAAGCATTTCCCCATAGGGAATGCTTTCTATCAGATGTTGTGGATGAAAGCTTGATGAGTGTAGCACTGAGTTGCCTGCAGTTTCTTTGCGGTATATTTTTGTTTCTAGTTTGTTATTTTCTATATGTACTCCCACATCTAGAAAATGCACCACTTTGTCATTGATAACTCCTGTGAAACCCAAATTCAATTCATTAATGTTAATAGCTGAGACTAATTTTGTAGCATCTGTATATGTCCCATCCCAAATAATAAACAAAGCATCAATAAAACGTATCCACACTTTCACATTGTTTTCCATATACTATTTGTGGGTATCCCTAGCTACTCCCACCAGCCCATGTGTATACATGCGTAGAAGGGGAGAAGCTGTCATCCATGGTGAGGCCACGCATTTGTTGATAACAGGTTTTGTCAAACATAAATAAGTTATTATTTAGACAGAAATTAACCACGTTCACTAGCATTGTATTGTGACATTTGCACTGAATTCCTCCCCAGATAAAACTCTAGTGCTCGTAAACCGTCTTTATGATTTATACTGGTGCACAGCGACATTACGTCTAGTGTCACTAACAAATACTTCTTTTGCCGAATAAAATCTTTTATTTTTGAGATAAAATCACCAGTGTCTTTTAAATAGGAAGGTAACTTCTGTACATGTTCTTGTAAATGGAAGTCAATGTATTGTGAGGCATTCTCTAAAAGACTATTCTGTGCCAAAATGATGGATCTTCCCGGCGGCCTTTCTGGATTTTTATGGATTTTAGGTTTGAAGTATATATTAGGGACCGTAGGGTACTCCTTTTGATTAACTTATACTCATCTGTAGTGATCAGTCCCGCACTTTTCCGCGCAAGCAACTTCATATAAAATTAATTATATACTGATCTTAGTGCCAGCACATTACTTTTTTGTAGCAGGTTCTGTTGTTTAATTGGGATAGAGCTTCTCGTATGTAGTCCTCTTTGGCCCATATGGCTACGTTTCCTCCCTTATCCTTATTTCTTATGACAATTTGGTTGTTCTTACTCAGTTTGGTCAGCAATTGAATATACTGTTGATTCTTTCTGTTTGTTTTTTGATTTATGTTGTGCACTTCATGGTTTAAGTTCTTTAATTCTGCTATCACCTGTTCACTGAAAATAGCGATTACATCACTGGGTGCAATAGGATTAAAAGTTGATTTAACTTTGAACTGTGTAGTTCTTTTTCCAATATTTACTATCTCAGTGTCTTGGCTAGACCTTTGAGTTTGCCCCCCTAGGATTTGGGGATCTGCTTGACTATTTGTATGGCTATGTTCCTCCTGTAGTTCTTATAGGGTTTCTAGCAAAGGGATGCCTGAAATTGTCAGATTGCAGGTGAGGAGCATGTTGTTGACTGGCTCTCTTGTTATGTTTTTGGTTGTAAAGCATGACATTTTCTCAATTTCAATTTTCGTTGTAAAGCATGACATTTTCTCAATTTCAATTTTCGTATAAAGCAGACAATATCCATTCTTGTGTTGGCATAGTTGAAATTGGATTCTGGGCAATATGACAGGCCTAAAGCAAGTATGTATGTATATGTATGTATAGGCATTTATATAGCGCACTACTTACCCGTAGGGTCCCAAGGCGCTTCGACCGCTGCGAAACCCTTCCTGGCTTCCCTGAGAGATGGTCCCTTAATGGGTATCTCCAGGGTGAGACCAGGCATCCCCGGCGGTCTGGTGGGGCCGTTAGTGAAGATGAGGCAAGCTAATGCCCAGAGTTGCCGAGTGTGATCGCTGATCAGAGTGGGCACCGAGGCGAGAGAATTATCGAGTCCGCTGACCCTGGTCCAGAAACCTGCCGCGCCGGGAATCGAACCCTGGTCCCGGGCCGTCCTCTGCTCTCAGGTCTGCCGCCTCTAACCAGTGAGCCACACTACTTCACTACAAGTAGTTGGTCCTCTGCTTTATTGGGGTTTATATTAGCCAGGTTCATCACCATTTTGGTGGTTTGTGAGTTTTCCCTCACTTGAGGTTCCATCTCCCTCTTCCGCGTTTCTTGTTGGCGGTTACATTTTCCAATAGATTTTCTCCTCTGCCTGCATTTGTGATTGCTCCTCTTTCTTGACTGCTCCTTTGTTTCCTTGGACGGAGAGTCTGCCACCGGTCTTGGCACAAAAAATCTAGCTCTTCTGCTAGAGATAATCTTTGCTGTATTTGTCCTGTGTTTGCCTGGTGTGTTTCTAATTCTTCTTCACTCTCAAGTGCCAAGCTTAAATCCGGCTTGGAGGTGTTGCTATAACCTTCTCTGCTCGATGCTGCAGCCGGTAGGGTTTCATTTCCCAATTTGGATTTGGAGATTTTTAAAGCGTTGTATTTTCTAGAAAATGTACAAACACGTCCGCTTTAATAGTCAACTTTGTCTCTAAGGCATTTATATGCCTTAAGTTCTTTCATTTTGTCCTCATCTTTGCATAATCTGGTGGTAATTTCCTCCTGTAGTTTAGTTATTTCATGATTTTGTCCCATTTTGTTTAAGTCGTCATTTAATTGATCAATCTCATCTTGTAGATTGGCTCGGTCTAGTTCGGCATATTTTACAAGGATCTGCACTAGTTGTTTGGATGATCCTAAATTGCACTCTGCCCACTCTTTCATCATGGTCGGGTTTGGATTTTCATAACTCGGTGCAATTAGAATTCTAAGTCCCCTGGGGATCTGCCCTACATCCAGGTATCTCTACAGGGATTTGAATTCCCACCTCTTTCCTTGTTCCGATTGCATTCGTTTTCCAATTGTCTCATCTTGTCTTTAGCATTGTTTGTCATACTGCTCGGGTTTGTTTTGGTAATATTGCTCATACTTTTGGCTGAGGGATTATTGCTGAACATTTCAGAGGCTGCCGCCTCCCAGTCTCGCAGCGTGTTGGCTGACATGTTGGTCAATATATTTTTAAATACGTGTAAAGGCACAACGAAGTATGTATCTATCAGTGCAGTTACTTTTCCCTTTACTTGCACACCCCTTTCCCCACCTGTTTCACATTGGTCCTACCTTTTGCATTTGTCGGTGTCTCACGGGTCCTACTTTTATTCCTCTTGTTTTCTTCAGTTTTGTATCGTTCCTTTACATTTAAGGATTTTATTATTGATACATAGATGTTAGATGTTAAAGTGGGAATAGATTTTGGGAAAGTTCCAGGCAATTGGATTGTGATCACTTACTCCATCTTTGTTTTTGTGGGTTGATTTCCCAAAATATTTATAAAGTATGTTTTTCTGCACAAATGGTGATTTCACAAACTTAACAAACTACATTTCCCACAATGCATCTTAATCTGCAAGTGTGGAAAAAATGTATTTATCTAAAAAAGAGACAATGGACTAATGATAGTTTGCACCGTGATCAAGCCCTGACGGGTGAAACGCGTTGGTGATGGGGAAATGGCTACTGCTATGAGCTAAATAAATCGTGAAAACTTAATGTCCATGGAGTGCGTGTGTAATCATTGGCGGCTTAGGAGAAATATATATATAGCAAACGAGGAAACCCGCTGGAACAGAAATCAGACAAGCCCACAGATCGATAAAGCAGGTAAGATTTTTAATTAAGGCAGCTAGGGACGACCCGTTTCGAATACAGACGTACTCTTGGTCACATGGCCCATGCCTCCGCATTACATTATTTTAAAGGAACAGTGTCATTACAATGTCATAGACATGGGGCGTGGCTTGGAAGCCGATGGGACACGCAGCATGAGCAACGAGCTCCGTGCCGATCCCCGCTTTTATCCTGATTCTGGCTCCTCTCGGACCCCCAAGTTGAGCCAAGGAAGAATGGGGCGATCTGGAGTAGCTGGGTGCTGAGATCTGCCCGACTCTAGGCACGAGACGGTTGCCGGAGTGATTGGCTTGAGCGGGGGTGCCGACCATCGGATGATCTAAAATGGCGTCGATCCCCGTCACCCACTCCAGATGCAGAAACCAGTGCTGACGGTGGCGCCTAAGTGCAGTGAACTGTGGCAGGGAGTGCGCAGACTACTACAGCGCTGAGCCCTGGAGCGTCCTGGTGACACTGCGGTGGGGTTACGAAGTACTGAAGTGCCCTGACGGGAGGCGAGCAAGCGCCCGGAGTGCTGCGAATGCTGGGACCAGAAGCTAGGCCTCTCGAGTTGGTCAAAGGCCCTGAGCGGTGTTAGGGCTGGGCCGGGCCGACGGAGCACATAGACTTTGAACTGGAAGGTGACCCTCGACTGCTGTTGGCGATCTGATTCCACTTTGTTGGGCGAGACCCACCCTGGAGCGGAGGTGCGAGGGGAGCTGCAACGGTGCCATTTATTTGATTTGGACAATAGCGCGGGCACGGCGACGTCAGCGGGAGGTGTGCTATCGTCTGCGGACATGGGCAAGCCACGAACGCGAAAGGAAGAGGAGCAGCCACCATCTGATGCTGACCCCCCGACTCCAGAGAATAGGGGCGAGCAGGAACTGCCACAAGACCAGGGAATTCAGCTCCAATTGGATAAAATACTGGTGGCTATTGCGGACTCTCGAGAGGCCCTCCAGCAAGATATTGCGCAAGTTGCAACTGGTTTGGGTTTACTACGAGCGGATCACTCGAAACTTGCTGATCGGGTGAAACAGAACGAAGTTGCTCTCCAAGATATTGGCCCGGCGCAGACCGCGCTCTCGGTGACAATAGTGGGAGTACTGGACCGTCTTACGATGTTGGAATGGAGGGCAGAGGATGCGGAAGGCAGGAATAGACGCAATAACATCCGCGTGGTTGGCCTACCGGAAAAAATTGAGGGTTCAGACATGGTAGCCCACTTGGAGAATTGGCTCCAAACAAATGTGGCACCCGAAGGACTGTCGAGATTCTATACCTTGGAGCAAGCGCACCGAGTACCGGCTATGCCGCCGCAGCAGGTGCGGCCCCCGCGGCCAGTGGTGGCGCGACTATTGCACTTTCGAGACCACGATTTGCTTCTTCGAAGAGCCCGCAGCGATGGTCCCTATCAGGTGGACAACAGCAATGTCACACTCTTCCCGGACTATTCTTTTGACACCCAGCGGAGTCGAATGTCTTACCAGGCGGTCAAGAAGGAGTTGAGGGTGGAAGGGATTCAGTACTCTCTATTTTTCCCAGCCAAACCGCGTATTATCCTCGACGGGAAGACCCACTTCCATGAGACGCCGGAGGATGCCTGGGAGTGGTTGGAAGCCTATAGAGCAGGCAAGGACGGCCAAGATGGCGAAGAGCAGAAGCTGACTAAAGACTCTCAGCCTTGGAGGTCCCGGAGGTTGCGACGACGCGGGCGCGGTCTTCAGAAGCCATCCACATCGCAGACGGCCATGGAACGCAGGGGGGCCCTAGACGCGATGACTGCGCTCTCCGGGGACCTGCCGGGGGCTGCGCCGGAGGCATCGGACATTGGTAGCGACAATTGGCAGTCGGAGGCAGAGACCTCCGGGACGAACGATACTCATTTACCGACTGTTACGCCTGGAACTGCGGATGGGCTGCCAGATGAGTAGACTCTGCACTGTTCACAAGACTGGGTGTTCACCATAGTACGATGCACTGTACTGTTTGAATATTGGAGGTGGATGATGAAGGGTTGGAGAGTGGGAGGCTGAGAACTGGGGACAGAAATGTTCATGATCGTGGCTGGAGCAGGGATGATGATTGCTGGGTTCCAGGGGGACTGGGAGTTCTTGCACTTTTAGGGGATGTTGGGTCGATTGTTAGCTGGGTTTTACCTTACAGTAGACCATCATTAGGCTCTATCCTACCCCCACCTGATGGTCACAGTTAGTTAGTTGGCCTTAGCTTTGTGCAAGGCTTATAGTTGGGATAGTTTGGATGGGATTCACTATGTTGGTGCCTGTTCTGGGGAGGGAGGGCGATGAACGGGGGAGGGGGGAAGAGTTGGGGGATGGGTATGTTTTGACTTGTGGATGTTGCCTGCTGTGAGCTTTACCAAGAAACTGGCGCTGCTGGGCGTTGTGTGCGGGTGTTCTGTAGACATCCCCTGGTGGTTGGAGGGAGAGGGCCGCTCCATGCGGCGTTTGACTTGCAGCTATGGGTTTGTTACCTGATGTGAAATGTATAACCTGGAATGTTCGGGGATTGCACTCCATGCAGCACAGATACAAGGTCCACTCATACCTAGTCCGCAGGGGCACGCAGGTGGCCTTTCTCCAGGAGACTCATTTGAATAGGACTGAGGGGCTTGCATTGCAGCGTAGATGGCGAGGGCAGCTATTTTACACCAGCTATTCCGCCTTTGCACGAGGGGTCCTGATCTGGGTTAGGGCTGGGATTCCATTCCAATTATTACACCAATTAATAGACCCTGAGGGCCGGTATGTAGCGGTTAGAGGCCGTCTGTATGGGCGTGAGGTGACCCTCTGCAGTATTTATGCTCCTAATGTGGAACAGTGATATAAAACAATAGTAAGACCTATAGACCACACTGGGGCTGGGTATAAAGTATATAGAAAAAACAATGTCCCAACAGGTAACAATTGAAAGGCAGTTTAGTTATGTATGCAAAGAGCATTACATTAGAAGGAAACAAGGAGGCTCAAATGGTTAGTGCATGGCTTGTAATTCACCAATTTGTAGAAATATTTACACATGGGAATACAGTTGGAAGCAGCACTGTACAAGAAAGTTCATGTGACAACCCAAAGGCACTTGGTGACAAAGGCTTGGAAGGACGCTGGTCCAGAGTGTACCAAGGGAGTTTACAATTTCAATTGTAAGTCTTGCCCTTCGTTCGCCCTCTCTTCACCATCCCTCATTACCCGCCCCCCCTAATTCTCCCCTAATTCTCCCCTGTCTCCCCCACCAGTACCCATGGAGTTTATCGCGCCTTGACGCCCTTGGTACACTCTGGACCAGCGCCCTTCCAAGCCTCAGGTACACTTGGCCAATTGCTCCAATTGTCTACTGCCTTTCCTAACCACTCCCTGCCCCTTTTAAACTACACTTGGACGCTCCTTTATTTTCACGTGCCATGCAATGCATGAACCTACCACTTAAATCTCACGATCTCCGTCCACTAGTCCTCCTTCCCTATCCAACTGGCTCCCCCTGGCTTAACGTCCTGGCGCCTACCGCGTTTCTAGTAGTTTCCACACGGCTCACTTCTTCCTGTAGGCTTTCCTTCCCTTCCCTTTCTCCCGTCCCTCATACCGACTTTTTGTCCCCCCGCAGCACTATACCAACTCGTCAACCCTGTCCTGAAGAAGATCCCAAACTATTGTGGATCGAAACGCCGTCGACACTACAGCGCAATTGTTTGGCGCACTATAGCGTTTGGCTCATAACTATGATCTAATGTGTTATAAAGGACTAAAACTTATTAATCATTGAGCCACCATTGTACATAACTTTGCCACCTTGCGCGCTCACGCTGTTCACCTCTATCCACATGAACTTTCTTGTACAGTGCTGCTTCCAACTGTATTCCCATGTGTAAATATTTCTACAAATTGGTGAATTACAAGCCATGCACTAACCATTTGAGCCTCCTTGTTTCCTTCTAATGTAATGCTCTTTGCATACATAACTAAACTGCCTTTCAATTGTTACCTGTTGGGACATTGTTTTTTCTATATACCTAATGTGGAACAAGCACCCTTTCTGGAGACTCTTTCGACTGCGCTTGCGGACTATTTTACGACGCTGGTGTTGATAGGGGGGGGACTTTAACTCAGTAACTGATGTTGTTCTGGATAGATCCCATTCTCCGCTGCCCACGGCACCGATTAATAAGTTAGCCAGAATTCGGGCCTGCTGGCAAGATAACTGGGGACTAATTGACATTTGGCGAGCGCAACATCCGGTGGATCATGATTATTCATATTATTCGGCCTTGCATGATCTGCACGTACGGCTGGATGCCATTTTGTGTAGTACTGGTCTGGCGCCGCTGGCGGCTAGTAGCGAATATCTAGCACACACCATCTCTGATCATAATTCCCTTTTTGATAAACTTCTGTTGGGTGGTGGAGTGCCCCAGAATCCCTACTTGGAGATTGCGCCCAGAGATGCTCGAAGATCAGGTCTTCCGAGCGGAACTGGGAGATGGGGTGGAACACTATTTTGCAGAGAATGTGGGCTCCGCCGCGACAGAGGCTCTGGAATGGGATGCCTTGAAGGTGGTGGTCCACGGGATCTGCATAGCCAAGTGGGTGGGAGTTAGGAAGCTATTGTTGCAGGCCGTCGAGGTGAGCAAGGGGGCTCTGCGCAAAGCTGAGAAGGCCCATTCGGACGGTTCCGGAGCGCGTGCGGAGGTCCTTGCTCGGAAGGAGGCGGTAGCGGTGGAGGTGGAGCGTCTACGGTGTTTTGATCATAGAGCCTATTTGGCTCGCGCGCACGTGGAACGAGACAAGGTAGGCACCTTATTGGCCTGGTTGGCTTACCCTACTCCACGCTGCGTGCCCATTTTGGCGCTGGCTTCACCATCAGGTAGGTTGGACCACGAACAGCACCTCATAAGTGACCACTTCTGCTCCTTTTACGCGTCTCTTTATACCAGCCAACTGCAGACTGATGCGGTGGATGCCCAGGAGTTTCTGGGGGGCCTGGAGCTCCCTACCATTGAGGAGGAGGAGGTGGAGGCCCTTGGCCAGGATATCACTCTGTTTGAAATTCGTTGCACCATAAAACAATTTTCACGCAACAAAACGCTGGGTAGTGATGGATTACCTATTGAATTTTATCTGACCTATATGGATCTCCTAGCTCCCAGATTACTGGCGATGTACCGGGAGGCCCGACAGACAGGAATGCTACTGGCTTCCACTAGGGAGGCCATAATCGTCCCGCTCCTTAAACCAGGAAAACCGCCAACTGATCCAGCAGCGTACAGGCCCCTCTCTATGCTAACCACTGATTATAAAATCCTGAGCTGAGTGCTAGCCACTAGACTACTTCCTTTTATGACACGATTGGTGCACCCAGATCAAGCGGGGTTTATTCCGACGCGTAATACGGCTGATAGTATACACCGGCTGGTCGGGATTTTGGATAGCGGCCGGGGAATGGAGGAGCAAGCGCCACTCCTTTCGGTTGACATGGCTAAGGCGTTTGATAGCCTTGAGTGGCCCCATTTGTTCTCAACTATGACGGCGTTTGGGCTTGGCGCCGGTTATGTACGTTGGACGGCTATTCTGTACTCTTCAGCGACAGCTAGGGTTCGAGTGGGCTGGGTGGTTTCTGATTCTTGGCCGGTGGGGCGGGGCACCAGGCAGGGTTGCCTGCTCTCTCCGCTGTTGTTTGCTCTTGCAGTGGAGCCATTGGCAGCGCGCGCTAGAATGGGGGAGGCGTACCGCGGCCTTCAGCTACGTAGTCAGGCGCATTATATCTCGCTTTATGCCGACGATCTCCTGATGTTTCTGGGAGATAATGGGGATGCCGTGGCAGGGGCGAGGCCTCTTCTTGACCGCTTTGGGGACATCTCTGGGCTGCGGGTGAACTAGGCTAAGACCTGCATTTTCCCGGTGACTGCTGCGTGCGATTCACCCGAGTTGCCGTCCAATCTGGTGTGGGAGCCGAGATGCCTCCCCTATCTAGGAACGCAGGTGTATCATTCCCAGGAAGATCTCCTTGAGGGCAACATTGGGAGAGCCATTAGGGGCTTGAGAGGTAGCATAAGATTTTGGGGGACCCTGCCGCTGTCGGTGGCCGGCCGCGTGGCGCTGCTAAAAATGGTAGCACTTCCTCGCCTTCTGTATTTCTTCAGGACCCTACCAATACGCATACCGGTTGCCTTTTTTCGGCAACTGCGCTCTATGACGAGTGACTTTATCTGGGGCGCCGGACGGCGCAGGGTGGTGCTGGATACTTTGATGCAGCCGAGAGCTGAGGGGGGCTAGCTGCCCCGGACTTTGATCTATATTACCGGGCTGCGCAGTTTCAGAGCTTACTTGAGCAGTGGCGTTAGAATTTGGAGGCCCCGAAGGGCGGCCTGCACCGGAGGTGCCGAAGCATGTTCTGTCGTTCGTGATCTTGCAACAGAGACTGGGGACTTCTGGGCTCTTGATGCTGGGGTGCACCCTGAGGCACTGTTGGAAACGGTTCCACAATAGAATCGGAGTGCAGCGCCCTTATGCGCCTGAGATACCGTTGGGTATGTGCACGGTGCTGCGTCATGGTGGAGATTGGTCCGGACTTGCAGAATGGGAGGACCTTGGCCTGCAGATGGTGAGTGACCTCTATGCAGACGGGGTGCTGCTGCCCTGTGGCACGTTGCAGGAGACCTTTGGGCTCCCCCGTGGCCATTTTCTGATGCATGCGGCCTTAATAGGAGCTATACAGAAGTATTGGGGCGCAGGCCTCTCGGAGCTGCCGACGTCCAGAGCGTCCCAGTATGTAGTAATGGTGGCGGGCACGTATAAAGCGGTTGCCTGCCTTTATGGCGGATGCTGGGGGAGGGACTCCGCCCGTTGCAGAGGCTACGGGAACAATGTGTAGTGGACCTGGGCAGAGACATCCCGGGCACGGCTTGGTTGCAAATTCTTAAAAGATCTTGGAAGGGTACCAGATACGCTAGGTTCCAACTTATTCAATTTTTTATACTGCATAGGGCATACCTCACGCCAGCTAAATGAATCAGTACTTCCGGACAGATACTGCGGCCTGTCCCCGCTGCCGATTGCGAGATGCGGACCTGAGCCATATGCTGTCGGACTGCCCGCGGTTAGGTGCGTTCTGGGAGGAGATAACCGGGTTGCTCTGTGAGGTGACTGAGCGGCAGGTTGCTGTGGATAAGGGTGCCTGCCTCTTACATTGGTTCCCGCACACTAGTAGGAACAAACTGACTAGTACATTTATAGATCTGGGATTTATCTTGGCCAAGAGGGAAATTACATCACATTGGAAGGCAGCGGCTGGTCCTAGTTTTGATAGATGGAAAGCAGCGATGCTAATGTGGGCGGGTAGCGAGAGCTCTGTAGGGTTGCAGCAGGCCCACAGATCCCACGGTGATAAGGCGCTGGAAGCGGCGCGAGCGTGGGAGACCTTGGTGATGGAGCTCCGGACGCCGGACGTTAATGCTGGTTCGGACTCTGACTCATTGCTGGAGGAGGGGCGGTCTGGTGCAGCTATCACAGAACCTGAGGAGACTGGTGTAGGGGGTGGCCCTTGATATCCCGGGGATTCAATTGATTATTCTCCGCCATGAGTGAGAACACCTGCGCACACACACTATAAGTGAGCGATCTTATAACGACATTCATTGCTTAGGTATTAGCGCCTGCAGCAGGGTTGGGGGGTGGGAGGGTAGATAGATACTGAGGATGGCTGCAAATGGCGTATTAAACAAAGAACCTGAGTCCTGAATCCGTTATGTTATCCTGTTGACTGCTGGGGATGCATCTTGCAGTGCCGTTATGGCACCGGGGTACACGCCTTACTGTAATGCTAGACTAATGTTAACACTTATTTTCCTGCGCAGTGTTGGCCTATGGCTCTAATGATGATTCCTCCGATGTATCATGTCATGTTTGTTTGTCTTTAAAATAATTAAAAGATTTTAAAAAAAATTACAATGTCATAGAAATACATTCAAAATGTTAAATCTTAACATTTTTAAATAAAAGAGTAAGTGCATGTAAATTCAGTGCATATTTGTACATCTACGCTGCATATAATGTAGGTAGTGAGGAAAATCATGGTTTGTATATATAGCATACTAGAAGGTATTTAGGTGTGCCAGTTAACTATGCTTTTGTGCGTGGCAGTGTATATGCTGCACACGTTTGATCATGTAAAATGTTGTTTTTCCGGGTGTAGCACCCGGGTTGTGCCATAGTCTGTGAAATGATAAAGTGCTTGTGTTTCTATCTGGATTCATTTGCAGTGAAGGTATAGTACCATACTATGCTAGGTGTGACTAGAGCCACGATTGGATGCCGTCCAGGACTCAGGTGCTCATATCTGTAAATCAGACGTGATTTTCAGTGCGATGTATGTCGCCACAATCCTACAATAAGAAGCACATCGATTAAACCATTAGAATATTATACATGATAAATGGCAATGGTAAACATAAGTAACATATAACACAATAATATCGTAACCTCAGGTCAGCAGCAGTGACGTTTAAAAACATGAGTGGGGGCGTGGCCAAGATTGCGGCAAGGTAGGCAGCAACTTGCGGAGCTCCTGTCCGTCGCCCACCACCTATAGCGGCTAACAGCACCCTAGTGAGCCACCGGCCTTAGAAACCAGTGGCAGAGTGTGCCCTCGAGCTGCCCTTACCCTCGAATCTCGTGGGGTCCCCTACAGCTGCCTGCTGCAAGAGACAGAGGAGAGTGCCCGTAGCACATCAGAGCAGGCCTCATGACAGGGGCGGCCCGTGACAAGGTCCGCCGAGGCAAGCTGTCCTGGCGCAGGCCCACAACGGGAGTGCAGGAGTGCTGGGGGCACGTGGAGACGGCAAGACTGAAGGCCCTTGGATTGCCCCTCTGTTCGTTGGCTCGGCTGGTGGAGCCACCCCGAGCTCCTGTGCATCTAGCACGGTGCCCGAGATGAGACTGGGCCCACCACTTCTGATCCGAGATTGGGCCCGCCACATCTGATCCCAGGCGCGTCCCTGCCGACCTTATGTGGAGGAGGCGACGACTCATGGGGGAATTGCCAGAGGCCGGGGGATCGCCTGGAGGCCCGGACATGTGCACAGAACCCGGAGGCCTGCCTGGGGCGGGGCCCAACCGATACTTCGTGGCTGGGGGCTGGAGTGGCTGCTGCGACGGAGAGCAGAGGGAAAATGGCGGATCGGGAGGCGTGAACGGAGGCCCTGCGGGACCAAGAACTCCAGCCGTGGCAGCAGAGAGAGAGGTACTGGCGAGGAGTGGCGCCTGGACCTTGGAGCCCCCGGGTGGTTCGGGCCCGAGAGGGGAGGGATGCTGCGGGGGCGCTGGGAGCCCAAGTGCTCTAGGAGAGGCCCGGGGAGCAGACATGACTCGGGAGGTGCAGAGCGCGCCCGAGCTGCCCCACACCAGATCTACAGGGCCTCACATGGCAGACAGGGGACAGGCTCTCCGCGACCCGGGGAGGCCGGGTGACAAGCGGCGTGTGCGCGGACATCCTGACCGGCCTGGGGTCTCCCACCCTGTTGATGCGCATGGTCCTGTCTCTTGGGACTCTTGTGGCCAGTAAAGTAGTGCTGTCCTGCAGACTTTGGCCCAGCGAAGGGGCGCCGGATACAATAGAGGTGGTCATCCTGCGCGTGTCAGTGGTGGTCTCGCACCTTGGGGGACGTGCCGGCTGGGGTTGAGACTCTCCTGGTGGTGTTCGCCTGGGGAAGTGGTTGGAGTTTGAACTGCTTAGCCGCTGCTCCCCGATCAACAGTCTGTACTGTAGGAGTCCAGGGAGAGTGTCTGAGGTCCTCAGCTGTGTGGGACACTTGACACATCCAAAGCATGTGAAGCGGGGTGACTCCCTCTGGACCTGAGCTGAACCTGATCCTAGGAGCACGCCCCGGGGCGGAGAGGCTAGCACAGAGACATCCTTGCTCCTGATATTACGTTGGCGCCCCTGGGATTATGTCCACGGCCAGGACATGGAAACAAAAATCATTGAAAGAGCTCTTTGAGAAAGCTTCCTCCTCTCCTGTGGCCCCGTCCCCCTCAACCCCGATGGCGACCACGCAGGCCCTGTCAGACGCTGGAGAGGCCCCCATCACGAAGTCGTTCCTGGAGTCACTCTTCAATACCCTCCGGTCCGACATACAATCTGTTAAGACAGAGCTGGCCGCTGAGATGCGGGAAATCCGCAAAGACGTGAACAGTGTGGGAGAGCGAGTGGCCACCCTTGAAGGCAGGAGTAACGAGGCGCCGATGGAGCTGTCCACGTTGCAACAAGAAATAAGACGTCTGCAGGACCAGAGTCTTGATATGCAGACCCATCTGGAGAATAGGTCACGAAGACACAACATCAGGATACGGGGGGTGAAGCCTTCAGACGAGACTAAGGACCTCTTCGCATTTACGGAAGGCCTATTCCGTTACATCCTGGGTGCCCCTGTAGACTTCCCCATTGTCCTGGACAGAGCACACAGGGTTAGCCCGCCTCGTGTGCCTAACGCTCCACCTGCCGACATTCTTGTCTGCCTGCAGGACTTTAAAACCAAAGAAGCTATGCTGGCTAAGGCGCACGCCATGCACTCCATTTCCTATCAATGCCACACCCCAGTGTTGTACCAGGATCTTGCTTTACTAACACTGCAGCGCAGAAGGCAGTTCCGCCCGGTGACAGAGTACCTCAGACAACAGAGCATCACGTATTCCTGTGGGCACCCATTTTGCATCATCTTCCGGCTCAAAGACAGATTGCACCAGATGCGCTCACTCATGGACACATGTCAGTTGCTGGGTCTGACGGTGCCTCAGGAGGAGGAGGAGCATAAGGGCTGTGACTCGGAGCCGGGGACCTCGCCCTCGGGGTGGCAACGGCCTCGGAGGTGACGCAGATTTCGGATGCCGAACTAGCAAGCTATTGCGCAGGGACAGCAGGAGGCTCTAACCACCGCCGCTGATGCCCTGGCAGGGCCGAGTGCTGATGTGGGGTGACCACGATCCTAAGGGCCCTTTTCTCTTCTTGTTGTGGCTTACTGATCTGTGGTGGGCGGTGGGTGGTTCCGGACTGTCACTCTTGTCCACACTCTGAGCCCCACCACGACAACTTCCTGGATACCCTGGGGAGGCGGACACTATTATGGGAACTCTGCTTTCCAGTTTGGATTTGTCAGTTCGTTTTTGGCTTTGACTTCGGACTTGGTTATGGGGTTTTCTTTTTGGGTTTGGGATCCCTCGTCCACCTCCCCCTGCTCTTCCTCCTCTGCGCCCTCCCTTCCTGCCTGATGCAGCATCGCCTTCCCTCCTTCCGCTTATAGTAATGGGTGGTGGGTATAGCCTTAGCGCCCGTCTTTGTCTCACAGATGTCGCACGACACACTTAAGGTCCTGACCCTTAATGTGAAGGGTCTGAATAACCCGATCAAACGTAGGGCAGTGCTTAATTATCTGGAGCAAGCCAAGGCGGATATCTGCCTCCTCCAGGAGACACACCTTCTCACAGGAGACCATCATAGGCTACGGTCCAAATATTTTCCCACACAGTTGTTTTCCTCTAGTACCTCTAAGACTGCAGGGGTGGCCATATTGGTCTCTCGCTCATTCATTGGAATGGAAGAGTGATACAGAAGGAGGCAGAGATATAAGGCCGTCTCCTTACATATCAATTCTCCATGGGGGGGTGACTATGGTTATTGGGTGCATCTATGCTCCCAACGAGGGGCAAGCCAAGTTCCTACATACTGCCCTGCGAGAAGCAGCCTCCGCCTCAGATCGACATTTGCTGCTTGGGGGGTACCTTAATCTGGTATTTGACAATGAGCTGGACCACTCTTGCCAACGGAGGACGCAGGTGGGTGTTCCCCCGTGGGCAGGACAGACACACATGAGCGACTTAGGGCTCTTTGACTTGTGGCAGCATTGCCACCCGCGTACCCACAGCTACACATTCTACTCTGAGGCCCACAAGACATACGCACGCTTAGATTACTTTCTCTGCTCCACCTCTCTTCAAGCCTATATTGCCGACGCCGAAATCTTGACGGCATCACTATCGGATCACTCCCCAGTCTTGGCCACCTTTTGAATGCCGCGTTTCTCCCGGCCCTCGAGGCAGTGGAGACTGCGTGACACTCTTTTGCACCAACACAAAGTGATTGAGCAAATCCAGGGGGCTATATCTAACTTTCTAACCCTTAATGCTAACCCCGACAGTTCTTTAGCAGTTCAGTGGACGGCTCTAAAGGCGGTCCTATGGGGGAATTCATCCCGATCTCTTCTGCTCAAAACCGGGAGGGGAGCCGCAAAAGGGCAGAACTTACACAGAGGGTGTCGGTGCTTGAGCAGTTACACCAGCGTACCGGGGCTTCCCACGTATGGTCGCAGTTATGTATCGAGCGGAGACAATTCGCAGCCTTAGACCAGGACAGAGCTGAATATGCAGCTCTCAGGCTCCGCTATTCCTTCTACACTGGGGGTGACAGGTGTGGCCGCCTCCTGGCTAATAAACTACGGGAGCAGCGACAACACCAGGGAGTGCAGAGCATCCGTAAGCCTGGAGGATGAACCATCTTGGAAGACGCAGCCATAGCTGAAGTTTTCCGGGACCTTTACGCGGACCTGTGCACGGGGGACCACCTAGATGCTCACCATATTGCTGAATATATTGCTGAGGCCAGTATGCCCTCCCTGTCCCAGTCACAGGCCAACTTCCTCGATAGAGCCATACAAACGGAAGAGGTTATTTCGGCAATCTCCCGTCTCAAGTTGGGTAAATCACCCGGCCCTGAGGGATACACGGCCGCTGTTTACAAATCGTTCTGCTCCCAATTAGCTCCCATTCTGACAGGTCTCTTCAACACCTTTGAACACAAGAGCACTATTCTGGGAGAGATGCTGGAAGCAGCGATAGTTGTTATTCCAAAGCCAGGGAAGGACAGGGAGACTTGCGGAGCATACAGACCTATATCGCTTTGAAACATTGACATTAAATTACACACTAGCATATAAGCGGCCCGTCTGGCGCCATATATGGCCCAACTTGTCGAGCCCGATCAAGCCGGATTTATCCCCCAGAGGCAGACCAGCAACAACACTATACGCATCCTCCACTTGATAGAGAAGGCGTGCCGCACCCCAAGGCGAATATATGCTCCTGGCCATTGACACCGAAAAGGCCTTTGACAGGGTGCACTGGCCCTATTTGGAAATGGTTCTGATGGCCGCCGGGTTCGGGGAGAAATTCAGGACACGGATCCTGAACTGTTATCGTCTCCCCAGGGCGACAGTCTGCGTCAACGGCTATACGTCCTCTCGTTTCCCTATCAGCAGAGGCATGCGGCAGGGATGCCTCCTGTCACCTCTCCTTTTCGCGCTCTACATGGAGCCTCTCACACTCAGAATTCGGAAGCACCCTCTTATCACAGGGATCAAATTTGGGGGTAACGTCCACACTATTAGCCTGTACGCAGATGACATTCTTCTCTCTTTGACGGAATCAATCACAGCTCTACGTGCCCTTTTTGTCAAATTGGACGCATTCGCGAGGGGATCGGGGTTTAAAATCTATGGCGTTGGACCTTTCTTTCTCTCCGCACACGCTGGCTTTTTAGAAAGAGGAATATTCGATACACTGGGCAGACACGTCAATCCCTTATTTGGGTATTCAATTGGCACCGACTCTCTAAGCCATTGTTGACGAGAACTATACCCTCCTCTGCACCCGCATATGAACGGAGCTAAGACGGTGGAAACACTGCACCATGTCTTGGCTGGGTAGGATCGTGGGCACCAAGATGACGATCCTCCCACAGATCCTATTCCTCTTTCAAACTCTCCCTCTCAAACCACCGTAGGGTTGGATTCAGCAGACCCAGGCGGAGCTGTCGCGCTTTATTTGGAGTGGTCGCAAACCACGTATTCGGCATCAGATTGCGGCCCTGCCACCTGAGAAGGGGGGAGTGGGGGTGCCAGACCTCCAAACCTACTTTTACGCCATTCAGCTACGGTACCTGGTAGAGTGGCAGCAGCTGGAGTCAGAGAACCACTGGCTTTTTCAGGATCAGGCTGTAGCAGGCAGACCTTTGCAGGGGATTCCTTTCCTCCGCAAGTCACACCAACCCCCTAATTTATATGCTTCTTACATCACTGGCACTGTCATGGAGGCCTGGGATCGCACCAATGTCTCAGGGCAACTGACTACCTTTCCCTCCCCACTGACTCCATTGTGTGGTAACCTGGATTTTCTTCCATGCACAGACGCACGCGCATTTCAGACCTGGAGCTCCTCCCCTTGTAGGTCCCTAGGGCACCTTTTTGATCTAAGCGGCATCATCTCTTTTCCACAGGTCAAAGATTACTATGGCATCCCAGAAACAGGTCACCTGGAGTATTTACAACTCTGCCATTGGGCTTTGCACCCACAGGTCAAACCGCAAGCTCAGCGTTTGCTGACCCTTTACGAAAAGTGGTTGGTAACCTGCACCTCTGACAAGCAAATCATTTATGATCTGTACAAAATGCTGCTAGCTAATATTATGTGTACACATAATGCAGGCCGTGCGCGCTGGGAGAGGGATCTAGGGAGGTCTCTAACACATAAGGAGTGGGAGAGCATATACCATAGGGCGCGACATTCAGCTTATTATGCAGACCTCACAGAAACACTAACAAAAGTCGTCACATACTGGTACTACACGCCTGAGCGCCTACACCAGTTTGATCCGCACCGGAGTGACCTCTGCTGGAGCGACTGCGGGGAAGTGGGCACTCTGGAACATGTTCCTTGGTGTTGTAATTATCTGAGGCCCTACTGGACTCAAGTACTGGATGAAGTTGATCTACACTTTGAAACGCAGCTCCCACGATTCCCTTCCTACATCCTACTGGGCTTACCTAATCTTCTGACATACCGACTCAAATCCCAGAGAGGTCAGATGATTGCGATTGCCCTGTGGGCGGCCATACAGAACATCCTGGTCCTTTGGCGGTCCGCCCAGCTCCCCTCAAACACGAGTTGGCTTCAGACACTTTGGCTGGTGTTGGGCATGGAGAAACTTACGCCTACACTAGCTGGCAGAGGGTCGGAGTTCCCTGAACTATGGCAACCCTTTCTAATGTTGCTGATATCGGAATTCAGGGAACTGACATGCCCCAGATACCTGCGATTGCTCCGCCTCCCTGATACTCTAATTCCCAGTGCCACTCTCAGGAAGGCCCGCAGAGCTCGCCGTTCAACATTGCGCTATCTTCCCTCCATGTTTCCCTTTCCTTCTCGACTTCAGGTGGACGAGGGGTGGGTTGGTTTTGGGAAGGGAGTGGGTGAGGGAGGGTATTATTATTATTATTATTATTATTATTATTATGCGTTCTTATATAGCGCTCGATTACCCGTAGGCATCGCGGCACTTGCCTTGGGAACCCGTCCTGGCTTTTTCCCTGTGAGATACCCGTACTGGGCATCCCCAAGGTGAAAGCCAGGCATCCCGCCGCAGGGGGGCCGTAGTGGAGATTAAGCAAGCTGATGCCCAGAGCTGCAGAGTGTGAACCCATGATTCGAGTAGGCACCGAAACGAGAATTATCGAGTCCGTGGATATTTGGGCTCAAGACCCTGCCGCGTCGGGAATTGAACCCTTGTCCCGGGTCTGACCTCTGCTTCAGGGTCTGCCTCCTCTAACCAGTGAGCCACACTTCTCCACTAGGTAGGAGGGGTTTGGTCTTTCTTAAAATCCCTTTTTGTTTCACTGGCAGACCCACTCTATGCTCATTGCCGATGGTAATACTGTATTATGCACTTGCTGCTTTCTTCTGCTTTCCTTTAAAGGAGCTTCAGTGGTTTCAGATGAATGGCTGGTGAGATGGATAGACTGCAAATATTAGGTAATGTTAGCTTAAAGGGATAAGGTTTTAAACAGAGGTTGTTATCTCTGTATTGAGGTATCAACAATTGCAGAATTACAATAAGAAAGATTTATACAGACAGGCATGAGACTGATAGGAGGCTATATTCGAAAATGGAATGTAAGAAGAGGGTCACTCTGAAGAAAGAAAGGAGAGAAATCAAGCAGGAGTAAAGTCAAGTTGAATTTTTGCATGCAGGATTTTAGGAGTATGATGGGGAAGGCTTTCTGAGATAATAAGCAATTAGTGGATATAAGCTGTAGAAGGAAGCAATGTTATACACAGTGCTACATATCGCGGTCAGACAGATTAAACATGATTCTGAGTGTACATATCTTGTAAACAGTTAACAGCCCAAGTCTGCTGTGTGCCAAGCTTAGAACAGCCCTTTTACACACAGATTGGAGTATCCCAAACTTGACACAGGATCTGTACACTGCACGAGGTGAGTTAGCGCCAAAAAAGAAAAGGTCACATTTGAAGATCTTCCCTCTAATTGTGTAAATATGGTCGCAAAAGATAAGGATATTAAGGATTGGTTTGCTCCCTTCAATTTCCTACCATTGATAGAGAGGATCAGGATCTTCTGACTCAGAAAATTACAGAAACAGAGTTAACATCGGCAATCAATAACATAAAGAAAGGAAAAGCAGAAGGACCAGGTGGTATGCCCGGTAAGCGTTATAAGATCTCAGGCCCTCAACTAATTCCGGTCCGGAAGGAGCTCGTTAATGGTATTTGGATCAAGGGGCTTTACCTTCTAGATTCCTGGGGATGGGTTCTCCTAAGACCCAGTAAGGTGTGAATGTCACAGACCGTCTTCCCTTTTAAATGCATAAAATATTCAAACTAATATTAGCAAAGTTCTTACTTGGGTGATATGGAAATTAGTCACCAGAGGTCAGAAGGGGCACATGATGGGTAGACTTCTAGATGAATTAGTTAATAAGCTATTGGCTCCCCAGTTCTTGCTATTCAGACAACGTTACTATGGCCAGTATAGCAGTATATGCACCTAAGGGTTTTGACCAGGTTTTCTAGACATTTCTTGGGTATGCAATACAAAGTTTGGAATTCCACAGTTGGTCATAAATACCATCACAAAATATGATGTTTTAGTCCTTCCACAAGAGTATGGTTGAATCATCTATTGATCCCAAATGTTTGAATTGAAAGAGGAACTCGACAAGTCTACCCCCTCTCACCAAATCTTTTGATCTATATCTGGAACCACTGGCTAAAAACGTTGTGCTAAGATGACATAATGACTCCATATAAAGCTAAAGGTTTTAATAAGAAGCTGGCTGTATATTCTAATAACTTAATTACATATATATAACGTTTCCCAAGCTGTCTACAAGGAGTTTTGAATAATTTAGGAATGTGGCAGGATATTAAATATATTATTACCAAACAGAGTTTATGTCTTTGAAAGTGGCAAGTGCTATAGATGCTAATACAAAAAAGCTAAGATACTTGGGGCCAGATTTAGAGCATGGCAGACAGGTTACTCTGTTACAAACTTGGGGATTTCTCATCCATATTATTACTAGTGCCAATTGATATCATGTGCTTGTAGTACGGCAGATGGGACATCCCTCACATTTGTGATGGAGTAACTCACTGCCCAAATTCTAAATCAGGCCCATGGTTTAGAGCAAATAATGAAAACTAATTTACACATAATTAAACCTGGGATTAAAAAGCATTTAAAAACATAGTAAGATCTACATCTGACAAAATATGGTGAAGTGAACTGAATTAAAATGTATATTTTACAGAAGATAACTTTTTCATTTATTAATATTCCATTGACACCAAAGACATTCAGAAAATTCAGAGTGGGATAAATACTTTTATATGGACTGCTAAAGCTACTCAAATAGGCTTGAAATAACTTGAGGAAGATGGGGTATGCAACTTCCTGATATTCAATAATATTGTTTTGCCTTCCAGCTCAAACTATTCAGGTCACTGCTATGGTGGTGGGAGATTGGGACAGAGGCAGAAGATATGCAGCAACGACTAGAAATAAGAGAGGGGTTTATGCAAACATTTTGCTCTCCAATGTACCCTTAGAAGATAAGACTAAAAGTCCTGGATTCTGACCGCAAGTTAAAGATTAAGCTTGGGTCTAATTTAACATTCCATATTATAATGAGTATGTCCCGACTTGGGATTCTTCAGTAATTCTGAAGTGTTCAAAGGATGCCTTGAGCCTTCCCTCAAAACCAGCCGTGACTCAGTGGGGATATGTAGTGGGGGAAGAAGGCTTGAAATAATGGAACCAACTATTTCTTTCTACTGGAAGATTCCTTTTGAGTTTTAAATTCCTGCAATTATCTTCATGGTAAAGTACAAACTTGGAAAATTCCTAATGTTGAAGGTTTCTTTGAGGATTTATATTCACAGGGAATTAAAAAGAAAGAATAGCACTCTGGTATGGCTAATTATGTGAAGATCTGAAGAGACTGACACCACATGAAATCTGGTTTGGTCTTCTAAGCACCACACAAAAAATCCTCCCCCTAATACCCCGCATTCCAGAAAACTCCTCATTCAGGGTCTCATCCTCTCCAGACTGGATTACGGGAACACCCTCTATCTTGGCGCCCCGAAAACAGTCATAAACAAACTCCAACTCGTCCCGAATTCGGCAGCTAGACTGCTAACAGGCACAAAAAATTGATGCCCTGCTAAACCTGCCCTAAGCTCCCTACATTGGCTTCCAATCCAGGAGAGAATTAATTTCGAATCCCTCCAGGATAATGGCCATCCCATCCTAAAAGCCCTGATCAAACCATACAAAGCCAACAGAAAGCTACGATCTGACCACCTCTTCCTGGCAAACATTCCCAGAATCAAGAAGGCGCTGTCAGGAGGACGCCTCTTTTCTTACAATGCTTCCAAGCTCTTGAACTCCCTTCCCCTCAACATTCGTAGGGAAACCAACCTATTAAAGTTCCGTAAGATCTTGAAAACTTGGCTTTTCCCCTAGGTCACATCCGTTCCCTAGCTAATTCCATGGGCTCAGCGCTGGGACACCTCTGGGTAGCCACTCGCTCCACAAATCCAAAAAATAAATAAAAAAAAGGGCTACCTCTTTGCCAAATTTGGCGTCATTCCGTTCAGCAGCTCAAGCTGTAGCTGTGGCTAAAGGTCCTATGGGAAATTGCATGGGTAAAACACGTTTTGGGACCCCCCATTTTTCAAGGGCTCCACTTGACGAATCACCGTGAAACTTTCAGGATAGAGAGGACCAGAGCTGGCGAAAAGTTTGGAAAATTTCGCAAAGATTCATCAATCGCCGCCAAAGTTATTGGGAATAGAATGTTGCGGATTTCCTATGGATAATAGGTCCTAATTATAACTACCTACTGGCGACCGCCAGTAGGTAATGTGTGTGTATAATTATATATATATTCACTGAAAAAACCATAGGTTTCACACCAGTTATAGTTAGGAATTAGTATTTAAAAAACCTATTAAATTCACTGAACACACCATAGGTTTCACACCAGTTATAGTTAGCTGGAAATTTTACTCGCATAAAACGATTGAAATTCCCACGTTATAGTTAGTTGGACTCACTATAACTTGCGCGCCTGCAATGCACTGCTGATGACATCACATATTACATCACTCATGACATGGTCAGTGACATCACTCATGACATCACTGATGACACCATCCAGTGAATGTGTGTCTTTCTGAAAAATAAATATTAGTGAGTAATGTTTAAACATTTAAATATATGTATTATTGTTTCACTTTCTGTATAAATGGCTGCATGGGTTGGTGAGTAGGTACATGTGTATGTATATGGGTTATTAGATGTTTTTCTTAGTATTAGTATGAGTGTTTGTATGGTTTGGTGGGGGTATTACTTAGCACATAGATGCATGAATGACTGACTCTCTCTTTGTATGTGTTTTGAAGACAGCATATGTGCAGGACTGTATGGGTGGATGAGTGTGTATATGTGTGTGTTAGTGAGTGAATGACTATCTCACTAGCGTCTTTATCAGTAACTATATATGTTTTAATCTAGTATATGTGAATATTGATGTATATATGGGAGTATATGTGAGAGTAAGAGATTCTAAGAGTTCCTGTTTAAAAAAGTCTGTGTTTCTATAAGTGATTGTTTAAGAGAATAAATATGTGTAAATTTCCATAGAAGTAAGGTGGTAGTGTGTGTATAGCTGTATATGCAAATAAATGGATGTTCAATAGTTTATTTGCATGTGTGAGTATGTGTCAGAGTATCTTTTAGATGACTGTCGGTGTGTATCAGGATGTATAGGTGTATCACTACATATGATGAGTGAGTATATGTATGAGTGACTATATAGAACTGTTGGTGAATAAGTGGATGTGTATATAGATGGTAGAATTATTGAATTGGTTGTTGTTACTGGTATGGGTATCTCCATTGTTTTGAAAATGTTAGTTTCTATTATTGAATATGTGCTTCAAGGGTTACATTACAGTGAAAGGAGGTCTGTCACTCTGTCACAAGGATGGTGTCATCAGTGATGTCATGAGTGATGTCACTGACCATGTCATGAGTGATGTAATATGTGATGTCATCAGCAGTGCTTTGCAGGCGCGCAAGTTATAGTGAGTCCAACTAACTATAACGTGGGAATTTCAATGGTTTTATGCGAGTAAAATTTCTAGCTAACTATAACTGGTGTGAAACCTATGGTTTATTCAGTGAATTTAATAGGTTTTTTTAAATACTAATTCCTAACTATAACTGGTGTGAAACCTATGGTTTTTTCAGTGAATTTCAATGGTTTTTTAATAGCAAATCTCTATAGGTATAAAAAGTAAAACATTTTATAACAAATTTTATATTGTATAATTATGTTTTTTTGGGGGGGTTTTTGCCCTGGGGCGCTCCCGGGGGCGTAAGTGCAATGTTACGGCGCGCCCCGGGGTGCGTACCGGGGAGCGTCCCGTTAGCGCTATTCTCGCGAACGAAAACAACATCGTGACGTTTCGCGTAACCGCGTGATGCGTCATATGACGCACTGCATAAGCGCACCCGGAAGCACGCAAGCACATACGATCGCGCAACGTCCTGGCGCGCTTACGCTACGCACCCCCGGGCGCGCCCGGAGCGCGACTACGGGCGCGTCGGGTCATGTGATCTGAAAATAACACTTTTCATTGGTGCAGAACAGTTTTGGTTTCCAAATGATGAAAGCCCGGGTCATGTGACCCCAAAATAACACTTCTCATTGGTTCAGGACAGTTTTTTTTTTCCAAATGATGAAAGACCCCACCTTTTTACCTTATTCTGACTTTGTCCTTTGACTGAGGAAGACCTGTTTCAACAATAAAGAGATTTTTTTTGTACTTTCAAATGGCTACTGTAGCAGCAACAGCTGGAGCATCTGCACCACCACCACCACCACCACCACCAAGAGGACCACCACAACAGTACATTGGTGGTCAAGAAGAGGAGGAGGAGGAAGAGGAAGAGGAGGAGGGGAGAAGATGGCTGCCTGAAGACAATACCCCATACAAGCCAAGGCCACACATTGTATGGGAGTTTTTTTCAATCCCAGAGGGCAAGAAAAAAGTCAATGCGGCCAAGGTAACTTGCCTAATCTGTGGCATGGAACTCTCAAGGGGCAACCCAAACAAAAAATATTCTTTTGGTAATAATACCATGATTAGACATATGACCCGCAAGCATCCAAACAACTATTCTCGTGCAGAGATGAGGGAACTGGCCAGTAACCTCCCCCAGTCTTCAAGGACCACCTCCTAAAGAAAGCAACCCACTCCATCGGGACCAGAAACAACGGAGACGATGCCTTGCATTCAACAACGATTTGAAGATTTTAGAGTAACATGTATTTATTGTGGCAAACTCATCTCCTATGGTGAAAAGAGCGTAAAGCTCATCGTCCTTGCTGGTGACAATCACAATTGCCCCAAAAAACCCTAATTTTTTCCGTTTTTTGGTTTTTGCTCCAGTTGAGCCATTTTCAATTCCCTTTTTTTTGTTTCTCCCCATAAAAAATACAAAAAAAATATAAAACTGTTTTGAAAAACCAAAAAAAGTACAAAATGTTCAAAAAAACATTAAAAAAATATAAAACAACAAAAAGAAGAAAAAAACTGTTCTTTTTAGAACTACCTTTAATTTATAAAAATAAACCTATATTTTTAAAGAATCTCTGTTAATTTTTTTTCCTTAGGGTACGCGTACCGGGGCGCGCACCCAAAAAAAAGAAAAAAAAATTAATGAAGGAGTTAGCATGAGGGAAGAACACAAAGAGAGTAATGTTAAGAGAAAGAGAGCTACAGGGAGAAACACAGAGGGATTGTTTATTACATAGTAAAAAACAGAGAAGGTGTAATAGGGTGAAAGTGAGAAAAGTAAAATGACTGAAGGAGCGAAAGAAAGGAAGAGAGAAGAAGAAGACTAAAGTAGAGATAGTGGGAGAATGTGAGTGGGTGTTGAAAGAAAAAGAAAGGACAGTAAAAAATGGAGAATGAAGGGTAGTGGCGGAACCGGGATAAATGAAGAACGGTGAAGGAGGGTGAGAAAAGACCAGTTAGTGTAAGTAAAGAGGGGTGAAAGAGGGTGAAAAATTGAATTAGGATAAGACATGGGGAGTGACAAAGAGAAAGGACAAAGACAGTAAAGGAAACAGTGCCTGAATGGGTTTGAGTGAAACAGCAAAGAAAGGTAAGTAATGCAGTGTGTGTGACTTATAGGGAGTCAGTGGGTGTAGGTCAGGGTGTGGGTGTGTAAGGTATGTCTGTGGGTGTGGGTGTGTGGGGTGTTTCTGTGTGGGTGGATGTGAGGGTGTGTGAAATATGTGTGAGGGGTGTATGGGTGTGGGGTGTATATGTGTGGGATGTATGTGTGTGTATGGGAAGTGTTTGTGTGTGTGAGGAGTGTGTGGGGGGGATTTTTTGTGTGTATGAGGTGTGTGTGTGGTGTGTGTGTGGGGTGTATGTTAGAGGTGTGTGTATGTGTTGGGAGGGGGATGAGGTGTGTGTGTAGGAGTAAGGTAAATAATTAAGAAAAACAGAATGAGTGAAGAAGCAAAGGAAGGGAACAGAGGGTAAGTGAAGTAAAGAATAGGGACTGAAAGAAGTTGAATATGAGAGGGGAAATAGGGAAATTGGAGTAAACATGGAGAATAAGAATAAGTGAGGGAAGCATAGTAAAGAAACAGGAGTGAGGTTGGTTCAGAAAATATTAGTGATCTTAAAGCAAAGGGTGATGACAAACTACATTTTTTTAGTCACACTTACCATATAATAAATGTAACTTTAATTACATTTTTTTACTACACTTTGTATCTGTGAAAGAGAGAAGAAAAAATAAGTTATAATTAGTAAAATATGTATTTTAAATTAAAAGATACAAATGAAGAGGTTCAAAAGCATAACAGTGTATTTAGAAATAAAGTAAGAGTGAAGGACATAGAAAGGGAAATAAAGTAAGGTAGAAGGACAAAAAGAGAGAAAAAGAAATAGAAGGAGAGCAAATTAGTAAGAGTAAGGCATATAGATTCACTGACAGAGAGGAAGAGAAGAACAGAGAAATGAACTGTAGGTAAGAAAGATACTAAAACAATGTGAGTTAGCAAAACTAAGTCAGGAAACAGTAGTAAGTAAAAAGATAATGACAGAGACGGAAAAGAGTCTAATTAAGGATGCATTTAGAAGAATGAGGAATAGAAGATAACTGAGAGTAAGTGAAGAACAGTCATAGAGTGAAGGGATGAAGGGAGAGAGGATAATATACAATGATTGAGGGAAATGGAGTGAGGAAGTTAGTAGACAGACACACTAAGAGAAAAACTGAGTGAGGTGGAGTACAATGAGTAAGCAAAGGAAATGAGTAAGGGAGCAAAAAAAGGAAACAGAGGAGAAGACGACTAAAACAGTGGTACTGAGAGAAAATAATTGGGTGATGAAAGTAAAGAGAAGGACATTGAAAGAAAGGAAATGAGGGATAGTAATGGAACCAGACTAAAAGAAATGGGATGAAGAACGATGAGAGAGGAGCAGTGAAGTTGTTATAAAAGAAATGATAGAAGGTAGATCAACACAAGTGAACATAACACAAGGAGAGTGAAGCACTGAGGACATAGAGGTAGTGAACGAAAAATAGAGAGAAGAGGTCAAAAGAAAAGAGCAAACAAAGATAAGCGAGGGAGAGTGGGTGATTTATAGTGATAGAGTGTGACTATACTGCTGAGTGAGTAAAGAGGAATTACTAAAAGAGCAAAGGAGGAAAATACGGAAAAGGGAAGTAAAGCAGAGAGACTGAAAGCTGAAAAGTTATGCAAGGGAGAGAGGGGATGCAGACAGTTGAAATGAGAATGAGGGGTTGTGAAAGAAGTGGAGTAAAGGAACGGGGGTTACAGAAAGTGAGAGAAAGACATTATAAGTGAGTAAAAAGAGCTGAAAGAGGATAGAAAAAGGAAAGTGAGTGTCAGACAATGGGAATACAATTTAATTTACACAATCCAAAGTATAGAATAACTTGTACAACATGTTACATAGTTTATTTTTGCTGTTCTCAGAATATATTGAATTTCACTTAAAACAGTGAGTTCAAATTACTCATCATATGACAGCGGGGAAAAAAAAACACAATCTAAAAGATTGTGTTTTAAAAAAAACCTTAGATACTGACAAATGACAAATGTACACTAATCGTTGATTCACTTACTTTTCCTTTAGGCCAAATAGTATATCATGAAGTTCCTTTTCTCGTTGGAAAGTACTCTGCTGTTCACTAAAAAATCCATTTAATCAACTTTCTAGAAGAAAAGCTCCAAGAACATCTGAAATATTTTCATTATTTTCAAATACTCCTTTTTTCAGTCATGACACTTTACTCATTCCTTCACCATTCCTTAAGGCCAAATAGTGTCAGATGTATCAGTATATTTTCAAATTACTTAAAACAAACTCTAAAATTACCGTTTTTCCGACGTTCTGAAAGAAAGACTCAAACAACATTTTCACAATATTTAAATTTTCGTAATTCTATCTCTGACTCACTCATGTTCATCATTTCCTATAATACTGATATCACTTACTATGAGATCCACTTACAGTACCTATATGACAACTCAATTTTTTATATTATCTTGATCACTTTTACTCAGAATATAATTTTAAACAGCAAACTAACCTTTATTAACTGCTCCCGTCTTCATAGGCCAATTACCTTTACTTAATTTTTGGTTGTAAAAACACTAGATATGAATTTTTTAAGTCAAAAGGCAAACGTTGTTTTAAAGTCAAATGAGTGTCATTACAAAGGGTCCAACCTTTACAACTTTTTAGATAGTATGTGTAATGCCCTGATGTTGTTGAAGGACCGTCATGATAAATAATAGCTACAGTTGCAAATGTTCTTCCTGAAATTGATAATTGAGAAGCCACAAAATTTTTAATAGAAGTTGTCAATTTCGTTCCATCAGGTCTACATTGTTGGAACATTAAAATGACATAGTGACCATAACTTCGTAGAAATAATGTGGACAGCATTGCAGACTTACATTGGGTACACACCATGTTGTGATCAGTTGCTTTAACGAGATTATTAAAAGGCACTGATTTGCAGTCTGGTAAACTCAAATATATAAATCTTTCAGTGTCTATTCTAGTACTACTTGATAAAGTACAGTTATCACAGTCATGCTGCCATTGATAAGAAAGGTTAAAAAGATTTTTTACATCTACTCCTTCATCTTCCAATACATCAAACATATACATTAAACATTCCTGACAATCCTGCTGAATTATCTGTGAAAATTGATTTTGACCAGAACATATGTCTAGAAGATTTCTAATTTCTGAAACACTTTCTATTTTTGCTCTATCACTGCTACATTTCTCAAACACAGAATTCAATAAACAGCAGAATGTTTGATCCCGATTTTCAACAATCTGTTCTTGTAAATTTTGAAGAAAAAAAACAACAATAACTACTACATTAGCATAGCAGTTGACACCAGAACTGTTTTCAAACTGAAATCCAACAACATCTTCAACAGAATCCTTTTTCTTTCTCCTTACAATTACAGTTTCATCTACTTTTTGTCTTTTTGCTACTACCTCACTGCAATTATTCTCATTTCTTCTTTTTCGGCCTACCACACGTTTTTCAAACACAGGATATTGAGGCAAATGTGGAGCATACTCTCTTCTTAACATATTGTATTCTTTAACACAATCTAGATCAGCACAAATCTTTGTTTCATCACACTCAATCAAGTACAATCCTGATAAAGTTCAGACTCGTGATAGTGCCACATATGCCATACCCTCTTTAAACACAGAACTTCCAATGTTCACCAAAGCACTATCTACACTTAAACCTTGAGATTTATGAATTGTCACTGCATATGCCAAACAAACAGGAAACTGTTTTCGGCGAACATATAAGTCTTTCACAAGCAAAAATCTAGCTGAACAACGACAAATTTGTTCTATTTCGTCAATGCCATCAAATTTAATTTTTAAAATTTCAATTCCATCTCTATTTTTGTAATTAAAAAAACCAACAACATGACCCATTGCTCCATTTACCAGACCTCTTTCAACATTTAAATTCCTTCTCAAAATGATACGACAATTTAAACACACATTCAGAGTCTTTTCAAAACCAGCAGTTTTAGATATAGTCTTCTCTAATGAATCCAATTTTGATTTCAAATCTTCTGACAAAATAATTGTTGCTCCCATATGCTCTATTTTATCTATAGCTTCCAGTTTCACTATCACTTCATTTTCTAACTTTAACATTTTGTTGTTGAACATGGAACATTCTTTCAGAGTAGGCATCAAACATATGCCAGATTTCTTCGCGTTAATTTTCTTAAAAACATTCTCTGGAAGAATGTTTTCATTTGGGTACAAATTTGAAATTAATCGTCCATGTAAAGCTTCTTTCCCATGCTGACTTATTTTTCCGATTCTTACATCTTGTAGAATATTTTTATAATCTTCATCCTTTGCCTGCCGCATATTTTGGAGTAGTTCTGCATATTTGAAATTTAACCATATATTAACGTTTCCAATGCTTCCTAGGCACTTCCTGGTATCTTCATGCATGACCATTTTAAACACTGGTTGACCTTTCACTGGAGTCAACTGTAGTAGATCTCCAAAAACAATAATGTGTTTTCCTCCAAATAAGACCTCATAGTCTGTTCTTAGAATTTCTTGCATTCTCAAATGCACAAAAGCAAGCATTAGATTTGAGACCATGCTTACTTCATTAATGATAAGAAGTTTCATTTTCTTCAGGACTCTGGAAACTTCAGAACACGCATCTCCAGATAGTTTGTGGTATTGCAATTTGTTATCATTCTCCACTGGCAGCATCAGTAAACGATGTAAAGTAATCCCTTTAATATTATGTGCTGCCACCCCAGTTGGAGCGGTAACAACACAAGACAGCGGTGATTCAGTCCTTTTCTGCAGATAAGTTGCAATTGCTTTAATCAGAAAACTTTTTCCAGTTCCCGCTTCTCCACTCACGTACAGTCGGACAGGCTTAAATGATGTACATGAGCACTCTTTCTTCTCATGACTCAATCCATGTTCAACCTGTTCTGTGACTTCGTCATATATCTGTTTCTGCTCGAGGTTTAATTGTTTCACCAAATCTTCTAAATTAATTACATCCTCTTGCTCTTTCCACCTCATCCATGGCAGTGGCAGCTTCATTTTGGATAATTGGTCCTCCTAGTGGATCCTGACTCAATGAAGCAGAACTCTGACTGTCTTGAGAACTGTCTCTCGCAATCTCTGCAGCAATTGTTGCTTCTTGCTCTATTTCTTCATTCAACATTTGCAGATAATTTGGAAAAACAGGACATTCTATGGTATCCTTCGTTGCATTAAAAGAGTCTTCGTAACAAAGAAAATCTCCAAGTAGTTCCTCTTCTGTACGCCATGGTTTGAAGAGTTGCAAAAGAGACAAATAGTAAAATTCTCTTTTGTCTGGATTTTCACAACTCAATTTTCGATGATTAATCAAATGACCTTTTCTCTGTTTCACTAGACATCCTTCACATCAAATGACAGCATATATTCCATTATTGATATCTTCTCTGATGTTCCTCTTATAAATATAGCTTTGAAGAACTTCATAGAGACAAGCGTTCTCAAGGTGAGGACTTCTATTTGGATAGTATGTATCCAACATGTTTGTCTTCAAAATATCTGTACTTTCTGGTTCTTTCTCCGCCAAATACTCTATCTCTTGTACAGATTTCAAAACTCGGTTTCGTGTTGCATGAAGACCTAGACTTACCCAAATGATGGTTCTAGATTTGGCATAGAGACTTGCTGATGACAATCGATCAGAACATTCATATGCTCCAATTTCTCGATGCGACAACATCTTCAGACTGTAACTGTATAATTTCTTGCTTAGACTCTTTTCATGTGAAATGTCCTCCCACATTTCCTTCAGTTCTGTCTTTTCTTTTTTTGTGATGTAAGACGTCACATATCGAGCCACAGCAATAGAGTTGTCAGCAACGAATTGAATATCCATGTTAGCATTCCACATGGACAAAATCACTGGGTTGTAGTCGTTGATGTACTTGGACTCTTCGCTTCTTTTTAAATTGTATGTATTTTTGGGTGATTTCCTCGTCACAGTATGTCGTAGAGAAGACATCAAATTATTTACTCTTCCTTTAGATATCACTGGTCGTGGAAAGCCGAAACGACATCTTGTGTAGAACTTATCCTTGTTTCTGAATTTTCGACGACAGTACTTTCCACAACGATGGGATTGAAAAGGTAAAACTTGTTGCCTTAAACTGTTTTCTTCGGGAGTTTTCGGAACAGCACATGTTGAATACTCTTCAATGAAGCTCATCACTGTCTCATCCGAATCTGTTCCAAATGTGGGTGCATCTTTAATCCACAACAACATATGTATATGAGGAGCACCTCTCGCTTGATACTCCTTTCTCCAAAAGAAATCCAAAACCTCTCCAAGGGGAGAATTTTTTTTGTTGGTAATAAAAGACATCATAGCTTCAAATCTATGATTAAAATATCTGCATACATTCCCTGGATCCAAAGAACACAGTTCTCCAGGTGTTTTGAATTCTATATTTTGTATTTTTGCATTTGCCTCTCGTAGAAATTGAAGTAAGTCGTCCCATGCATACTCGGCACAGCTAAGAGTGAGGAACCATGTAGGAGTTCCTAAGTTTCTTAGCATACATTTCAATTCCCCATGACGACGGTACCAATACTCGTTTGTACCACGCTGACTTGCCATGAGATTGATTAAATGAGATTCCAAAATATTATCTTGCAGATTCACTTTCTCCAAAGAGTCCCTCGCCGAAACATTTTGCAGATGTGCTCCACTTTTCAGTATATGGTTTACTGCATAAGAAAGCCCACACAAGTCACTTTCATACAGTAAATGAAACAAATAGGGAATGCATTGACGAAACCTTGGATCTTCAGCATATAATCTTACAGTTCGATATTCAGATGCAGGAATTTGAAGTGGTCGATCGTCATATCGTCCACCTCGACCTGTTGGAAATAGCTGTGGAAAACAACGAGCTTCCAAACTTTCTTCCCATACACTAATGGGACTTCCTTTTGCTGCTTTCATTTGAAACAATTCAATTGCATTCCCCATTACTTCTTTGGAATGCAAAGGATGAACAGTATAATGTTCATGTATTTCTTCACTTCTAGACACATCAACTTTTTCAATTTGGCCGCCTGAACAATCACTGTCTTCATCTGCAGCTGTTTCCTCTGCTGCAACACATACATCTTTGTAATACTCATTGTTTTTGACTAAATACAACGTTGCCTTTTTGACTTTCCTAACATCCACTAAATCTTGCCAGATTTTCTTACTCTTTGTCGGAACCCCATTAACTAGAATAACTAAAGGTTCCTCTTCTACTTTTTCTATACCAATTGTATCAATATTTTTTTGACATCTAGAGGCAAATAAACAACTCTTCCCTTTAATCCTCTCTGCAAATCTGTAGGAGGCATTTCCCTATCTTAGGCTCCATGCGAACAATTGCCTGAAAAGGATGGACACATTGAATCAAAATAGACTCATATGTATTTAAATCCATCAATTCACGGGGAATGTCTACCAACTCCAGATTATTATGAACAGCTCTAGCAGGCATTCTGTTTTGATTTAATTTATCATAACAATATTTACAAATACGCTGATCAGAACTCAAATCAAAATAATTCTCCACCCACAAATAAGTTGCAAAATCCTTCCACTCATAATTATTTATCTTTTCACTTTTTACGTATAAATCAACTAATCTAGTTTGATGCTTATAATGACTTCGTCGACAACACACACAAGTAAAATTCGGCCTTTCACTTGATTTCACCTTAAACCTGGTAATTTCCTGGTCAAACTTTTCTGTACTTGAAATCTGTACATTGTCTTCCACATTACCTTGAATTGCTGTGTCAATTTCTACACTGTCCTCTTTTTCACCAAAATAACAAATCTCAATTTCTTCACCAATCTTCTTCACATCTAATTCAGTTCCACGCAAAAGAGCACTGTTTATTTGTTTAAGTTTAAGTGCTGGACTTTTTGCATAATACAACATTCTCACTAATTTCCTCATTTTGGTATGATGCACTGCTAACATCCTAAAATGATGAAAAACACTCTGACAGACTTTTCTAGAAAGACAAGCCAGTGAATGCCCTTGCAAACCTGTGTTTTCTCTCACTCTGCAAGGATCTAAGTCTTGCAACAACTTCACTTTCTGCTTTAGACTTTTCTTACTATATGTACGTAAGAAATTTCAAAACAAATCAATTGATTCCTGTCGCACACTACAAATACGACTACACTTCCAAGTGTACACTGGACCCTTAGTACGTCTCCCTAAAACTTCATCAGTTAACACCTCTTCTGGTTCTCTAGGCACAAGTTTCTCTTTTTCAATCGGACAACCGTCTTTCACCTCATAAGCTCGACCACTGGTGTCAACTGCATGCACTAAATCATTCTCCTGAAGTAACTCTCCTCATTAAAAAATGGCTCACAACTTGAACTGTGCATCCATTCTCCTGAAAAAACTTTACAAAAATTAGTCCGATTAATTACTCTTTTCCATCTACTGTTTGATTTGAAAACATCAATTGTCTTGTTAAGTGTCCTAATTCTATTGATTATTAAAATAAATAATTTTTTCTTAACTTCAAAAGCCTGATCAACAATCTTCTCTACACTTTTCTTTTTCTTATAAAAAGCAGCTCTCTGTTTACCTTTCCTAATGTTTTTTAACAAATTTAAAACCACCCTATTGCGAAACATTCGTTTACGAATGTCTCTAAAGTGATTCTGCCTTCTATTCCTATACATATTATTCTCTCCTGCTCCAGTTGTAAGATTTTTTGAGGGTCTCTCCTTACATTTCAAATTTACTCTCTCATTCTCTTTTTCTACATGCTGTCCAACATTTTTTTTTGATCTACATATGTTCCGTAAGAAAGACTTAGTTGTCTTACCAGGAGCTTTGTTCCTGTTTTTTGAAGTATTTGTTGTGGAAGAGTGCTGTAATTCCGTTGCTGTTTTTGGTTTTTTGCGGTTATCATGTTTTCTTCTCCTTTGCCTTGAGGGCATCTTTCCTTACTCTTGAAATCTTGATTTCAATCTGTGTTAAAGAAAAAAATAGCACATTGTAGACCACTATTACCAAACAACAAAGCAATGACAAAAAGCAAACGGTCTATTCAGGGTTACAGATCAGGTGAGGATTCACCAGGGGTGCAGAAGAGGTGAGGCCTGTATTGAAGAGTGTAGTGGAAAAGAGCTCTGTCCACAGCTACAAAGAAGATGAGACCTGTGTCTAAGAGTGCAGTAGGGGATAGGCTTCATGAAGTCTAGTCCACTGCACTCTTACACACAGACTTCACCACCTACGCTTCCCAGGAAGGGCCTCTCTCCCACTACAGTCTTGAACATAGGCCTCACCTCCTCTGTCCCTCTGGACATGCCTCACCTCATCTGCACAATCTACTTCCTAATCTGAAATAACACAGGTGACATTATTGTGGAAGGATGAAATATATGTATTTAATCATGCAGACACTATTTATTCCTTCTCAAAAATCTAAAACTCATTCATTTGCACCAAAATCGTTTTTAAATAACATTTTAGACACACACTGCAGGTCCTATGTATAAGCATTCAGTGTCCATGAGTACAGTGGAGAGGACTGACCTCCTCTCACCCTTGGACAAGCCTTACCTCATCTGTGTCCTCTGGACAGGCCTCAATGTATTGAGTATAATTGATGGTAACTGGGTGCAGATGAGGTGACGCATGTCCAAGGGTGTAAATAAGCTGAGGCCTGTCTAAGGATACAGATTAGTTAAAGTCTATTCAGGGTTGCAGATGAGGTGAGGATTGTCTAGGGGTGCAGAAGAGGTGAGGCCTGTATTGAAGAGTGTAGTGGAAGAGAGGTCTGTCCACGGGTACAAAGAAGGTGAGACCTGTGTCTAGGAGTGCAGTGGGGGACAGGCTTCATAAAGCCTAGTCCACTGCACTCTTAGACACAGGCCTCACCACCTACGCTCTCCAGAAAAGGCCTCTCTCCCACTACAGTCTTGAACACAGGCCTCACCTCTTCTGTCCCACTGGACATTCCTCACCTCATCTGCACAATCTACTTCCTAATCTCAGGTAACACAGGTCACATTATTGTGAAAGGATGAAATATATGTATTTAATCATGCAGACACTATTTATTCCTTCTCAAAAATCTAAAACTCATTGATTTGCACCAAAATCGTTTTTTAAATAACATTTTAGACACACACTGCAGGTCCTATGTACAAGCATTCAGTGTCCATGAGTACAGTGGAGAGGACTGACCTCCTCTGACCCTTGGACAAGCCTTACCTCATCTGTGTCCTCTGGGCAGGCCTCAATGTATTGAGTATAAATGATGGTAACTGGGTGCAGATGAGGTGACGCATGTCCAAGGGTGTAAATAAGCTGAGGCCTGTCTAAGGATACAGATTAGTTAAAGTCTATTCAGGGTTGCAGATGAGGTGAGGATTGTCTAGGGGTGCAGAAGAGGTGAGGCCTGTATTGAAGAGTGTAGTGGAAGAGAGGTCTGTCCACGGGTACAAAGAAGGTGAGACCTGTGTCTAGGAGTGCAGTGGGGGACAGGCTTCATAAAGCCTAGTCCACTGCACTCTTAGACACAGGCCTCACCACCTACGCTCTCCAGAAAAGGCCTCTCTCCCACTACAGTCCTGAACACAGGCCTCACCTCCTCTGTCCCACTGGACATTCCTCACCTCATCTGCACAATCTACTTCCTAATCTCAGGTAACACAGGTCACATTATTGTGAAAGGATGAAATATATGTATTTAATCATGCAGACACTATTTATTCCTTCTCAAAAATCTAAAACTCATTGATTTGCACCAAAATCGTTTTTTAAATAACATTTTAGACACACACTGCAGGTCCTATGTACAAGCATTCAGTGTCCATGAGTACAGTGGAGAGGACTGACCTCCTCTGACCCTTGGACAAGCCTTACCTCATCTGTGTCCTCTGGGCAGGCCTCAATGTATTGAGTATAAATGATGGTAACTGGGTGCAGATGAGGTGACGCATGTCCAAGGGTGTAAATAAGCTGAGGCCTGTCTAAGGATACAGATTAGTTGAAGTCTATTCAGGGTTGCAGATAAGGTGAGGATTGTCTAGGGGTGCAGGAGAGGTGAGGTCTGTATTGAAGAGTGTAGTGGAAGAGAGGTCTGTCCACAGGTACAAAGAAGGTGAGACCTGTGTTTAAGAGTGCAGTGGGGGATAGGCTTCATAAAGTCTAGTCCACTGCACTCTTAAACACAGGCCTCACCACCTATACTTCCCAGGAAAGGCCTCTCTCCCACTACAGTCTTGAACACAGACCTCACCTCATCTGTCCCTCTGGACATGCCTCACCCCAACTGCACAATCTACTTCCTAATCTGAGGTAACACAGGTGACATTATTGTGAAAGGTTGAAATATATTTATTTAATCATGCAGACACTATTTATTCCTTCTCAAAAATCTAAAAGCCATTCATTTTCCCCAAAATCGTTTTTGACATCACATTTAAGAAACACAGCACAGCACCTATGTACAAGCATTCCATGTCACTACTAAAACTTCACAATTTTACAAAATACATTTCCTCTATGCAACGAAACTCAATGTGCTTCCTACACTGAGTTAACACAGGTAACATCATTCTGAAAAGGTCAAATTTATTTCTTTCACCATGCAAACACTATTTATTCCATCTCAAAAATGTAAAAGCCATTCATTTTCCCCAAAATCGTTTTTGACTTCACATTTAAGAAACACAGCACAGGTCCTATGTACAAGCATTCCATGTCATTACTGAAACCTCACTATTTTACAAAATACAATTCCTCTATGCAAACAAACTCAATGTGCTTCCTACACTGAGTTAACACAGGTAACATCATTGTAAAGAGTCAAATTGACGCCTGTGTCTAAGAGTGCAGTCGGGGATAGACTTCATGAAGCCTAGTCCACTGCACTCTTAGACACAAGCCTCACCACCTATGCTCCCCAGGAAAGCCCTCTCTCCCACTACAGTCTTGAACAAAGGCCTCACCTCCTCTGTACCTCTGGACATGCCTCACCTCATCTGCACAATCTACTTCCTAATCTGAGGTAACACAGGTGACATCATTGTGAAAGGGGCAAATTTATTTCTTTAAGCATGCAGACACTCTTTATTCCTTCTCAAAAATATAAAAGCCATTCATTTTCCCCAAAATCGTTTTTGACATCACATTTAAGAAACACAGCACAGGTCCTATCAACAAGCATTCCATGTCACTACTGAAACTTCACAATTTTACAAACTACAATTCCTCTATGCAAAGAAACTCAATGTGCTTCCTACACTGAGTTAACACAGGTAACATCATTGTGAAAAGGTCAAATTTATTTCTTTAAGCATGCAGACACTATTTATTCCTACTCAAAAATGTAAAAGCCATTCATTTCCCCCAAAATCGTTTTTGACATCACATTTAAGAAACACAGCACAGCACCTATGTACAAGCATTCCATGTCACTACTAAAAATTCACAATTTTACAAAATACATTTCTTCTATGCAACGATACTCAATGTGCTTCTTACACTGAGTTAACACACGTAACATCATTCTGAAAAGGTCAAATTTATTTCTTTCACCATGCAAACACTATTTATTCCATCTCAAAAATGTAAAAGCCATTCATTTTCCCCAAAATCGTTTTTGACTTCACATTTAAGAAACACAGCACAGGTCCTATGTACAAGCATTCCATGTCATTACTGAAACCTCACTATTTTACAAAATACAATTCCTCTATGCAAAAAAACTCAATGTGCTTCATACACTGAGTTAACACAGGTAACATCATTGTAAAGAGTCAAATTGACGCCTGTGACTAAGAGTGCAGTCGGGGATAGGCTTCATGAAGCCTTGTCCACTGCACTCTTAGACACAAGCCTCACCACCTATGCTCCCCAGGAAAGCCCTCTCTCCCACTACAGTCTTGAACAAAGGCCTCACCTCCTCTGTACCTCTGGACATGCCTCACCTCATCTGCACAATCTACTTCCTAATCTGAGGTAACACAGGTGACATCATTGTGAAAGAGGCACATTTATTTCTTTAAGCATGCAGACACTCTTTATTCCTTCTAAAAAATGTAAAAGCCATTCATTTTCCCCAAAATCGTTTTTGACATCACATTTAAGAAACACAGCACAGGTCCTATGTACAAGCATTCCATGTCACTACTGAAACTTCACAATTTTACAAAATACAATTCCTCTATGCAAAGAAACTCAATGTGCTTCCTACACTGAGTTAACACACGTAACATCATTGTGAAAAGGTCAAATTTATTTCTTTAAGCATGCAGACACTATTTATTCCTAGTCAAAAATGTAAAAGCCATTCATTTCCCCCAAAATCGTTTTTGACATCACATTTAAGAAACACAGCACAGGTCCTATGTACAAGCATTCAATTTCACGACTGAAATTCAACCATTATCAAAAAAAATGACACAAACCAACATCAAAGAAACTCAATGTGCTTCCTACTCTGAGTTAACACAGGTAACATCATTGTGAAAGGGTCAAATGTTTTTCTTTAAGCATGCAGACACTCTTTATTGCTTCTCAAAAATGTAAAAGCCATTCATTTTCCCCAAAATCGTTTTTGACATCACATTTAAGAAACACAGCACAGGTCCTATGTACAAGCATTCCATGTCACTACTGAAACTTCACAATTTTACAAAATACAATTCCTCTATGCAAAGAAACTCAATATGCTTCCTACACTGAGTTAACACAGGTAACATCATTGTGAAAGGGTCAAATTTATTTCTTTAAGCATGCACACATTATTTATTCCTTCTAAAAAATGTAAAAGCCATTCATTTTCCCCAAAATCGTTTTTGACATCACATTTAAGAAACACAGCACAGGTCCTATGTACAAGAATTCCATGTCACTACTGAAACTTCACAATTTTACAAAATACAATTCCTCTATGCAGTAAAAACGTTTTACCAAGCATTATCAAAAAGCATGACACAAAGCAACATTAAAAAACTACAATTTGCTTCCAAATCTTCTCCATAGAGTATACAAGTCTCTATGTATATTAAATGAATCATTACTCACCTTTACAAATGCTTTGGGAGATTGAGAACAGTGTCAGACACACACACCAATATTTCTTTAGCAGAGCAAAAGGTATGTACTCCAGGCACTGCAACCATGAATGGCACAGAGAACCTCTAATTCAACACACATATTGCACATGGTAACCAATCAAAACTCTTCCCTCTCTATTTTCAAACCAACACCCTTCGCCCCCTCAGCCTTTTCTACCTGTTACCATAGCAACTCCCTCCTCACTGAGCTCTCAGGGTTAAACGTTTATTCTACAATGTTGCAAATGAACTAAGCAAAGATGTTTGACCTCTCAATACACCAGCTTATCCGCTGCAATCTTTCTTTAAATGACTTTTTCTTAACCATTCAAATTGCTTCTTTCACAGAACAGAACCATGCACCCTAACTTCCAGTTTTCAACTATCTGAATCCACCAATCATTGCTTGTGATTGAAGAGCACTGAAACTCCACAGTTTTTTTTTTTGCAAACTCATACTGTTCCAACTGCCATTTCATTCCCACACTTCATCTGACTGCACCAGAACCTCCTCTTACCATGTATTCTGTCTGGATTATTGGACATAGCTACATCCACTGGGCTCAAAGGTATGCAGCTACCAGAAATTTTCACAACCTTGACTTACCAAATGTAGACATAAAATGGATTGGCCAAAGAGGATTGAGATGTCATCAATTGATACCATTGGTGAAAACCTTTTTTCATCTGCCACACCCTAACCTCATAATTCTGCACTGTGGTGGAAATGACTTAGGCACTTTGACTGGGGTAGGTCTGGAAATGCTTTTAAAGGAAACCTATGAGCAATTGATGGCACTTTTTCCTCAAACTGCCTTGGTATATTCCAATATATGCCAAAGACAGAAATGGAAGTGGTCCAACCAATTTTGTCCACAATTTGAGAAAGCACGGAAACATGTGAATAAATCTGTTTCTGCTTACATGAGAGACTATGGAATGGGTTCAATATACAACAACAACTTGCGTTACAACATGCAAGATATCTACAGAGGAGATGGTGTGCACTTCTCAGATGAGGGGAATAGAATATTCCTCCTGAATATAAGACTGTGCATTGGAACCTACTTGTAGGTACCTAAATCAGCCACAGAACCCAAAAGCACTTTTCAGAGCTAACCCTACCGATGATCACTCAAAATGATTATTTCACTCTAACTTTTTTCACTGTTTTTCACCAAAGTACGCTCCCCGGTACGCTTCCTAGTGCGCGTACCGGGCGCTCCCCCCGCGAAAATTTTAAAAAAAATTGTTTTTTTGGGCCTATATGGGCCACCTAAGCCCCCCTCAGAAAACCTAGGGGGTCAGGGAGTGTCTACCGTGCCCCCTTTTACCCATTCCCAACGTTGTTTGTCCTCCATCTTATTTTTTAAGTTAATTTACATAAAAACCACTGGAGACACTTTCACCAAATATAGAATAGGCCCTACTACATACCAATCCCTACCATTTTCCCAAATTTGGTGGAATTCCATTGAGCCATTTCAGCTGTAGCATTGTCTAAATATCCTGAGGTAAATTACATGACAAAAACACATCTGAAGTGTTAGAATTTACAACCAATTAAAATGTTACTTTCATTTTCTACTTTTTTTTCCTGACATTTGATTGGTTATGTACATGAATATAAATGAAAAAGGAGATGGAAACACGGCCATTTTGACTACAACTACCTGAGGTACATCTTGAAAGGATTTTCGCATTTTGTCTTCTTCACCTCTCTGTAAAGTAAGTTGATAATTTGTAAGGGGCACTTTAGGTTAATTTGTAAAAACGTTTTCTGATAGTTATTTACTGTCCCTCTGCTATAGTTATACATAGAGAAAGGCTCCTCTGTTATATTTATGGATTGACTTAGCCTTCTCTGCTATAATTATGAATTTACTTACGCTTCTTCACAGGCACTTTTTTATATTTCTACTTCCTGCCTGTTACCATACACTGCCCAAAGTTAACTTCACTGTTAAAAAATCAGAACTACCTGTCTGAACTTAAACCCAACAGTGCCCTAACTCTACTGATATCGTTATTGTTTATGCAATTTACAGCAAAAATATGGAAGGGGAGCAAGAAAACATCAATGTTTCCTTCGAGATTACATATGAGGAGATTCTTAATGAAGATTTTGTTGAAGAAGATTTTATGGATCAGTCTTTGGATCAACAATTTATTGAATGTTAACGAGATATAGAAACATGCATTTTTTAGGAGATTCCAGATGATCTAATGCTGGAAGTTTTATTGAACTATGAAAGTTCTAACCAATACATTTTTATTTAATAATTAAAAATTGTTTGAGACATTATTCATTTTTATATCTAATTCATGAAGTACTACCAAAATGATTATGTTTATATTATAGTATAAAGTGAAACTTACAGTATACTGTGCAATTTTAAAACATCATAAGGGAGCAGAGTAGACAACCCATGATCCCCTAGGTCTTCTCAGGGAGTACCTAAAGGATTTATGTTTATATTATAGTATAAAGTGAAACTTACAGTATACTGTGCAATTTTAAAACATCATAAGGGAGCAGGGTAGACTACCCATGATCCCCTAGGCCTTCTCAGGGAGTACTTAAAGGGTCTGTTTATGCTTTCCTGACAGACTATGGTATGGATTCCATATACCACAATAACTTCTGTAACAACATGCAAGATATCTACAGAAAAAAAGGTGTACATTGAATTTAAGACTCTGCATTGGTACTTACATGTTGGTACTTAAATCACCCACACAACACAAAAACTCTATTCAGAGCTACCCTACGTCTAAGCACTTTAAATTATTATTTTACTCTTTCACTGAGTTTTCCCCATGTGTGGGGGGGAGGTGTGTGTGGGGGATGGTGGGGTGTGTCTGTGAGGTGTGTGTGTGTGTGTCTGGGGGGGTGAGGTGTATAGGTGTGTGTAGGTGTGTGGGGTATGTGGGTGTGGGTGGAGGTGTGGGTGTGTGAGGTGTGTGTGGGAGGTGTGTGGGTGTGGGGGGTATGTGGGGGGTATGTGTGTAGGATGTGTGTGTATGTGTGGGATGTGTGGGTGTGTCTGTGGGTGTGTGTGTGCGTGTGTGTGGGGGGGAGGGAGGTGTGTGGGGGGATGTGTGGGGTGTGTCTGTGAGGTATCTGTGTGTGCGTGTGTGTGTGTGTGTGTGTTGGGGGGGGTGAGGTGTGTGTGTGGGTGTGTGGGGTGTGTGGGTGTGGGTGTGGATGTGTAAGATGTCGGTGTGGGGTGTGGGGTGTTTGGGTGTGGGTGGAGGTGTGCGTGTGTGAGGTATCTGTGGGGAGTGTGTGGCTGTGGGAGAGTGGGGTTGTGTGCGTGTGGGTGTGTATGGGACGTACTTATAGGTACCTAAAACAGCCACGGAACCCAAAAGCTCTTTTCAGAGCTACCCTACCTCTAATCACTCAAAATTATTTTTTTACACTACTATTATCACTATTTTTCACCAACGTACGCTCCCTGGTACGCTCCCCGGTGCGCGTACCGGGCGCTCCCCCGCGAAAATCGAAACAAAATTAAAAAACAATTTTCACCCGCGGGACCCTTTTATGGCCCCCACATCAAACCTAGGGGGTCAGGGGGGGTCTACCCTGCCCCCTTTTGGTTATTTCCCCCTTTGTTTTTGTCACCTCTTGTGTCTCGATCCTACCGAGACACAAGATGGCGGCCGCTCCGGACTGTTTGGAATGTTTAAAGACACCCGAGAGCCAATCAGCTTTCCGTGCGCAAGTCGCGTGGCGCGCCCGGAGCGCTCCCCGGTGCGCGTACCGGGCGCGGCTATAGATATATATATTTTTTGGAACGTAAATTACTCAAAATCCACTGGAGCACATATCTTGAGACATAGCAAAGGCACATCGGGCTACCAGTCCCTACATTTTTGCCAAGTTTCGTGGCCGTTCGAGCTAAAAGTGAGTCCAACCGCTCTATGGAAATTAACATGGGGAAAACACATTTTGGGACCCCCCTTTTATCTCGGCCCCCACTTGAGGAATCCCCCCCATACTTTCAGGGAAGGAGCGGAGAGCCGCGAGGCAAAGTTAAGGAAAATTTTAGGCAGATTCCTCGACCGGCGCCAAAGTTATTCCCAATAGAATGTTGCGATTTCCCTATGGAAAACAATCCTAACTATAACTACCTACTGGCGACCGCCAGTAGGTAATATATATATATATATATTCACTGAAAAAACCATAGGTTTCCCACCAGTTATAGTTTGCTAGAAATTAGAACTGTTGGTGAATGAGTGAATGTGTATATAGATGATGGAATTATTGAATTGGTTGTTGTAACTGGTATAGGTATCTCCATTTTTTTGAAAATTTTTGTTTCTATTTTTGAATATGTGTTTCAAGGGTTACATTACAGTGAAAGGAGGTCTGTCACTCTCTCACAAGGATGGTGTCATCAGTGATGTCATGAGTGATGTCACTGACCATGTCATGAGTGATGTAATATGTGACGTCATCAGCAGTGCATTGCACGCGCAAGTTATAGTGAGTACAACTAACTATAACGTGGGAATTTCAATGGTTTTATGCGAGTAAAATTTCCAGCAAACTATAACTGGTGTGAAACCTATGTTTTTTTCATTTTTCAGTGAATATATATATATATATATATATATATATATAATCCACCGCTCCAAAGGACACCGCAGAACGCCGCACCCTCACGGAGAAAGAACGGACAACAGTATATACAGATATATATATATATATATATATATATTCACTGAAAAAACCATAGGTTATAGACCATATATAGTTAGGAATTAGCATTTACAAAACCTTGAAAATTCACTGAAAAAACCATAGGTTATAGACCATATATAGTTAGGAATTAGCATTTAAAAAACCTTATTTTACTCACACAAAACCATTGAAATTCCATATATAGTTAGTTGCACTAACTATATATTGCGCACCCGCAATCCACTGCTGATGATGTCACATATTACATCATTCATGACATGGTCAGTGACATCACTGATGACATCACTGATGACATCTCAAATGACATCACTGATGACATCACTGATGACATCTCATTTGACATCAATGACCACATCACTGATGATATCATTCATGTGACAATACAATGCATCTCCTCACATTTTAATATAACCTCTGTTTCACCCAGTGTTAAAAACAGAGTATAATTTTTGAAACCATTGACACACCAATACTAGTTACTACATACGTACTCACTGATTCCTACGTCTACACACACATTCACTCATTCACCCATACAATCATTCATACATACAATCACTCATGTTTACAACACAATCATATGCACTCATACACCTATACAGACACTCACACTCTGCCACTCATCCATGGAGTTACTCACACACCTAGTCAGTCCTGTAAAGAATCAATCACACTTCCATTTTCTACTCTATACAGTTAAACATAGAGCACCTTACGTTTTCAACCATATACTAACACATACTTACTCTCTTATACAATCATTGATACAAGTACACATTGATCTGTACAGAGTCACACACCTCCCATCCAGCCACACACACACTCAGTCTCCCATGCAAATACTTGGGCAATCAATCAATAACCCATATAGTTACTCATATAGCTACTGATCAACACATGCAGCAGTTTACAGAACAACAGACATAATGATGCACAAATTAAGACAGTTTAGTCACTAACCCATGCACTCAGTGAGACACATTTAATCACTCACTCATACATTCAGTCATGCACCTACTAAATCCTTCGTCCAGACACTTATACATCCACTCATTCTTCAATATGTAAGACATATTTTAACTTTACAGAAACATAGTCACTGGATGTTGTCATCAGTGATGTCATCAGTGATGTCATTTGAGATGTCATCAGTGATGTCATCAGTGATGTCACTGACCATGTCATGAATGATGTAATATGTGACATCATCAGCAGTGGATTGCGGGTGCGCAATATATAGTTAGTGCAACTAACTATATATGGAATTTCAATGGTTTTGTGTGAGTAAAATAAGGTTTTTTAAATGCTAATTCCTAACTATATATGGTCTATAACCTATGGTTTTTTCAGTGAATTTTCAAGGTTTTGTAAATGCTAATTCCTAACTATATATGGTCTATAACCTATGGTTTTTTCAGTGAATTTCAATGGTTTTTTAATAGCAAATATCATAAGCTGTCGAATGTCAAGTACGTGGTAAGTAAAAACATTTTCGTGTTTATGCACACTGATCTGCTTTGAATGCTGCCCCCCACCCCTCATTTCTATTAGGAGTACTCTCTCTTTGCAGATAGTGAAGGGTAGTTAACGCAGCCCTTTGCCCCCTTTGTAATCCGTCGTGCCTGCTTCTCTCTCCATTTGATTGATTGTTCTCTTTGGTTCATTCTCTATTTACAAACAAGCACAGAGTCAAAATACTCTGTTTAGTCTTTGCAGATAGCGAAAAACCGTGTAAAAAAACAAAAGGAATCGAGCAAAATCAGTAGGCCACTAATGGGATCTCTTTTTGACCTCGCTAAAATAGAAACATTAGGAACAACCTGTTGAAAATAGCAATGCGTATGTACATAAGCGGCGTTCATTTGTGTTCACAGTACCCCTTGTTGATTGTTTGAATCGAGCATTGAATTGTTCGAAGTTGGTTCTCTTAAGGATCTTCTCTGCCTGCAAACGAGGAAGAATAGGAATATTCTCTCTCCCTTTGCAGATAGTGAAGGGTAGGTAACGCAAGCCTTTAACACGTCGTACCTATTTCATTCCTCATTGATTGATTGATTGTCCGAACATTGACTGTTTGGGAATTAGTTCTTTTTGGAGGTATTCCCTGTTTGCAAATAAACGTAGGAAAATCTTTGCAAGTAGTGAAAGGGTACGTAATGCGGACCTTTCTCCCCCGTTGTAATCTGTCATGCCTATCTACTCCCCACTGATTGATGCACCTGTTTACCCCGGACCATTTACTAGACATACGTCATCTGGCCCGACCAGAGAGCACCCCTAGTGAAAAGGACATATGCAATAATAACGAAGTGATCACTGTATCCTGTTAACAGAAACTTTAGCATGAAACAACCTGGAAAGAAAAGAATAGGAAAACGAAAATCAGTAGGCCACTGATGAACATGAACTTTTATTAAACAACGAACAAAGAAACGATAACATAACGTAATGATAAAACCTATTAATGTCCTAGAAACAAGAAAACGTTAAAATATGCCAGTGGTGAGAGACCAGAAAAACAGTAAGAGAAACCAAATCACCCCTCGCTGTCCCACCGCCTGCCACGCCCAAAAAATCGATAGACTAGGGAAAATGCAAGTCAGTAGAACATCCGCCCCCACTCTGGAAACTTCCAAGGTGGGGCAGGGTTCCGGCTACGCCCAGCCGGGAGCAGCCCATATAAGGCAGGTCCTGCTGCCACGCCTCGGCCAGGAGATCCTAACGTAGGGTGTAGCCGGAGGAGAGGCCGAGACCAACGGGACCCGGCCAGGGGATTGCCTTTACAACGCTGAACAGTTGCAGGGGGGGGGAATGTCTCCTCGACCCTCCCCTCTCTCTCCCAGTCCGGCCGCGGTGGCCCTTGAGAGTTGCAGGTAGTCCCGCCACATGCTCTTCCGGTCCGGCCACCAACGGTCGGGGGGCCGAGGCCGACGGAATCCGGCTGCAGCCGATAAACCAAGAAACCCGTTCATGGGGCCAGAGCCAGGGGCGTCCGGCCGACATCTACCGGAAGCCCGGCCCGAAGACGGACGGGACACTTCTTCTTTCTTGTATAATTGCTGCAACAACCCGGGGGGGGATGTCTTGCACATGCCTCCGACCCCCCCCCCTCGTCCTCATCGCCTGGTCCGGCCATAACAAATCTCAAGCGAGACGCCGTGGGGTGCACTGGGAGGGAGAGACGGTGCGAACAGGCCTCTCCCGCCTCCCCAGTGGAGGCTTCCCAGCTGCACCCTCAGCGCTCCAGGCGCCCGGAAAAGAGTTCTTCCACTGTGGCCATGCTGCAACGTCTCGCCCGGCAGGGTGGAGCCCGTCCGCTCATTTGACCCCGCGATCGCCAGTAGCTACCGAACTCTCAAAATGGCGGTCGACCTGGCAAGAGCGGGCCCAGCATAAAGAAATGGCCCGGTCACTGGTTGACTCCACCACCGTAGTCCTCCACGACCTTGAAGATTCTAGAGGAGCCGCGGGAGTCTCCGACCCCCGATGGGGAATGACTGCCATGATCACCCGTGGAATGACGAAACTGTATCCGCGGGACGTCGGCGCCAGCCTCACTTTGAATTACTAGAATCCTGCAGACCTCACTTCCGGTGAAAGCACAGTGTGACCCGGTAGGAAAAATTGTTGCACCCCCTCCCCTTTTTGACTGATAGTTCAAACCACCGATCCTTTCCTTTGCCCTTTTAACGGAACTTTGGACTGCCTCCCCCTCTTTTACATTTTCTAGAGAAAACAAAACATTAACCACTACATTAGCATAGCAGTTGACACCAGAACTGTTTTCAAATTGAAAACCAACAACATCTTCAACAGAATCCTTTTTGTTTCTGCTGTGACCCTGCTCCAGCACAGGCATTGTCCCCAGCAGTAATTCTGCAATGCCGGTAAGAATAGCTGTGGTGCCTACTGGACTCACTCACCCCCGCGGCGCCCCACGCCGTTATTTGCTGGGCGGCAACTTGCTAGACATCACTTTCGTGCCATCTAGATTTCAGCGCGTTCTGCTGCCTTGGAACTATTCGCACAACAGACCGCTACTGACAAGAATATTTCATTATTGGTGCTGTCAATTTCAATAAATCTATTGGATAATTCAAAAGAAATTGCCACGGTCTCTTCGTTGTTTAAATGTTTTTACTGTTTTTGTTTTGTTGTATATATTTATATGTTATTAAAGTTTTATATTCCTACTACTTTGTTGGAGTGCTATATATTTTTTATGTGACACATAATTGTAAAAACTTTGATGTACAAAGAGTCATTCCTGGAATCTTCCGCTTCAGGCTCGGTCCCCTCCCCAATCACAATACAGGATAGTTTTCAGATAGTAGGAACACGTGTGGTGTGACGGATCTCATCGGGTGTGGGCCTTGATCTACTATAACTCCTTTGAAGAGGGGTGATTCTTTACAGCTGGGGCCATAAACTACATCTGCAGGGCTAGCTGATAGCCTGGACAATCGGACACAGAGGAAGAGGAGTGTCAGAGGGTGCGGTAGTGAATAGGGCGAAAGGGAGGTGTCGGGCGGGCACAGTGTGATTCTCAGGGAAGAGCAGCGCAGATGGGGGGAGGTTTATTGCCCATGCATAAGACAGAGAGCGGGGGTGACCAGTGCCTGGGGAAGATGCTTGCGAGGGTGAGGAGCCATGCTACGAATCGACAGCGTGCAGAGAGTGGGTCTGGTCAAGACATCTAAAATGGCTGCCGTGCACGACAAAAGTGTGGCATTTCAAAAAAGGCAAGATGGCGCAGACAATGTTTTTCAACACTTCCTCATTTCCTTCGAATCGAACGTTAACAGACGTTGGGGCATATTACCAAAGTTAAGCGATATTTATCGCTAACGATGCTTACCAACCAATTTTTTACCACTAAGCATCGTCAGAAATTATCGAAGATAAACCTTACTATTATCAAGGTTTATCGCAAATGCGATAATAAACGGCCGCAATGCATGAATATCGCTAAAAACTCAGCGATATTCATGCATTACCGAGCTAATACTCTTAGCCATGTTATCCACCTCCCATTGGATAACATGGCTAAGAACTGCTCAGGGCAGGTGTTACTTTTTGGAGATATTCGCGCTTAGCGCGAATATCTCCAAAAGTTGGTAATAGGAGATAGATATCTTGCATGTTGTAATGCAAGTTATTGTGGTATATGGAACTCATACCATAATCTCTCAGGAAAGCAGAAACTGATCCTTTTAGGACCGCCTAAAAAGGCCTAGGGGGTGAGGAGTACTCTACTTTGCCCCCTTTTCACGTTCCGAACTATTTTATTTTACTCTCTTCTGTAATTACACAAAATACCAGCGATAAGATGCATCGGAGACACACAGTGAGAGAAAGGAGGCCGGAGATGAAGAAGACATGTCAAATACACATTGGAGATAATATAGTGGCAGAAGGGAAGTAAATATGAGTAAACTTACCATGTAACATAAAAATGTTGCACTCTATACTATAAGTCTCATTTTATACTACAATCACTTCGCTACAACCTCATAAATTAAAAATAAAAATAAATAATGTCTCAAACAATTTTTGATTTCTAAATATAAATTTATTCTTCAGAATTTTCTAAATTTGAAACAACTAGTAACATGTCCTCATCAGTAATTTCCTCTTCAATCATCTCATCTGGAATCTCCTCATTAAAAGTCTGCAATGATGATTCTTGTAACTCTATGGTCTCCAAACACTCGATAAATTCGCCATCAAGAGATTGATCAAAAAAATCATTCAAGTCATCTCCTCCTTCTGACAATATTTCATTATTGGTGCTGTCCATTTCAATCAATGTAGTGGAATCATTCAAGTCATCTCCTCGTGACAATATTTCATTATTGGTGCTCTCAATTTCAATCAATGTAGTGGAATCATTCAAGTCATCTCCTCCTTGTGTCAATATTTCATTATTGGTGCTGTCCATTTCAATCAATCTAATGGAATCATACAAGTCATCTCCTCCTTGTGACAATATTTCATTATTGCTGCTCTCAATTTCAATCAACGTAGTGGAATCATTCAAGTCATCTCCTTGTGACAATATTTCATTCTTGGTGCTGTCCATTTCAATCAATCTAATGGAATCATACAAGTCATGTCCTCCTTGTGACAATATTTCATTATTGGTGCTCTCAATTTCAATCAATGTAGTGGACAATTCAAAAGAAATTGCCACGGTCTCTTCATTGTGAGCCATTTTATTTTGAAATTGCTTGCTGTAAATTGCAGAAAAAAATAATCACTTTCATTTATCGTTTTTAGTAATACATAATATAAAACTAACTTTATCAAGTATTTAGTATAACAGAAGGACTGCAAATAAATAACAGAAAACATTTTTCAAATTATCTTCAAGTGTACAACATAGTTCCCCTTACAAATTAACAACTCACCTTTTTAAAAGTAGGAAAAGTGTTAGTACTGTGTAAATCAAACACCAGAAATTCACCACCAAAAATTCCTCACAAATGTACCTCAGACAGTAGTATCACAAAATGGCTGTGGTTTCCTCTCATTTGACATATATACATAACCAATTAACTTTCATCACACACAAATACAAAACCAAAGTAACATTTTAATTGGTTCTAAATTTCAACACTTTCAAATGTGTTTTCCCCATGCAATTTTCCATAGGACATTTACATACGTCTACAGCCTGAATGGCTGAACGGAATTACACCAAACTTGGCAAAATGGTACATCAAACCTAAGAGGTCAGGAAGGATCTACTATGCCCCCTTATGGTCATTTCCCCCTTCGCTTTGGCCTCCTCTTGTCTCTCAATCCTACCGAGAGACAAGATGGCGGCCGCTACGGACTGTTTGGAATGTTGACAGACGCCGGAGAACCAATCAGCTTCGCAAAGCTCCGTAACGCGAAAAGTACGCGAAGCGGAGCGCTGTTACAGATATATATCTTTTTTTGAACGTTAATTTCTCAAAATCCACTGGAGCACATATATTGAGACCTAGCAAAGGCACATCGGGCTACCAGTCCCTAATATTTTACCAAGTTTCGTGCAAATCCATTCAGCCGTTCGATTATTATTATTATTATTTTTTTTTGCCCCGCGGGGCCCTTTTAAAACCTCCACATCAAACCTAGGGGGTCAGCGAGGATCTACTATTCCCCCTTATGGTCATTTGCCCCTTCGCTTTCGCCTCCTCTTGTCTCTCGATCCTACCGAGAGACAAGATGGCGGCCGCTACGGACTGTTTGGAATGTTGACAGACGCCGGAGAACCAATCAGCTTCGCTTCACAAAGCTCCGTTGCGCGAAAAGTACGCGTCCTGGGACGCTGCCCGGTCCGCTGTTACAGATATATATCTTTTTTTAAACGTTAATTTCTCAAAATCCACTGGAGCACATATATTGAGACCTACAAAAGGCACATCGGGCTACCAGTCCCTACAATTTTGCCAAGTTTCGTGCAAATCCATTCAGCCGTTCGGGCTAAAAGTGAGGCCAACCGCCCTATGGAAAACTCAATGTTAAAAACACGTTTTGGGACCCCCCTTTTTTCTCGACCCCCCCTGGACGAAACCCCCCCCAATTTTCAGGGGCTGCTCAGAAACAAAATGTGCCATTTTCCTGAAAATTTCAGCCAATTCCGTCCACAAACGCCAAAGTTATTAGACATAGAATTTTCAAAAATCCCATAGAGAAAAAATCCTAACTATATATACCTACTGGCGACCGCCAGTAGGTAATATATATATATATATATATATATATATATATATATCTCTGTATATACTTTTCTCTTTCTATTTTCAATATTTATGAATTTACTGTTCAATATACCTTATTTTCAGTTGCCAATATTTAGTAACTTCTTTACGCACACTTCGCTCTTCAGATCTTTACTTTATTTTTTGACACCGTCCTCATCAACTCTCAATACTCTTGATGGGGTTCCTACCCGTGGTGTTGCTCTAGTAAGCCCAAACCCACGGCAAAAGTGTACTAATTTCCTGTTCTCCTCTACACTCTAGATTTTCAAGCTTTTTTTTATTGTCTTTCTTATTTCTGATATTTTTCTTTTTGTCATTTTCTTCCACTAAATTTTAATATTTATCAAGTTATTTTAATATTATTCCCTTATTTTCCTTTTCCACCCCTTCCATCCCAATATACTATCTTTCTGGACTTTTTCTTCTTTCTTCTTGATTGTTCCCTAATAGCAACATACTGTTGTATCTGTGGTGAGCCAGAGCACTCTTTTCCTATACTGCCTTTTCCCCTCTTATTGTCTTCTCTCTAACTTACTGTTTTCTTTCCTTTGACAAATGTATTGAGTCTTGTACTATTAACTCATTTTGCCATTACTTCAACATGACAAGCTCTCATCCTCTTTGTACCATTACATGGAATGTTAATGGCCTCGCCCACTACATTAAAAGTAAAAAAGTGCTTTCTTATCTCTAATCCAAACATGTAGAAATGGCTTCATTACAAGAAACTCATTTAGATATGCTAGATTCTGATCAACTCTGCAGGGATTGGGTGGGAAAGGTTATTCACAGCAGCATTAGAAAAGGTGATTCCACAGACAATATTCCTATTCAGTGTGGAGTTGCAATACTTATTCGCAAGTCACTCCCAGTCACGGTTTCCAAAACGTGGTCAGATCCTTTTGACCGCTATGTGTTTTCTAAATTACGTATTGAGAATTCTTACATTTGCCTGGGATCAGTTTACGCCCCGACAGGAACTAAAAAATCATTCTTCCTCCTGTTGAATTGTCAACTAACGAAGATTGATGCCTCACAATCTCATTTTCAGGGACTGGAATCTGGTAAGAGACCCAATTCTAGACAAAACAGGTCCGTTAAATAAAGGAAATGTGGCAGATAGAGCTATATTAAATGATATGATTTCAGACAATGGATTAGTTGATCATTGGTGTCTTAGTCATCCAACAGACACATTCTTTTCTCCCACTCATGGCACATTCTCTCGCTTAGATTACTTTCTGACATCACATAAAGCGGTTCAATTGGTCATAGAGTCTCGCACCTTAGAAGCAGCTTTGTCCGATCATTCCCCTGTCCTTCTGTCTCTTGATTTGGGACTCTCTCGGCCAGGGCACAAACCATGGCTCATGAGCATTCAACGGCATATGACTCCCAAGGGTAAACTTCAATTGCAATCCCATCTCCAGAATTATCTTTCCATTAATCAGGGCTCTGTAACTTCCAATAGGATTATTTGGGCTGCGACTAAAGCCACTGTAAGGGGTCAGTTAATGCGTGACGCAGCACTCGCTAATAAATAGAAAGCTGTGAGACAAACAGAGTAACAACGTGACATTCCATCTTACTCTTGCATGTATACAATAAAACCAACCTTGAAGAATCGTAAATTACTTAAGCAAGCACGTATGGCTTTAAACAACCTTTTTACCTCCAAAACAGAGTACGCCCTACAGAGAATGAAGGGGCATCATTACGAATAGGGAGAAAAGGCAGGGAGATTGTAAGCTGTCCAATTGCGTCAAAGGGAGGCTGCCATGGCTATTCCAGCTATTCGATCAGCACAATGTGACATACTCACAAGACCTCAAGAGATTGTCAACAAATTTGCCTCTTTTTTCCAATCCCTTTATACTCCAGGCAACCGAATAGATCTAGATAAGATGTATTCTTTCCTCACAGGAGTGACCCTTCCTTGCCTTTCTGATGAGGGTAGAGCCCTACTTGAAGGTAGAATTACCAAGGATGAGATTTCTTGAGCCATTGCTGCCCCACCGTACCACAAAGCTCCTGGGGAAGATGGATTCCCTGCTGAATTCTACCGATGGGCAGGGCACAATATTATTGATACATTACATGCTGCATTTCAGAAGGCAGATAGTGAATCTCAATTGGGTCCCCTTTCAAAGAAGGCAGTTATCGCTGCATTATCTAAACCTGGTAAAGATCCTCTGCTATGCAGTGCTACCGTCCCATTTCACTATTAACTTGTGATATCAAAATATTAGCCAGCATCCTAGAGTCCTGACTCCGTAAAGTTTTATCTTCTCTAATACATTACACACTAGTGGGTTTTGTCCCAGGGGTTTCCTCTCGGAATCACCTCCGTACAATAGCCCATACAATATGGTTTGCTAAACACCTCTTAGAGGATGCATTAGCCCTCTCACTTGACGCAGAAAAAACATTGATTGGGAATACCTTTTTACAATAATGCAACGATTAGGGTTAGGAGATCAATTTATTACCAAATTATGTCTATTATATGACAATCCTTCTGCTCAAGTGAATTGCGGTGGCTTTCTATCTGAAACATTTCTGATTCAGAGGGGAACGCACCAGGGTTGCCCTTTATCCCCTCTTCTTTTTCTCCTAGCAATGGAACAACTGGCTGCCTAAATTCGAGAATCTCCTGAAATCACAGGTGTTCCCCTTCCAATTGGACACTCTAAAATCTAAGTATATGTAGATGATATCCTACTTACTCTTACATATCTTCCTTGATCTCTTCCGTCCCTACTTCACATCATTGATGATGTCTCTTCCATTTCAGGTTATAAAATGAACTGGGACAAGAGTGAGGCACTACCCATCTCTAATGGAACTACAAAGGCAGCTTTACACGGCTTTCATTTTCATTGGCAGTCTTAACACCTTAAGTACGCCTTAAGGGCATGGACCACATGGTTACAGACAATTTAGCTCCTTTGCTTTCTCAAATGCAGCGTGATTTAGATAAATGGAAGACTTTGGGGTTATCCCTTTGGGGCAGAGTCCAAGCTATTGAAATGGTCACTCTCCTGCGTTTCATCTATATTTTAGGCATGCTCCCTCTTCAGATCCCTTTATCTACACTACAATAGATTCTAAGATTAAGACCTTTAAATTGGGTTCAGCTAGGCCTTGCCTTGCAATGGTGAAATTAAAAGCTCACCAACTATATGGAGGAATGGGTCTCCGATCCATTGAGCATTATTCCCTCGCATTGCACATTTCTCAATTCTCTTACTTTCTGCCAGGAATCAAAGATACTCCACAATGGGTTTATATAGGGCGCCATCTTTTATCCACAGATCCAGGTCTTTCTCTTATGTATGCAGGGGCACTAGTCAATCTGACCGCCAAAACCCGATTCTATCAGCTATGCATAAATCTTGGCAAAGAGGACTCTTTTCACTAGATTCAAACTCACGTATTCATGTCAAGGCCCCCTTATGGAATAATTCAGATATACGTATAAATGGTCGTACATTATCTTGTCATTTATGGCAGGCAGCGGGCAGATCAATATCTTCATAACGACGACTTCAAATCCTTCTCACAATTAAGAGAGGAATTTTATCTTCATAATCAACATTCTCTTAAATACCTTAAACTCACCCCCTGGTTGCTTCAAACGTCCCTAATATTACCCTATCTAACTACTTGGGGGAAACATAAAGGAGTGACTTCTGGCCTTTATTAAACCTTTACGCTTCACCTCTTTTCACACACTCTCTCTCATAATCTTCAACTTAAGTGGCAATCCCGTTTATCAGTCCCTCATACAGCTATTGAACGGGAATAGATACTGGAGGGTCTGCATAAATGAGTGCGTGAAGCCAGACTTACATTTTGTTTGTTTAAAATTTCCCATGATTGGCATTGGTCACCGGTCAAATTGCATAAAGCTGGTGTTCCATCTCTGGTTGTGACATAACACATATTATCTGTGAATGCCCATGAATACAACCTTTTTGGAACTATGTTGGTAAAACCTTACTTTTACAATGCCCTTACATCACCATTCACACCCGCTAACATTCTTTTACATGATCTACGTCACTCTCCAAAACTTTCTAAATCACAACTACATCTCTTCCACACTGCTTTGGCTACAGCTAAAATGTGTATCCTACATCATTGGAAGTCATCATCCCCACCCTCACAGGAAGAATGGTTAGTGGCAATGATACAGACAGCCTCACATGAACGAACGATCTATAACCTTCAGGGTCAAGCTGTTATGTTCCTCCAGACCTGGTCACCTTTTCTAAAAAGCTAAAGTTGACCATATTGATGACACAGATAACGCTTCTGTTTCCCCTAATGCACCCAGTCAAGCAGACTAATTTATTGCTTTACATCTTTGTACATTACGTTTTTCCCATTATTATTTGCTCTATATCTTTCATTTTTCCACATTCTTTTACCATTCCTTTTCCTTCCTTTCTATTCTTTTCCCTTCTTCTTTGTACTCTGTCTCCACCACTTCTTCACATTAGTCTTCAAATCTACTATCTTTTTCTTATCCTCTTCCTTTCCTGTTTCCCCCCTTTTATATTACTCCACTATTCTCATCCAAACTTATAATGTCCTCAACTTTTGCAAGGTGTATTTTTCTATGATAATTCATTTCTCTATCATTATTATGACGATTTCATGTATAGTCATTGTCTCATAATTATATTTGATCTATTTCTGTCTCATCAATTAATATTATATGCTTTATCAATTTCTTATTTATGTCATTTTACATTAATTATATATTTATTTATTGAATTCTCTATTAACAATATGCCTATTTAGATATTTTTATTTATTTGTTTGTAATTATCAACAAATGCAATATACCCAATGTTTTTTTCATTCTTAAAATATTTTTCAAGTACTTATTAATAATCTAATAATCAATCAATCAATCAGAGTACTTGTGAAGCGCACTACTTACCCGTGAGGGTCTCAAGGCGCTGACGGGAGGGGGTGCCGCTACTGCTCGAAGAGCCAGGTCTTGAGGAGTCCTCTGAAGGCAAGTAGGTCTTCGTCTGCCGTAGGTGGGTAGTGAGGGTGTTCCAGGTCTTGGCGGCGAGGTAGGAGAAGGATCTGCCGCTAGAGGGTGTTCGTTGGATGCGGGGAACAGCGGCGAGGGTGAGGCTGGCGGAGCGGAGCTGGCGGGTGGGGGTTTAGAAGCTGAGTCTGCTGTTCAGGTAGGCTGGTCCGGCGTTGTGGAGTGCTTTGTGTGCGTGGGTGAGGAGCTTGAAGGTGATCCTCTTGTCGACGGGGAGCCAGTGTAGGTCTCTCAGGTGGGGGGTGATGTGGCTGCGGCGGGGGACATTGACGATCAGTCGGGCGGAGGCGTTTTGGATGCATTGTAGTTGTCGTAGGTGTTTGGCTGGGATTCCTGCGTAGAGTGCATTGCCATAGTCCAGTCTGCTGCTGATGAGGGCCTGTGTCACCGTTATTCTTGTTTCGGTCGGGATCCACTTGTAGATCCTGCGGAGCACGCGTAGAGTGTTGTAGCAGAAGGAGGAGACGGTGTTGACCTGTTTAAACATGAAGAGGGAGGAGTCGAGGATGAATCCTAGGTTGCGTGCATGGTCAGTGGGTGTCGGTGCTGTTCCCAGTGTGGTCGGCCACCAGGAGTCCGTCCAGGCTGAGGGGGTGGGTCCAAGGATGAGTACCTCCGTCTTGTCCGTGTTCAGCTTCAGACGGCTGTTCCTCATCCATTCGGCGACGGCCTTCATTCCCTCGTGGAGGTTGGTTTTGGTGGTGTGTGGGTCCTTGGTGAGGGAGAGGATGAGCTGGGTGTCGTCAGCGTACGAGATGATATTGAGGTCGTGCTGGTGGGCCACTTGTGCGAGGGGGGCCATGTAGACATTGAACAGCATCTGGCTGAGGGATGAGCCGTGGGGGATGCCGCAGATGATGTCGGTGGCCTCAGGTCAAAAGGGCGGGAGGTGGGCACTCTGGGTTCTGCTGGAGAGGAAGGACGAGGTGCAGTCAAGGGTCTACTTTTGGATTCCGGCTTCTAGGAGGCGTGTCTTTAGAGTGCGATGGCAGAAAGTGTCGAAGGCGGCTGACAGGTCCAGGAGGATGAGGGCTGATGTTTCGCAGTTGTCTAGTTGGCACCTGATGTCGTCTGTGGTGGCAATTTGGGCTGTCTCGGTGCTGTGGTTTCGTCTGAACCCGGACTGGGACGGGTCCAAGATGTTGTTGTCTTCCAGGTGGTGGGCCAGTTGCATGTTGACTATGTAGTACATAGAAGTAAGTTATCTTTCTAGCTTTCTGTAGAATATCCAATGATTGTGTTCCATGTTCTGTATTCTGTGTTTGTGGATTCTTCAGTGTGGCAGTTAACCGTTGCTACCGCACTTGGAGGTCTGCTCTTACTTTACTGCTTGTTCCGAATAAAGGATCTCTTATATATAACATCAGTTTCTCCGCCTCCTTTACTACAATTTTTCATTCATTTATTACAGCTTGGCGACGATTTTAACTGGATGAACTACGCGTGATCTAGAAATAAAGACTTAAGGAACATTAGGAAAGAACTCAAGAATTCTAGACTTTCAAGGACACATCATTTCACAATTAAGGTAACGCCCTTCTGACCCCACCAGTGTCCAAGTACAACTGGACAGTCTACACCGAGGGCGTATGTTTCAACTTGAAGTCTGCTGTCAGTTTGCGAGTGAAGTATTCTTCTGCACCAAGGAGTTTTGTCTGCTGCTCGTCTAATAAACGTCCTCATATGTCTGCTGGCAGTCTACAAACTGAGTCTTGTGTGCTATACGAGACTTTGGAACAGTCTCTGCCTGCTAACTCCGCTTCTACCCAGTGTGTTGATGCGAACATTCACTCGAGAGACATTTATCAGTGAGTCGAGTGTTTTTCATGAACTCTGCGAGTCCCGCTTCTTGCACACTCTGTCTTCTGCGCAGATCGGATTGAACGCTGTGCAGTACTCTGTGGGAAAATGCAGCACACGGACCCTACTCTTTGCAATATAGTTGGAGCGATACAGATGTACGGCGCTATTCTTGTTAGAGTATTCAGAGGAGCGCTACACTATTGTGGCAGAATTTAAAGTATAAACGGCCTCAACTTTCGACGCATTTACTCACCGTCCTGAATGCCTTTGTCCGTTGGTCGACGGTTGGCCACAAGCGATCTTCACTCCTTCCTGCCGGCCGTCCTTCTGATGACGTCTATAGAATATTTCGAGGAGTTGGTGAGGAAAGATTCTCTTCATGCTCTTCGCTCCTGTGACGCCCGTGACACCTTTCATGAGAGACACGTTCCTCACGCACATTACGTCAATACAACAAACGTAGCGGCCATGTTGAAATTTGTTTGGCTGCCATGACAACGACTTGCACTGTGCGCTTCCTAGTTGCTATTCGGCGCGTCCATAAACAATGTTCAGGTCTTCGTCGAAATGGGAAATCGGTCTTCTCATCGTGTGGAAACATTCAGCTATGACTGCGCACATCTGTCTACAGATCCCGGGTGACAGGTCGCTCACCGGAGCTAATCTCATTTTATTCATTTATTGAATTGCAGTTATTTCATCTTTACTTGTTAGTTAACACAGTTTTTTTTTCAGGAATGTAAAGTGATATGTGTTTTTAATATAACAAATATATGTGCTCATATGAAAGGTCTGTGAAAGTCTGCGTTGGGGATATAAGTTAGTGTCTTTGGGAAGTCAATACTATGAAAAGTCTCTATTCTGCGTTGGGGATGTAGTAAAAAATTTTGAGTAGTCAATACCCATCCATGTTATCAGGATTGATATCCTGAATTGTACCCTACCTAGAGGAGATGTTTTTTTTTTGTGTGGGTAGTCCATGCCCCATGTACTTGGTGTTTGCGTGTAGTACATGCACCATATCTTGTCCCAGGGTTAGTGTCTTTATCCTGTGGAGTACCTTTTTTGGGGAAGTTGATCTTTGTGAGTATTTCACGCCCATGGTTGTACCCTCTTCTGGGGATGTTGGTTTAGGTTTATGTGGGTAGTCCATGCCCATAGTAGTACCTTAGTCTGGGGATGTTGATGTCTGTGAATAGTCCATGCCCGTCTCTTGTCCCAGGGTTATAGTCCTTACTACACTATACACTCTCCTAGTGACGATAGTGTCTGTCGTAGTCTATACCATGGTTGGTTGTTTGGAGATATTGATGCGTAGTCAACAGTATGTTACATAAGTATTTATGGCTAGTCCATGCCCCTTTTTCTCAGAGATATTTAGTCTGCTCTGCGGTGTACCCTTTTTCAGGGGATGTTATAAGTTCTTTTTGAGTAGTCAACACTCATAGTATGTTTAATAAGTATTAAAGGCTATTCCATGCCAAAATTCCCAGAGATATTTAGTCTGCTCTGCGGAGTACCCTTTTTCAGGGGAGGTTTTATGTTTTAGATGGGTAGTCAACGCCTATAGTTTTTTTTTAAGTATTAATAGCTACTCAATGCCTTAATTCCCAGAGATATTTAGTCTGCTCTGCTGTGTACCCTATTCAGGGGAAACTTTGACCTTCGCCGGGAACGGGAGCGGGGAGATTGCCCGGAAGTTCTTGAGGTCCTTGGGGTCCGCCTTGGGCTTCTTGAGGAGGGCGTTGATTTCGGCGTGTTTCCCGCTTTACAGGAATGTCGCTGTTTCGAAGAAGATGTTGATGACCTTCCGTAGTTGGGGTGCGATGGCAGCGTCTGCTTTGTTGAATACGTGGTGTGGGCACGGATCTGATGGAGAACCTGAGTGGATGGAGTTCATGACCTTGCATGTCTCGTCGTCATTAACGTTGGACCAGGAGGTCAGGTGGTTGGGCGCTGGTGGTGTTCACAGGGGAGGTGGGGTCTGGCGTAGTCTGGGCGGTCATTGTGTTGAAGCTGTCATGGATGCCAGCGATCTTGCAGTGGAAGAAGATGGCCAGTGAGTTGCACAGTTCTTGTGAGGGCGGTATGTCGTTGGCGTTGGCGCTGGGGTTGGAGAGTTCCTAATCGACGCCGATAAGCTCTTTGCTGTTGTGTGCGTTGTTATCCAGGCAGTCTTTGAAGGAGTGTCTCTTGGCTAATCTGATGAAGTGGTGATGTGTGCGCGTGGCGTCCTTGTTGGCTGCGCGGTTGTCCGGAGTGCGTTCGTGGAGCCATATCTTCTCCAGTTTCCTGCATGTGCGTTTGGCGGTCTGCAGCTCGTCGTTGAACCAGTTGGCTCTCTTGCTGGCGTGGTTGTTGAAGGGCTTCTTGAATGGGGCTAGGGTGTTGGCGCAGTCATCGATCTACTGTCTGAGGTTGCGGGCTGCGGTGTCTGGGTTGGTGGGGTGGTGGGTGGGTTTTGGGCGAGGGTGGTGATCAGCTGGTCTTCGGTGACTTTGCTCCAGAAGCGGCGAGGTAGTTGATGGGTGCGGTGTTATGTGGTTGGTTTATTGAAGGTGAAATGGATGCAGCGGTGGTCGGTCCAGTGGAGTTCGGTGGTGTGGTCGAAGGTGACATGGGTGCCCAGTGGAGAAGATGGGGTCCAGCGTATGGCCAGCGGCGTGGGTGGGTGTGGTGATGAGTTGTATAAGGCCGAGGTTGGCGAGGTTGTCGATCAGGGTGGCGGAGTGGGCGTTGTTGTTCTTCTCGAGGTGGAAATTCTGGTCCCCGAGGAGGATGTAGTCCGTGGAGGCGAGTGCGTGGGTGCTGGCGAGGTCGGCGATGGAGTTGCTGAATTGAGCTCGGGGTCCGGGGAGTCTGTAGATGAGTGTTCCTCTGAGGGTGGTGTTGGGGTCAGTGTGGATCTGGAAGTGCAGGTGTTCGGGGGTGTTGAGTGTGTCGTCTGCGTGGGTGGTGACCTTGAGGGTGGACTTGTGGACGATGGCTATTCCTCCTCCGATTCCGTTGGCGCAATCCCTGCAGGTTATCTTGTAGCTGTCCCGGATGGCTATGGCGATGTCGGGCGCCGAGGAGTCGTTCCACCAGGTCTCGGTCAGGAAGGCCATGCCTGGGGCAGAGGTGTCGAGCAGATCCCAGAGCTCGTGTTTCCGTGCGGAGCGGGTGTTGAGAAGTATGCAGCGGAGGTGCATTGAGTGCATAGAGGGTGCTCGCATCGCAGCGGAGTCTGGTGTTGTGGTGTTCGCGGGGTCCAGGGGTTCTGGTGCTGGGCGCGGTCCAGGCGCGGACGGGCTGTAAGTCATTAACTTCTCTTAGAGTTTTCCGCGGCTTTGAATAGGTCCAAAGCGTTTGTTACAAATTCTCTTAGAGACTCATTTGCAGTTTGGACAAAGGTCAGAAAACTAAGCATTAAGTTATGTATTGGTGTTAACAAAACAACTGTGGCTGACCAAGGTTTCGCACTTCAGTTTCAATGTCGGATAGTCAGTATGACACTGTGCACAACAACATCCGGAGCTGGCCACAAAAAGCTCCACTGTCAAGACACTGTCAAGACAGATACCAAATTCTATAGAAAAGGATGGTGCACCAGAGTTAGCAGTCCAAAGAGACTGTCGTATTTTTGAAAAAGTCCTTTATTATTTTCAATCTTTAAAAAGGCCTCAGTCAACGCGTTTCATTCCCATACGAACTTCGTCAGGGCTAGAGAAAAACTTGTTGACATGTAAGGCAGCCAAGTGCAATTTGTAAATCAAGGACTCCACGTCGTCAATAGGTCAAATTCTTCGAATAAATAGATGAGATGTATTAGATGCAGTTTCTAACGTCAATAAGCGTCACTGGGCAGGAGTCTTCACCGTCCGGACATGAGAAAACCACAACGTGATTGAATCTCAATTTAAACAGGAAACTGAACCAAAATTTGTTGATATGTCGGATGTAAGACCAAGGAAATGTCAGAACTAGTTGGAATTGATGACCATCTCTCAATGAATTAAGTATGGCCCATAGGGTACTGAAATACCCTATATATATAGAGGGTGGGGGTAGAAACTGCAAATGAATGCAATGACCGTGGGAAAGGACATATATTAACCTAAGCCACCAGTAATGATCTCCCCAAGAGAAAGATTTGTATTCTCCGTAGGTCCCGAGTCCGTATCTCCAAACCCGCTGTTTCGTATTGGTGTTTGTGTATGGTGCTTTGAATGTATTACAAGAATTAATTCTAGGATCAACTGTTTTCTTAAATTGTATTGTTTGTGTAATTGTATTTTTTATGCACTTTATAACAGAGGTTCTCCTTTATTCTTCATTTTTGGGGAGTTTTCTAGAGTTAATAGAGGGGAACACTTAGATTGGAGAAAATATTCATAGAACAATGACTAAAAACTATATTCAACGTTTGTGAGGAATTTGGTGTATTTTATTGTGTGGTTCTGAGACCTCACCATGTAATACATTCCCGGAACCAACTTGGGTCGAGTCAGGCTCATTGGTAAAACCTCTTGCTCAACCCTAGATAGCTGTGACTTTGAGTAGCAAGGCTAAAACCAAGGAACTAGTGGAAAGCATTTAAAAGTACATAGCAATATAATGAGAAAGTCACATAACATGAAAGAACACAAATTTATAAAATTAGAGGATCAACAGTATCCACCAGAGGGTTCCAGAGGTACAGATTTTCAAGTAAAACATAAATCTCAGCTTTTTTAGTTCAAAGTACAAACAAGCATTGATGAACGTAAAGTTTGGAAACTTAAAAATGTTTTCAAGAATTTTGTTTGACTAATACGGCCCAGAATGGGTGACCAATTCAGACAGGGAGATGGTTAGGGTGGCCAATAAGGAGTATTTGGACAGTTACTTGGTCACCAAACCAGTCTCAAATCCAGTTCCACACTTTACACAAGGATCGCCATAGACTTCAATGGAGTGGTCCTGATGCTGAGGCTTTAGGATGCTGAGGATGCTGAAAGATGCTCTGGGTGTTGTATGGCCAATGGGGGTCTTCCTTGGGTTACTCCTCAGTCCATAGGTAAAGTGTTGCCACTTTGGCCACAGGGATGGGTGTCTCCTGAAGTCCTCTTCAAGCCAGCCGAAGTCCAGTTAGAACTGGACCACTCGTCAGTTACCGAAGGTTCAGCGATTTAATTTACCAAAAGCGATAGTCCATCATGGGTGAGCAATCTGCACTCTGATGAATGTCACAGATTCGCCAGGCTTGGGTGCAAGATTTGAGCACAAAGGAGAGGTCTTCTTGGATACACAATGACGGTTAGTGGTGATTCAACGTAAGTGGATACCAACCAGCCAGAAAAAGCTACTTCAGCTTTCATAGCTCTGGTTCTGGAACAAGGAGTCAGCCAACTAACACTTTGAGTTCACCATTACTTTCTGGGGCTCAGGAGTGTCTTTTCCATGAGCCAGGCACCACAGGCACAGTTCTATCTTTGATAGCTCAAGGAGGAGTATGCATAGTATAGCGGTTGGTGCAGTCATTTCTGTCAGGTTCTTGGGTCAACATAGCAGTCCTTCTTCAGTCCTCTCTCCATCCTAGATATGATTTGAGGTTCAATTGTCCATCAAAAATGGCTTGTCCTTTAAAGCTTGCCTTTTGTGCCAACACCCTGAGTGGCTTCCTGCAAGGGGGAGGTAACACCTCCCTCTGTAGCAGGCCTCTATTGTTCTAAGGCTGATGAGTCATTGGCACTCCTCTCCAGGAGGGCAGAAGGCTGTCTGGTGGCCAGCAACTGTGAATGGGCAATGCTGTCTGGTGGCCAGCAACTGCGAATGGCCACTGGAAAAACTGGACAACAGAGTGGCAATTTTCTATAAGGTGCCTTCCTTTAAAAGTAAACACAAGGAGATGATGGACAGAGCACTGAAACTTTCCAAACACTCACCCCCAGTCACAGATCTGGGTTGAATCCATTAGGTCACTTCGCCACTTCAATTCAGACCCAGCTATATGCCAATCAGTCTTGACCATTTGCCTCATGGGAACAGTCCAGACTGAAATGCCAAGACAGGTCTTCCCTGAACCAGAAACAAGTATCCTGGGACCAGTTTCGGGCTAACAGATGTGGGTCCAGTGCTCTCCATGCCACTGGAGTCTATTTATCCTGCCTGATGAGGGCTTAAAGCCCAAAACCAGTCATAGGATGCTTGTTTCCAGTCCAGGGAGGACCTGACCTGGCAGTTTGGGCTGGACTGTTCCCATGGGCGCAGGGTCAAGACTGATTTGCATATGGCTTGGTCCAAACTGGAATGGCATGGTGAGAAAAAAAACAATGGATTTAGGCCCAGATCTCTGTACTGGGGTGAATGTATGACATTGTTCTGCATTCTGTCCATCAATTGTTCTTTTTGGATTTCCCTTAAAATTGACGTTAAATTTAACTTGGGCATCAACTCAGGTTTAATGCCATGATTCATTTGAAAACTTAATGGACTATTTTAGGTAATTCCATTCAGAAGTTTGCCTGGCTAAGATGTCAACCTGCAACCCTCTACTGGCCAATGGTGTTAGTAGTCTTTCCTCAGTAAAAAGGACAATTCAGGGGGTATTACTGTTAGGACATAGAAATGTATGTGTCCCACCTGATAATATACAGCTCCCTGCCTTAGGGCCTGATGGGCCTTCCTTAGGGGAGACAAATATATTTTTATGGGAAGTTTGGACTTTGTAACTATTTAAATGGCAAAGTCAAACTAGCAGTTTAAAACAGCTCTTCCAGGTTGCAGTCGCAGGCTGAGAGCCAATATGTATTTTGTCACTGGGTAGCACAGTCAGTGCCGCTGCCCTGAGAGGACACTTTACCTCAGAGACCCTGAGCATCAATGTCCCATATACTACGGACTTATAAGTACATTTATTTTTGCCAATTGGTGGTAGCCAATTCAACATACATTTTATAAAGGGTTAGAACACTGACACTGAGGTCTGGTCAGCAGGCCTCAGTGCACTCTCAGGTCGAAGAGTCAGCAGCATCAGTCCAAATCTTTGGGTTTGATCATGCAAAAGAGGCTTTTCCTGGTAATGTTCTTTTTAAGCTTTGGTATATATGTGCTTTTTAAGCACAACCTATATTGAGCCCAAACATATAATAACATCTTCTCAGGCTACTACTCATGCCCCTTTTATAGTAAATAACACATACAACATGGGGCTTTTTTTTAAATGATCACTTTTAAAATTTCTTTCATCCATGAAATAGTTTAATGTGGTAATGCAGTCCATATACATGTTTATCCATAAAAACGTCACGTTTCAGAAAAACTGTTGCTAAGTTTTTCAAGCGGGTTATGTTTGTATTTATTAAGTATTATAGTAAGTGATGTAGTACATATTTTAACATTACAAAGTTAAATATCACGTTTTTTGGGGTATATTTATTACATGAGCTTTTTATGGTTATGTGTTTATATAGACTGGATAGTTCTAGTAGTTTAATTTAAGTTCATTTTTTTATTCAATAGCTTGATGTTGAATGATATCATCTCTGCTACTAGTGTGACTATAATAAGAAAACTGTCCTTGGGAGGCAACACAACTGCACAATTAGCTCTCATTGAGAGTGAAATTGCAGAAATTCTCTTTTTTCTGATTATGTCATTAACATCATTGTCCAATGGCTGGTCTCAATGGCATAGAGATGAAAGTAGAAAGGGGTGGTTTCCAGTGGCCATGCCAGCCTGCTATCATAAGCCTTTGGCTACCTGGCATTCATTACTGTTAATGGAAACAAACAATGGGCAAGTTTGTAAAGACCATATGCTATGCCCTCAATACTTGGCAAGGATTATGGAATTCAACATATGGCAGTTGCTGTCTCTTATTGGAAAGGTTAAGAAGAACAAGACATAATTGTCACAATGTATTAAAATACTGCCTAAAAAATGAGTCGAATAACAAGAAAGAAACATAAGAACGGCGGTACTGTGTTTGCTGTCTTTAGCAGCTTGCTGCCCATCACATCCCATTGACGTTTTAATATAGTTACACACTTCAACAACTTGGGCTATTAGTAATAGTGGTTAGTAATACAACAGAAAGTCTAGAGGCCTAATTTACTTTTGGGTAGTTATTGATAGTTGTTAGGAACTGGATTATTGGTTGAAAGGGGTAAATGCCCACTTCAAATAATAATCACAGTCCTTGCCATGGTGAACTATGAATGTCACTAAATAAACCTATGCTTAACTGACTGGTAGCTTGGCACACAGTCATGCTTAGATTAGAAGTGGATCACTGACAAAATATTTGAAACACAAATATTGTGTGGACAGAAGATCATGTCAAAAATATTGAGGAACAAAATATCGATTAGGTAAGTGCAAATAGGTAGGTATAGAGTTACCATTCTTAGCTCCACATTTACATACCTTGGATAAATATATATATATATATATATATATATATATATATATATATATATATATATATATATATATATATTCACTGCTGATGACGTCACATATTACATCACTCATGACATGGTCAGTGACAACACTCATGACATCACTGATGACACCATCCAGTGAATGTGTTTCTTTCTGAAAAATAAATATGTGTTATATATGTATATGTAAAAGTTGATGGAAGAATAAATGTTTAAATAAGTGTTTACATGGATTTAAAAAAAAAAATTTGATTGGTTAACTGGTTTATTAACTGTCAAACACCGAACGGTCCGTCGGGACTATTCCCCCTTCATTACTCTATTTGTTCACCAACCAAAACAACCCCTCCTAAAGGACCTGAGCCCAGAAAAACAAGGGAACATGGAACACTTACCCCAGGCACAGGTCAGGGTGGAGATCCCCGAGTGCTGGTGCGGAATAAGCCAGGAGCCAAAGTCAGGACCAGTTTACCATCCTCTAGCAATCAAACAGACAACATGCCACCGGTACAGGCACCGCTGTGGCCACCATTTATCAGTATTATGGAAACCATTTCCTCAGCACTACTCCGACACTCTGAAAAATTAGAGCTACAGATAGACCTCCTACAAATGTTGGCATCTCACGTGGTTGGTATAGACAGCAAGATACTATAGCTTAATTCTCTCATAGAGCGGGTTCAGAAAGACCCACACACAACGTTCCACGAATGCCAGTGTTCAGAAACAATGAACCAACTAAAAGTTTTACCGACCATCTTAACAGACATTCTAGGGGAAGTCCAAAACAAAACAAGAGAGCACCAAGACATCATAGAAACTCACTCCACCGATACTCCATCTGATAACTTGATAAGCATAACCAGCGGTGACATCTCAATTGGCGAGGACCTTGGGTCAGACGCAACGGAAGGACTCCCAACGACAGTTCATTTACCAACAGTACACATTGCACTTCTAGAAGACCTCACTCCCCAAGACAACCGCACTCAGGACCCAGCTAACCTAGGGAGCGAGGATCCTGGCCCTCTACCCTACGGGCATCAAAAACAATTTACCTCCTTAACAAAACGAGAACGCAAGAGATTAAGGAAATCCAGGCAAAAGAACCTGCAAAGAAAACAAAAAACACCACAGCCCAACAGGCTCCAGGGCCAAGATCCCTTGGGAGCCTGCAGTCAAAAAACGAACCTGATTCCAGAAACAATCCCTCAAGAACCAAAGTTCAAAGACGCAAGCACCAAGGTTCAGGAGGAGCAAGGGGAAACCTGGCAGGGATCCCTACCTCCAAGTTTGCCCCACACAGTCACATCAATAGAATCGGCCAGCTGCCAAAGTGCACACACTCCCACACAAGACCATCCAAAAATGCAACCGGAGTGCGGCCCTACAGTGTAGAATCCCCAGGCAGAACAAAAAAGCATTACGCACTACTTCCGGAAAAGGACAAAGGCACAAAACGGAACTCCTCGCCCAAAGGTGCAGCATCAAAGACCCTCTATCGTAAGCTGCGACCTCCCCATTTCCCTCCAGTATGCTCCCGCCCCCAAACTAGCAGCCCAGTCTACTATCCCATTCCAGGGCAACTCAGTCAAGATAGCCAAATCAATCACCGAAACAAGGAACAAGGCGCAAGAAGAAGATCCTGACTTAATGTACCCAGCTGGCTTGCTTATACACGAAATTATTCCGAACTATAGTTCAAGGGGGAAGCACGATATTCTCAATCGGAGTGCCATCCTAAAATTAACCAATCTGATAGAACCTCTGAGTCATTTGAACACCAACCATATTGAAAGCATCGAATTTCACCCAATTGCAAATACCAACGGGAGAGAAATGACAGTGGCAACATGGAAGGATCCCATGATAGCCAAGGAATTTTGGCAAAACAGAGACATATTCACAAAATGAGGAATTGAAATCAGACCGGTTCCATTGGAGAGATATCCGGGCCCATTATCCTTGCTGGTCGAGGAACGTTCACGTCCAGGCAGTGGAGTACTTCGGGGGGCAGTCGGCTGTTCAGAGAGCACCAAGGGAGGATGGTCCAACCTATGAATCATCCACCAAGGCACGTTAGGTGGACCAACTGAGAGACGCAAAATCTTACCCCCAACAGCTAGTCCAGCAGCCCATATGACAATTGAAGCGTGAACACAAAATCTGAAAATATGTTCATGGAACATAAACGGGTTGGGAGGCAAAACAAAAGACGTTGACTTACTAGCTTTTCTAAATAAATTTGATATCATCTTACTCCAGGAGACTTGGTCAACCACCGCGGAACACATTGACGGCTTTAAAGAATTTCAACTACAGGCCATCAGAAGAGGTAACACAGGCAGGGCCGCAGGAGGCCTATCGACCTACCTGAACACCAGCATTCCTTGGTCTGATGTTACCATTGATGCAGGACAAACATGGATCCAGTGCATTAAAATCAAGCTACCTCCCGATCCGTCTACAAGGCCTTTTGGCCCTCAAGAGTCTCGGCAATTGGTAATTTGTAACACCTACATACACCCGGATGTAAAGAAGAAACCAGAGAAAATCCTGACCCTAAAGGCGCTAATAAAATTAATGCAATCCACTTACCCACAGGCGGGGCTGGTGGTGTCAGGAGATCTGAATATGTTCCTTCTATTTAAGGACAATGCCCTTAACAGCAACCGAAATAAACGGAATGACAAATCCATCCCTCCAATGGTATCATACCATAAAAAAAAGGATAAGCACGGCCAGCACAAATGCTCACCGAAGTCGGACTTATCGTCCTGAATGGCCGCTTTCCCCAAGATCAACCTGCGTCCCTAACCAGAACAACTAAACAGGCTCAAGCTGTTCTAGACTATACCATAGTGGACTCAGACGTCTTACAAACAATAGTTTCCTTCAGCATAACTCACCGGTTGGAGAGCGGCCACAGCCCACAATCAATTGTACTGAGCCATCTACACATTAGGGCATCAGCATGCAATGATCTGACCGAACCTTCGTGTCTATACAATCTCAAGCGATTAGTATGGAACGGAAAGAACGCTGAAGAAATAACGGCACATGCGAAAAGAGTGCATGCGGAGGCTACCGGGAACAGTCAAACATCTCTTCAGGACAAGTGGGAAAAGATCATCATCACCCTAGCAGAAAGATTCGTCCACCAAACACACACAAATAAAAGGAAACCATGCAAGGCATTCCAGGCACCCTTGAGCTCAATACTGAGTAAAAAAAGGATTCTAAACCAAGAAATAAGAAAGTTATCAAGAAAAGGCACGATAAAGGCTGACAACACCAAGCGTCAAATCTACAACCTACGGCAAAAATATAAAAAAGACGTCTGGCTAGAAAAATTAAAACAACAAACAGAAACTTGGCAACAACTATTAGAATCAAGCAAATCAAACAACAACAGGAAATTTTGGGCAGACATCAACAAAGTAGCAGACCATTAATTCAAACATTCTACAGGAAGACTGGATCCAGCATTTGGAGCGAACACAACAGACCAAACTTCAATCATGGGACTCTAATCATTCCCCGCACCAACAGCACGAAAATCAAGAAGCGGCCCAAAACTGCGAAGAACATCGGTTCAAGCCATCCCAAGTTCATATGGTCATCAAAAAACTAAGGTCAAAAGGTGCGCCAGGCCCAAACGGCTTGCCAAACGGCCTCTTCAAATTCGACCAATCCTTTTGGGCGGAATACCTTACTCCCTTGTTCAACAATGCCTTTCAAACAGGAAACATTCCTACATCATGGAGAGGGAGCATTTTACACCCAATATTTAAAGCATGTGCAAGAACAGACCCAGCCAATTATAGGCTGATCGCTCGAATCGACGTGGAGGCAAAAATTTACGCATCTAATCTCCTGGGAGATCTGGAAGACTGGCTTAGTTCTAAACATATCCTTCCAATCACCCAGACGGGGTTTAGGCCCGGAACCAACACCACATGTAATCTTCTAGCATTAAATCTCCTCGTCGAAAGAGCAAAGGAAAGGTCAACAAAATTGTACACCTGTTTCGTAGACCTAAAGGCGGCGTTCGACACTGTCCCAAGGGAGATCCTATGGCAAAAGATGGCCAATTGGGGCACTCCTCCGAACTTGTTACGAGCAATAATAGAATTATACTCATCCACCTGGGTCAAGATCAAATTAGGCACTGGAGATAGAACAACAAAAAAAATCCCCACCCTAATCAGCCTGAAGCAGGGATGCGTATTAGCCCCAACCCTTTTCAACATCTTCACCGCCGGCCTTGACAAGTGCATCGCAGAGACACAAACTGACCCGCCATAGCTAGCTCAAAACAAAATAAGGAGCTTACAGTATGCCGACGACATAGTTCTCTGCAGCCAGACCCCTTTGGGTCTACAACGCTCCATCACAAAATTGCATGAATACATCTCTGCGAATGGCTTGCAAATTAACTATAATAAAACAAAGATCGTCAGCTTCTCATCCAGGCAAGGGCGACAAGCCTTGAAATGGCACATCGCGTGTAACACTATAGAGTCAAGTAACTCCTACAAGTACCTGGGGGTAGTGGTCGACTCAAGCTGGTCATTAAAAATTCACCAACTGCATAGAAAAGCGCAGTCCAATAAACTACGGTTTGCTTTAATGTTATTGAAAACAAAATTGAAATGCCCCTCCAACCTTTACCTCTTGAAAGTGATTGAGGCAAAGTTTTTACCCTCCCTCATGTACGGTTCGGAGCTATTCAGAGGCAAAGACGCAAACTTCTTGAATCTACAACAGTCAAATCTGTTCAAATACATCTTTCACATACCAAGGTCTGTATCACAAGCGCAAGTACGCCTGGAATTCGGGCTTTCAAATCAGCATCAAGTAAGGCAAGCCGGGATACTAAAAATGTGCTGGAAATTAAGGGCAGCAAGCGAGGACACGCTGATGGGCCATTGTTGGTGCGAAATCAACAACCGAACAAATGCAAAAAACTTATGGAAAACATCTTTGGAAGACTCACTGACACAACTTAATATGCGAGATGCATGGAATACAAACCACCGTTTTATGGCCTTCGAAAAAATAGCCAACAGTACAGCAAAACAAAAATACATGATTGTCGACAAAGCCGCCCTCGCAAAGAAAAAACATGGTTGGACGGGGCTAGCCACTTATGAGAGAAGTGCCCCACAACCATACCTAGTCAACTATATAACACCGTCCACACAACAAATGCTCCTACGCATACGTCTGGGCATCTACACCACAAAGGATCAGACCCCAGCATGGAAGCAAACATGGCAAACATCGCTATGCAGACTGTGTGGCCGTTCGGAAGAAACACTGACTCACATTCTGTGCATCTGTCCATCATTGGCTAGTTTGAGACGTTACTACCTATTACAAATATTTTGTTTTTATCAAATCAGAACATGCTGGCCTGCCGTTATGCTAGCACTGAACAGTTTCCAGTTGCAAACGGCCTGTAGGGCCTCCAAATTCTTACAGAAGGAGAGCCTCCTAATCCAGAAAACTGAAAAAATGGTGCGGGCCCAGTCCGAAGGACTGATATGTTAGGTGAGGCTCAGGCCGCAGACGATGTAATACTGTTTTTAAAAAAAGAAATTGTTTTTTTTTTAAAGAGGGTGAATGCATTTTAACCAAGGCTAGTTCGTATACTGTTTTGTACACAATTTTGTAAAGGTTTTAACTAACCATATGCAATAAATATTTACTTACTGGTTTATTAAGTGTATCTTAGTGAATACATATATTAGAGAGTAATTTTTAAATATTTAAATATATGTATTAGTGTTTCAATTTGTGTATAAGTGGCTGCATGGGTTGGTAAGTAGCTACATGTGTATGTATATGGGTTATTAGATGTTTTTCTTAGTATCAGTATAAGTGTTTGTATGGTTTGGTGGGGGTATTACTTAGCACATAGATGCATGAATTTCTGACTCTCTCTTTGTATGTGTTTTGAAGACAGCATATGTGCAGGACTGTATGGGTGGATGAGTGTGTATATGTGTGTGTTAGTGAATGAATGACTGTCTCACTAGTGTCTTTATCAGTAACTACATATGATTTAATCTAATATATGTGTATATTGATGTATATAAGTGAGTATATGTGAGAGTGAGGGATTGTAAGAGTTCCTGTTTAAATAAGTATGTGTTTCTATAAGTGATTGTTTAAGAGAGTAAGTATGTGTAAGTTTCCTTAGAAGTAAGGTGGTAGTGTGTGTATAGCTGTATATGCAAATAAATGGATGTTCAATAGTTTATTTGCATGTGTGAGTATGTGTGAGAATATCTTTTGGATGACTGTCGTGTGTAACAGGATGTATAGGTGTATCACTACATATGATGAGTGAGTATATGTATGAGTGACTATATAGAACTGTTGGTCAATGAGTGGATGTGTATATAGATGGTGGATTTATTGAATTGGTTGTTGTAACTGGTATGGGTATCTGCATTTTTTTGAAAATTTTAGTTTCTATTTTTGAATTTGTGTTTCCAGTGTTACATTACAGTGAAAGGAGGTCTGTCACTCTGTCACAAGGATGGTGTCATCAGTGATGTCATGAGCGACCGCCAGTAGGTAATATATTTTGTCCGGTTCTGCCTCGTGATAATTTAGATATGTTCCATGAAAATGTGGTGGCTGATTTGAAGGATCTACAGATCCGCACTGGAAAATTCAAAAGAAAACACAATAAACAGTCACAACAATACAAAGCACTTACCACCAGGAGAAGGATCTTATTGTGAGAAATAGTGACAAGGGGGGCAATGTTGTATTGATGTCCAAAACTGAATACGATAAGGAAGCATATGCCCAGCTCAATGACCGCACATGCTACGAGCGTACACAGATTAACACACTAACTGCAGTGAAAGCGGAATACCATCGGAAACTAACAAAGTGGAAATCATCCAAGCTATTAACTGAGGCTGAATACAAATATTTGAAGACCGACAGTCCAATCACACCCGTTCTATATTTCATCCCCAAGATTCATAAGGACCCCCTACATCCCCTGGTAGGCCGATCATCTCTGCCAGGGGCAGTCTACTGGAACATACCTCTGTTTATATAAACTATTTTTTACAGGGGTATGTACAACAATTAGGTTCTTATGTGCAGGACAATGTGGATTTTTTGTTAAAAATCAAGGATGTTGAATGGGTCACAGGTGATTGGATTCTGGCTTTGGATGTATCATCCCTTTATACGAGCATTTCGCATGACGACGGTATCAGAGCGGTTGAGCATTATTTGTCCAGAAGGGGCTCTGATTTTCATGATCACAATGTAATGCTTCTGGACATGTTGAGATTTTGCCTTGTCAACAATGTATTTCTCTTTAATCAACAATTGTACCGTCAGTTACAGGGCGTGGCAATGGGGGCCAGCTTCTCCCCGAGCTTCGCATGTTTGCACATGGGAGCTTGGGAGGAGCTGGTCCTGGGTCACGAATACCGTCACAATATCCGCAACAATCTGGTTGCGTGGTTTCGTTTTATTGACGACCTTTTGGTTATTTGGCGGGGGAGCAAGGAGGGTGCATTGAAGTTCATTGAAGATATCAACAACAATGAACTGAACTTAAAATTCACGGCAACATTAAGTCAGGACAGTATAACTTTTCTTGATACTGAATTATACATAAGAGACGGCCAGTTAGAATTTAGGATTTTTCAAAAAAGCCACTGCTGGAAACAGCATATTACACGCAGCCAGTGCACACCCATCACACTTAATATCGAGCATCCCCTATGGGGAGATGCTACGATTAAGGCGCGTCTGCAGCAACCTTATTGATTTAAAAAGGGCACAAGATCAAAGCACAACCCGCTTTTTGGAGCGAGGTTACTCGAGTCAACTCATACAGAGGGTCAAGGATAAATCTATGGTGTTTTCCCGGGAGGAACTACTTACTAAGAATAGTAGTAGGCAGGAAGATAAGTCAGGCAATACATCAGTTGATGCCCCAGCGGGCAATAACTGTTTTCGAATAATCACGGGATACAATAGACAGCACCAACAGATCCGTAAAATCCTCAATAAACACTGGCCCTTGGTCACTCATGATACCATCATAGGCAACAGTCTCCCCAAACAAATCTCCCTTACACTTAGCAGGGCACCCTCGTTACGAGACCATTTGGTGGTAACCAATCCTGAACCTTACGTAAAATCTACCTGGTGGCAGGAGAACAAGGGCTTCTACAGATGTAAGACCTGCAAAGCTTGCCTCCATGGACAAAATATGAAAACTTACAAGGATGGTTTCACCAACATTCAACACTCTATCACCCAGGTCTTAACATGTAAGACCGAATTTGCAGTGTACATCTTGGAATGCCCCTGTTCATTGAAATATGTGGGTAGCACAAAAAATGCTGTCCACATACGCATTCTCCAACACCTGCGGGCTATCACTAATGGTGACAACACCTACCCGGTGGCTCGCCATTTTAGGGAATGCCACCAAAGTGATAACACTGACCTTAAATACTGGGTGATTGATTCAATCATGAGTAGTAAGAGAGGTGGAGATAGGGATGCTAAACTGAGAAAACTTGAGACCAAATATATTTTATTGCTTAACACTAAGTCACCAGTTGGCTTAAATGTTACGGAGGACTTGTATACGTGTCTGCCTTAAGCGGGCGAGTCTGGATTGCTTTATAACTATGCGGGGATCCCCCACAACAGTTCTCAATGACAGGAATCACCCGGCTGGGAGATACTGTGTGAGAACCTAGTGGGGTCGAGACTTGAGTCGAAATGTATATTGATCTGAATGTGCTGCTACTTATATGAATTCATTGTTAAATTGTGGTACACGCATACAATATTCGGACTGTGTTGGGTCCTAAATCCCAGTCAGTCTGTAATTGTTATTTATAGTATTTATTCACTTCTTATTATTAAGCAGGCTCATAGAAATCATTGTATTCTTGATTGTTGAAGGGTTGAGGTACTAACATTATGTTACAGGGTGGCAGGCTGTAGTCTATCACTCCCCCCGGTATTTGCCATAGGGAGATATGCATCGTATGGGTATTTAACGCTGAATGTTTTCTTTCGGAAGGGTGCCCAGTTTATCTATTCAGGTTCTTAAACATGTTGATTATCAGTGATGTAGATTCCTGGTTGACACAACTGGACAGTGGCCAGATTTTGTTATTTTGCACATATTGCGGAATATGCACAACAAATTGCTATTTTGCACATTTTTTGCGGAATTTGCACATCTGATGGTATTATTTGCACTATTTTGCACATCTCCAAAATAAGCATTTGCACTTTATTATTGACACTACTATAACATTATGTTTGGAACCTAGATGAAAGGATTAGATATCCTGAGCTTAGAGCAGTGGGACTCTTGGTATGTTTATCTTATTAGGGGAATATCATATCAATGTTTACAACCTCTAGTAAAAAATGTATTTTACCATGAATTTAATGAGGTTACTGCACCCCGGGATTTTTAACAATGTGTATTGGTACATATATATATCTTTTCACACTATGTACTAAATTCCCGTTTTGGTATTTCACTGATATATTTTTTCAATCAAGCAGCGTTATCCGTTATTATAATGTAATTAGAAACTTCAACACAGTATGTTTTCTATGTCCTTGTTTAAGCACTTACACGTGACGTCAATTTAATCATCACTGGCACTTTAAAAGGTTGAAACCGGATAAGTAACATTGTCATGTGAACAAGGCTCGTGGAGCCGAAACGTCATGGACTTTACCTGCACTAAATAAATGAAAAAGGAAACTTTATTGGTCCGTGTCCGAGTGCTATTTACCCTGGCTGGTTGTAACTCCAGAGCGAGGTGGAGGCGACGGAATGGTGAATATATATATATATATATATATATATATATATATATATATATATATATATATATATATATATATATATATATATATATATATATATATATACATATATTACCTACTAGCAGTCGCCAGTAGGTAGTTATAGTTACAACCTAGTTTCCATAGGAAATACGCAACATTCTATTTGGAATAACTTTGGCGCCGGTGGACAAATCTTCGCGAATATCTCCAAGAAAATGACCCGCTCCGCTCCTTTCCAGAAAGTTTCGTGAAGCGGGGGCCGAGAAAAAAGGGGGTCTCAAAACGTGTTTTCCCCATGCAATTTTCCATAGGACCTTTAGCCAAGGCTACAACCCGAACGGCTGAACGGAATTACTCCAAATTTGGCAAAAAGGTAGAATTTTGTTCGCAGATCACGCGTTTTGTTGAATGGTGTAAATCCGTTCAGGCGTTTGTGAGAAAAACATAAGTAAAATCATAAGTATATCTATAGAAGCTTACCGTACCCTGTACTGTACTCTGTACAGTACGCTTACAGTATGCATACCTTCCCGAGCACGAGCTGCATGCTAATTGGATGTCAACTGTCTGTCAACACTCCAAACCAGGAAGTGTTGGCCGCCATCTTGTGCCTCGGTAGAACCGAGGAACAAGAAAGCTGAAAACAAATGTGCAAAACACGCAAATGGGGCAGGGTAGACACACCATGACACCCTAGGCCTGCTCAGGGGGTCCCACAAGGACCCCCAAGGCCAAAAAATGTATTTTATTTCTTTTTAAAAATCGCTGTGAAAAAAATTTAAAAACCTGGTCTGCTTTTTTTTAAATTAGCCCCCGGGGGGACCAAATCCTGGGGGCATATATAAAAAAAAGTGTGTGGGGGCCCAATCACCCCCACACTGCCCCGGGGACCGCCAATCCCCGGGGCAAAGTTATTATGCTAGCGTGGGGACACACGGCCCACCCGCAGCCCCGGGGACCGCCACCCCTCGGGGCAAAGACATTAATAAAACCTGTGTGGGGGGCCTCAAACCCCCCCACATGCCCCGGGGACTGCCACCTCCCCGGGGTACTAATATGCTAATAGGGGCTTTGCACATGTTGGGAGGGGGGCCGCGTGGCCCCTCTCCTGGAGCCATTGATGGCCCTGGTGACCGCCACCTCCCAGGGCCGGCTCCTGCAGTGTCCTGGGGTGCCTACCCCCGGGACACTGCTGTTTGCTGTTGTAGGGCGGGAGCTTCACGGCTCCCACCCTACCACAGCAAACTGCTTTGATTTTTGAAAGAGAGAGCAGGAAACCTGCTCTCTGTTTCAAAAATCAAAGCTGATTGCTTTTCTGTATGGGGAGCAGCTTGTTAACTGCTCCCCATAAAGAAAAGCAATGCCGGCTCCCGCAGGATGCGGGGAGCTGGCAGGGACAGTGGGAGGCTTGGGGACGCCCCCTACGGCCCCCAACGAGGAAGGCCAGGCCCCGGGGGATAGGATCCCCGGGGCCAGAAGTGGCCCGGGAGGGGAGCCACGCGGCCCCACCTCCCAAAAAAATACATAAATAATTTTTTTAAAAGGCAGGCCCCGGGAAATGGGGTCCCCGGGGCCTTAAGGGGGGGCATAGGAGGGGGGCTGCATGCCTCCACAAAAAAATTAAAAATTATGTTGGCCATGACCCAGGGGATGGGGTCCCCGGGCCCGAAATAGGCCACGGGAGGGGGGCCACGCAGCCCCCTTCTGATTTAAAAAAAGAAAAAAAAAAGATTGGGGGCAGGCCCTGGGGGATGGGGTCCCCAGGGCCAAAAAAAAAGAAAAAGAAGGAGGGCTTCACAGCCCCCCTTCTTAAAAGTTTTTTTTTTTAACAGGATCGGAAGGAGGCCACGCCTCCTCCCTGCTTTTTAAACAGGATCGGGAGGAGGCCACACCTCCTCCCTGCATGTCTCTGCAAACGTGCCCCCTGGCACATTTGCAGAGGGGGAAGTAATTCCCCTCACATACTGTGGGTCCCTGGGGGCCAACTAGCCCACCGGGAGCCTCCAGTATGGGCCAGGGGGCTCCCTTGCAGAGACGTGTAAAGAGGCCACGCCCTTTTTACACCTCTCTGCAATGGAGCCCCCTGGCGCATACTGGAAGTTGCTGGTGGGCTAGTTGGCCCCCAGGGACCCCCTGCATGCAAGGGGAATTAGTTCCCCCTCTGAAAAAGCACCAGGGGGCTGCGTTGAAGAGAGGTGTAAAAAGGGGCATGGCCTCTTTACACCTCTCTGCAACGCAGCCCCCTGGTGCACACTAGAGGTTCCTGGTGGGCTAGTTGGCCTCCAGGGACCTCTAGTATGCAAGGGGAATTAGTTCCCCCTCTGCAAACGCACCAGGGGGCTGCGTTGCAGAAAGGTGTAATGAGGCAACGCCCCTTTTTACACCTCTCTGCAACGCAGCCCCCTGGCGCATACTGGAGGTTCCTGGTGTGCTAGTTGTCCCCCAGGGACCCCCAGTATGCAAGGGGACTTAATCCCCTAACTTAGAACGCGTTACGGGGCATGTTTGCACAGTGGTGAAAGTAGGGGGCGGGCTTGAGGTGACATTGTGCAAACACGCCCTGTGGCGTGTTTTAGGTTGGGGAATATATTCCTCTTCACTCCAGAGGTCCCCTACGGGCCAACTAGTCCAACGGGTACCTCTAGTAAGTGCCACGGAGCTGCGTTGCAGAGTGTTGTAAAAAGGGGGCGTGCTCTCTGAACACCTCTCTACAACGCAGCTCCCTGGCGCAAACTGGAGGTACCTGATGGGCTAGTTGGCTCACAGGTGACCTCAGGATTTAAGAGGAATATAATCCCCAACCTAAAACGCATCACAGGGCGTGTTGCACACATGTCTCCTCAGGCCCGCCCCCTTCCTTCACTATTGAGCGAAATATTCCTCTAAAATCAGCCGAAGTACGAATTTCGATTTACTCACCTGTTATCAAGAGACGTCAGTACTGCATGTGGAGAAGTGTGGCTCAGGGGTTAGAGGCAGCAGACCCGGAAGCTGAGATCGGTCCTGGACCAGGGTTCAATTCCCCGCCTCGGCGGGTCTTGGGCTAAAAATTCCACGGACTCGATAATTCTCGCCCCGGTGCCTCCTCGACTCACGGGTTCACACTCTGCGACTCTGGGCAATAGCTTGCTTAATCTCCACAAACGGCCCCTCGCGGCGGGATGCCTGACTTTCACCTTGTGGATACCCTGCTATCTCACAGGGGAATACCAGGAAGGGTTCCCTAAGCAAGCGCCGGGAAACCCACTGCGGGTAGCTGTGCGCTATATAAGCTCAACTACATTTACACATTTACATTTACATCTTTGAGCCCAGGACTGACCCTGAAAAGTAAATGTAACCATACTTACAGTAACTTGAATTTCCTTCCATAGACAAACATTGACTGGTTTCACATGGAATTTTTTTAAGTGTGGAGTTTTGGAAGTTTAAAAAATTCCTGTAAAATCAGCCGAACTACGAATTCCGATTTACTCACCTGTTATCACGAGAGACGTCAGTGCTGCATCTTTGATCCCTGGACGGACCCTGAAAAGTAAATGTAACTATACTTACAGTAACTTGAATTTCCTTCCATAGGCTAACATTGACATGTTTTACTTGGAAATTCTTCTAAGTGTGGAGTTTTGGAACTTTAAAAAATTCCACTAAAATCAGTTGCACTACGAATTGCGATTTACTCACCTGTTATCAGGAGAGACCTCAGTGCTGCATCTTTCAGCACACTACTGATCCTGAAAAAAGATTCTAATCATAGTTACAGTAACTTGAATTTCCTTCCATAGGCTAACATTGACTGGTTTCACATGGAAATTTGTGGAGTTTTGGAAGATTAAAAAATTCCTGTAAAATCAGCCGAACTACGAATTCCAATTTACTCACCTGTTATCACAAGAGACGTCATCAATTAAGAAACAAACAATACTATAGGAAATTGGTAACAAATCCAACACCTTAATATGAGGAAACATTGGACAAAAAGATCAACCAATGGAAAATTGATAATCTTATTGATGATGATGAGCAAAAATATCTAACAACGGACCATCCGATAACGGCAACAGTGTACTTTTTGCCTAAAGTACATAAAAACCCAAGCAAACCACCAGGGCGTCCAATTGTTTCCGCGAAGGGATCTTTAATGGAGCCAGTAGCAAGCTACATTGACTTTTTTTTAATGCCCTTTGTGTTGAGTTCCTATCTGAGAGACACCACAGATTTGCTAAGACATCTAGAAGACCTTCCATGGCAAACATCATATCGCCTCATAACGATGGACGTGACATCTCTTTATACGAACATTGACAATAACATTGGTTTGTTAGCATGCAGTTTCTTTCTCAAAGAACAAGATATCCAATTCGAATGTCATAATCAGATGCTGATGGACATGATAGATATGTGTCTAACACAGAATGTTTTCTTGTTTGGAGAAGAAATATATCAGCAAGTAAAAGGATGTGCTATGGGGTTTTCTTTCAGTCCGGGATATGCGTGCCTCACCATGGGGTGGTGGGAACAACAGATTGCATGGCACCCCAATAATGATAGATTTGTTAACAAGATCACAAAGTGGCTAAGATATATCGACGACCTTTGAATTTTGTGGGATGGCACAGAGGAGGAATTTGAGGAGTACTTTAAGATCTTAAACTCGACAGAGGCAAATTTCAAATTCACATACTCCATTAGCAGTGAAAGGGTTATTTTCCTGGACACAGAAATCTATATTGCCAACAACAAAATAGAAACCACCCTACACAGGAAAAAGACATCGACGAATGCCACTTTGCACGCCAAGAGTTTTCACAAAACCACAGTGATTGAGAATATTCCATATGGGGAGTTTTTGAGGCTCCGGCGCATCTGCTCGGAAGATGAGAATGGATAAATCATAGACAGAATACAATCAGGAGATTTAAACAATGAGGCTATAAGGAAAACATCATTAAAAAAGGATGGCAACGAGCAAATGATAAAAAACGGGAAGACACTTTGAAGAAGAAAAATCAAATATCAAATGAGGAACATTCGATGAGAAATCCAGTTAGACTCATTTTGGATTATACTAGGGAATCCAAACAGATTGTCCAGATTTTAAGAAAGAATTGGAAGCTACTACAATTGGACCCCATGGCTGGACAAATTATGGGCAAACATCCAAATGTCACCTACAGGCGTACCCAGAATTTAAAGGATAAATTGATACTCAGCCATCACCAAAAACTAGGTAGAAAGAAAGGAACTGAATGGCTGAAGACCAAAGGCTTTATCAAATGTCAAACTTGTAAAGTCTGCCAAATTGCCAAAAATACAACTATGGCAATTTTGCCGAATAATAAAACATGGCAGATTAAAGAGTTGATCACATGCAAGAGCCAGTATCTTGTATATGTAACTGAATGCCCGTGCGCTTTAAAATACATCGGCAGCACAAAATGTGAGTTGAAAAAACGGATACTCGAAAATGTACGAGCAACTGTGAATTGTGACAGAAGCAACGCAGTTGCGAAACAAATGGAAACAAATCATGAAGGGGCCTGGAAAACGTTGCGGTTCTATGCACTTGAAATGATCTCCACCAGTGAGAGGGATGGAGATTGAGAAAAGAAATTGAGACAGAGGGAATCATGGCAAATTTTAAATTTCCGAACTCTTACCCCCTGGGGTCTCAATCAGAGTTAGGAACTATATGTGCATCTTTGAAGGACTCTTATTTTGTTTTTTGTGTTGAAATATCCTGTTCAGATTTGTATATATTAATTTTGATACTTTGTATGTTTTACTTTGGGGTGCAGATAATGTTGTAATTACCAAGGCCCACTGGAGGGCTTTAAACATAGGAAAGATGCCGGCCAGTATAAATTTTATTTGGTAGAGCGACCAATACTCTCCCTAAAGTACCTTGTCAAACGGGCAGGTTTCAAAATGGTTTAGTCTATCCTTGGTCTCTCTTAGCCCACTGGAGGGCTTAAAATATATGGAATAAGGTAAATTAACATGATGTGTAACAGCACTTAGTAATAGGGAATGCCTGCATTACCTTACTATTCCATTATACCACTAGAGGGTCATAGAATGACCTATGAGGCAAGGGGAAAAAAAACTCGGGTTTACGGCGTCCCCACCAAACGGCTCAGACGTGGTAAACGTGTCAATAAATATTGGATCCAATATCAACTTGGGAGACGTGCCCTTTGTTTAGAGGTCAGGAGTGGTTTTCCTTGGCAAAATATTGTATAATTAAAAATATTTTTAAAAATACCACTAACACTAACTATCAAAATTAAATAATTAAAAATGTAATTCTTTAGCCAGCAACAAAAATACAACTATGTTGGTAAAAGATATATATATATATTAAAGAAAAGTTTTATTTCATCTGCACCAATACCATTGTAAATGTAACGAACAATGAGTACCAGAATCCTCTCGTTTAATGTCAAGATGACATCACGAGTCACATGATGTAATGTGGAGTGTTTTTAATGGATGGTTTTGAATTGGCAGTTTGTAGCCGTGAGCAAGTTATCAGGGGATATCGAAACGTCTTGGTTCTTTGGTTATGACCTGGGAGTTGCTTTTTTAATGAAATAAGCAATAAAGAAGATTTGGGGATACTTCAAAATCCTGCGAGTGCGTGATTCATTACCTTCTTTGTGTAAGAAGGTGTGTGTGCATATAATTATATATATATATATATATATTCACTGAAAAAACCATAGGTTATAGACCATATATAGTTAGGAATTTGCATTTACAAAACCTTGAAAATTCACTGAAAAAACCATAGGTTAGAGACCATATATAGTTAGCTGGACATTTTATTGACATAAAACCAATGAAATTCCATATATAGTTAGTTGCACTAACTATATATCGCGCACCCGCAATCCACTGCTGATGATGTCACATATTACATCATTCATGACATGGTCAGTGACATCACTGATGAAATCACTGATGACATCTCAAATGACATCACTGATGACATCACTGATGACATCTCAAATGACATCACTGATGACATCATCTAGTGTCTGTGTGTTTTTGTAAAGTTTAAATATGTTTTACATATTGAAGAATGAGTGGATGTATGGAAGACTGAGTGTGTGTGTGGCTGGCTGGGAGGTGTGTGACTCTGTGCATATCAATGTGTACTTGTATCAGTGATTGTATAAGAGAGTAAGTATGTGTTAGTATATGTGTGAAAAAGTATGGTGTTCTGTGTTTAACTGTATAGATGAGGAAATCGAAGTGTGATTGATTCTTCACAGGACTGACTAGGTGTATGAGTGCATATGATAGTGTTGTAATAATGAGTGACTGTATGTATGAGTGATTGTATGGGTGAATGAGTGAATGTGTGTGTAGACGTAGGAATCAGTGAGTGCGTATGTAGTAACTGGTATTGGTGTGTCATGATGTCATCAGTGATGTCATTTGAGATGTCATCAGTGATGTCATTTGAGATGTCATCAGTGATGTCATCAGTGATGTCACTGAAGTATGGTGTTCTGTGTTTAACTGTATAGATGAGGAAATGGAAGTGTGATTGATTCTTTACAGGAATGACTAGGTGTGTGAGTAACTCCATGGATGAGTGGCAGTGTGTGAGTGTCTGCATAGGTGTATGAGTGCATATGATAGTGTTGTAATAATGAGTGACTGTATGTATGAGTGATTGTATGGGTGAATGAGTGAATGTGTGTGTAGACGTAGGAATCAGTGCGTATGTAGTAACTGGTATTGGTGTGTCATGATGTCATCAGTGATGTCATTTGAGATGTCATCAGTGATGTCATCAGTGATGTCATTTGAGATGTCATCAGTGATGTCATCAGTGATGTCACTGACCATGTCATGAATGATGTAATATGTGACATCATCAGCAGTGGATTGCGGGTGCGCGATATATAGTTAGTGCAACTAACTATATATGGAATTTCATTGGTTTTATGTCAATAAAATGTCCAGCTAACTATATATGGTCTCTAACCTATGGTTTTTTCAGTGAATTTTCAAGGTTTTGTAAATGCAAATTCCTAACTATATATGGTCTATAACCTATGGTTTTTTCAGTGAATTTCATTGGTTTTTTAAAAGCTAATATCTATAGTTGTAAAATATATTCTTTATTACGTGACGTATCACGTAGCCACGTGAGACGCCTCATGACGCGTCGCATAACCGTGACGTATCGGCTCTGCAGCGCAAACAAAACCCGTAACGTAAGCGTGCCGGAGCACGCTTACAGATATATATATTTTTTTTAACCTTAATTAGACAAAATCCACACGTGCACATATCTTGAGGCCTTGCAAAGGCACATCAAACAAACAGTCCCTACAATTTTGCCAAGTTTGCTGGAAATCTATTCCCTTCATTTTTTTTTTACTGTTTCTCTTGGTTTTCCCCTTGTTACGCTTACCGGGACGCTACCCGGTACGCGAACCGGACGCTCCAAAAACACAAGATGGCGGACTCCCGTTACGCTGCCGGTTAGCTGCCCGGTTCGCGTACCGGTAAGCGCCTCTACCGCGAAAAATCACGGGGGACTTTAATATCCCCCTCATCAATCCTAGGGGGTCAGGAGGGGTTTACCTTGCCCCCTTTCCTTTATTTCCCCCTTCTTTTTTCACCACATCTTTTCTCTCGAACCTACCGAGAGACAAGATGGCGGCCGCTCCGGACTGTTTACAATGTTGACAGCTACGCTGCCGGTTAGCTGCCCGGTTAGCTGCCCGGTTAGCTGCCTGGTGAGCTGCCCGGTTCGCGTACCGGGACGCGCCTCTACGGCGTAAAATCGCAAAAAAAACATGTTTTTTTTATTTTTTGCCCCGCGGGGCACTTTAATATCCCCCTCATCAATCCTAGGGGGTCAGGAGGGGTCTACCTTGACCCCTTTCCTTCATTTCCCCCTTTGTTTTTCACCACATCTTGTCTCTCGATCCTACCGAGAGACAAGATGGCGGCCGCTCCGGACTGTTTAGTATGTTGACAGACACCGGAGAGCCAATCAGCTTCGCTTCGCGAAGTTCCGTTACGTGTCAGGTACGCGAACCGGGGCGCTAACCGGAGCGCTGTCACAGATATATTTTTTTTTTTAAACGTTAATTTCTCAAAATCCACTGGAGCACATATATTGAGACATAGCAAAGGCACGTCGGGCAAACCATATCTACAATTTTGCCAAGTTTCATGTAAATCTATTCAGCCGTTCGAGCTAAAAGTGAGTCCAACCGCCCTATGGAATAATGAATGGGAAAAACGCGTTTTGGGACCCCCCTTTTTTCTCGGCCCCCCCTTGTCGAAACCCCCCCAAATTTTCATGGGCTGCTCAGAAACAAAATGTGCCATTTTCCTGAAAATTTCAGCCAATTCCGTCCAGAAACGCCAAAGTTATTAGACATAGAATTTTCAGAAATCCCATAGAGAAAAAATCCTAACTATATATACCCACTGGCTATCGCCAGTAGGTAATATACATATATAAACATATATAATCTGCATATCTATATAAATATAAATGCATGCATACATATACATATATGCATACATATGCATGTTATTTACATGAAAGTTTTAAAAACACTAATAAAAGCAAAGCTAAAAAGCCACCTCATTACAAACAGAATGGCTTTAACTTAAACGAGGGCGAGATCTATTGCATTTTCAATGCTTGTTTACTTTGGTTCTATCAAGAAGGCATTCAGATGTGTCACACATTTGCCATAAATTCTGAATGTTAGCACTCTAGTTGCTCATTAGATCACTGTATTAAAGCTAGTGCTCACCAGGGAAGTCTGCTGCTAATCATGGTTTGCAGCCATTTTCCCGCATTTTTTATCCCGCAGACTTTCAGTCCGCATACCATTATCCCGCAAGGTCATTGACCTCGCATACCATTATCCCGCATTTTTTCAAAACGCATGTGCATTTATCGCGCATGCCTTTACAAAGAATTACGTTTTAAAGGCATGTATAGTAAATGCATTTGCGTTGTGAAAACCACGATGACGAGAGAGGTAAGTGGGTTTGTGTTAATTTTTTCGTGGGTTAGTGATTGTGTAGTGTAGTGTTGTGTAGTGTAGTGTTGTGTTAGTGTAGTGTAGAGTTGTGGTGGTTGTTTAGTGTAGGGTCATGCTGGGGGTAGTGTTTAGTGTTTAGGGTAGTGTTGTAGTGTTTGCGTAGTGTAGGGTCATGCTGGGGGTAGTGTTTTAGGGTTTAGGGTTGTGCTGTAGTGTTTGCGTAGTGTAGGGTCATGCTGGGGCTAGTGTTTTAGGGTTTAGGGTAGTGTTGTAGTGTTTGCGTAGTGTAGGGTCATGCTGGGGGTAGTGTTTTAGGGTGTAGGGTTGTGCTGTAGTGTTTGCGTAGTGTAGGGTCATGCTGGGGCTAGTGTTTTAGGGTTTAGGGTAGTGGTGTAGTGTTTGCGTAGTGTAGGGTCATGCTGGGGGTAGTGTTTTAGGGTTTAGGGTAGTGTTGTAGTGTTTGCGTAGTGTAGGGTCATGCTGGGGGGTAGTGTTGTAGTGTTTGCGTAGTGTAGGGTCATGCTGGGTGTAGTGTTTTAGGGTTTAGGGTAGTGTTGTAGTGTTTGCGTAGTGTAGGGTCATGCTGGGGGTAGTGTTTTAGGGTTTAGGGTAGTGTTGTAGTGTTTGCGTAGTGTAGGGTCATGCTGGGGTGTAGTGTTTTAGGGTTTAGGGTAGTGTTGTAGTGTTTGCGTAGTGTAGGGTCATGCTGGGGGTAGTGTTTTAGGGTTTAGGGTAGTGTTGTAGTGTTTGCGTAGTGTAGGGTCATGCTGGGGGTAGTGTTTTAGGGTTTAGGGTAGTGTTGTAGTGTTTGCGTAGTGTAGGGTCATGCTGGGGGTTGTGTTTTAGGGTTTAGGGTAGTGTTGTAGTGTTTGCGTAGTGTAGGGTCATGCTGGGGGTAGTGTTTTAGGGTTTAGGGTAGTGTTGTAGTGTTTGCGTAGTGTAGGGTCATGCTGGGGTTAGTGTTTTAGGGTTTAGGGTAGTGTTGCAGTGTTTGCGTAGTGTAGGGTCATGCTGGGGTGTAGTGTTTTAGGGTTTTGGGTAGTGTTGTAGTGTTTGCGTAGTGTAGGGTCATGCTGGGGGTAGTGTTTTAGGGTTTAGGGTAGTGTTGTAGTGTTTGCGTAGTGTAGGGTCATGCTGGGGGTAGTGTTTTAGGGTTTAGGGTAGTGTTGTAGTGTTTGCGTAGTGTAGGGTCATGCTGGGGGTAGTGTTTTAGGGTTTAGGGTAGTGTTGTAGTGTTTGCGTAGTGTAGGGTCATGCTGGGGTGTAGTGTTTTAGGGTTCTGGGTAGTGTTGTAGTGTTTGCGTAGTGTAGGGTCATGCTGGGGGTAGTGTTTAAGGGTTTAGGGTAGTGTTGTAATGTTTGCGTAGTGTAAGGTCATGCTGGGGGTAGTGTTTTAGGGTTTAGGGTAGTGTTGTAGTGTTTGCGTAGTGTAGGGTCATGCTGGGGTGTAGTGTTTTAGGGTTTTGGGTAGTGTTGTAGTGTATGCGTAGTGTAGGGTCATGCTGGGGGTAGTGTTTTAGGGTTTAGGGTAGTGTTGTAGTGTTTGCGTAGTGTAGGGTCATGCTGGGGGTAGTGTTTTAGGGTTTAGGGTAGTGTTGTAGTGTTTGTGTAGTGTAGGGTCATGCTGGGGGTAGTGTTTTAGGGTTTAGGGTAGTGTTGTAGTGTTTGCGTAGTGTAGGGTCATGCTGGGGTGTAGTGTTTTAGGGTTTTGCGTAGTGTTGTAGTGTTTGCGTAGTGTAGGGTCATGCTGGGGGTAGTGTTTTAGGGTTTAGGGTAGTGTTGTAGTGTTTGCGTAGTGTAGGGTCATGCTGGGGTGTAGTGTTTTAGGGTTTAGGGTTGTGTTGTAGTGTTTGTGTAGTGTAGGGTCATGCTGGGGGTAGTGTTTTAGGGTTTAGGGTAGTGTTGTAGTGTTTGTGTAGTGTAGGGTCATGCTGGGGGTAGTGTTTTAGGGTTTAGGGTTGTGTTGTAGTGTTTGTGTAGTGTAGGGTCATGCTGGGGGTAGTGTTTTAGGGTTTAGGGTAGTGTTGTAGTGTTTGCGTAGTGTAGGGTCATGCTGGGGTGTAGTGTTTTAGGGTTTTGGGTAGTGTTGTAGTGTTTGCGTAGTGTAGGGTCATGCTGGGGGTAGTGTTTTAGGGTTTAGGGTAGTGTTGTAGTGTTTGTGTAGTGTAGGGTCATGCTGGGGGTAGTGTTTTAGGGTTTAGGGTAGTGTTGTACTGTTTGTGTAGTGTAGGGTCATGCTGGGGGTAGTGTTTTAGGGTTTAGGGTAGTTTAGTTGTTTAGTGTATTCTAAAGGCATATTCGTTCTAAAAGTTTTCGTTATTTTAATTTGCAGCCTAATAGTACATGCAGGATTTTTTTTGCGGACTGATGGTATGCGGGATTTCGTCATATATTCGCTAATCATACTTTCTATGGCAAAATGAACCCCCTCATTTTGTTCCTTTTTAAATTAAATGTTTTAAGAGTTACCACTTTATTCCAATCAAGATGGCTTCAGGTGTGCCATACCTTTGTAATAAGTAGGACTGTTAGCACTCTAGTTGTTCTTTAGAACACTCTGGGACATTCTGTCATTGGGCTATAGTTGGGCTACATCTGGCTGATATTTGGGCTACATTTGTTTTTTTTGTCTCTGGTGGCCATCTTTGGGCTACATTGGGCTACATTGGGCTACATTTGGGCTCCAACATATATATAGCCCAATGTAGCCCAATATATATTTTTCAAAGTAAATTTTCGTAAAAACCACTGGAGCCTATATCTTGAGACATAGCAAAGGCACATCGGGCTACCAGTCCCTACAATTTTGCCAAGTTTGGTGTAAATCCATTCAGCCGTTCGGGCTAAAAGTGAGGCCAACCGCCCTATGGAAAATTTCATGGGAAAAACATGTTTTGGGACCCCCCTTTTTTCTCTGCCCCCCCTTGACGAAACCCCCCCAAATTTTCAGGGGCTGCTCAGAAACAAAATGTTCCATTTTCCTGAAAATTTCAGCCAATTCTGTCCTCAAACGCTAAAGTTATGCGACATAGAATTTTCAAAAATCCCATAGGAAAAAAATCCTAACTATATATACCTACTGGCTATCGCCAGTAGGTAATATTTATGGATGTTAAAAATTACAATGCCAATAACTCAAAATTTTGCAAATGCGAGACCTATTGCATTGGAAATGCTTGTTTCCAGCAGTGGTCAGTGTAAGCCAAGCGGGGCGGGACTGGGTGGGGGTGGGGCGGGGGTGGGGTGAGAGGGGGATAAGTGGATAGAAAATTTAATTAATAAATAATTCCTATTCCATCATCTGTTGACATCACTACCCGCCCGGACTGCTGCTGCTTTTTTCTAGTATAAGGGCTGTGTTATTTATCAAATTCTTCCATGTGTTTTTCCCATCAAACAGAATCCCCAGATAGGAGAATGTGTCTACCATCTTCACTCTATGTGTATCAATATGGAGAACATGGAGTTTCCTAGGATGGTGCCCTGCAACCAATACAAAAAAATCCATATCTTTACATGAAGATCTAAAGTTTTCATTAATTTTGTGTACGTTTCTATAAGTTTCTGAAGCGCCTGCTCTGGTCTTGCTATTAGAATAGCATCTTCAGGGTATAGAAGAATTGGTAAGGGAACTGAGATAAAATAAGGCACATCTTTAATAGATCCAGACAGGGCAGCCTCCACGCTGTTAGTATAAATTGAGAACCAAAAACGGTCCAGGACGCATCCTTGCCTAGCGCCCTACTGAATCTCAAAAGGCCTTATGCACCCCCCTCCCTTCCATACAGATCTCGGGCAGAGGCCTGTGAATACATCTGGCGTATGAAACTATAATACATCCAAAAAGGCCATATGTATCTAGCCGTTCTAGGCCGCCATGTATTTATTGATTATGAGGCTCAAATTGAGGCCTTGACCTATGGTCCCTTTCCCCTTTTTAAAACCATATTATGTAGCTATCAGGACCTCCAATCCTCTAATCTATTCAATAAAACTCACCCCATCAGTTTGTGTTCAAAATGGTTTATTAAACGTTTTTTAATAATAATAAACAATGGCAATACAAAAAACAGCATGGTATACCGTACCCTTGAAAAGACTAATCACTAAAGAACAGTAAGTTAAATACAGAGCGGTACAATGCTATATGAATGTAGTAATCATAACATAAAAGGAAAGGAAGAAAGCATTAGTAATTATCGTACAAATAATTTCAAATAGAGCTACTATAAGTTAAACATGAGCGACATACAATATAACCCAATATATAGGAAGGAAGTCTAAGTAAGAAGAAAAATAGCGATCAATCAGTTTCCCAAAAAAAATAACAAGAGTCGCAATTTTGAGTAATACCAGACAAAGATAAAAAATTAAAAAGTTTAAAATCCAAATCAGATAATTGTTCAGAAAGAACAACACATTTAAAGATCAGTAAAAGTAAATGAAAGTTCATCAGAAATATTAAGGGCCCCATTAGGATGGCAGGGGCGATCCGCCCTCCATCCTTGCTGCAAAGAACCCCCGCCATATTACAATGGCTGTTGGGTCCGCGTCGGACGGAGAGACCGTCCGACGCTTTTCCGCCCGGTCGACAAGTCGACGGGTGAAAAAGGGTTCAATACGGTGGGTGTGTCTGAAAGACACCACCAGCCATATTACAATGTGGCCTTGAACATGCCTTTCTGTGGGGGCATTGCCGCCACGAAAGGCATGCGGAGTCTGCTTGCGGGGGCCCGTTGCGGGCCCCCAGGGGCTCCGGGGGGTGAGGGGTGCACATGGGGGTACCTATGGTACCTCCTGTTTTCAATTAACAACGTGGCAGGCACCGCACGGTGCCTGTCACGTTATGCATGGAAACGCACAACCTGCCTTTTTGGCATTGCAGCCGGTGGTGCCCTCTGCACCGCCCGCCGCAATGTTGCAAATGCGCCATGTGCCCGCCAGTGTGGCAGGCGTATACTAATCGGGAGTGCGAAACCGGCCCACCATCAGCGGGCGGTCCCATTCCCTGAGGGTATGGCAGGCGGGCAAAGTCCGTCCGCCATACTAATGGGACCCTGAGTATTTTTTGTATGAAATTCCAAACTTCATTTCAAAACTATAAGATAAATGTACATGCAAAAAGCATATCCCTTAACGAGCCAGTATGCAAGTTACAAATCCAACAATTCAAATTCGGAAGAAGTTTAGCTTTAAATAACTTTAATGGGGTCCATAAGCAACTAAACAAAATATAAGAATTTGATAAAGTGACACAGGCAACCATCCTCAAATATTGATCAACCATATTTTCATCCATGTAACATACGAAAAAGGTATTGAAAATTCATCATTCCAAAAAGTTGAAATCATATCAATATTGTTACCTTCAAATGTATTCAATTTCTTATATATTAATGAAACAGCATGAGAGGAAGAGGATACTGATTGAACATAAATTGTTAAATCTGATTTTATAATCTAGGGATATTATTAGGAAAGGAGTCTAGTATAGAATTACATAAAAGTTCATATTTAAGGAAATCTGAAGAAGGGAAGTGAAAGTTTGCCTGCAATACATCAAACGATATAAAGGTATCATCATGGTAAACATCCTTTAGGTAGAAAATACCTGTGTTAATTCACAACTGCCAAAATTTGACAGAACGAGAGTGCTTTAGTCGCGGATTGTACCATAATGACATCTCTAAAGAATTTAAAATAGTTGTCTGAAAAAGTGGATCTAAATTGTTTCATATTAACCTTGTGGACCTCAAAATCTTTTTCTATAAGAAGCCATGTTGGAGGACTATTAAGGTGAGAGTGATTAAACCAAAGAGAGCTCTGTTTTAAGATAAACACTAAGGGGCCGATTTCGATTCGGTAAAATCCAGTCCGTATCGCCGTACGGAGCGTTTTTCCCATACGATTGGTACGCAGAACCGTACCTGTACGTACGATGTAGTACGATGTGTACTCAATGCAGTTCTCCATATGAATCGTACAAAAGACCGTACGATTCAAGAAACCGTACGGATCGCACTCGGAACACGCAGTAAGTGATGATCGTACGGTTCGAGGCAGCTTTTTACGAACCAGCAAGTACGATTCGTCAGGACGACACTCCGTACGACTCTTTCTCTACGGGACTTTAAAACATCCGTAAAAGCACATTTCGACTCTAAACACGTGCAAAACGGACTCCCCCGGGTACGCTAGTGCACCCCATGATCGCAGGGGTACGGTGCGAACTGGTACAGTGCATCGGGGTACGGTACATCGGGGTACGGTGCAAGGGTGTACGTAGCGTAGGTGTATGGTGTGTAGGTTTATGGTGCGTAGGGGTGCAGAGCATAGGGGTACGGTGCGTACCCCCATGTTCGCAGGGGTACGGTGCATATGTGTATGTGTGGTTCTCCGTACGAATTGGTAATTCACCGCTTTCCGTACGTATCGCATTCTGCGTCCTCGGTCTGGATCATACTTGGCGGGTCGTACGCCATGTTTACGAATCGTACGGTTCACTGTGTCACTCTATGTCGTACGGATTTAACCTCGTTTTTCGTACGGTTCGCTGACATTCGTACATTTTCTTTTCCTACAGATTGTACTACGCGATTCGTACGGTTTTGTATGTTTCGTACGGAAACTGCTACAAATATGAATCGTCATACGGATTCATTTCCTGAATCGGAATCGACCCCTTAATGATAGTTAAGAAAATCTGGCATAGCAAATCCTCCATTTCATTTTGTCATTTTTTGTTTTTTATAGCTAATGCGGGGTGATTTAATATTCCAGAGAAACTTAGAAAGATGACGATCAATAGTTTTACAAAATTTCATATGAAATTGCTTAGGAATCATAGCAAAACAATAAAAAATAATTAGGAGCTATAGTCATTTATTATAGAAGAAGACAACAAAATACCAAAGTATTTGATTTTATCTCTGCCAGATTATTTCCTTTATGGGTGGCATATCTGGGGTACTATGAGGATTTAATGGAAAAAATTCTGTTTTATTGGTGTTTAACGTATAACCAGAAATTAAGGAATATGATGAGATAATATCTACCATAGGAGGAAGTGAAGATTCAGGATTGCTAATAAATACAAGTACATTATCTGCGTATGCTATTTTTTTAATGGTGATCTCTTTAATGCTAATACCAGCAATATCATTACATTTTCTAATGGCAGTAAGTAAAGGTTCAATAACAAGAATAAATAATAGTGGGACAATGAACAACCTTGTCTGGTACGTCTAAAAAGAAAAAATGTATTTGAAATTTGACCATTACTAAATAAGCAAGCAGTATTTTTAGAGTAAAGAGCAGAAATCATACGAATAAACATATCACCAAAATTAAATGCAGCTAAAGTGTGAAATAAAAATTGCCAATGAACTTTATCGAACGCTTTTTCAGCATCCAATGCAAAAACTCCAGACGGTTAGGTCAGAGTAGATCCTTGCTCAATAGCATGCAACAAAACTCTTGTGTTAACAGAATATCTATTTTTCATGAAAACAGATTGGTCAGGATGGAAAAGAGAATCCAATACAGAGGTCAGTCGGGTTGCAGGAATTTTGGCAGAAAGTTTACAATCCTGATTTATTAAAGAATTAGGGTGGTAATTCGATACAAGTGTCAGATCTTTGTTTTGGTAAACCAACAATCAAAGCTTCGGTAAAGGATCCTGAAGTTAAACCAGAAGCACTAAAAAAGGCAATTAGTTTAAACATATGAGGAAACAGATGCAAATCAAATTCTTTATGAAATTCTGCTGGAATTCCATCTGGACCTGGGTATTTATTTTGTTTAAGAGATTTAATAGCTAATTGTATTTCTTCTCGAGTAACATACAAATCTAATTTTTCTTTGGTCAATTGCGGTACTTTAGGTAATCCACAGGCCAATAAAAAATGATCAAACCGGGAAGGATCATCGAATGGAGGCTTTATTATATAGATTAGAGTAATAATTTAAAAAATCATTAATAATATCTTTTTGTGACAATGCAATTTCCCCATTTAGACTGTGAATTGAATTTATTAATTATTCATTTTTTTCTTTTTTTATACGTAAATAGTTGGCTAAGAGTTGACCAGACCTGTTGGCATTAAAACAATAGAATTAGAATTAGAAAGTTGTATACCAGCTTTTCTACTTAAAATTGAGTTAAATTCATAACACAGTTTTTGTAACTTTATTTTGAATTGAGGAGCATTAAAAGTAATACAAAGTTTTTCAAATTTTGCAATTTGTTTGTCTAAATCTTTAATTTTAGAATTAAAGGTTTTATTTTCATGTGCCTTAAGAGAAATGGAAGTCTCTCTAATTTAAGCTTTAAAAGCATCCCATTGATTCACCATAGTAAAGTAATCGTGAAGTGCCTTTAGGATTTTTGGTTCATTATATTCATTCATAATAATGTTAGTGTTCATACGCCATCTGGATTGAGCTTTAAAATTTGAGTAAATTTGCAATACCATAGAAACCAAAGCATGTTCAGAAATATCAATATTGCCAATATTAGGAGTAACATCTGAATTAATTAATTGCCGAGAAATTAACAGATAATCTAATATTTCATAGGAATTATGAACGTTTGAGAAAGAAGTGAATGATTTTTCAGTAGGATAATGCCATCGCCCAATATCCACCAACTCAGTTGATTAAAAAAAAAAATTAGAATAAAAAATGCTTTGGGTGGACGAAAGTTAGTGTGAGATAATCTATGTAATAAAGGGTCATGTAAAAGATTGAAATCACCTCCAACTATAAGTGGGACATTACCCAACTTGAGAACTTCAGTGTTAAGAATAGACCAAAAATTAGGGTCATCAACAGTTGGTCCATATACATTAATTAAAAACATGATTGTATCTTGAATTTTAACTTTTGCTATAACATATCTACCTTCTGTGTCTGTGGATTTACTTAATATTTGACAATATAATCTTTTTACTTAGGAGGAAAACATGGCGCCAGCGGGCTGAGCGGCAGCGCGCGCCTTCGCCAGAAACCTCCGTCTTCCTTCCTCCCCGCTATGCCGCCTTTCTAACAGTTCGGGGATATCGACGCCGGATAGTGCGGAGATGGCATATCTTACCTTCTTTTGGTGCCATGCTGTGCAGGTTTCCCTCTAAATGCCCTTTAAAGATCTGGCTTTCGCTCTCACTCCCGGTCTCTCCCTGCCGCAGCGCTGGGAGTTCGCAGCCGTGGAGTTGAGGCGGGGCCGCAGAGCGGCAGCCTGTAGTCTCCTGCGGGGAAGTCCTGGCAGAGTCAGCACAAGCACAGGCACAGGCGAGGGCTGTGCAAATCAATGCAAGTCTGCTGCCGGTGAGCCAAGCATAGGTGACTTCTTTACCACCGTGGTCATTTCTTCGGATACTTCAGCTGCAACTAAGGCCTCGGGGGCCTCGGGGGTCAGACTATCTGCAGTTCTCGACGCTGGAGCTGGCAAAGCAGAGACTGGCAGTGGGACTGTGGCATTTGTAAGAGGCGACAAGGGGGGCTCATGCCGGTCTGGCTCAGGGGCTGTGGTAAGTGACGGGACTTTTCCAGTGGAAGGTAAGAGCACAAACAGACAGGCTAAAGACAAGCCCAAAAGAGGCAGGGGGAGGGGTGGCAAGGTTTTTCATGCCCCCCCAAGGTATAGCGACAGAAGATAACAGTGAGACCAGTGAGACCCACTTAGGGGGCCCTGCAAGGGGAGCAAAAAGTAGAACCAAGCTAGCTGAGACATTTGAGACAGCCGAAGGGTAGATCTCAAAGCAGAAAACAGGCCCTAAAAAAGCTCGTGGAGAGGTCAGATCATCGCGTATCACTCCCTCACTGCGCTCCTTTTTCAAATTATTACCTCAGGTCTTAAATATCCAACAAAGCTATCAAGAGACACCCTCTACAATAAATCCATCAGACCTCTTAGCGCTAACCCGCCAGTCAACTACTAAGAAAGCTCCTTATTCACCTGAGTCACCTGTGTCACCTGAGTCCCGAGCAGCTTCCTTCGCCGATACCCCTGAAAAAACCCAGATGGCAGGGGTAGTTGAGGTTGCCGAGTCAGCAAGCCACCAGCAGGCGCAGGAGAATTGTGTGCTTGTTACCCTACCATCGCAAGACCAAGTCGAGGCTTTGACATTTGGCCAGATTGAGTTAGGTGAGGCATCTAACGCTCCTATGGCTCAAACTTCAGCAGCTTTTGCATCATCATCAGAGATTGGAGGGTCTGTGGATAGGGGCGATACTGCCCTAGCCTGCTCCTCAATTGAGACGTTGTTGGCCTCTTTGAAGGCAGACATAAGGATGGGATTCTTAGTCTCATCTGAAAACCAGACGGAGATTAGGGCTGCCTGCGACATCTTGGAAAAACAAGTCGACCGGCTAAATGAGAGAACAGAGTCATTGGAAGGATCCGTTGAGGAGCTTAAGGAGAAATTGGGATCTGCCGAACTAAAAATACAATCTTTACGAAGGGAGGGAAATGAGATCCATGAGAGAGTTGAGTCCTTGGAAAACCACTCAAGGAGAAATAACCTCCGGCTCTTGAAGGTTCCAGAGGAAAAAGAGGGAAGTGATAATAAATCTTTCATGGTGAGCCTCTTAAAGGGCGCTTTAAATCTGGAGGAGACAACGGAAACCCTTGAGAAGGACATCCAAAGGATCCATAGGGACCCTTTCCGCCTAAAGCCTGGCAGATCTAAGCCCAGAAAAATTCTGATAAACTTCCTTAGTTATGCACGCAAGGAAAAATGTTTAAATCTTGACCTAAAAATGAAAACGGTAAAAGGCCCGGACTTCCAGTTTGACATTCGCTCAGACCTATCGAAGTCCACGCTGGATCGACAGTGGGAGCTAGGGCAAAGGATGGAAGAATTCAGAGCCTTGGGTGCCACAGTCCAGATGAGGTTTCCTGCTTTTCTTAGAGTAATGTACAACAACAAGATGCACAATATCAGATCACCTCTTGAGGCAGACGAGATGTTGGAATCACTGAAGAACCTCGCACGGGGGCAGGAAATTCGATGGGGGTGTGAGATGACCTAAGATGAAGTTAATTTAGCGGTCCCTAATACAAGAAAAATAAAGAAATATAAGGGATCAGGGTTTGTGGGCACTGATGGTGGTGGTGACTCTTATAAAGAACAAAAGTTTAAAAGAAGGGAAAAAAACTAATTTTACATTTAAAAAATAGGAAAAAATGATAAAAGGGAAAAGAGTGAAAAAAAAAGAACTTTAACATGTATAGCTACCCACTTTTTCTTTTCTTTTCTTTTCTATGGATAACTAATCACACAAATAGAGTGAGACCGTGCAAGCTTTAGTCAAGATATAGGGGCTCATTAGGATGGCGGACGGAGGAGCTACCGCGGCCCTGGAGTACGCGGAAAATGCCTTTTCCGTGTCCGCCTGCCGCGGACACTCCGTCCGCCATATCAGGATAGGAAACAGTGTCAAATTTCCGTCCGCGACGGAAAAGCACGCACCGCCGCCCAACTACACCCGACCATGCGGCGGACGGAACACATCCTGAGACTCCGCCGTACGTACTGACGTCTAAGACCGTCCCCCAAATCAAGATGGCGGAAATTACACATAAAACCGCAGTGGAAAAACAACCTGCCTGAACACGGCAGATTCCCCACAGCGAAGAAAAGATACATAGCAGAGATACCCACCACAAGCTGCTCGCCACCATGGACCCAGCGCTACACGCATTCCCGATGCTCTTCGCGATCCACCACGTCCTAGTCTTGGCCCACCATGGACGCCGACGCAGGTAAGGCACAAACCATTGGCTGCATGGAGGGGAATACCTGCAAGGGTCGTGACGTAGGGAGGGGGAGTGTCATGTTACCGAAACCACTGATGAGAAGCAAATAGAAATACACATTTGTAGTACGCAAGCATGAATGACAACGACAAACCACGAGACTTGATTGACTACCTTTATTGCACATAATAGGGGTATAATCACAGTGTATGCGTGAGCATGGGCAAAGTGGGCACCAGAGCATGAACATCAGAGGCAGCACGTGAGAGGGAGGAATGCAGTATCACAGCATCAACAGGGCATTGTGCCCAACAGAGCAGGTACATCATTGGCAGTAAACGAGAGGGCAGAATGCAGTATCAGAACAGCAACAGGGCATTGTGCCCAACAGAGCAGGTACATCATTGGCAGTAAACGAGAGGGCAGAATGCAGTATCAGAACAGCAACAGGGCATTGTGGACTACAGAGCAGGTACATCAGAGGCAGCACAAGTACGTGTCCCAACCAACCCGTCCCAGGGACCACAACAGTGCAAGGCTGTTCTCAATGGACAATGGACACACCATGTGAAATAACATGTGAGTGAAGTGACCAGCACCTCACATCACAGAATCAGGTGGACTGCGTGAACTACCTGCCTCGGACACACTGCCAGCACCAGAAACAGGAGTGTGAGACACAGCCACAGCCCGAGTGACAGACACATGGGCCACAGACCCAGACACACTGCCAGCACCAGAAACAGGAATGTGAGACACAGCCACAGCCCGAGTGACAGACACATGGGCCACAGACCCAGACACACTGCCAGCACCAGAAACAGGAATGTGAGACACAGCCACAGCCCGAGTGACAGACACATGGGCCACAGACCCAGACACACTGCCAGCACCAGCAACAGGAATGTGAGACACAGCCACAGATGTAGTGACTGACACGTGAGCCACTGACCCAGACAGACTGCCAGCACCAGAAACAGGAGTGTGCGACACAGCCACAGATCTACTCACTGACACATGAGCCATAGACCCAGATACACTGCCAGGACCTGCAACAGGAGAGGGCACAATTGAGACTGTGCTACTACATGATGCATGACAGCAAACAACAGACACAGTGGCACTATCTGATACATGAGAGTCAACTGCACCTGCGGCACTGGGACCCCTGAAATGATGAGCCACAGGGCTGTATGGGCCAGGAGGCAGGGTGGCCCTGGGAGCTGGGGATAGCTGACCTTGAGCTACATCGGGGTGGGCAGGTGTCAATGGTGTGTGTCTGCGTTTCTTAGGAATATGTGAGTGCACCCTGGACAGGACAGGACTGTCAAGTGGTGGTGACTCTAAACAAATATCACCCACCATAGGTGGAGCATCTGCAGCCGGGGATCGGGTTTCTGGGGACGTGCTGGAGCCTGCTTGTCGTTTGCTGTGTGCCTGCCACCTGGACTCAGATTCATGTGTAATGGGGGATGCAACAACAGGGGACTCCCTCCTCTGCTTCTGACTGGCCTGGATGGGAGTGGAGGTATGGGGGGACTCCGCCGCGGAGACATCTGTTTGGCGTTCATTCGAAAACATCAGCCGCAGTGCAGCCAGGGGTGATGTATGACTGTCCTTGACTGCGCCATCGTCCATGGTAGAAGCCTTGTCCGTAGGAAGTGCCTTATCCGTAGGTGGAGTGTTGGCTCTGGATTTTGCCTGTGCCTTGGTCGGTGCCCTGTTCCTGCCAGCAGACTTGTCGTCTGTGGTGTACCTGTCTCCAGTAGACACCTGCTCTCTGTGTGTGTCCCTGCCCTTGGGAGATGGACCTTGCTCTGTTGTGTGTCTGTCCTTGGGACTCTCCCTGCTCTTAGGATGTGCCTTTGTCTTTTGACTGTCCCTGTCCCTGTCTTTGGGATTGGCCCTTTCCTCTGTTGTGGGCCTGCCCTTGGGACTCTCCCAGCTCTTATGAGGTGCCTTTGTCTTTTGACTGTCCCTGTCCCTGTCCTTGGGAGTGGCCCTTTCCTCTGTTGTGGGCCTGCCCTAGGGACTTTCCCTGCTCTTTTGAGGTGCCTTTGTCTTTTGAGTGGCCTTGTCCAAGGGACTGTCCATGGACTTGTGAGTATCCCTTGCCTTGGGAGTACCTTTTGTGTTGAATGCCTGTGTAGCATGTGAAGGCATGTCCCCCAACAACACTTGTGGATCCTGTGTGTGTACTCCAGTGTATCTGACGTTGTCTTCGTGAACAGATTTTGCTGACCTAGGGGATGGTGTCTGTGCCCTCCGTGCCCTGACGTGCTGTCTGACGCTGCTTCTAGTGCAATAACCTGTATTAGAGTCCTGCTCAGAATAATCACTACCCCCTGAGACATCCAGTGGTGTAGATGGGGAAACAGAAGCAGCACCCTGTCCATGCGACTGTACTATTGCAGATGACACACTGCTTGCCAATGACTGCACTGTCCTGTGTAGACCAGCAAGATCGCCATGCATCCCTTCCATGAAAGCCACCACCTGCCCCAACTTCCTATCATGGTCTTGGAAAGCATTTGTCATATTGGTCTGCCCCACACACAGCTGTCGCAGCAGATCAACGGCCTCAGCACACAGTGCATTTTGGCTCACCGTGGCAGGGGCAGCGGTGCCTGCACCGAACCCCACTCTGCTCCCCCTACTCCTGCGTGCACGAACAGTACATGGTGCAGTTGGCGGAAGTGTGGGCCCTGTGTGCTGTGTTCCGACAGAAGGTGTTGATTGCCCACTCCCAGTCTGTGCCAAAAGTGCTGGCTCACCAAGATTTTCCGAAGATGAGGACGATGGTGTCTCCACATGCGAGTCCTCAGGGCGGTCCTGTCCCCCTCTCCGGCGCTGCCCTCCTCTGTGTCAGTCTGCTTGTGTGCGAAGTCTGACCCGGACTCATTGCCTCGACTAATCTCCTCCGTCTGTGGCTGAGTGTCCTCTGTCCTAGCTGAAATGCACATAAAAGATGTGTAAGTCATGGGCACACTCACGTACAGAAGGACAAGGATTCCCTAATTCCATAGCTGACAAAGTTGTTGTAGCCCCCATCCTGCACACGGCCCACCTCTACCAGTCATCCTCACATTACATAAGCGTTGGTGGCCGTGACACATATACAGCATGTGGACAGGGCAGGAACACGTACATCTACACACATGTCTTGCCATGGGGCCACGGACCACTACGGCATGTGCTTCAACACTCAACTACTAAGCAAGTGGCGTATCAACATGCCGGACCTGGATGTCAAATTACATCCACCCAATGGGACCAACATGGCATCGCAGAGATACATACGCACCACGGAACTCAATACTGTGTCTGTGCACCAATACCTGCATTGCACTCACAAGTTTCCTACACAGACAGTATGCTCACCGCTAGTTTGCTGTTGATCGACACTCAGCCGTTCGGACAGGTCAGGATGCGTCACAGCAATGATACGGTGCATGAGAGGGGTCATGAAGCGTCGGGCCAGACGTGGCATCCTTGGAATCATCCCCAGTGTAACTTCCGCTACATTCTTGCTCAGCCTGGCAATGTCGTCCCAGCGTTTGTGGCAGTGTGTATGTCGTCTGTTGCACACCCCCAATGCCCGTACTTCACGTGCAATGCTCCTCCACACGTCCTTGCGAAGGTGCAGCTTGACCTACCATGATGGGAGACAAAAGGGTGTAAGTCAGTGGACAGTTGGCCTGTCACACAGATAGGGGCAACACGTATCTGTCATCCGCCATGCACAATCCTGAAAATATGTCGAGCCCACACTACACAGCTAAGATTGCAGTAGCCAGGAGTCATTGGCCCCCTCATGCACACCAACATGTCCCACACTGCACTTACCACCTGTCCGGGTGCGCCGTAGAGCCGTCCATAGTTGCGGAGCACACCGTCCACGAGGACATCAAGCTCCGCGGCGGTGAAGGGACGAGACCGGATCTCTTTGCCTCTCGACATGGCAAGATCACGGAGTATGGCACTAGAGCAGCAGTCGGTGGTCAGCTCAGCAGCAGGTCGAGGTGATGGTCACAGGCAGCAGTCGGTGGTCAGCTCAGCAGCAGGTCGAGGTGATGGTCACAGGCAGCAGTCGGTGGTCAGCTCAGCAGCAGGTCGAGGTGATGGTCACAGGCAGCAGTCAGTGGTCAGCTCAGCAGCAGCAGCAGGTCGAGGTGAACAGGCAGCACTGGTTCCCAGGGTAGGATGTGTGCTTTTGGACAACACACATATATAGGGCCCTCAGCACGTGTCAGTGGCATACGTCACCAGCAATTGGTCAGCCCTGGATGCGTGTTCGTAAAAGGGCCAATGACTGGCCCTGGTGTTGCGGGGCACTGCTTCCGCTACTTTCGATTGGGCATACGCGGCCAGCGGCCCTCTTCCCATTGGCTGCATGTGCACGGACCGTCACGGTCACACATCGGCAACCGCATGTGCAAGCTTCAGGCACGGAAGCTTCAGTTGCAACAATGTTCTATCACTGGCGCCACCATGGTGGTGCACGTACTCAGCGGGGGAGGTGTAGGCCTATACACCCTTTAGATATACTCAATGAACATGGCAGTTCATGTCCCCTCTTACAGTCACATTGCATCATCCACCATACACCGGCCGGAGCGGCCGGGCCTAGGACGGCCGTGCCGGCCATGTCCACACCCGCCGTGCCAGCCATGTCCACAACCGCCGTGCCAGGCCGGGCCTAGGACGGCCGTGCCGGCCATGTCCACAACCGCCGTGCCAGCCATGTCCACAACCGCCGTGCCAGCCATGTCCACAACCGCCGTGCCAGGCCGGGCCTAGGACGGCGGTTGTGGACATGGCTGGCACGGCGGGTGTGGAAATGGCTGGCACGGCGGGTGTGGACATGGCCGGCACGGCCGTCCTAGGCCCGGCCGCTCCGGCCGGTGTACGGTGGATGATGCAATGTGACTGTAAGAGGGGACATGAACTGCCATGTCCATTGAGTACATCTAAAGGGTGTATAGGCCTGCACCTCCCCCGCTGAGTACGTGCACCGCCATGGTGGCGCCAGTGATAGAACATTGCTGCAACTGAAGCTTCCGTGCCTGAAGCTTGCACGTGCGGTTGCCGATGTGTGCCCGTGACGGTCGTGCACATGCAGCCAATGGGAAGAGGGACGCTGGCCGCGTATGGCCATTGGAAAGTAGCGGAAGCTGTGCCCCGCCATGGCGGCGCCAATGATTTTATCTTGTCAGACGCTGCACCGTGATGTGTTGTCTGCAGTTGCGTCATGAGGGTTGTGAGCGTGATAGGGAAACTTCATATGTCATTCACTATTCCATGTGTGTCCATACTATGCCCATCGGTGGGCACACAATGTGCAACAGATGTGCATTTTGACGTGTTGACGTCGGGTGTGACCCTACAGACGTTATTACATCTTCACAACTACACAGTACATCACGGCTGTATGGCCAAATTATGAATCTGTTGTCAGTGTGTGGTTCTGGCGAGGTGACTACAATGGTGGTGGTACACATGCATTCAGTGTATGTGTCTTGGATGTTGTGTCACCATGCATGTAATTACCGTATGATCAACATTATTGGTGTTGGCATTGGTGCATGATGACATGGTGTGTGTGTATCATTATCGTTTGTGTGCATGCACTTGCATGTGTGTCTGTGATGTGGCTTCTAAACATTGGGCTCAAGACACACGTATTGTCAGTAATGTTCACATGTGACTAAGTTGCGTTGTACGTGTTTACACACTTCCTGTTGCAAGTGGCTGCACATTGTTAAAGGGCCACTCCGTATTGTATTAACTATCAGAGATGTCACACATATGATCATTCTCCTAAACATTTTTGTTCTTGCTAATGTTGGCTTACATGTGATGGACTTGCACACGTATGCGTCGTTTGTAAGTTGACTCAAGTTACATCTCTCTCCAACACAGGAGGGCTCCAAATGTGCATCGGCCATACACTGTGCTGGAGGATATGGTTGACGAGGAGGTGATTAGGAAATTCCGGATGGATCGACGTCGGTTGATGGAGCTTGTTGCCCAATTGTCTCCTCATCTGCAGCCACGAAGGACGTATCCTGGTTCTATTACACCCACAGCAAAGGTTATGGCGGCACTACATTTTTTGCTACTGGCACCTTTCAGTACACAGTTGGATATGCCGGGGGGATGTCACAGTCCATGTTCAGCACGGTTCTTTGGGATGTTTTAAGAGCTATGATGCTGTACAAGAATGACTACATCCATTTCCCACGGCCGGAAGAGTTGCCAGCAGTCAAAGCAGACTTCTATGCACTGGGCCAGATACCACACGTAGTGGGTTCAATTGATGGCACACATATCGCTATCATTCCACCACGGGCACGTGAGCAGGTTTTTAGGAATCGCAAGCACTTCCATTCGCTGAACGTGCAGGTGGTGTGCCTGGCAAACAACATCATCTCCCATGTGTGTGCAAGATTTCCAGGCTCCGCACATGACGCCCACATCATGCGGAGCAGCATTGTCCCCCAACTGATGGCAAATCTGCGACCCGGTCAAGCGTGGCTTGTTGGTGAGTGTGCAGTGGGGACTTTTGTGATCTCTATGTGGCATGGGGAACCCACCATATCTTGTTGTGATATTTGTGTCTGTCATCCCCCTACATAGGCGACTCGGCGTACCCAAACCGGTCCTGGCTCCTGAGTCCCCTACGTAATCCTACAACAGCGGGTGAAATGCGCTACAATGATGCACATGGAAGGACACGGAGAGTGATTGAACGTACCTTTGGACTGCTAAAGTCTAGGTTTTGGTGCCTGGATAAGACCGGAGGGGCCCTGCCTTACTCACCAGGCAAAGTATGCAGGATCGTGATTGCCTGCTGCATGCTCCACAACCTGGCCGTGCGCAATGACATTGAACTGCTCTTGGACCCTGAAGACGAAGAAGTTCCTCGGCCTCCCATCCCACCCATGTTGACTAATGAGGATAGTGGTGAGGAGGAAGGTGTGGACCAGAGGCGCCAGCTCATTGATCGCTACTTCCCTTGAATGTGAGTAACTACCTCTTGTGCCGGTTGACAATGCCTTATGTATGTTTGCTGGTGTTGTGTGGATGTGGGGTGCATCAGCTGTGTGTTCTGGTTTGTGATGGTTGCATATGTGTGTCTTCATTTCTTTGGACATACAAGTCTCCATGATGTGTGTCCTCTCATCCCATGCTTTTGTGATGAGTGTAGTTTGTGGAATGTTGCTGTGCAGTGTGTTGTGATGTGTGTGAATCTGTTTCCTGACGTGTGTTTGCTGTCTCTGATTTTCCCTAGGTCACTCCCGCAGCGCCATGATTATGTACAACTAGGATCCCTGCACCTGTTTACGTCTGTTTCTGAAGGCAATCTTGTGAATAAACATGGAGGCAAAACATCATTGAGTGTGTAAGTGACATTTATTTACAGGTTGTGCATTTGTGCTGGTGATTATTTACAAGTAAGTGGGGGGGAGGGAGTTGGAGTTGAAGGTAATGGCAGATGAAATGTCCGTGCTGACACCACATTGGGGGGTGTCAGGCTAGTCCAGCAGACCAGTGCCAATGATTGTCTATGTGGGACAGGATACTTTGCAGGGTGAATGTCTGGCTCAGGCAGTGACAAAGTCATTGGCGGCCCCTCTTGGAGCGTGTGGATGGCGCTCCAACCTTGCTCTCACCCACTTTCAGCCTCGGGCGGCCCCTCCGTCTTTGAGGTGGAACTGAGTCAGCTGGGGGTGCAGGTTGTTCATGGGCCACATCCGTCGCCAGGGGCACAGGTGGTGGTGGTGGTGGCGGTGGCGGTGGAGGTGGAGGTGGCGGTGGCGTTAGAGGTGGAGGTGACGGTGGCGGTGGCGCAACGACAATTGGTGAAGGGGGGTGGGGTTGTTCCGGGCAATCCATTCCCTCCACATTGTTGTCTGCTGGCCCATGATGTGCACTATCTGGCCAAGGTACCCCGAAATTTCACGCAACATGTTCGTGTTGTCCACCGAGTCCTGGTGTGCACGATCTGCATGTTCCTGAGAACGGTCGTATGAAGCCTGGCACCTGGCTATGGCTTGAAGGGACTCTGCCACAGGATGGGGTAGCTGTCCTTCCTCTGTGCGGCGGAGTGTGGGTCGCCTGATTGCCTGATGTGCCGTCGCCTCTCTCCTTTGTGGCCCGCTCACCCTGCTTGGGTGTGAGGCCGATGGACCTGCGTCGTGCGCTGGGTTAGGCAGGGTGGCACAGGCAGGGGTGGTGGTACTGGTGGTACTGGTGGTACGGGTGGTGGTGGTGGAGAGTCTGCAGATCACTGAGGCAGGTGTTGCTGGAGTCACACATGCGACGGTTGTCGGGCCCGGGAGTCCCTGTGAGCCAGATGGCCCTCGCTGTCTGCTTGGGCCTGCACCATCCTCCGCACCGGAGCTGCCTCTGTCATCGTCCCCAGAGAGTCCGGTATGTGTGGGAGGCGAGTCTTGCGGCCGGGTGCTGGTTTCCCCAGTCAGTTCACGATCACCTGAGGGACAAGATTGAGCTGGTCAGTAATGTGGACATTACATGTTCATATCGATTTGTAAACTTTTCTGTGTCCTGTCGCACACACCCCACCCACCGCCATCACCCTCCCCGTGAACATGGGGGCCTGTTGGGAGTTGTAGTTGTGAGCTCTCACACACCCCACCCACCACCACCACCGCCCTCCCCGTGAACATGGGGGCCTGTTGGGAGTTGTAGTTGTGAGCTCTCACACACCCCACCCACCACCACCACCGCCCTCCCCGTGAACATGGGGGCCTGTTGGGAGTTGTAGTTGTGAGCTCTCACACACCCCACCCACCACCACCACCGCCCTCCCCGTGAACATGGGGGCCTGTTGGGAGTTGTAGTTGTGAGCTCTCACACACTCCACCCACCACCACCACCCACCCCGTGAACATGGGGGCCTGTTGTGAGTTGTAGTTGTGAGCTCTCACACACCCCACCCACCACCACCACCGCCCTCCCCGTGAACATGGGGGCCTGTTGGGAGTTGTAGTTGTGAGCTCTCACACACCCCACCCACCACCACCACCGCCCTCCCCGTGAACATGTGGGCCTGTTGGGAGTTGTAGTTGTGAGCTCTCACACACCCCACCCACCACCACCACCGCCCTCCCCGTGAACATGGGGGCCTGTTGGGAGTTGTAGTTGTGAGCTCTTACACACCCCACCCACCACCATCGCCCTCCCCGTGAACATGGGGGTCTGTTGGGAGTTGTAGTTGTGAGCTCTTACACACCCCACCCACCACCACCACCCTCCCCGTGAACATGGGGGCCTGCTGGGAGTTGTAGTTGTGAGCTCTCACACACCCCACCCACCACCACCACCACCCTCCCTGTGAACATGGGGGCCTGTTGGTAGCCATGTACATATTGGTGAGTATGTGTCCGACGTGCATGGGTTGGGGCGTAGGAGATGTGTCTTCTCAGTTGTGTGAGCCTGACCATGTCGTACTGATCGTGGTGCTTGGTTTGTACTTACCAGCCTCTTCTCCTTCCTCAAGTCCGTCTAGGCTCTCTGGGTGAAGTATAACCAGCACCTTCTCCTCCCAATCGGTGTAGGGTATGGGCTCCGGGGGTGTCCCGCCGCCAGTATGATTGGCTCTTGCATAGTTTTTGGCGTTGATGCCTTTGACCCTGGTCTTCAGGTCATGCCACCGCCTCTGAATTTCGTGCTTCGTCCTTGGCACGGTCCCTGACGCATTCACCCGACTGACGATTCTGTCCCACATGTGATTCTTTTGCGCCACGGAAGTCTGCTGGACTTGGGCCCCGAAGATGTGGGGCTCAACACGGATGATTTCATCTACCATTACCTTCAACTCCGTCTCCGTGAATTTAGGTTTTTTTTTGGGTGCCATGGTGTGTGGTGCTCAGTGTGTGGGTTGAGTGAGTTGGGGGGTGCAGGTGTGTGGTGTGTGATGTGTAGGAATGGTATGGTGGGTGTTTGTGTGGTGGGTGTGGTAGGGTGGTGGTTGTGTGTCTTCTATTTGAGTAAGCTGTATATCGATTAGGGCCTCTTGCTAGCAGCAATGCTGTGATGCAAAGGAATGTGGTAGTGGGTGGGTGTCATTTTATAGTCGTGTCTCAATGGTTGTTGGCAGTCAGGTGGTAGGTGGGCGTGTTGACTAGTGTGCATTATTGGGTACTTGGGGGGTGTCATGGTGGCTTGTGCTTGGTGTTGGTGTATCAGGTGGGGGGGGTTGTCAATTTTCGTGTGTTTGCTAATTACTTGCGGTACACTTTCTGACATTTGTTTGACGTTAGGGATGTTGTGCGTGCTGGCCTTCCGCAGTGATGCACTGTTTATCGTTACATTCTTTCCGCCGCGGACGTGGATGGCTGTGCGTACCGTGGTACAGGCGGATTTATCCTAATTGCGGACACGGAGTTTTCACAGGTATTGCGGTCAATGTGTCTTTTTCCGCGGACATTGCCGTCCGCGGCCTTGGCTGTTCATTAGGCTCCGTCCGCCGCGGACGGAGTTAGATGTGTACCGTCCACCGCGGACGGTGTTTGTTATGATCCGTCCGCCGCTGTCGGAGTTTCGTGACATGAATATCCTAATCGCAACCGCGGAAATTTCCCCGAACATGGCGGACAGTACCCGTTTCCGTCCGCCATCCTAATCGACCCCTTAGTTTGGCGGTAGGGGGGGGAAGAGAAGGAGGAATGGATGGCTGAGTGCGCAAAACTGGCAATACATCAGTCCAGTGTAAGTAGGGAAGGGTTTTCCAGGGGGGCAGGGGGTTGTCATGTAGGGAGGTAGGGTTAGGGTTAAAAATGCAAAAGTTCCTCGTAGGCCAGAGTCCTCGTACCACTTTAATAGAATTATGTTTGACCACCTATGGGGTTAGAGATATTAAGGTAGGGGCATTTCCAGGCAAAAGAATCTATGACAATAAAACTTCAGGGAATCTGGATGGGCTAGTGAGGAGTATTGTGACGAGATGACACAGTTACAATTTTTATCCTGGAATGTCAATGGCCTGCGTACGAGGGGCAGAAGAATAAAGATCTTTCAATATTTAAGAGACTCCCCGGCGCAGGTCATTGTCATTCAGGAGTCACATCTTCTCAAAAATGAAACATTAGAGATTTTAAAGAAAGAAAAGTGGATAGACATCTTTTTGGGCACAGACCAAACAGCAAATATTAGGGGTGTCTTATTTATTTTTAAGAAACAGGCCAAGGCTCAAATAGTTGAGTTCAGGGAGGACAAGAGTGGTAGGTGGCTTTTGGCAAAGGTTTTGCTGAATGGCCTCCCATATACCCTGGTTGGGTATTATGGCCAAAACCAGGACGACCCAGCTTACATGAATATTATTTGCGACCATCTACTAGCCTTTCACGACCCCGTAATTTGGGCTGGTGACTTTAATATCATTTTAAATCCAAAATTGGATAAGTCTCCAAGCTCTAGAGCCTGTGCATTCTCTAAATCCAGGCAGACACTTTTAACAATAATGTCGCAAATAGGTCTGGCAGATGTCTGGAGGGAAAGGGCGGGAGATAAGTTGGGGGTCTCTTGCCGCAACTTTAAATATAAGCATCTGTCCAGGATCGATTACGTGCTATTTAGTTACAGCCTTAATGATCTAGTAAAAGACATTTTTACCTCCCCTCACATCTTTCTGATCATTCTGCTATAATATTCACACTAAAAACAGGTCAGCACTACAACCATATCTCCTGGTCCTTTGATCGCACCATTCTATTGGAAGAGTAAGAAATTACCTTCCTCCGATCAGAGACCAAGCATTTTTTGGAGATAAATTTAGGTTCAGCCGATATTTCGACTGTGTGGGATGCTTTAAAAGCTGTTTGGAAGGGCTGTATTACGAGCCGAGCCTCCTATAGAAGGAAAAAGTACAAAGAATGTATTGAGAATCTGGAGGCAGAAATGAAACACATTGAGGTCAACTCAGGTGCCCATATTAGTTCAGGGGAGGAGCAAAACAGATTAACCACACTAAAATCTGAATTGGATAACCTTTTACAGGCTAGGGTCGCTAGAAGGTGGGAAGCGAGCAAAAACTGTCAATATGAGTTTGGGGAGGCAGCTGGAAAGATTCTTGCCTGGAAAACTAAAGCCGATAAAGCACAGAACTATATTAGGGAGATCAGGGTAGAAGGGGAATCAGTCCCCTGCTTTTCAAAGTTGGATATAGGTTGCGCTTTTCAGGACTTTTTTCAGGCCATCTACAAAGAGGACATCTGTGATGATCAGGCGGTGAGAGATGCCTGGCTCGATAATATTTCTATGCCAAGGATTTCCTCTGAACAAAGCATGGCTCTTGTCACAGAGATTACTGCAGAGGAAATCAAGAAGGCAATGGGTCAAGTGAAGCGTGGGAAGGCGGCTGGCCCCGATGGTTTACCGGGGGAATTATATCGGGAACTTAGTGAGGAGATTACCTCAGTTCTAGCTACTCTCTTTAATAGTATTCTCTTGGAAGCAGTGGCCGCCCCCAAAGTCTTGGAATGATGCCACTGTAGTCTTAATACCAAAGCCAGGAAAAGATCTAAAGGAATGTGGCTCATATCGCCCAATATCGCTTCTTAATAGCGATTACAAAATCTTCACTGGTATTATGGCTAGTAGGCTGGGGAGGGGGGTGGTTAACTCGATAATCCATGAGGCCCAAAGAGGTTTCATTAAAGGCAGAAATTTAGCAGACCTCACTCATGACCTAGTCGGGGCTACCGATATCGCCTCCACTTTTTCTCTCCCGTTGGCCGTTTTTACCCTGGACGCAACTAAGGCCTTTGATAGGGTGAATTGGGCCTATCTGGCCGCGGTCTTGAAAAAATGTAATCTACCTGATAGCTTCTGCTGCATGATAGCTCTTCTATATAAAGCTCCAACTGCTAGGCTATCTGTTAACAACTCTTTGACAGAGCCTTTTAGTATCACAAGGGGAACGAGGCAGGGCTGACCGCTCTCCCCTCTTCTCTTTAACCTTTACATTGAGCCATTTGCTCAGACTCTTAGAGAGGAGGTTGATATTTTGCCTTTTAGTTTTGGAGGGTGGGAAAAGCGGGTAGCACTATACGCTGACGACATTCTTATAATGACATCGAACCTGGACACTGCTTTTCCAATGGTAATTAAGCGGGCAGAGGAGTTTGGCAAGTTTTCCGGTTACAAAATTAATGCAAACAAAACGGAAATCATGGCTTGGAATATCAATAATACTCATCTTGACGTTGTTTCTTCCATGCGATATCTGGGAATTATAATTAGCCAAGACGTCAGCAATATTGCCGCCCAGAACTTAGAACGAGTACATAAGGAATGCCAAAAAAAACTAAAGGCATGGGTTCACCTCCCCCTCTCCATTTTGGGGAGGACAAACTTAATTAAGATGTCTAACCTGCCAAAATACACTTTTCTGTTTAATTCCGTCCCCCTGGCTTTTGATAATATTCAAATAGATAACTGTCACCGTGAGCTAAATTCCTTTGTTTGGAAATATGGGGCTACTAGACTGGCCTGGAAGAAGCTGAGGAGAAGGAGGGAAAAAGGGGGTTTAACACTACCAGACCTGCAGTACTACGCATGGGCGTTCCAGCTATCTTTTTCTAGAATGCTCTTAAAAACACCTTTAGTCTCTTCTAGGGGTGAGATGTTTCGAGCCATGTTAGAGGGAGCAGATATTCCACCGGACGGCTTCCTCTTTAAGTTTGGAGATCAGAAATTTAAAAAAAAAGTAAAATTAAAAATTCTCCAATCATTGGCCAGAAGCTGGGCTATATTAAGAAAGGGCATAGGGCTTAGCTACTTTTCTAATCTAGCACCTATGTGGGACTCGCCAGGCACTCCACCGTGCCTTAAAGACAGACTGGCTAGTCCAATAAAGGAGGCTGAAATGTTGCATTGGGTAGATTTGCTGGCAAGTGGCTCAATGCTATCATGGGAGGATTTGCGAGAGAAAGTAGGGCCAAATCTCTCGAGATTCAAACATATGCAGCTGACTAGCTGGGCTCAGGCACTGAGTAGGAAGGGGGTCCCTTTGGGCATCTCTAGCAATTTGGAAAATCAATTAATGACAAGATCAAGGGGTGGAAAGGAGGTCTCCTGTTGGTACTGGGCAATCCTGGAAGAGATATACGGAGACTTCAATCTAGCCGAGGAGCTATGGGGAGGAGAGGTGGGTGCCAACTGTGAACAGTTGTGGCTGGATTCTTTTAGCTTACTGTATAAGACTGTCAAGCCAGCATGGTTGAGGCGAAACCACCTTTTCACGTTACATCGTGCATACTTTTCACCCCAAAAGCTGGCAAAGTTTTGTCCCGGGAAAAAATGCAATAAATGTGACTTATTAGAAGCATCAGATGTGCACATGTTCAGGATTGTCCTGCTATCAACCAGTTCTGGGAGGAAGTGAAGGATGCCCTGAACTCTATACTTAACACCACACTGAGTATTACTCTCCCTCTAATCATCTTTGGGATCGCTGAAAACATTTCCGGGCAGGCCAGATCTTTCCTCTTTTTTGCAATCCTTTTGGCAAGGAGACAGATTTGCAGGTTTTGGGTGGATACTAAACCCCCTACATACTCGGGATGGTTGACGTCCCTTTATGAAGTTTCAAAGATCGACTTGACTAGATCTGGGAGCAGGAAAAAGCTTGCATTTTGGGACCTCGTAGTACAATGGAGTTAGGATTTCCGGGTTTTTTTGTTGTTTTTTTCCCCCGGGTCCTATGATTATGCCTGTTCTCTGCTCCAAAGACCTCAATGCAATGGCTCTCCTCGGTGAAATTGAGGCCCAACAGGTTATTATATACCCTGTTGGATAGCAGGTCGCCCGCTCTGTGCTTGTTTCCCTGCTCTGCCAGAAAGTTATCTGTGTCTCGGTCTGGTTGCCAATCTTTCAATCTTCGGCCATGGACAAATAGACACATAGCGGTGGTCGGTGGTCTCTTGCACGGGGACAATGGCAAATGAGGACAAAAAAAGATAAATAAATAAATAAATAAATAAATATTTGACAATATAATCTTTTTACGAGAAGGATAGCAACACCATTTATTTGCCTATTGCGGGAGAGGAAATAATAGAATCAACCCATTTTTCCTTCATGAAAGCTAGCACGTTATCTTCAATATGTGTCTCTTGAATGAAACAGATATCTGCTTTATGGCTACCTAAATAATCTGACCAATTTGTATGTTTTACAGGATGCCTTAGCCCCTTAACATTCAATTAAACAAGCTCAGAGTTATTAATGTTAGCCATAGTGAGATAGAGAAATAGAAAGAAGAGGAAGTAAAGTTTGAAGCATAAAAGGAAAAGAAATAGCTCTAGAAAAAATAGTAGGGAGAAAATGAAAAGAAAGATACATAAATAAAATAGAAAACAACAACACATAACATATATAACAATCGGGAAATGCACACACGCTTTACAAGCATGACCGAACCATTAGAGCCCTGTAAGGAATGAAACAATTAGGTTAGCCAGAAAAATGAATACATTCATAATCAAGTGGCAGTCTCATGTGTATCTGTAGGAAGCTGGGAATGTTGATCCCAAAAATTCCGCAGGTCCTCAGGTCGCTGAAACGATTTTGAAAAACCGTCCTTTCAGCTTTGCATTGTTGAAGGATCAAAAAGACCATATTTAAATCCAAGACTGCATAACCGTGGGCGAATGTCGGTGAATTCTTTGCGAGTCTTCTTTAGCGAAATTCTGGTGAAGGAAAATGTTATTGCCATTCACAATTAATGAGGAAATCTCCTGTGCCGCCTTCATTATCAAATCAAAATGGTGGTGGCGTAAGACTTTAAAAATCATTTGTCGTGGTTTAGTAAGATGCGGATTACGATGAGGAGGAATCCTGTGCGCTTTATCAATCTCAAATTTCTCATGGAATTTAATGCGCAAAAGGCCAGGTAGTAAGTTCTCCAAATATACCCAGCAATCATTACCTTCTACATCATCAGGCAAATTAAAATGTGCAGGTTATATTGTCTGTTACAAGTTTCCAAGTCAAGAAGAAGGTTAGACATATAAGATATCTTAGCCACAAGCGGTGAGAAAGAATACATTTCAACATTATTGTCTTGGATTTTAATTGCATTGTGAGATATTTTCATTGACATACTAGTCATCTCTTTTCGTAAGTTCTTAATTTCTGACGCAATAGTATCAGTGGGAGAGTGAATTGCCTGAATCTCATCAAATAGCAAAGACAAAGAAGGTTCAGCAGACTCCACCACTTTAGATTTTATAGGAGGAGGAGACATATTTTGTTTCCTTTTAGTATGCTGCGCCTGCATATTTTTGGTCTCCATAATGCTTAAAATAAATTTCAGCAGTCAAAAAGAAACAAATATGCAGGGGGGAATTAACAAGAAAGTAATTCCTTAAAAAAAGAGAGGTGCAGCTGCTAAAACTGCCTATGGGAGTGACTAGGCCAAAGCCTCACCCTTTGCCAGTGTGTTACTCCACCCCCCTGACAGGAATTCTGGTCTTTACCTGCCTGAAGAGGTCAGAGAGGAACCAGGAAACAATAAATGCCCCTTCCAGCAAGCTGAGGGACTGAAAAAACTCCACACCAGTAAGTAAAATCCTTAAGGTGTTGCCACTGATGGAGCGAGATAGAAAACAAAATTTTGTTTAATCTCGTTAAGTCACATTTCCATAACATGAATAATAATATTAATGATTTGTGATATGTCGTGCTAATACAACTTAGATTAAACTTTACACATGGGGGGACTAACATGTGTGCTCATAAACGTGCATAATTGTTGCATCTTTTTGTTCGTGCAAAATAATAAAATAATTTATTGTTTTCGTTTTTGTCATTACTAACTGCTGCAAACTTAAAAGAAGCATGTGCTTGTTTTGCTTTTCCTTGTCTGTGTGATGTGATTTCTACTATTCTAGGTGCATATGAGTCTCATGGAATAACGGAGACTGGTAGATATAAACGCTGCTTTATTTGTTTGCAATGGCTAGGTAACATTTTGATTAATCGGGTGGGTTAATTAATTAGTAAATCCTGGGGTGGATACAGAATCTACATTATTTCCTACATTAATACTTTTCTTGTGTTTGTTTTATACTAGAAATCATAAGTTGCCTGCTTTTGGGCCTAGACACTTGAGTCGCAGAAAAAGCTGACTTGTAATTCTGCAAAAGTCACGAGACGCCCATTCTGAATTAAAGCGTTTACCAAAGCTGCGTTCACAAAGCAAAAACTAATGTGCTGTCATCATTCTGTCGGACATGGCCAAGGTCGAAAAAGAACATTTTGTCAGTCCTTAACTTGGCATCCGCGGAAGTCAATTGAAAGTCAATGGACGCTGCGAGAATGACTTAATATATTTGTTGCAAACTCAGGAAGCTTCTGGTTTCACGTGGAAGAGACAATGGTCTTTATGAAACGTGATTTAATGGAACTTTTTGGAAAGTGGGTGACATGTCACTTGTCACTCTCAGCCAATGGGACGTCGAAGATTTCTGAAAACTTTCCTCTGCGTAGTTTAGTTAGCATAGAAAGGTATAAAAAGTCATGCCCCTAGGGATGGGCTGGCTGCTGCTTTCTGACTTTCCGATGAGGGTGAAGTGCTGATGGACTTTGCGTGGAGCACGTAAGAATCCTCAAAGAACTTTTCTTTAAATTCTATCTATTTAGCTCAGTTAGGGAGTTAGGTTTTAGAAATGCTAAACTTTATATATTCACTTTAAATTTGATTTACTTGCTTAAATTGTATTTTCTCATATTTCTTTACAATCATGCTTGCTTTATTGCAAATAAAATTCAATTATAAAACTATCAACTTATATACCATAATTTAGTAAATAAAATCTTACTTTTGACAAACAAGCTGGTCTTGGTTATTCAGAAGTGTAGGTTACTATTAGCTAGATCACGTCGCCAATGGTGGTCATTTAAATGGTCAAGTTTTATTCTAATGACAATATTCTTTCCGCAGATGTATAAAATGTATATAGCTTGTAGATAATGTGTATATAGATTTAATCTGACCACCTGATTCAGTAGGCCCAAAATATGTCAGGTTTATAAATGGGTCCATATTTGGTATAGAATTTTGTTTATAGGTTATGAAGTTGGGTAGCGTTGTTTATGATATATTTTCTATAGGCCGCTGGATCAATTCTCTGGTAGCAGAAATTGATGGTTGCTAAGGGGTAACCAAGGTAATATGTTGGTTGCTAAGGGTTACGTTATGGTATGGAAATAGGATCGATGTTTTAACACATGTTGAGTTCGTTTTTCGTGCTATCTGTAAGCTATACCGGTATAGATTGTGTGGCGAGAAATTAGTCACGCAAGCCATCTGTTCTGTTTGTAGTGATATCGCCGAGTATCACAAGAGGTATCGCCGTGTACCATAGTGTTGTCGCCGAGCAGCACAGTTTTAGGGCTAGGTCTGAATCTTGTATAGTGAGGGTTTTCTAAGAAATTAAAGCAGCATGAGAATAGGGACAAAGCGCCTTCCATAAAACTCACTGTGATGAGAGTATTAGTTATATCCGAGCTTGAGTGAAGGGCAAATTAGCGTCGGTGCATGAATATCTATAAACAGGTGAGAGCCCTGTACGGATAACGTCGTTATTTTGCTAACGGTGCATGATTTCTATAAACAGGTGAGAGTCCTGTACGGATTTCATGTGTGTTTGAAATTAGGGAAATTTCAGCGTGAAAGTGCGAGTTTGAATTGTATTTTATGTTCAAGTGGAACTCTTAGAACTTTCACTTCGCGGTGGGTTCAGAGCAAAGCGAGTTCATAATTATACGTGTTAGAAGGGTGGGGTAAGGTTACTCTACTGACAATTGAATATTATCCTTAGTGTGAATAGCGCCGTCTATTCCGAAGTGTGGATACTTGAATGTATGTAAACTATCCTAAATAGTGAAACGAACAGATGTTGTCTTTATAGTCATTGTTAAGAATTAATTTACACTGAAAAGTGTTCTTAAAATGGCGCCGTGAAAAGATTTTGTGAAGGAGGGGTAAGCGCCAGGAGTGAGAAACGAGAAACCGCAGCTGCTGTGTACGTCACAGAGCCGCGCTGGGATTGGGTGACCTACGTCACAAGCTATATTCTGATTGGCTCTTGAGTCTCTGACGGCCTGTGAGCTGATTGGTCCTTCGGAAAAACTCTAAATTTATTGGTTGAGCAGAAAGGTGACGTAGCTCAACTGTCATTGGCTTGTTGGTGTGTTTCGCGCACGGATTGGTTGTTTTGCGGAACATCCCGGAAATATTTTACGAACGATTTTGTGAATTAGATTTAACTCTTAAAAATGAGTTATCATTTTAAACATGTTGAGAAAAAGCCAACATTATTTCAGAAATTTAAGAATTTATTTTCACCTGACAAGAAAATCGAAACGCGAGGTGGTAAACTACTTCATAAGTATAAAACACCTGCAGCGTATATGGAAGGTGAATATGGATATCATACTGTCTTATGGTTCGACAGTTGGAAACGCTATACTAAAAACGACGGTGTTTTAACTTGGCCTGATGATGGTTCATTTAATGTAAAGATTTTAAGAAATTTACGAGAGAAAATGAATGCTCTTGTTCCAAAACCGAGACCAACTCAATTTGAAGCTTTAGTTGAGTGGGAAGACGAGATGTATCAGTTACAAAGAGAAGCTAGTGGAATTAAAAGACCTTCTAAAAATCCATCTTGGAAAAGAGAAACTCATGAAGATAGATTGCGAATGTGGAGACAGGGAAACATGAGTGAAGGATTGTATTTAATTCATGAAATGGTAATGGGTTCTCCTACAGGGAAATCTATGGAAAGTGAATCTGAGGATGCAGTTATGGAAGAAATATATACAACTGCTAGAAAGAATCAGCCTTTAAGACCTCCTAGATCTTGGTCTACTCCGGTGGTTTCTACTGAAACTTCACCGAGTGCACCTCCAATTAATGAAGCTCCTAAACTTTATCCAAATAATTGTGAAATCATTGAAACTCCTAGAAGACCAGAATTCGAGAATGCTCGAAATGAAGGTAGACATTTTACAATGGCTCCAAGAGCAAGGGAACCTCCAAAAGATTATACAAGAGAGGCAAGAAATGTTGAAGAAGTTGATTATAATGAATATTTAAGATCAAAAGAAGAATTAATAAAAAGAATGACAAAAGGCATGGAAGCTGTGACAGTTCCAGTAACAATTGGTCCTGTTCAGCCCGTATTTGATCAAAAGGAAACAAACAAAACTGGATTAACTATTCCTTTAAATACAGAAATTCAAAAGGCTGCTGAAAAATTTTATTCAGACTTATCTGAAATAAACACTTCTAAATCGAGAATGCCTGATTTAACTTTTAATGAGGATTTATCTCCAAAAACACCAATGGGTGCTATATCAGATATAGGGAGTCCTGAAGCCAGGGTAACCACACCAAAACTTGATGTGGCCAAATTAAAAGCGAATATCGAAGAATTAATAATTGGAACAATTGGTCCAGATAGTTTAAATTACTATCGAGATGATGAACTACTGTTCATTTGTAAAAGCATACAGTGGAAAACGAAAAACAAATATGATCAACTAGAGGATCTAGCAGCAGAACTTGAAATCGATGTGAGTAAACAAAAGAATTTTGCAAAGCATTACAGATTAGACTTTTCAGAAAGTGACATTGAGAGTTTAAACTCAATGGGAAGAATAGTTCATATTAAAGATTTGATTGTCTATATCAAAAAGCTAGGAGAACTGAATAAATGGAGAGTAAAATGGACGAAAAAGAAGGAAGATGAAAGATTGGAAAAATTGTCAAAACAATTTCCAATGAGAGAAATTGCAGGTGGAGGATATGTTCATATCCCTTGGTCGAGACAGGACATTCTGTTATTTACTAATGACTTTCCAAAATTGAGGGAAAAACCAGTTGAGTGGTACAGGCAAGTCGATAGATTTATCAAAGTGTCAAAAGTTCTGTGGATTGATTTAGATGGATTTTTTGACATTGTTGTTCCATCTGATCTTTGGACAGAATGTAAAATATCGATTAGTTGGCCAAAAACAGAACCTGAGCGAATCAAAGAAACAGGTGCTCCTAATCCACTTGTAATGGATTTTTATGAAAAAGTTATTGTTTGGATGAAAAACAAAATTCCACCCAAAGAAGTTGATTGGGTTAAAATAGAAAGGACAGAACAGGAAACAAAAGAATCAGTTCATTCTTTTTATGAAAGACTACTGTTAATCTTTAAACAATACAGTGGTTATGAAAAATTAGATGAAAAAGACATGAGCCATTTTGTCTATAGATTTGTTTATGGACTAAAACCTGAAATTGGAGAAATGATCAGAAATAGTATTGTCGGATGGCAATCACTATCTGTAGATGATATTCTAAGAAAAGCAAAGTATTGCAGCGATGAAATAGAAGTAAAACAGAAGAAGCTGAAGGAGAAAGCCATGTGGGCTCAGGTAAAGGTGGCTGAGCAACAGATTGCCAGCATGGGAAATAAGAACACTAATTTTGTTCAAACTGGAAATACAAACCAGATACAAGGAAAGTTTAAAGGTAATAATTTCCCAAAGAAATTTAGCCCAAAGATTGAGGAGTTAAAGCAAAGATTACCTTGTTTTAATTGTGGCGAAATTGGACATTGGAGAGACGAGTGTCCTCATCCTCCTAAAAACTTAAAGAATCCCTTATTGAATCCACAGATGCAGAATGGTGTTGACCTGCAGCGACAGCTACAGATGCAACAGGGGTTAAACGAATTTAATATTCAGCGACAGTTACAGCAACAGCAACAACAACAGGTGAATAATCGTCAAGATCAATTGCCACAACCACCTTTTCCGAATTGTGGGGGAGTTCAAAAATATAATCCAAACGTGGGATTTCAGGGAAGTGAACAGGTAATAAAACCACAAAAACAGCAAAAGCAGCAAAGGGTTCAAATGCAAAATGCTTCACAACAATTCTTATTAACAGAAAGTCAAGACAGCGATTCCGATGATTATTGCTGACGGTGCCCGAGAGAGGAGGAAGAGTGTGTTGTTGGAGCCACTCTTGAGGTTGACCAGTCTGGTCCTTTTGTAAACGGGAAAGTTAATGATGTAGACATCACTTTTCTAGTGGACACTGGTGCTACCCGTTCTACTGTTAGATCAGTGGAAATTGAAAACCTACCTCTCTCTGGGGATACCATCCAAGTTGTTGGAGTAAGTAATCAACAAATTAAAACTGACTTAACTGATCCAGTACCAGTTGAAATTGGAAATTACAGAGACAAACACAGATTTGTGGTTTGTAATAGTAGTCCAGTAAATCTATTAGGCAGAGACATCCTATGTAAAATGAATTGTAGAATATATTGTTCTCCTGATGGAGTTGAGTTACAAACAATGGAGGAAGATGGTTTATACAGAATGACAATGATGATGATAGAAGCAGAAGAAACAAAATTGTTTCCTGCATTTGAAGAAAAAGATTTACCTGAAGAACTCAAAGGAACAGTGAAATCTGAAATATGGGATTTTACTGGAAATGAGATGGGTCTGATGAAAAACATAGATCCAGTAAAAATTACATTGAAACAGGGAATAGAATTTCCAAACACTCCACAATATAAAATGAAAACAGAAACAATTGAAGGTATTACACCTATAATTGAAAAATTAATTAAGCAAGGTGTATTAAAAGAAATGGAAAGTAGCTCTTGTAATTCACCAATTATGGGAGTTAAAAAGTCTAACGGAACATTTAGAATCATACAAGATTTGAGAAAGGTTAATCAAATTGTCGTTCCATGTTGTCCTGTGGTTCCAAATCCAGCAGTAATTCTATTTCAGATTCCACATGATGCTGAATGGTATACAGTCATTGACCTTTGCAATGCATTCTTTACTGTTCCCTTACATCCAGACAGTTATGAAATATTTGCTTTCAGATTCCAAGGTAAGACCCTCGGATGGTCAAGAATCCCTCAGGGCTATACAGAAAGTCCTTCAATCTTTAATGAACTGTTAAAAAGATCATTAGAAGACCTAGACTTACCTGGTAGGTCTACGCTAGTGCAGTATATTGATGATTTGTTAATAGCTGCAAAGACAAGAGAAAATTGTGTAACAGACACAAAAATTCTGTTAAATCGCCTTGCAGAAGAAGGACATAAAGTGTCCCCAGCAAAACTACAGTTTTGCAAACAAGAAGTAAAATATCTTGGTCACAGAATTGCAAAGGGAAAAAGACAAGTAACAATAGAGAGAATAAAAATGATTCAAGCAATGTTACCACCAAGAACACAAAGACAGGTCAGAATGTTCTTAGGAATGGTTGGTTACTGTCGACAATGGATAAGTGGATTTTCAGTAATTGCAAAACCATTACAAAGACTGACAAAGTCAGATGTAAAAGATCCAATTATTCTCAATGATGCTGAGATGGAATCTTTTGAGAACCTGAAAAAGAGCTTATGCCAAGCTCCTGCTTTAGGTATGCCAAATTATGAGAAAGATTTTGAACTGTATTGCAGTGAGAGAGAAGGATGTGCATTATCTGTGTTAATTCAGAGACATGGAAATTTAAAGAAACCTATTGCATACTTCTCTGCAGTTCTTGATCCAATTGCAAAGGCATTACCAGGTTGTTTGAAAGCAGTTGCAGCTACAAGTATCAGCCTCGAACAAAGTGAGGGGATCATAATGGGATTTCCTGTGAAAGTTTTTGTGCCTCATTCAGTTGAAATATTACTGACAAGAGGTAAGACTCAACATCTAACAAGTAGCAGATTGACAAAGTATGAGAAAATCATACTAGGAGCAGATAATGTTTCGATTTCAAGATGTTTGAATCTGAATCCTTCTACATTACTGCCTGATTCTGAAATTGTTGATGACATTGAAACAGAACATGAATGTTTAGATGTCATGGAATTCTGCACTAAACCAAGAAAAGACATCAAAGACAGACCTTTGTCTGAATCGGATTTTGTCTACTTCGTAGATGGGTCATGTTTAAGATCCGAAGGAGGTGTCTTAAAAGCTTCATATTCAGTTTGTACAGTCGTTGATATTGAAGAAGCATCATGTCTTGAAGGAGTTCGTTCAGCACAAGTGGCTGAATTAATTGCTTTAATTCGTGCATGTGAAATATCAAAGGATATAAGAGTTACCATCATTACCGATAGTCAGTATGGGTACGGAGTTGTGCATGATTATGGACAACTCTGGTCACAGAGAGGATACATGACATCAGCAGGATCACCAATTAAAAATGCAGTTTTCATTAGGAGATTAATTGAGGCAATACAATTGCCAAAAGAAATCGCCATTGTTAAATGTGCAGCGCACACTAGAGGAACTGATTATATTTCCAAGGGAAATGCCTTCGCAGATGAAACAGCTAAATACTGCGCAAGGAAAAATTATTCATACAATCGGGAGAGGAGTAAAGAAACTGATTCAAATTCATTAATGCTAACAACTGTTGTAGAAACATGGCATGAGATTAGAGATTTACAAGATGAAGCAGAAGATGAAGAAAAAGACTTGTGGTTAAGATCAGATTGTAGACCACGTGAAGAAGATGGAGTGTGGGTTTACAAAGATGGCAGAGTAGTCTTACCAAATTGTTTGATTGCTGACATGGCCAGATTATATCATGGTCCAGCACATCTAGGAAGAGATTCTATGGTTAGACTTTTCAGAGAAACATGGTTCAATACCAAGTTTAAAACTATTGCTGAATCTTTTTGTCAAAGGTGTTTGTCATGCCAACAAATGAATCCAAACAGAAAATCAGTGGTGGGGACAGGAATAATTGGTCGAGAAGGTGGTCCCTTTACCAGGTTACAAATGGATTTCATTGAAATGCCCTTACACAATTGTTTGAAATATGTACTTGTAATTGTGTGCTTATTCTCAAGATGGGTAGAGGCTTTCCCTACACGACATTGTGATTCAATTACAGTGGCAAAACTAATGCTAAGAGAAATCATCCCAAGGTACGGTTTTCCAGTCACTATTGAGAGTGATGGAGGAAGCCATTTTGATAACAAACTGATGAAGTTAATTTGCGAAGCTTTGAGCATTGAGCAGAAAATACACTGTGCATACAGACCAGAGGCATCAGGAGTAGTTGAACAAATAAATGGAACAATTAAAAACAGAATTGGAAAAATGTGTCTTGAAACAGGTATAAAGTGGACTGATGCTCTTCCACTTGTTTTGATGTCATTAAGAAGTACACCAGATAAAAAGACAGGTTTGAGTCCTCATGAAATATTAATGGGAAGAGTTATGAGGCAAGCTTTTGTACCTGTAGGTAAACTGTTGAGCATAAATGACAGTGCAATTTTGGATTACTGTAAAAGGTTATCTGATATGGTAACTTCTGTGTCTAATCAGGTGGGAACTGAAGCACAATCAAATGAAAAGGTTTTGACACATGATCTGAGACCTGGCGATTGGGTCAGAACGAAAGTACATCGGAGAAGGAATTGTCTAGCTCCTAGATGGCAGAAACCTAGACAGATAATCTTGATCACTACTAATGCTGTAAAGTGCAGAGGATTAAAACGTTGGATTCATCCTAGTCATACTATTCCAGTACCAACTCCTGAGAGTTCTGATATTGAAAGTGATACTACAGATGATTCTGATTCTGAAGCAGAAGGCAAAACTGAAGGTGAAATAATTCCAGATTCTGAAGATCGACAAGAAAGTCGACATCTGGAAACTGTGCCAGTGAATGTGCCAGTGAATGGAAATCTGACAAGAAAAGACTTGGAAATAATTGAAATAGATTCTGAAGATGAAGAGAATCTGTTAAAAGGAAAGATAACTGAGGATTCGGTTGTCTCCATTGAAGACAAAGAAGCAGAACAAAAAGAAGTTTCAGACCAGGAGAGTATCGAAAGGCAGAGAACAAACTCTGAAGTAAGGAACAGAAATCCGAAATCTGGGAAGTTAGAGGTAATTGAGGAAGAGGAGGAGAACGAATTACCAAGTACCAGTGATGGAAGACAAAGTGAAGTTCCTGAAGGAGTGAAATTGCCGAATAGAGAAGTTCCTGAGTCAATTGAAATTTCAGACTACGAAACTGAAGAAAGTGACGTGGAAGGTGAAAGTGAAAACAGAAAGAAAAGGACTTGGAAGTCAGAATCAAATAATTCTGAACCAAAGAAGAAGTATGTGAGGAAAGCAGACTACTGGCCAGGTGGAAGATTGAGAGTCAGATTGATAAAGAAACCAAAGGAACAAGTTGAAGAAATCAGTAGTCAAAAGAGTCCTGGAAAAGAAGTTGGAGTTGGAAGAAAAATTGAAGTGATATCGAGAAAAGGGAAGAGAATAATAAGACCAAACCAAAAATACAAGTCTCCTGAGTGGACTTACTTAGTAATTCCACCTGTTATTGACATATATGATAGTAGTGAAGAAGAAAACGAAATCCAAGAAATTAGTGACAATGATTGAGGTAAAGAAATATTAAATTGGCAAAAGGCTGAAGAAAATTTGTTAGTTGACACAAGGTCGAAGAAAAACTGTTTAGTTGAAGAAAACTTATGTATGACATAAGGTCGAAGAAATCTTGTTTAGGGTCTTAAAAGAAAAAGAAAAAGAAATTTTAAAAGGGGGGTGTAAATATAAATTTAGAATTTTAAAATTTATTTTTATTTTTTGAGGCTAAAACTAACCAAGAATGCCTTATGTTAAGGAGAGCACTTCAAAGTGTTCTGTTTTTAAAAGATGCTGTAAGATGACTCTGGTATGTCTGCTCATTTTAGTTCTGCTCTGGTTGGTTCTAGCTGTAATTATTCCTTTAGAAATGAATAGAGAATTACACAAAGTTAACTTAACAAGCAAAGCTCTGGTTAGTCAAACTAAACATAGTGCGTCTGCAAAAGTTATTGATCATCAGCCTAACATTCATCAAGATAAATCAATTGGTGATTTTTCAAGTAATACATTCACAAAGTTATTGAGTGAATATGTTAAGGTAATGGATGCAAAAGACTGTTACGTCTGCGTTAAGTTACCTGCTTCTGTTTCTGAGGGAGTAACATATAATATGCTTCCTCTCACTTATGCTGTAACATGTAGTGTATTAACTAGTTTATTTTATCAAACTGGACGTTTAGAATATTACTATTCAAATTATGATGAAATTTTTGCTAATATTAAGATTGATAATGCTTTAAATAAGCATAAGAAAGCAAAACAAATGAGAGAATTTTTCCTTGTTACTAATGAACTCACTTACGAGTATGCTTACAAGAATAATCTAACATGTAAATTAAGTGCTGAAGGAAAGAAATTTTTGAATATGGTTGAAGAGAGAAGAGCAATTTATAAGAGGAATGAATTAGTCAAACAGACTAAGTCAGCCTTCTGGCAGAAAGAGGATGAGAAATTAAATGGCAAAATGCTTGAAAATATTGCAATTCACATAGACAAACCAGTTAGTGGAAAGCTTTGCATTAGAAGAGACAATACACTTTTTGATAATTATTTTGTAGGTGCAAGTAACTGTGAAGATACTTATCAGATTCTGGGAGGTTGGGGATTTAAAGGTGGAAAAGATCCTATCTTTCCTGGGATTTATTTTGTTTGTGGTGACAAAGCCTACTACAACCTTCCAGACCATTGGTATGGAACTTGTTATGTGGGAATTGTTTTTCCTAAAGTGTTTCATGTTGACAGAGATTCAGAAGGATTGTTTAAAATTCATAATTATGTAAATAGAGCTAAAAGAGAAACTTTTACTGAAGTTCTGGGAGATATTTTTCAAGCTGTGATACCTTTTGTTGGTATAACCCTAAATGCAGGGAGAATCAGAAAATTGTCCACTATAGTTGATAGATTATCAACTGACACAGCTGATGGATTTCAATTAGTGAATGTTGAAGTTATTGCAATTAGATCTATGGTAATTCAAGACCGCCTTGCTTTAGACATACTCCTAGCAAAAGAGGGAGGAGTCTGTGGCATTTTACATGTACAACATTGCTGTACATATATACCTGATGAAAGTAAGAATATTGAAATGTATATTAAGAATATTACACAAATGCATTCAGAGATAATTCCTTTAGAAGAAGATGATTTTACAGGGAAACTTTCAAAAAGGTTTCAAGCAATTAAAAATTGGTTTCATAATATCGGAAGTTCAATTCTTGGCAAGATTCTGGCACCTTTGATTATAATAGTATTCATTTTTATTTTGACCAAATTAGGTTGTTTGTTACATAAAAGAAAGAAACAGTTGAAAGAAAAGAAAAGAATCTATAAACTCAGAAAAGAAGAAGAAAGGGAGATTGAATTACAGGAGTTACATGGAGAGCGTTATGTAAATTCCAAAGATTTTGCAGAAACAGACTTTTAGGTTTACTGATACAAATGAATTTGAATCGATTTCTTAGAAATTTAAATTATCAAAATTTTGAGTGCTGGTGTGGTGATTTGTTAATCACCAGATGAGGGAGTTGATGGAGCGAGATAGAAAACAAAATTTTGTTTAATCTCGTTAAGTCACATTTCCATAACATGAATAATAATATTAATGATTTGTGATATGTCGTGCTAATACAACTTAGATTAAACTTTACACATGGGGGGACTAACATGTGTGCTCATAAACGTGCATAATTGTTGCATCTTTTTGTTCGTGCAAAATAATAAAATAATTTATTGTTTTCGTTTTTGTCATTACTAACTGCTGCAAACTTAAAAGAAGCATGTGCTTGTTTTGCTTTTCCTTGTCTGTGTGATGTCATTTCTACTATTCTAGGTGCATATGAGTCTCATGGAATAACGGAGACTGGTAGATATAAACGCTGCTTTATTTGTTTGCAATGGCTAGGTAACATTTTGATTAATCGGGTGGGTTAATTAATTAGTAAATCCTGGGGTGGATACAGAATCTACATTATTTCTTACATTAATACTTTTCTTGTGTTTGTTTTATACTAGAAATCATAAGTTGCCTGCTTTTGGGCCTAGACACTTGAGTCGCAGAAAAAGCTGACTTGTAATTCTGCAAAAGTCACGAGACGCCCATTCTGAATTAAAGCGTTTACCAAAGCTGCGTTCACAAAGCAAAAACTAATGTGCTGTCATCATTCTGTCGGACATGGCCAAGGTCGAAAAAGAACATTTTGTCAGTCCTTAACTTGGCATCCGCGGAAGTCAATTGAAAGTCAATGGACGCTGCGAGAATGACTTAATACATTTGTTGCAAACTCAGGAAGCTTCTGGTTTCACGTGGAAGAGACAATGGTCTTTATGAAACGTGATTTAATGGAACTTTTTGGAAAGTGGGTGACATGTCACTTGTCACTCTCAGCCAATGGGACGTCGAAGATTTCTGAAAACTTTCCTCTGCGTAGTTTAGTTAGCATAGAAAGGTATAAAAAGTCATGCCCCTAGGGATGGGCTGGCTGCTGCTTTCTGACTTTCCGATGAGGGTGAAGTGCTGATGGACTTTGCGTGGAGCACGTAAGAATCCTCAAAGAACTTTTCTTTAAATTCTATCTATTTAGCTCAGTTAGGGAGTTAGGTTTTAGAAATGCTAAACTTTATATATTCACTTTAAATTTGATTTACTTGCTTAAATTGTATTTTCTCATATTTCTTTACAATCATGCTTGCTTTATTGCAAATAAAATTCAATTATAAAACTATCAACTTATATACCATAATTTAGTAAATAAAATCTTACTTTTGACAAACAAGCTGGTCTTGGTTATTCAGAAGTGTAGGTTACTATTAGCTAGATCACGTCGCCAATGGTGGTCATTTAAATGGTCAAGTTTTATTCTAATGACAATATTCTTTCCGCAGATGTATAAAATGTATATAGCTTGTAGATAATGTGTATATAGATTTAATCTGACCACCTGATTCAGTAGGCCCAAAATATGTCAGGTTTATAAATGGGTCCATATTTGGTATAGAATTTTGTTTATAGGTTATGAAGTTGGGTAGCGTTGTTTATGATATATTTTCTATAGGCCGCTGGATCACCACCAACAATATTGAGAAAAAATCTGCCCAAGAAATGATGAATAAATCATCATTTAAGTGCCAATGTGGAGAAAGCTCGACCGGGGGTAACCATCTCTCCTTCACCCCATCGGTTTGGCTGTGCCATCTATCAAAGAACTTGGTCTATAATTTTAAGGCAGAGCCTTTTCCATTTTTTTGTAAATGGGTATTATTATTGCTTTTTCCAAGAGTCTGGAGGTCCCTTCTTCCCTATGATATTACAAATATTGGTCAGTAGTAGGGCCCAGAGATCTGTGTGCTCTAAAAAGAAATCTATGGGAAACCCATCCGGGCCGGGGGCCTTTGCTGTACTACATTGGGCCATCCCATGCCTTACCTCTACCAGGCTAAATCTGCACTACCTTTAGGTTCTACCTGCCTAAACCTTTTTGGGGAGATCCCCCCTCACCCAAAGCCCCAACGATTTTCATAAAATGAGCCACCCAGGTTCATATGTGAGTCCAAAGTCGGATCACTATTATCTTTAAGTAAGGGGGCATTCATGACTCACCATAAGTCCTGGCTATTTTTTTTTTACTGCTGAGGACCAGAGATCCTCCCACACCTTCTTCCTCAGTCCCTTCATTCTAGTGCACCATGCTTCTTTATATTGGGTTCTCAGCCTCTGCACCAGACACTTGTATCTAGGGTGCTTCCTAAGTGCTGCATGTAAATTTCTTGAAGACTTTAAACATGCAGCTTCAAACCAGTACACTGTTGGTTTCTGTCTAGAAGAATGTGTGAGCTCCAGATTGTTTTTGACTTGACCCTATATATCATCAAACTCTATTATCTTCCACTCTAAGTCTGTATTAGAACCTAAACAGATCAGGATCTCTGTCTGGTTTTGGGAAATGATAAGTGGGAAAAAAATGTATTAATCTTATCCCACTTACCGCTATACCTGTTCTTTCTTGCTAAGATTGGCTTTGGGACTTTATTGACTGAGCCTTCACCTTTATCATCCCAATCCATTTTACAAAAAAGGGTGACATGATCTCTGAAGCTGGTACTTTACTACTGCATGAGCTATGTGACCATAAAAGAAATCGTAGGCCATGATGAAATCAATTGTTGATCCTCTGACCAGGCTAGGTGTTCCTAACCAGAATCTACCCTGTTCATTATTTCCAAATTCCTAGCTACTAACACCCTGGTTTGCGTATTTTCATGTTCATAATGGATAAAGTGGAAAATTACATCCCCCTAACCATCAGTTAACCCACATATTGGCTTTGACAGCTTATCACAGCTGTGAGCATTAAAATCGCCCAACCATAGCATATAAAGTACACATGACTCTTCACATGATCCTACTTGGTGATCCATCACATGGTCAGCACCTGTATCCCTCCTCGGCTGAGAAGTTAATCCTCTGGCAACCCCAGTGCAAGTCATGATTTTACACTCCACTATGGTTGCATAGCCCAAAGTCCCTCACACTTGCCTCATAGTGAAAGGGGACCTGCATTGTCACAGTTTGGTTATGCAGATTTGCAAGGACCATGCATGATGTGTTGCACCAAGGCAAGTTTAGTAACTTTGTATTGTGGAACTTGTAGTGCTGCTCACTCATGTCATACATTACAATACAGGTCACAGGGCCCGATTCACAGAATGAACTTAAGACTAAATCCTAAACTTACTACTATTTGGTATTCACAGAATGAACTTACTACTTTCAGGATTCACAGAGGGAACGTACTACTTTCAGGATTCACAGAATGGACTTACTACTTTCGGTATTCACAGAATAGATTTAAGACTACTAACTTTACGTCCGCACTCGGGCCGGAAATTCCGACCCGGATTCGGAGTTTCCGGCCCAGAGGCGGAGCTTCTGGCTTGGGGGCGGGGCTTGCGGTTTGGAGGCGGAGCTTCCGGCTCAGTGGTAGGCATTTAGCCATGACTGAAATCTCCACCTCTGGGCCGCAAGCTCCGCCTCCAGGTTGTAAGCTCCGCCTCCGGGCCTCAAGCTCTGCCCCAAGCCAGAAGCTCCGCCTCCGGGCCCTAAACTCCGCCTCCGGGCCGGAATTTCCACCCCGAGTGCGGACGTAAAGTTAGTAGTCTTAAATCTATTCTGTGAATACCGAAAGTAGTAAGTTCATTCTGTGAATCCCAAAAGTAGTAAGTTCACTCTGTAAATCCCGAAAGTAGTAAGTGCATTCTGTGAATACCAAATAGTAGTAAGTTTAGGATTTAGTCTTAAGTTTATTCTGTGAATCAGGCCCACAGTAACCAAAGGACAACCTGGACAGGCTAGGCTGGCCTGGAAATTTGTCTCTGATCAAAACAAAATACATTTCTGCAATGTATGAGCTGACATAGGAGACATTCCTTACCTTTACCTTGCACACAGCACAGTGCAGCAAAGTGTGTTGCTGCACTACATAGTGCAACACTTACCATGTAGCTTTTCCTGGTCCTCAGTCGCAGCGCTGTCCAGTCCTTACACTCTTTCCACCAGCTCTGTGGAGATGACTGAGGCCACCTGCTCCTCCAATGGGTCCAACTCCCCTTGGTCCTCAGGTCCTCTTCCAGTCCTGCGTGCTGCCCTAGGTTCCTGGCCAGTTTCTCTTTGGTCTTGCACTTATAAACATGACAGCACTTCTTGCACTCTGGCATTGCCCTTTTCATTTGGCCTACACTGTTAATGTTATCCATTATGGACTGCCATAGGTTTTCCTTCTTCCCTAATGGCAATTTAGAGTGACAACGAGACGGTATTCATTTTTGGTCACTTCAGATATTTAAAACACTTTCCTTTGCATCAATTCTGTTCCCATTTTTACCCCAAAAATGTTGCTTTCTTTTTCTAATTTATTTGTCCCCTCTAGGGGGAACCAACAACCCTGGGTACCTTTGGAAACTCCAGAATGTTAGGAAGAAATTACGCAAATTTGGGGTGGATAGCTAAAAAACGTTATTCCAAGCTAATGTGAAAGGTATTACCAACACTAGTCCATGATCACATCAGAGAGTTCAATAATTCAATAGTTAGTAGCTGAACTCCCTTGTCACCTTTCACATATGGTAGGTCAGCAAGAATTTGCTGTTCTCACTACCTAAACCCACCAGCCATTCTGAAGCAATATTAAATCAGGAGACCCTAGATTTTAACATGGCAGAGTGCTTTGAATAGACTATTGTGCTGGGGCAGTCATCACAAGTCAGGTATGACTTGCATTTGACTGACATTGCTCCAGCCAGTGGCTTTTCCAGTGGTACTGACCTGGTGCAAAATATTGCCAGATGAGATATTGTATGTGCTCTAGAGATCTTTATTTTGTGTGCAGAAGACAGATAGTTTGTTGGGTTAATGCTCATGCTGCAGAGGCCTGCAAACATCCTTACTAGCAGTAGTATGAATCTACAATGACCGAATATAGCCTGCCATGTCACGAGGGGCTGCTATAACAGACTATATTTTAAAAATGGTTTAATATCTAGATAAACCTGCCAGGGCCAACACGCTGAAGATTCATCTCCTTGTACCAAAAACTGTGGAACCCATAATCAGAGCATCTGAGGCTGAAAGCAGTTGTATTATAATTGACCTCTCTAGCCATCTTCGCAGAACATCGACTAGCATTTTCTGATCTTTATATATCGTAATTTAAGATCTGTGTAGTGTGAATCTGTGCTTTTAAATGCATTGACTCCTTTGAAATTCTGCTTTATCTTATATGTAATCTATGGTCATAGCAAAAGAACTGCTTTATGAGGTCCTATGTAATTAATGTGGTAAGGGGAATATTTATGAGAGCTTTACATCATGCCTAAACCACACAATGCTGTACATGTGTGACACAAACCTCTAAGTCAGAGTTTTGAGACAACACAAGGCACTTTGCATGGCTTTAAATGGCTTCAAAAAATCTGGAGTAAGGCAATGCAATGCAAATCGCTTTACTATCTGCAAAGAAGATGTTCAATGGGCATTGCGGTGGGTGTTTCCACACAACTCCCATGGTTTTTGAAATATTCTCAGATTTACAAGGACTTATAAACCTGGGAATGCACCAGAATCTTACGCCTTCCCAGGAGAAGCATGGCGAAGAGAAATATCTTAATTTTTCCTCGTCTTTTCCTCTTTCTATGTGTGCTGCCAACGTACTTAAAGAAAAAATCTACAACTTGAATACTAGAAAATAACAAAAACAAAAACCAGCAAAAAGATATACGAAATTAAATAAACATAAATAAATAACAAATTATAAATTCACCCAAATAGCGAGAAAAAATAAACCTATCAACCTCAACATATACAAACTACCAATAAAGTACCATTTAAATATGAAACTTACCTTTAGTTTTTCATTCAGCAGAAAAGAAAACAACTGCTTCCCATTACAACTCCCCTATTAGACCTGACAGCCTTAGAGTTGCTTTCCCCACTACTTTTTGCCTATCGCCTTCAATTTACTGACCCCGGTTTTGCAGGTATTAGGTCAAAGAAGTCCCATGAGGGATGAAACGCGTTGGCTAGGAATTGTGTGGTGCTTTTAAAGAACAAAGTGTTTTGCAATAAAAAAAATATATTGACTACAATTAAGAAATACGATCATCTGCCGTTTTCATTTGGGAAGCTGTTCTGTTGTTTAATTATGTTGCACTAATGTAATATTACAAAAAAAAATGTATCCTTCTCGGGTGCAGGGTCAATCTTGTGTATTAGGCCCAAAACTTCCCTTTTTACACATATGTCACCCCTTTGTTAGTCACCGAATAACCCAGAGGGCAGGATGCAATGTATTTAAAAAGGCAGGATACGTACTTTTAAGCTTTATATGTTTTTCAAAATCGTTTTTACCATACTGCAAGGCCTATCTCTCCCATAAGATAACATTGGGATTCCTTATAACATTTTATATGTGTAATTTCCAATTGAAAAGAGATAAAGTTTGGAGGTTCTGGAATTACAATGTAAAATTCAAACTTATGGTGAAAATTGATTTTAGATTGCACTCCTGAAAATGAAATTTTTAGAAAGTTGGCATTTTTGTGCTTTACCCATTTGGTGCCTGCAGCCTGTCTCTGATCACATGGCTAGGTTAAGTTGCCAGTTGGGTTTTGTGTATTCCTCCTAGACATCCACACACAATGGAAATATAGGTGTGTCCCAATGGGTCATCTCTGACAGGATGGGGCGGAGAATCTGAGCATAGTCTCACTTACACCTGAATAGACTGAGTTCTGTCCACGCACAAAGGGCTGCTCACCCCCAGTAGTGAGTCTGGAGACAGGGCTGGAAATGAGTATCTCTGTAAACTTAAAAGGCATGTCTTTGAAGTCCCCACTACTTCAAAGGCACCACTGGGTATAAGTACTGGACCTCAGACACCACCAAAACAGTACACTTCTAGACCTATGGATACTCTGCCAGGAAGAAGGAATGCTGAGCTGCTGAAGGACTACCACTCTGCTGGACTCCTGATTAGTTGGAATCCTGATTGGCTGTTCTGAGCTGCTGGCCTGCTGACCTCCTGCCTGGATGAGAAGGACTGGATCAACAATATTTGCCCCCAGACCCAGAGTGACTCCAAGGGCTGGTCGGCTGACCTTCTGATCTAAAGCCTCAAGGTCATAACAGGATTTCAACCTCTGCACCAGGACTTTGCCAGCTGTAAGTCCACCCTGCCAAGTGGTGTCACCATTATCCTGGGCCCTTGGAAGTGGCCTGAAAGTGCTTGCCAGTCAAACTGACACATCTCCTTGGCTGAGCGGCGGGTCCCTGTACAGAACTGGTGCATCACCGTTGTTGCACAGATTGGACCGATCATAGACTTGCATTGCCACCATCTCCTGCATCTTAGGATAGATGCATCACATTCTGAACTACTATTGCGCAACACTTTTCACAGGGCAAGTTTCTTGCATCCTGCCGGTGCCTCAACAATGATGTTGAAACTCTGCATTGCATATTCGCTGCTCATTGCCATGCATCCTTGATACTGGACTTCGCATTGCAAGCCCTGTCAACTGTATCCCCGATGTTGACATATTAAGACCTCGCACCGCGGCCTCGTCACATCTCGTAACCAATGCATCGCCTCTGCTGCACGACTCATCTTTGACACAGATGCATGCAAGGCTCTGTAACTAGGATTTAAAGTACTTTGTTCAGCAGGCCTAACTGGGTCCTTGTAACCAACCTATGCTCCATCGCAGTAGGCCTTAACTTGTGACTTTATCATGGTCTGGTGCCAGCAGAAACCCATAATAGTGCTTTGTTCTTTTTGGAGCTATATTCCATTATAAGCTTTAAAATGTAATATCTACAATTCTACTAATCGGATTTTTGTCATTTTAGTCTTGTTTTATTCATTAAAGTCAACTCTACTTTTCTAAACCTGGCGTGGGATCTTTTTGTGTCATGTTTTCAAAGTTTTTCTGTTTGAAGTGTTGCACAAACACTTTACACATTGCCTCTATGTTTAGTCTGAGCGCTCTCTGTCAAGCTATTAGAGGTTGAGCAGAAGTGAATTTATGGTTTGCCTGCCTATTACCTTGACTAGGATTATGGTTGCTGCTTGACCAGGGGTCATACCCCAGTCAGCCAACAACCCATATTCTAACAGTGGTGATCAGCGGTAATAACTTGTGTTTGTGCAGTGCGATACAATGATTTGGCGTATACTACCATCCCAAAGACCAATTAGAATTTTAAAGTCTCCCTGATTGTCAATTTTTGATTTTCCAAAACCATGCCTCTGTCAGATCTAAAACTACACCTGCAAGGTTGGGACTTGAGCTTGCTAACATGGAGCTATACACAGAAGTTCAACTCAAGGACTTCTGCAAGGAATATAGACTTCCTGTCAAGAACACCACCAGGAAGGTGGAGTTACAAAAGGTGCTAAGGTCTTGGGCAAAACCTCTATCCATACCGGGTGAGACCACAGGAGAGGTTGAGGAGACAGAGGAACCACCAGCAGTAGAAAGGAATGCAACCCCCTGCATGGGAAGGGAGCAGTGTCTCTTCCCTTTGCTTATCCCTAAAGGAACAAGCGGGAAGGAGGGAGGAGAGGATATTCAAATGGCTGCTATTATGGCATATCGATATTTAAACATCGATACTATGACTCTATACAGTTTTCTCGTGACAAAGGCACCTGCACAGTACAATTTGCTGTGATTTTCTAGAGACGAAATTCAAATACCACTTATTTTGTTTGTGAAAGGAGGCTTGAGGCACGTATTGTTGAGACAGCTATTAATTAAGAGGATGGATCTGATTGCGTTCCTGAGTAATACTGTGTGACTGAAACTTAATTTGTGCTGGGGGAGGCAATTTACTGTGTCCAGCATGTTTAAAATAGCCAAGCAACTTCACTCATGGTTATTTAACAAGTAGAACTTCCCTCATGTGTTCTGCTGTATTACAAAGTCCTAACGTCATGCTAAAAATGGATCCAGCTGAATTTGCTCCAGAGTTACTCAGTCAAAAAAAATTTTCATCCATACAGTTACGTTTATCCCTGAAAGTTGTCTTGTAATTTCGCAGGCTATTTGTGCACAATTATTATCATTACTCCTGCACTCTTTTGGTAATAACTGTGATGCATTTCAGCTAAGGTATTGATTTAGGAAACATTATCGGGAAATATATCCTGAATCACACATGGCATTCTACTTTTGTCATTTCAGATGTTGGTACATCTCTGTATTTGTTTGCAGAAAAGAAAGCTCGATACTTAATGAATGCCTTGCCTGATGAACTAGCATTTAAACATTGGGCAGCATGAGACAAGAATCTTCATTATGTCTAAAGAGAGTCTAAGACTTTGCTGACAAATTAATCAATAAGTTCCAGATAGACTTTAGGTGTAAAATCTTTGAATGTTGAGTTTCCTCGTGAAGTTTTTAAGAAATACATTCTGCAACTTGGGCCCCATTGCTTGCGGATGGTGGTGGAGTCCAGTGACCGTGGCCGTCTTCCTCGAGATTGGAGACATGCAGAGGTGGTGGTGTTTCATAAGCCCAGTAGACCCTCAGAACAACAATCTTCCTACCGTCCCATTTCGCTTCTAAATCTGGAAGCCAAAATACTGGCCAAGGCATTAGCCAATCGCTTGCGGTTCCATATTACCACCGTAGTGCATCCCGATCAGGCTGGATTTATGCCTCAGCGGGCGACTAGACATAATATCTGCCATGCACAGGTGGCAGTGGCCGCTATCCGGGGGCTTGCCACACGGGCAGCGCTCCTCTTGGCAGATATGGATAGGGCATTCTAATCCCTAAGCTGGGTTTACCTCTTCGCGCTGTTACACCATTTGAATCTGGGTCTTTGCTTCGTGTCCTACAATGTCCCTACTCTACACTAATCTTACTGCAGCAGTACGCCTCATGGGCTCCACCTCCTCCACTTTTTCGCTTGGGAGGGGTACCCAGCAGGGATGCCAGTTGTCTCCCTATTTGTTTGCGCTAGCTGTCAAACCTTTGGCCGCGTGGGTGCGCATGGATGCGCAGGTGACCGGCCTCGAGAGGGCCCATGGCCTGTTGGATCGTATTGCCTCATATGCCGATGATGTTTTATTTTTTCTTCTGGATGTGGATTAGACACGGCCGCGGCTGCTTCGTATAATGCAGGTCTTCGGGGAGTCATCGGGACTCTACTTGAATCCCAGCAAGTCTATCCTGTGGTCCTTGGCTGATGCGTTAGGCTTAGGGGCCTGGGCTTCGTCGGTGCGGGTTGTTACCGGCGGGATGAAGTACCTCAGGGTTTTTCTATCGGATTTACCTGCCATGGTATGGGAGTGGTTCTTGGCTCCGGTCTGGAAGTGGGTACGAAACGACCTCAAGACATGGTTACATATGCCTCTGTCGATCTATGGCCGATCGGCCATCTTTAAGATGGTCTCGCTCCCCCGTTTGCTGTATCAGTTGCAGATTTACCCCTACCCGATTTCTCCTAAATGGTTTAGGCAGTTTAATGCGGACTTGGGCCAGATTTTATTGGTTGGAGGTGCGGCTAGAAATCGCCCTGCGGTCATGTTTCCTTACTGTGGTGTACTGGCGACCTCAGACATATTATCATATTACATGGCTTCCCACCTGCTTGCCTTGAATGAGTGGTGGTATGGGGATAGAGATGACCCTGCATATGCTGTGGAGCAGCGCTTTATGTGGGATCTCTCCCTCCATACGATTCTGTATTTTATTCATTTTTTTACTTTATTTTCAGATTTTTGCATAATAAAGGAATTGGCATTACAGTGCAATCTGCGGCAATGGCGGCATCAAATCACATGCAGAGAATAGCATCATATACAATGGACAGGTATAATCTTGTGGAGAAAAAACAAAACAAAGAAAGAAAAAATAAAATCACCATACGTTTGAAAATCAGGGGTGTACAGACAGTATGTAAACAATAATCACGCGGCATCATACAAGGCAATCTAATCAGGTACAATGTGCAATCGGAGTGAACGGAGGGCTGGTATCCAACTAAGATGATACAGTAAAGGGGGTGGTGATGAACAGAGTATTCCGAATTAATGCAGAACACTCCTACCCAGTCAACAGATCAGGGCTTGATCCATCACCGTTTTTTAGCTCACTGCACCATCCCAGTTCAGAACCTGGCTATATGCAATTTAGTCTGTCCCTGGCCCAGTGCATCATGGGAACAGGGCAGACCAAACTACCAAGCCAATTCTTTCACTGGAAAAGAAACAAGCTTCCGGGGACCGGTTTCTGGCATTACAGCCGTCTTCGGCCCGGCTTGCTTGAAAGCCGGGCCGAAGACGGCTGTAGTGCCAGAAACCGGTCCCCGGAAGCTTGTTTCCTTCCCAGTGTAAGAATTGGCTTTTGTAGTCTGGTCTGCCCTGTTCCCATGATGCACTGGGCCAGGGACAGACTAATTTGCATACAGCCAGGTTCTGAAACTGGGATGGTGCAATGAGCTAAAAAACGGTGTTGGATCTAGCCCTGATCTCTTGACTGGGTGAGAGTATTCTGCTTAATTCAGAGACTCTGTCCCACCACCCCTTGTTGTAAATATTTTTGTCCACCCTAAGCGTGGAAGGGTATACTCAGACATGAGTCCCTTGCTCATTGCACCATCAGGATTCAAGCAAGCCGGGCCGAAGACGGCTGTAATGACAGAAACCGATCCCCGGAAGCTTGTTTCCTTCCCAGTGTAAGAATTGGCTTTTGTAGTCTGGTCTGCCCTGTTCCCATGATGCACTGGGCCAGGGACAGACTAATTTGCATACAGCCAGGTTCTGAAACTGGGATGGTGCAATGAGCTAAAAAACGGTGTTGGATCTAGCCCTGATCTCTTGACTGGGTGAGAGTATTCTGCTTAATTCAGAGACTCTGTCCCTCACCACCCCTTGTTGTAAATATTTTTGTCCACCCTAAGCGTGGAAGGGTATACTTAGCCTGTCCTGTTTTCAGTTTCTATTTTCGGTAAATTCTGGTGGGGTTTTTTCAGTGTTTTCAATATCTTAAAAAACAGTTGTTATCAGTGGTTACACATTTTCACGCCACTAAAAACAACAGAAAAGTGTTTTTCCGGTGTTTATGGAACGTTTTGCTTTTATCATTGCTTGCTTTCTGCACTAAAAGAACATGGTATATAGACAGTGTACGTATAGTGTATATGAGGTCCAAAGAGATTTTTGCAAATTAATCTTATTGTAGTACACCATACAATACTTCTTCAGTGAGTCTTTGGTCATGTGCGCTCGCGCTTTCCTTCCCATGTAAACTTCAGCATTGGTAGCCCCTTGGGCTGAGAACCGTCAGCTAAGGGGCACAGTTGGGATGACTCTTTCTTTGATGCCACATAAAGCACAAAATGATAAATATTAGCATTTTAGTTCCTGTGCATAAGAAAACAGTGCACCAGAATGGACTAAAAAGTCAATAGCATCCCTCATTAAGGGGCCGATTAGGATTGCGGTGAATCCGCATCCTCCGGGCCGGCGGAAGCCACCGCCGGCCCGGAGGATGCAGATACACCGCTGCGGTGCCTACAAAGACCTCCTGCCAGATTAGGATGGCTGGGGGGTCATCGGCGGACGGGAAGACCGTCTGCCGCTTTTCCACCGCGGTCGCCTTCCGACCGTGGTGGAAAAGCTCTAATTTGGTGGCGGTGTCTATCAGACACTGCCAGCCATATTAGGATGGGGCAGAAAACATGCTTTTCCTCTGCGGCTTTTCCACCGTGGAAAAGCATGTGGTCTTTGGTGTGGTCTTTGCGGCGGGTGCTACTTAAAGCAGCACCTGCCGCAATGTAAAATATATGGGATGTGACCGCCAGGGTGGCAGTCACATCCTAATTCCCACGGAGGGACCACCGCTGCCCCTGCGGACGGTCCCTCCACCTCTGGGGTGGCAGACGGACGCAGGTCCGTCCGCCATCCTAATAGGCCCCTAACTCTGAATTGTAAAGATGCTTTCAGCATACCATCTAACAAGTGGCAAGGATCTCCTACAGGGAATCACTTCAGCTCGGGTATCAATTTTGACAGGTCATCACACAATTTTTTTATATACGTACCTGAATCACTACAAATATAAACAATATCACTCCAATCTTTGTTGAGCTTGGAAAGAACCTTTTTTGCAGAGCATAATAAGTGACACTGCGTTTCATGTTTTCCAAAAGTCTGGTGTCACGTTTTCACCACTATCCCAGATGCTTGGTGATATATATACTTGTCACTATACCTTCCATTTATTTTTTAAAGCCTGAGGTGTTGGCAATTCACCTACTATCAATACTGACCCACTAGAAACTATGGTCTGATGTATTAAGGGTTTTTACCCATTCTCTGTGGGTAAATGTGATGACACATATTAGGAAAGATTTTTATGAAACTAGCCATTTTATCTATCAGTGAAAGAATCAAATGCAGCCACAATATCAAATGTGAGTTTGATATGTCCTGATTCTCTACAGTTTATAAAATAATTAAACTAAACCTAAAACGTGAAACTAAACCCTGCATCTTTAGACCAAATGCCATAAAACTGAAAAAGTAAAAGGAAGAAGAAACAATATTTTAGTGGCATCCCTAAAGAACAAAACTCAAGCAGAATAATATTAGCCAGTCTTTCTTACTGCTAGCTTGTATAACAAATTTACATTTTATTGATCCCTTCAGTAAGAACAAAATGATTCTTTCACTTTCTTTTTCCTTTCTTTGAATGGCATTTAGTTTGTGGTTGTGCAGGTGTTTTTTCAGTGTTTATATGTTTTCACCGGTGAGGGCTATTTTTGTTTCAGTGGGGTTTTATCAGTTATTATAGGTTTAAACCTAAAACCCCACAGCCTAGGTATACTCAGACATGAGTCCCTTGCTCATTGCACCATCAGGATTCAAGCAAGCCGGGCCGAAGACGGCTGTAATGCCAGAAACCGGTCCCCGGAAGCTTGTTTCCTTCCCAGTGTAAGAATTGGCTTTTGTAGTCTGGTCTGCCCTGTTCCCATGATGCACTGGGCCAGGGACAGACTAATTTGCATACAGCCAGGTTCTGAAACTGGGATGGTGCAATGAGCTAAAAAACGGTGTTGGATCTAGCCCTGATCTCTTGACTGGGTGAGAGTATTCTGCTTAATTCAGAGACTCTGTCCCTCACCACCCCTTGTTGTAAATATTTTTGTCCACCCTAAGCGTGGAAGGGTATACTCAGACATGAGTCCCTTGCTCATTGCACCATCAGGATTCAAGCAAGCCGGGCCGAAGACGGCTGTAATGACAGAAACCGATCCCCGGAAGCTTGTTTCCTTCCCAGTGTAAGAATTGGCTTTTGTAGTCTGGTCTGCCCTGTTCCCATGATGCACTGGGCCAGGGACAGACTAATTTGCATACAGCCAGGTTCTGAAACTGGGATGGTGCAATGAGCTAAAAAACGGTGTTGGATCTAGCCCTGATCTCTTGACTGGGTGAGAGTATTCTGCTTAATTCAGAGACTCTGTCCCTCACCACCCCTTGTTGTAAATATTTTTGTCCACCCTAAGCGTGGAAGGGTATACTCAGACATGAGTCCCTTGCTCATTGCACCATCAGGATTCAAGCAAGCCGGGCCGAAGACGGCTGTAATGCCAGAAACCGGTCCCCGGAAGCTTGTTTCCTTCCCAGTGTAAGAATTGGCTTTTGTAGTCTGGTCTGCCCTGTTCCCATGATGCACTGGGCCAGGGACAGACTAATTTGCATACAGCCAGGTTCTGAAACTGGGATGGTGCAATGAGCTAAAAAACGGTGTTGGATCTAGCCCTGATCTCTTGACTGGGTGAGAGTATTCTGCTTAATTCAGAGACTCTGTCCCTCACCACCCCTTGTTGTAAATATTTTTGTCCACCCTAAGCGTGGAAGGGTATACTCAGACATGAGTCCCTTGCTCATTGCACCATCAGGATTCAAGCAAGCCGGGCCGAAGACGGCTGTAATGCCAGAAACCGGTCCCCGGAAGCTTGTTTCCTTCCCAGTGTAAGAATTGGCTTTTGTAGTCTGGTCTGCCCTGTTCCCATGATGCACTGGGCCAGGGACAGACTAATTTGCATACAGCCAGGTTCTGAAACTGGGATGGTGCAATGAGCTAAAAAACGGTGTTGGATCTAGCCCTGATCTCTTGACTGGGTGAGAGTATTCTGCTTAATTCAGAGACTCTGTCCCTCACCACCCCTTGTTGTAAATATTTTTGTCCACCCTAAGCGTGGAAGGGTATACTCAGACATGAGTCCCTTGCTCATTGCACCATCAGGATTCAAGCAAGCCGGGCTGAAGACGGCTGTAATGCCAGAAACCGGTCCCCGGAAGCTTGTTTCCTTCCCAGTGTAAGAATTGGCTTTTGTAGTCTGGTCTGCCCTGTTCCCATGATGCACTGGGCCAGGGACAGACTAATTTGCATACAGCCAGGTTCTGAAACTGGGATGGTGCAATGAGCTAAAAAACGGTGTTGGATCTAGCCCTGATCTCTTGACTGGGTGAGAGTATTCTGCTTAATTCAGAGACTCTGTCCCTCACCACCCCTTGTTGTAAATATTTTTGTCCACCCTAAGCGTGGAAGGGTATACTCAGACATGAGTCCCTTGCTCATTGCACCATCAGTATTCAAGCAAGCCGGGCCGAAGACGGCTGTAATGCCAGAAACCGGTCCCCGGAAGCTTGTTTCCTTCCCAGTGTAAGAATTGGCTTTTGTAGTCTGGTCTGCCCTGTTCCCATGATGCACTGGGCCAGGGACAGACTAATTTGCATACAGCCAGGTTCTGAAACTGGGATGGTGCAATGAGCTAAAAAACGGTGTTGGATCTAGCCCTGATCTCTTGACTGGGTGAGAGTATTCTGCTTAATTCAGAGACTCTGTCCCTCACCACCCCTTGTTGTAAATATTTTTGTCCACCCTAAGCGTGGAAGGGTATACTCAGACATGAGTCCCTTGCTCATTGCACCATCAGGATTCAAGCAAGCCGGGCCGAAGACGGCTGTAATGCCAGAAACCGGTCCCCGGAAGCTTGTTTCCTTCCCAGTGTAAGAATTGGCTTTTGTAGTCTGGTCTGCCCTGTTCCCATGATGCACTGGCCCAGGGACAGACTAATTTGCATACAGCCAGGTTCTGAAACTGGGATGGTGCAATGAGCTAAAAACCGGTGTTGGATCTAGCCCTGATCTCTTGACTGGGTGAGAGTATTCTGCTTAATTCAGAGACTCTGTCCCTCACAACCCCTTGTTGTAAATATTTTTGTCCACCCTAAGCGTGGAAGGGTATACTTAGACATGAGTCCCTTGCTCATTGCACCATCAGGATTCAAGCAAGCCGGGCCGAAGACGGCTGTAATGCCAGAAACCGGTCCCCGGAAGCTTGTTTCCTTCCCAGTGTAAGAATTGGCTTTTGTAGTCTGGTCTGCCCTGTTCCCATGATGCACTGGGCCAGGGACAGACTAATTTGCATACAGCCAGGTTCTGAAACTGGGATGGTGCAATGAGCTAACAAATGGTGTTGGATCTAGCCCTGATCTCTTGACTGGGAGAGAGTATTCTGCTTAATTCAGAGACTCTGTCCCTCACCACGCCTTGTTGTAAATATTTTTGTCCACCCTAAGCGTGGAAAGGTATACTCAGACATGAGTCCCTTGCTCATTGCACCATCAGGATTCAAGCAAGCCGGGCCGAAGACGGCTGTAATGCCAGAAACCGGTCCCCGGAAGCTTGTTTCCTTCCCAGTGTAAGAATTGGCTTTTATAGTCTGGTCTGCCCTGTTCCCATGATGCACTGGGCCAGGGACAGACTAATTTGCATACAGCCAGGTTCTGAAACTGGGATGGTGCAATGAGCTAAAAAACGGTGTTGGATCTAGCCCTGATCTCTTGACTGGGTGAGAGTATTCTGCTTAATTCAGAGACTCTGTCCCTCACCACCCCTTGTTGTAAATATTTTTGCCACCCTAAGCGTGGAAGGGTATACTCAGACATGAGTCCCTTGCTCATTGCACCATCAGGATTCAAGCAAGCCGGGCCGAAGACGGCTGTAATGCCAGAAACCGGTCCCCGGAAGCTTGTTTCCTTCCCAGTGTAAGAATTGGCTTTTGTAGTCTGGTCTGCCCTGTTCCCATGATGCACTGGGCCAGGGACAGACTAATTTGCATACAGCCAGGTTCTGAAACTGGGATGGTGCAATGAGCTAAAAAACGGTGTTGGATCTAGCCCTGATCTCTTGACTGGGTGAGAGTATTCTGCTTAATTCAGAGACTCTGTCCCTCACCACCCCTTGTTGTAAATATTTTTGTCCACCCTAAGCGTGGAAGGGTATACTCAGACATGAGTCCCTTGCTCATTGCACCATCAGGATTCAAGCAAGCCGGGCCGAAGACGGCTGTAATGCCAGAAACCGGTCCCCGGAAGCTTGTTTCCTTCCCAGTGTAAGATTTGGCTTTTGTAGTCTGGTCTGCCCTGTTCCCATGATGCACTGGGCCAGGGACAGACTAATTTGCATACAGCCAGGTTCTGAAACTGGGATGGTGCAATGAGCTAAAAAACGGTGTTGGATCTAGCCCTGATCTCTTGACTGGGTGAGAGTATTCTGCTTAATTCAGAGACTCTGTCCCTCACCACCCCTTGTTGTAAATATTTTTGTCCACCCTAAGCGTGGAAGGGTATACTCAGACATGAGTCCCTTGCTCATTGCACCATCAGGATTCAAGCAAGCCGGGCCGAAGACGGCAGTAATGCCAGAAACCGGTCCCCGGAAGCTTGTTTCCTTCCCAGTGTAAGAATTGGCTTTTGTAGTCTGGTCTGCCCTCTTCCCATGATGCACTGGGCCAGGGACAGACTAATTTGCATACAGCCAGGTTCTGAAACTGGGATGGTGCAATGAGCTAAAAAACGGTGTTGGATCTAGCCCTGATCTCTTGACTGGGTGAGAGTATTCTGCTTAATTCAGAGACTCTGTCCCTCACCACCCCTTGTTGTAAATATTTTTGTCCACCCTAAGCGTGGAAGGGTATACTCAGACATGAGGCCCTTGCTCATTGCACCATCAGGATTCAAGCAAGCTGGGCCGAAGACGGCTGTAATGCCAGAAACCGGTCCCCGGAAGCTTGTTTCCTTCCCAGTGTAAGAATTGGCTTTTGTAGTCTGGTCTGCCCTGTTATCATGATGCACTGGGCCAGGGACAGACTAATTTGCATACAGCCAGGTTCTGAAACTGGGATGGTGCAATGAGCTAAAAAACGGTGTTGGATCTAGCCCTGATCTCTTGACTGGGTGAGAGTATTCTGCTTAATTCAGAGACTCTGTCCCTCACCACCCCTTGTTGTAAATATTTTTGTCCACCCTAAGCGTGGAAGGGTATACTTAGACATGAGTCCCTTGCTCATTGCACCATCAGGATTCAAGCAAGCCGTGCCGAAGACGGCTGTAATGCCAGAAACCGGTCCCCGGAAGCTTGTTTCCTTCCCAGTGTACGAATTGGCTTTTGTAGTCTGGTCTGCCCTGTTCCCATGATGCACTGGGCCAGGGACAGACTAATTTGCATACAGCCAGGTTCTGAAACTGGGATAGTGCAATGAGCTAAAAAACGGTGTTGGATCTAGCCCTGATCTCTTGACTGGGTGAGAGTATTCTGCTTAATTCAGAGACTCTGTCCCTCACCACCCCTTGTTGTAAATATTTTTGTCCACCCTAAGCGTGGAAGGGTATACTCAGACATGAGTCCCTTGCTCATTGCACCATCAGGATTCAAGCAAGCCGGGCCGAAGACGGCTGTAATGCCAGAAACCGGTCCCCGGAAGCTTGTTTCCTTCCCAGTGTAAGAATTGGCTTTTGTAGTCTGGTCTGCCCTGTTCCCATGATGCACTGGGCCAGGGACAGACTAATTTGCATACAGCCAGGTTCTGAAACTGGGATGGTGCAATGAGCTAAAAAACGGTGTTGGATCTAGCCCTGATCTCTTGACTGGGTGAGAGTATTCTGCTTAATTCAGAGACTCTGTCCCTCACCACCCCTTGTTGTAAATATTTTTGTCCACCCTAAGCGTGGAAGGGTATACTCAGACATGAGTCCCTTGCTCATTGCACCATCAGGATTCAAGCAAGCCGGGCCGTAGACGGCTGTAATGCCAGAAACCGGTCCCCGGAAGCTTGTTTCCTTCCCAGTGTAAGAATTGGCTTTTGTAGTCTGGTCTGCCCTGTTATCATGATGCACTGGGCCAGGGACAGACTAATTTGCATACAGCCAGGTTCTGAAACTGGGATGGTGCAATGAGCTAAAAAACGGTGTTGGATCTAGCCCTGATCTCTTGACTGGGTGAGAGTATTCTGCTTAATTCAGAGACTCTGTCCCTCACCACCCCTTGTTGTAAATATTTTTGTCCACCCTAAGCGTGGAAGGGTATACTTAGACATGAGTCCCTTGCTCATTGCACCATCAGGATTCAAGCAAGCCGGGCCGAAGACGGCTGTAATGCCAGAAACCGGTCCCCGGAAGCTTGTTTCCTTCCCAGTGTAAGAATTGGCTTTTGTAGTCTGGTCTGCCCTGTTCCCATGATGCACTGGGCCAGGGACAGACTAATTTGCATACAGCCAGGTTCTGAAACTGGGATGGTGCAATGAGCTAAAAAATGGTGTTGGATCTAGCCCTGATCTCTTGACTGGGTGAGAGTATTCTGCTTAATTCAGAGACTCTGTCCCTCACCACCCCTTGTTGTAAATATTTTTGTCCACCCTAAGCGTGGAAGGGTATACTCAGACATGAGTCCCTTGCTCATTGCACCATCAGGATTCAAGCAAGCCGGGCCGAAGACGGCTGTAATGCCAGAAACCGGTCCCCGGAAGCTTGTTTCCTTCCCAGTGTAAGAATTGGCTTTTATAGTCTGGTCTGCCCTGTTCCCATGATGCACTGGGCCAGGGACAGACTAATTTGCATACAGCCAGGTTCTGAAACTGGGATGGTGCAATGAGCTAAAAAACGGTGTTGGATCTAGCCCTGATCTCTTGACTGGGTGAGAGTATTCTGCTTAATTCAGAGACTCTGTCCCTCACCACCCCTTGTTGTAAATATTTTTGCCACCCTAAGCGTGGAAGGGTATACTCAGACATGAGTCCCTTGCTCATTGCACCATCAGGATTCAAGCAAGCCGGGCCGAAGACGGCTGTAATGCCAGAAACCGGTCCCCGGAAGCTTGTTTCCTTCCCAGTGTAAGAATTGGCTTTTGTAGTCTGGTCTGCCCTGTTCCCATGATGCACTGGGCCAGGGACAGACTAATTTGCATACAGCCAGGTTCTGAAACTGGGATGGTGCAATGAGCTAAAAAACGGTGTTGGATCTAGCCCTGATCTCTTGACTGGGTGAGAGTATTCTGCTTAATTCAGAGACTCTGTCCCTCACCACCCCTTGTTGTAAATATTTTTGTCCACCCTAAGCGTGGAAGGGTATACTCAGACATGAGTCCCTTGCTCATTGCACCATCAGGATTCAAGCAAGCCGGGCCGAAGACGGCTGTAATGCCAGAAACCGGTCCCCGGAAGCTTGTTTCCTTCCCAGTGTAAGAATTGGCTTTTGTAGTCTGGTCTGCCCTGTTCCCATGATGCACTGGCCCAGGGACAGACTAATTTGCATACAGCCAGGTTCTGAAACTGGGATGGTGCAATGAGCTAAAAAACGGTGTTGGATCTAGCCCTGATCTCTTGACTGGGTGAGAGTATTCTGCTTAATTCAGAGACTCTGTCCCTCACCACCCCTTGTTGTAAATATTTTTGTCCACCCTAAGCGTGGAAGGGTATACTCAGGCATGAGTCCCTTGCTCATTGCACCATCAGGATTCAAGCAAGCCGGGCCGAAGACGGCTGTAATGCCAGAAACCGGTCCCCGGAAGCTTGTTTCCTTCCCAGTGTAAGAATTGGCTTTTGTAGTCTGGTCTGCCCTGTTCCCATGATGCACTGGGCCAGGGACAGACTAATTTGCATACAGCCAGGTTCTGAAACTGGGATGGTGCAATGAGCTAAAAAACGGTGTTGGATCTAGCCCTGATCTCTTGACTGGGTGAGAGTATTCTGCTTAATTCAGAGACTCTGTCCCTCACCACCCCTTGTTGTAAATATTTTTGTCCACCCTAAGCGTGGAAGGGTATACTCAGACATGAGTCCCTTGCTCATTGCACCATCAGGATTCAAGCAAGCCGGGCCGAAGACGGCTGTAATGCCAGAAACCGGTCCCCGGAAGCTTGTTTCCTTCCCAGTGTAAGAATTGGCTTTTGTAGTCTGGTCTGCCCTGTTCCCATGATGCACTGGGCCAGGGACAGACTAATTTGCATACAGCCAGGTTCTGAAACTGGGATGGTGCAATGAGCTAAAAAACGGTGTTGGATCTAGCCCTGATCTCTTGACTGGGTGAGAGTATTCTGCTTAATTCAGAGACTCTGTCCCTCACCACCCCTTGTTGTAAATATTTTTGTCCACCCTAAGCGTGGAAGGGTATACTCAGACATGAGTCCCTTGCTCATTGCACCATCAGGATTCAAGCAAGCCGGGCCGAAGACGGCTGTAATGCCAGAAACCGGTCCCCGGAAGCTTGTTTCCTTCCCAGTGTAAGAATTGGCTTTTGTAGTCTGGTCTGCCCTGTTCCCATGATGCACTGGGCCAGGGACAGACTAATTTGCATACAGCCAGGTTCTGAAACTGGGATGGTGCAATGAGCTAAAAAACGGTGTTGGATCTAGCCCTGATCTCTTGACTGGGTGAGAGTATTCTGCTTAATTCAGAGACTCTGTCCCTCACCACCCCTTGTTGTAAATATTTTTGTCCACCCTAAGCGTGGAAGGGTATACTCAGACATGAGTCCCTTGCTCATTGCACCATCAGGATTCAAGCAAGCCGGGCCGAAGACGGCTGTAATGCCAGAAACCGGTCCCCGGAGGCTTGTTTCCTTCCCAGTGTAAGAATTGGCTTTTGTAGTCTGGTCTGCCCTGTTCCCATGATGCACTGGGCCAGGGACAGACTAATTTGCATACAGCCAGGTTCTGAAACTGGGATGGTGCAATGAGCTAAAAAACGGTGTTGGATCTAGCCCTGATCTCTTGACTGGGTGAGAGTATTCTGCTTAATTCAGAGACTCTGTCCCTCACCACCCCTTGTTGTAAATATTTTTGTCCACCCTAAGCGTGGAAGGGTATACTCAGACATGAGTCCCTTGCTCATTGCACCATCAGGATTCAAGCAAGCCGGGCCGAAGACGGCTGTAATGCCAGAAACCGGTCCCCGGAAGCTTGTTTCCTTCCCAGTGTAAGAATTGGCTTTTGTAGTCTGGTCTGCCCTGTTCCCATGATGCACTGGGCCAGGGACAGACTAATTTGCATACAGCCAGGTTCTGAAACTGGGATGGTGCAATGAACTAAAAAACGGTGTTGGATCTAGCCCTGATCTCTTGACTGGGTGAGAGTATTCTGCTTAATTCAGAGACTCTGTCCCTCACCACCCCTTGTTGTAAATATTTTTGTCCACCCTAAGCGTGGAAGGGTATACTCAGGCATGAGTCCCTTGCTCATTGCACCATCAGGATTCAAGCAAGCCGGGCCGAAGACGGCTGTAATGCCAGAAACCGGTCCCCGGAAGCTTGTTTCCTTCCCAGTGTAAGAATTGGCTTTTGTAGTCTGGTCTGCCCTGTTCCCATGATGCACTGGGCCAGGGACAGACTAATTTGCATACAGCCAGGTTCTGAAACTGGGATGGTGCAATGAGCTAAAAAACGGTGTTGGATCTAGCCCTGATCTCTTGACTGGGTGAGAGTATTCTGCTTAATTCAGAGACTCTGTCCCTCACCACCCCTTGTTGTAAATATTTTTGTCCACCCTAAGCGTGGAAGGGTATACTCAGACATGAGTCCCTTGCTCATTGCACCATCAGGATTCAAGCAAGCCGGGCCGAAGACGGCTGTAATGCCAGAAACCGGTCCCCAAAAGCTTGTTTCCTTCCCAGTGTAAGAATTGGCTTTTGTAGTCTGGTCTGCCCTGTTCCCATGATGCACTGGGCCAGGGACAGACTAATTTGCATACAGCATGGTTCTGAAACTGGGGATGGTGCAATGAGCTAAAAAACGGTGTTGGATCTAGCCCTGATCTCTTGACTGGTGAGAGTATTCTGCTTAATTCAGAGACTCTGTCCCTCACCACCCCTTGTTGTAAATATTTTTGTCCACCCTAAGCGTGGAAGGGTATACTCAGGCATGAGTCCCTTGCTCATTGCACCATCAGGATTCAAGCAAGCCGGGCCGAAGACGGCTGTAATGCCAGAAACCGGTCCCCGGAAGCTTGTTTCCTTCCCAGTGTAAGAATTGGCTTTTGTAGTCTGGTCTGCCCTGTTCCCATGATGCACTGGGCCAGGGACAGACTAATTTGCATACAGCCAGGTTCTGAAACTGGGATGGTGCAATGAGCTAAAAAACGGTGTTGGATCTAGCCCTGATCTCTTGACTGGGTGAGAGTATTCTGCTTAATTCAGAGACTCTGTCCCTCACCACCCCTTGTTGTAAATATTTTTGTCCACCCTAAGCGTGGAAGGGTATACTCAGACATGAGTCCCTTGCTCATTGCACCATCAGGATTCAAGCAAGCCGGGCCGAAGACGGCTGTAATGCCAGAAACCGGTCCCCGGAAGCTTGTTTCCTTCCCAGTGTAAGAATTGGCTTATGTAGTCTGGTCTGCCCTCTTCCCATGATGCACTGGGCCAGGGACAGACTAATTTGCATACAGCCAGGTTCTGAAGCTGGGATGGTGCAATGAGCTAAAAAACGGTGTTGGATCTAGCCCTGATCTCTTGACTGGGTGAGAGTATTCTGCTTAATTCAGAGACTCTGTCCCTCACCACCCCTTGTTGTAAATATTTTTGTCCACCCTAAGCGTGGAAGGGTATACTCAGACATGAGTCCCTTGCTCATTGCACCATCAGGATTCAAGCAAGCCGGGCCGAAGACGGCTGTAATGCCAGAAACCGGTCCCCGGAAGCTTGTTTCCTTCCCAGTGTAAGAATTGGCTTTTGTAGTCTGGTCTGCCCTGTTCCCATGATGCACTGGGCCAGGGACAGACTAATTTGCATACAGCCAGGTTCTGAAACTGGGATGGTGCAATGAGCTAAAAAACGGTGTTGGATCTAGCCCTGATCTCTTGACTGGGTGAGAGTATTCTGCTTAATTCAGAGACTCTGTCCCTCACCACCCCTTGTTGTAAATATTTTTGTCCACCCTAAGCGTGGAAGGGTATACTCAGGCATGAGTCCCTTGCTCATTGCACCATCAGGATTCAAGCAAGCCGGGCCGAAGACGGCTGTAATGCCAGAAACCGGTCCCCGGAAGCTTGTTTCCTTCCCAGTGTAAGAATTGGCTTTTGTAGTCTGGTCTGGTCTGCCCTGTTCCCATGATGCACTGGGCCAGGGACAGACTAATTTGCATACAGCCAGGTTCTGAAACTGGGATGGTGCAATGAGCTAAAAAACGGTGTTGGATCTAGCCCTGATCTCTTGACTGGGTGAGAGTATTCTGCTTAATTCAGAGACTCTGTCCCTCACCACCCCTTGTTGTAAATATTTTTGTCCACCCTAAGCGTGGAAGGGTATACTCAGACATGAGTCCCTTGCTCATTGCACCATCAGGATTCAAGCAAGCCGGGCCGAAGACGGCTGTAATGCCAGAAACCGGTCCCCGGAAGCTTGTTTCCTTCCCAGTGTAAGAATTGGCTTTTGTAGTCTGGTCTGCCCTGTTCCCATGATGCACTGGGCCAGGGACAGACTAATTTGCATACAGCCAGGTTCTGAAACTGGGATGGTGCAATGAGCTAAAAAACGGTGTTGGATCTAGCCCTGATCTCTTGACTGGGTGAGAGTATTCTGCTTAATTCAGAGACTCTGTCCCTCACCACCCCTTGTTGTAAATATTTTTGTCCACCCTAAGCGTGGAAGGGTATACTCAGACATGAGTCCCTTGCTCATTGCACCATCAGGATTCAAGCAAGCCGGGCCGAAGACGGCTGTAATGCCAGAAACCGGTCCCCGGAAGCTTGTTTCCTTCCCAGTGTAAGAATTGGCTTTTGTAGTCTGGTCTGCCCTGTTCCCATGATGCACTGGGCCAGGGACAGACTAATTTGCATACAGCCAGGTTCTGAAACTGGGATGGTGCAATGAGCTAAAAAACGGTGTTGGATCTAGCCCTGATCTCTTGACTGGGTGAGAGTATTCTGCTTAATTCAGAGACTCTGTCCCTCACCACCCCTTGTTGTAAATATTTTTGTCCACCCTAAGCGTGGAAGGGTATACTCAGACATGAGTCCCTTGCTCATTGCACCATCAGGATTCAAGCAAGCCGGGCCGAAGACGGCTGTAATGCCAGAAACCGGTCCCCGGAAGCTTGTTTCCTTCCCAGTGTAAGAATTGGCTTTTGTAGTCTGGTCTGCCCTGTTCCCATGATGCACTGGGCCAGGGACAGACTAATTTGCATACAGCCAGGTTCTGAAACTGGGATGGTGCAATGAGCTAAAAAACGGTGTTGGATCTAGCCCTGATCTCTTGACTGGGTGAGAGTATTCTGCTTAATTCAGAGACTCTGTCCCTCACCACCCCTTGTTGTAAATATTTTTGTCCACCCTAAGCGTGGAAGGGTATACTCAGACATGAGTCCCTTGCTCATTGCACCATCAGGATTCAAGCAAGCCGGGCCGAAGACGGCTGTAATGCCAGAAACCGGTCCCCGGAGGCTTGTTTCCTTCCCAGTGTAAGAATTGGCTTTTGTAGTCTGGTCTGCCCTGTTCCCATGATGCACTGGGCCAGGGACAGACTAATTTGCATACAGCCAGGTTCTGAAACTGGGATGGTGCAATGAGCTAAAAAACGGTGTTGGATCTAGCCCTGATCTCTTGACTGGGTGAGAGTATTCTGCTTAATTCAGAGACTCTGTCCCTCACCACCCCTTGTTGTAAATATTTTTGTCCACCCTAAGCGTGGAAGGGTATACTCAGACATGAGTCCCTTGCTCATTGCACCATCAGGATTCAAGCAAGCCGGGCCGAAGACGGCTGTAATGCCAGAAACCGGTCCCCGGAAGCTTGTTTCCTTCCCAGTGTAAGAATTGGCTTTTGTAGTCTGGTCTGCCCTGTTCCCATGATGCACTGGGCCAGGGACAGACTAATTTGCATACAGCCAGGTTCTGAAACTGGGATGGTGCAATGAGCTAAAAAACGGTGTTGGATCTAGCCCTGATCTCTTGACTGGGTGAGAGTATTCTGCTTAATTCAGAGACTCTGTCCCTCACCACCCCTTGTTGTAAATATTTTTGTCCACCCTAAGCGTGGAAGGGTATACTCAGGCATGAGTCCCTTGCTCATTGCACCATCAGGATTCAAGCAAGCCGGGCCGAAGACGGCTGTAATGCCAGAAACCGGTCCCCGGAAGCTTGTTTCCTTCCCAGTGTAAGAATTGGCTTTTGTAGTCTGGTCTGCCCTGTTCCCATGATGCACTGGGCCAGGGACAGACTAATTTGCATACAGCCAGGTTCTGAAACTGGGATGGTGCAATGAGCTAAAAAACGGTGTTGGATCTAGCCCTGATCTCTTGACTGGGTGAGAGTATTCTGCTTAATTCAGAGACTCTGTCCCTCACCACCCCTTGTTGTAAATATTTTTGTCCACCCTAAGCGTGGAAGGGTATACTCAGACATGAGTCCCTTGCTCATTGCACCATCAGGATTCAAGCAAGCCGGGCCGAAGACGGCTGTAATGCCAGAAACCGGTCCCCGGAGGCTTGTTTCCTTCCCAGTGTAAGAATTGGCTTTTGTAGTCTGGTCTGCCCTGTTCCCATGATGCACTGGGCCAGGGACAGACTAATTTGCATACAGCCAGGTTCTGAAACTGGGATGGTGCAATGAGCTAAAAAACGGTGTTGGATCTAGCCCTGATCTCTTGACTGGGTGAGAGTATTCTGCTTAATTCAGAGACTCTGTCCCTCACCACCCCTTGTTGTAAATATTTTTGTCCACCCTAAGCGTGGAAGGGTATACTCAGACATGAGTCCCTTGCTCATTGCACCATCAGGATTCAAGCAAGCCGGGCCGAAGACGGCTGTAATGCCAGAAACCGGTCCCCGGAAGCTTGTTTCCTTCCCAGTGTAAGAATTGGCTTTTGTAGTCTGGTCTGCCCTGTTCCCATGATGCACTGGGCCAGGGACAGACTAATTTGCATACAGCCAGGTTCTGAAACTGGGATGGTGCAATGAGCTAAAAAACGGTGTTGGATCTAGCCCTGATCTCTTGACTGGGTGAGAGTATTCTGCTTAATTCAGAGACTCTGTCCCTCACCACCCCTTGTTGTAAATATTTTTGTCCACCCTAAGCGTGGAAGGGTATACTCAGGCATGAGTCCCTTGCTCATTGCACCATCAGGATTCAAGCAAGCCGGGCCGAAGACGGCTGTAATGCCAGAAACCGGTCCCCGGAAGCTTGTTTCCTTCCCAGTGTAAGAATTGGCTTTTGTAGTCTGGTCTGCCCTGTTCCCATGATGCACTGGGCCAGGGACAGACTAATTTGCATACAGCCAGGTTCTGAAACTGGGATGGTGCAATGAGCTAAAAAACGGTGTTGGATCTAGCCCTGATCTCTTGACTGGGTGAGAGTATTCTGCTTAATTCAGAGACTCTGTCCCTCACCACCCCTTGTTGTAAATATTTTTGTCCACCCTAAGCGTGGAAGGGTATACTCAGACATGAGTCCCTTGCTCATTGCACCATCAGGATTCAAGCAAGCCGGGCCGAAGACGGCTGTAATGCCAGAAACTGGTCCCCGGAAGCTTGTTTCCTTCCCAGTGTAAGAATTGGCTTTTGTAGTCTGGTCTGCCCTGTTCCCATGATGCACTGGGCCAGGGACAGACTAATTTGCATACAGCCAGGTTCTGAAACTGGGATGGTGCAATGAGCTAAAAAACGGTGTTGGATCTAGCCCTGATCTCTTGACTGGGTGAGAGTATTCTGCTTAATTCAGAGACTCTGTCCCTCACCACCCCTTGTTGTAAATATTTTTGTCCACCCTAAGCGTGGAAGGGTATACTCAGACATGAGTCCCTTGCTCATTGCACCATCAGGATTCAAGCAAGCTGGGCCGAAGACGGCTGTAAAGCCAGAAACCGGTCCCCGGAAGCTTGTTTCCTTCCCAGTGTAAGAATTGGCTTTTGTAGTCTGGTCTGCCCTGTTCCCATGATGCACTGGGCCAGGGACAGACTAATTTGCATACAGCCAGGTTCTGAAACTGGGATGGTGCAATGAGCTAAAAAACGGTGTTGGATCTAGCCCTGATCTCTTGACTGGGTGAGAGTATTCTGCTTAATTCAGAGACTCTGTCCCTCACCACCCCTTGTTGTAAATATTTTTGTCCACCCTAAGCGTGGAAGGGTATACTCAGACATGAGTCCCTTGCTCATTGCACCATCAGGATTCAAGCAAGCCGGGCCGAAGACGGCTGTAATGCCAGAAACCGGTCCCCGGAAGCTTGTTTCCTTCCCAGTGTAAGAATTGGCTTTTGTAGTCTGGTCTGCCCTGTTCCCATGATGCACTGGGCCAGGGACAGACTAATTTGCATACAGCCAGGTTCTGAAACTGGGATGGTGCAATGAGCTAAAAAACGGTGTTGGATCTAGCCCTGATCTCTTGACTGGGTGAGAGTATTCTGCTTAATTCAGAGACTCTGTCCCTCACCACCCCTTGTTGTAAATATATGGTATCCAACTAAGGGCAGGTGATCAACCAATACCCTCAGGTGTAATGCCGCTCAACGCTGGTGTGTCGTGTTCAGTTCTCTTTCTGTCAATGTAGTCCCGATACGGTCCCCAGATATTTACAGGGCGGGAGGCACTGGGTATCGAGGTGGAATAATCTTCGCAATTAACATTACAGTAAGCGAAGTTATGAAGCCAGGCCTGAAAAGAGGGGGCTCTCTTGCTACCCCATAGTAGAGCAATTTCGTGCTTGTCCAGCAGGAAACCCAGAGCCGTCAACTTCCTGACCTTTTTGGGGAAGTTCGCAACGTAACCTAACAGCGCGCCCTCTGGGGTGGGCTGCAGCTGCATGGACAGAATGTCTCCCAGGGTGGCGTGAACTAGTAACCAATACTGGTGTATCTTGGGGCAGGTCCAGGCAAGTTGGGCAAAGTCGGCAAAGGGAGACAAGCATTTTGGACAGTGATGAGGCCAATTGGGATCAATTCTGTGAGAGCGGGCAGGGGTGTAATATATCCTACGAAGAAATGTCAAATGTAGCAACGTGTGCCTAGTGTTTAATAAAACCTCCTCGGTTGCCCTATAACACCATTCCCATTTGTCGTCAGTGATAGGCTTACCGAAATCCTCCTCCCAAGCCGCACGCACCCTAACGTCAGATATAGGCCTGGACATTCCGCAATGTTTGTAGAGTTTGGAGACCAAGTGCGCTCCAGTGGAGCTTTGTATCAGCAGTGTCAACAGAGGAGCAGGGTCGGGGGCAGCAGGAAATTAAGAGAAAGTGGCACAAAGCATGTAGTGGACCCGCTTCATGACAAAAGTATCCATAAAAGTACGATCCGCAAATCGGGCCTCCACGGTCACAGAGAAAGCATGACCGTCAGGAAACAGATCACCCACTGTATGAATGTGAAATTTTTCCAGAGTTCGCTGGACTAGAACTTTGCCGGTGATGGGAAACAAAGAAGGATTGGGCAGGGGTAATTCAGGATAATAAAGTAGGTCGAGTCTGAGCAGCCTTCGCAGCTGGACCCATGCCCAACACGTGGTGGAAACCGTCTGAATGTCCTGGCGATCCCGTGGGTAGGATATGGGACAGGAGAAGTGGGTGCACCAAGTCGGCCTCTGGTTTAGCATACGGAATGCGAGCGTCGGGGTGAAACCACACTTGTGCATAACAGCATTGTGCTATGAGATAATACAAATGAAAATCAGGAACCCCAAAGCCTCCCCTCTAATACGGTAAAGTCAAGGTCCACCAACAAACTCGGTCGGTTTATCCGCCCAGACAAGACGTAGTAGCAATGAGCGCAATTGCTTAAAGAAGGTTTTGGTAAGGGGTGTGGGAACATTATTAAAAATATATAAAAAATGGGGGAGCACAACCATTTTGATTATGGCAACTCTACCCGCCATCGATAGGGGCAGGCGTAGCCACTTCGTAATTTTGGGCTCCAGGGACCCACCGGCTCTGCCGTAATTCAGTCTGATAATTGTGGCGGTATCAAGGTGGACATAAACCCCAAGATATTTAACGGCGTCAGTGTACCATTCAAGCGTGAACTCACAAGGCCTGGTGGTAGTGCCAGTCGTGAGCGGCAAAATTACCGATGTATGCCAGTTAATGCTGAGCCCGGAGAATTTGCCAAACATATAATTTCTAATATCAAGGGTTCCAAGTTCAGATGAGGCATTCTAACATACAAAATAGTATCGTCTGCACAGAGCGAAACTAATAGGGGGCCAGTACGAAACTAGAGACCGAGGTGTAAGTGTTTTTCCTGGAAATTACAGACTAAAGGGTCCATTGCAAGAATGAACGATAATGGAAACAAAGAACAGCCCTGTCTAGTACCGCGAGATAAGGTGAAAAGTTCGGAGAGCGTACCATTTAAGCGCAACCTGGCGGTAGGCTTAGTGTATAGAAGCTCCACCGTGGAAACAAAGCATTCTGGCATGCCATGCGTCGCATCACTGACAAAAAAAAGGGCCATTCGAGTGAATCAAACGCTTTTTCAGCATCTAGTAGGACAGCAGCCGCTGGTGTGGCAGGGTCGATCCTGTGTAATACCGTAAATAAAGTGCGGAGATTTAGGTAGGTGGACCTATGGGGGACAAAACCAGACTGAGCCGGAGCAATAATGGATTCCATGAGTAGTGACAGTCGTATTGCAATGACCTTGGCCAGAATTTTATAATCAGTGTTTAACAATGATAATGGCTTGTAAGAGCTTCACAGTGTGGGGTCTCTTCCCGGCTTAGGAAGGAGAATAATGACCGCTTCTCTAAACGTTGGGGGGAGAGTACCGGACTCTAGCGATTCCGCGTAGACCTCAACCAGTTTCGGGACTAAAATATCTTTGTAGGACTTATAGAAATCGGCCGAGAAGCCGTCCAGCCCAGGCACAGAGGAGTCCCGAAGAGCGTCTATGGCTTCAATGATGCTGTCTTGGGAAATTGGAACGGACAGGAAATCCTGCATATATTTTTCTAAATACACTAATGCAATTTTGGATAAATATTGCCCTTGCTCTCGGAGGTGTATAACGTTTTGTAGTAGGAGAGAAAATGCTTGCAGATCTCTGGGGTAGAATGGAGCAAGTTGTCATGTGGCCCAATCACTTCTGTGATGTAGGCAGAATCGCACGGGGGTGCAGGGTTTGTAACAGTACCCTTCCCGGTCTCTCACCTTCACCATAGTGTCGCGCAGAACATTGTTTGCTAAGAAATAACAGCTCGCGATCAGCTGCTTCTCTAAATTCAAGCATGCGGGCCAGGTGCTGGGCCTCACCCGAGGCGGAGGCCAAGAGTAGTAATTCCCGGTCCAATGCAGCGATGCTCTTCTCAATTTGACCCAAAGTCGAACTAAGATCCCGCAGGACCCCGGCGTGTTTGGCAATACAGACTCCTCTGAAATAGGCTTTGAAGCCTTCCCAGAGGACCGTCTAACTGCCGAACGTCGCCGTATTTAGTTCAAAATATTCTTCAATTGCCAATCGAACCTCTTCACAGAAGACTTGATCTAACAATGCGTGTCCGGGAAATCGCCACTGCCGCTCATAACCACCCGGTCTAGGGATTTTCAGGCGGAGAATAACAGGAGAGTGATCTGAAAGTGTGCGGGGAAGGGTAAGCAAATCGCCCAACCAGCCTGCACCCCGGGAGAAACCAGCCAATAATCTATACTTGTCCATGTATTGTGGAGCCCTGAATAGTGTGTAAAGTTCGGAAGGGAAGGGCTAAGGCGACGCTCGACACCTATCAAAGAAAAATTAGAGCATATGTCCCTAAGGCCTGTCGGGCACGAGGTTTGGTGTCAGGGGCAATGGAAGTGCTGTCTCTAAACAGATCCAATAGCAAATTGAAATCCCAACCTAATATCAAGAGCCCGGGATCAAGGGACAGGAGCCGGACCTGAAGGTCATGGAAAAAGGATGGCGAATCAGGGTTAGGGCCATAAATTCCTACAAAAGTAATATTGTGCCCCATTAATGAGCCAGTAACGAATAATGTGTCCATCAGGATCAACCACTGTTTTGTGCAGTGCAAAAGGGATCCGCTTGTGTAGCAATATCACCACCCCCCTGGCATACGACTACAATTGGAGAAGTATCTATGGGTGCCCCAGCTCAGAGCTATGGAAGCGTGTCCGGTACCTGACAGATGTTTCTCCTGAAGAAACACGATGTCAGCGTGGTGTCTAGCGACATAATTGAGGACCTGTCTTTGCTTCCTAGTATCGTTTAACCCCCTGACATTCCACGACATCATTGAAAGCCCGGAAGGGCTGTTGTCCTAGCTTAGCCATAGTGGAGGTGGTACCCCTCTTGCACTGCAATGCACATCCAACGTTCGCCGTAAACTCACACTTTGACCAATAAACCAGCAAAAATCATAAGAACAAAACAACCATCCCCCCTCCACCCACCACCCAGCCTCCCGAACCACAGAAGAGGCAAACCCTTCCCCAGTAAATGAAATGCTTGTGCAATGAACAGAGTATACTCCTTTCAAGAACCAAACAAGCACATAGCAGGACGGAAATATTAACAGAGAACAATGTGGTATACACTATAGGGCGTGACAACGCCACGCCGGTCGGGCAGTAGAAAAATCATGATCATATATAGGAGAAGCAAACATAAGGAATAAATGAGCATGAATACAGTGCAGCAGAAATGAACAAATCAAAAATAAGAGCAGTTAGCCAGTCCCCGGCTGGGAGAAAAGTTCGACACTGTCCTGCGAGGCACACAGGGATGTGGAGGACGGGTGTGGCACCACCGGAGACCCAGAACGATTTTTCCTATAAGTCTGGCAAAATTCCTGCGCCTCCGTTGGAGTGTCAAATATACGATGCTTACCGTCCACGTCAACCCTCAATCTGGCGGGGTATAACTTCCCATACCTGAGTCCCAAATTTTTCAGAGCGGCCTTGACTCCTTGATACTTGCACCTTGCCTCCTGAACCATGATGGTAAAATCTGGGAAGAATGCCAGCATGTTGCCTTGCCATTGGACGTCGCCCATGTCGCAGGCCGATCTCAAAGCAGAGTCTCTATCCCTGAAGTTCATAAGCCTAGCAATGATGGGCCTCGAGGGGAGGCCCGGCCGAAGTTGAGGACCAAGTGATCTGTGAGCGCGCTCGACCACAAATCCCTGTGTAAAGGTCTCCTTGCCAAACAATTCAATAAGCAGCTGCTCAACGAAGGTGTCCATACGCCCAGTGGCCGTCGTCAACGGCATGCCAATTATGCGGACATTATTCCGGCGACTGCGAGCTTCTAAATCTTCATTTTTGATAGCTACTTCTTTGAGAATCTTCTCCATTCTGCCAGCCGTTTCAGGGAGGTTGACGCGCCGTCTTCGATGTCTGATACCCTCGCCTCCACGACGTCCAGTCGTCGGTAATGCACTTGAATCTTGGTACCCATGTCCGCCAGTTTTTTGTCCAAGTCGTCGAACCGACCATCCTGCCTGCATCTCAGCCAGCATGGCGGTAGCCAGGGAGGAGGAGTCGCCGGAGTCAACTTCACCCGCAGCCCCATCAGGCAGTTCTGGGGGAACCTCCGAAGCAGGCCCAGCAGCCCTATCAAACTACAGCTTGCTCTGCTTAGGGTCCATCTTCCCCATCATGAGCGGGGGAGAGCAGGGCGCTGGTGACAAGTGAACCGGACAGTGGCCCCTCAGAGGTCAGGGCAGCAAGATGAGGGGTGGGCACGTGAATGGTGCACAGTGGGATCGCAAAATGGGGAGCTCCGACTACCCCAACACAACTCCAGCAGCAGAGTCACAAGGTTAAATAGTAGCAGCCCCCCCCCGCAAGATGGAATCACAGCGGGTCTTCAGAACACGCTGGGCGTATCCTCAGGGAAACCACAGACCATCAGGCCCCAAACACCTGGATAGGGCGCTCGGTGCAATGTAGGGAGTGCTGTGCGCACTGAAATTGCGTAGGCGATTGAACAGGAATGGAATACAGGGTTCCGGAGCTCTTCCACAGGAACCGAAGTTAGCAAGCAGCATCAGGTGTCGACATAATGTTAAAGGTCCAAAGCCAGCCGTAGCGCCAGAATCACAGCGCCAGGGTAGATGGGGGGCCAGGCGGCACAATCATGTGTCATATCAGCCCGTCCAGAGTGGGCCGATTAGCAGTGGAGGAGGTCGGGGGGAGCAAGTGCACTCAGCGGGACCCGGAGCCACCGCTGCCTCAAAGATGTGAGCCGGGGCCCTCCCCACTAGCCCACCACTCTCCCCGCCAGGAACAGCATTTGAGGCCCCGGCGCGAACACAACCATAATGCCTCAGGAGCTTCGCACCGAGATCGGGGTCTGACAGGCCAACAGCAGGGGGGACGGGGGGAGGACCCGCATCGAGGAGCGTGGGGGGAGCGTCAGGCAGCACCAATAACCCGCCGAGACAGCCACTCACCACACCCGCCAGAGTGGAGCCATCTGCCGGTGGAAGCAGGCAGCCACACCAGGACAATGCGCAGGTCTTCCGAGCAACGAACACGGGAGCCTCAGGCGGTCGCGTTAGCTGCCGGCACGATCTCCAACCCGTCCGGGGACCTCTGGGCGATGTTTTCTGGCATTCTGATGCTCCTACATAGGGCTAATGTAGAAATGAAAAGCCCGATCGGAGGAGCTTCAATCGGATGCGGCCATCTTGGTTGCCTCCGTGGCCACGCCCACACGATTCTCTATTTAAAACCCATGCGTAGATCCCTGCCACCGGCAACACAGGTGGTTTTTCAACTCTGGTGACAAGCCTTGCGGGGGATGGGGTGGTGGAATACACTGACCCGGGAAACCCCCCTATGGAACAATGGTCGCCTGCCGCAATTAGCCACGCTGTCTGGGTTCCGTGGATGGGATAACATTGTTATCTCTACCCTGGGGAATGTCATGCGGGGGTGACTCTGAGATCCTTTCAAGACCTACAGAGGGATTTTCTGATACCAAAAACTCAATTCTATAAATATTTACAGTTTTGGCACGCCCTTTCCCCTAGCTTAGAGGGCCTGGAGACATTGGCGGAGTTTAGCACAATAGAAGTGTGGGTGCTTATGGGGGGCCTCCGGGACCATAAAATCTCCAAGATCTATCAAACCCTGGTGACTCACAGCTACCCCACACTATTGAAGCTCAGAGGGTCCAGGAAGGAAGATGTAGGTCCACTTGATGAAGAGGACTGGACCGAAGCCCTGGCCTCCCCCAGGGGGGGGCGGCCATAGCCACGCAGTTGCGCCTGGTTTAGCTTAAATATTTGCACTGGGTCTATTTCACGTGGGTCCAGATGTGGAGGGCGGGATCGATTGCCTCCCCTCTATGTCTTAGATGCGAGCGGGAGGAGTCGACCCTGATGCACACGGTATGGTACTGTCTCTCTTTGTCACAGTTCTGGAGAAGGGTGGTGACTTGTCTCTCTGAAGTGTTGGGCTGGGACTTGCCCCATTCACCAAAACTGGTGCTTTTAGACGTCATGGATGAAATTGGGGGCAATATCCATAAGCGTCATTTTATGCTGCTGGGGTTTACCTTAGCTAAACGGGATATTGCTAGGGCATGGAAGGCGCCGACACTACCCTTGGTGTCAACATGGAAGAAGGGAATGGACTTCTGTATGGGCCTGGAACTTCCCATTTTCATTGCAAGAGAATGCCCGCAGAAGCTCTTTAAAGTGTGGAAGAGCTTGAGGTGCCGGGTTTTTAGGAACCCGGTGGTGCCAGGGAATAACACCCGAAGACCTCTGAGTTCCCCCTTGTTTCGGACCACAGAAACACGGAGTCTTCTAGTCGCAGTCAGAGATCAAGTTTTATTGATAGCTACCAAGTAACAGGTGTCCTAGAAGCACGACAAGCACGGGTCATGTGTTCTCAGGAGACTGTTCGTTTTTACAGAACCAGCCTTCTCCTTATATACAGAAATAATAGCTGCAAGCAAGAATTCTTGAGTTTATGATACGAATGTAAACATATTTCTATAATAATACAAAGAGCGAAGTCATGTAAGCAAGCCCACATTATAGATGTCCAGTTCGTGATAGATTACCCAGCCAGACCCGGAACTCCCATCAGATATCGATGAAACATCAATAAAGGAAGGTACCACCCAGTCATAAAACTGGCCATAAACAAGGAGTATGGACAGGTGCATGTTTGTAGAAAGCATGGTCTGTGTGTAGTGAATGGTTTGAGGAATGTTATGTATTGATGCTATCGTATTTGGCCACTGGGCGAGGGGCTGCCCAAACAGGTTTGGCTAAAGGCAATGGAGTCAGTTGGGACAGGTCAGGGGAAAGTCAGGGAAGGTGGACGTGTCCTTTTAGATCAAGCTCGACCTTTAATTGACTTATCATGAGGGCAAGACGTAAGATGGATGTCGTTCACAAAATGGAGTCTGAGGGGTCGGGACGGAAACTACGATTTAGGGTCGTTGGCGACCCTCAATTATGACGCAAATGTATAGGAATGATGTCCTAATCATTATCGGTTCGTGGACACCAAATTCGTCATGGTACGTTGATATTTTGTGACACGGGTATTGGACCTCGATATCGGGATAACAACAGGGTCCATATTTTCAGAACTACAGACCCTCCTTTTGCCCTTATGTAAGGCAATAATTCATGTTAATCTGAGTCCAAATCTGTATGAAGGAATTCGTGGAGATGCTGCTGTAACATCATTCTGTTGCTCAGTTCGTCCCTTGACACAGGCTTCCGTACACATGAAGTAGCACAGAGGCCACAGAGTGCAGGAGCGCACTGTACACACAGGCAGAACATAAACAGAAGTGCTAAGATCATCCCAATGAAGATCAGTGTTTTCCATCCCCAGGCAGTGATCAGTCCCCAGAACCACCCTAGCAAGGACCAATCTCCTTTTTCCACGTGAAGGGAACCAGATATTTCGTGTAGTTTAGAGATGGCTTGGTACACTGTTGGTGCGTTATCAGGGATGAAAATGCAACAACTAGATTGGATCACTCTACACACACCACCACGATCGGCGAGTATGATATCTAGGGCAACTCGGTTCTGAAGGGTCATAAGTCGATCCGACTGAAGCTCGGTCGTCAAATTGCCAAGTGCTCCGGCCGTTGTAATCACGGCGGATTCGACTATCCTAGATAACTGGCGAATATTCCTGCTGTTCACCATAGGCCCCCAAAATGGCAGAAAACCCTTTGCGAAGTCAGCGAATTCCTGACCCGCGGTGTCGTCGTTACTCACGACACCTCTAGCTGTCCTTGTCCGATGGTAATCTGCTCGGGCCGTGTAGGTGGGAGGCAGCAGAAATGAGATGAAACACGTGCCTGAGAAGTCAGGGGGCAACCATGTATATGCTTGGTCGTGGCAGACGAAATACGTGCCTTTGGCTGCTAAGAGTATAGGGGAAGTTCGAGAAGCGAACACATATGTTTCCGTGCATATGCTCTTTCCTAATTGTGCTTTGGGATCCCTACCAATACCTTGTAAACATAGGTGACCTCGGTGGGGTACTATCCAAACTGGGCGGGATTTCTTTGCTGTCTGGCTCTTACTCAGGTAAACCCCATATTTAGTTACGTTCCAACGAGTGTATGGAGTGAGTTCATCTTTGGGGATCGTTAGATATGTGTCGAACTCTCTACTCATGTTTCTTATCCCTGCCACTAGTGCCTTGTTGTTAGAATCGCTTTCAATGGAACCGGTTGGGTATGGTTCTAGGGCGAACAGGAACATGGTCTGGAAAGCCCACAGAGAACCATAATAACTGAATGGAAGGATGAAGTATGGGATACCCTTATCGGTCGTGTGCGGCATGAGTCCGCATATCCAACAGTTTGATGTGTTCATTATGGACTGGTGTCGGTGTAGGAGTTGAATAAATGAGTTATTTACAAATTCGAGTCTTCTGGCAGACTCGTGTTCAGGTAGATGGTGAAAGGAGTGTGGAGAGAGAGTGGGAGGAGGCGTTGGCCGGGTGTCATTTTGGAATAAGGAAACTTGAAATACGAATAGAGCATAACCAGTCAAGAACATTACTATGCTACACAGCATTAAAACACATATTATTAAAAATCTTCTACTGGACAGTATTGTACACAATTGTCTTTCAAAGTTCGTGAATCTGGCAGGTCTCTCTACCCTTGGAAACTCCATCCTCTACTTGCTGCCCGCGGTGGTAGGTTGGTTCTCCCAGGGAGTACGCTCTGTTCAGTCCGGGGTAACTCCCTTGGATCAACCAGAACCGTTGACCTAAACGTCCCCAGTTGCACTCCCCAGACTTCAACCGCGACCCTAGCAGCAGAACCGGATGGCAGTTCGAAAATCAAAAATGAGCTAGTTCCCTGGGACGAGAGAGCTGAAAAATCAAAAAATAGTTCTTAGGGGAAAAGAAATCACATTAGTTTGCTCTTTTATTAGTCTCTGGGGTTAGATCTCAAGTTGTACCGTCGTTTCCCAGGTACGGAAGTGTCTTCAAACAATGTCTCAGGTTCGGTAGTGTCCAACTGCATAGACGGTGGCACAAGTCCTTGCAAAATACGATCACTCTCCTTTTCGGCGCCAGTCTCTTTTAAACGTGCATCGCTGAAAGGGTTGAAACGAGGTATGGATTCTGTTTCAGAGTCGGCAAGTCCTTTATTGACCCACCGGTCGTATGGAAGGGGCAGAGGGACCCGTTTACAATGGGTTCCGTGCACCCAGTTCTTTTTGCCTTCCACCCGAACAGCGGACCTCGTGGAAAGAAGTACCAGGTATGGTCCGGTCCACCTCGGCTGTCCGTTGTTTGTGCGCTGGAAGTTCCACACCAGGACCCACGTGCCGGGTGTGATGGAGTGACCTGGATCGTCAGAGGCTGGTGGAGAGGAACTGTGAACCTGTTGGTGTAAAACACGCAATTTAGCTGTCAATTCGCACAAATAGTCAAGCAGTACGGGGTGTTCTATTTCGCTGAGTTTCTTTGGTCTTGGCACGCCCCAGACGTTGGCTGGGCGGCCAAAGACTATCTCGTGAGGGCTAAGTCCTAATCTGGAATGGACAGTCATTCTCGTTGACAAGAGCGCTAGGGGCAAGGCGTCAGACCATTTAAGACCTGTACTGGCTTGGATCTTGGCTAGCTTGAGTTTCAACGTGCCATTGTAGCACTCTACTAATCCAGCTGATTGGGGGTGATTTGCAGCGTGGAACTTCTGGTGTATGCCTAGACACTCACACACTCTCTTCATCACGCGTCCTATGAATTCACTTCCATTATCACTCCAGACAATTCTAGGCATACCAAATCTAGGGAAGAACTCTTTGACAAGGGCTTTGGCAGTTGTCAAGGCGGTATTGTCCTTAAGGGGGTACGCTTCCACCCACCTGGAAAAGGCGCAAACAACAACGAGCACATACTTTAGATTGTTGCACCTCTCCATGTGGATGAAATCGGGCTGCAAAACCTCGAACGGATACGTTGGAGGCGCAAAATGACCAGCTGGAGTTGGGGTTCCCCTACCGGGATTATACTTTAAACATACCATACAGTTTCTGACCACATTCTCTGCATATTTCGGGATATTGCTGTTTTGCCATACTGGGGCCAATACTTTACAGATTCCTTTCGAACTGATGTGCGCAAATCCATGAGCCATTGTTACTACTGCAAGTACATATGCGTTAGGTAATAGCCATCGCTGGTGTTCTGACAATTCGACCCAACAACCATTCGCATCTAGTCTACCCTTACTTTCTCTCCACTCATTCAACTCTTTCTCAGTTGCCTCGGCTTGTATAGATTTCACGCTTTCAATGGTGTCTTCGCACATTCCCACATCAGCAATTATCTAGCGGGACCCGCAACATACATCCGACTCATTGTGTTCCTTGCAGTCTCTTTCGCAACCTCGTCTGCAAATGCATTCCCGCGGCCAACATCATCCTGAATCTTTTTGTGTGCACTGCATTTCATAACGGCACTTTGTAGGGGCAAGGTCAGTGACTCAAGGAGTTCATTAACTAGCTGACCATGTTGTATCTTTGCACCATGTGATGTAAGGAAACCACGTTCTCGCCACAATCTCCCAAAACTGTGAGCCACACCAAAGGCGTACTGGCTGTCAGTGTAGACATTCACTCGCTTTCCTTTTGCTAACACACATGCTCTGGTAAGTGCAATAAGTTCTGCCGCTTGTGCAGAATTATGGGAAATGCGCGCGGTCTCTATAATGGTGTGTAATGTTGTTACGGCATATGCTGCCGTCGTGTCACCATTCGGCAGCTTGAAACATGAACCATCAACCCATAAAGTGTCATTGCATTCAAGAAGGGGAGTGTCCTGTAAGTCTACTCTCCCTTTTGTCTCTTCTTCTGTCCTAAAGCAGCAGTCATGTTTATCAATCTTGTCTGTTTCTGTCGGAATGGGTAATAACGTTGCGGGGTTCAGTGTATCACACCTCTTTATGTGGATGTGACTTGCTAACAGTGTAAGTTCGTAACTCGATAGTCGAGCGCTAGTAAGATGTTGTGTCTTCGTCCTGTTTAGCAAAATGTCTACTGCATGTGGAACCATAACGATCAGAGTATTATTCATGACTAATCCAGCAGACTGTCGAATGCAGACAGCTGCTGCTGCGGTAGCCCTCAGACAACTTGGTAGGGCTTTAGCCACAGGGTCTAGAGTTGCCGAAAAATACGCGCATGGGCGCTGTTTGTCCCCAAAGTGTTGTGTTAAGACTGATAATGCACAACCTTCCTTCTCATGGACGTATAATGTAAAAGGCTTACTGTAGTTGGGGTTTCCCAACACAGGAGCCGAACACAATGCATCACGCAACTCGTGGAAACTCGTCTGACAATCTTCAGACCAGGGCATAGGATTGGGCGTGTCTTTACAGAGTAGCGCCAGCAAGGGTTTAGCTAGTAGTGAGAAATTCGGTATCCATTGTCTACAGTACGATGTAATGCCCAAGAAGGCTCGAACCTCTCTCTGTGTCTTTGGGGCACTCAGTTCCGCTATTGCCTGTATTCATTCTGGCGTCAGTCTCCTTCCCTCCTTCGATAAGATGTGACCTAGGTAGGTTACTTCTTGTCGGCAAAATTGTAGTTTGGAAAGAGAGACTTTGTGCTTCATGTCACATAAGTGACGCAACAATGACAGTGAAGCTTGTTTGCAAATTTCTTCAGTGTCTGCGGCGATCAGCAGATCGTCGACATACTGAATCAGAGTTGACCCATCTGGTAGAACAATGGTGTCTAGTTGTGTTTTCAGGGCCTGACTGAATATGGATGGGCTTTCGCAGTAGCCTTGAGGAGCGCACTTGAAGCGGAAGCTTCGTCCTCCTAAATTGAAACCGAAAAGATCTCTACTCTCCTCAGCAATCGGGATGCTGAAGAAAGCGTTCTTCAAGTCGATCACCGAGAACCAATTTGCTGAAGCTGGAACCATTGTCAATAAAGCAGTAATGTCGGGGACAACTGGAAACTGTGGGATAACTACCTTATTCACTTCTCTGAGGTCGATCACGAACCTGTATACAGGCGGTTGTGAAGGATCAGTACGTTTTAAGAAGGGCAAAACTGGACTGTTGCAAACATTTCCTGTTGTTTCTTCAATGACGTCTTTATCAATCAGGTCATAAACATTCGTCAATAACGCTCTTTCACATTCACCAGATATCTTATATTGGGGAATACGTGGCAACCTAACGTTGGCTTTCAAAGTTATGACATACGGTGCTATCTCCAAACGACCTACATCATTAGAACCATTAGCCCAAAGTATATCAGGAAGTGATAACAATTCAGTTGGAGTATTTTCCTTTGACAAATACATTTGAGAAACGACCTTCTTGCCTAAAGTGAGTTGTACTCCCAAGGGGGAACAGTACAAAGTTGCATACAACCTTTTTAGTAAATCCAAACCTAACACGTTTTCACCGCAACCTGTCGTCAAAATGAGGGGTGCTTCTAATTCGCATGGGCCAACAGAAAGGGATATAGGACTAGAGATCGGGTTTCTAACAGGGGCGCCAGAGAAACCTACTGAGACATTCATTTCGCCAGACAAAGGTGCGTCAGGAAGTTTCGAGTGCATAATAGAACTTTTTGTAGCACCAGTATCCAGCAGAAATGGCTCTGACACTCCTGAGGTAATCACCTCGACATAAGGTCCATTCTGATCTACTGGAACTGAAACAACTCCCTCTCTTTGTCCATGGCTGTCCTAGCAATCATTACCCTCATTTTCGTGTTCGGTGTAATAGTCGTCAGCATAGTACTGGGCTGACTTGGACGATGCATTATTCTGTTGGTCAAAGCTGTTCATGGAATTCTGAGGCGGAAAAGAAGTCGTATTCTGAGTGAGATTTCCACGGCCCCTACCTCTAGGGGCATGCTGAACACCTCTTCCCCTTATACCTGAAGAACCGTTTAAACGTCGCGCAAGGGCCGGACAATTACCTTTAAAATGACCCTCTTCCTTGCAATACGCACATTGATTCGGGCCATACGTAGGACGCTGATGGAAAACTCGTTTCCTTGCGCGTTTCTCGAATACTGCTGTTGTTGATAATTGGGCTGACTAGCCGTGCGAGGCGGATAGGCCTGCTGGAGAAGAACCTTAGTTTTCAAATCTTTCGTCTTCTTATCTGCTTTATCTAGCTCGTCTTTACGCCTATTTTCATAGTACTGGGCTGTAGCTAAAATCTGCGCCGACGTAGAGACAGCCCAAGCACTCTCCGAATCTTTCAGTTTGTTACATAGTTCAGGAAGCAAATTATGTACGAACTTGTCTACAAACAATCTTTGGCCACCCTCGGTAGCCATATCTTGACCACTATGATCGGTGAAAGTTTCCTCAAATCTCGTGAAGAAGTCAGACACATTCTCATCTTTCTTTTGCTTACATGCGGATAGCTTGTCCCAGTTTACGCGCACTTCAGGCATTATTGTTTTCATGTACGCTATAATCCTACCGGGAAGTTCAGCTATTAACGGCTCAGGTTTAAAACCACCGACTTGTCTAGCATCTGTAGTCGCAATGTTCGCCCACGAGTCACCTAGTTCCTGATCGTGATCCGTATGACGGATTTTGCTCCATAAAGGATGTGGAACAACGTTCCCAAACAACATGTCTACATCCGCTAAATTCATTATACATGAGCTTGCAGTTTGCGATAACTCCTTATAATACCCAGTCGGGTTTTTACGAGGGTCAGGTAGTGACTGCTTGAGTGCCAACACTTCCGATCTTTTCCAGGGGACATGTACCCATACACGCTGGAAATGAGGCAGAATCGGTGGATTCGCATTCGCATCACCTTCCCTCCAAACCGGAGGAATCTCTCTCATGGGGTACTGTCTCGCTCTCTTCCTACTAGACGTACCACATTCAGATGATGACCCAGAATTACCACCCGTACTGCGATATGATAATAATATCCCAACTGCTTTTTCGACATCGGGACCTATGATCATGCCTTCCCCAAATTTAAATCGTACATTGCACAACTCTCGAGCGTTGCTCTCTTGACCATTATCTTCCAAATCCTCACACAGAAAAACACACATCTGTTCAAAAACATATCTTTGCGTCGGTTCATCCCATTGACGGAAGACGTTCACGACGGACTCTACATCATATCTCGCTGTATCCATAGCCCAATTCCGTGCTAACTTATTCAGTGATTCCCTCTCTTGATAATCAGGCATTTGGCTTCGTAATTGTCTTGGTCGCGTATTAGGGGTCGTTTTAGGCGACCGAAAAAGTGGTGAAGGAATGTTAGTAGCAATGCTGGCCATTTTATGCCAGACGAAAGGTGAAAGCGGAGGAATAACTGGTGGCAGAACAGAGTCACGCAAAGTAGGAACAGAAGCATTCGTAGAGCGAGTATCAGAAGAAATAGAAGGTGTGCTAGGCGAAGTTGTAGGAGGAACAGTAGGAGAAATAGATGTAATCGGTGAGCCTTGAGGAGGCTGCACCAGAGAAATAGAAGCCAGTTGAAGAGCAGCTGGTGAGTGCTGTAAAGGAGCCGGCATAACAGCTACCAGAGGTGCAACTAAAGGTTGCGGAGGTGCTGTGGCATTTTGTGCATAGGGCGGTGGCGAACTTAGCAGATGTGCCATTAATGGATCTTTTTCACGCTCTTTTATTGTTTCTTGCTGAGGAGGTTGTAAAACAGGATAGCATTTATCTATTGCCATTTTACGTTGCCTGTGCAACTGCTCACTTATTTGTTCTTCTTCATTGTCTTTAAATTTTATCGCGGCTTGCATTACTGAAATACCTCTTTCTCTCTTATTTTTCTTTTCTAATTTAATTTCCTTTTGTTTGGCCTCTTTACGCAATAAACGGAAAGAGTCAAACATCGCCGGCCGGGCTTTCTTCTTGAACAATTTGACCTCTAGATTATCTAAAATTTCTGAGTCGAAACTACCATATTGGGGCCATTTTAAAACACCATCCTTACGGGTGTATTTTATCCACACTTCATTATATGCGATAGGACCTACGCCATGCTTCACATAGAGCTCATACGTTGGAGTTCCAATCGGAGGAACCGGACAGGAATCCTCTAATCGGGAGTCCTTACTACAACCAAGACAAAACAAGTTTCCAAGTCTGCTAAAACCAGGCATCTTCGCTCACTAGTCTAGCTTCAAACTTCAAAAGATTATCTATTACGATATTTCTCGTGAAAACACGAGTCCTTCGGCTTTGGGGCTTGCAAGTACCAAATCAAGTCGTATCTCAAGGATACCAAAAACTAAGGACAAACTAAGGACTGGGAGACGCTCCACTTATACTTAACTGAAGTATTTGAAGATCTGTGACGTCGCTAGAAGACTCGTCTATCGTTTCGCTCTACCAAGGATCACTGGGTCCAAAACAAGGCGATAGTCAGGGCAGCAGTCCTTCGTAGCCGTCGGGACGCGGGGAACCTCGCAGCAAAGACCTTCGGAACCACGTCGACATACAGGGGTCGCTGAAGTGGCTGGCCGTCCTCCGGAATTTTCACACGAAGCTCCTCACGAACATCTGGCTTGGACCGTCGCCGCTTGATACCGCCCCACATTGGGCGCCAACTGAGGTGCCGGGTTTTTAGGAACCCGGTGGTGCCAGGGAATAACACCCGAAGACCTCTGAGTTCCCCCTTGTTTCGGACCACAGAAACACGGAGTCTTCTAGTCGCAGTCAGAGATCAAGTTTTATTGATAGCTACCAAGTAACAGGTGTCCTAGAAGCACGACAAGCACGGGTCATGTGTTCTCAGGAGACTGATCGTTTTTACAGAACCAGCCTTCTCCTTATATACAGAAATAATAGCCGCAAGCAAGAATTCTTGAGTTTATGATACGGCTGTAAACATATTTCTATAATAATACAAAGAGCGAAGTCATGTAAGCAAGCCCACATTATAGATGTCCAGTTTGTGATAGATTACCCAGCCAGACCCGGAACTCCCATCAGATATCGATGAAACATCAATAAAGGAAGGTACCACCCAGTCATAAAACTGGCCATAAACAAGGAGTATGGACAGGTGCATGTTTGTAGAAAGCATGGTCTGTATGTAGTGAATGGTTTGAGGAATGTTATGTATTGATGCTATCGTATTTGGCCACTGGGCGAGGGGCTGCCCAAACAGGTTTGGCTAAAGGCAATGGAGTCAGTTGGGACAGGTCAGGGGGAAGTCAGGGAAGGTGGACGTGTCCTTTTAGATCAAGCTCGACCTTTAATTGACTTATCATGAGGGCAAGACGTAAGATGGATGTCGTTCACAAAATGGAGTCTAAGGGGTCGGGACGGAAACTACGATTTAGGGTCGTTGGCGACCCTCGATTATGACGCAAATGTATAGGAATGATGTCCTAATCATTATCGGTTCGTGGACACCAAATTCGTCATGGTACGTTGATATTTTGTGACACAGGTATTGGACCTCGATATCGGGATAACAACAGGGTCCAGATTTTCAGAACCACAAGCTGGGCAGACTGTCGGGGCCTGCTACTGGAGCCTGTTGCAACTTCCGCCTGGATTGATGATTCCTCACTGGTGCAAGATGTTGTTCTTTAGTGTTTGAGTTCCAGGGGTGAGTGGTAAAGGAGCATGATGTACAGCTAGACTGTTATCTACGAGGCTGTTAGTGCAACGGGGGTAGGGGGGGTTTCATTTACCATATTTCATTTGTATTGCTTTCATTTTCTCCTTGCATTCCTTTGTGCAAAATCAAAGTCATAATGCCGAATCCTGATTGTGCAGACGTCTCTGGGTTACAGAGCGCTGCTCCGTATGTGTCATTTGATAAATAAAATCTGTCTTAAAAAAACAAATCTTTGAATGCACCTTTTGGAGCACAGTATCATTTTCCAATGGAAAGCGATGTTGTCCTCTCTCAAACTGCATCGGTTTTCCGATCAGCTAAAGTTGTATTGATGCTTTTTTAACTATTGCCTGATTAAGATCACCATACAAATATAACTGTTTTATTGATGCACACGTGGAAACGAAATTGTGACCAGCCTGTTTGAAATAGCCTAGCAAGGCATGTGTATGTTTTAACACGGCAGACTATAGCACCTGGTATAATGGCCTGTGTTGTTACTGGTGCCTTCAGCCACCTCCGCAAGGGGGCCTTTTCATCATCGCTGTAGTTTACCCTCACAGTGAAGCTAATAGAGAGGGTAGGTGCAAGACCCTGTGCGAGAGCCGGGAGAAACCTGGGTACTGCAGCGTCCAAACTGTGCAGATATTCCGAGCACACACACCTGCCACGGCCACCATGTGGTGAGCATACCTGTTCAGTACAGATATCAGGTGCACACACACATTCTTCCTTATACCAGTTAGACTCACTTCACTTGCAAAGTCTGGAGGGAGGTAGAGCGCATGTCGCACTTGGAGATTGGGAGCCTTTGTAGACAACACATGTATGTAAATTAAAAACCCCACCCACAAAACACATTACATTCCCAAACATACATAAACATAACAGTTAATCTTTAAAACATAACTAAAATCAAACAATTTAACATAGCACAGTGACATATTGCTAAAACAGTGTTAAAAATACAAAATGACAGACTTGTGAAAAACACTAACAGCAACACATCTAAATATACAAAAACTTAAAAACAACATTATAAGTAACTTTTAAACCTCCCTCATGAATACCGCCTATCCTGCAAACTCCTATAAATCTTTAAAAAAGGACTTACTTGTTCCGACTCCTTACCAACTCCTTACCTAGACCTGTCCAGGGAAAATAGGTAAAAATAACACAAATAGATTACGAAATAGAAGGTAGCAGTAAAATACAAATAGCCGCTCAATGGAACTAAAAAAACTGTCTCCTCATTGAAATTAATATGAAATATTGTAAAAATTATGAATAAATGTTTCAAAAATGAGCATTTAAAGCATATCAATGTTATAACGAATGATGGAAAAGTTGTAACCTATAAATTAAATAATAGTATAAAATATGTACGAATATTTAGTGTATACTAATAAAATATGTTAAAATATTGTCAAAAATATGTATGTAATAAGTTAAGAAATGTGAAATAATTGTTAACATTAAAAAATAACGAACACGTTTTATTTCTTAACTTTATATTTTTACTTGAATTATACATGACTCAAAGGTGGTGTGGCAAACAAGCCGAGAGGGCGGATGTGTGATTTTGCGTCCATGCAATGACCCAATGACCCAATACTACTTTGAAAATCATCCACTTCGTACTGCATCAAGCCCAGAGATGGTGTCCAACTATTGGCGGGTGTCCCAGGAAGGCCACTACTGCAGCCCTGCAGATCAGAGTGCACTGGTGCGACTGTGCCGGGAGAGACTACCGCAGACCCATGGCTACTAATAGCGGCCGGGCCTAGAGGAGACATCAGAGGCCCAGGCCACAAGTGATCTCCCGGATCATCTTTCTGGCACAGGCAGTAGTGTGTGGAAGAACCGTCGCCTTGAGCCCCTGAAGCAGGATTGGCCTTGTACCTTCTACAGAGAGGGGGCCCGTGATGTCAGGTGGTAGTTGGTGGTGGCAGCAGGGTGGAATGGATGACTAGGCATTGGAGCTGATGCCATGCTGGACTGGGGTTGCCTCCCTCTTTCCCCAACCTTGTGACAGCGACAGCCTGTGGGCAGTGCATCCTTTCTCAGTGGCTGAATCTTGTGGAGCAGCATTGCTCTGGCATATGTACCGGCACTAGCAACTGTACTTCACACAGGCCTATAGCAGTGAGGACGCCTGAGTAATGGGGCCATATCATAGTAGTGGCACATAAGGCATGCGGCCCTGACGAGGCAGTGAGGCGAATGGAAGCATGGCTCAACGAGTGGAGTGGAAGCTTGGGGATTGAAAGACTTGATGGGCCTCTCCCCCTGTGGAGGGCCCAACTGTAGGTGCCTTAAGGGCAACACCAGCTACTTTCCTACTATTGGGCCCTGACCTATCTGATTTGACCTGGAAAGAAATGGACCAATTGATCCCGTCCTACTGAGACCCCAATCCTGCTGGAGAGACCAGGTAGTCTGAAGGTGTGGGCAACACATGACGAGGAGTAAGACATGAAACGGGTCCTTTGTTGCAAATGAGGTAGCCCGCTGGCCCTAACAATAATCTAGCCTCCATTGGAGGTAGCAGCCGGCTGTGGCAGGTGGGAGTCCCCTTCTACACATATCCCAAAATGGCTGGGTACTAGTTCCTGTTTTGCAATGGGGGACCTCAGTACTGCTTGGCCTGGGAACCACATGACCCGCAGTCAGCGAAACAACACCTTCTGACCTCAGCTCTGTTTGGTCCTATTCCCCACTGCTACTGGTTTATACTGCAGTCGAATTGACCCTCTTCCCCCCAGGATATTCAAACAGGTCCCCGAGATTCTCACCCTAGTCTAACCACCATCTTCAAATTTCCCTTCCATTTGGAAGAGGGCATCAATTCTAAAACCCAGTCATGACTCAGCCGAACCGAACAACTACAGGTCCATCTCACATCTTCCACCTCCGGTTAAACTGGTGGAAAAGTTCATGAATGACCAGTTTACACTCTATCTTCATGAACATCATTTTCTAGATGAGTCCCAGTTTGGTTTTAGGGCAGAGCGCAGCACTGGAATGGCCCTAATAAAAGCTAAAGATGAAATCAGAGCAGTTCTAGATGCACGAGGTGCTACAGCCATTATCTTGCTCGACCTGTCGGCATCGTTCAACGCGGTCAACCAAAATCTGTTACTCAACCGTCTGAATACCTATTGCGTCACAGATAATGCACTAGAATTGGTTTCTTCACTTCTATCTGGTAGAACTCAATTGGTTGCCTTGGGCAGCTGCGAATCCCTGTCCTTTTTTCTCCCGTGTGGGGTCCCACAGGGCTCCTCAATGAGCCCTACTCTTTTTAATATTTACGTTTCAGAATTAGCAGCACTAATCAGATCCTTCGGTTTGACATTAAGTCTTATGTGGCTGACAGTCAAGTCATATTGTCCATCTTTAAAAACAGCATGCCACCAGTTAAACGATTCAGGGATTGTTTGCTGGCAGTCAGCTCAAGTATGAGCTCACACTGCCTCAAGCCCAACTCAGGAAAAACGGAGATAGTCCTTTTTGGCAACTACTCTCCAAGTTGGTCGCAAATGTGGTGGCCGGACGAATTTGGGGGCAGTACCTATCCCAGCTCCCAAAGCAAAAATTCTTGTAGTGATTATTGATGAGAAATTGAACTTTGAGGCACAGGTCAATGGCGTCTCCTTATCTATCTTCTAATATTAACTTGTATTGAAAAAAATATTTAATAACATTCATAGATACATTATTTTCCATCAAATGTAAATGCCTTAAATATATTCAAATAATAATATTAATTCAGAAAATCTAAATTAATAATTTGTGAATCTTTAAAATTATTCCCTTACGATTTAAATTTGAAGCATATCTTTTTTTTACATCTCCTGTATGCCCATCTACCGCTCCTCTGACTGGAGACAAAACTAGTGTCCTCAGCCAAGCCCCAAGCCTCAAATGGACCCATCCGGGCTCACAAATTCCCCTATGTTTACGTTGCCTGCCTGTATTTGCTGCATAATGTTTAACAAGGGTCTCCATTTGTACACCATTCGCACAACCTGCCTACAACCACGATGGGTGTATGCCAGTGTTAGAGTCTGCTTCAATTTAATTGAATTATTACATTTGTGTCAGAACCTTATAGTGAAATTCATTGTGGGGGCTTCCCAACTTCCCGTGAAAGAATACATCCGAATTCTATTTAATTTAATGTTCATCTTTGTTGCAGCCCTGAAATGTTAGGACACAATGTTCACAACTAATTTCCCAAACATCTCTCTGTAAAGTTATTTTAAATTAGTGGCGAGTTAAATTAAAAGATCACTTTTTTAGAGTTTTATATAGCGCGAACTAGACCCGAAGATATCAGGTATCAGAGCGCTTTACATGAGCACCAGTTTCGTTACACATGAATACATTAATTTTTTGTAGGCACGGGGAGATTACGTCACTTGCAACGTTGGGTGGATTTAGGAAACTCTACACTTTACAAAGCAAATTACATTTCCTAATTCATGTGAGGTAAGGTACTTCAGGCTATAATGATTTCCTGGTGCAGGATGTCCCAGGTAGGACATCCTCTACCAAAGAAAATTTGAGTGTGGAGGAACAAGTTTGCACCCCTCTATTTTAAATACCATCTAATTGATAGTATTTAAAGTTGAATTGTGGATGGCTGAACTAGACCCTAAGATATCAGGTATCAGAGCGCTTTACATGAGCACCAGTTTCGTTACACAAGAATACATTAATTTTTTGTAGGCACAGGGCGATTACTTCACTTGCAACGTTTGGTGGATTTAGGAAACTCTACACTTTACAAAGCAAATTAAATTTCCTAATTCATGTGAGGTAAGGTACTTCCAGCGATAATGATTTCCTGGTGCAGGATGTCCCAGGTAGGACATCCTCTACCAAAGAAAATTTGAGTGTGGAGGAACAAGTTTGCACCCCTCTATTTGAAATACCATCTAATTGATAGTATTTAAAGTTGAATTGTGGATGGCTGATTGAATGTGCTTTAATATGTAACTTAAAATCAGTAGCGGCTTTTGGAGGGAGTGCTGCAGGGCAGTAGGGCGGAGCGGGTAGGAGCAAGGTGGTGGTAGTAAACTATGGAATACGGCCGAACGGAGGTAATTAAACAAATAAATAAATAAAACAAATGTTGTTGCTCACGCTGCATCGCATTTGGCAATACAGCACCCACAATGAAATCCGTCTTATTTATTTATTTTTTACTTACCTCTGTTTGGTCGTATTCCGTAGTTTACTATCCCCCACCCTGCTCCTCCCCTGCCCATCCCCACTGCCCGCAGCACTCCCTCCACGAGCCGCTACTGCTTAAAATAAATGCATGTATTCCTTCACGTAGAATCACTTGATGTACACCCTGAATATCGATTCGAAACCCAAACATTAATGGTACAGAATATTAAGGACAGACTAATGAACCCAAAATATCGATAGGTAAGTAAGTATACATTTCTATACCTTACTCCACATATGGACCTACCTGATATCTATATCTTTAAGGTATGAACATATGGAGTTAGGAATTGAAAATGTATACTTCCCTATATGCACTCACCTTTCAACACTCTGTCATTGATATTCTTCTACCATGATATTCTGAGGGTGGATATTTAGGGATATAACCAGTATTTGAGAAAGAATACACTTATAGAGCACAGATTTAATTTTTGGTTATAACGGAGGGTCATGCCCCCTAATAATATTCTTTTTGGCTGTGGGTCTTACAAGAGGTGTTGCCATATTCCAAAAACCTGTCATCATATTCTTCTGTGAGCGATAATATGTATAAAAGCCTTCTCGTGTTTCAATGAAGAGATGTCATAGCCCCAAATTGTTAAGCTATTCACTGAACGTTTAAATATTTACCAGAATTATGTCCTGTCACGCACTGAAAAGAGTGATCTGAGGCACATCTACAATGTCATCAACAATGAAATGTGTGATGTCATCTTTGGCGTCATGTAGCAGTCATGAACAATACCCAAGCATGGCCCTTATCTCTGTGTATCTAACTGTAGTAGACCAATTTAAGTAGCTTTAAGCTCCTGGATCACAACCATGTCCATTCAGTTGTAATTTTGCTGAATATCTATATTATTTTCATTAGGTCAAAATGCAATCTTCACAGAGGAGCATAAACTTCTTTAACAGTGTTTTTCACTCATACCATATTTCATGTGTGTGTTTGTCCTACTGTTTTTGTTCTTGTGTGCATACAGTGACATATATGCACTATTCTAAAGAAACTTCGGTATTCTGAGGCTTAGTTTACATTAACTCATACAGTGTATTTTTACTGCTGAAGGGAGTTTGTTTATACTTTGAATAAAAACCGGACGATCTCTGCCTTCGTGGCGAGCCCGAATGTCAGATCGTGAGAAAGTCTTTAATGCTATTTTGCAACATTCCTCTCTGTCTTGGGAGCCGATGACGGCACATACAGTGTGCAGCAGATGGTGAGTGGGCCGATCTGCCCTTGTTTTTAGAAACACAGAGATAATCCAAATTAGACTGAAACATGCCATCTTTTTATGGATGAATAACACATTGTACCGGAAAATAACACACGGTTTAATTGGCCTGTAACTTTTCCCAGACTTCGAGGCTCTGTGAACATTTTTTTAAAAGCAACGTTAATGCTCAGCATGTGAACTGCTATGTTATCAGTGAATTCACTGAAGCAGTGCTCAATTTGAGCCGGGGGTTATGCGCTTTACACAGCTGTGGCCCGTGCAGGTTAGAGCTGTGGGCCTGGGGGTGGGTTTTAAACAGGACAACGAGGGAAAAATCGAATAAATAATTCATTTTCCCTTGCCGTTGTCTGTCGAAATACCCCCCCACTCACCCCAGAGCCCCACCGCCCTTACCTGCACGGGCCGCAGCTAGCTTTACAATGAGCAGATTCACCTCATTTTACAGTCCCCTCTGGTGTGCAAATTGTACAGTAACTTCAGGTAATTTAAAGTGTGTGCTTGCCAAGCATCTTGCACTGCATTCGGCATCATCTTAGGAAGAAAAAGTTCTAACCAGGGTTAAGGAAGCAACCACAGCTGCTGGCTGCAATCAATCATACAGAAATATGTGCAGAAAGGTCTTTAGGTTGGATGAAAAAAGTTGGGGTCTCTCTGAACGGGGACATTTAAAATACATGTCTGTGATTCGCATAATGTGCCACCCGACCAGTATTTTTGTTTTTCTCTCAGAATATTTTGCCTCCAGATAAATAGCAAAACTGACATACACCTAAAACCTGTCAGTACAATTGCCTTTGTCAATGGTAATTAGCGGTTTAAGATAAATGAGTTACAACAATGATTTGTTGTGAATAATTAACATTGGAAATGTTTCATTTCTAAAATTGTGAGACTGAATTAAATATTATTGAGGCCTGTGGAAGGATTATTTGTCTTCAGTTATGTGTGCTTTGTGTTAGATATGCACACACTTTTTCTCTGCACATCTCATCCATCTGCACATTTTCAACCTCCTCTCTTTCCTCTTCAGCACCCTCTTTACACTCACCCCAAATGCACTTCTACGCTTCTCCCTCATTTTGCCACCCCCAAACCTACACCTCATTCACTCACATTGAGCACTTTATTATCTTTTGCTTTTGCCTTGTAAATATTTTGATATCAGTGTACCCAGTTCACTCACATTTACACAGAATTTCAATTGCAAATGGAATATATGAACATTGTTCTGTGTGCTCTGAAGAGACGCCAACCTACTGACAGGTACTTTGCTTTACGATCAGCCTCAGTCAGTGCTAGAGCTCTCAATCAAAGCCTCTCATAAACACTTAGCACAACTTAAAATATGCACTATGCAAGAATAAGATGCACAGAAAAAAATACAGAAACACACCATATTGAAATAGTTAACTTTCTTGGGGTATGCATGATTAAGTAAAGCATTTGAAATAAGACAGAGGAATAAATTGCTGACAATTTACCATTACATGTTTAATATTAATTGTTCATAAATCAATCCATGTTTTTGGCATTAATGTTAAGGGCATGAAGACAGGGCCACGTTTTAATGTCATGCAGTAGATAACTATGTACTGTAAGCAGATATGTCTTGCTTTGTGTTTAACTCAGATATCTGGATCAACTTCACTAGGCAACAGGAACCCTTTTTGTCTTTTGGATCAATTTTACATGGGGGCAAATATAGAAACTCCCCTTCTAAAGCGGACAGCGACATTTAGCCAGGGCCTGAAGTGTCACAGTGAGGGAGGTTAGCGTAACAAGGGGTTCTCGGTGCAATATATATCTCAAAATTGACATTCTAACACTCACCATTACTGAGAACAAGGCACCAAATTACATGTGCTTTAATCCACTCCTACAAATGACATATGGGAATAGGTGGGATTTATGCCTGTTAATGGTGGACATCTGGAATTACGCAGGGATGAAATCTCTGAATCCTGAAACCATGATGCTGATAGCGTCACTGGCCTACTATACCACCATAGGCCACAATGGCGTTGAAGGGCTTTAGAAAGATAAGCCCAGCGACGTGTGTCATATTGCAGAAAGTTGATTTACTGCCTGGCTTCTGTCTCCTCCTACAGAGCGATGCAGGGTAGGTAGCCTTGGACAAATAGCTTAGACATAAATACATTGATATAGCCCAGACTTAAATATATTGATCTATTCAATATTATTTTATATAAATGTGTAGGAAGTCCAGCGGGGTGCAGCCCCAGGGCCCTTATGAAGAAACTGCCCCTGCTTTAAAGACACGTGTCTTCAGCTCATTTCTAAATTGGAGCACAGTGTAGCGATGCTGATGGACTTGGGAATGTCATTTGTGGATCCTGGGTGCATGATAATGCATTGTTTTTTCTTTTTAGGTATGAGGTGACAGTGCAGCTGCCAAACAGAAATTTTGCTTACAATATATTTAAAGTGGGCTGTGGACCGATCCTTATCAACCATTGGCTTGATTAGACCAGACTTTTAAGGACATTGGCTTCTAACTTTGTGAATCACATCTTGGCTCGGACCAGAAGAGTTTTCTTTTCTCACTTGATGCTGTTGGTTGCATGGGAGGAAAACCGTAAACCAAAATTTTAACATCTCAAAATGTTCCACATTTGGTTCTCTGACAGTTTACTGGATCGGACACAGAGTTAAACCTCAATTTCATGAGGCATGTGTCCCCATATTAAGGCACATCCTCAAACATCAAATTAACAAGGAAAAACAGCTCAATAAGTAATAGGGTTCACTCATTACTCAGTAACATCAAAAGGGTTTATTACATAAATTCAAATAAGTGGTCAAGAGTCAATGACATAAGTACAGAAATGGGGGTCTCTAGTTGGCAGTGGTATGCACCCTGTCCAAGTAGGGACCCTAACTTTTCATCAGGATGAGTAAAGCACACACCTAAGTTTTACTTGTGCTCACCCTATGGTAGCTTGGCACAGAGCAGTCAGGCTAAACTACAGAGGCAATGTGTAAAGGATTTGTATATAGCCCACAGTAACACAGTGAAAACACAACAAATGGACACCACACCAGTTTAGAAAAATAAAGTATCTTTGTCAAAACCAAACAAGATCAAGGTGGCAAGAATCCAACATACACAGCTCTAAATGGGATTTTTAAAAAGTAAAAATAGTAATGTCAATAGAACTATTGATGCGTCACTTTTGGTACAGATCACCTGGGATGCGTTAAAAATCACAAGCAAAATAGGAGCAGTAAAGGTGATGCATCAGTTCTTTACACACAGGGAAGGTGATGCATCGGTTCCGTGCTCCAGAGAGGTGATGCGTCAGTTCTTTACTGCCATGAGAAGACAGTCCCTTACAGGTAAGGAGGTGATAATTCGGTTTCTTATTGCACGTGGAGGCGATGCGTTGGTTTAGTACTGCAGCTCCAGCGTTGATGCAGATTTGGTGCCCAGGTGCGAAGTGCGTGCATAAGAAAATTCAGGGGCTGCATCCATTTCTGCAGTCGCAGACAGGAGATGCGTCGATATTTCCAGCTGCATAGCAGGGCCTGCTTCAGAGTCAGGGTGGTGGTCTCAGACTTCGGAGACTAGTGCGCTGAACTCATATGCAGTAGTTCTTTGGGTAGCGGGCAGGTGCTGCATCAATTTCTTTGGCAGCACGGCAGTGGTGAATGGATATTTTTCCCGCACCGTGGTGCTGCATTTGAAAAACAGGTGTTGTAAAGGTGATGCATTGCTTTTCACCAACAGGAGCAGCAAAACATACTCCAAGGGCCTGGGTTTGGCACCCAAGGCAGATCAAAACTCCCTGCAATGGATTTCAGGGATGCTGCAGGTGATGTTTGTGTGTCCCTGCGACTTCAGAACAGGAGGAAAGCTCTACATTGAGCCCTTGGAGATCTTCTCAAGCAGGATTCACAGGAAAGCTCAGTCTTTATCCTCTTTAAAGCAGAAGCAGACAACTGCAGGTCAACCCATCAAAACAACACACAGCAAAGGGACAGTACTCCTACTCGCAGCTTTTCAGTTCTTCTCATAGGCAGAGATTCCTCTTGATTTTAAAAGTAATCTAAATGTTCTGGGGTTTTGGGTCTACTACGTATACGCCTTTTCCCCTTGTAAGTCTTTGCTCAAAAAGTCTCTCTTGCTCAGTAAAACCAGTTCTGTCCTCCCAGATACAGCTTCACTAAAGGAAGGGAAGATAGCATTGTACAGAGAAGACACAGCCTATTCAGGTGCTAGTGAAAACTCCTCCCATCACTCTAAATGCAGAAAGGTCTAGTCAGCCAGGCTATGAGTCACCCAGGAAAGAGAGGGCACACCTCAACCCCACTTATAAATGTCTAGAGTGAATGCACATTCCGAGCTCCTGTCATTCCAAAACCAGATGGTGAATACACAAACAGGTAGATGCAAAAATGATGGTTACACATAAAACTGTCCACTTTCTAAAAGTAGCATTTTCAAACACGCAATTTAAAAACCACTTTCACCAAAAGGTGTGTTATTAAATTCTGAGTTCAGAGAGCCTAAACTCCAACTCTCTAGCTGTTCCCAATGGAAAGGTACACTTGTAAAAATGTCACAAGGCAGCTCCCATGTTAGCCTATGGGAGAGCCAGTCCTTGCAATAGTGAAACATGAAATTGGCAGTATTTTACTATCAGGACATGTAATACACCAGTACTTGCCCTACCTTTCACATACACTACACCCTGTGCATGGGGTTAGCTTGGGCCTAACTTAAGGGTGGCATACATGGAAAAAAAGGAAAGGTTAGGGCCTGGCAAGTGGGTGCACTTGCCGGGTCAACATGGCACTTTAAACGACACTCACAGACACTCCAGTGGCAGGTCTGAGTCACATTTGAAAGAGCTACTTGTGTGGCTGGCACAACCAGTACTGAAGGTCCACTAGTAGCATTTAATTTACAGGCTCTAGGCACACAAAGTGCATTCTACTAGGAACTTGCCAGAACATAATATATACCATGGAGAACCAATCTGAATTACGATTTACTCAGGAAGCACTTGCACTTTCGCACTGATTAGCAGTGTCAAAGTGCCCAGTGAACCTAAACAAGAAACAAAGTCTAGCACATAGGCCAAAATATAGGAGGCAGAGGCAAAAAGTCACGGGAAACCACACCAAGGATGCTAGATCTGGCACATGTCCCCTCCAGATGAAAAGTGGGGGAGAACTATCTACCCTCCTGGGAGTTCTCATCACTAAGGTGGCAGAATCTGGATAGACCTTCAGCAGTGGTGTATTCTGTACCTGGGCAGTGTTCCTCCATAAAGTCCATACCCTGTAGGGAAATGGATCAACTCAACAGTTTTGGGTTCTCACCCCTCATCTGCATTACCAATCTGAGGGGCCTGTGGTCTGTCTGGACCTGGAAGTGAGTCTCAAACAAGTAGGGTTCTACCTTCTTCAGTGCTGAGATCACAACAAAAACTTCCTGCTTAATTCCACTCCACCTCTGTTCTCTCAGACGTAACCTCCTACTAATGAAGGCTACCGGTTGGTTCAGGTTCTCATCGTGCTGCTGTGAGAGTACGCCTCCCACACCAAGCTCTGAAGCATCTGTCTGTACCCTCAATTCTTGAGAGAAGTTGAGTGCCTTAAGCATGGTTGCCATGCGCATGGCAGCTTTCAGAGTATCTTAAGCAGTCTGGCAGGAATCAGTCCAGAACCCTTTTCTTGGCTGCTTCCTGGAAGTCAGCTCAGCCAAGGGGGAACAAATGGTGCCATATCCAAACCTCCTGTAACAGCCGGTGAAACCTAAAAAGGTTCTCTCTTTAATCTAGGTCTTGAGGGGCTCCTAAGCCAGAATTATGTCAATTTTAGGTTGTGGGGTTCTACCTTGCCATTTCCTACCAGGTACACAAAGTACACCACAGACCCCTGCCTGATATAGCACTTACTGGCCTTGATCGTGAAGCACTTCCCAAAGGTGTTGCAAATGATCTTCCCACTGGAGCTGAACACTGCTATGTAATCGAGGTAGGTGGCACTGAAATCCTCCAGACCAGCCAACACCTGGTTGACCAACCTCTGGAAGGTGGCAGGGGCATTCTTCAACACAAAGGGCGTCACATGGAACTGGTAGTGCCCCTCTGGCATTTAGAATGCAGACCTCTCTTTGGCCCTATCAGCCAAGGCAATCTGCCAGTAACCAGATGTTAAATCAAACGTGCTGAGGAACATTGGCAGCTCCCAATCGATCTTTGAGTTCATCAGCTCCGGCGATAAGGTGTGCATCAGTCCTGGTGATGGCATTGAGCCCCCAATAGTTCAAACAAAACCAAAGTTCAGGTGTGGCACCGGGTGCAGTTGCCTTTGTGACCAAGACCACTGGGCCTGCCCAAAGAATGCAGGAGGGCTCTGTTATCCTTAGTACCAGCATCTTAAAAACCTCTTCCATGAAGCTGGCTTTGACCTTGTCAGTCAACCTGTAAATCTTGCTCTTTACAGGTGAACTATCGTGGGTACACCAACCGGGGACTCCTGGGGTCAAGCAATACAGTGAGCCGAAGTCTTTTTTCACCAGACTAGGAGGTCCTGTTACAGGATGTCCATACAGCAGTTCAAAGGTACTGAACCCTAAGGATTTCTGTGGTACCTCTCTGTAAGCAAACAGAAGGTATGGCAAGAGAACGTCCTCATGGGTTCAGCAAGACCCTTTATCATGCCTTTTAAGGTTCATTTGAATATCTCAAACAAACCTGCCTTTTACATCTGGGACCAATAAAAGTGGGTGAGAATACTCTCAAAGGTTTTGTCCTGCCCCAAATGTCCTGCAAAAGGCACATCATGAGACAACTCCAGTAGGAACATTTTAAACTGCTGGTGTACCACCAGCATGTGGGCTGACCTAGGTTTTGCAATCTTACACTCACTATACTGGAGACCAGCCCCCCAGTAGATCTAATGTGATCCAGGCTGATCACCAGCTGCCTAGTCTGCAGCCTGCAGCCTGCTGTTGCAAACCAACAATAGAAGGGCACTCCTTCTGCTCCCTGCAGAAATCGTCTCTGGTAGTACGCCTTTCTGCTGCCAATGGGTCAGCTGAGGTGAGTTCCCCAGTTCAGCCACTTGTTCCCCTATAGGTTCCAGGACATCCCCCTCTAGGTCTGACTCTTCTGGGTGGGTTTCCACTCTTCTTTTCTTTCTGGTAGGTACCTGGACCACTCTTTCAGGCTTCAGGTCCTCTTGATCACCCTTACTGGCTGCCATTGACCAAGTGGTCACACACATACACTCAGGCACACCCACCATCTTTAAGTGAAATCTGCGTTCCACCTGTTTCAAAGGGGAATCCTCCAGGTCATTCTATAACAGACAGTCAACAGGCATGGTTAGACTCACAGCTTCCTTAGTGGAACCTGAACCCCCACACCATTCAAAGGGAACGTGCACCTGTGTACACAGGTGCACTGAGTAGTCTGCAGCAACTACTTGGTGAAGTGCATTGGGGATTACGTGCTCCTCAGACAACAGCTCACACCTGACAGATGTCATTCTGGCTCCAGTGTCTCTCTGAGCCTCTACCCTCCACCCACTGATGGTCCCCTACTGCCTGTATTTCTTAATGTTTTTTCAGACAGAGAGGTTTCCTGGACCATTTCACTGTGCCCTGGTAAGACAAGGGCCATCTCAGCTGGCTCCCACCCTTTACTTGTAACCAATTCCTTCCCAAGAGCTACACTGGCCAATCCACATAACTGTGTGCCAGTGGGTGAGGTGCTCACTTGGGACACTTATGGTTCCCCCTCATGTGACCCCCTACCACATGCATAACACTTGTGGGGACCATCCTCTGCAGGCTTCCCTGCAAAGTTCTGTGGCTTCTTATCACCTGGGAATGGGAATCTTGACCCTGGAAACTAGATGGGGGCCCTTTTGAGAAGTCCTGTTAACCCTTGTCCCCCCACTCTTCTGCTTGGCACCCTGGCCCCTCTTGACGGAGTCTCCCACATACCCCATGTGGGCCCTGGTGCTGGCTTAGCGGTCTGCCTCCACAGCAAGCTTCCTAGGGTCAGAAAGCCTACTGTCAATCAAGTGCTGGCACAGTTCTGGAAAACTACTATTAGAAAAATGTTCCCATGCAATGAAATCATAAAGCCCTTGATAATCAGTTACCATGCTGCCCTTCACCCATCCATCCAATGCTCTGCTCAATATAGCAACATTTTCATCCCATGACTGTGACTCAAGTTTCTCAAAGACCCTGAACTTCTGTCTGTACATTTCTGGGGTCAACCCATACTTCCTGATCAGGGCTTCCTTCACAGTGGGGTACCTCACTTTATCATTATCAGACAAAGCTAGCAAAGTGTCCCTCCAATCTGCAATGAAGCGGTCCCACAAGCCCGCCCCACAGTCTTTCTCAGGGACCCTGTTGGACAGCATTGCTACCTCATATCCCTTAAACCACTGACCAATGTCATCCTTTTTCCAAAATCTTGTATCACTTCCTTGGGTATAGGTACTCTCCCTTCTGCATGCACTGAAAACACGCTGCCACCATTTGAACTGGACTCCACAGTCTTTGCTTTTATGTCCAGTTCCTTCAACCCTCCCTCATGCTCAAACGTCATTTTCTTTTCTTCCATTGTAAGTTTCTGCTTTTCCATTTCCATCCTGAATTTGTCAAGCTCAAACGCATGCCCTCTGCTCCATTTTCCTTCCAGCTCCTCTGGAGAAAACCCTTTTCAAGAGAAACTTCTGCCCTCCTGGAAGGTACCCTCCCTTCAGGCTGGCCCTGACCCAAAAACCTGTCCTGCTAGAGGTTTAAATCCTTAGCCTCCCCTACAGACTCTACTGAATGCCCAATTGCATGGCTAGCTTCCAACCAGGCCCTCAACACCTTTTGAAGCTCCTCCTTCTTGGTGAGGCCCCTCATTGGGACTTTAAACTTTTTGCAGATTGATTTCAACTGTGGCACAGTGTAGTATTATACCCTATCCCTCAGAACATAAAGATGAAACTGAAGCTGGCTAGACATGATGAAATTGGAAGTTCAGCATTTGACAAAGATAAACAAAAATGCAAAAAGAGCCAAAGAAAAACAGTATGGGGTTGCGTAGTTTTCTGCACTAATCAGTAGTAGTGTACAACAATTACTGTAAGCCAAGTCCTGTCTTCACCGCTGGCCACCAATGTTCGAAATGGGGGTCTCTTGTTGGCAGTGGTATGCACCCTGTCCAAGTAGGGACTCTTCCTTCTACTCAGGATGAGTAAAGTATACTCCTAAGTTTTGCCTGTGCTTACTCTCTGGTAGATTGGTACAGAGCAGTCAGTCTAACCTACGTAAGCAATGTGTAAAGCTTTTGAATATAACCCACAGTAACACAGTAAAAACACCACAAATGGACACCACACCTGTTTAGAAAAAAAAGAATCTTTATCTAAACCAAACAAGACCGAAATGACAAACGTCCAAGATACACAATTCTAAATATGATTCTTAAAAGGTAAAAACAGTTCTGTCAATAGAAAACTATGAATGCATCACTTTTGGTGCAAAGTACCTGAGATGTGTCAAAACTCACAAGAAAGTAGGCGCAGTGAAGGTGATGGATCAGTTCCTTATGCGCAGTAAAGGTGATGCATTGGTTCCTATCTCCAGGGGAGGTGATGCATCAGTTCCTTACTGCTGTGCAGGGGAGGTGAGGCATCTGTTCATTACAGGAGAGGAGGTTATGATTTGGTTGCGTACTGTACCGGGAGGTGATGCATCGGTGTCTTACTGCAGCTCCAGCGTAGATGCAGGTTTGGCACCCAGGTGTGGTGCATGAGAAAATTCAGGCGCTGCATCAATTTCTGCAGCCGCAGACAGGTGTTGCTTTGATTTCTCCAGGCATACAGCAGGGTCTGCATCAGAGACAGGCTGGTAGTCTCAGACTTTGGAGACTGGTGCTCTGAACTCGGCGTGCAGTGGTTCTTCAGGCCGGAGGCAGGCGATGCGTGGATTCCTTCAGTCACACAGACACGGTGTGTGGAAATTTCTACCACATGGCAGTGCTGCCTCAGAAAATAGGCGATGGGAGGGCGGTGTGTGGACTTTCACAAACAGGAGCAGCAAAACAAACTCCAAAGGCCCAGAAATAAAGTTTGGCGCCACAAAGCAGATCAGAACTCCCAGCAGTGGAGATCAGGGATGCTGCAGGTGAAGTCTTTGTGTCCCTGAGACCTCTGAACAGGAGGCAAGCTCTCCATCATGCCTTTGGAGATCTTCTCAAGCATAATTCACAGCAAAGTTCAGTCTTGGTCAGTAGTGGCCCCTGGTGGGAGTGCTGCCGGGCGGTGACGCGGGGCAGGGGAGGGGCAGAGTGGGGGGTAGTAAACTCCAGAAAACGGCCGCACAGAGGTAAGTACACAAACAAATAAATAAAAATGAATTTTGTTGGGGGTGCTGCACCGCCTGGCTGCATTCCCACCATGGGCTGCTACTGGCGCCGGGTGACAAATGGAGGAGATTTTATTTTTCACTATTACCTAAAGAAGTACACATGCTATTCACTAAACAGGAGAAGCATTTTCACAACCAATTGGTCTGACATTTAACGTTTCTCTAATATGTTGCTTATCTGTATTGTTTAACCAATGTGTGAAATTTGACGTGCTTGCTGACACATACTTAAGTGAGTAATAGGTTCTGTATTAGCTGTACATTAGCAACAAAATCAGCTCTTTAGTATAAAAGTGCTGATTGAGTGTTGCGCCTTGATTATTTACTGGTACTATAATTACTCTGGTTTAGTTTGCTTTGTCTCAGTCCTTAGTCATAAGCGATGTGTGCCTCTCTCTGTCCTGCACCCTACTGCCCACCTATTTGTAAAGCGATACCAAAGCGCTCCAGGGAAGAAATGGCTTGGCAGTTCAGGCTGGACTGTTCCCATTAGGCACAGGGTCAGTCTGATTTGCATATAGCCATGTCTGAACTGGGGTGGTGGAGTGAGCTAAAGAATGATGATGGATTAAACCCAGATCAGTTGACTGGGGGTGAGTGTTTGATTTGCTCAAACGCTCCGTCCATCATCCCCTTTGGTATCGCGTTGTTCACCCTAAGTTGGCAGGGTATGCCCAGACGTGGGTCCCTTGCTCACTTTGCCACTGGATTCAAGCTAGCCTGGCTGATGACGGCTGATTAGCCAGAAACCGGTCCCAGGATGCGTGTTTCCCATCCAGGGAAGAAATGGCTTGGCAGTTCGGGCTGGACTGTTCCCATGGGGCAGTGTCAGACTGATTTGCATATGGCCATGTCTGAACTGGGGTGGTGGAGTGAGCTAAAGAATGATGATGGATTAAACCCAGATCAGTTGACTGGGGGTGAGTGTTTGATTTGCTCCAACGCTCCGTCCATCATCCCCTTTGGTATCGTTTTGTTTTCCCTAAGTTGGCAGGGTATGCCCAGACGTGGGTCCCTTGCTCACTTTTCCACCGGATTCAAGCTAGCCTGGCTGATGACGGCTGATTAGCCAGAAACCGGTCCCAGGATGCGTGTTTCCCGTCCAGGGAAGAAATGGCTTGGCAGTTCGGGCTGGACTGTTCCCATGGGGCAGTGTCAGACTGATTTGCATATGGCCATGTCTGAACTGGGGTGGTGGAGTGAGCTAAAGAATGATGATGGATTAAACCCAGATCAGTTGACTGGGGGTGAGTGTTTGATTTGCTCCAACGCTCCGTCCATCATCCCCTTTGGTATCGTTTTGTTTTCCCTAAGTTGGCAGGGTATGCCCAGACGTGGGTCCCTTGCTCACTTTTCCACCGGATTCAAGCTAGCCTGGCTGATGACGGCTGATTAGCCAGAAACCGGTCCCGGGATGCTTGTTTCCAGTCCAGGGAAGAAATGGCTTGGAAGTTCGGGCTGGACTGTTCCCATGAGGCACAGGGTCAGACTGATTTGCATATGGCCATGTCTGAACTGGGGTGGTGGAGTGAGCTAAAGAATGATGATTGATTGAACACAGATCAGTTGACTGGGGGTGAGTGTTTGATTTGCTCCAACGCTCCGTCCATCATCCCCTTTGGTATCGTTTTGTTTTCCCTAAGTTGGCAGGGTATGCCCAGACGTGGGTCCCTTGCTCACTTTTCCACCGGATTCAAGCTAGCCTGGCTGATGACGGCTGATTAGCCAGAAACCGGTCCCGGGATGCTTGTTTCCAGTCCAGGGAAGAAATGGCTTGGCAGTTCGGGCTGGACTGTTCCCATGAGGCACAGGGTCAGACTGATTTGCATATGGCCATGTCTGAACTGGGGTGGTGGAGTGAGATAAAGAATGATGATGGATTAAACCCAGATCAGTTGACTGGGGGTGAGCGTTTGATTTGCTCCAACGCTCCGTCAATCATCCCTTTTGGTTTAGCTTTGTTTGCCCTAAGTTGGCAGGGTATGCACAGATGTGGGTCCCTTGCTCACTTTTCCACTGGATTCAAGCTAGCCTGGCTGATGACGGCTGATTAGCCAGAAACCAGTGCCAGGATGCTTGTTTCGGGTCCAGGGAAGTAATGGCTTGACAGTTCGGGCTGGACTGTTCCCATAAGGCACAGGGTCAGACTGATTTGCATATGGCCATGTCTGAACTGGGGTGGTGAAGTGAGCTAAAGAATGATGATGGATTAAACCCAGATCAGTTGACTGGGGTTGAGCGTTTGATTTGCTCCAACTCTCCGTCAATCATCCCCTTTGGTTTCGCTTTGCTCGCCCTAAGTTGGCAGGGTAAGCCCAGACGTGGGTCCCTTGCTCACTTTGCCACTGGATTCAAGCTAGCCTGGCTGATGACGGCTGATTAGCCAGAAACCTGTTTCAGTATGCTTGTTTCCGGACCAGGAAAGAAATGGCTTGGCAGTTCAGGCTGGACTGTTCCCATGAGGCACAGGGTCAGACTGATTTACATATGGCCATGTCTGAACTGGGGTGGTGGAGTGAGCTAAAGAATGATGATTGATTGAACACAGATCAGTTGACTGGGGGTGAGTGTTTGATTTGCTCCAACACTCCGTCCATCATCCCCTTTTATATCGCTCTCCTCACCTATTTGTAAAAGCTTGGGTCCTGTGTTTGGCATACTCCAACGCAGTCAGCAGCCCTGTAACCTAGAGACTACCGAACCAAGCCTCCTACGTAAATTATCCAAACCTGAGACAGGCGCAGCCACCAGTCTACTCTGTGTGGGTAAGCATCGGACAAAAATGTATTAAGTCTGGGGCCAGCGCCGTACATGGAGTATGTGGTCCGCGCAGGGCACAGCTATGCGCCTGTTTATACGAATCCACTTTGTAAAGCGCATACCTTTAATTCGAGATTTTCTCGAATTAGTGCATGCACTGTAGACAGCACAGCTTGGAAATTATGAGAAGCACTACCTTTCTTTGTTTCTAAACTCTGCTCTCTGCAGCGCATATATAACTCGAAGAGATAGTCTGTCTTTATGTCGGACACTGCGCACGAATGCACATCTTTGCGAAACGGCCCCATGTCTTCATGAAAGCATCCAAAGACGGAGCCTTGAAGCAGTGCTTCTCAGCGCCTGAGTTAATAATGTATTTCCCTACGGCATCCATTTGCCCTCTCCAGATAACATTCTGTCAGTCAACCAATGATTGAAAAAATAGCGCACAGCAGAACACGTTAACCCCAAATGGCAAACACCCGTGGACAAATCTCAACCTGACATGTTTGCCAAGACTTCACACAGTGCTTACTGCTTATTCATAGAAGTGTCTTTGTAATGAAAAGGCACCTGTCGGAACGGTTAATCTTAAAAAGGAATCGTGTTGAAAATTACAGGTCAAGGCCTTCCAAACCCCTCCAATGTGGCTGTAGCCTGGCAGTGTTATCAATTTCTGTCTAAACTCAAGATCCTTTGGGATCGTAAAAATTAAGAGCAAGTCATCAAACCTAGAACAGGATGTTTCAACTGTACACTCAGCTCACAGCAAACTTCCTCCCCATTTCAAGAGAATAATAAACGAGCCAATCAAATTGAAACACATATATAGTACTCTTTCGCCCTTTGCAGGCTGTATCCAAGATACAAGCATACAAAATACAAAAAAAATTCTTGTCAAGCTGAACACAAGCCTAAGCATACCGCCAGTAAAAATGCCTCTCTCTTGGCGCAGTAAATGCACGTTTCAAAAAAGCAATGAAGACTGCAGGGCTGAATTCGCAAAATAACTACATAAAAGTGTCTTCTCTCCTGACAGGTCAATGTCTCGTTTATAAGTACTCGTCCATGGCAATCACACGCTCCATGACATGGTGTCCACTGGCAGATTCTAATAACAACTCAAAATATAAACTACAATAAAAATAAAACTGCGTCTTGTAATTTAGGCCCTCATTGAGAGTTGGCTAGGTTTAGGCGCAGGAATGCCAGGGGTCTGGAATGTTTATGTCCAGTCGGTATCCAAACATCTAAATGCAGCCATTAAGATTTATAGTCAACAGAATGGGGAATAACTATGCAGACCAGCCCTGAAGGGTATATTGCGATTCGGAAAATTCAAGTCAGTCAGTTCAGTCTTTTGTTTTCTCATGGAGAAATCTTTGTTGTGTGAATACTTAATGAGGGTATTGGGATTAGGGCAGTTCAATGCTCAGAATACAGGAGAACAAATTTGAAATTCAAAAAGGAGCCTATCAAATAAAGTTAAAATTATAAAGAGTTTTGAAAACCTGCTGTGGGGGAAAAGTATCTCCCTAAATCATATCACTAAGCAAAGTGAAACAATTGTGTGACAACAATGCTGATATGTGTATTCACAGAATACCATATATTGAAGACATCAGAGAAAAACCAAAATAAACTAATGAAACTCATTGAATACTTTGGGGGTTTCGGATGATTTGTTAAATTCGAGGATAGAAAATATATCTTGTTTTATGATTACCTCCAAGACACTCCCTTCCACGCATTCGTTTTGTGTTTCTTCTAGCCATAAAATTTCATTATCCTTGCCTACTCCTTGCACAATAGCCAGAGATTACTTTCATTACGAGTCATGCCTATCCCGGTGACTCAAACTAGTGAAAATCTGTAAAGTTGTCAAAGTATTCTATGCCTTTTTAGTCAGAACTATTTGATGCCCAGCCATGTCTGTTACTAGCCTACATTCAAAGAAGAAACATGTGGGGAGGGGTTTATTTCATACAAGGCAATTTATTGTGTTTTTATCTAGGAACCTAAATTGATATTTCTATTTTATGCCTTTGTTCGGCTATAATCAATAATATCCCTAGAAAGGCATAGGAATCATATCCATATTTAGTCGTAGCCCATGCAGTCACATTAAGCAAGGCTACTTCCCCGGACTCCTAGAAAGCACAACGAGTTCTCTAAACAAATCAAACCTCCAGCAACCTGGGAAATCCCCCTCGCTTTTGTTTTGATTTCGTCCTATGACTCCTGTAAAGCACTGTAAGAACGGCCAGTTCTTAGTGACATCTTTATTGACGTCTTATGTCCAACCTTACGTCAAACCCGGCACCTTTCAGGTATAAATATACCAACGTTGCCCTAAGCAAACACACGGTGGTGGTTTTGGAGCAGAGCAGCTATCTACTTGCCCGAGAGCCCAGCTGATGCGAGAGCCCACGGACGCTGCCCCTCCCTTTTGACGCACTGAGAGAGACGCTGTCTTTTCTCCTGCCGAGAAATCCAGCTCCGGTGTTTCCAGATACCTTCGCGGGTTACTGGGATATCGAGTCCTGAGAGAGAGATACAAGACCTCCTGCTTTCTATTACCCAGTTACGGAGCTGACTAAACCCTTAAAGAGAATTCTTGAGTCAGATTCTTGGCAAAACCAACTTAACTTAAACTGCTACTTACTTACTCCTTCCGACGTATTAGGCTTAGGTCAGGTACACCGGGGTAGGCGTATTTAGAAGCACCAGTTGAGTACGTTAGTCAATGTATATATGTATATATATATTTTATCTATTTTAAAGTATCATATGGCTAAGAAACCATATCAATGCTTTTACAGTGTTATTTTATAATCCTCCTTTTACTGTACGCACTTTACTTTACTATGAGTATTGCAATTGTGGCAATTCATTTCTCTTGCATGAGAAAGAAGACTGCTCAATAAATTACACCTTTTATTGAAAACGCCCGTCTCTCTTTTCTCTGCACTCTGGTGAAACTAAGTATGCACACTTGACTGAGTGAAATAGCTGTCTATTGTTTTCACACGACTCTAGAGATACACTCTTATTCTGAGGGAGCAAAGTTGTCATGGTATATGGTTGTCAGAAGCTAATCCCTTCTTGTCTATCGAGGGAGGTTAAACTCCTCCTCGTTTATTCGAGAATGTTTCTAGTGACCTCTGAGCTAGCTGGCAAACCTTAAGTCTAATATAGTCAGTAGAGACCTAGATAACCTCAGTCCTACGTCTACACTGCTGAATATATTATTGCAATGTGCAGAGCCTATTGGGAATATAGGAACTACACTACATGGCGCCCAACGTTTGGTAAGGCGATAAATCTAACGCAAGAGGTTAGAGTAACTCAGTCGTGCTTTTCACACAGACCCCTTTTCCCGTAAAATACTCCAAAAGACGTCTGGAGTGGGTAAAAGGTTAAAATCCGCCGGAACTTAGTAGGAAGAGATTTCTATGTATAGTTTTTGGTTTAGTCAACGTTGAAGGATACAGTGTTCCAAAATATTGTGCACCTAATCTTTGTTTTCCTTGAAACTTGATCTGCAACAAAAACCTTTCTGTTAGTAAAATGACGGAAAGTGAAGATGAAAGGGAGGAAGCTAGAATAGCAGCTCAACTCCTAGCAGATGACACAAGTCTCCAACAGAATGACCCGGATGCTATACTCATTCCGGTCAACAAAAGAAAAACTATAACTCTTAAACTTATAGAAAATGGACTAACACCAAGAGGTGGTACAGTCATATTCGTGGTAGAGGCCCATGAATATCGGCAGACAGAGGTATTCTATTCATGGATAAACTTTCCAGCAGCAAACGCTGTAACACACGACTTCCACTATTACAAAATAGAGGAACCTCCGGATGAATACACTCCTTTCGAGGAGGTTGAAATCCCATTAAAATACCAAGAGCACCTCCTCTGGTTTAAAGGCGCCCCTAAAACATAATAATCACATCACCAGGCTCGGTCCACTAGGTAGACCAGGAGCAACGTGGCCGGTTCTAGCCAGCTACACACCACATCCAGACATCGAAAAGATGTCAGACCGGGAACTTTTAGCCCAGCTAAAAGTACTAATTAAAATACATAGACAATTAGTCCAATATGTAATGCGGACTTCAACAGTCCATCCAGCTATTAACATTTCACAGCTGACCCCTCATCAGGGGAACACAAACAAAATTACACCACAGAACATACAATCATGTCTGGGTAAAGTACCCGCAAAACGGGAACAAATTCCATTCTGGTTAGCACAAAAAATAACTCAAATAGAGACATTATTTCCGGATACTACCCCTACTGAGAAACACAGAATTCTGATTATCTGTCTTCCGATGGGGATCGCACCACATGTGGAGGACTGTGACACTTGGGGCACAGTCTTTGCTTCCATTTACACAAAAACACATGTTGTTCCGTCCATGGCTGTAATACCAGATGTGCTAAGACAGATTCAAAATGAATACGGTCCAGAACCTGCTTTAACTCTGGGTATGAAATTACTGAAAGACTTTAGGCAGGTCTCAGCTATATTATTAGCCAACATAAAAGGAGAAGCAGCATCTGTGGCGATCCGCCAGAAATTGAGAGAAACAGATATAGCAGACCAACCAATTGAACTTGCCAGAATCATAGAAAAATCCTATGAAGAACTAGGAAGAGATAGTTTGGGTGGGAAACCAGTAAAACCCCAACTAACTGAAAATCCTGAAAAGATATTTATTGAAAATAATCTAAACACTCCAAAAAAGAGCTGGGATGGAAATAAACAATCCACTCCAAAAGAAAAATTATTCCAGTCCAGAGGAAGGTCTCCTCGGCGGAGAGAAAGATCTCCGGACCAAGGACACAAGTCTCCCCAGAGGGAGCCCTCTGAGAAAAGATAGAACCTTAGAAATAGGGATAATTTGAAAAAACCTGATAGATATCAAGACAATGATACACGTCCCTCTCGATCTTTTCAGACTTCCTCGCAGAAATCGGAAAGAAGAGGACGGTCAGAACACAGGGAAGAGCACGTCAAGTCCAAAGACAAGGAACCTGCTCAAAGTAAAAAATTACAATTTCCAAGAAAGAAGGTAGCCAGTATTAAAATAATTAAACATGCCGAGGATACTGAGGACACAACTGAAAAACGGGGAGTGGGCCCAGACAATGCTAGACAGCGCAGCAGAAGTGACAATAGTTCGCAAGATCCTGATGAATCTTCTGGAGAGAGTGGACACGAATGAATACATTCAGGTGGAAACTGCAGATACCAGAGTTAGCAAACCTCATAAAATATACGAAATAACATTACGTATAGAGGGAGATAAGACTAGGAAAGTAAGGGGTCTATTTTGGGATAACCTTTCCAAAGGCTATGACATCCTTTTAGCTGAGAAAGACTGGCCACCAGAGTTTGTCAAGGAGTGCCCTCATGGCGAAGAAATGATTATGCCTGCCTTCTCAAATCATATTTCAATTAAAAAAAATATACATATGCGAGAAAATGGGCAGTAGCCCAAGCTCCTGCATTATATAAAAATCATGTTGGATGGGATGAGGACTCTCCTCCTCACAAAATCCAGTTAAAATGTCAACCAACTGCACAAAGGCAGTACCCAATTAAGCAAGATGCTAAAAAGCAAGTCAGGGAGATCTTAGATCAACTTGAATACCAGGGGGTGATTGAAACATGCACCTCACAAATGAACAATCCTTTGTTTCCTGTCTCCAAGCCAGACGATTCATATCGTCTAGTTTTGGACTACAGACATCTTAACTCATGTTGCAAGACAATTGCAGAACAAAATTCACACAGTGCAGCACTAATGAATAACATTGTGCGCAAAAAATACAAAACAACATTAGACATCTCTAATGGATTCTTTTGTCAAAACATAGAACCTGAAAGCAGGTATTTGACTGCTTTCTCAATAATGGGGTCGCAGTAAATTTCTGTCGACTCCCACAGGGATTCAAGAATAGCCCAGTATTATTCTCAGCAAGAGTAACAGAGTTACTACAAATATATGATGATGAAGCATTATCATATGTCGATGACATCTATCTAAAAGATGATGATTTGGATACTCACTTGAAAAGAGTGAACACCATAATACTTGGGTTCGCAGCAGAGGGTTACAAATTCAACTTTAAAAAGTCACGAATTGCCCATCTAACTGTCCTGTTTTTAGGATATGAATTATCAAGTGAAGGCAAAAGCCTAGCAGACAATTTCTTAGAGAAATGCGCTGTTCTCCAAGCACCAAAAACGCTGAAGAACTTACAATCAATACTAGGTTTCCTGAATTTCGGAATAACTTACATTCTAAACTATGCAGAGAGGGTTAAACCTCTCTATGAATTAATAAAACCTGATTTTAAACCAATCAATTGGACTCAAAAACACACAGAAATTTTGAGGTCACTGCAAACAGACATGTTAGCTAAAACAAAATTACAAACACGCGAAAACATACGCAACCTTGTAATCCGAGTCATCCCAGGAAGATGCGGATTCACGTACCTGACCTCTAATGAGGGAGAAATGGTACCAATAGCTTACAAATCACAATTGTACACACAAGCTGAAAAAACATTCAGTCTTGCGGAAAATATTGCAAATGCGGTTCAAACAGCTGTAGCAAAAGAAAGAGACCATGCCCAAGGCAGACAGATAACTATTTTAACAGCAGAATCAGCCTTTGAGGCATTAACAAGCCCACAAAATTTGACTACCGTGGCATTAGATCCAAAATGGATACAATGGGAAAATTCTCTTGCTACAGAAAAAGTGAAATACTATTTTGACCCGAACATGAAAAAACAAAAAAATTTAACATATGATAAAGAATATCCTCCGCCAATCGAAATTCTGCCTCTACAACTTTACGCCTGTGTAATATATACAGACGGATCAGCACAACCCGCAGTTGGTGGTAAGCAAGCTTACAGTGCTGCGTGCGCGGTTGTTAAATGCCGGTGGCACGGAGGTAAATTGAGACCACTGGTAACTATGTCTCAATCTATAAAAGCTTTAAAGATGGCGCTCGATATTGCCGATCGCGAATTCCCCACACTAATAGTGTGCGATTCGCATTACTGCGTCAAATCTTACAATAATGACTTGCAGAACTGGGTTCATAATGATTACAAAGATGACACAGGTGCCACAATAAAGCATAAAAAGCTTTGGGAACAGGTAGTTCTTTTGCAGAAAGAACTACAAAAGACTCACGTGATACATACACTGAGTCATCAGCGTGATGGCGTTCACGTTGCAGGGAATTCATTGGCTGACACAGCCACAGCGGAAGCAACTAATCCGGCTTCCGTAGCCACAAAAAAGCGTTCAGAAAAATACATAGATGGGGAAACCATGCTGGCGGTAAAAACGTCTTTAAAAGGCGACTGTGCAGCATTACCCGTGAACTATCCACTCAATTATAGATACATAATCGATGCAAACTCCATTCCTTTTGCTCGAATCCCTGGAGTGGGGGATAGAATAATTCCAAACATGAACAGGATAATCTTCTTGATTCAAGAAGCACATATGGGATTACATCTAAGGCACCAGAAGATCAATGAATCTCTGAAAGAATTACAATCAGAATACTGGTGGCCGGGAATGAGCCTGCAACAACACAAATTTGCAATAAACTGTCTAAACTGCAACAGAGATCGCAGTGGCGAACCGGCCTAAGTATTGCCATGGCTCTTCGTTTAGATAGCATAAGGCTATCTATACGCAAAAATCAAGCGCCCATTATTATTTTTTAAGACTAGATTCACTTAAAATGTGGCCACAGCGCTCGGCTGACGCCAGAACTGTTATAAAAGATTTGCGAGTCTATATCGGCACGTACGCAATTGGCATGCTACATTCTGACCATGGTCCTGCTTTTAGCTCCCGAGCTTATAAGGAGGCCATGACCAGCATGGGTATTGCATTGCGGTACTCTTGTCCCTTCCATCCTGAGGGAAATGGGATTGTGGAAAGAAAAAACCGAGACATAAAGCAATCTATAACGGCGAGGGTATTAAGTTCGGGTGATGGGTGGGTCCAACATTTAACAAGTGTCCAACGTAGTCTTAACAATCTGCCAAGAAATTCTCTAAAAGGTTTCAGTCCGTACGAACTATTGTTCGGTACTAGAATGCATATTCAGGACTTAGATAGTCAGACTTCAGTGGTAGAAGAAAAATGCTTTGATGTCAAAGATCGTTTGGCTATTTTACAGGACTTAAATGAAACAAGAAAAGACCTGAGAAACGTAAAGTTAAAACAACAGCCAACAGCCACTGAAGATAAACCACCTGTCCCAGCAAGGCCTTTCTGGATTCCAAAGATTGGGGATCTGGTCAGAGAGAAGATCGCGGTGAAGAAGGAATTTGGGCCTTCTTACAAAAAAGCAGTACCTGTCAGCGGAACAAGATCAGTTGTACTACCGCCCCTTGCTGGTAAAAAGGAGAACGGAGTAAGCATGGGCGGATTTTGCGAATTGGCAATCCGCAAACTTGCGTATTTACAGATTCACAATCCGCAAAATCCGCAAACTCTCGCAAATGTAGCGGATTTGGGTTTTTTTTGGTTTCGCAAGTGTTTCTGCCGTTTCGCGAGGGTTTTTTACCAGTTCGCAAATGCGAACTTACTTGTCGGGTAGCAACGGTCGTGACCATGTTGTTTCTACGTCTGGTTCATCACAGCACCCTCTTTTTCACCACTGCCACCCTCTGTTTCACCACTGCCACCCTCTGCCTCACCCATGCCACCCTGTGTTTCATCACTGTGATTATGGGGGGAAAAGCACACCTGCCCTGCCTCAACTGACATGAATGAATTAGGGGCTGATTGATTAATGTGTCACTGAATTTGAACTTCCAGTCTGGCACCTGCTTCCTTATCTGTAATTGCTTTCTGTTGCAGTCTAATTTTTTTTAGCAGGACCTTTGGCATACTTGTAGCTATTCTCTGAGCCTGCTGTGAGGGTCAGAGCAGGTCATAGAATAGTGGCAAGTAGGCAACTGAACTTTGGAGGGGCCCCTCAGGAAGCACTAGAGGAAATGGTTACTAATGTTAAGATTGAACTTTTGCACCTGCTGAGTGCTTTCAGTCTTGCAAAAATCGTTTTTCTGCTATTTCGCGCGATTCGCGGGGCGCGAATTCGTGCGAGATCGATTTCGGAAGCCGCGAATACACGATTTGTTTTTTTTGCAGCGTGTTTGTTGGCGTGATTTTTTGCGTGTTCGCAAGCCGCTCGTAGTGCAACGTTTGCGAAGTTACCCTAGCGGTCGAACATGGGCGCGGCCATCTTGTCTGCGTGACGTTATTCCATTTCCGGGCGCTATGTGTAATCTCGCAAAGTGTGCAGCTCGCTAGTACATGTTCGCGTGTGATCGCGGGAAAAATCTCGCACAAACTTACCCACACGGTCGTCAACGGGCGCGGCCATCTTGTTTTTCATTCATTGCTATGGTTCTGGGCATGCTTTCTGTATCCTCTGTCAATCTCTGCCATCCTTTGCTTGTTTGAAGTTTTTTTTGTTCTATTTTACTTATTATCTATCCCTCTATTTTTCTAGCTCTATATGTTTGTGTTTTCTGCTACTTTGGGTTAATTTTAAACTACTTTTTTTAACTCTTTTCTTTTCTTCTTCCCTATTCTATTTCTTCTTTATTACTTACCTTCCTTTCTGCCCAGACTATGGTAAAGGGAGCCGGGAAGCAGCCCGCGAAGGGAAAGGGTCCCGCACTCCGTGCCCGGCTCCCGTGCGGGCGTTTGAGGGGGGAGCAAGTAATAGCTCGGGAGATTTTTAGTGCGGAGGAGGTGGCCGCACTAGTCTTTCATGTTCAGCGCCGCCTCCCCAAGACCATCATGGGAGGCGGCAACATCGCTACCGGCAACGGGATCCGGGAGCACCGGAAGCGGTGGGAGAAGGTGTGCCGGGCCATGTTTGAACACTCTGGGGTCCGGCGCACCTACAACCAGGCCACCCACCGCTGGACGGATCTCATGGACCGGGAACGCGACTTGCTGGACGTGCTCGGCTTCGAGATCCCCGGGCTTGGTGAGTAGTAGTAGCTATTTCTAGCTATTTCATCACTACTCTGTTTTCTCCCGCTCTGTGTGTTATTATATTGCAAATTTTTGGTTTTTACCAAGAGCAATAATGCTGCCGATTACATTGTAGGTAAATTATATTTCAAAATCTTCTGTGCATTTCAGGTGCACTGCTCTCCTTCTCAGTAGCCTTGCTACTATGCTTATTTGTTTTCTATTTTGTGTTCATTTCATTGGCCTGAGAAATTATGTATGAGTGTAGTGTAAAGAACTGCGTAATGCTAGACACTAAGGGTCAGATTTTCAATTACCGGCGCATCCCCGCAAAGTAGCAGGGATGCGCCAGTAATTGTGCGCCACGCCACCACCACCCATGGTGCGCCGTAGTTACAATGCGGCGCACCATGGGCCCAAAACGTCACAGAAGCCTTACGCATCTGTGCCGCAAAGGCGGTGCATTGCTGGAGTTGCGTGACAATGATGGCGCAGCTCCAGCAATGCTCTGGGGTGCCCTATCTCCCCAATGCTGCATCAAGCCGTACGTCTGCTTCAAGCAGGCGCAGGGTTTGAGTCACGCATCATTGTCCTAAAAGTGACTGATTGACTCGTGTAGATTTCCCTCAGCCACTTTTAAGATGCGTTCCTGCGCAGGAACACCCTCCCTTGCGCCGGAACGCCCCCTGATGACATAGGGCTTTACAACGTGATGCATCTCTCATATGCGTCACGTTGTTAATATACGCCGCACGATGGCACCTCTTTTGTTATGCCTCTGCGTCACAAAAGTCACGCAACAATGGAGCAAAAGAGCAGCAAGGGGCTTGTAAATCTGCCCCTACAGACTCCAGTCCAGTCCTTCCTTTGTACACCTGGCAATAAGAAGAAAAAGTGGTGGTGGATTGATAGTTTGAGTATTTTAATAACTGGTTAATGTAGTAGGAAACTTTTTAGTGTTGTCGCTGATCTGCAATCACGATGGAGTTTGCCTGTCACTTCGCGTGCTGCGGACTGCTGCCTGCCAATCCTAGGCGAACCTTTTTAGTAGTTTGTTTGGTGAGTTGCATAACTTTCCAAGTCGACGGTCCGCAAATCAAGCAATACTAATATCGTAGTAGACCACATGAGATAGGTCAATATATCCCGTTCAATAGTTGTCTATTTGCTATTTCGCCAAAAGATTTTGTTATTGTTCTTTTTAAATGTTTGATTTGGTTGACAACAATCATCTATGTTTTTGGGTCTTTCTTTCTTTTATGTTGTACATCAGCTCCCCCCAGGGGCAAGAGGACATTGGAGGAGGCTGCTGCTGCTGAACAAGGCCAGGATCGGTCAGGCGAGGGCTCCTTTGCTGGCCCCGGTAAGTTTTAATTTTAATATAGAGTACCTATTTTTTCCTAGCGTTCCTCATTCGATTTTTTCTAAATCGTCTTTGATCTTCTTGTAGACTGTATCTAAATTCTTATCCTGCCTCGACTATGACTCCCTGTGGTATTACTAGATTATTCTTATTTGTCTGTCTGTGTAGCTAACTAAGATTGAACATTTGGCAAAAGGTGTAAAACGAAACTCCCATTCTAGTCAGCAATACCTCTATGCACTGAGTGCAGTCCTCTGGGATTGTCCATAATGTTTCAAGTCTTCTAAATGTTTATGCTTTGACAATTACCAACAATAAAAAGGTGAATGACCACCAAGAAAGAATAAGATACTACTTTACTTTTGGTTTGGATAGGAGGACAATCCATACTACTACTGTTGCAGGGACAAATCTGTACAAACAGAACTATGGACACTAAAGTGCATTGTTTATCAATTATAATAGGCGCAGGTAGACATTCCACATACCTCAGTGATATCAGACTTTGAAGAACCCCCAATCTCCTTACTAACTAGATAGTGTGGCAGAATCATTTAGCTCCCAAATTCATCGATGATTGATCCCCAATGATGAGTATCCAACGCAGGACAAGAGTACGGAGTCAGAGTCCAGAAGTGTCAGAGGCACAGGCTCATGCATTGCAAATTGCAAAACCTTTTGCTCATTCACTCATGACCAAAAACCACAGAGTCTATTTAAGTTTTAAAGCTTTATTAAAAGTAAAAATATTTATTAAAATCAAGCTTGTCATAAAACATAAACGGTTGATTAAAAATGGAAAAGTGCTTATAGTGATTTCACACATTTATTGTGGGCGAGCCGAGCCCTCACCTGGTTTGAACTTTAATTTTTCTTTTTGGTGCTGAATCTTTGGTCCCTCCGTCCTAGTGATGATGATTTGTTCTTAGAAGTGAAGATTCTGTCTGTTATGAGACAAATGGTGCGTGTTAAAAAGCAAGCATTCATCAGTTGTGCCAAAAAGTGCAGCAAGACAACACCCTTCCCTGGAAAAAGGGACATTTTTACTTTAGAGTAGACAGTCACAAATTATTAGCTTGTTTTTGGTATTCACATTTCTTCATTCCTAGACAAAATACTAGTGATTGGTGTATGTCTATGACATCTAACATTCTTAAATGTACTTTGTAGGTGGAACATCTGGTGCTGGGCCCAGCGCGGAGGTGGAGGAGGAAAGTTCTGGGGAGGAGGCGGTGCAAGTGCCGGACAAAACTGCTGTGCGAGTTGCCACGGTAGTGGCGGGCAGTGGTAAGCTCTTATATTCCTTACTTATTGAAATTGCAGACTGCATAGTGTGCTCCCCGTGAGAAAACGTAAGGTTTGTCCAGATGAGAGACATGAAGAAGAATGATTGACATATAGTTTGAATGGATGGATGCCTGGATCATGGTACTATCTGACTCTTAGATAGCATATATGTATCTCGAGAGAGTAGACGGTCACTGGATGAACTAAGTGTTACTTTGAAGAGCAGGTAACACCGCACCCGCATGTCCATCCCAGTGTAGGAAAGGCAAGGAAAAGAACTTGTAATTTTGTCTGAATACTACCATGAATAGTAGCAGTAGTTTGTATTGCATGCACAGCATATATCCGGCTATTACGATGGCCACTCACTACCTCTGTTAATAAGTTTAGTAGAACTCGGTCATTCTTGTGTGGATGTATCACTGTTCACTCAATTATAAGCAAAGCACCTAAAGTCATCCCATATGTAAGCAAATACATACCATGTGCAGTGATAGATAATCAGATTATTTATGTTCTTCATTTTCCTTTTCTAGTATCTATTCATTGGCACTGTAGGGTGAAAGTTAAATTAATTAAGCAGTAGCCCTTGTAACAGAGTATTCTCAGTGCCATCCGTAATAGAAAAGTAAGAGCATCACCACCTGCATGTACTGGACTGGTACAGTAACGCAAGTCTGTCTCACTCATCATGGCAGGCGTCTGTTTTTCTCGGGTGCAAGTTAACTGCGCTGGCATTATGCCGGCTTGCAGAAGTTAACCTACCAATTTTGCTAAACAGGAGAGAAGAAGAAGAATAAGACTGGTGTACTGTCATAGTCGACTCTAACGGAGTGAGTCCATAGTGCTCGTAGAATTGATTCCTTAACCCCTTCGACGCTCATGACGAGCTGGGCTCGTCATGAGGTAGCCTCCTCGCACGCTCATGACGAGCCCAGCTCGTCATGAATAATGGGTTTTTAAAAAAACAAGCACAGGGGCAGAATTTCGCTAGCGCTCATGTGGTTAAACTCCCACTAATGTTAGAGCAGTGGGAGGTTAGATAGATACTGGCCACAGTAGTTATGTACTGCGCTTCCAAGTTGCTAGTTCTACTGTGACACAACTTTCTGCTGAATCATTTTGTGTTAATCTTAAAAAGCATTGGTTACAGACTATGTCTTTCTTTCTTCATATAGATGCTCCTTCCAAACCAACAAGGAAGGAGCTGGCTGAAAGGGCCCGGCAACGGAGGCTGGAGGCGACTGTCGCCGAATATCGGCGGCTGGTGGCCCAGGAGGAGGAGGACACGCAGAGTACGTCAACAACATCCACGGCGACACCTGCATCCTCCTCCGCGCTCCCTGGGTCAGCTAGTCAGTGCAGGTCTCCAGCGGTATGGAGCCGGGGTACCGCAGCCACCCGTCACCACCGAGCAGCAAAGAAATCAGCTGCCCCCCACAGCAGTTGCAAAAAAAGGATGCACCGCCTTTCCCTGAGAGTTTCCTACCTCGAGCAGGAGCTCCTCAACACCAAGACCCTGCTCGAGACCCTCCGCAAGGAGCATGCTGACCTGGACCGAAAAGTCAAAAGCAGCCAGTAGGAGGAGACTGTCCCTTGCCCCTTTTTTAAAGACTTCTGGGGGGTGGGAATTGGGAGTTGGGTTTTCTACTTTTTTGGACTTTGTTTTCAGGGACATTCGTTGGGGTTCGGCCTGGCGGGAGATTTATGTTACTGGATATATAAATATACTTTAAACTTTATCTTAGCATACGTGTTTTTACTGCTTTTGAGGCTGGTGGGTGGGGGTTTAACACTAGTCCTGAAACTTAAGTGGCATCTTGATTCAAGTTGTGTAAGTACTAATGGCCCAAATGTTTACAAAACTAAGTGCCTCTCACAGAGTAAGTGAATTCAATAGTCCTAGGACTAGTGTCAGTCTCTCGTCTCTCCTAATACTTCATTATACTACCTCCCCCCAAAAGCTTATCTTACCTGTAATTTGTGTTTGGAAATAGGGCTAGGCACAGGGCTGGCTGCACGCGAAATGGCGATTAAGGTTGGCAATCCTGGGCGGATTAAATGTCATCATTGCGGTGGTACTTAGGGTGTTACACAGTGGCAGTTGCAGCATCTGAAAAAAAAGAAAATGAAACCTTGTTTGTCCTTACCGTAGCATTAGAACGGTACGATAGAGAATATAGGAGGTGACAGTACACTAGAACAGTGCCACAATGTAGCCTAACAAATGGTAAAGTATTTAAAGTATAACTACTACTTGCGTTGAATTTCTTTGACATTGGCTACTATTACAAGAAAGAGTACTGAAGGTGAAGGACACAGCAGTGTAATAATTTCATTTGCCACGTCTAGGAGGAGGATGTTCTTGATGACCAATCAAGTTGATGGCGCACATGAAAATCTGCTTTCATTTGCCAATAGTGACTCGGTGTCAAGCTGAGTAAGAATATATCCTCGAATTCCTTCACCAGCCTGTTGCTATGACCTTATCCTCCCCAGCAAGTGTGTGGAATTATTGCTGTCATTTAGTCACACATCAATCAAAACCACACAGCCCGGGGGAAGAGGGTTAGGGTTTGGAAAATGGATGGGAATGGGGGTTTTGGGGAAAGTTTTGTTGAGAGAAGAAAAAAAAAGCACAGCATGGACAAACAATAATTGAAGATAAACAAATCTTTGGGTACAAAGCTAACCATGAATCTTTTAAGTGACATAAAGGAAGTGCATGCACTACTGCATGCATGGTTACTGAAAAGTAAGTAGTACTTTCGACAACCGTGAATGAAAGAATGCGACAGTACAGGGCTGCAGTAATAATTATGCGTTTTCACTTGCCTATCTCTGCACTCAGAGAAACACTTCGTACATTAAATTAGGTTTGAAAAATAGCAGAAGTAAAACCTATCCAATGGCTGTAGGGATGAATTTAGAAGCAAATATCAAAGAAATGCAGAGTCACACTCATAAAAGTTCACAGCAATAACATTACTTAAAAGATAATTAGAAAAGAACCGATACTGTATCTGTATGTTGTTGTAGTTGTCCTGTTGAATTTGGGAAGTTGTAAGATGCATCCAACCATTCCTCTTATTAGCGGGACTCCTCCATTCCATCTGATGCTCCGTCCATCAATGTTGGTGACCAGAAGACACCCTGTCCACTGCCTGCCAGATGCTGAATTGCGGCTCGCTAATGTGAAGCCTGACTTCATCCTTTTTTTCCCTTTGCAGAGGATGAAACCCGGCCTGTAATTATTGATGGAAAAACAGGAAGTGATATTAGAACACCACTGACAAATAAATATAAGGTATGTACGCTGTGTGGTGCAAAAAGTGACACTTTGAGTTTCCTAATAGACAGTACAATATTTTTGAAAGTGCCTACTCTGTCTGAGTCTCCTTTTGAAGGATAAATAAGCCTTGGCGAATTAATTTAGCGGATCCTTCCCCTCAAGCTAGGTGTACTGTAAACTGTGTTTTAGAACAAAATTAGACCTTCCCAGCAGTGCTCCCAGACCCTTAGTAAACCCAGTCACAAAAATGTAGAAGACCCTAAGAAGACCCCCAATCAGATCTCAAAAAACGAGGCCTAGTAGAAAATGGTGACAAAACGTACATTGAAAGTAAAGTAGGCCCAAATCCCCCCTTACCCACCGTGGATTGTATTCAAACCACTTGCAAGCAAGCAAAAGTATCCATACCCAGCACCGCTCCAAGACTCGCAAACCCCCCACAAACAGCCCCCCGCCCAAACACATGCAATACAATACTACTAACCCTAACGAGCCATAAGTTAAGAATAGTGCCAAACGCTTTCTTTTACTAGGCCAAATCCCCCCTTCCCCACAATGGATTTTCTTCAAGCCACTTGCAACCAAAATTACACATTCCCACGAGTGCTCTAAGACCCCAGAACTGTCAGTTGCAAAAATCTAGAACACCCCGAAACACATGCAACCCTGCTGCTAGTGCTAACCCTAACGAGCCCTAAGTTAATGTGCAAAAACGCTTTTCCTCATGGATTTGGTCCAACCCAGTTTTATCCGGTATTAGAGCTTCCCAGCAATGGCCCCAGAGCCGTCAACCCAGGCGAAAACAAGTAGAAGACCCCAAACAGCCAAAAAGCAAAAGTACAAAAATGGGCACCTAGTCATTTTCTCAGCAATTTCCAAAATCACTCCGAGCGCGCTCTGCAGCTAGGCCCTAACTCCCCTCTGCCAACATGGATTTTCTTCAAACCTCTTGCTATCAAAACTATCCATACCCAGCAGTGCTCCCAGACCCCGAAACCCACCCAAAAACACCAGGAAGCCCCCCAAACCGGCCCCCGAAAATGCTAAATTGACCGAAATGTCAGAAAAAGCAAAAACGTTTTCCTCATGGATTTGGTCCAAACCAGTTTTATCCGGTATTAGAGCTTCCCAGCAATGGCCCCAGAGCCGTCAACCCAGGCGAAAACAAGTAGAAGACCCCCAAACAGCCAAAAAGCATAAGTACAAAAATGGGAACTTAGTCATTTTCTCAGCAATTTCCAAAATCACTCCGCGCGCGCTCTGCAGCTAGGCCCTAACTCCACTCTGCCAACACGGATTTTCTTCAAACCTCTTGCTATCAAAACTATCCATACCTAGCAGTGCTCCCAGACCCCGAAACCCACCCACAAACACCAGGAAGCCCCCCAAACCGGCCCGCGAAAATGCTAAATTGACCGAAATGTCAGAAAAAGCTAAAACTTTTTCCTCATGGATTTGGTCCAAACCAGTTTTATCCGGTATTAGAGCTTCCCAGCAATGGCCCCAGAGCCATCAACCCAGGCGAAAACAAGTAGAAGACCCCCAAACAGCCAAAAAGCAAAAGTACAAAAATGGGCACTTAGTCATTTTCTCAGCAATTTCCAAAATCACTCCGCGCGCGCTATGCAGCTAGGCCCTAACTCCCCTCTGCCAACATGGATTTTCTTTAAACCTCTTGCTATCAAAACTATCCATACCCAGCAGTGCCCCCACACTCCGAAACCCACCCACAAACACCAGGAAGCCCCCAAACTGGCCCCCGAAAACGCTAAATTGACCAAAATGTCAGAAAAAGCTAAAACTTTTTCCTCATGGATTTGGTCCAAACCAGTTTTATCCGGTATTAGAGCTTCCCAGCAATTGCCCCAGGGCCGTCAACCCAGGCGAAAACAAGTAGAAGACCCCCAAACAGCCAAAAAGCAAAAGTACAAAAATGGGCACTTAGTCATTTTCTCAGCAATTTCCAAAATCACTCCGCGCGCGCTCTGCAGCTAGGCCCTAACTCCCCTCTGCCAACATGGATTTTCTTCAAACCTCTTGCTATCAAAACTATCCATACCCAGCAGTGCTCCCAGACCCCGAAACCCACCCACAAACACCAGGAAGCCCCCCAAACCGGCCCGCGAAAATGCTAAATTGACCGAAATGTCAGAAAAAGCAAAAACTTTTTCCTCATGGATTTGGTCCAAACCAGTTTTATCCGGTATTAGAGCTTCCCAGCAATGGCCCCAGAGCCGTCAACCCAGGCGAAAACAAGTAGAAGACCCCCAAACAGCCAAAAAGCAAAAGTACAAAAATGGGCACTTAGTCATTTTCTCAGCAATTTCCAAAATCACTCCGCGCGCGCTATGCAGCTAGGCCCTAACTCCCCTCTGCCAACATGGATTTTCTTTAAACCTCTTGCTATCAAAACTATCCATACCCAGCAGTGCCCCCACACTCCGAAACCCACCCACAAACACCAGGAAGCCCCCAAACCGGCCCCCGAAAACGCTAAATTGACCAAAATGTCAGAAAAAGCTAAAACTTTTTCCTCATGGATTTGGTCCAAACCAGTTTTATCCGGTATTAGAGCTTCCCAGCAATTGCCCCAGGGCCGTCAACCCAGGCGAAAACAAGTAGAAGACCCCCAAACAGCCAAAAAGCAAAAGTACAAAAATGGGCACTTAGTCATTTTCTCAGCAATTTCCAAAATCACTCCGCGCGCGCTCTGCAGCTAGGCCCTAACTCCCCTCTGCCAACATGGATTTTCTTCAAACCTCTTGCTATCAAAACTATCCATACCCAGCAGTGCTCCCAGACCCCGAAACCCACACACAAACACCAGGAATCCCCCCAAACAGGCCCCCGAAAACGCTAAATTGACCGAAATGTCAGAAAAAGCTAAAACTTTTTCCTCATGGATTTGGTCCAAACCAGTTTTATCTGGTATTAGAGCTACCCAGCAATGGCCCCAGAGCCGTCAACCCAGGCGAAAACAAGTAGAAGACCCCCAAACAGCCAAAAAGCAAAAGTACAAAAATGGGCACTTAGTCATTTTCTCAGCAATTTCCAAAATCACTCCGAGCGCGCTCTGCAGCTAGGCCCTAACTCCCCTCTGCCAACATGGATTTTCTTCAAACCTCTTGCTATCAAAACTATCCATACCCAGCAGTGCTCCCAAACCCCGAAACCCACCCAAAAACACCAGGAAGCCCCCCAAACCGGCCCCCGAAAATGCTAAATTGACCGAAATGTCAGAAAAAGCAAAAACGTTTTCCTCATGGATTTGGTCCAAACCAGTTTTATCCGGTATTAGAGCTTCCCAGCAATGGCCCCAGAGCCGTCAACCCAGGCGAAAACAAGTAGAAGACCCCCAAACAGCCAAAAAGCAAAAGTACAAAAATGGGAACTTAGTCATTTTCTCAGCAATTTCCAAAATCACTCCGCGCGCGCTCTGCAGCTAGGCCCTAACTCCACTCTGCCAACACGGATTTTCTTCAAACCTCTTGCTATCAAAACTATCCATACCTAGCAGTGCTCCCAGACCCCGAAACCCACCCACAAACACCAGGAAGCCCCCCAAACCGGCCCGCGAAAATGCTAAATTGACCGAAATGTCAGAAAAAGCAAAAACTTTTTCCTCATGGATTTGGTCCAAACCAGTTTTATCAGGTATTAGAGCTTCCCAGCAATGGCCCCAGAGCCGTCAACCCAGGCGAAAACAAGTAGAAGACCCCCAAACAGCCAAAAAGCAAAAGTACAAAAATGGGCACTTAGTCATTTTCTCAGCAATTTCCAAAATCACTCCGCGCGCGCTATGCAGCTAGGCCCTAACTCCCCTCTGCCAACATGGATTTTCTTTAAACCTCTTGCTATCAAAACTATCCATACCCAGCAGTGCCCCCACACTCCGAAACCCACCCACAAACACCAGGAAGCCCCCAAACCGGCCCCCGAAAACGCTAAATTGACCAAAATGTCAGAAAAAGCTAAAACTTTTTCCTCATGGATTTGGTCCAAACCAGTTTTATCCGGTATTAGAGCTTCCCAGCAATTGCCCCAGGGCCGTCAACCCAGGCGAAAACAAGTAGAAGACCCCCAAACAGCCAAAAAGCAAAAGTACAAAAATGGGCACTTAGTCATTTTCTCAGCAATTTCCAAAATCACTCCGCGCGCGCTCTGCAGCTAGGCCCTAACTCCCCTCTGCCAACATGGATTTTCTTCAAACCTCTTGCTATCAAAACTATCCATACCCAGCAGTGCTCCCAGACCCCGAAACCCACCCACAAACACCAGGAAGCCCCCCAAACCGGCCCGCGAAAATGCTAAATTGACCGAAATGTCAGAAAAAGCAAAAACTTTCTCCTCATGGATTTGGTCCAAACCAGTTTTATCCGGTATTAGAGCTTCCCAGCAATGGCCCCAGAGCCGTCAACCCAGGCGAAAACAAGTAGAAGACCCCCAAACAGCCAAAAAGCAAAAGTACAAAAATGGGCACTTAGTCATTTTCTCAGCAATTTCCAAAATCACTCCGCGCGCGCTATGCAGCTAGGCCCTAACTCCCCTCTGCCAACATGGATTTTCTTTAAACCTCTTGCTATCAAAACTATCCATACCCAGCAGTGCCCCCACACTCCGAAACCCACCCACAAACACCAGGAAGCCCCCAAACCGGCCCCCGAAAACGCTAAATTGACCAAAATGTCAGAAAAAGCTAAAACTTTTTCCTCATGGATTTGGTCCAAACCAGTTTTATCCGGTATTAGAGCTTCCCAGCAATTGCCCCAGGGCCGTCAACCCAGGCGAAAACAAGTAGAAGACCCCCAAACAGCCAAAAAGCAAAAGTACAAAAATGGGCACTTAGTCATTTTCTCAGCAATTTCCAAAATCACTCCGCGCGCGCTCTGCAGCTAGGCCCTAACTCCCCTCTGCCAACATGGATTTTCTTCAAACCTCTTGCTATCAAAACTATCCATACCCAGCAGTGCTCCCAGACCCCGAAACCCACACACAAACACCAGGAATCCCCCCAAACAGGCCCCCGAAAACGCTAAATTGACCGAAATGTCAGAAAAAGCTAAAACTTTTTCCTCATGGATTTGGTCCAAACCAGTTTTATCTGGTATTAGAGCTACCCAGCAATGGCCCCAGAGCCGTCAACCCAGGCGAAAACAAGTAGAAGACCCCCAAACAGCCAAAAAGCAAAAGTACAAAAATGGGCACTTAGTCATTTTCTCAGCAATTTCCAAAATCACTCCGCGCGCGCTATGCAGCTAGGCCCTAACTCCCCTCTGCCAACATGGATTTTCTTCAAACCTCTTGCTATCAAAACTATCCATAACCATCAGTGCTCCCAGACGCCGAAACCCACCCACAAACACCAGGAAGCCCCCGAAACCGGCCCCCGAAAACGCTAAATTGACCGAAATGTCAGAAAAAGCAAAAACTTTTTCCTCATGGATTTGGTCCAAACCAGTTTTATCCGGTATTAGAGCTTTCCAGCAATGGCCCCAGAGCCGTCAACCCAGACGAAAACAAGTAGAAGACCCCCAAACAGCCAAAAATCAAAAGTACAAAAATGGGCACTTAGTCATTTTCTCAGCAATTTCCAAAATCACTCCGCGCGCGCTCTGCAGCTAGGCCCTAACTCCCCTCTGCCAACATGGATTTTCTTCAAACCTCTTGCTATCAAAACTATCCATCGCCAGCAGTGCTCACAGACCCTGAAACCCACCCACAAACACCAGGAAGCCCCCCAAACCGGCCCCCGAAAACGCTAAATTGACCGAAATGTCAGAAAAAGCAAAAACTTTTTCCTCATGGATTTGGTCCAAACCAGTTTTATCCGGTATTAGAGGTTCCCAGCAATGGCCCCAGAGCCGCCAACCCAGGCGAAAACAAGTAGAAGACCCCCAAACAGCCAAAAAGCAAAAGTACAAAAATGGGCACTTAATCATTTTCTCAGAAATTTCCAAAATCACTCCGCGCGTGCTCTGCAGCTAGGCCCTAACTCCCCTCTGCCAACACGGATTTTCTTCAAACCTCTTGCTATCAAAACTATTCATACCCAGCAGTGCTCCCAGACCCCGAAACCCACCCACAAACACCAGGAAGCCCCCCAAACCGGCCCCTGATAACACTAAATTGACCGAAATGTCAGAAAAAGCAAAAACTTTTTCCTCATGGATTTGGTCCAAACCAGTTTTATCTGGTATTAGAGCTACCCAGCAATGGCCCCAGAGCCGTCAACCCAGGCGAAAACAAGTAGAAGACCCCCAAACAGCCAAAAAGCAAAAGTACAAAAATGGGCACTTAGTCATTTTCTCAGCAATTTCCAAAATCACTCCGCGCGCGCTATGCAGCTAGGCCCTAACTCCCCTCTGCCAACATGGATTTTCTTCAAACCTCTTGCTATCAAAACTATCCATAACCATCAGTGCTCCCAGACGCCGAAACCCACCCACAAACACCAGGAAGCCCCCGAAACCGGCCCCCGAAAACGCTAAATTGACCGAAATGTCAGAAAAAGCAAAAACTTTTTCCTCATGGATTTGGTCCAAACCAGTTTTATCCGGTATTAGAGCTTTCCAGCAATGGCCCCAGAGCCGTCAACCCAGACGAAAACAAGTAGAAGACCCCCAAACAGCCAAAAATCAAAAGTACAAAAATGGGCACTTAGTCATTTTCTCAGCAATTTCCAAAATCACTCCGCGCGCGCTCTGCAGCTAGGCCCTAACTCCCCTCTGCCAACATGGATTTTCTTCAAACCTCTTGCTATCAAAACTATCCATCGCCAGCAGTGCTCACAGACCCTGAAACCCACCCACAAACACCAGGAAGCCCCCCAAACCGGCCCCCGAAAACGCTAAATTGACCGAAATGTCAGAAAAAGCAAAAACTTTTTCCTCATGGATTTGGTCCAAACCAGTTTTATCCGGTATTAGAGGTTCCCAGCAATGGCCCCAGAGCCGCCAACCCAGGCGAAAACAAGTAGAAGACCCCCAAACAGCCAAAAAGCAAAAGTACAAAAATGGGCACTTAATCATTTTCTCAGAAATTTCCAAAATCACTCCGCGCGTGCTCTGCAGCTAGGCCCTAACTCCCCTCTGCCAACACGGATTTTCTTCAAACCTCTTGCTATCAAAACTATTCATACCCAGCAGTGCTCCCAGACCCCGAAACCCACCCACAAACACCAGGAAGCCCCCCAAACCGGCCCCTGATAACACTAAATTGACCGAAATGTCAGAAAAAGCAAAAACTTTTTCCTCATGGATTTGGTCCAAACCAGTTTTATACGGTATTAGAGCTTCCCAGCAATGGCCCCAGAGCCGTCAACCCAGGCGAAAACAAGTAGAAGACCCCCAAACAGCCAAAAAGCAAAAGTACAAAAATGGGCACTTAGTCATTTTCTCAGCAATTTCCAAAATCACTCCGCACGCGCTCTGCAGCTAGGCCCTAACTCCCCTCTGCCAACATGGATTTTCTTCAAACCTCTTGCTATCAAAACTATCCATAACCATCAGTGCTCCCAGACCCCGAAACCCACCCACAAACACCAGGAAGCCCCCCAAACCGGCCCCCGAAAACGCTAAATTGACCGAAATGTCAGAAAAAGCAAAAACTTTTTCCTCATGGATTTGGTCCAAACCAGTTTTATCCGGTATTAGAGCTTCCCAGCAATGGCCCCAGAGCTGCCAACCCAGGCGAAAACAAGTAGAAGACCCCCAAACAGCCAAAAAGCAAAAGTACAAGAATGGGCACTTAGTCATTTTCTCAGCAATTTCCAAAATCACTCCGCGCGCGCTCTGCAGCTAGGCCCTAACTCCCCTCTGCCAACATGGATTTTCTTCAAACCTCTTGCTATCAAAACTATCCATACCCAGCAGTGCTCCCAGACCCCGAAACCCACCCCAAACACCAGGAAACCCCCCAAACCGGCCCCCGAAAACGCTAATTTGACCGAAATGTCAGAAAAAGCAAAAACTTTTTCCTCATGGATTTGGTCCAAACCAGTTTTATCCGGTATTAGAGCTTCCCAGCAATGGACCCAGAGCCGTGAACCCAGGCGAAAACAAGTAGAAGACCCCCAAACAGCCAAAAAGCAAAAGTACAAAAATGGGCACTTAGTCATTTTCTCAGCAATTTCCAAAATCACTCCGCGCGCGCTCTGCAGCTAGGCGCTAACTCCCCTCTGCCAACACGGATTTTCTTCAAACCTCTTGCTATCAAAACTATCCATACCCAGCAGTGCTCCTAGACCCCGAAGCCCACCCACAAACACCAGGAAGCCCCCCAAACCGGCCCCCGAAAACACTAAATTGACCGAAATGTCAGAAAAAGCAAAAACATTTTCCTCATGGATTTGGTCCAAACCAGTTTTATCCGGTATTAGAGCTTCCCAGCAATGGACCCAGAACCGTCAACCCAGGCGAAAACAAGTAGAAGACCCCCAAACAGCCAAAAAGCAAAAGTACAAAAATGGGCACTTAGTCATTTTCTCAGCAATTTCCAAAATCACTCCGCGCGCGCTCTGCAGCTAGGCCCTAACTCCCCGCTGCCAACACGGATTTTCTTCAAACCTCTTGCTATCAAAACTTTCCATACCCAGCAGTGCTCCCAGACCCCGAAACCCAACCACAAACACCAGGAAGCCCCCCAAACTGGCCCCCGAAAATGCTAAATTGACCGAAATGTCAGAAAAAGCAAAAACTTTTTCATCATGGATTTGGTCCAAACCAGTTTTATCCGGTATGAGAGCTTCCCAGCAATGGCCCCAGAGCCGTCAACCCAGGCGAAAACAAGTAGAAGACCCCCAAACAGCCAAAAAGCAAAAGTACAAAAATGGGCACAGTCAGTTTCTCAGCAATTTCCAAAATCACTCCGCTCGCGCTCTGCAGCTAGGCCCTAACTCCCCTCTGCCAACATGGATTTCCTTCAAACCTCTTGCTATCAAAACTATCCATTCCCAGCAGTGCTCCCAGACCCCGAAACCCACCCACAAACACCAGGAAGCCCCCGAACCTGGGCCCCGAAAACGCTAAATTGACCGAAATGTCAGAAGAAGCAAAAACTTTTTCCTCATGGATTTGGTCCAAACCAGTTTTATCCGGTATTAGAGCTTCCCAGCAATGGACCCAGAGCCGTGAACCCAGGCGAAAACAAGTAGAAGACCCCCAAACAGCCAAAAAGCAAAAGTACAAAAATGGGCACTTAGTCATTTTCTCAGCAATTTCCAAAATCACTCCGCGCGCGCTCTGCAGCTAGGCGCTAACTCCCCTCTGCCAACACAGATTTTCTCCAAACCTCTTGCTATCAAAACTATCCATACCCAGCAGTGCTCCCAGACCCCAAAGCCCACCCACAAACACCAGGAAGCCCCCCAAACCGGCCCCCAAAAACGCTAAATTGACCGAAATGTCAGAAAAAGCAAAAACGTTTTCCTCATGGATTTGGTCCAAACCAGTTTTATCCGGTATTAGAGCTTCCCAGCAATGGACCCAGAGCCGTGAACCCAGGCGAAAACAAGTAGAAGACCCCCAAACAGCCAAAAAGCAAAAGTATAAAAATGGGCACTTAGTCATTTCTCAGCAATTTCCAAAATCACTCCGCGCGCGCTCTGCAGCTAGGCCCTAACTCCCCTCTGCGAACATGGATTTTCTTCAAACCTCTTGCTATCAAAACTATCCATACCCAGCAGTGCTCCCAGACCCCGAAACCCACCCACAAACACGAGGAAGCCCCCCAAACCGGCCCCCGAAAACACTAAATTGACCGAAATGTCAGAAAAAGTAAAAACTTTTTCCTCATGGATTTGGTCCAAACCAGTTTTATCCGGTATTAGAGCTTCCCAGCAATGGACCCAGAACCGTCAACCCAGGCGAAAACAAGTAGAAGACCCCCAAACAGCCAAAAAGCAAAAGTACAAAAATGGGCACTTAGTCATTTTCTCAGCAATTTCCAAAATCACTCCGCGCGTGCTCTGCAGCTAGGCCCTAACTCCCCTCTGCCAACATGGATTTTCTTCAAACCTCTTGCTATCAAAACTATCCATACCCAGCAGTGCTCCCAGACCCCGAAACCCACCCACAAACACCAGGAAACCCCCGAAACCGCCCCCCAAAAACACTAAATTGACCGAAATGTCAGAAGAAGCAAAAACTTTTTCCTCATGGATTTGGTCCAAACCAGTTTTATCCGGTATTAGAGCTTCCCAGCAATGGACCCAGAGCCGTGAACACAGGCGAAAACAAGTAGAAGACCCCCAAACAGCCAAAAAGCAAAAGTACAAAAATGGGCACTTAGTCATTTTCTCAGCAATTTCCAAAATCACTCCGCGCGCGCTCTGCAGCTAGGCGCTAACTCCCCTCTGCCAACACGGATTTTCTTCAAACCTCTTGCTATCAAAACTATCCATACCCAGCAGTGCTCCCAGACCCCGAAGCCCACCCACAAACACCAGGAAGCCCCCCAAACCGGCCCCCGAAAACGCTAAATTGACCGAAATGTCAGAAAAAGCAAAAACATTTTCCTCATAGATTTGGTCCAAACCAGTTTTATCCGGTATTAGAGCTTCCCAGCAATGGACCCAGAACCGTCAACCCAGGCGAAAACAAGTAGAAGACCCCCAAACAGCCAAAAAGCAAAAGTACAAAAATGGGCACTTAGTCATTTTCTCAGCAATTTCCAAAATCACTCCGCGCGCGCTCTGCAGCTAGGCCCTAACTCCCCGCTGCCAACACGGATTTTCTTCAAACCTCTTGCTATCAAAACTTTCCATACCCAGCAGTGCTCCCAGACCCCGAAACCCACCCACAAACACCAGGAAGCCCCCCAAACCGGCCCCTGATAACACTAAATTGACCGAAATGTCAGAAAAAGCAAAAACTTTTTCCTCATGGATTTGGTCCAAACCAGTTTTATACGGTATTAGAGCTTCCCAGCAATGGCCCCAGAGCCGTCAACCCAGGCGAAAACAAGTAGAAGACCCCCAAACAGCCAAAAAGCAAAAGTACAAAAATGGGCACTTAGTCATTTTCTCAGCAATTTCCAAAATCACTCCGCACGCGCTCTGCAGCTAGGCCCTAACTCCCCTCTGCCAACATGGATTTTCTTCAAACCTCTTGCTATCAAAACTATCCATAACCATCAGTGCTCCCAGACCCCGAAACCCACCCACAAACACCAGGAAGCCCCCCAAACCGGCCCCCGAAAACGCTAAATTGACCGAAATGTCAGAAAAAGCAAAAACTTTTTCCTCATGGATTTGGTCCAAACCAGTTTTATCCGGTATTAGAGCTTCCCAGCAATGGCCCCAGAGCCGCCAACCCAGGCGAAAACAAGTAGAAGACCCCCAAACAGCCAAAAAGCAAAAGTACAAGAATGGGCACTTAGTCATTTTCTCAGCAATTTCCAAAATCACTCCGCGCGCGCTCTGCAGCTAGGCCCTAACTCCCCTCTGCCAACATGGATTTTCTTCAAACCTCTTGCTATCAAAACTATCCATACCCAGCAGTGCTCCCAGACCCCGAAACCCACCCCAAACACCAGGAAACCCCCCAAACCGGCCCCCGAAAACGCTAATTTGACCGAAATGTCAGAAAAAGCAAAAACTTTTTCCTCATGGATTTGGTCCAAACCAGTTTTATCCGGTATTAGAGCTTCCCAGCAATGGACCCAGAGCCGTGAACCCAGGCGAAAACAAGTAGAAGACCCCCAAACAGCCAAAAAGCAAAAGTACAAAAATGGGCACTTAGTCATTTTCTCAGCAATTTCCAAAATCACTCCGCGCGCGCTCTGCAGCTAGGCGCTAACTCCCCTCTGCCAACACGGATTTTCTTCAAACCTCTTGCTATCAAAACTATCCATACCCAGCAGTGCTCCTAGACCCCGAAGACCACCCACAAACACCAGGAAGCCCCCCAAACCGGCCCCCGAAAACACTAAATTGACCGAAATGTCAGAAAAAGCAAAAACATTTTCCTCATGGATTTGGTCCAAACCAGTTTTATCCGGTATTAGAGCTTCCCAGCAATGGACCCAGAACCGTCAACCCAGGCGAAAACAAGTAGAAGACCCCCAAACAGCCAAAAAGCAAAAGTACAAAAATGGGCACTTAGTCATTTTCTCAGCAATTTCCAAAATCACTCCGCGCGCGCTCTGCAGCTAGGCCCTAACTCCCCGCTGCCAACACGGATTTTCTTCAAACCTCTTGCTATCAAAACTTTCCATATCCAGCAGTGCTCCCAGACCCCGAAACCCAACCACAAACACCAGGAAGCCCCCCAAACTGGCCCCCGAAAACGCTAAATTGACCGAAATGTCAGAAAAAGCAAAAACTTTTTCATCATGGATTTGGTCCAAACCAGTTTTATCCGGTATGAGAGCTTCCCAGCAATGGCCCCAGAGCCGTCAACCCAGGCAAAAACAAGTAGAAGACCCCCAAACAGCCAAAAAGCAAAAGTACAAAAATGGGCACAGTCAGTTTCTCAGCAATTTCCAAAATCACTCCGCTCGCGCTCTGCAGCTAGGCCCTAACTCCCCTCTGCCAACATGGATTTCCTTCAAACCTCTTGCTATCAAAACTATCCATTCCCAGCAGTGCTCCCAGACCCCGAAACCCACCCACAAACACCAGGAAGCCCCCGAACCTGGGCCCCGAAAACGCTAAATTGACCGAAATGTCAGAAGAAGCAAAAACTTTTTCCTCATGGATTTGGTCCAAACCAGTTTTATCCGGTATTAGAGCTTCCCAGCAATGGACCCAGAGCCGTGAACCCAGGCGAAAACAAGTAGAAGACCCCCAAACAGCCAAAAAGCAAAAGTACAAAAATGGGCACTTAGTCATTTTCTCAGCAATTTCCAAAATCACTCCGCGCGCGCTCTGCAGCTAGGCGCTAACTCCCCTCTGCCAACACAGATTTTCTCCAAACCTCTTGCTATCAAAACTATCCATACCCAGCAGTGCTCCCAGACCCCAAAGCCCACCCACAAACACCAGGAAGCCCCCCAAACCGGCCCCCAAAAACGCTAAATTGACCGAAATGTCAGAAAAAGCAAAAACGTTTTCCTCATGGATTTGGTCCAAACCAGTTTTATCCGGTATTAGAGCTTCCCAGCAATGGACCCAGAGCCGTGAACCCAGGCGAAAACAAGTAGAAGACCCCCAAACAGCCAAAAAGCAAAAGTATAAAAATGGGCACTTAGTCATTTCTCAGCAATTTCCAAAATCACTCCGCGCGCGCTCTGCAGCTAGGCCCTAACTCCCCTCTGCGAACATGGATTTTCTTCAAACCTCTTGCTATCAAAACTATCCATACCCAGCAGTGCTCCCAGACCCCGAAACCCACCCACAAACACGACGAAGCCCCCCAAACCGGCCCCCGAAAACACTAAATTGACCGAAATGTCAGAAAAAGTAAAAACTTTTTCCTCATGGATTTGGTCCAAACCAGTTTTATCCGGTATTAGAGCTTCCCAGCAATGGACCCAGAACCGTCAACCCAGGCGAAAACAAGTAGAAGACCCCCAAACAGCCAAAAAGCAAAAGTACAAGAATGGGCACTTAGTCATTTTCTCAGCAATTTCCAAAATCACTCCGCGCGCGCTCTGCAGCTAGGCCCTAACTCCCCTCTGCCAACATGGATTTTCTTCAAACCTCTTGCTATCAAAACTATCCATACCCAGCAGTGCTCCCAGACCCCGAAACCCACCCCAAACACCAGGAAACCCCCCAAACCGGCCCCCGAAAACGCTAATTTGACCGAAATGTCAGAAAAAGCAAAAACTTTTTCCTCATGGATTTGGTCCAAACCAGTTTTATCCGGTATTAGAGCTTCCCAGCAATGGACCCAGAGCCGTGAACCCAGGCGAAAACAAGTAGAAGACCCCCAAACAGCCAAAAAGCAAAAGTACAAAAATGGGCACTTAGTCATTTTCTCAGCAATTTCCAAAATCACTCCGCGCGCGCTCTGCAGCTAGGCGCTAACTCCCCTCTGCCAACACGGATTTTCTTCAAACCTCTTGCTATCAAAACTATCCATACCCAGCAGTGCTCCTAGACCCCGAAGACCACCCACAAACACCAGGAAGCCCCCCAAACCGGCCCCCGAAAACACTAAATTGACCGAAATGTCAGAAAAAGCAAAAACATTTTCCTCATGGATTTGGTCCAAACCAGTTTTATCCGGTATTAGAGCTTCCCAGCAATGGACCCAGAACCGTCAACCCAGGCGAAAACAAGTAGAAGACCCCCAAACAGCCAAAAAGCAAAAGTACAAAAATGGGCACTTAGTCATTTTCTCAGCAATTTCCAAAATCACTCCGCGCGCGCTCTGCAGCTAGGCCCTAACTCCCCGCTGCCAACACGGATTTTCTTCAAACCTCTTGCTATCAAAACTTTCCATATCCAGCAGTGCTCCCAGACCCCGAAACCCAACCACAAACACCAGGAAGCCCCCCAAACTGGCCCCCGAAAACGCTAAATTGACCGAAATGTCAGAAAAAGCAAAAACTTTTTCATCATGGATTTGGTCCAAACCAGTTTTATCCGGTATGAGAGCTTCCCAGCAATGGCCCCAGAGCCGTCAACCCAGGCAAAAACAAGTAGAAGACCCCCAAACAGCCAAAAAGCAAAAGTACAAAAATGGGCACAGTCAGTTTCTCAGCAATTTCCAAAATCACTCCGCTCGCGCTCTGCAGCTAGGCCCTAACTCCCCTCTGCCAACATGGATTTCCTTCAAACCTCTTGCTATCAAAACTATCCATTCCCAGCAGTGCTCCCAGACCCCGAAACCCACCCACAAACACCAGGAAGCCCCCGAACCTGGGCCCCGAAAACGCTAAATTGACCGAAATGTCAGAAGAAGCAAAAACTTTTTCCTCATGGATTTGGTCCAAACCAGTTTTATCCGGTATTAGAGCTTCCCAGCAATGGACCCAGAGCCGTGAACCCAGGCGAAAACAAGTAGAAGACCCCCAAACAGCCAAAAAGCAAAAGTACAAAAATGGGCACTTAGTCATTTTCTCAGCAATTTCCAAAATCACTCCGCGCGCGCTCTGCAGCTAGGCGCTAACTCCCCTCTGCCAACACAGATTTTCTCCAAACCTCTTGCTATCAAAACTATCCATACCCAGCAGTGCTCCCAGACCCCAAAGCCCACCCACAAACACCAGGAAGCCCCCCAAACCGGCCCCCAAAAACGCTAAATTGACCGAAATGTCAGAAAAAGCAAAAACTTTTTCCTCATGGATTTGGTCCAAACCAGTTTTATCCGGTATGAGAGCTTCCCAGCAATGGCCCCAGAGCCGTCAACCCAGGTGAAAACAAGTAGAAGACCCCCAAACAGCCAAAAAGCAAAAGTACAAAAATGGGCACTTAGTCATTTTCTCAGCAATTTCCAAAATCACTCCGCGCGCGCTCTGCAGCTAGGCCCTAACTCCCCGCTGCCAACACGGATTTTCTTCAAACCTCTTGCTATCAAAACTTTCCATACCCAGCAGTGCTCCCAGACCCCGAAACCCACCCACAAACACCAGGAAGCCCCCGAAACCGGCCCCCGAAAACGCTAAATTGACCGAAATGTCAGAAGAAGCAAAAACTTTTTCCTCATGGATTTGGTCCAAACCAGTTTTATCCGGTATTAGAGCTTCCCAGCAATGGACCCAGAGCCGTGAACCCAGGCGAAAACAAGTAGAAGACCCCCAAACAGCCAAAAAGCAAAAGTACAAAAATGGGCACTTAGTCATTTTCTCAGCAATTTCCAAAATCACTCCGCGCGCGCTCTGCAGCTAGGCGCTAACTCCCCTCTGCCAACACAGATTTTCTCCAAACCTCTTGCTATCAAAACTATCCATACCCAGCAGTGCTCCCAGAACCCAAAGCCCACCCACAAACACCAGGAAGCCCCCCAAACCGGCCCCAAAAAACGCTAAATTGACCGAAATGTCAGAAAAAGCAAAAACGTTTTCCTCATGGATTTGGTCCAAACCAGTTTTATCCGGTATTAGAGCTTCCCAGCAATGGACCCAGAGCCGTGAACCCAGGCGAAAACAAGAAGAAGACCCCCAAACAGCCAAAAAGCAAAAGTACAAAAATGGGCACTTAGTCATTTTCTCAGCAATTTCCAAAATCACTCCGCGCGCGCTCTGCAGCTAGGCCCTAACTCCCCGCTGCCAACACGGATTTTCTTCAAACCTCTTGCTATCAAAACTTTCCATATCCAGCAGTGCTCCCAGACCCCGAAACCCAACCACAAACACCAGGAAGCCCCCCAAACTGGCCCCCGAAAACGCTAAATTGACCGAAATGTCAGAAAAAGCAAAAACTTTTTCATCATGGATTTGGTCCAAACCAGTTTTATCCGGTATGAGAGCTTCCCAGCAATGGCCCCAGAGCCGTCAACCCAGGCAAAAACAAGTAGAAGACCCCCAAACAGCAAAAAAGCAAAAGTACAAAAATGGGCACAGTCAGTTTCTCAGCAATTTCCAAAATCACTCCGCTCGCGCTCTGCAGCTAGGCCCTAACTCCCCTCTGCCAACATGGATTTCCTTCAAACCTCTTGCTATCAAAACTATCCATTCCCAGCAGTGCTCCCAGACCCCGAAACCCACCCACAAACACCAGGAAGCCCCCGAACCTGGGCCCCGAAAACGCTAAATTGACCGAAATGTCAGAAGAAGCAAAAACTTTTTCCTCATGGATTTGGTCCAAACCAGTTTTATCCGGTATTAGAGCTTCCCAGCAATGGACCCAGAGCCGTGAACCCAGGCGAAAACAAGTAGAAGACCCCCAAACAGCCAAAAAGCAAAAGTACAAAAATGGGCACTTAGTCATTTTCTCAGCAATTTCCAAAATCACTCCGCGCGCGCTCTGCAGCTAGGCGCTAACTCCCCTCTGCCAACACAGATTTTCTCCAAACCTCTTGCTATCAAAACTATCCATACCCAGCAGTGCTCCCAGACCCCAAAGCCCACCCACAAACACCAGGAAGCCCCCCAAACCGGCCCCCAAAAACGCTAAATTGACCGAAATGTCAGAAGAAGCAAAAACGTTTTCCTCATGGATTTGGTCCAAACCAGTTTTATCCGGTATTAGAGCTTCCCAGCAATGGACCCAGAGCCGTGAACCCAGGCGAAAACAAGTAGAAGACCCCCAAACAGCCAAAAAGCAAAAGTATAAAAATGGGCACTTAGTCATTTCTCAGCAATTTCCAAAATCACTCCGCGCGCGCTCTGCAGCTAGGCCCTAACTCCCCTCTGCGAACATGGATTTTCTTCAAACCTCTTGCTATCAAAACTATCCATACCCAGCAGTGCTCCCAGACCCCGAAACCCACCCACAAACACGACGAAGCCCCCCAAACCGGCCCCCGAAAACACTAAATTGACCGAAATGTCAGAAAAAGTAAAAACTTTTTCCTCATGGATTTGGTCCAAACCAGTTTTATCCGGTATTAGAGCTTCCCAGCAATGGACCCAGAACCGTCAACCCAGGCGAAAACAAGTAGAAGACCCCCAAACAGCCAAAAAGCAAAAGTACAAGAATGGGCACTTAGTCATTTTCTCAGCAATTTCCAAAATCACTCCGCGCGCGCTCTGCAGCTAGGCCCTAACTCCCCTCTGCCAACATGGATTTTCTTCAAACCTCTTGCTATCAAAACTATCCATACCCAGCAGTGCTCCCAGACCCCGAAACCCACCCCAAACACCAGGAAACCCCCCAAACCGGCCCCCGAAAACGCTAATTTGACCGAAATGTCAGAAAAAGCAAAAACTTTTTCCTCATGGATTTGGTCCAAACCAGTTTTATCCGGTATTAGAGCTTCCCAGCAATGGACCCAGAGCCGTGAACCCAGGCGAAAACAAGTAGAAGACCCCCAAACAGCCAAAAAGCAAAAGTACAAAAATGGGCACTTAGTCATTTTCTCAGCAATTTCCAAAATCACTCCGCGCGCGCTCTGCAGCTAGGCGCTAACTCCCCTCTGCCAACACGGATTTTCTTCAAACCTCTTGCTATCAAAACTATCCATACCCAGCAGTGCTCCTAGACCCCGAAGACCACCCACAAACACCAGGAAGCCCCCCAAACCGGCCCCCGAAAACACTAAATTGACCGAAATGTCAGAAAAAGCAAAAACATTTTCCTCATGGATTTGGTCCAAACCAGTTTTATCCGGTATTAGAGCTTCCCAGCAATGGACCCAGAACCGTCAACCCAGGCGAAAACAAGTAGAAGACCCCCAAACAGCCAAAAAGCAAAAGTACAAAAATGGGCACTTAGTCATTTTCTCAGCAATTTCCAAAATCACTCCGCGCGCGCTCTGCAGCTAGGCCCTAACTCCCCGCTGCCAACACGGATTTTCTTCAAACCTCTTGCTATCAAAACTTTCCATATCCAGCAGTGCTCCCAGACCCCGAAACCCAACCACAAACACCAGGAAGCCCCCCAAACTGGCCCCCGAAAACGCTAAATTGACCGAAATGTCAGAAAAAGCAAAAACTTTTTCATCATGGATTTGGTCCAAACCAGTTTTATCCGGTATGAGAGCTTCCCAGCAATGGCCCCAGAGCCGTCAACCCAGGCAAAAACAAGTAGAAGACCCCCAAACAGCCAAAAAGCAAAAGTACAAAAATGGGCACAGTCAGTTTCTCAGCAATTTCCAAAATCACTCCGCTCGCGCTCTGCAGCTAGGCCCTAACTCCCCTCTGCCAACATGGATTTCCTTCAAACCTCTTGCTATCAAAACTATCCATTCCCAGCAGTGCTCCCAGACCCCGAAACCCACCCACAAACACCAGGAAGCCCCCGAACCTGGGCCCCGAAAACGCTAAATTGACCGAAATGTCAGAAGAAGCAAAAACTTTTTCCTCATGGATTTGGTCCAAACCAGTTTTATCCGGTATTAGAGCTTCCCAGCAATGGACCCAGAGCCGTGAACCCAGGCGAAAACAAGTAGAAGACCCCCAAACAGCCAAAAAGCAAAAGTACAAAAATGGGCACTTAGTCATTTTCTCAGCAATTTCCAAAATCACTCCGCGCGCGCTCTGCAGCTAGGCGCTAACTCCCCTCTGCCAACACAGATTTTCTCCAAACCTCTTGCTATCAAAACTATCCATACCCAGCAGTGCTCCCAGACCCCAAAGCCCACCCACAAACACCAGGAAGCCCCCCAAACCGGCCCCCAAAAACGCTAAATTGACCGAAATGTCAGAAAAAGCAAAAACTTTTTCCTCATGGATTTGGTCCAAACCAGTTTTATCCGGTATGAGAGCTTCCCAGCAATGGCCCCAGAGCCGTCAACCCAGGTGAAAACAAGTAGAAGACCCCCAAACAGCCAAAAAGCAAAAGTACAAAAATGGGCACTTAGTCATTTTCTCAGCAATTTCCAAAATCACTCCGCGCGCGCTCTGCAGCTAGGCCCTAACTCCCCGCTGCCAACACGGATTTTCTTCAAACCTCTTGCTATCAAAACTTTCCATACCCAGCAGTGCTCCCAGACCCCGAAACCCACCCACAAACACCAGGAAGCCCCCGAAACCGGCCCCCGAAAACGCTAAATTGACCGAAATGTCAGAAGAAGCAAAAACTTTTTCCTCATGGATTTGGTCCAAACCAGTTTTATCCGGTATTAGAGCTTCCCAGCAATGGACCCAGAGCCGTGAACCCAGGCGAAAACAAGTAGAAGACCCCCAAACAGCCAAAAAGCAAAAGTACAAAAATGGGCACTTAGTCATTTTCTCAGCAATTTCCAAAATCACTCCGCGCGCGCTCTGCAGCTAGGCGCTAACTCCCCTCTGCCAACACAGATTTTCTCCAAACCTCTTGCTATCAAAACTATCCATACCCAGCAGTGCTCCCAGAACCCAAAGCCCACCCACAAACACCAGGAAGCCCCCCAAACCGGCCCCAAAAAACGCTAAATTGACCGAAATGTCAGAAAAAGCAAAAACGTTTTCCTCATGGATTTGGTCCAAACCAGTTTTATCCGGTATTAGAGCTTCCCAGCAATGGACCCAGAGCCGTGAACCCAGGCGAAAACAAGAAGAAGACCCCCAAACAGCCAAAAAGCAAAAGTATAAAAATGGGCACTTAGTCATTTCTCAGCAATTTCCAAAATCACTCCGCGCGCGCTCTGCAGCTAGGCCCTAACTCCCCTCTGCGAACATGGATTTTCTTCAAACCTCTTGCTATCAAAACTATCCATACCCAGCAGTGCTCCCAGACCCCGAAACCCACCCACAAACACGAGGAAGCCCCTCAAACTGGCCCCCGAAAACACTAAATTGACCGAAATGTCAGAAAAAGCAAAAACTTTTTCCTCATGGATTTGGTCCAAACGAGTTTTATCCGGTATTAAAGCTTCCCAGCAATGGCCCCAGAGACGTCAACCCAGGCAAAAACAAGTAGAAGACCCCCAAACAGCCAAAAAGCAAAAGTACAAAAATGGGCACAGTCAGTTTCTCAGCAATTTCCAAAATCACTCCGCGCGTGCTCTGCAGCTAGGCCCTAACTCCCCTCTGCCAACATGGATTTTCTTCAAACCTCTTGCTATCAAAACTATCCATACCCAGCAGTGCTCCCAGACCCCGAAACCCACCCACAAACACCAGGAAACCCCCGAAACCGCCCCCCGAAAACGCTAAATTGACCGAAATGTCAGAAGAAGCAAAAACTTTTTCCTCATGGATTTGGTCCAAACCAGTTTTATCCGGTATTAGAGCTTCCCAGCAATGGACCCAGAGCCGTGAACCCAGGCGAAAACAAGTAGAAGACCCCCAAACAGCCAAAAAGCAAAAGTACAAAAATGGGCACTTAGTCATTTTCTCAGCAATTTCCAAAATCACTCCGCGCGCACTCTGCAGCTAGGCGCTAACTCCCCTCTGCCAACACGGATTTTCTTCAAACCTCTTGCTATCAAAACTATCCATACCCAGCAGTGCTCCCAGACCCCGAAGCACACCCACAAACACCAGGAAGCCCCCCAAACGGCCCCCGAAAACGCTAAATTGACCGAAATGTCAGAAAAAGCAAAAACATTTTCCTCATGGATTTGGTCCAAACCAGTTTTATCCGGTATTAGAGCTTCCCAGCAATGGACCCAGAACCGTCAACCCAGGCGAAAACAAGTAGAAGACCCCCAAACAGCCAAAAAGGAAAAGTACAAAAATGGGCACTTAGTCATTTTCTCAGCAATTTCCAAAATCACTCCGCTCGCGCTCTGCAGCTAGGCCCTAACTTCCCTCTGCCAACATGGATTTCCTTCAAACCTCTTGCTATCAAAACTATCCATTCCCAGCAGTGCTCCCAGACCCCGAAACCCACCCACAAACACCAGGAAGCCCCCGAAACCGGCCCCCGAAAACGCTAAATTGACCGAAATGTCAGAAGAAGCAAAAACTTTTTCCTTATGGATTTGGTCCAAACCAGTTTTATCCGGTATTAGAGCTTCCCAGCAATGGACCCAGAGCCGTGAACCCAGGCAGAAACAAGTAGAAGACCCCCAAACAGCCAAAAAGCAAAAGTACAAAAATGGGCACTATGGGCCAGATGTAGGTGTCCAAATACCGGTCGGAAACGGCCGAAAATACCGATTTTCGGCCGTTTCCGACCGGTATTTGCACATTGGTATGTAGGGGCATGTAAAATTACAGAATCGGTAATTTTACCAAATCTGTAATTTTACCGATTCGGTAAAATACCGAATTGGTAAAATTACCGATTCTGTAATTTCAGATGTAGGTAGCACTGTTTTCAGTGCTACAAGGGTTTAAGAATTCCTAATTTACCACCAACTAGTAGTTGGTGGTAAATTAAGAAAACCATGTAAAAAGCATTTTTTTTGCTTTTTAAACAGTGCCATGTGGCACACATACATGCCCTAAGGGCATGTATGTGTGTCACATTGCACACAAGGCAAAAACTGGGGTGCTACAGGGTGTCAAAGTGACACCCTGTCCCCCTTGGCAATTCGGTATTTTTACCGATTCTGTAATTACAGAATCGGTATTTGCCAGTGATTCCTATGGGCTTCAAGGCCCATAGGAATCAATGGCAAATACCGATTCTGTAATTACAGAATCGGTAAATACCGACTCTTACAGATTCGGTAATTATTTACCTACATCTGCCTCCTTCCTATTTACCGACTCTTAAATACAGATTCGGTATGAGTCGGTATTTAAGAGTCGGTAAATAGGAATTACCTACATCTGGCCCTATGTCATTTTCTCAGCAATTTCCAAAATCACTCCGCGGGCGCTCTGCAGCTAGGCGCTAACTCCCCTCTGCCAACACAGATTTTCTCCAAACCTCTTGCTATCAAAACTATCCATACCCAGCAGTGCTCCCAGACCCCAAAGCCCACCCACAAACACCAGGAAGCCCCCCAAACCGGCCCCCAAAAACGCTAAATTGACCGAAATGTCAGAAAAAGCAAAAACGTTTTCCTCATGGATTTGGTCCAAACCAGTTTTATCCGGTATTAGAGCTTCCCAGCAATGGACCCAGAACCGTCAACCCAGGCGAAAACAAGTAGAAGACCCCCAACCAGCCAAAAAGCAAAAGTACAAAAATGGGCACTTAGTCATTTTCTCAGCAATTTCCAAAATCACTCCGCGCGTGCTCTGCAGCTAGGCCCTAACTCCCCTCTGCCAACATGGATTTTCTTCAAACCTCTTGCTATCAAAACTATCCATACCCAGCAGTGCTCCCAGACCCCGAAACCCACCCACAAACACCAGGAAACCCCCGAAACCGCCCCCCAAAAACGCTAAATTGACCGAAATGTCAGAAGAAGCAAAAACTTTTTCCTCATGGATTTGGTCCAAACCAGTTTTATCCGGTATTAGAGCTTCCCAGCAATGGACCCAGAGCCGTGAACCCAGGCGAAAACAAGTAGAAGACCCCCAAACAGCCAAAAAGCAAAAGTACAAAAATGGGCACTTAGTCATTTTCTCAGCAATTTCCAAAATCACTCCGCGTGCGCTCTGCAGCTAGGCGCTAACTCCCCTCTGCCAACACGGATTTTCTTAAACCTCTTGCTATCAAAACTATCCATACCCAGCAGTGCTCCCAGACCACGAAGCCCACCCACAAACACCAGGAAGCCCCCCAAACCGGCCCCCGAAAACGCTAAATTGACCGAAATGTCAGAAAAAGCAAAAACATTTTCCTCATAGATTTGGTCCAAACCAGTTTTATCCGGTATTAGAGCTTCCCAGCAATGGACCCAGAACCGTCAACCCAGGCGAAAACAAGTAGAAGACCCCCAAACAGCCAAAAAGCAAAAGTACAAAAATGGGCACTTAGTCATTTTCTCAGCAATTTCCAAAATCACTCCGCGCGCGCTCTGCAGCTAGGCCCCAACTCCCCGCTGCCAACACGGATTTTCTTCAAACCTCTTGCTATCAAAACTTTACATACCCAGCAGTGCTCCCAGACCCCGAAACCCAACCACAAACACCAGGAAGCCCCCCAAACTGGCCCCCGAAAACGCTAAATTGACCGAAATGTCAGAAAAAGCAAAAACTTTTTCCTCATGGATTTGGTCCAAACCAGTTTTATCCGGTATGAGAGCTTCCCAGCAATGGCCCCAGAGCCGTCAACCCAGGTGAAAACAAGTAGAAGACCCCCAAACAGCCAAAAAGCAAAAGTACAAAAATGGGCACTTAGTCATTTTCTCAGCAATTTCCAAAATCACTCCGCGCGCGCTCTGCAGCTAGGCCCTAACTCCCCGCTGCCAACACGGATTTTCTTCAAACCTCTTGCTATCAAAACTTTCCATACCCAGCAGTGCTCCCAGACCCCGAAACCCACCCACAAACACCAGGAAGCCCCCGAAACCGGCCCCCGAAAACACTAAATTGACCGAAATGTCAGAAGAAGCAAAAACTTTTTCCTCATGGATTTGGTCCAAACCAGTTTTATCCGGTATTAGAGCTTCCCAGCAATGGACCCAGAGCCGTGAACCCAGGCGAAAACAAGTAGAAGACCCCCAAACAGCCAAAAAGCAAAAGTACAAAAATGGGCACTTAGTCATTTTCTCAGCAATTTCCAAAATCACTCCGCGCGCGCTCTGCAGCTAGGCCCTAACTCCCCGCTGCCAACACGGATTTTCTTCAAACCTCTTGCTATCAAAACTATCCATATCCAGCAGTGCTCCCAGACCCCGAAACCCAACCACAAACACCAGGAAGCCCCCCAAACCGGCCCCCGAAAACACTAAATTGACCGAAATGTCACAAAAAGCAAAAACTTTTTCCTCATGGATTTGGTCCAAACGAGTTTTATCCGGTATTAAAGCTTCCCAGCAATGGCCCCAGAGACGTCAACCCAGGCAAAAACAAGTAGAAGACCCCCAAACAGCCAAAAAGCAAAAGTACAAAAATGGGCACAGTCAGTTTCTCAGCAATTTCCAAAATCACTCCGCGCGTGCTCTGCAGCTAGGCCCTAACTCCCCTCTGCCAACATGGATTTTCTTCAAACCTCTTGCTATCAAAACTATCCATACCCAGCAGTGCTCCCAGACCCCGAAACCCACCCACAAACACCAGGAAACCCCCGAAACCGCCCCCCGAAAACGCTAAATTGACCGAAATGTCAGAAGAAGCAAAAACTTTTTCATCATGGATTTGGTCCAAACCAGTTTTATCCGGTATTAGAGCTTCCCAGCAATGGACCCAGAGCCGTGAACCCAGGCGAAAACAAGTAGAAGACCCCCAAACAGCCAAAAAGCAAAAGTACAAAAATGGGCACTTAGTCATTTTCTCAGCAATTTCCAAAATCACTCCGCGCGCGCTCTGCAGCTAGGCGCTAACTCCCCTCTGCCAACACGGATTTTCTTCAAACCTCTTGCTATCAAAACTATCCATACCCAGCAGTGCTCCCAGACCCCGAAGCACACCCACAAACACCAGGAAGCCCCCCAAACGGCCCCCGAAAACGCTAAATTGACCGAAATGTCAGAAAAAGCAAAAACATTTTCCTCATGGATTTGGTCCAAACCAGTTTTATCCGGTATTAGAGCTTCCCAGCAATGGACCCAGAACCGTCAACCCAGGCGAAAACAAGTAGAAGACCCCCAAACAGCCAAAAAGCAAAAGTACAAAAATGGGCACTTAGTCATTTTCTCAGCAATTTTCAAAATCACTCCGCTCGCGCTTTGCAGCTAGGCCCTAACTCCCCTCTGCCAACATGGATTTCCTTCAAACCTCTTGCTATCAAAACTATCCATTCCCAGCAGTGCTCCCAGACCCCGAAACCCACCCACAAACACCAGGAAGCCCCCGAAACCGGCCCCCGAAAACACTAAATTGACCGAAATGTCAGAAGAAGCAAAAACTTTTTCCTCATGGATTTGGTCCAAACCAGTTTTATCCGGTATTAGAGCTTCCCAGCAATGGACCCAGAGCCGTGAACCCAGGCGAAAACAAGTAGAAGACCCCCAAACAGCCAAAAAGCAAAAGTACAAAAATGGGCACTTAGTCATTTTCTCAGCAATTTCCAAAATCACTCCGCGCGCGCTCTGCAGCTAGGCGCTAACTCCCCTCTGCCAACACAGATTTTCTCCAAACCTCTTGCTATCAAAACTATTCATACCCAGCAGTGCTCCCAGACCCCAAAGCCCACCCACAAACACCAGGAAGCCCCCCAAACCGGCCCCCAAAAACGCTAAATTGACCGAAATGTCAGAAAAAGCAAAAACGTTTTCCTCATGGATTTGGTCCAAACCAGTTTTATCCGGTATTAGAGCTTCCCAGCAATGGACCCAGAGCCGTGAACCCAGGCGAAAACAAGTAGAAGACCCCCAAACAGCCAAAAAGCAAAAGTATAAAAATGGGCACTTAGTCATTTCTCAGCAATTTCCAAAATCACTCCGCGCGCGCTCTGCAGCTAGGCCCTAACTCCCCTCTGCGAACATGGATTTTCTTCAAACCTCTTGCTATCAAAACTATCCATTCCCAGCAGTGCTCCCAGACCCCGAAACCCACCCACAAACACCAGGAAGCCCCCGAAACCGGCCCCCAAAAACGCTAAATTGACCGAAATGTCAGAAAAAGCAAAAACGTTTTCCTCATGGATTTGGTCCAAACCAGTTTTATCCGGTATTAGAGCTTCCCAGCAATGGACCCAGAGCCGTGAACCCAGGCGAAAACAAGTAGAAGACCCCCAAACAGCCAAAAAGCAAAAGTACAAAAATGGGCACTTAGTCATTTTCTCAGCAATTTCCAAAATCACTCCGCGCGCGCTCTGCAGCTAGGCGCTAACTCCCCTCTGCCAACACGGATTTTCTTCAAACCTCTTGCTATCAAAACTATCCATACCCAGCAGTGCTCCCAGACCCCGAAGCACACCCACAAACACCAGGAAGCCCCCCAAACGGCCCCCGAAAACGCTAAATTGACCGAAATGTCAGAAAAAGCAAAAACATTTTCCTCATGGATTTGGTCCAAACCAGTTTTATCCGGTATTAGAGCTTCCCAGCAATGGACCCAGAACCGTCAACCCAGGCGAAAACAAGTAGAAGACCCCCAAACAGCCAAAAAGCAAAAGTACAAAAATGGGCACTTAGTCATTTTCTCAGCAATTTTCAAAATCACTCCGCTCGCGCTTTGCAGCTAGGCCCTAACTCCCCTCTGCCAACATGGATTTCCTTCAAACCTCTTGCTATCAAAACTATCCATTCCCAGCAGTGCTCCCAGACCCCGAAACCCACCCACAAACACCAGGAAGCCCCCGAAACCGGCCCCCGAAAACACTAAATTGACCGAAATGTCAGAAGAAGCAAAAACTTTTTCCTCATGGATTTGGTCCAAACCAGTTTTATCCGGTATTAGAGCTTCCCAGCAATGGACCCAGAGCCGTGAACCCAGGCGAAAACAAGTAGAAGACCCCCAAACAGCCAAAAAGCAAAAGTACAAAAATGGGCACTTAGTCATTTTCTCAGCAATTTCCAAAATCACTCCGCGCGCGCTCTGCAGCTAGGCGCTAACTCCCCTCTGCCAACACAGATTTTCTCCAAACCTCTTGCTATCAAAACTATTCATACCCAGCAGTGCTCCCAGACCCCAAAGCCCACCCACAAACACCAGGAAGCCCCCCAAACCGGCCCCCAAAAACGCTAAATTGACCGAAATGTCAGAAAAAGCAAAAACGTTTTCCTCATGGATTTGGTCCAAACCAGTTTTATCCGGTATTAGAGCTTCCCAGCAATGGACCCAGAGCCGTGAACCCAGGCGAAAACAAGTAGAAGACCCCCAAACAGCCAAAAAGCAAAAGTATAAAAATGGGCACTTAGTCATTTCTCAGCAATTTCCAAAATCACTCCGCGCGCGCTCTGCAGCTAGGCCCTAACTCCCCTCTGCGAACATGGATTTTCTTCAAACCTCTTGCTATCAAAACTATCCATACCCAGCAGTGCTCCCAGACCCCAAAACCCACCCACAAACACGAGGAAGCCCCCCAAACCGGCCCCCGAAAACACTAAATTGACCGAAATGTCAGAAAAAGTCAAAACTTTTTCCTCATGGATTTGGTCCAAACCAGTTTTATCCGGTATTAGAGCTTCCCAGCAATGGACCCAGAACCGTCAACCCAGGCGAAAACAAGTAGAAGACCCCCAAACAGCCAAAAAGCAAAAGTACAAAAATGGGCACTTAGTCATTTTCTCAGCAATTTCCAAAATCACTCCGCGCGCGCTCTGCAGCTAGGCCCTAACTCCCCGCTGCCAACACGGATTTTCTTCAAACCTCTTGCTATCAAAACTATCCATACCCAGCAGTGCTCCCAGACCCCGAAACCCAACCACAAACACCAGGAAGCCCCCCAAACCGGCCCCCGAAAACACTAAATTGACCGAAATGTCAGAAAAAGCAAAAACTTTTTCCTCATGGATTTGGTCCAAACGAGTTTTATCCGGTATTAGAGCTTCCCAGCAATGGCCCCAGAGACGTCAACCCAGGCAAAAACAAGTAGAAGACCCCCAAATAGCCAAAAAGCAAAAGTACAAAAATGGGCACAGTCAGTTTCTCAGCAATTTCCAAAATCACTCCGCGCGCACTCTGCAGCTAGGCCCTAACTCCCCTCTGCCAACATGGATTTTCTTCAAACCTCTTGCTATCAAAACTTTCCATACCCAGCAGTGCTCCCAGACCCCGAAACCCACCCACAAACACCAGGAAGCCCCCCAAACTGGCCCCCGAAAACGCTAAATTGACCGAAATGTCAGAAAAAGCAAAAACTTTTTCCTCATGGATTTGGTCCAAACCAGTTTTATCCGGTATGAGAGCTTCCCAGCAATGGCCCCAGAGCCGTCAACCCAGGTGAAAACAAGTAGAAGACCCCCAAACAGCCAAAAAGCAAAAGTACAAAAATGGGCACTTAGTCATTTTCTCAGCAATTTCCAAAATCACTCCGCGCGCGCTCTCTGCAGCTAGGCCCTAACTCCCCGCTGCCAACACGGATTTTCTTCAAACCTCTTGCTATCAAAACTTTCCATACCCAGCAGTGCTCCCAGACCCCGAAACCCACCCACAAACACCAGGAAGCCCCCGAAACCGGCCCCCGAAAACACTAAATTGACCGAAATGTCAGAAGAAGCAAAAACTTTTTCCTCATGGATTTGGTCCAAACCAGTTTTATCCGGTATTAGAGCTTCCCAGCAATGGACCCAGAGCCGTGAACCCAGGCGAAAACAAGTAGAAGACCCCCAAACAGCCAAAAAGCAAAAGTACAAAAATGGGCACTTAGTCATTTTCTCAGCAATTTCCAAAATCACTCCGCGCGCGCTCTGCAGCTAGGCCCTAACTCCCCGCTGCCAACACGGATTTTCTTCAAACCTCTTGCTATCAAAACTATCCATATCCAGCAGTGCTCCCAGACCCCGAAACCCAACCACAAACACCAGGAAGCCCCCCAAACCGGCCCCCGAAAACACTAAATTGACCGAAATGTCACAAAAAGCAAAAACTTTTTCCTCATGGATTTGGTCCAAACGAGTTTTATCCGGTATTAAAGCTTCCCAGCAATGGCCCCAGAGACGTCAACCCAGGCAAAAACAAGTAGAAGACCCCCAAACAGCCAAAAAGCAAAAGTACAAAAATGGGCACAGTCAGTTTCTCAGCAATTTCCAAAATCACTCCGCGCGTGCTCTGCAGCTAGGCCCTAACTCCCCTCTGCCAACATGGATTTTCTTCAAACCTCTTGCTATCAAAACTATCCATACCCAGCAGTGCTCCCAGACCCCGAAACCCACCCACAAACACCAGGAAACCCCCGAAACCGCCCCCCGAAAACGCTAAATTGACCGAAATGTCAGAAGAAGCAAAAACTTTTTCATCATGGATTTGGTCCAAACCAGTTTTATCCGGTATTAGAGCTTCCCAGCAATGGACCCAGAGCCGTGAACCCAGGCGAAAACAAGTAGAAGACCCCCAAACAGCCAAAAAGCAAAAGTACAAAAATGGGCACTTAGTCATTTTCTCAGCAATTTCCAAAATCACTCCGCGCGCGCTCTGCAGCTAGGCGCTAACTCCCCTCTGCCAACACGGATTTTCTTCAAACCTCTTGCTATCAAAACTATCCATACCCAGCAGTGCTCCCAGACCCCGAAGCACACCCACAAACACCAGGAAGCCCCCCAAACGGCCCCCGAAAACGCTAAATTGACCGAAATGTCAGAAAAAGCAAAAACATTTTCCTCATGGATTTGGTCCAAACCAGTTTTATCCGGTATTAGAGCTTCCCAGCAATGGACCCAGAACCGTCAACCCAGGCGAAAACAAGTAGAAGACCCCCAAACAGCCAAAAAGCAAAAGTACAAAAATGGGCACTTAGTCATTTTCTCAGCAATTTTCAAAATCACTCCGCTCGCGCTTTGCAGCTAGGCCCTAACTCCCCTCTGCCAACATGGATTTCCTTCAAACCTCTTGCTATCAAAACTATCCATTCCCAGCAGTGCTCCCAGACCCCGAAACCCACCCACAAACACCAGGAAGCCCCCGAAACCGGCCCCCGAAAACGCTAAATTGACCGAAATGTCAGAAGAAGCAAAAACTTTTTCCTCATGGATTTGGTCCAAACCAGTTTTATCCGGTATTAGAGCTTCCCAGCAATGGACCCAGAGCCGTGAACCCAGGCGAAAACAAGTAGAAGACCCCCAAACAGCCAAAAAGCAAAAGTACAAAAATGGGCACTTAGTCATTTTCTCAGCAATTTCCAAAATCACTCCGCGCGCGCTCTGCAGCTAGGCGCTAACTCCCCTCTGCCAACACAGATTTTCTCCAAACCTCTTGCTATCAAAACTATTCATACCCAGCAGTGCTCCCAGACCCCAAAGCCCACCCACAAACACCAGGAAGCCCCCCAAACCGGCCCCCAAAAACGCTAAATTGACCGAAATGTCAGAAAAAGCAAAAACGTTTTCCTCATGGATTTGGTCCAAACCAGTTTTATCCGGTATTAGAGCTTCCCAGCAATGGACCCAGAGCCGTGAACCCAGGCGAAAACAAGTAGAAGACCCCCAAACAGCCAAAAAGCAAAAGTATAAAAATGGGCACTTAGTCATTTCTCAGCAATTTCCAAAATCACTCCGCGCGCGCTCTGCAGCTAGGCCCTAACTCCCCTCTGCGAACATGGATTTTCTTCAAACCTCTTGCTATCAAAACTATCCATACCCAGCAGTGCTCCCAGACCCCGAAACCCACCCACAAACACGAGGAAGCCCCCCAAACCGGCCCCCGAAAACACTAAATTGACCGAAATGTCAGAAAAAGTAAAAACTTTTTCCTCATGGATTTGGTCCAAACCAGTTTTATCCGGTATTAGAGCTTCCCAGCAATGGACCCAGAACCGTCAACCCAGGCGAAAACAAGTAGAAGACCCCCAAACAGCCAAAAAGCAAAAGTACAAAAATGGGCACTTAGTCATTTTCTCAGCAATTTCCAAAATCACTCCGCGCGCGCTCTGCAGCTAGGCCCTAACTCCCCGCTGCCAACACGGATTTTCTTCAAACCTCTTGCTATCAAAACTATCCATACCCAGCAGTGCTCCCAGACCCCGAAACCCAACCACAAACACCAGGAAGCCCCCCAAACCGGCCCCCGAAAACACTAAATTGACCGAAATGTCAGAAAAAGCAAAAACTTTTTCCTCATGGATTTGGTCCAAACGAGTTTTATCCGGTATTAGAGCTTCCCAGCAATGGCCCCAGAGACGTCAACCCAGGCAAAAACAAGTAGAAGACCCCCAAACAGCCAAAAAGCAAAAGTACAAAAATGGGCACAGTCAGTTTCTCAGCAATTTCCAAAATCACTCCGCGCGCACTCTGCAGCTAGGCCCTAACTCCCCTCTGCCAACATGGATTTTCTTCAAACCTCTTGCTATCAAAACTATTCATACCCAGCAGTGCTCCCAGACCCCGAAACCCACCCACAAACACCAGGAAGCCCCCCAAACCGGCCCCCGAAAACGCTAAATTGACCGAATGGTCAGAAAAAGCAAAAACTTTTTCCTCATGGATTTGGTCCAAACCAGTTTTATCCGGTATTAGAGCTTCCCAGCAATGGCCCCAGAGCCGTCAACCCAGGCGAAAACAAGTAGAAGACCCCCAAACAGCCAAAAAGCAAAAGTACAAAAATGGGCACTTAGTCATTTTCTCAGCAATTTCCAAAATCACTCCGCGCGCGCTCTGCAGCTAGGCCCTAACTCCCCTCTGCCAACATGGATTTTCTTCAAACCTCTTGCTATCAAAACTATCCATACCCAGCAGTGCTCCCATACCCCGAAACCCACCCACAAACACCAGGAAGCCCCCCAAACCGGCCCCTGAAAACGCTAAATGACCGAAATGTCAGAAAAAGCAAAAACTTTTTCCTCATGGATTTGGTCCAAACCAGTTTTATCCGGTATTAGAGCTTCCCAGCAATGCCCCAAGACCCGCCAACCCACCCGCAAAAAAGCACAACACCGCCAAACAGGCAAAAAGCAAAAATGGTAAATCTCATACTTACAATATTTTTCGGCCTTCTGTCCAAACACGCTGTGCAGCTAGGTCATAACTCCCATTTTCCACCATGGATTTCCTGAAAAACAAATGCAATCAAAATTAGACTGTGCCAGCAGTGCTCCCAGACCACAAAACCCACCCACAAACACCCGGAACCCCCCCAAACAGCACCTCAAAGACAAGCAAGTCAGCAAAAACGCAAAGAAAAATTTGCCTCCGATTTTGTCCAAACCACTTTTTTTCCGGTATTAGACCTTCCCAGCAATGGCCCCAGAGCCGTCAACTCACCCGCAAAGAAGTAGAACACCCCCACATGGCAGTGTCTTTCTTCATTGGGCGTAATCCAGCCCTCTGCTTTGAGGAAAATAGGAGTCTGGAGGAGGAGGATAGAGGAGCATGTTCTTGTGAACTTGTGAACCTGAGGAATGCAGACTGCGGCACCTTCAAATCAATAAGCAAATAAGTGAAGACAGTTCTGCTGATGGGCTTGTTTTTGTGATTGGGTGATTACATTTTTTATTTATATTGACTTTGCAAAACAAAGAAAGACACACACACAGGAATAATAGTGAATAAGGACGAAAAAGAAAGTTATTGATTCATTGGCTCATTTTCAGGGCTCGGTGTCAGGGATGCAGAGTTCGTCCTCATACTCTGCAAATTCAGGCGGGAGTAGGTCACCTAACAGAGAAGAAATTCCCTCATCTAAGTTGGTGTCCTCCTTGTCTTCTTCCGGCGTGTATTCTCGTACTTTGTAATCTGGTGGTATGAGGTGCTGATACATCTTTATCATTGTTAACCTCTCCACATTTTTTGTCGAGAGGCGGGTTCTTTTGCAAGTTACAATGCCACCAGCAGCACTGAAAACACGTTCAGAAGACACACTTGCGAGTGGGCAAGACAAGTAATTTATAGCCAGGTTGGTGATCTCTGGCCACAATTCTCTTTTCCCATGCCAATACGCCAATGGGTCATCATGAATATAGACCTCTGTTGGGTCATTCAGATAGTCCTGCACCATCGACTCAAGGTTCTGCATGGTTCCTCCACTTTGCGTACTTTTTGCTGGGACCTTTCCAGAAGCAAACCCAAGCTCAGTTAGCCAATCGTCTTCTTCACACAATGTTGCTGTTGTGTCTGGTGCAGATGATCCGGTTGCTGGTGTCTTTAATGGCTGAGAGGTCACTCCTGCCACAGCCACAGGTGCAGAAGTGAATTCTTTGGACTCCAGATGGCCTGCTGATGCTGATGTACTGCCTTTTCCTTCAATTTCCTTCCGTTCTCTTTCAAACCTCATGGCTGACAGAGCTAGCCAACGTTTGTACTTTGAAACTTCTGCGTCACCAAAAGCAAACAATGCTCTGCCTGCCAGTGCCTTTTTGTAGCGTGGATACAGAATAGTAGCACAAATGTAATGCTGTTCTGTGTGGATCTTTTGAAGACGTTCATCGCAAAGTAGGCGCTGTAATAATTTCTCCGCCAAATCAAAAGCTTCTTGCTTTTCTTCATCTTTTTAAAACTTAGAAGACACCGCCTTCAGTTGGTGCTCTAGCATGCGCAACAATGGGATAGCTTTTCCCAAACTACAGTCCTCCCTGCTGACTGCACGCGTGAAGACCTCAAAAGGACGAAGCATGTCTGTCAGGCTTTTAACTAGCTCCCATTGCTCCGCATGTAACCTCAGGTCCTTCACAGCTGTACCCAGTGTAAGGAAATACTGATCGAGTACCGTAAACTGCTCATACCGACGCTCAAGCATGTAGAAGGTTGAGTTCCAACGTGCTGCCACCTCCTGGATGAGTGCTTTCACTGGCCCCTCAGATGCTTCCAGGCCTTAAAAGAATGGCTGAAATGTGTACACATTCTTCGGCAGGTGGTCAGTAACTCGCACGCTGGACTTTCTTCACTCAAGAATTTTTTAACAACAAGGTTTATAAAGTGCGCCAAACACGGCACTCTGAAAAAGTTACCCTTATCCATGGCCTTAACTACATTGGCGCCATTATCCGTGGAAACATAACCAATCATGCGTTTTTGGGGGGACAGCCATCGAAAGACCTTTGTGTTAAACTCCTGCAAAATGTTTTCTGCTGTATGACTTGACTCCATGCCAAACATGGCTAGTGTTGCATGTTTCCGAGCAGCTTTAAAAACGTTGTCCGTGTCAACACCTGCCCTTAGCTTTGCTGTAACTCCTGAAAAAGAGACCCAGTGGCCAGTGATGCACATGTAATCAGTGCCTGCGCCACTGGTCCACATGTCTGTTGTCAGATGTATAGTGTGAACAGCACTCTTCTTCAAAGCTGCCCCAATCGCCTCCAGCACATCTGCATGTAGTGCTGGAACCGCAACTCTGGCAAAATAGAACCGGCTAGGAACCTTCCATTTAGGGCAGAGCGTTGCCACTAATTCAAGAAAACCAACCCCTTCCACAAAAGAAAAAGGGAGAAGGTCCAGCACTAGCATTTCAGCCAGCTTAGTGTTATACAGACGCACCATTGGGTGGTTGCGTTCAAATGGCGCATCTGAAAACAACATGCTTCTAATGGTGGGCTGGACCATTTTTTTACGGGAAGATGATGACTTCTTCGACCCAGTTACGCTTGGTGATGATGAAATTTTTCGCATTGGTGTCTCACTCTCTCTCCCACACTCTTAGTGTGGCGCACAAGGGGTGTGCTGCTGACAGGGGGACTGGGTGTAGGTGAAGAAATGTTTGACGCTTCTTCCTCATCGTCATCATCAGATGAAACATCAATGGATACAGTTTGTTGACTTCCAATTCGGGCTTCCTTGATCTCCTTTAGGTGCGCAAGCCATTGGAGAGTGTGCTGTCTCTTAAGATGACCTCTCTGGCCTCCGGTACCATAGTTGGTACCAATCTTACAACGACTAACTGCAAGCTTACTAATGCTACAAATGGCTATGTTTTCCCTTTTTGGGCAAACACTAAAGAAGTCCCAAACTGCGGACTTCAAATGTCTGTGGGGGGCGGAGGAGGCGATACTGCTGGTCATGCTGCTAATGCCAGATGAAGTGGAGGATGTGCGTTGCCGAACTTTACTACGTTGTGCACTTGCATCACCACTAATTGAGGTGGAGGTGGATGGAGGTCCCTTCTGGCGAGAAAATATGGAAGCGGTAGGTGGTGGTCTACTCGTTAACTGCATTTGTGGTGGTCCCGTAGTCACGTCGCCATCATCACGCTCAGCAGCATTTCGGGATAGGGTAAAAATGTCTGTTTGCTGCATGCCCGCTGAGGCTGGAGTGACGCCTATGATGACTGCGTCGTCGTCAGGAGAGTCTTCATCAGCAGGAGTATACGCCACTTCTTCTTCAGCGTCATCATCACACTCCATAACTCTGGGACCTTCCTTTTACGCTTAGCTACCTTTGTCAGATCATGGTGTGCTTCACTCTCAGACGGCAGTGGTGGTTCCCAAGTTTCATCCATATCATCAGAAGGAAGGGGGCTTGAAGAAGATGTAGACACCATCCTTGATCTTTTCCTTGCTGGGGATCTGGAAGACAATGAATCATCAGGAGGAGTGGCTTCCTCATGTGATACCTCGGCTTGAATGTCGATTTCCTGATGTGTCCCTACTTCGGGAGGAACAACTATTGTGGGCACTTGTGCCGCTCCATGCATCACTGCTTGCGCATCTCCCTGCGCTGCCTCTCCTTCCACATGTACTTGGGCTTGTACTACTTGCACAGGTGGTTGTTGTTGCGGCTGTGTTTGTTGAACACTCATCAGATGAGTTACAATAACCTGTGTTGATTGAGGGACATTGCTGCTACTTTCTTGCGATGAGCCAACATCACTGGTCGATGGTGATTGAACAACTATACTGGCGGCCTCTAAAGCACTCAAGGGCTTGGACCTAAGTTGGCGTGGTGGTGGTGGCACTGAGCCCAATGGAGCGGGGGTGCTGCTCCCGGCAGCTTGGTCCCCAGCAGACCCCGCTGCTGCTGCAGGCGTACTTATTTTTTTCCCAAAAAATATGGCGGTCGTCACACCAGTCTCCTTGGTAAGTGGCGCCACTTGCTTCTTCTGCTCCTTACTGGCAACTTTCTTGCTAGAAGAGCTACGGGGAACTTTTTTTGGGGCCATCTTCTTCAGAGGTCAGAACAGCAGGCCGCAGTTGCACGAGTTGCAGAGTTGTCTTGTCTGTGGCCACACGTGACGTCGCGTGACGTTATGCTGCACACACACCGCTGCAGGACTTCTTCCTGGCACTGGTGGTTCTCTTGTGCACCTAAAAGCAATGGAAGACAGAGGAACATCAGTTATACACCCCAAAAAGTCGAAAAACACACAAAAATCAGCACAATCCCATGCCATCCATGCCCTCAATGATGTTTAAATTCAAGAAGACACCCCACAGAAAGACTAGGCCCATGCACCACTCACTATCCCTGGGCATAATGGATGGAAGCTAGGCAAAATGGGTGCAGGCCTGACAACACTGGCTGCATTCAAAATGGCCCCTTGCACCCCAAGCACATGGCCAGGGCCTGCCTGTACCAGCACTCAAAATGGCCCCCACCCACATGGCCAGTCGCCATCAACAGTACACCCCAAAAAAACGAAAAACACACAAAAATCACCACAATCCAATGGCATCCATGCCCTCCATGATGCCTACATTAAAGAGACCCCACAGACAGACTCAGTCCATGCACCACTCACTACCCCTGGGCAAAAGGCCTCAACAGCAGCCCCAAAAATCGAAAACCACACTAAAATCAGCACCATCCCATGCCATCAATGATGTTTAAATTCAAGAAAACACCCCACAGAAAGACTAGGCCCATGCACCACTCACTACCCCTGGGCATAATGGATGGAAGCTCGGCAAAATGGGTGCAGGCCTCACAACACTGGCTGCATTTAAAATGGCCCCTTGCACCCCAAGCACATGGCCAGGGCCTGCCTGTACCAGCACTCAAAATGGCCCCCACCCACATGTCCAGTCCCCATCAACAGTACACCCCAAAAAAACGAAAAACACACAAAAATCACCACAATCCAATGTCATCCATGCCCTCCATGATGCTTACATTAAAGAGACCCCACAGACAGACTCAGTCCATGCACCACTCACTACCCCTGGGCAAAAGGCCTCAACAGCAGCCCCAAAAATCGAAAAACACACACAAATCAGCACAACCCAATGCCATCAATGATGTTTAAATTCAAGAAGACACCCCACAGAAAGACTAGGCCCATGCACCACTCACTACCCCTGGGCATAATGGATGGAAGCTAGGCCAAATGGGTGCAGGCCTGACTACACTGGCTGCATTCAAAATGGCCCCTTGCACCCCAAGCACATGGCCAGGGCCTGCCTGTACCAGCACTTAAAATGGCCCCCACCCACATGGCCAGTCGCCATCAACAGTACACCCCAAAAAACGAAAAACACACAAAAATCAGCACAATCCAATGGCATTTATGCCCTCCATGATGCTTACATTAACCTGTTCCATGCTCATGACAAGGTCAGGTCGTCATGCAGTGCACTGATCCTGTGCTAATGACGAGCTGACCTTGTCATGAACAATGGTAAATCTGACTTGTCAGCACCCAGCGGGAAAAGCCTTAGCAGCCAAGGTGTTAAAGAGACCCCACAGACAGACTCAGTCCATGCACTACTCACTACCCCTGGGCAAAAGGCCTCAACAGCAGCCCCAAAAATCGAAAAAAACACAAAAATCAGCACAATCCCATGCCATCAATGATGTTTAAATTCAAGAAGACACCCCACAGAAAGACTAGGCCCATGCACCACTCAATACCCCTGGGCATAATGGATGGAAGCTAGGCCAAATGGGTGCAGGCCTGACAACACTGGCTGCATTCAAAATGGCCCCTTGCACCCCAAGCACATGACCAGGGCCTGCCTGTACCAGCACTCAAAATGGCTCCCACCCACATGGCCAGTCGCCATCAACAGTACACCCCAAAAAAACGAAAAACACACAAAAATCACCACAATCCAATGGCATACATGCCCTCCATGATGCTTACATTAAAGAGACCCCACAGACAGACTCAGTCCATGCACCACTCACTACCCCTGGGCAAAAGGCCTCAACAGCAGCCCCAAAAATCGAAAAACACACAAAAATCAGCACAATCACATGCCATCAATGATGTTTAAATTCAAGAAGACACCCCACAGAAAGACTAGGCCCATGCACCACTCACTACCCCTGGGCATAATGGATGGAAGCTAGGCCAAATGGGTGCAGGCCTGACAACACTGGCTGCATTCAAAATGGCCCCTTGAACCCCTGCCTGTACCAGCACTCAAAATGGCCCCCACCCACATGGCCAGTCGCCATCAACAGTACACCCTAAAAAAACAAAAAATACACAAAAATCACCACAATCCAATGGCATCTATGCCCTCCATGATGCTTACATTAAAGAGACCCCACAGATAGACTCAGTCCATGCACCACTCACTACCCCTGGGCAAAAGGCCTCAACAGCAGCCCCAAAAATCGAAAAACACACAAAAATCAGCACAATCCCATGCCATCAATGATGTTTAAATTCAAGAAGACACCCCACAGAAAGACTAGGCCCATGCACCACTCACTACCCCTGGGCATAATGGATGGAAGCTAGGCCAAATGGGTGCAGGCCTGACAACACTGGCTGCATTCAAAATGGCCCCTTGCACCCCAAGCACATGGCCAGGGCCTGCCTGTACCAGCACTCAAAATGGCCCCCACCCACATGGCCAGTCGCCATCAACAGTACACCCCCAAAAAAGATGAAAAACACACAAAAATCACCACAATCCAATGGCATCCATGCCCTCCATCATGCTTACATTAAAGAGACCCCACAGACAGACTCAGTCCATGCACCACTCACTACCCCTGGGCAAAAGACCTCAACAGCAGCCCCAAAAATCGAAAAACACACAAAAATCAGCACAATCCCATGCCATCAATGATGTTTAAATTCAAGAAGAAACCCCATAGAAAGACTAGGCCCCTGCACCACTCACTACCCCTGGGCATAATGGATGGAAGCTAGGCCAAATGGGTGCAGGCCTGACTACACTGGCTGCATTCAAAATGGCCCCTTGCACCCCAAGCACATGGCCAGGGCCTGCCTGTACCAGCACTTAAAATGGCCCCCACCCACATGGCCAGTCGCCATCAACAGTACACCCCAAAAAACGAAAAACACACAAAAATCAGCACAATCCAATGGCATTTATGCCCTCCATGATGCTTACATTAACCTGTTCCATGCTCATGACAAGGTCAGCTCGTCATGCAGTGCACTGATCCTGTGCTAATGACGAGCTGACCTTGTCATGAACAATGGTAAATCTGACTTGTCAGCACCCAGCGGGAAAAGCCTTAGCAGCCAAGGTGTTAAAGAGACCCCACAGACAGACTCAGTCCATGCACCACTCACTACCCCTGGGCAAAAGGCCTCAACAGCAGCCCCAAAAATCGAAAAACACACAAAAATCAGCACAATCCCATGCCATCAATGATGTTTAAATTCAAGAAGACACCCCACAGAAAGACTAGGCACATGCACCACTCACTACCCCTGCGCATAATGGATGGAAGCTAGGCAAAATCAGCACAATCCCATGCCATCCATGCCCTCAATGATGTTTAAATTCAAGACACCCCACAGAAAGACTAGGCCCATGCACCACTGAGTACCCCAGGGCAAAAGGCCCCAACAACAGCCAAAAAACACACAAAAATCAGCACAATCCCATACCATCCATGCCCTCAATGATGTTTAAATTCAACAAAACAGTAGTATCATGCACCCATAACTAACCCTGGTCCTACTGCATACTGTGGCTACCCGCAATATCTTTTATTTAAGGTTCTGAAAAAGTTCCAAAATTGTAGTTGCAGCAACTGTAATGCCCCAAACAAACTTACTTGTGAAAGTTGATTTCTAATCCAAAAGTGATCCAAAGAAAGTCAAAAAGGCCTCAAAATCCAAATATCCAGCAGCATCCACAATAATCCTTCCAGGTCAAGATCCAAATGAAAGTGACCAGCACATGAAGAAAGCACTGGGAGGAGCCTGCTGGACAGGAACAGGGAACAGGAAGTTGGAGACTGTGGGGCACTTCCTTCCTCCCACCCCCTCCCCCCCAAAAATGGACTTCTTGCAAAAAAAGTGCAGGCAAATGTCAACCTTAGGAGTTATTCAGGTAAAAATCATAATTTTTTTAGAAGGTTTATGCTGCTTGCTGGTGGATTCTTGTGCAAAATTGCAAATTTTGAAATTTTGCGAGTGCAAGATTGTTGCTGCTCGCCGCATCTACGTGTTCGCAATTGCGAACTCTCGCGATGCGTGCTGTGCAAGGTGGCAAGCCGCGATGACCTAATCGCGGTCGCCAAACACCCGCGGGATCCCGCAGCAAGATCCAAAATGGCGCAGCACACGCAAAATATGGAGAAAAACAACTCTGCAAACGCTGAATGACGGTAAGGGAATGCCGCGTGCCGCTAAATTGTATCACCAAGCAAAAAAATCCGCTGCGTGCGTATTTGCGTATTTTTGGCAAATTCGCGAGAGTTCGCGGATTGCGAATTTGCCGAAAATCTGCAAATTCCGCGAGCGGAACGGATTTTACGCCCATGCTTAGAACCGAGTTGTATCCATCGACCTGGTAAAACCACAATCATGTGGCCAATAATAAGTAGTAGGCCCAGTGGACTCCCAAGAAGTTGCAGAGTACCAAAATTTGTTACAAAGAGGTTCAAACTGAGAGACTAATCACATTTGATAAACCTGCAGTGAATAAAAAAGGACTATGCAACAATGCCATGGAACTTGTGCCTCTTGAAACCCAAATTGCAACAGTTCGTCAAGAAACACCAGTCTACAACGATGTAGCCTCAGACTGTGCTAATGAAACAAAGAAAATTTTAAAAACAAATGAAAATCCGGAAGCGATTCCAACAATTGACAGAACTGCATCTGGCTACTTCATCAATTTTGATGACTTTTCTGAGGATCCAAGTGAACCTGGAGAACATCCAACAACAAAAACTTTTAAAGACAAAGCAACAGAACTCTTTCACCAACTCAAAGAAACCTATCTGATTTCTCCATGGATTGAATTTTGGATTGTGTTAGGTGTACTTTTCCTCCTGCTTTGGCTCATCATGGTTCTTTGTTTGGGAAAATTCATTGAGGGAAAATACAGTACAATGGACACAGCAAGTCAGAACATCAACTTGGTCCTAAAGCCACACAAGTCATCTCACATCGAGAAAAGAGAACTATCATCAGTGAATGTCACAGCCAATCCAATACCCGGTGGGGTAGCATGGGACAAAACTGATTATGAAATCTATGGCCCGGTAGGGCTCTTAAAATATCCACACCAGTTCAAGGTTTCATTAAGTGACTTTGTAAAACAGAGTACAATTTCTGATGATTGGGACTTTGAAAGCATTAATGATATGATGTCAGATTTAGTAATGTCAGCAAAATTTACAGAACATGATTACTTACAGGGTTAATCAAATTATGAAGAAATGTACTGCTACAATCACTTTGCACACCATTATTTGCATAAATCTGCTCAACCTAGAAATGTTTTTAATTATAATCAATGGGAACATTGTGCAACTCCACCAAAAGGTAGTTCGAAAACATTTTACGAGAAATTCCCATACTTCTCGGGTTTAACACAAGTGAAGCAGAAACGTTTTATTTCAAACTGTTAAATAAGACAGGGGTGAAAACAATGCTGACAAATACTAAATTGATTTATTCGGAAACATTTTATGAAAAAATGACTACATTTGGTTTTGATTTTTGGAAAAAGAACATTGAAACAAAAACAATCTGGGGTACCAAAGATTGGCAGGTCCAAGGTATAGAATCATTATTTAGAGCCTACATGATCCCAGAACAAATAATATTCTTGAATGACACCATTCAACAGACAACCTGTCTTGGCCTAGCCAAGATAAAAGATTTAAACAAACCGTCTATTCCAAAGCCAACACCTGACAGTAATAGCACTACAGATGTTGAGATAGACGTATCCCAAATTTTTAACCAAAACAGAACACATCCTGATTGGAAAAAATGGTTGATCTGGCCCACAGACACAAATAACTGTCAAGATAGATTCCTGAACAAAATACAGGGGTTCAAATTGACCAGGCCAGACCCTAGATACTCCCAGGGACAACATCCAGGGATAGTTACAACATAGAGTGTAGGGAAACTCTGCCTCGAATGGCTACAGAAATCCACACTGGCAGAAATTAAGCAACACTTGACTTTACTTAAAGACGGTGCTGACTTGCGTGATTTCATAATGGGACCACGCAAACAGCGTCAAAAACGTTTCATAGCGGCCGGTGTATACGCTGCATACAACGAAGCTTGGAAAGTAATGCAAATTGAAACAGCAGAAAAAATACGAGAAATTGATCGTATTAATTTGGAAAAATCACTTTCTGTTGTTGACAATGGGTTAATGACTCTGTCCTCCAGAATATATTCACTGGACAGTATTGTATCATCTGCTATTGATATAATAGAGCAGGATTTACTAATGTTACAACATGGTCAGTCCCAATTACGTTCTATTGTACAGCTTGGCTGGACGTAGCAAAATCTGCGTTCAGGCTACGTACCATGGCGTTTAATCAACACAACGTCATTATTCTCTATCTTTAACCTTACTGATAAACAAATCAGTTTGGCACAAAAAGGAGCAGACTATATGATTCTGACCATTGAAAAACTTGAGAGATTACCATTGACAATGTCAGAAAGACCTGTCATTGAATGGATAATACACTGGATAATTACAATTCCGATAACAACTTTCCAATATAAATACTGCCAAGAGTATATACCAGCGGGCCAGTATGAAAGGTTGGGTAAAGGGTACATTAAGTCATCATGGAAATTGCCTTACACACACACATGTTATAGTGAAAAGGAACAGAATGTATTTCTTAGTGGTAACAATTGTAAATGATCACTAAGCGTTATACTTCTGTGTCAAGATATTAACTTGCATGGGGCCTGTGAGGGGACTTCAAATAACCTTTCATGTCACCAGCATGGCACACCTGCAACACAAATAGAGCCATTCTTTAGACGGCTTTCTAACGGGAGCTATATTCTAATAGTGGACCACAGCTGTTGTGGCATTGTGCCAGGAAAAGCTTATCTTGAGAGCGTTAGTTCCATGGTCACTTGCTGTATGCAAGTATTGTATCCAAACAGCACTCCAGACACGGAGGCAAAAATTTGGCCTTCTTTGAATATCTCTTCTATTCGAATTGATACTTTAAGCAGAATGATGTCTGTTCTTTTACAGACAACGGTGCCCTTAACGTCATCAAAAGAAACGTATGATGTGCAAGTTGCAAGGACAACGGCAGAGATACATAGCCTTTTATCAACAAATTGCCCTGTGCATTTCGCAGAAATGCTAAGCCAAATCCTAAATATGTCAGATACCAGTGGTATCCCACATATATTTAAGACAATTTTTTCGGGACTGTTAACACCCTTCAAAACAGTTCTGGGCATTTTTCCTAATTTTGTCCATTCTGTCTTTGGCGGCCTACCACTCCTTTTGGGACTCGTAGCAAGAATTTTGTTTTTGATACTTCTGCTCCGATATGGCAAGCCTAGTCGCAGACAAGACTCCAGCAACTATGGAAGAAACGATCCTAGCTATACGCTATCGGGACCGCATAACTAAAGTCCTTGGATTAGCCCGGCTAAGAGATCTGAATATGACCTGGTTTCTTTCATTTAGACCCATCTGGCAGAATTGCATCTTACCTGTGCTTTGATGTATGCTATGCGGAGAAGAATGCATGTTGGATGTCTGTCTTACACTACCATCAGCAGTACCATTGGATACAGATACTTTGCTAAGTCCTGTAACGGCTCATGCATCGTGTTGTCCCCAGCAGCTACCCATTCTGATGACGGCATTCGTTGAGACTTCACCACTACGATTAGGGGGTAGTGAAGTACGAGATGAGAGCAACATCACCCAGGTACGACCTTCTGTGAGCATTGCTGATCCTGACATCGATGATAGCAATCATTCTCACGACTGCACAGTTGCGGCATTTTCAAATTTGGTCGAACTTTCACCTGAAGCGGTAGACCACTTTTTTGAAAGTCTGTCTGAAATTATGTTCTCCCCTGAGCAAAAAGAATAACTTTTAAGCAACAAGCACACAGCGTTCCCTGAACTCTGAATTCGGCCTTCAGCTTTGATAAACAAAAGCTACTGAAAATATTTGGAACTATATTTTTTTTCTTCCCTGAAAGCAAATTTTTTTTTTCCGATTTCAAAATATTTACCTTTTTTCTGGCACATGTACTCTGCTTGAAGTAGAACTATTCTTAGAGAACAGAGCTTCTATTTTAGGAACTCTAGAGACAATATATTACCTCAGCCTCTAGCACATTTACAGTAAATGTATTTATATGTGATGGAATGGTCTCGACCTTCTTTTCTGTATTAAGAGCCATTTCATGTGTGAATTTCGCAAATCATTCAGCTGATATATATATGCATATTTTTTATTTTTCTGAATGATTACACGGCTTGAATAGCGTACAGTACCAATAATCATTTTCGTGTATTTCGTATGAACCATTTCAAATGCAATAAATGTATTTTGGGGTGGGTTGGAATACACATGCACTTTTATATGTTTACTATTGCTTAGTTTTAGTAATGATGGACATTAGATCGTGGAGTGGGTATTGTGTTTTTATCTAGGAACCTAAATCGATATTTCTATTTTATGCCTTTGTTCGGCTATAATCAATAATATCCCTATAAAGGCATAGGAATCATATCCATATTTAGTAGTAGCCCATGCAGTCACATTAAGCAAGGCTACTTCCCCGGACTCCTAGAAAGCACAACGAGTTCTCTAAACAAACCAAACCTCCAGCAACCTGGGAAATCCCCCTTGCTTTTGTTTTGATTTCGTCCTAGAACTCCTATAAAGCACTGTAAGAACGGCCAATTCTTAGTGACATCTTTATTGACGTCTTATGTCCAACCTTACGTCAAACCCGGCACCTTTCAGGTATAAATATACCAGCGTTGCCCTAAGCAAACACACGGTGGTGGTTTTGGAGCAGAGCAGCTATCTACTTGCCCGAGAGCCCAGCTGATGCGAGAGCCCACGGACGCTGCCCCTCCCTTTTGACGCACTGAGAGAGACTCTGTTTTTTCTCCTGTCGAGAAATCCAGCTCCGGTGTTTCCAGATACCTTCGCGGGTTACTGGGATATCGAGTCCTGAGAGAGAGATGCAAGACCTCCTGCTTTCTATTACCCAGGTAAGGAGCTGACTAAACCCTTAAAGAGAATTCTTGAGTCAGATTCTTGGCAAAACCAACTTAACTTAAACTGCTACTTACTTACTCCTTCCCACGTATTAGGCTTAGGTCAGGTACAACGGGGTAGGCGCATTTAGAAGCACCAGTTGAGTACGTTAGTCAATGTATATATGTATATATATATTTTATCTATTTTAAAGTATCATATGGCTAAGGAACCATATCAATGCTTTTACAGTATTATTTTATAATCCTCCTTTTACTGTACGCACTTTACTTTACTATGAGTATTGCAATTGTGGCAATTCATTTCTCTTGCATGAGAAAGAAGACTGCTCAATAAATTACACCCTTTATTGAAAACGCCCGTCTCTCTTTTCTCTGCACTCTGGTGAAACTAAGTATGCACACTTGACTGAGTGAAATAGCTGTCTATTGTTTTCACACGACTCTAGAGATACACTCTTATTCTGAGGGAGCAAAGTTGTCATGTTATATGGTTGTCAGAAGCTAATCCCTTCTTGTCTATCCAGGGAGGTTAAACTCCTCCTCGTTTATTTGAGAAAGTTTCTAGTGACCTCTGAGCTAGCTGGCAAACCTTAAGTCTAATATAGTCAGTAGAGACCTAGATAACCTCAGTCCTACGTCTACACTGCTGAATATATTATTCCAATGTGCAGAGCCTATTGGGAATATAGGAACTACACTACAATTATGGGCATAATAATTTTTTAAGGTTATGTTTTTTTAGATTTTTATAAGAGGAGCGTTCATGGTCGAAAGAAATCTCATAAAGGATTATAATTTGAATTGAATTGAATTTGTTGTTTATTGTTTTTAGTTAATAAAAACCATCACAATACAAAATACAGTTTAAATACATTTTTTTTAAAAGGATGTCATTCCATCTCATTAAAACATTATATATATTAATACATCAAATAACAGAGTTATATTACAATTTTATAAAATATTATTAGAGCGAGGTTTTAAGTACTTTACAGTTTTTCAACAGGTTTGTATAGGGGGTACGTAGGAGATATGACAAGCATGATTCTGTTGTTCATGATGGCGTCAATTACCATACCTTTAGCTTCCTTAACAATGACATACAGTTAAAGCCTGCCTTTATGGATGCTTCCTACTGTCTCTTTTACTGCTTTGTCGTGGATTTGCAAATATTCCAGCAACTTACAATTTAGGCGTGGATCAGTAGAGTCCAAGCTACTCATGATTGCTGTTCTACATGTACGGATCCCTCGCTCATTAAATAAAAACTTTAAAAGTAATCGGCGTGCATTCATCGTTTTGGGGCATATACAAACCAAATGCACAAAATCTTCTTCCGCAGCGTCACATAATCTACATGTTTTTGGTCCATTATATCGCCAAGGAGGTTTTTCAGATAAAGACGGCAGGTCCCCTAGGCGTATAGCCATTAATTGCTTCTTAAAGCGCACTGGATAAGTTAGTTGGAAATAAGTTGCAGGCTACAATGTGACATATGTTTGAATTGTCATCCATGCATGAGCTCGTCGTGAAAAGAGACTTTTATCCTCTATCAATGAGTGATTTTTAGCGGCTTTATTCATAGCCTTGCAAAACGTGTGATGAGACAGTTTTAAGGCCCACAAATCACCCGCATTTATTAAACGTAAAGAGGAATATAAGTATTTACTGTAGGTTCATGGATTATGGTTTCCTATAGTGCTTTAACTAAAACACTTGATTAGTTATTTCGTATTTTATGCATGGTTTTTATAAAGTGATACCTTCTTGCTATATTTTGCTGCAATAAGCCAAATTCTAAACGGATTTGGGCTAGGGAGGCATTAGATGGTAGATGGAAAACCTATTTATATGTATTCGTTTGTAAACTGTCTAATAATTTAGCATCCCTACCTTACATCACCGCACTTGCAAGGAACTTTGCTTTAATTACTGCAAGCAGCGGTTGATAGGAGGGTCCATCTAATTTTCTTGCCAACAAGCTAAATGCATGTATCAAAGCTTTGCTTTTCCCAGCCATGTAATTATGTTGTGCTTGAAAATTAAAAATGTTATCAAAATGAAACCCCAGGTACTTATAGGTAGTAACTTCGCAAGACCTCTGCAACTCCCTCGCCTCCTACTTCCACAACAAGATCGCGGACATACACAACAGCTTCAGCACTCAACCGACGCTCGCCACGACCGAACCACCGCCCCCCACAACCACCCCCCGCGGCTGGACCCCGATCAGCACCGAAGACACCGTCCGCACGATGAACTCCATCCACTCCGGATCTCCGACTGACCCCTGCCCTCACCACGTCTTCAACAAGGCCGACGCTGTCATCGCACCCCACCTGCGGGACATCATCAACACCTCCTTCGACACCGCTACCTTCCCGGAGAGCTGGAAGCACGCCGAACTCAGCGCTCTACTAAAAAAGCCATCAGCCGACCCCACCGACCTCAAGAACTACCGCCCCATCTCGCTGCTCCCGTTTCCTGCAAAAGTCATCGAGAAGACCGTCAACAAGCAGCTGGCCGCCTTCCTCGAGACGAACGGATCCCTCGACATCTCGCAGTCTGGCTTCCGGGCCAACCACAGCACCGAGACCGCCCTGATCGCAGCCACCGATGACATCCGAGCACTGCTTGACAATGGAGAAACAGCAGCCCTCATCCTCCTTGACCTCTCCGCGGCCTTCGACACTGTCTGCCACCGAACACTAGTGCAGCGACTCAGCAACGTCGGAATTCAGGAGAAGGCACTGGAGTGGATCATCTCCTTCCTCGCCGGAAGGACACAGAGAGTCCGCCTCCCCCCGTTCAGATCTGAAGCCACCGAAGTCATCTGCGGCATCCCTCAAGGCTCCTTGCTCAGTCCTACCCTCTTCAACGTCTACTTGAGCCCCCTCGCAGACATCGCATGCCAGCACAACCTCAACATCATCTCCTACGCCGACGACACCCAGCTGATTCTCTCCCTCACCAACGACCCCGCGACCGCCAGAGCCAACCTTCACGAAGGGATGAAAGAGGTAGCCGAATGGATGAAGAACAGCCGCCTGAAGCTGAACTCGGACAAGACGGAAGTCCTCATCCTGGGATCCTCACCCTCCGCCTGGGATGACTCCTGGTGGCCCCCGCCCTAGGCAGCGCACCCAAACCAACAGACCACGCACGCAACCTGGGCTTCATCCTGGACTCCTCCCTCTCCATGACGAGACAAGTCAACGCCGTTGCCTCGTCGTGCTTCAACATCCTGCGCATGCTATGGAAGATCTTCCGGTGGATCCCCACCGAGACCAGGAAGACGGTCACCCAGGCCCTCGTCACCAGCCTTCTGGACTATGGCAACTCACTCTACGCCGGAACCACCGCCAAACTCCAGAAGAGACTCCAGCGGATCCAGAACGCCTCAGCACGACTCATCCTGGACATCCCCCATCGCAGCCACATCTCCGGACACCTGAGAGACCTGCACTGGCTCCCGGTCAACAAGAGAATCACCTTCCGACTCCTCACCCACGCACACAAAGCCCTCCACAACCAGGGCTCAGGATACCTCAACAGCCGCCTCAACTTCTACGCTCCCAAACGCCAGCTTCGATCGACCAGCCACGCCCTCGCCGCCGTCCCCCGCATCCGAAGAGCCACCACAGGGGGACGGTCCTTCTCCTACCTCGCCGCCAAGACATGGAACTCCCTCCCGAACCACCTCCGCCTGACCCAGGACCACCTCGCCTTCAGGAAGCAACTCAAGACCTGGCTGTTCGAGCAGTAGCGGACCCCCCCCCCTAGTGCCTTGAGACCCTCTGGGTGAGTAGTGCGCTATATAAATGCATTGATTGATTGATTTGATCTTCCAGCTTGATCTTTAGAGATGCACCAATGTTCCTCCCTATACGCTTAGCTTTTGTTTTAGAGATATTTATTTCCAAATTGTTATGTTTTGTATAGGTCGCTGTTTTTTGAAGTAGTCTTTGAAGACCAATTTCTGTGTGACTCAACAGTACAATATCGTCAGCTTAAGCTAAATGGGATATCGTCAGTGGTCCTAGTCTTGGTGCGTGTGCGTTTACGGAATCCAAGTGGAGAGACAAATCCGCCATAAATAGATTGAACAGGTATGGGGCTAGCACACAGCCCTGCTTAAGCCCCCTAGCCGTTGGTTTTTTCCTTGACAATTTGGTTCCATCTAAGCATGGGCGTAAAATCCGCTCCGCTCGCGGATTTTTCGGATTTTCGGCAAATTCGCAATCCGCGAACTCTCGCGAATTTGTCGAAAATCCGTGAATCCGCTCGCGGCGGATTTTTTGCTTGGTTGCGGCGCGCGGCGTGGTGCACGGCGTTCACTTTCCGTCATTTAGCGTTTGCCGAGTTGTTTTTCTTTGCGAGTGACGCGCCATTTTAGATCTTGCTGCGTGTTCCCGCGGGAGTTTAGCGCCCGCGAATACGTACTCGCGGCTTGCCACCTTGCACACCACACCTCGCGAGAGTTCGCAATTGCGAACACGTAGTTGCGGCGGAAAGGAACAATCTCGCACTTGCGAAATAGAGATTTTGCAATTTCGCACAAGAAAATCACCAGCAAACAGGATAAACCTTCAGAAAATTATGATTTTTATCAGAATCACTCCTCAGGTTGACATTTGCATGGCCTTTTTTTTTGCAAGGAGTCCATTTTGGGGGGGGGGGAGAAAGGAAGTGCCCCACAGTCTCCAACTTCCTGTTCCTGTCCAGCAGGCTCCTCCCAGTGCTTTGTCCATCTCCTGGTCACTTTCATTTGGATCTGGAGCTGGAAGGATTACTTTTTGTGGGTGCTGCTGGATATTTGGATTTGAGGCCTTTTTGACTGTCTTTGGATCACTTTTGGATTAGAAATCAACTTTCACAAGTAAGTTTGTTTGGGGCATTACAGTTGCTGCAAGTAAAATTTTGGAACTTTTTCAGAACATTAAATAAATTATATTGTGGGTAGCCACAGTATCCAGTAGGACCAGGGTTGGTTAGGGGTGCATGATACAAATGTTTTGTTGAATTTAAACACCATTGAGGCCATGGATGGGCTGGGATTGTGCTGATTTTTGTCGTTTTTTTGGGCCTGCTGGTGTGGCCTTTTGCCCAGGGGTGGTGGTGCATGGACTGAGTGTGCCTGTGGTGTGGTCTCACTCTCTTTAATGTAAACATCATGGATGGCATTGGATTGTGGTGATTTCTGGCTGTTTTTCTGTTTTTTGGGGGTGTACTGTTGATGTGGACTGGCCATGTGGGTGGTGGTGGTGGTGGCCATCTTGAGTGCTGGCTGGTACAGGCAACATGTGCTTGGGGTGTAAGGGAGGGGCCATTTTGAGGAGAGGCAGTGTCTGAGGCCTGCACTTATTTTGCCTACTTTTCATCCATTATGCCCAGGGGTGGTGAGTGTTGCATGGGCCTAGTCTTTCTGTGGGGTGTCTTCTTGAATTTAAACATAATTGAGGCCATGGATGGGCTGGGATTGTGCTGATTTTATTGTTTTTTGTCGTTTTTGGGGGGGGTGCTGGTGTGGCCTTTTGCCCAGGAGTGGTGGTGCATGGACTGAGTGTGCCTGTGGTGTGGTCTCACTCTCTTTAATGTAAACATCATGGATGGCATTGGATTGTGGTGATTTCTGGCTGTTTTTCTGTTTTTTGGGGGTGTACTGTTGATGTGGACTGGCCATGTGGGTGGTGGTGGTGGCCATCTTGAGTGCTGGCTGGTACAGGCAACATGTGCTTGGGGTGTAAGGGAGGGGCCATTTTGAGGAGAGGCAGTGTCTGAGGCCTGCACTTATTTTGCCTACTTTTCATCCATTATGCCCAGGGGTGGTGAGTGTTGCATGGGCCTAGTCTTTCTGTGGGGTGTCTTCTTGAATTTAAACATAATTGAGGCCATGGATGGGCTGGGATTGTGCTGATTTTATTGTTTTTTGTCGTTTTTGGGGGGGGTGCTGGTGTGGCCTTTTGCCCAGGAGTGGTGGTGCATGGACTGAGTGTGCCTGTGGTGTGGTCTCACTCTCTTTAATGTAAACATCATGGATGGCATTGGATTGTGGTGATTTCTGGCTGTTTTTCTGTTTTTTGGGGGTGTACTGTTGATGTGGACTGGCCATGTGGGTGGTGGTGGTGGCCATCTTGAGTGCTGGCTGGTACAGGCAACATGTGCTTGGGGTGTAAGGGAGGGGCCATTTTGAGGAGAGGCAGTGTCTGAGGCCTGCACTTATTTTGCCTACTTTTCATCCATTATGCCCAGGGGTGGTGAGTGTTGCATGGGCCTAGTCTTTCTGTGGGGTGTCTTCTTGAATTTAAACATAATTGAGGCCATGGATGGGCTGGGATTGTGCTGATTTTATTGTTTTTTGTCGTTTTTGGGGTGGTGCTGGTGTGGCCTTTTGCCCAGGGGTGGTGGTGCATGGACTGAGTGTGCCTGTGGTGTGGTCTCACTCTCTTTAATGTAAACATCATGGATGGCATTGGATTGTGGTGATTTCTGGCTGTTTTTCTGTTTTTTGGGGGTGTACTGTTGATGTGGACTGGCCATGTGGGTGGTGGTGGTGGCCATCTTGAGTGCTGGCTGGTACAGGCAACATGTGCTTGGGGTGTAAGGGAGGGGCCATTTTGAGGAGAGGCAGTGTCTGAGGCCTGCACTTATTTTGCCTACTTTTCATCCATTATGCCCAGGGGTAGTGAGTGTGCATGGGCCTAGTGTTTCTGAGGGGTGTCTTCTTGAATTTAAACACCATTGAGGCCATGGATGGGCTGGGATTGTGCTGATTTTATTGTTTTTTGTCGTTTTTGGGGGGGTGCTGGTGTGGCCTTTTGCCCAGGGGTGGTGGTGCATGGACTGAGTGTGCCTGTGGTGTGGTCTCACTCTCTTTAATGTAAACATCATGGATGGCATTGGATTGTGGTGATTTCTGGCTGTTGTTCTGTTTTTTGGGGGTGTACTGTTGATGTGGACTGGCCATGTGGGTGGTGGTGGTGGCCATCTTGAGTGCTGGCTGGTACAGGCAACATGTGCTTGGGGTGTAAGGGAGGGGCCATTTTGAGGAGAGGCAGTGTCTGAGGCCTGCACTTATTTTGCCTACTTTTCATCCATTATGCCCAGGGGTAGTGAGTGTGCATGGGCCTAGTGTTTCTGAGGGGTGTCTTCTTGAATTTAAACACCATTGAGGCCATGGATGGGCTGGGATTGTGCTGATTTTATTGTTTTTTGTCGTTTTTTTGGGCCTGCTGGTGGGGCCCTTTGGCCAGGGGTGGTGAGTGTTGCATGGGCCTAGTCTTTCTGTGGGGTGTTTTCTTGAATTTAAACATAATTGAGGCCATGGATGGGCTGGGATTGTGCTGATTTTATTGTTTTTTGTCGTTTTTGGGGGGGTGCTGGTGTGGCCTTTTGCCCAGGAGTGGTGGTGCATGGACTGAGTGTGCCTGTGGTGTGGTCTCACTCTCTTTAATGTAAACATCATGGATGGCATTGGATTGTGGTGATTTCTGGCTGTTTTTCTGTTTTTTGGGGGTGTACTGTTGATGTGGACTGGCCATGTGGGTGGTGGTGGTGGCCATCTTGAGTGCTGGCTGGTACAGGCAACATGTGCTTGGGGTGTAAGGGAGGGGCCATTTTGAGGAGAGGCAGTGTCTGAGGCCTGCACTTATTTTGCCTACTTTTCATCCATTATGCCCAGGGGTGGTGAGTGTTGCATGGGCCTAGTCTTTCTGTGGGGTGTCTTCTTGAATTTAAACATAATTGAGGCCATGGATGGGCTGGGATTGTGCTGATTTTATTGTTTTTTGTCGTTTTTGGGGTGGTGCTGGTGTGGCCTTTTGCCCAGGGGTGGTGGTGCATGGACTGAGTGTGCCTGTGGTGTGGTCTCACTCTCTTTAATGTAAACATCATGGATGGCATTGGATTGTGGTGATTTCTGGCTGTTTTTCTGTTTTTTGGGGGTGTACTGTTGATGTGGACTGGCCATGTGGGTGGTGGTGGTGGCCATCTTGAGTGCTGGCTGGTACAGGCAACATGTGCTTGGGGTGTAAGGGAGGGGCCATTTTGAGGAGAGGCAGTGTCTGAGGCCTGCACTTATTTTGCCTACTTTTCATCCATTATGCCCAGGGGTAGTGAGTGTGCATGGGCCTAGTGTTTCTGAGGGGTGTCTTCTTGAATTTAAACACCATTGAGGCCATGGATGGGCTGGGATTGTGCTGATTTTATTGTTTTTTGTCGTTTTTGGGGGGGTGCTGGTGTGGCCTTTTGCCCAGGGGTGGTGGTGCATGGACTGAGTGTGCCTGTGGTGTGGTCTCACTCTCTTTAATGTAAACATCATGGATGGCATTGGATTGTGGTGATTTCTGGCTGTTGTTCTGTTTTTTGGGGGTGTACTGTTGATGTGGACTGGCCATGTGGGTGGTGGTGGTGGCCATCTTGAGTGCTGGCTGGTACAGGCAACATGTGCTTGGGGTGTAAGGGAGGGGCCATTTTGAGGAGAGGCAGTGTCTGAGGCCTGCACTTATTTTGCCTACTTTTCATCCATTATGCCCAGGGGTAGTGAGTGTGCATGGGCCTAGTGTTTCTGAGGGGTGTCTTCTTGAATTTAAACACCATTGAGGCCATGGATGGGCTGGGATTGTGCTGATTTTATTGTTTTTTGTCGTTTTTTTGGGCCTGCTGGTGGGGCCCTTTGGCCAGGGGTGGTGAGTGTTGCATGGGCCTAGTCTTTCTGTGGGGTGTTTTCTTGAATTTAAACATAATTGAGGCCATGGATGGGCTGGGATTGTGCTGATTTTATTGTTTTTTGTCGTTTTTGGGGGGGTGCTGGTGTGGCCTTTTGCCCAGGGGTGGTGGTGCATGGACTGAGTGTGCCTGTGGTGTGGTCTCACTCTCTTTAATGTAAACATCATGGATGGCATTGGATTGTGGTGATTTCTGGCTGTTTTTCTGTTTTTTGGGGGTGTACTGTTGATGTGGACTGGCCATGTGGGTGGTGGTGGTGGCCATCTTGAGTGCTGGCTGGTACAGGCAACATGTGCTTGGGGTGTAAGGGAGGGGCCATTTTGAGGAGAGGCAGTGTCTGAGGCCTGCACTTATTTTGCCTTACTTTTCATCCATTATGCCCAGGGGTGGTGAGTGTTGCATGGGCCTAGTCTTTCTGTGGGGTGTCTTCTTGAATTTAAACATAATTGAGGCCATGGATGGGCTGGGATTGTGCTGATTTTATTGTTTTTTGTCGTTTTTGGGGGGGTGCTGGTGTGGCCTTTTGCCCAGGGGTGGTGGTGCATGGACTGAGTGTGCCTGTGGTGTGGTCTCACTCTCTTTAATGTAAACATCATGGATGGCATTGGATTGTGGTGATTTCTGGCTGTTTTTCTGTTTTTTGGGGGTGTACTGTTGATGTGGACTGGCCATGTGGGTGGTGGTGGTGGCCATCTTGAGTGCTGGCTGGTACAGGCAACATGTGCTTGGGGTGTAAGGGGCCATTTTGAGGAGAGGCAGTGTCTGAGGCCTGCACCTATTTTGCCTACTTTTCATCCATTATGCCCAGGGGTAGTGAGTGTTGCATACTTGCATGTCCCTAGTCTTTCTGTGGGGTGTCTTCAATGTAAACATCATGGATGGCATGGGATTGTGCTCATTTTTCTGTGTTTTGTCGATTTTTTGGGGTGTATAACTGAACTGATGTTCCTCTGTCTTCCATTGCTTTTAGGTGCACAAGAAGACTCAAGAGAACCACCAGTGCCAGGAAGAAGTCCTGCAGCGGTGTGTGCAGCATAACGTCACGCGACGTCACGTCTGGACACAGAACCCTCTGCAACTCGTGCAACTGCTGCCTGCTGACCTGCTCTGAAGAAGATGGCCCCAAAAAAAGTAACCCGTAGCTCCTCTAGCAAGAAAGGTGCCAGTAAGGAGCAGAAGAAGCAAGTTACCAAGGACACTGGTGTGCCGCCCGCCCCTTTTTTTGGGAGTAAAAAAAAAAGTATGCCTGCAGCAGCAGCAGTGGGATCTGCTGGGGACCAAGCTGGCAGCAGCACCCCCGCTCCATTGGGCTCAGTGCCACCACCACCACCACGCCAACTTAAGTCCAAGCCCTTGAGTGCTGCAGAGGCAGCCAGTATAGTTCTTCAATCACCATCGACCAGTGATGTTGGCTCATCGCAAGAAAGCAGCAGCAATGTCCCTCAATCAACACAGGTTGTTGTAGCTCATCTGACGAGTGTTGAACAACCACAGCCGCAACAACAATCACATGTGCAAGTACAAGCCCAAGTACATGTGGAAGGAGAGGCAGCGCAAGGAGATGCGCAAGCAGAGGTGCATGGAGGGTCACAAGTGCCCACAATAGTTGTTCCTCCCGAAGTAGGGGCACATCAGGAAATCGACAATCAAGGTGAGGTATCATTTGAGGAAGCCACTCCTCCTGATGATCCTTCATTGTCTTCCACACCCCTAGCAAGGAAGAGATCAAGGGTGGTGTCTACATCCTCTTCAAGCACACCTCCTTCTGATGATACGGATCAAACTTGGGAACCAGCACCACAGCCGTCTGAGAGTGAGGCACACCATGATCCAACAAAGGTAGTTAAGCGTAAAAGGAAGCTCGTCCAAAGTCTCAGAGTTATGGAGTGTGATGAGGCTCAACAAGAAGTGGCGGATACTGCTGCTGATGAAGACTCTGCCAACGACGACCCAGTCATCATAAAGGTCACTGCAGCCCCAGCGGGCATGCAGCAAACAGACATTTTGACCCTAGCCCGAAGAGCTGCTGAGCGTGATGATGATGATGATGTTGTCGATGAGGAGGCAGTGGAAACACCACAATCATTGGAGTTAAGTAGTACACCAACTCGTCCCGCTTCCATATTTCTTTCTGGCAAGAAGAGACCTCCGTCAACCTCGACCTTAATTAGTGGCGGTGAAAGTGCAAAACGTACAAAAGTTGGGCAATCCAGATCCTCCACTTCATCTGGCATTAGCTTCATGACCACCACCACCAGTATCGCCGCCTCCTCCAGGTCCCACAGACACTTCAAGTCCCCAGTTTGGGACTTCTTTACTGTTTGTCCAAAAAATCCAAAGTTTGCCATTTGTACCCTTTGTAAGCTTGCAGTTAGTCGTGGTAAGTCAGGTACCAACTATGGTACCGGCGGCCAGAGAGGTCATCTTGAGAGAAAGCACACTGTCAGATGGTTTGCGCACCTAGATGCGATCAAGAAAGGGCAAATTCAAGGAAACGTTGATGTTTCATCTGATGATGACGAGGAGGAAGAAGACGTGTCAAACACTTCCCTTACACCCAGTACCCCTGTCAGCAGCACACCCAATGTGAGGCACACTAAGAGTGTTGGAGCGAGTGAGACACCAACGCACAAAAGTTCACCAGCGAGCAAAATTGGGTCAACGAAGTCATTATCAGCCCGTAAATGCTTGGTCCAGGGCAACATTAGAACAATGCTTACTTCAGACGTGCCATATGAACGCAACCACCCACTGACGCGTCTGTATAACACTAAGCTGGCTAAAATGCTAGCTGTGGACCTTCTACCTTTTTCTTTTGTAGAAGCGGTAGGTTTTCTTGAATTAGTGGCAACGCTCTGCCCTAAATGGAAGGTTCCGAGCCGGTTCTATTTTGCCAGAGTTGCGGTTCCAGCACTACATGAAGATGTGCTGCAGGCGATTGTGGCAGCTTTGCAGAAGAGTGCTGTTCACACAATACATCTGACAACAGACATGTGGACCAGTGGCCCAGGCACTGATTACATGTGCATCACTGCACACTGGGTCTCTTTTTCAGGTGTTAAAGCAAAGCTAAACGCAGGTGTTGACCCGGACAAAGTTTTCAAAGCTGCTCGGAAACATGCAACACTAGCCATGTTTGGCTTGGAGAAAAGTCACACAGCAGAAAACCTTTTGGAAGAGTTTAACAAAAAGGTCTTGACAATGCTATCCCCCCTAAAACGCAAGATTGGTTATGTTTCCACGGATAATGGCGCCAATGTAGTTAAGGCCATGTTCATGGGTGACCATGTTAGAGTGCCGTGTTTGGCGCACTGTATCAACCTGGTAGTTCAAAAATTCTTGAGTGATAAACAGAGTCCAGCGTTCGAGGTAATGGCCACCTGCCGCAAAATGTGCAACCATTTCAGCCATTCTTTTAAGGCCCGGAAGCATCTGCGGAGACTGCTACTTCAACGTGGAATGCCAGTGAAAGCACTCATCCAGGAGGTGGCAACACGTTGGAACTCAACCTTCTACATGCTTGAGCGTCTGTATGAGCAGTATACGGTACTCGATCACTATTTCTTCACAGAGGGTACATCTCAGAAGGAGGACCTGCGGATGAGTGCGGCGCAATGGGACATAGTTAAAAGCCTGACAGACATGCTTCGTCCTTTTGAGTTCTTCACGCGTGCAGTCAGCCAGGAGGACTGTAATTTGGGAAAAGCTATCCCATTGTTGTGCATGCTGGAGCACCAACTGATGGCGGTGTCTTCTGAGTTTGAAAAAGATGAAAAAAAAAAGACCATTTTATTTTGTCTGAGAAATTATTAGAGCGCCTACGTGGTGATGAACGTCTTCAAAAGATCAAGTCAGATCAGCATTACATTTGTGCTACTATTCTGGATCCACGCTACAAAAAGGCGCTGGCAGGCGAAGCATTCTTTCCTTTTGCTGATGCAGATGTTCAAAAATACAAACATTGGTTAGCCTGGTCAGCCAAGAGGTTTGAAAAAGAACGGCAGGTTATTGAAGGAGAAGCCAGTACATCAGCATCAGCATCAGCAGGCCATCCCCAGTCACAAGAATCCACTTCTGCACCTGTGGCTGGGGCACAAGTGACCGCTCAGCCGTTAAAGACACCGGCAACTGGATCATCTGCACCACACACAATGACAACACTAACAGTGGCTGCGGAGGAGGATTGGCTAAGTTTGATGGGGTATGGTTCTCGAAAAAATGTCACAGGCACAGCAAAAAGTAAGCAAAGTGGAGGAACAGTTGATGACCTTGAGTCGACGGTGCAGGACTATCTGAATGACTCAACAGAGGTCTTCCTTAATGATGAGCCATTGCAGTATTGGCATGGCAAAAAACAATTGTGGCCACAGCTCTTCAACCTGGCTATAAACTATTTGTCTTGCCCACTCGCAAGTGTGTCTTCTGAACGTGTTTTCAGTGCTGCTGGTGGCATTGTAACTCCCAAACGGAGCCGCCTCTCGCCCTAAAATGTGGAGCGGCTGACAATGATCAAGATGAATCAGCACCTCATACCACCAGATTACAAAGTACGAGAAAGCACGCCGCTTGAAGACGAGGAGGACGGCAACGTAGATGAGGGGATTTTTTCTCTGTTCGGTGGCACTGACCTCATCCAGCCTGAATTCGCAGAGTATGATGACGAAATCTTGTTCTTATTCCCTTACACCGAGCCCTGAAAATGAGACAATCAATCAAGAACTTTCTTTTTCGTCCTTATTCACTTTTATTCCTGTGTGCTTTGTGTCTCTCTTTCTTTGTTTTGCACAGTTAATTTAATTCAAACTTTAATCACCTAATCCCAAAAACAAGACCATCATCAGAACTGTCTTCACTTGTTTGCTTATTGATTTGAAGGTGCCGCAGTCTACATTCCTCAGGTTCACAAGTTCTGAAGAACATGCTCCTCTATCCTCCTCCTCCAGACTGCGATTTCCCTCCAAGCAGAGTGCTGGATTACGCCCAATGAAGAAAGACTCAGCACTTGTGGGGGTGTTGTACTTCTTTGCGGGTGAGTTGACGGATTTGGGCCCATTGCTGTGAAGCTCTAATAATGGACAAAAGTGTTTTGGACCAAATATGAGTTGGAAATTTCTTGCCGTTTTTGCTGACTTGCTTGACTTTGAGGTGCTCTTTGGCGGGGTTCCGGGTGTTTGTGGGTAATTTTTGTTGTCTGTCGAAGCACTGCTGCGAGCCTGCGACAGTCTAATCATGATTGCATTTGCTTTTCAGGAAATCCGTGGTGGAAAACAGGAGTTATGATGATTGATGATGATGATGATGACCTAGCTGCACAGCGCCGCGTTTGGACCGAAGGCCGAGAGACATTGTAAGTATGAGATTTAGCTTTTTCGCTGTTTGGGGGTGTTGTCGGGTGTTTTTTTGCGGGTGGGTTGGCGGGTCTTGCCTGGGGCATTCCTGGGAAGGTCTAATACCGGATAGAAGTGTTTTGGACAAAATCCATAAGGAACAGCCTTTTTTTTGCTATTTCTTCTGACATCTTGCTCAATGTAGCGTTTTGGGGGGCTTCCTGCTGTTCGTGGGTGGGTTGCGGCCGGGGTCTCTGTCGAAGCACTGCTGCGACAGTCTAATCTTGATTGCATTTGCTTTTCAGGAAATCCGTGGTGGAAAACAGGAGTTATGATGATTGATGATGATGATGATGACCTAGCTGCACAGCGCCGCGTTTGGACCGAAGGCCGAGAGACATTGTAAGTATGAGATTTAGCTTTTTCGCTGTTTGGGGGTGTTGTCGGGTGTTTTTTTGCGGGTGGGTTGGCGGGTCTTGCCTGGGGCATTCCTGGGAAGGTCTAATACCGGATAGAAGTTTGTTGGACAAAATCCATAAGGAAACACCAGTTTTGGCACTTTTTGTAAGTTAGGGTTCGTTAGGGTTAGCCCTAGCAGCAGGATTGCATGTGTTTCGGGGGGTTCTATTGCAACGCAGTACTGTTGTTGTAGAGCACTGTTGGAGCGATGCTGGCTATGGATACTTTTGCTTGCTTGCAAGTGGTTTGAATACAATCCACGGTCTGTATTTGGGCCTACTGTTACTTTCAAAGTACGTTTTGTAACCATTTTTCTGCTAGGCATCGTTTTTGGAGATCTGAATGGGGTTCTTCTACATTTTTGCGACTGGCTTTAGTAAGGGTCTTGGTGGGAGCATTGCTGGGAAGGTCAAATTTTGTTCTAAAACACAGTAGTACACCTACCTTGAGGGGAAAGATCCGCTATAATATTTTGGCCATACTTATTGATCTTTAAAAAGGTGACTCAGACAGAGCACGCAATTTCAAAAATATTGTACTGTCTATTAGGGAAATCAAAGTGTCACTTTTTGAACCACACAGCGTACATACCTTTTATTTATTTATCAGTGGTATTGTAATAGCACTTCCTGTTTTCCGTTCAATAATTACAGGCCGGGTTTCAGTCAACATCCGCCAGGCAGGCAGTGGACAGGGTGTCTTCTGTCAGTGGTCACCACATTGATGGACGAAGCGTCAGCTGGAATGGAGGAGTGCCGCCAATAAGAGGAATTGTTTGCTGCATGCAACTTACTTACCAAATTCAACAGGACAACTCCAACAACATACGCAATACAGATACAGTATCCATTGTTGTCTTTTATTCTATGAGTGTGACTGCATGTGCTTACCTTTAGTTTGTAACCAAAGATTGTCTGTATCTTCAATTATTGTTTGTCCATGCTCTGCTTTTTTTTTCTTCTCTCAACAAAACCTACCCAAAAAGAAACCCCCATTCCCATCCATTTTACAAACCCTAACCCTCTTCCCCCGGGCTGTGTTGTTTTGCTTGATGTCTGACTAAAATGACATCAATAATTCCACACACTTGCTGGGGAGGATAAGGTCATAGCAACAGGCTGGTGAAGGAATACGAGGATATCTTCTAGACTTACTCAGCTTCAGTACTATATCTTCTAGTAGTAGTAGCCAATGTCAAATAAATTCAACGCAAGTACTAGTTATACTTGCAAGCAAATACTTTACCATTTGTTAGGCTACATTATGGCACTGTTCTAGTGTACTGTCACCTGCTATTTTCTCGATCGTACCGTAACCGTTGTAATGCTACAGTAAGGAGGACAAACAAGGTTTCGTTTTCTTTTTTTCCATAGGCATGCAACTGCCACTGTGTCACACCACTAGTACCACCGCAATGAGGAAATGTCACCCGCCCAGGATTGACAACGTTAATCCCCATTTCACCTGGAGCCAGCCCTGGGCCTAGCCCTAATTTCTAACACAAATTACAGGTAAGATAAGCGTTTGGTGGGAGGTAGTATAATGGAGTATTATTTCGGAGTAGACAAGAGATTGACGGTTGTACTACTAAAGTCCTACGACTGTTCAGGAAAACAAAGTTACTGTTACACCCCCACCCCCCACCCACCAGACTGAAAAGCAGTAAAAAACAGGTATGGTCAGATAAAGTTGAAAAATATATTTATTTAGCCCTAACAAAATAATCTCCCTCACCCACCCTAACCCCAACGATTGTCTCTGAAACGTCCCAAAACGATCCCACCTCCCAAATCCCACCCCCCAAAAGTCTATAAAAAAAGGGCAAGGGACACTCCACTACTGGCGGGTGCTGGTGCTGGTGCATGATGCGGCATGGGCATCATACTCCTTGCGGAGGGTGGCAAGCTCGGAGCGGAGGCCCTTAACCAAGTTCTTATACTTCAGGACCTCCTGCTCCAGGTTGGACATGCGGACTCGTAGGCGGCGTTGGCGGTCCTTGCAGCTCCTGTGGGGGGCAGCTGGTATTTCGGTTGCTTGGCGGTGGCGGTCATCTTTCTTAGCCCGGCTCGGTCCTGCTGGCTTAGTCACGGAGGAGGATGCAGTGGTCACAGTCGAGGATGTCGTTGTTGCCCCGCTCGACTGCGTGTCCTCCTCCTCCTCCAGGGCCACCAGCCGCCGATATTCGGCGACAGTGGCCTCCAGCCTCCGTTGCCGGGCCAATCTAGCCTGCTCCCTCCTTGTTGTTGATTTGGAAGGAGCAACTATATGAAGAAAGAAAGACATAGTCTGTAACCAATGCTCCTTATTAATAACACAAAGTGATTGAGCCGAAAGTTGGGTCACAGAGTACAAGTAGCAAATTGAAAGCACAGTACATAACTATTGAGGACAGTATCTATGTAACCTCCCACTTCTGCATCCTTGCTCTAACATTAGTGGTAGTTTAATGAACAAATTCTACGACCACTATGGACTTCCATTACAGTCGACTATGACAGTACACCAGTCTTATTCTTCTTCTTCTCTCTTGTTTAGGGAAATTGTTACGTTATCTTATGCAAGCCGGCAGAATGACATGGACAGCACAGTGAACTTGCACCCGAGAAAAAAAGTTGCACACCATGATGAGTGAGACAGACTTGCGTTACTGTACCGGTCCAGTACATGCAGGTGGTGAAGCTATTACTTTTCTATTACGGGTGGCACTGAGAATACTCTGTTACAAGGGCTACTGCTTAATTAATTTACCTTTCACCCTACAGTGCAAATGAGTACTAGAAAAGGAAAATGAAGAAGCTAACTAATTTGATTATCTATCACTTCACATGGGACGTATTTGATGACATATGAGATGACTTTAGGTGCTTTGCTTAATATTGAGTGAACAGTGATACACCCACACATGAATGACGTACTACAAGTAAACTAAAGTTATTAAGAGAGGTACGGAGTGTCCACCGTAATAACCAGATATATGCTGTGATTGCAAACGCAATACAAAGTACTGCTACTATTCATGGTAGTATTGGACACATTTACAATTTCTTTTCCTTGCCTTCCCTGCACTGGAACGGACGTGCGGGTGCGGTGGTACATGCTCTTCAAGGTAACACTTACTTCACCTGGCGACCATCTACTCTCTCTAGATACACATGTGCTATCTAAGACTCAGAGAATACCATGCTCCGGGCATCCATTCAGTCAAAGTATACGCACACATACAGTTTCTGTTTCACCCACCCAGGCTGCTGTCCTTCCACCCATCCTTGCTTCATCATTGACCCAGCCATGCACCATACCATATTCTTTCCTTCCCAGCCACCTCGGGGGCCAAGCAAACACATATCGTTCTTCTTTGCCAGCCATCATACAAGTTCGCGTCCCACTTACTTACACCCTTCTTTCGCTTTTCGTTCATCCCATCCATCACGTTCGTCTAAGAACTTATTGGGATTCTTCTCACCAAAAACTTCACAGCTAAGTCGAAGTACATTTCGAGGAGGCTACTACCTGGTTGATTTGTAATTGTAATACACCCGTGCAGAAAGCACACTATGCAGTCTTCAATCTCAATAAGTAAGAAATATATAGCTTACCTGTTTCCGCCACCACCGTTTGAACCCCCACAGGACCGTCCGCCGGCTCTTGCACCGCCTCCTCCCCAGAGTCCTCCGAGTCCTCGCCCAACACAGCCACCTCCGCGCTGGCCCCGTCACCAGATGTTACACCTACGAAGTACATTTAAGAATGTTAGAATACACCACTCACTACTATATAATATTTGGTCTAGGAGAAATGTTAAAAAAACAGAATACAATGTAATAATTTGTGACTGTCTACTCCATAGTAAAAATGTCCCATTTTCCAGGGAAGGCTGTTGTCTTGCTGCACTTTTATGCACAAATGATGAATGCTTGCTTTTGATTTTTAACACGCACCACTTTTTCTCCTAACAGACAGAAGCTTGACTCCTAAGAACACGACCAGGATCAAGTTCAAACCAGGTGAGAGCGCGGCTCGACCACAAGAAATGTGTCCAATTTATCGTAAGCACTAACCACTTTTCCATTTTCAGTTAAATAGTTTTATGACAAAGTAGATTTTAATAAATGTGTTTACTTTTAATAAAGCTTTTAAACTTAAATAGACTCTGTGGTTTTTGTTCCTCCAGACAAGAGTGGATGAGCTAAAGGTTTTGGAATTTTTGCAAACATGAGTGCCTCTGACACTTCTTGACTGTGCTGTGACTCCGTACTACTCTCTTGTCCTGCGTACGATAATCTAGAGATCATTGGGGATCTATAATCGGTGACTTCGGGAGCTGAATGACTCTGCCACACTATCTAGTCAGTAAGGAGACAGTGCATAGAGGTATTGCTGAATATAATGGGAGTCCAATGGAATTGCCAAATGTCCAATCTTAGTTAGCTACACAGACAGACTAATAAGAATAGTCTAGTAATACCACAGGGAGTCATATTCGAGGCAGGATAAGAATTTATATCCAGTCTACAAGAAGATCAAAGACGATTTAGAAAAAATCGAATGAGGAACGCTAGGAAAAAATAGGTACTGTTTATTAAAATGTAAACTTACTGGGGCCAGCAAAGGAGCCCTCGCCTGCCCGATCCTGGCCTGCATCCTCAGCACCCTCCTCCTGTGTCCTCTTGCCCTTGGGGGGAGCTGATGTACAACATGAAAGAAAGAAAAACCAGAAAACATGAATGAGATTTTTCAACCAAATCAAACATTTCAAAAGAACAATAACAAAATATTTTGGAAAAATAGCAAATAGATAGACAACTATTCCACGGGATCTATCTCATGTGGTATACTACGTTATTCGTATTGCCTGATTTGCGGAACGTTGACTTAGAAAGTTCCTATGTAACTCAATAAACAGACTACTAAAGAGGTTTGCCTAGGCCTGGCACTGCAGGCAGCAGTGCGCAGCACGCGAAGTGACAGACAAAGTCCATCCTGCTTGCAGATCAGTGAATACTCAAACTATCAATCCACCCGCCACCACCGCCACTATTTCTTCTTATAGCCATGTGTCTAAAGGAAGGACTGGACTTCAGTCTGTTGGGGCTGATTTAGAAGTCCCTTGCGGAAGTTGCGGCTCATTTTCCCCCATTGTTGCGTGCCTTTTGTGACGCAGCGGCAGAACAAAAGACTCGCCATGGTGTTGGTGCGGCGTATATATTAAAAAAAAACACATATGGGCATATGGGCGATGCATCACGTTGTAAAGCCCTGCGCCATCAGGGGGCGTTCCGGCGCAAGGGAGGGCGTACCTGCGCAGGAACGAATCCTAAAAGTGGCTGAGGGAAATCGACAAGATGTCAATCAGTCACTTTTAGGACAATGATGCATGACTCAAACCCTGCGCGCTTGAAGCCGACGTACGGCTTGATGCAGCATTGGGGAGATAGGGTACCCCAGAGCATTGCTGGAGCTGCGCCATCGTTGGCACGCAACTCCAGCAATGCGCTGCCTTTACGGCACAGATGCGTAAGGCTTCTGTGACGTTTTGGGCCAATGGGTGGTGGTGGCATGGCACACAATTACTGCCGCATCCCTGCTACTTTGCAGGGATGCGCCGGTAATTGAAAATATGACCCTTACTGTCTAGCATTACGCAGTTCTTATCTTTACACTACACTCATACATAATTTCTCAGGCCAATGAAATGCTTCTGAACACAACATACAAAACAAAGAAGCATAGTAGCAAGCAAGGCTACTGAGAAGGAGAGCAGTGCACCTGAAATGCATAGAAGATTTTGAAATATAATTTACCTCAATGTAATCGGCAGCATTATTGCTCTTGGTAAAGAACAAAGATTTGCAAATAACAGAGCAGGATAAAACAGAGTAGTAAATGTACTACTACTACTACTCACCAAGCCCGGGGACCTCTACGCCGAGCGCGTCCAGCAAGTCCCGCTCCCGGTCCATGACATCGGTCCAGCGGTGGGTGGCCTGGTTATATGTGCGCCGGACCCCAGAGATCTTGTACATGGCCCGGCACACCTTCTCCCACCGCTTGCGACGCTCCCGGATGCCATAGCCAGTCGCGATCTTGCCGCCTCTCAGGATCGTCTTGGGGAGGCGGCGCTGGACGTGGAAGATCAGTGCCGCCACTTCCTCCGCGCTGAAGATCTCCCTCGGGACCACTTGCTCCCCCCTTAAACGCCCGCACGGGAGCCGGGCACGGGGTGCGGGACCCTTCCCCTTCTCAGGGTGCTTCCCGGCTCCCTTTACCATGGTCTGGGCAGAAATAGAGTTAAATGATAAACAAGAAATAGAATAGTGAAGAAGAAAAGAAAAGAGTTTCAAAAAGTAGTTTAAAAGTAACTAAAAGCTGCAGAAAACACAAAAATATAGAGCTAGAAAAATAGAGGGATAGATAATAAGTAAAATTAGATCAAAAAAACTTCAAACAAGCAAAGGATGGCAGAGATTGAGAGAGGATAGAGAAAGCATGCCCAGAACCATAGCAATGAATGAGAAACAAGATGGCCGCGCCCGTTCACGACCGCGTGGGTAAGTTCGCGCGAGATTTTCCTTGCGAGTACGCGCGAAATTGTACTAGCGAGCAGCACACTTTGCGAGATTACACATAGCGGCCGGAAACGGAATTACGTCACTCCAACAAGATGGCCGCGCCCGTGTACGACCGATAGGGTAACTTGGCAAACGTATAGCTAGAAGCGCCTCGCGAACACGCGCAAGATCACGCGAACATACACGTCGCACAAAAAACAATTTTGTATTCGCACGTATTCGCGGCTTCCGAAATCGATCTCGCACGGATTCGAGCCCCAAAAAACGCGCGAAATTGCAGAAAAAAACGATTTTAGCTAAACTGAAAGCAATGAGCAGGTGCAAAAGTTCAAACTTAACATTAGTAACATTCAAGGTAGTGCTTCCTGAGGGGCCCCTCCAGAGTTTGCAACTATTCTATGACCCTGCTATGACCCAAACAGCAGGCTCATAGAATAGCTACAAGTAGACCATAAAGGTCCTGTGAAAAAAAATTTCACTGCAACAAAAAGCAAATTACAGATAAGGAAGGAAGCAGGTGCCAGCCAGACTGGAAGTTTCAAAATTACTGACACATTAATGACCCACAAATTAATTGATGGCAGTTGAAGAAGGGCAGGTGTGCTTGCTTTTTTCAACCACCATAATCTACAGTGATAAATAAACCTAATGGGTGGCAGTGAGGATGTACCAGAGGGTGGCATGGGTGTCCCAGAGGGTGGCAGTGGTGAAACAGAGGGTGCTGTGAACCTGTGATGATAAACCAGACGTAGAAACAACATAGTCGCGGCCGTTGCGAGCCGAAAAGTAAGTTCGCAATTGCGAACTTGTCCCAAAATCGGCGCGAACGCGCGCCAACACAAAAAACGGGAAAATCCGCAAATCCGCTAGAGTTCGCGGATCTTCGCGGATTGCGAATCCGTAAATCCTCAAGTTCGCGTACGCGAGATCCGCTAGATCCGCCCATGCTTAGTTCCATCCCCTACTTTAATTTGAATCCACGTATCTGGATTTAATGATTCGATTGCTCTTAGTAACTTTGTTTGTATGCCCCAACTTCTTAATTTGGCCCAAAGAAGTGAACGATCCACCCGGTCGAAGGCAGCCTTCAGGTCTATGAAACAGAGTTGTAATTTTTTCTTTAGACGTTTGCTTTTTTCCGCAATAACTGATACTGTTAGCATGTTCATTGTGGTACCATATCCCTTCTGGAATCCTGTTTGCTGAGATGGAATCAGATTCTTGTCATTTGACCACTCTATTAGCTCTTCCACTATTATTGATGCATAATATTTTGCTTCTGTATCAGTAAAGGCTATTATCCTATAGTTGGATGGATTTGTTTTATCACCTCCCTTATAAATAGGGTTTATTATCGATCCTCTCCAACTATCAAGAATTGAACCTGTATTTTCACCTCTTTGAACAAAGGCATAATGCGATTGGCCCAATGCTTTGGGTCAGTTTTAAATAAGGCTGGTGGAATGCCATTTGGACTGGGAGCACTATCACTTCTTTCTGATTTAATAACCTTTTCGATTTTAGTACTCAATGTATCATCCATTTCGGGCACATGGGCATAGTGGAATGATGGTTCAATCATTTGATTAATTTTGTTATTTTCATTAGTCGTTAATTGATTTTCGGCTACAAAGAGTTTTGTTAAATACACAGCCCAAGTTTCTTTTGTTACATTTGTTGATATTTATGTATTAAAAGACTTATTTAGGCCATTTATTATTTTCCAAAATGCTTTAGCATTTGATTGTTTGCAATTATAGACCATCTTTGCCCAAAACTCATCTGTTGTTTTTCTTTTTTCTAACCAGACGTGTTTCTTAAACTCTTTTTTCAGTATCTTTAGCTTATCCCAAGCATCTGATCTATTGCCTTGTTTTTTTACCTTCCTTATTTCTCTTCTCAATTCCTTTTTTAGCCCTTTAATTTTATGTGCTGGTAAGCAATTATGATTTGTGATCCGTCTAGTAGTTACTTTTGAGTTTTGTTTCGTTACTTCGAGCACAAATTTACTCCAAGCTTTTAACATTGAAGGTAGTAACTCTATATCCACTTCCGCGCTCATGACGAGCTCAGCTCGTCATGAGCGACGACGCTCGTACGCTCATGACGAGCTAAGCTCGTCATGTAACGCGGCTTTTTTTAAAACGTAGCGCGCAGCGGGAAAACTGCTAGCGCGCATGCGGATATAGTCCTCCAGTATTGTCTTGGCTTTAACTGCAAGTTCCGGTAGTCGTTCATTTGACCAGTTCACTCTTTTATAGGCGGTTACTAAACTTCCTTCATTCAATGTTGGTGCTGGTTGAAATCTATCCAAATTAATGTTTATTGCTATTTGCTGCATCAGATGATCACTTTCCGTGGTACACTTAATTTTGAACAAACTTAATTGCTGAATTAATGGCAGGCTTAGAATCGTGTAATCAATAACGGACCCTGTGGTTGGGCCATAGTATGTTATACTTGGTGGGCTATCATCCAACGTTCGCCCGTTGATTACTCTCAGTCCCAAATGTCAAGGGTTGTCACTAGTTCCTTGCCCACTTTGTTTGGCTTCCTCCATTGATGGGCAGTTTGATGTTTTATTGACCATAATTCACTTTCAACAGTTAACTGATCGTCTTCGTCTGGTGTAAAGATGAGATGAATATTAAAGTCACCTGTGATGACTATTTCCCAAGTTGGAGTATTGTATCTTACTTCAGTTATTCCTGGATTAGCTTTTTGAATGTTTTTAGTTTTTCTTGAGCATTTGAGTGAGCAAATGTATTAAACAGAATTACCCAGTGACCGCTAGCAAATTTAAGTTTAATTATCTGTATTAAGCATGGGCGGATCTAGCGGATCTCGCGTACGTGAATTTGCGTATTTACGGATTCGCAATCCGCAAAATCCGCGAACTCTCGCGGATTAGCGGATTTTTAAGTTTTTTGTGTTGGCGAGCGTTCGCGAGGATTTGTGGACCATTTCGCAATTGCGAACTTACTTTTCGGCTCGCAACGGCCGCGACTATGTTGTTTCTACGTCTGGTTTATCATCACAGGTTCACAGCACCCTCTGTTTCACCACTGCCACCCTCTGGTACACCCATGCCACCCTCTGGTACATCCTCACTGCCACCCATTAGGTTTGTTTATCACTGTAGATTATGGGGGTGAAAAAAAGCAAGCACACTGGCCCTGCTTCAACTGCCATGAATTAATTTGGGGTTGATTAATCACTTATTTTTAAACTTCCAGTCTGGCTGGCACCTGCTTCCTTCCTTATCTGTAATTTGCTTTCTGTTGCAGTGAAAGCAAGCACACCTGCCCTTCTTCAACTGCCATGAATTAATTAGGGGGTGATTAATGTGTCAGTAATTTTGAAACTTCCAGTCTGGCTGGCACCTGCTTCCTTCCTTATCTGTAATTTGCTTTCTGTTGCAGTGCAATTTTTTTTCACAGGACCTTTATGGTCTACTTGTAGCTATTCTATGAGCCTGCTGTTTGGGTCATAGCAGGGTCATGGAATAGTTGCAAATAGGCAACTGAACTCTGGAGGGGCCCCTCAGGAAGCACTAGAGTGAATGGTTACTAATGTTAAGTTTGAACTTTTGCACCTGCTGATTGCTTTCAGTTTAGCAAAAATCGTTTTTCTGCAATTTCGCGCGATTTGCGGGGTGCGAATCCGTGCGAGATCGATTTCGGAAGCCGCGAATGCATGCGAATACACTATTTTTTTTGGGCGGCGTGTATGTTCGCGTGATTTTGTGCGTGTTCGCAAGGCGCTTGTAGCTATACGTTTGCGAAGTTACCCTAGCGGTCGTACACGGGCGCGGCCATCTTGTTTGCGTGACGTAATTCCGTTTCCGGCCGCTATGTGTAATCTCGCAAAGTGTGCTGCTCGCTAGTACAATTTCACGCGTGATCGCGAGGAAAATCTCGCGCGAACTTACCCACGCGGTCGTGAATGGGCGCGGCCATCTTGTTTCTCATTCATTGCTATGGTTCTGGGCATGCTTTCTGTATCCTCTCTGAATCTCTGCCATCCTTTGCTTGTTTGAAGTTTATTTGATCTATTTTACTTATTATCTATCCCTCTATTTTTCTAGCTCTATATTTTTGTGTTTTCCGCTACTTTTTGTTAATTTTAAACTACTTTTTGAAACTCTTTTCTTTTCTTCTTCCCTATTCTATTTCTTCTTTATTATTTAACTCATTTCTGCCCAGACCATGGTAAAGGGAGCCGGGAAGCACCCTGAGAAGGGGAAGGGTCCCGCACCCCGTGCCCGGCTCCCGTGCGGGCGTTTGAGGGGGGAGGAAGTGATGCCACTGGAGATCTTTAGCGCGGAGGAGGTGGCCCACTCATCTTCCACGTCCAGCGCCGCCTCCCCAAGACGATCCTAGGAGGCGGCAAGATCGCAACCGGCTATGGCATCCGGGAGCGCCGGAAGCGGTGGGAGAAGGTGTGCCGGGCCATGTTTAAGCTCTCTGGGGTCCGGCGCACCTATAACCAGGCCACCCACCGCTGGACGGATGTCATGGACCGGGAACGGGACTTGCTGGACGCGCTCGGCGTAGAGGTCCCCGGGCTTGGTGAGTAGTAGTAGCTATTTCTAGCTATTTCATCACTAATCTGTTTTATCCGGCTCTGTTATTTGCAAATCTTTGTTCTTTACCAAGAGCAATAATGCTGCCGATTACATTGTAGGTAAATTATATTTCAAAATCTTCTATGCATTTCAGGTGCACTGCTCTCCTTCTCAGTAGCCTTGCTTGCTACTATGCTTATTTGTTTTGTATTTTGTGTTCATTTCATTGGCCTGAGAACTTATGTATGAGTGTAGTGTAAAGAACTGCGTAATGCTAGACACTAAGGGTCATATTTTCAATTACCGGCGCATCCCTGCAAAGTAGCAGGGATGCGGCAGTAATTGTGCGCCATGCCACCACCACCCATTGGCCCAAAACGTCACAGAAGCCTTACGCATCTGTGCCGTAAAGGCGGCGCATTGCTGGAGTTGCGTGCCAACGATGGCGCAGCTCCAGCAATGCTCTGGGGTGCCCTATCTCCCCAATGCTGCATCAAGCCGTACGTCGGCTTCAAGCAGGCGCAGGGTTTGAGTCACGCATCATTGTCCTAAAAGTGACTGATTGACATCTTGTAGATTTCCCTCAGCCACTTTTAGGATTCGTTCCTGCGCAGGAACGCCCTCCCTTGCGCCCGAACGCCCCCTGATGGCACAGGGCTTTACAACGTGATGCATCTCCCATATGCGTTTTTTTTAAAATATATACGCCGCACCATGGCGACTCTTTTGTTCTGCCGCTGCGTCACAAAAGTCCCGCAACAATGGAGGAAAATGAGCCGCAAGGGACTTCTAAATCAGCCCCAACAGACTGAAGTCCAGTCCTTCCTTTAGACACATGGCTATAAGAAGAAATAGTGGTGGTGGTCGGTGGATTGATAGTTTGAGTATTCACTGATCTGCAAGCAGGATGGACTTTGTCTGTCACTTTGCGTGCTGCGGACTGCTGCCTGCCAGGCCTAGGCAAACCTTTTTAGTAGTCTGTTTATTGAGTTACATAGGAACTTTGAAAGTCAACGGTCCGCACATCAGGCAATACGAATAACGTAGTATACCACATGAGATAGGTCAATATATCCCGTGGAATAGTTGTCTATCTATTTGCTATTTCTCAAAAATATTTTGTTATAGTTCTTTTGAAATGTTTGATTTGGTTGACAAATCTCATCCATGTTTTCTGGTCTTTCTTTCTTTCATGTTGTACATCAGCTCCCCCCAAGGGCAAGAGGACACAGGAGGAGGGTGCTGTTCAGGAGGATGCAGGCCAGGATCGGGCAGGCGAGGGCTCCTTTGCTGGCCCCAGTAAGTTTTAATTTTAATAAAGAGTACCTATTTTTTCCTAGCGTTCCTCATTCGATTTTTTCGAAATCGTCTTTGATCTTCTTGTAGACTGGATCTAAATTCTTATCCTGCCTCGACTATGACTCCCTGTGGTATTACTAGATTATTCTTATTAGTCTGTGTGTGTAGCTAACTAAGATTGCACATTTGGCAATTCCATTGGACTCCCATTCTAGTCAGCAATAGCTCTATGCACTGAGTGCAGTCCTCTGGGATTGTCCATAATGTCTTTTCAAGTCTTCTAAATGTTTATGCTTTGACAATTGCCAACAATAAAAAGGTGAATGACCACCAAGAAAGAATAAGATACTACTTTACTTTTGTTTTGGATAGGAGGACAATCCATTCTACTACTGTTGCAGGGACAAATCTGCACAAACCGAACTATGAACACTAAATAGTGCATTGTTTATCAATTATAATAGGCGCAGGTAGACTTTCTTTCCACATACCTCAGTGATATCAGACTTTGAAGAACCCTCAATCTCCTTACTGACTAGATAGTGTGGCAGAGTCATTTATCTCCCTAAGTCACCGATGATTGATCCCCAATGATCATTAGATTATCCTACGCAGGGCAAGAGTACGGAGTCATAGTCAAGAAGTGTCAGAGGCACTCATGCTTGCAAAAATTCCAAAACCTTTAGCTCATCCACTCTAGTCTGGAGGACCAAAAACCACAGAGTCTATTTAAGTTTAAAAGCTTTATTAAAACTAAACACATTTATTAAAATCAACTTTGTCATAAAAGTAACCGTTTAACTGAAAATGGAAAAGTGCTTAGTGCTAACGATTAATTGGACACATTTCTTGTGGTCGAGCTGAGCTCTCACCTGGTTTGAACTTGAGCTTGACCCTGATCGTGTTCTTAGAAGTCAAGCTTCTGTTAGGAGAAAAAGTGTTGTGTGTTAAAAATAAAAAGCAAGCATTCATCAGTTGTGCCAAAAAGTGCAGCAAGACAACAGCCTTCCCTGGAAAAAGGGAAATTTTTACTGTAGAGTATACAGTTACAAATTATTACATTGTATTTCGTTTTTTTAACTTTCTTTATTCCTCCTAGACCAAATATTATATAGTAGTGAGTGGTGTATTCTAACATTCTTAAATGTACTTTGTAGGTGGAACATCTGGTGGCGGGGCCAGCGCGGAGGTGATGGATGAGGAGGACAACACTTCTGGGGAGGAGGCGGTGCGAGTGCCGGACGACACCAATGTGCCTGTGAGGGTTGACACGGTGGTGGCGGGCACAGGTAAGCTATATATTCGAAAAGCGAAAGAAGGGTGTAAGTAAGTGTGGAAGGACGAGAAATTTTATGATGGCTGGCAAAGAAGAATGATATGTGTTTGCTTGGCCCCCGAGGTGGCTGGGAAGGAAAGAATATGGTATGGTGCATGGCTGGGTCAATGATGAAGCAAGGATGGGTGGAAGGACAACAGCCTGGGTGGGTGAAACATAAACTGTATGTGTGCATATACTTTGAATGGATGGATGCCTGGAGCATGGTATTATCTGACTCTTAGATAGCACATGTGTATCTACAGAGAGTAGATGGTCACTGGATGAACTAAGTGTTACCTTGAAGAGCATGTAACACCGCACCCGCACGTCCGTTCCAGTGTAGGGAAGGCAAGGAAAAGAAATTGTAAATTTGTCCAATACTACCATGAATAGTAGCAATAGTTTGTATTGCAACTGCAAGCACAGCATATATCCGGTTATTACGGAGGACACTCCGTACCTCTCTTAATAACTTTAGTTTAGTAGTAGTACGTCATTCATGTGTGGGTGTATCACTGTTCACTCAATAATAAGCAAAGCACCTAAAGTCATCCCATATGTCATCAAATACATCCCACGTGAAGTGATAGATAATCTAATTATTTAGCTTCTTCATTTTCCTTTTCTAGTACTCATTTGCACTGTAGGGTGAAAGGTAAATTAATTAAGCAGTAGCCCTTGTAACAGAGTATTCTCAGTGCCACCCGTAATAGAAAAGTAATAGCTTCACCACCTGCATGTACTGGACCGGTACAGTAACGCAAGTCTGTCTCACTCATCATGGTGTGCGTCTGTTTTTCTCGGGTGCAAGTTCACTGTGCTGGCATTCTGCCGGCTTGCATAAGATAACGTACCAATTTTCCGAAACAAGAGAGAAGAATAAGAATAAGACTGGTGTACTGTCATAGTCGACTGTAATGGAAGCCCATAGTGGTCGTAGAATTTGTTCATTAAACTACCACTAATGTTAGAGCAAGGATGCAGAAGTGGGAGGTTAGATAGATACTGTCCTCAATAGTTATGTACTGTGCTTTCAATTTGCTACTTGTACTGTGACACAACTTTCGGCTCAATCACTTTGTGTTATTAATGTTAAGGAGCATTGGTTACAGACTATGTCTTTCTTTCTTCATATAGTTGCTCCTTCCAAATCGACATCACGGAGGGAGCAGGCTCGAATGGCCCGGCAACGGAGGCTGGATGCCACTGTCGCGGAATATCGGCGGCTGGTGGCCCTGGAGGAGTCGGAGGACACGCAGTCGACCGGTGCAACCACAACATCCTCGACTGGGACAGCTGCATCCTCCTCCGTGACCCCACGGGCTGCCAGCCAGCGCAGTGCTCCAGCGGTACGGAGTCGGGCTAACAAAGCCAACCGCCACCGCCAAGCAGCAAAAAGACCAGCTGCCCCCCACAGGAGCTGCAAGGCACGCCAGCGCCGCCTAGGAGTGAGAATGTCCTACCTGGAGCAGGAGGTCCATAGGTACAAGAACTTGGTGGAGGGCCTCCGCTTCGAGCATGCCACCCTCCGCAAGGAGTATTATGCCCTGGCCGCAAAATTCACCAGCACCCTCCAGTAGTGGAGTGTCCCTTGCCCTTTTTTTAGAGACTTTTGGGGGGTGGGATTTGGGAGTTGGGTGCTTTTTGGGACTTTTCAAAGACAATCGTTGGGGTTAGGGAGGGTCTTGAGGGAGATTATTTTGTTAGGGCTACATAAATATACTTTTTTAAACTTTATCTGACCATACCTGTTTTTTACTGCTTTTCAGTCTGGTGGGTGGGGGTGTAACAGTAAGTTTGTTTTCCTGAAGAGTCCTAGGACTTTAGTAGTACTACCGTCAATCTCTCGTCTAGTCCTAATACTCCATTATACTACCTCCCACCAAACGCTTATCTTACCTGTAATTTGTGTTAGAAATTAGGGCTAGGCCCAGGGCTGGCTCCACGTGAAATGGGGATTAAGGTTGGCAATCCTGGGCGGATGAAATTTCCTCATTGCGGTGGTACTAGTGGTGTGACACAGTGGCAGTTGCATGCCTATGGAAAAAAAGAAAACGAAACCTGGTTTGTCCTTACTGTAGCATTACAACGGTTACGGTACGCTCGAGAATATAGCAGGTGACAGTACACTAGAACAGTGCCACAATGTAGCCTAACAAATGGTAAAGTATTGCAAGTATAACTAGTACTTGCGTTGAATTTATTTGACATTGGCTCCTACTACTACAAGAAATAGTACTGAAGCTGAGTAAGTCTAGAATATATCCTCGTATTCCTTCACCAGCCTGTTGCTATGACCTTATCCTCCCCAGCAAGTGTGTGGAATTATTGATGTCATTTAGTCAGACATCAAGCAAAACCACACAGCCCGGGGGAAGAGGGTTAGGGTTTGGAAAATGGATGGGAATGGGGGTTTCTTTTTGGGTAGGTTTTGTTGAGAGAAGAAAAAAAAAGCACAGCATGGACAAACAATAATTGAAGATAAAGAAGGGCAATGTGTAAAGCAGTGGTGCAGCAAACACTCACACTGACCCAAGAATGCACACGCAATAAAATTACACTACACCAGGTTGCTGGTCAATTCAAGACTCTTTACCTAGACTTCTGAGTGCAGGTAAGTAACTCTTCTTATATCAGGCAAATGGAATAAACATCTCTCAAAACTTCATGCATATAGCAGTAATGCTTTCAGTATCTAGGGGCATCATAGGCACATCTCTTCTGCAACAGTAATACAGCTAACCTCCCCACTGTACTTCCACAGGGGGGGCAACACCTTGGGTGCAGGAAGAAAGCATCAAAACATTTCCTAGATCTGTGTATCATAAAAGCATCAGGCACAACATTTCCCAGGTATGGGCACTCTATGCTGAACATAGAACAGGAGCCAATTCAAAGCACAGAACGTCATTTACCAGGGCAGTCTTAGGCCCAGTCCAGCATGACTCCAAGCAGTTCCACTCTTATTTTAGGCCCCAGGGCCAATAGGGCCAATTGAAGGGTTAAATAGGGCCTACACGGCCCAGTTGCAGTCTCCTGAGGGGAGGGGCGGTCACTGGGCTGCCTCTCTGATGTTTTGAGGTTCCTCTGCAGCCCTGCTATCCCCTGTCACCTCTGCCCCCCCCCAGGGGTGTTACTTTCCGTACTGATCTGGGGCAGATCGGGGGGCTCTCGCTCTCCTGGGAGCCCCCTTGCCGGTGTTCGGAGTTGTTCCCGGGCCTCTTGATGCTTCATCCAGGCCCGGGGACTAATGAGGGCGTGGCTTGAGGGGACACGGCGTCAAGAGCCAATGAGGGCACGTCTGGCAGGGGGTGTAGCCAATGACATGGCCGGCCCCCCAGCCACGTGATGACACCCTCCCTGCCCTCACAGGCCTAGCGTGGCCTTCTGCAATACCGTGACAGCCCTCACCAGGCATCGGGGCCGCAGAGGTGAACTCGGGCGGCAGGTGGTTTTGTGTTAGCAGCCGCTGGGGCCGCGGCGGTGATTCTCGGGCCCAAGGCGCACTCTGCAGCAGCGCCCGACCAAGGCACACACACGCGGGAGGCACAGTCAACACCTCGGATCTCACAGTGCCCAGGGTGCAGCGATGGTCCTCGGCAGATGAGCGCTTCCTGGCACAGCGCCAGGAGAAAGGTTCCCGGCTGTGGCGGTGATTAGGGCCTGCAGCGCATCTAGGCTCACAGCGCTTTGAAGTCACAGCTCCAGGGGAGTACACAGCCACAGTGCACCAGGCGGGGCATATGCAGGCACTATAGCGCAGGTTGGCCTCAGCACTTCAGGAGCACAGCGCTGGGGGGAATACAGCTCCAGCAGCAGCAGCTCTTTAAAGTTCTGGGCAAAATAGAGCTAGGTGGGCACAACGCTTAAGGAGCACAGCGCAGGGGGGGGCATAGTTCTCTCAATCAAGCGCTTTGTTGGCACAGCGCTGATTACCTGGTTGATCCCCCAGCAGTGCTCAGAGCAGGCAGTCCACTTCTTCAGTATAGCGCTTGTCTTGGGGTAAAGGTTACACAGCAGGTCTCAATGCAGGTTCATGGGGGATGAAGGGGGATGAGTTGGCAGGCATCAGAGGTAGGATGGCCCCTTGCAGCACACTGGAGTTGGTCCCCTGAGTTCCCCTTAACTGGGCAAGATCAGCAAGCTGGCAGAGTCCTTCATCTAAGTTGAGTACAGCAGGGCCTAAGCTCAGTCAGTCCCAGTAGTGTAGGTTCCCCCCCTAGGCCCAACCACATCTACTCCGGCATAGGTTCCCCCAGGTCCAGTGGTGCCGCAACTGACAGTCAGGTTTCCCTCCTTTCCTCTTATACCCCGAGGTCAGGTGACCCTCCTGTAAAGGCGGCAAAGCATAACCCCTCCCAGGGCTGGAAGGTTCCAGGAGCTTCCACATGTTGGGCTATGGAACAAAAAGCAAGATGGCAAAGATACAGTATCAGGATGTCCCAGCCTGCTCCTAACTACTAGTGCATGTATTCAATGGCCACTCCGCAGTAGCAGGGGCCTGTGGCAGCCATGTTATTGGGAGAGAGCACCTGCACCTCAGCACTGTTTGGCAGTGGTAAGGCGCTCAGAGACCAAGGTCCAACAAAAGATGGTGGCAAAAACAAGGCGAAAAGGACAAAAAAAACAGGTAAGACCACCCTAGGGCTGACAGGTCTAACAAGGTATCTGTTAAATGAAGAGAAAACGCAAATGATATGCTCTACTCATTGTCATCTGCAAGACCCCCGGGTAGTTGAGAAGGCCATGTATCTAGGGGTTAATCTAACATCGCAGATAGACAAGCACTGGGATGCAAATATAGATCCAGTATTGGGGAGAATAGATGCCAAACTTAAACAAATTAATAAGCTACATCTTACAATCATAGGTAGGATCAACGTACTGAAAAAGGGGATATTCCCTAAGATTCTATATTTAATGCGAGCTATAGCGCTAGAACTACATGGGAGTAAAATTTAAAAAATTGAAGCTTTGTTCTCAAAATTCATATGGGGCTATAAAAAGATACCACTGGCATATAAATTCCTGACTTTGCCAATAGAAAGGGGGGGTTGGAAGGCTCCAAATATATTATTGTACTACTGGGCATGCACTTTACAGCATCTCAAAAGACTTTATTTTTTTGAAAATGTTAGGGATGACAGATCTGAGTTACCTAATATATATCAGCTGGCGCTGGGGAAAGAAGCAGAAGGTCTTCTGCAAAGACGATCTAAACCCATTTATAGCAAGATAAACTGATATAAATGTGTTCAGGGGGCCATAAAAGTCTGGGAGAAAGTGATGAAGCACTGCCAGGTCTCCAGATATAACAAATATACTTCAGTATGACACTCAGATCTTCTGCCATATGAACTTTATCATGGGCTGGCTAGGCAATGGGAACAGGTGGGGATTGTGATGGTGGCAGATATGTTCAATAACCAGGGTCAACTAATCTTTTTGGAGCTTGTTCAAAAATTTGACTTAAACAGAAGCTCATGCTTCAAATATGTACAGGTACTCCATTGAATTAAGAGTTTGGCTAGGGGAGTGGTCACATTCAAAGAGATATCTACGCTGAGATTAATGGAACACCAAGACAGTAGGATCAAGGAGTGTTATGTGGAATTATCACAGAGAGTAGTAGATGACATGGGAAAAATAGAGACGAGATGGGCAGAAAAACCTGCAGACGGGGAGGTGGATGTGGATAGGATATTAGAGATAGGGAAGAGGGTTCTGTTGTCAACAAATTCAAAAGCCCAACAATATAAAACTTTGTATTTGTATGATCTCTATTATACGCCAGTGAAGTTGTTTGGCTGGGGAATGAGTCAAATTGACGAATGCCTAAGGTGCCAAGGTAAACTGGCAGATAGTATTCACATGTTCTATTCTTGTGAGAAATTAGATGTACTTAAAATAGGTATAGAGAAGTTTTGGCTTCAAGTAATGAATATTGAAATACAAATCACCGCAACCCCGATGCTGCTGGGTTATGACAACACGATGAAACTAGATACCACACAGAGATTTGTTATTTATAATGGTTGCAGTGGCAAGATAATTGGTTGCTACAGCCTGGAAAGATAAGAAATCACCTACGTACCATCAATGGGTTCATAGGATATTGAATATTGGTCAGCAGGAAGTGTCCCTATATAAATGTAACGGTATCAAAGCTACCCTGAAAGGAATAAAAATATGGAATCCACTCATGCACTCATGAATTGGAAGAAAGAGTTGTTAGAATAAGAACAATCCAGTGATCTGTAAACAGATGTTAATAAGTGTAAGCATGTGTAAATATGTAGAATGTAAATAGCAGTGTAAATGTAAATAAATTCAACAATGAGAACAATTGTGTTGTAGTAAAAACAAATGTAAAAATAAGCGTTAATGTAAATACGTATTTTCCTGATTTACAATTAAAAAAATTAAAAAATGACAAATTATGGAGGAATAGCAGCTTGAGCGGTGGAACTCCCTCCAAATAGGAAGAGACACAGGACCTTTGATGGCTGTTTGACTATAAGGCTACCCCGACTTGCGGTGAGGTCCCGCGACAAGTCCAACCTCTCCCTAAACGGAATGGAGTGATATTTTGAGACACTGAAATGTAATAACCTAGAAAAAATAGGGAGCAGCTATCTACCCCTAATAATAGTAGTGTAGGGAAATTCTCTACCCAGAAATCCCAGGGGGCTCACAATCCCGCCCTGAAGAAAGTCCAGCGCCCTTTATGGGGCTTATTTGGCCTGAAACATGTTGGCTGTAGGGTCCTAGGACCATAATATCCTTGCTGACCCGCTGTGTTCATTTTTATTGTCCCTAGCAGGTTCAAGAATAAAGGGAAACTGGGACCTGCTTGCGGATTTTTAATCTTTATCCCCCTGGCCAAAAACATCTCCTTAAGAGCTCCCTGAAAAATGGTCGAGCCCACCTTGACTTTTAGGAGTCAGGGTGTCCCAATGATGAAGCATGACACCACTAGGGTGTGTGAGGGAACATAAAACAAAAGGACGTGCCTCCTTCCCCACGGTACAGTGCTGATTTATCAACATCTTCACATTGATGTTCAACCCAGTTGAGTTCAGGTATTGACTAGAGTTTCTTGTCCACCTAGTTGTGGTTGAGTAGTTAAGAGGAGTACTTCTGTCGGTGAATTAGTGAATAGAGCGATCACCTTCACTATTATTGCTGTCCAGAGTGTCTGGTGTCGTTGTCTCTCCAACATTTCTTTCCATTGCCATTGGAGTGATTACCTTAGAGGTTGAGGGTTGTTCCAACTCCGGGGATTAAGTGGTTTCTTTTCTCAAGTGGAAAAGAAACCACTGAATCACCGGAGTTGGAAATATGACCCCAGACACTCTGGACAGCGATAATAGTGAAGGTGATCTCTCTATCCATTCTGAACCCAGAGGAGTAAAAGACCGTATTTTAAAGAATTCAAGCTGATGGCCAGAGGAAGGCAAAATACACAGGCTTACAGCGAAAGTCCAGGCAGAGGTCGTGGGTGAGGAGGAAAGGAGGAAACAAAGAAAAGCAAAGTTTACCAGCAGCAACACATCAGACAACTCCCTGGGAGTTCTTACAAGGGGTCGAAAGGCGAGAAAATGACTGATACAAAGACTGTGGTAAATTTCTCTAATCATTCCTTCAAGAACAGCGAATTAGAAGTGTTGTCATTAGGTTTGTCCTTTTGACCATCATCTAGACACAACTACACAGAGACACACATTGACCTGTTTAACTTTATCAGGAAAACGGCCATTGAGAAAATTATCTGGGGTAAACAAACCTCTCAATATACAAAGATCGATTTCAAATCCATCTGTATTAACCACTAATGCCATTGACACCTTGCACACTATGCATGAATTGGAAAATGGAAAACATTTCATTGACAATCCGTTTTTAAACTTGGTGAATACAGACATTGACATTGGGATAAGATGTGAAACGAATTTTAAACATCAATCTGTTTTTATTCCTCAGATAAACAATGATGCTATTAATTGTTTTGAGAAGGGTATGATTAGGGAATTACAAAAGATGGAATCATGTAAAGACAATGCAGTGCAGGAAACTTAAACAAAAACATAGACAGCTACTAAAAAATCTGGAAGATCGTACGGATATTGTAATTAAAAAATCCGGCAAAGGGGGAACGTGGTCATTTAACTATCCAAATGTATTTAGACGAAGGCAACAACAGTTATCTGATACAGATATATACTGTGTATGATGAAGCTAACAAAGATGTCTTAGACAGATTAACAAACTGGCGGGACCAAGGTATCCTAGGTTATGATGAGTACCTGTTTCTAGTCTGTAAGGATCCCAAAATCCCAGTACTTTATCTTCTACTGAAGATACATAAAAATCCCACTATTCCTCCAGGTAGACCCATAGTATCATCGAGGAGTAGTTCACTTGAAAACATATCAAAGTATGTGGACTACTTTCTGCAGCCACTAATACAAGTATTACCATCTTATGTTAAAGACACAGGTGATTTCCACAGAATAATCAATGAAATTACCTGGAACAGCGACTATCTTCTCATGGGTATAGATGTATGCAGCCTTTACACATGTATTCCCCAAAATCAAGGTATCGATGCTTGCAGGTACTTTTAAAGGAGAGATCATTATCTTTTCTGCTACATACAGAAATGCTCTTAGAGATGATTTCCATCTGTCTCAAAAATATATTTTTCTTAATTGACACACAGATGTACAGATGTACAGACAAACCCAGGGAATGGCAATGGGAACTTGCTTTGCCCCCAGCTTTGCAGGACTTTACCTCGGCTGGTGGGAGAAGCAAGTTGTTAAGAACATCAGACAGTATAATGACCACGTCATCCTCTGGGTCAGATACATAGACGACATTTCTGCATCTGGAAAGGTAAGGAAGTCGAGGCACAGGAGTTTGTAGTCTTACTGAATGGCAACTCACTCAATTTACAATTCACAAGTGAAACAAATACCAAGACCATTGAATTCTTAGATCTTAAGCTTGAGATTCAAAATAACTAAATAATAAGCAAGCTATTTAGAAAAGTGACATCAGGCAACAGTTTACTATATGCAAACAGTTGTCATACTAAGAATCTCATTTGCAGCATCCCATACGGCGAGCTCCTTAGGGCTAAAAGAAATTGCAGCACTGAGGAGAACTACTCTAAAGAAGAACAAAATATGACTCAGAGATTTCTAGCAAGAGGGTACAGTATGTCCATCCTTAATCAGGCCATTCAAACAGTGGCTACATTAAAACAGACCGAACTGCTTCTCCCCAAAGAGAAAATCATAGAAAAGGGAGAACACATTCGATTTATCACCACTTATCACAACCAAGCATGGGAGGTAAGGAGGAGTCTCAAGAAGTTTTGGGAAGTTCTAAAAACTGATGAAGATTTGAAACAATGTATAGCAAATTTTCCTTCTCTTACATTTAGAAAAGCGAAATCTCTAAAGGATTCCCTTAGTAAGAGCATGGTGAATCAGGTGAAAAAACAAAGCGGAATCCAAGGCTTTTTCACAGTGTAAAGCCTGCCAATTCAGTCAAAGTTGTAAATCTGTCCAAATCTGTAAGGAGAAACCCCCATTAAAAATGTTGAAACACTTGACATGTAACACCGAGTATGTCATTTACGCCCTGAAATGTCAGTGTAACCAGTTTTATATTGGGAGCACGAGCCATAAGGACAAAAAGATGGTGCTCGAATACTTACGGGCAATGAAGAAAAATGACAAGCAATATCCGTTAGCGCACCACTTCTGTGTAAGACACAACCAAAATGCCAATCTGCTCAAATTCTTTGTCCTCAACTGCGTACCTCAGAGGGAAAGAGGAGGATCAACCGGACGGTGGAATTAAGAAAGCTTGAGTCTAAAAGGATTTTCAAGTATAACACATTAAGTCCCACAGGCCTGAATTTAGATAAAGAAATGTCTGTCCATTTAAGATAATTATAGCAAGTATTGCTGCTCTCGTACTGTATAATGATGTTTTATAAAATAAGGTTTATCGTTTATTTCATTTGTTATTTTGTGCACCACTATTTAAATTGTAACATGGTTGTGTTGGTTTAGTCTGTTGTAGATACAGAATTAGAATGCAGATGAGCTCTAATATCTAGCCAGTTACTACCTAAGGAATTGTTTCGCCTTGTTAAATTATTTGGCTCACTAGAGCAGGACAGTCATATATCTATGTAATGTGTATGTAAGCTGATACGTGCATATAGTGACTCACCGACTTGGGTTGAATTGTTCTTACACCGATGGCCTGTAACAATATGAATCGTTAGAAAAGTATGGTGCAAATACTTAGAAATGGTCAGCGAATAGCATGAAAACACAGGGTATATAATGCACTTGAAGCACAAAACATGATATATTCAGGCAATACACAGCTTGTTTTATAAAATGCCATGGAGATGAATTCTTATGTAAATAATTTATGAGCCCTCACAATATGCAATGTCTACTTCAGTTAAAGTTTTCAACTTACCTTTATTGACATAAGCACTCTGAGACCAAACAAAGGATGTGTTTTATGTCTATTGTGTTGCACAGGAAGTTAGCACATGTTCCTTTAAAAGAGAAAAAAACTCATTGAACCTTGCCCGTGAGAAAGGAGTGCTGTAACTCAGGAAATGCGTCAAGGCCTTGTGTTGCATTAAAGCACGTTTATCCATTGAGGCCATGGCACCGGTGTTTTTCTTATCAAGAGATAGTTGTCACTGGTTTGTGTGGATTATTAGGGGTGGCAACCCTGCTGTGTTGCCCGCCGTAACAAGAGCAAAAGCCGATTTTTGGGTGGAATATATGTATATATTCAAAATACCAATTTCCTCGCTTCTCACAGAAATAATCCAGCACTCCGAGGGGATCAGTTTACTCCAATTGTATTTGAACGATGGAATCCATGCGTTACGGCTGTCAAGGCAGCCTTGTTCACGATGCATAGTGCCATTTCTTTAAATTTTAAATACGCCTCTAATAAATCAAAAGGTGGGCGCCATCTTGGATTTGGTTTTTTCCATTGCATTTCAATTAGTTTCTACACAAGGGCAGAAATAAAAACATTTTATCTACCTTTTTACAATGTATAATTATCACTGTTCATACAAGATTTTAAAACGTAAATTAATACATTTAAACATTCTTTTTGGCTTCTAAAAATGCAATTTGATCAACTTTATGCCCTCTCTCTAAGTCCGTCAACTAAAAATGTTAATACATTTCCTTCAATTGTGATAATGGCTTAGTTAAAGTGCTAAGTGCTGCACTACAAATTTAAAGTGCTAGTGGTTAATATTTTAAAAAAAATGTTCTTATTCTTTTTTCTATAAAACTATTTACACCTCCCAGTTGAAATGAAATATTTTCTCCTGATCCGAATAGCCTTATTTTTCTGTATATTTCAATTTATAAACTTTCAATTTCATTTTCTTTGTTTTATATAAACAATCAGAAGGTAAAAAAGTGAAGACACATAATAAATAGTTACAAAGTGCTAGCACTTTCTTTTAAAGTGCTAAGTAATAAAGTGCATGTGTCCCTTGTCCTTCTCCTCTATATCTAATTAATATAGTTTTAAAAAATGGTTCTTGTGAGTGCGCAGCCATACTTTTCAGTTTTTCATTTGTTCCTTTTTCACAGGCATGTAAAGAAGTCTTCATCAATGTTGTGCCCATTTGGCTCTCTACTATCGTATTCAAGTATGAAATAGGTCTCTAATTTCTGAAGCTCTCTCTCTGTTGCCTCCCCTTCGTTTTCTAGGTACCTTTGCTAAGCAACTATATTTCATCAAATTTGAGTCACTTTGGTGTATTTTCTCGAAGTGCCTGGTGACAGGGTAGCTTCTATTTCTGTTTATTATTGCTCGTCTGTGCTGCAGGATTCTCTGGTGTAAGGGTAAAGTGGTACTCCCTATATAGACCATATCACATGGACACTGCAATATTTACACTATAAACTAGATTTGCAGGTCAGATGGCCTCACACTTTAAAAGTTTTATTGAAGGGAGTTTTATATAGATAAATATATCTATATTCACTGAAAAAAAACACAGGTTTGATGGACATTAGATTAGCATTTAAAAAAAAACTTAGAAATTCACTGAAAAAAACACAGGTTTCAGGGACAGTATAGTTAGTTGGACATTTCCCTCATATCAAACCAGAGAAATGTGTCTGTTATAAGTAGTAGAGCTAACTATAACTCGCAACACCGCAATGCACTGCTGATGACTTCACATATTACATCACTCATGACATGGTCAGTGACATCACTGATGACATCACTGATGACATCTCAAATGACATCAATGATGACATTACTGCTTACATCATCCAGTGACTAAGTGTTTCTAAAAAGTTAAAGAATGTGATGTGTATATATGCCAAGGTGTATTGAAGAATGAGTTGGTGCATGATTGTCTAAATGGATGCTTTAGTGGTTGTGTGACTGACTGTATAAGAGAGTGATTAAACGTGTCTTAGTGAATGCATGGGTGAAAGATTAATCTCTGTGAATGTCTGCATCAATCTGTCAGTTGGTCTGTAACTGGCTGCATGGGTTCGTGAGTAGCTACATCAGTGTTTATATGGCTTAATTATTGGTTGTCCGAGTACCTGTATGGGAGCCTGAGTGTCAGTGTGGGTGAGTGGGGTGATGTGTGACTCCCTGCAGGGATGCGTGAGTGGGTGATTCACTGGGTGTATGGGTTTATGAGTGCATGTGTTAGGGACTGTATGGGTGAGTGAGTGTACATATAGTTGTGTTGGTGAGTGAATGGATATCTCAGTGGTATATGCGTAAGTAACTACATATGCGAAAGGCAGTACATGTGAATGTTGGAGTATATAAGTGAGTATATGTGACAGTGAGTGATTGTGACAGTGGCAGCATGGATAAGTGTGTGCTTATGTCAGTAATTGTTGGAGAGAGTATGTATATGATACTATTTTAATGAATAAGTGAGGTGGTGTGTGTTTGTATAACTATAGGTGAGTAAATAGCAGTATAATTAATTATTTGGGTGACTAACTAGGTGTTTAAGTAACTCTTTGGGTGAGTGGCAGTGTGTGAGTGTCTATATGGGTGTATGAGTGGATATATCAGTGGCTGTATTGATGAATGACTGTGTGCAGGTGTGACTGTATGGGTTAGTGAGTGGATGTGTGTGTAGACGTATGAATCACTGAGCGGGTACGTACTAACTGCTATTGATCTGTCTATGGTTTCGATATTGATGGTCTGTACTTTAGAGTGGGTGTATCAAAGGTTATATTAATGTATGAGGAGGTGCATCAGATGATCAAGTGGATGATTTCTTCAGTGATATCATTTGAGATATCATTAACGATGTCATCAGTGCTGTCACTGACCATGTCATGAGTGATGTAATATGTGACATCATCAGCAGGGCATTGCGGGGGCATGAGTTATAGTTAGCTCTACTAACTATAACAGCCGAATTTCTCTGGTTTTATACGAGTGAAATGTCCAACTAACTATAACGTCCCTGAAACCTATAATTTTTTCAATGCATTTCAAAGGTTTTTAAAATGCTAATCCCTAATTATAACGTCCCTGAAACCTGTGTTTTTTTCATAGAATTTACAAGGTTTTTTAAATGCTAATCCCTAACAATAAGGACCCTGAAACCTCTGTTTTTTCAGTGAATTTCTAAGCTTTTTTAAATGCTAATTTCTAAATGTGCCTACATAGGTAGGACATGTGCAGAAAGAGGAAGAAGGGCACAGAAAGAAGCAAGAGAAGTGCAGAAAAAGGCGAGAGAGATGCAGAAAGAGGAAGAAAGGTGCAGAAAGAAGCAGGAGAAATGCAGAAAGAGGCAACAGAAGTCCAGAAAGAGTAAGAAACATGCAGAAAGAAGCAAGACATGTGCAGATAGAACCACCAGAGGTGCAGAAAGATGCCTACTTCGACTGTACCGTACAACAGACTCATACAAAGTACCCTTATCACGAATCTTTCTCCAAAGATGTCTTAAACCTCACTTTTCTCTTGTAGGTTCACTATTAACCGACTGCTCAGAATGTTAGGCCTATCAAATATAAAATAGCAATCCTAAGTATATCACTGTTGTAAGTCTGACCAAGTTTTTGAAGGTATGCATGCGTTTGTGTTTCTATGCTTTTACCTAGTGACATGTTAAATGAAAATAAACATACAAACACTTGAATAACTGTGTTTCAAACAGCATACTGTGTACATTTGTGAAAAAAAAGGTGTGTGCACTTTTTTCTGCTCACAATATAGTGCACATGGGTATTCAATAGTATTTTTGAGGGGCTCTATAACACATATATATATATATACATAAGCCATGTCTGCCTGTGCAACCAAATTGCAAAGCAGAAGGAAGAAGATTTGACCACCTATAGGAGAAGTTATCTGCTTTTTAAGCTACCATCTTCAGATGTATAACACATGTAAGAATACATGTACAAGTAGACATATACCTCAGTCACAAAAGCACGCAGATCTTTAAACTTGACAGCTTGCACTTCCCATTTGAGTACAGAAAGAGGCGAGAGAAGTTCAGAAAGAAGCAAGAGAGTGGCAGAAACAGGCAAAAGAGGTGAAAGCGGGAACATGGGTGCAGACAGAGGCAAGAGAGGTTCAGCAAGAGGGAAGAGGGGTGCAGAAGGATGCAATAGGGGTGCAGAAAGAGGCAAGAGGGGTATAGAAAGAGGCAAGGGATGTACAGAAAGAGGCCAGAGGGTTGCAGACAAAAGCAAGAGAAATGCAGAAAGAAGCAACAGAGGTGCAGAAGGAGGTAAGAGAAGTGCAGAAAGAGGCAAGAGAGATGCAGAAAGAGGCGAGAGGAGTGCCGAAAGATGCAAGAGAGGTGCAGAAAGAAGCCACAGAGGTGCAGAAGGAGGCAAGAGAGGTACAGAAACAGGCAAGAGGAAAGGAGAAATTTGGACCAGAGGTGCACAAAGAAGCAAGAGCAGTGCAGAAAGAACCAACAGAGGTACAGAAAGAGGCAAGAGGGGTAAAGAAAGAGACAAGTGAAGTGCAGAACGAAGCAAAAGAGATGCAGTAAGTGGCAAGAAAACTGCAGAAGAAGGCAAGAGAGGTGCAGAATGAGGCAGGAGAGGTACACAAAGAGGCAAGAGTAGTATAGAAAGAGACAAGAGAGGTGCAGAAAGAAGCAAGAAGGGAGAAAGAAGAGGGAGGAGGAGTGTAGAAAGAAGCAACAGAGGTGCAGCAAGAGGCAAGAGAGGTGCAGAAGCAGTCAAGAAAGGTACATAAAGAAGGAACAGGGGTGCAGAAAGAGGCAAGAAGGATACAGAAATTTGCAAGAGAGGTGCAGAAAGAAGCAAGAGAGGTAGACAAAGAGGGATGCAGAAATTTGCAAAAGAGGTGCTGAAAGAAGCAAGAGCAGTCCAGAAAGAAGCAACAGAGGTGCAGAAAGAGGCAAGAGGGGTATAGAAAGAGGCAAGTGAAGTACAGAACAAAGCAAAAGAGATGCAGAAAGTGGCAAGAAAATTGCAGAAAAGGCAAGAGAGGTGCAGAATGAGGCTGGAGAGGTACACAAAGAGGCAGGAGTGGTATGGAACGAGGCAAGAGGGGTGCAGAAAGAAGCTTAAGAAGTACAGATAGAAGCAACAGAGGTGCTGAAAGAGGTAAGAGGAGAGTAGGAAGAGGCAAGAGAAGTATAGAAAGAAGTAACAGAGGTGCAGGAAGAGGCAAGAAAGGTACAGAAGCAGGCAAGAAAGGTACAGAAAGAGGGAACAGGGATGCAGAAAGAAGCAAGAGAGATACAGAAATTTACAAGAGAGGTGCAGAAAGAAGCAAGAGCAGTGGGGAAAGAAGCAAGAGAAGTACAGAAAGAAGCAAGAGAGGTAGACAAAGTGGGATGCAGAAATTTGCAAATGGGTTGCAGAAAGAACCAAGAGAACCAACAGAGGTGCAAAAAGAGGCAAGAGGGGTGCAGAAAGGGGTAGGAGAGGAGCATAAAGAGGCAAGAGGGGTACAGAAATAGGCAGGAGGGGTACAGAAAGAAGGAAGAGAAGTGCAGAAAGAAGCAACAGGGGTGCTGAGAGAGGCACAACAGATGCAGAAAGAGGTAAGAGAAGTACAAAAAGAAGCAACAGAGGTACAGAAAGAGGTAAGAGTGGTGCAGAAAGAGGGAAGAATAATGCAGAAAGAGGGAAGACTGGTTCAGAAAGAGGTAAGAGGGCTGCTGAAAAAAAGCAAGTGAGGTGCAGAAAGAGGCAAGAGAAGTACAGAAAGAGGCTAGAGAATAGCCGAAAGAAGCAAGAGAGGTGTAGAAAGAAACAAGAGAAGTGCAGAAAGAAGCAACTGAGGTGCATCAGGAGGCAAGAGAAGTGCAGAAACAGGCAAAAGAGTTGCAGAAAGTAGCAAGAGCAGTGCAGAAAGAACCAACAGCGGTGCAGAAGGAGACGAGAGGGGTTCAGAAAGAGGTAAGAGCGGTGCGGAAAGTTGCAAGAGAGGTGCAGAAAGAAACAACAGAGGTACAGGAGACAAGAGAAGTGCAGAAAGAGGCAAGAGAGTTGCATAAACAGGGAGAAGGGGTGCAGAAAGAGGTAACAGGTGGGCAGACTGAGGCAATAGAGGTACAGAAAGAGAGAAGAGGGGGCAGAAAGAGGCAAGAGGAATGGAGAGATTTGGACCAGAGGTGCACAAAGAAGCAAGAGCAGTGCAGAAAGAACCAACAGAGATACAGAAAGAGGCAAGAGGGGTATAGAAAGAGGCAAGTGAAGTTGCAGAATGAAGCCAAAGAGATGCAGGGAGTGGCAAGAAAACTGCAGAAGAAGGCAAGAGAGGTGTAGAATGAGGCAGGAGAGGTACACAAAGAAGCACGAGTGGTATAGAAAGAGGCAAGAGATGTGCAGAAAGAAGCAAGAGAAGTACAGATAGAAGTTACAGAGGTGCTGAAAGAGGCAATAGGGGAGTAGGAAGAGGCAAGAGAAGTGCAGAAAGAAGCAACAGAGGTGCAGCAAGAGGCAAAAGAGGTGCAGAAGCAGACAAGAAAGGTACATAAAGAGGGATCAGGGGTGCAGAAAGAGGCAAGAAGGATACAGAAATTTACAAGAGAGGTGCAGAAAGAAGCAAGAGCAGTGGAGAAAGAAGCAAGAGAAGTACAGAAAGAAGCAAGAGAGGTAGACAAAGAGGGATGCAGAAATTTGCAAAAGAGTTGCAGAAAGAACCAAGAGCAGAGCAGAAAGAACCACCATAGGCAAGAGGAAGGGGAAATGTGGACCAGAGGTGCAGAAAGAGGCAAGAGGGGTATAGAAAGAGGCAAGTGAAGTGCAGAACGAAGCAAAAGAGATGCAGAACGTGACAGGAAAACTGCAGAAAAGGCAAGAGAGGTGCAGAATGAGGCAGGAGAGGTACCCAAAGAGGCAGGAGTGATATGGAAAGAGACAAGAGGGGTGCAGAAAGAATTTGAAGAAGTACAGATAGAAGCAACAGAGGTGCTGAAAGAGGCAAGAGGGGTATAGAAAGAGGCAAGTGAAGTACAGAACGAAGCAAAAGAGATGCAGAAAGTGGAAAGAAAACTGTAGAAAAGGCAAGAGAGGTGCGGAATGAGGCAGGAGAGGTACAAAGAGGCAAGAGTGGTATGGAAAGAGGCAAGAGGGGTGCAGAAAGAAGCAAGAGAGGTAGACAAAGAGGGATGCAGAAATTTGCAAAAGAGTTGCAGAAAGAACCATGAGCAGAGCAGAAAGAACCACCATAGGCAAGAGGAAGGGGAAATGTGGACCAGAGGTGCAGAAAGAGGCAAGAGGGGTATAGAAAGAGGCAAGTGAAGTGCAGAACGAAGCAAAAGAGATGCAGAACGTGACAGGAAAACTGCAGAAAAGGCAAGAGAGGTGCAGAATGAGGCAGGAGAGGTACCCAAAGAGGCAGGAGTGATATGGAAAGAGACAAGAGGGGTGCAGAAAGAATTTGAAGAAGTACAGATAGAAGCAACAGAGGTGCTGAAAGAGGCAAGAGGGGTATAGAAAGAGGCAAGTGAAGTACAGAACGAAGCAAAAGAGATGCAGAAAGTGGAAAGAAAACTGTAGAAAAGGCAAGAGAGATGCGGAATGAGGCAGGAGAGGTACAAAGAGGCAAGAGTGGTATGGAAAGAGGCAAGAGGGGTGCAGAAAGAAGCTAAAGAAGTGCAGATAGAAGCAACAGAGATGCTGAAAGAGGCAAGAGGGGAGTAGGGAGAGGCAAGAGAAGTACAAAAAGAAGCAAGAGAGGTGCAGCAAGAGGCAAGAGAGGTACAGAAGCAGGCAAGAAAGGTACAGAAAGAGGGAAAAGGGGTGCGGAAAGAGGCAAGAGGGATACAGAAATTTACAAGAGAGGTGCAGAAAGAAGCAAGAGCAGTGGAGAAAGAAGGAAGAGAAGTACAGAAAGAAACAAGAGAGGTAGACAAAGAGGGATGCAGAAATATGCAAAAGAGGTGCAGAAATAACCAAGAGCACTACAGAAAGAATGAACAGGGGTGCAAAAAGAGGCAAGAGGGGTGCAGAAAAGGGTAGGAGAGGAGCACAAAGAGGCAAGAGGGGTACAGAAATAGGCAGGAGGGGTACAGAAAGAAGGAAGAGAAGTGCAGAAAGAAGCAACAGGGGTACTGAAAGAGGCACAACAGATGCAGAAAGAGGTAAGAGAAGTACAAAAAGAAGCAACAGAGGTACAGAAAGAGGTAAGAGTGGTGCAGAAAGAGGGAAGAATGATGCAGAAAGAGGGAAGACTGGTTCAGAAAGAGATAAGAGGGGTGCAGAAAAAAAGCAAGTGAGGTGCAGAAAGAGGCAAGAGAAGTACAGAAAGAGGCTAGAGAATAGCCAAAAGAAGCAAGAGAGGTGCAGAAAGAAACAAGAGAAGTGCAGAAAGAAGCAACTGAGGTGCATCAGGAGGCAAGGGAAGTGCAGAAAAAGGCAAAAGAGTTGCAGAAAGTAGCAAGAGCAGTGCAGAAAGAACCAACAGAGGTGCAGAAGGAGGCGAGAGGGATACAGAAAGAGATAAGAGCGGTGCGGAAAGATGCAAGAGAGGTGCAGAAAGAAACAACAGAGGTACAGGAGACAAGAGAATTGCAGAAAGAGGCAAGAGAGTTGCATAAACAGGGAGAAGGGGTGCAGAAAGCAGGCAAGAAAGGTACAGAAAGAGGGAACAGGGGTGCAGAAAGAGGCAAGAGGGATAAAGAAATTTGCAAGAGAGTTGCAGAAAGAAGCAAGAGCAATGAAGAAAGAAGCAAGAGAAGTACAGAAAGAAGCAAGAGAGGTAGACAATGAGGGATGCAGAAATTTGCAAAAGAGGTGCAGAAAGAACCAAGAGCAGTGCAGAAAGTGCAAAAAGAGGCAAGAGGGATACAGAAAGGGGTTGGAGAGGTGCACAAAAAGGCAAGAGGGATACAGAAAGAGGCAGGTGGGGTGCAGAAAGAAGGAATAGAACTGCATAAAGAAGCAACAGAAGTACAGAAAGAGGCAAGAGGGGTGCAGAAAGAGGGAAGAAATGTATAGAAAGAGGCAAGAGAGTTGCACGAAGAGGGAAGAGGGGTGCAGAAAGAGGCAAGAGGGGTGCAGAAGGAAGCAAGTGAGGTGCAGAAAGAGGCAAGAGAGGTACAGAAACAGGTAAGAGAAGTGTAAAAAAGGGAAGAGAGGTGCAGAAGGAGGCAAGAGAACTGCAGAAAGAGGCAAGAGAGTTGCAGAAAGAGACATGTGGTATACATAGGAGGCAAGAAAACTGCGGAAAGAGGCAAGAGAGTTGCACAAACAGGCAAAAGGGGTACAGAAAGAGGGAACAGGTGGGCAGACTGAGGAAAGAGAGGTTCAGAAAGAGGGAAGAAGGATGCAGAAAGAATCAAAAGTGGTGCAGAAAGAAGCAAGAGAAGTGCAGAAAGAGGCAAGAGAGGTGCAGAAAGTAGAAGAGATGAGCATAAAGAGGCAAAAGTAGTGCAGAAAGTGCAAAAAGAGGCAAGAGGGATACAGAAAGGGGTTGGAGAGGTGCACAAAAAGGCAAGAGGGCTACAGAAAGAGGCAGGTGGGGTACAGAAAGAAGGAATATAACTGCATAAAGAAGCAACAGAAGTACAGAAAGAGGCAAGAGGGGTGCAGAAAGAGGGAAGAAAGGTATAGAAAGGCAAGAGAGTTGCACGAAGAGGGAAGAGGGGTGCAGAAAGAGGCAAGAGGTGTGCAGAAGGAAGCAAGTGAGGTGCAGAAAGAGGCAAGAGAGGTACAGAAACAGGTAAGAGAAGTGTAAAAAAAGGGAAGAGAGGTGCAGAAGGAGGCAAGAGAACTGCAGAAAGTGGCAAGAGAGTTGCAGAAAGAGACATGTGGTATACAGAGGAGGCAAGAAAACTGCGGAAAGAGGCAAGAGAGTTGCACAAACAGGCAAAAGGGGTACAGAAAGAGGGAACAGGTGGGCAGACTGAGGAAGGAGAGGTTCAGAAAGAGGGAAGAAGGATGCAGAAAGAATCAAAAGTGGTGCAGAAAAAAGCAAGAGAAGTGCAGAAAGAGGCAAGAGAGGTGCAGAAAGTAGAAGAGATGAGCATAAAGAGGCAAAAGTAGTGCAGAAAAAAAGGAAGGTTTGGAAAGAAGCAACAGAAATGTAGAAAGAGACAAGAGAGGTGCAGAAAGAAGCAAGAGTGGTTTACACACCATTAGTACCAATTTAAAACCCACATTTAGCAATAAGTAACAGGTGAGCATTCTAGGTTTCCAAAGGGCCTTTTGCCCTACTGTAACACTTGTTGCTGAATTTTTGGTAACGTTTAAGCAGTTTGAGCTAGAAACAAGTTTTTTTTGTTCAAATCTGCAGCTTATGCAGCAGATGATGGATTATTTGGCAAATGCGGAAAATGTATAATTGTGCGAAAGTCGGTGCAGCCAAACAGTCACATAATTCCAGTGGCCCTGCTCATACCTCTGACTAGTTCCATAAGTGCTCCTCAGCGGTTCCTTCTTTTTGTGTCTCACTCAGTTTTTTAGTTTAGCTTCTATCTAAATGAAGGAGACTAAACCTGAGGTACCCACTCCACAGAACAGGCTACCATACCACATAATTACTCTCCATAACACATAATCCCACTCTACATAAATACCACATACCTTCTACCCACATCAAAGTCAAAGTCTATCTGCATAATTTTACTGCACATCAATCCACATAATTCCACTACACACAACCTACATCCAGTCCACTCCAATAAACATTAGTAAAACACTTTTACATTTACAATGCCTATAGCTCTAACTGTCGCTAATGTGAAACCTATTACATTGCAAATGCTTCTTTAACTAGTAGTTGTGTTTGCAGAGAGGTGGAGAAAGGGGGCTGGGCCTCCGACCAGTGCTCAGGAATTCCGCTGCTTAGGACTTGCAGGAGGTACAAAGAGGGCTTCTTGGCCCCCAAAGTCCCTAAGGAGTAAAGTGGACTTCATCCCCCAAACTGTACTGTGCCAGGAGGTGTGTTTGCAGGGTGGTGGAGAAAGGTGAGCGTGGCCTCTGAAGACCTCTTAGCAATCTCACTGTCTGGACTTAGTGGAGGTAGCAGGAGGGGTAGTTGGCCCGCAAGGACAACCTTGGGGGCTAACTACCCCTCCTATTACCTCCGGTAAGTCCCACACAGCAGGATTGCTAAATTCTCGTAGCAGGCCACTCCCCCTTTCCCCACCACTCTGCAAATGCACTCCCTGATGCGCTCTTGGATGGGAATTACAGTCCACTTCACTGCTGGGGGACCTTAGGGGCCAACTAGCCTACCTGATACATCCAGTATGCCCCAGACGGTGGGATTGCTGACAGGTGGACACAGGCCATGCCCCTTTGTCTACCACTCTGCAAAAGCACCTCCTGGCACGTTCTGGGTGGGGGGTTAAGTCCACTAGAATCTTAAGGGATCTTAGGGGCCAACTAGCCCACCAGGTACCTCCAGTAAGCCCCATACAGCTGGTTTGCTGAGAGAGGTCCGAGGCCATGGCCCTTTTTTACACCACTCTGCACACAATAGGACCTCATTGCCCCACCAGCAGTGCGCCAAGATGCGGGTTTGTAATAATAATATTGCATATATTAAAATTAATACAAATATATACAACAAAAGCATACAAAAAAGTAATTCCAAAAATAAGATTGGTACAAAACCAACAACAAAAACACAAATACAATTTTCTTTTATTTTTTTTTATAATTAATGAAACAATTAAAAAGAAATAAAAAAACAGCATTTTAAAATTCCAAGCTAAACTATAGCAGATCCTGTGTTGGATTTTAAAGATTTAATGTTCTAACTACAATGTAAGCAACAGTTGAGAATGTGTTGGACTTTGGAAGGATTTCATTTATTATTCTCCCTCTAAATTATTTTTTTTAAAGTTGGTAAAGTGTTTGGAGGGGGCAAGTTTACTTTCCCCACTCCAGTGTAAGCAAAAGCAGGAAAAGTATTGGATTTTGGAGGAGTTGGGTTTACTATTCTCACTGCAATCCGAGCAACAGTGGGGAAAGTCTTGAAATTTGGATGGATAAGGTTTACTATTCCTACTCCAACGTAAACAAAAACAGGGAACATATTGAACTTTGGAAGAGTAAAATGTATTATTCCCACTTGACCCTGATGAACAGTAGAGAAACTGCTGGACTTTAAAAGGGGTTATATTTAGTATTCCTACTCTAATATGAGCTACAGTAGGAATATGATAGCCCCCTGCATGTCCATGCACAAGGTGGCAGGCACCGCGCAGTGCCTGCGACGTTGTGCATGGTAATGCACAACATGGCATTTTACCTTCACGGCTTGTGCTGCAGCCAGCAGCACCCGCTTCAATGTTACAATGCCAAATGCGAGCGCCGTGGTGGTGGTCGCATCATGATTGGGGTGGTGGGACCACCGCATGGCAGGCGGGCGGTCCTGTTAGTGCTAGGTTGGCGAGTGGACTAAAGTCCGCCCGCCATCCTAATCACCCCCTATTTCTCCAATAGGTCCTTTGCTTTCTCCCAAATCTCATGCATATTTCCAGAAAAATTAATATAACTATTGAGAAACTATCTGTCTACTTCAAATGTCCTGACACATGAAGGACCAGTGACTGGATTGAAATCAATCCTCAATGCATCTGGGAAAAAAAGACAGATACAAATAACATGATGCACCCAATATGGCCTGGCAGGGTGTAAGTCCCACTATCTGATACACCAAGAGCCTGATATTTTGGGGGATTTCAGAGAGGGGCTGGGCTGCATCCCATAATACTTTCCACAGCAAGCCCAATTCACATACCTTTAAGTTGTAGATAGAGGTCTGTGCCCATTGATCAATTGCAGTGAAAGCAATAATAATTTCCAAAACTCAAGTTCTGTTATGCTTTATAGGCAAGATGTGCCGTTCTTAATTGCTCGTTCCAACAGTGAAATCACACAAAACCAGCCGACACGTGTTTCACCCGATGGCCAGTTGGTCGAGGGCTTTCTCAAGGCAAAGGTGTCTGATTGCGGTCCTATAACTAGAAAGAGCTGGTTTTTGGGCAAAACACGTGTTGGCTGTTTTTGTTCTAACTTAATGGCTTACATTGCCTTGCATCACCTTGCATAATGCAAGGGCAACGCACGCCCTTGGTAAATCTGGGCCTAAGTTTCAATAATCATATGCGCTCTTCATCCAGTTGCTGACAAATGCATAAAATGGGCACTAATGTTTCTTTATTCTCAAAACATATTCTCTACTGCAGGCTATGATTTACACCATGCCAAACTCTTGGAGAGGCAACAGAAAGTCTCTTAGTCTTGCAACTGAACACTTTGTTATTAAAGAAAAAAGGGATATCGATGAATTGCTGAGGGTATGTTTTGCTCAGAGGATAATATGGTAATCCATGCTTGGATCATTTTAAAAAACTTGGCTTGATCCCCTAGAGTGTAATTAATTTAGCTTGTTTCACTACCAGATTTTAAAATTATGCTTCTAGGAAGTGATTGTTCCAAAGTTCTCCCAACTGCAAATTACATAATGATTTTACAAGGTAACCTTCCCTCAAACTTGCATAACTTAGGCACAGTATAGTCAGCTCTTATCAAATTGGGCTTTTCAAATAGCCATGGGGCAACAAATCAAATTGAAGCTCAGAGAAAAAAGAGAAGGTTTTGCTTAAAAAAATAGAATTTGTTTTATGGAGATTACATTTGAATCATATCTGGGCCTGCAATGCAGTGTCAGATAACCCATGCAAGGCACTGTAGCTGTCAAATTATGTTTCATCAGCCCAGCAAAACAAATTACCATGGAGCAATGATCACGCATATGTCATAGTCGACATGAGTTTAACAACAATTGTTTGTAGTATTACTTAGCTTACGAAAGACAAGTTGAAATTCAAAGCATTATTGTTCAGTGCAGTGTGATGAAGCCTAGCACCCCATCCCTCCACGAACCATATACTTAAGTATTTATAGAAAGGGAAACACTGTGGGCTAATGTTATCCAGATGCTACTGGTCTCTTTTTATAACTGTGCACCCAAGGGTAGAAGTGTTGGACTTCTCCTTATTTAAAGTTAGCTGATTAATAAAACAGCATGCACTCAGTTATGTGACACTCTTTGCAGACTAACAACTGTCTGATATAATATCAAGCCATCAGCATACAGAGGAATCAAAATTGGCTGAACACCTTATTTCTTTGGGAATAGTTTTGATTTATTTTAAGCTAACCTACATTGTACTACGTACAGATTAAAAATCAGGAGATCTAAAAGTCACCCCTGTTTTAAGCTTCTATTTGTGGGAACTTTGATTGAGGTAACTAAAGAGGGCACATATTGGCCTTTCCACATATGTCAGACTTAAGTGCTATGATGACGGCTTTTAAGAGTTTCCATGGAGAACCCAATCCTGCTGCTTTCAGCCACAGAAGGTGCTAGTTGATACTGTTGAATTCGATCTTAAAATCAATAAATGATGAGAAGAGCAAAGTTCACTGATGGATGTTGCATGATGGGTCTCAGTAGATAACGTAACCTGATTCTCTTCAGTCTCACAGTGTTGCTGAAACACGGGAAAAGGTTACTGGTTTCGGCCAAGACTTCAAGGTCTTGAAGTAGCAGCTGGGGATGTATGACGTTACAACGCATACTTTTACAACGCCTACCTTTACATCGCAAGTTTTACAACGCATACCATTACAATGCATAGTGCTTTTAGGCGCTGGATAGTGAATAGTTTAATTTACTATTCCAACTCCAGTCCCCGTGGATAGTAGGGAAGGTGTTGGATAGTACATTAAACCTATTCCCTATCCTAGAGCGCCCCCCAGCGCAATGCGTTGTAATGGTTTGCGTTGTAAAAGTTGCGTTGTAAAGGCACTGTGTGGTAAAAGTTGCGTTGTAAAGGATGTTTACCGCAGCTGGGGATAGCACTTCTCCATACATCGAGGAGAGATTTAAGTTGACAGTTGAAAATTAATATACAGCCTGAAAATAGATGGTATAATACACCTCTACGAGAGCCGGAGTGGGTTGAAAAAAGAGCTGCAGGTAAGCTATAAAAACCAGGTGCACACCTTGTGTTGAGCTACTTCAAGATAGCAACATTTCTTTTAGTGCTAATAAAATAAATTACATTGTTGTCGGGCCCATTATCTCCACTTGGGCTGAGGTAACATCATCCAGCCCCATACAGCTGGTTTGCTGAGAGTGGTCTGAGGCCATGCCCCCTTTTTACACCACTCTGCACACAAGAGAACCTCATTGCCCCACCAGCAGTGCGCCAAGATGCGTGTTTGTAGTAATAATATTGCATATATTAAAATTAATAAAAATATATACAACAAAAGCATACAAAAAAGTAATTCCAAAAATAAGATTGGTACAAAATCAACAACAAAAACGCAAATACAATTTTCTTTTATTTTTTTATAATTAAAGGAAACAAATAAAAAGAAATAAAATAAAACTAAATTTTAAAATTCCAAGCTAAACTAATGTAACGTATGTCTAGAGCCACATTGTTACTTAAAGGCTCAACAATATTACCTTTATAAAAAAGTCTCCAAAACTTTTTGGAGTTTCTATCTTTAGCCCTTCAAAGAAAGATAGACACTGTTTATCAATAGCTTGACACTTGCCTGCCATACAATGTTATATTATCTTTTTAGTTGCCTAAAAGAAGTTACTAATCATCCACCATTGTCCTCAATCAGATAAATCCATGATAGCCCTATATTTTAATAACCATAAACACAATACTCCACATCCTAAATTCCAATTCATTGAATGCATGGAGAACAATCCTGAATGTGACATACAAAGAAAGACTGCTTGAAAGACGATTATATTTGATCAAAGGACTGGATACCCTTCAGCCTAGGGTATCAATGACCATTTTGAAAGGTCGAGTTTTTCGATTAACAGATACTGTTCAGAAATATTCCAAAATTTTGATTGGAGCATGTGTTAAGACCTGAGTTGGAAAGTTATGGACACAACGGAAATCATTGGATCTGGAAATCTAGAGGCTAAAAAAAAAATAGACGATAAAGCAGAACATGCTGAAGGAAATGAGAAAGGAATGTAAAAAAGATTTAACGGAAGCAAAGAGAAGTGCAGATGGCTGCGACTGGCAGGACTGCTTTCAAGTCTGCAAAAGCAAAAATCAGCAGGCTTTTTGACTTTTGGTTAATAACCTGAAAAATAAACAAAACCTTATAGGGGGAAATACGATTGACTCAGAATCCTGAGTAATCACATAAAAAACATTTACTGTCAAGCATGTGCACAGTCCATGTAGCTAAGCGTGGGCAAAGAAGAAAGCTGATTTACATATTCCCAACAAGAAATTCTTTGCTGCGGGGGGTGCTTCAGATCCAAACGGTCTCTCAGAGGCGATATATAAACATGATATGGATTATTGGGCAGCTGCTCTTTAGAAATGTGAAATGTGAAATGTGAGCATACTTATAGAGCGCAGCTGTCACCCAAAGGGTATCCTGGCGCTTTGACCATAAACATTACCAACAGATGTTAAACACTACACTGCTCTCGAGAAGAGGTAGCTTTTAAGATCCTATTTAAAAGACAAACGATCCTGCTTGCACCTTAGAGACAGAGGTAGGGAGTTCCAAAGTTTGGTGGGACGTAAAGCTGAAAGAGCGGCCGCCCATCCTCACCCTTTTTATCCTGGGAACTGTGACCAGGAAGGCCGAAGAGGATCTCAAAAGTCTAGCAGTAGAGTACCAGGAGAATAGATCTTGCAACATCACTGGACCCAGCCCATGCAGGGCTCTAAAAACCAGACAAGAGGATTTGAATCAGATGCGTTTTTGAACCGGAAGCCAATGCAGATCTGAGAGCGCAAGAGAGGACGAGGCAGACCATGGTCGCGAAAGAGCTAGCTTGGCTGCTATGTTCTGCACCCGCTGCAGCTTCATGACCAAGGTGTTAGGCGCCCCCAGAAGCAGTGTGTTACAGTAGTCTAATCTACTGAGGGTGATACTACGCACTGCTTCCGTCCTTGCCGAGGGGGGGAGTAGCGGAAGAATTTCCGTAACATGCGGAGCAGTAGCATGCAAGTCGCCGTGGTTTTATTGACGAAGGCATCCAGCTGGAGGCTAGGCCCAAGCAGGACGCCTAAGTTGCAGACAGATTCTGCCGCCGCTACAGAGCCTAGAGTAGAAACAGGCCAAAATCCCTTGGGTAAAGGACGGGGCATTCAGTCCAATGAGCAATGGAGAACTTTGGTCTTTGCTCCATTAAACTGGAGCAAGTTCTGACGTAACCAGTCCGCCACTACAGTCATGCAGCGGTGAAAGGATTCCAAAGAGACCGCTTCCCTGCCCTCAAAAGAAAAAATAAGTTGAGTGTCATCGGCATAGTTGATGACAGACATGCCAAACGACTTAATCAAACTTATTAAAGGGCGAAGATATAAATTAAAAAGAATCGGGCTGATTGCAGAGCCCTGCGGCACACCCTGAGTTACATCTCTTACTACTGATCGAAAAGGCGGCAAGGCCACAGATTGCTGCCTATTACAGAGGTAAGAGGCCAGCCAGTCCAGGGCCAGGCCGGTCACCCCGGACTCCCGGAGCCTGCCAAGTAGAACCGCATGGTCAACCGTGTCGAACGCGGCCGACATGTCGAGTAGCACCAAAAACGCCGCTCCTCCCATGTCGACACGCGAACGCAGATCGTCCAAAACAGTCACCAAGGCAGACTCCGTGCCGTGTGCCGGCCTGAATAAAAATTAGAACCTTGTTAACCATTGTCCGGAGGTTGATGCCATTCCTTAGTCATGGAAAAGGGCAATTTTTCACCCTATTTATTAAAAAGCATTGCACACTAGACTCCATAGCTATCAAATAATTAGTTTTATAAACATTGAGGCCAATCATTTAGCTAGTCTAATTCTGAGTAACCTGGAAGCATGGGTGAATGAACATTGTTAATATACTTTAATCAAATAGGCTACTAAACTTAATCTAGCACTTTAGACAATTTGATATGCCTGTCTATGCCAATAAACAAGTAAATTCAGAAGAAACAGCTGCTTTAAGCATGCTTCATTGATTTACCTAAAGCATTCGATCATGTTGACCGGAGCCAGATATGGTAGAAATTGCTGGATTCAAATTTTCCAGGCAATCTGCTATGTGCAATTTAATTACTATATTCCAATAGCTGGGGGGACATAAAACTGGGTGATAGCAACACACTCTTGGAAAAGATACAAATAAATTAGTATTTTTTAAGTTTATAATAAAGTGGTCCTAGGCTCTGAGGAAACCAATACTATTCAAATGTTGGACTATGCCCAGTCCGAATGTACCAGAAATGCCCCTTTATTGGTAGCTGGGGTCTTCAAATGTACGTTTGAACTCTCTAGATTTGACAGAGGAGTGGGACAGTTTTTGAAAATACCAGAGTTAGATCTCCCATCGGTTAGATGGTCTAAGAGAGGAGCCAGGTGCTGGCTCTCACAATATAACACAACTCGAGGGCCACAAATGGTTGGACAAAATCTGACCCAAATGGCCAATTGACTTTTAATAGACCTTGCTACGCCAGTAGAATTGACTGTTATTTGGTTGACCTTAGTCTATGACCCATAGTATCTGATATGACTGTAGCTAAAAGATTAGACAGTGATCATAATGCCTTGATTCTCTCCCTAATAAACCAGGGAGAGGGTGAACCTGATATTAGGCCTTGGACTTATCTGGGTAAGCTGTCTATTACAAATAAATTGAGAACAATCAGATTGGACTGAGTGGAGGAAAATGTGGGGGCTTTGGAAGAAGTAAAACTCAAAGTTAGTGTGGAGGTGGAAGAGGTGTCCAAACACTCTAAAGTGGAAGCAATAGAGAAGCTGAGTAACTTTTTAAGAGGAAGTTCAATCCTATACATTGGTGCCGGGCTATTGATCAAACAATGACAACTTTACTTGGAACCCGCAGCATATTTCGGTTTGTGGTTCACCACGTCTAATAAAGCTTAACTTTCATTAAATTTCGACAAATGTATAGAGAGGCTAAAATCCCTCACAACTAAATGGCTCCCCTAATATCTTTCATGGTGGGGGCGCCTTGATACTATCAAAAGGATGTTAATTCCTATTGTTTATTTATTCATTTATAAAGTTCTATATAGCGCGACCATGAGCTAAGAGGGTATTAGAGTCTTTATATCATTTCTAATATCCCCTGACCATACCAATAAGATAATTTCATAAAATTATTTCCATCCTTATCTCCTTTCTGTGGCTAAATAAAAAATCTAGAATGTCATTATTAAAACTATCATGCCCAAAATTGAAAGGAGATGTTAATCTTCCAGACTTCCCCAAATATCATAGAGCCTCCCTACTAAGACATTTATCAAATTGGATGTCTGACACATCCTTCACACTCCTTCACACTCCACTGTGGTTTGATCTAGAGAGATCTTTTCTTTTTCCTTTTTCATTTCAGGAATATCTATCCTTACACGTCAATTATCAACCATTCATGTAAAGTGGGGACGTGCTAAACTTTCATTGCTGACACCAGCCGGGGGGACTGCAACTCCCAGGATTCAGTGCTCTCCCAGGAGGGAGGAGCTTGCCAGCCATCCCGGCATTTAAGCGCGAATCCAACTCCGTGCCATGGGACGTGCTAAACTTTCATCGCTGACACCTGTCGGGGCCACTGCAACCCCCAGGATCCAGTGCTCTCCCAGGCGGAAGGAGCGTGCCAGCCATCCCGCACATTTAAGCGCGAATCCAATTCTGCGGCGCAGGATCCGCTAAAGTTTCATCGCTGACACCTGCCGAGGGGACTGCAGCTCCCAGGATCCAGTGCTCTCCCAGGAGGGAGGATCATGCAAGCCATCCCGCGCACTTAAGCGTGAATCCAAATCCACAGCGTGGGACGTGCTAAACTTTTATTGCTAAAACAGTGGGGAGCCTAAACTATGCTCCGCTCCCTGTCGCACTGCATTACAGGATATTTAATCCTACTCCATATTTCCACATTTAATTTACTCCATTTGAATCCATGTTCGTCCACACTTTTCTTAATGTTTATTCCTTTTGTAGTCAACATGCATGAATTGAATTGCGCGTTTTTTCAATGCTTCCCATATTCAAAATGTGCCCATCCGGACCTCTTCATGAATACGATCAAAACACATAATTTGTCCAAAACAGCATATCTTTATTGGCACCCAATGCATTTCGGGCTTAAAATAGCCCTTCGTCTTTTATCGCTGGCACCTGCCTGGGAGACTGCAACTCCCAGGATCCAGTGCTCCCCCAGGAGGGAAGAGCGTGCAAGCCATCCTGTGCATTTAAGCGCAAATCCAACTCCGCGAGCACGGGACGTGCTAAACTTTCATCGCTGACACCTGCTGGGGGGACGGCAGCTCCAGGATCCAGTGCTCTACCAGGAGTGAGGAGCGTGCCAGCCATCCCACGCATTTAGGCGCCAATCCAACTCTGCGGCGCGGGACGCACTAAACTTTCATCGCTGACACCTGCCGGGGGACTGCAACACCCAGGATCCAGTGTTCCCCCGGGAGGGAGGAGCGTGCCAGCCATCCCACGCATTTAAGCGTCAATCCAACTCTGCGGTGCGGGACGGGCTAAACTTTTATCGCTGATACCTTACGGGGGACAGTAACTCCCAGGATCCAGTGCTCTCCCAGGAGGGAGGAGAGTGACAGCCCTCCTGTGCATTTAAGCATGAATCCAACTCCACAGCGCTTGACGCATGCGGGCCACACCTGATCCAAGCCCGTGCCAAGGGCGGGCCCATCCTTGCCCGTCATCGCCCGGAGGAGGCTGGGCTGGGCCACCCCCCCTGTCACTACAGGTTTGAAGCCCCAGGCCACATCTCACAAAGGTACTGTTGCCGGTCCACCTTTGCTACTCTACTTATTATTGGACCCTTAGTCAGACTTATAGTCTGTCTTCCTATTGGCCATTGCTTCCTTGTTGGGACTAGTGCTGTCCTGTAGCACTATTGCTGAGGCTTGATAGTTTAACTGGTGTCATGGGGAAAAGGAAAGGGACTGGGAGTTGCTACTAGGAAAAGATCTAAAAAATGGCCCCAGCCACTTGTACATGGAACTGGGAGTGAAGGGAGGGAAGGGGGGCCAGCACAGGAAATTCTTGGCCGCATTGAGAACATTGTTGCCGACTGTGAAGAGTTGCTAATTTCACCTGCACAAATTCCTGTCACCCCCACTATTGATACCATCGACACCAAGGCCCCCTGTCCCCAAAACTCCATCGGACCTACTGCCATAGGGTATGGGAACATCCCTAACCTATTTAGGAAAGCAGCAAGAAAAAGTAAAATGTCCCTAGCAGCAGAAGTGCTCAATAGTCATACCTTAAGCCTCCTGTATGCTCAAAGGGAAGCGATTCTCTCTTATAGCGTTACACCAGATGAGCTCCCATTGAGTAATCGCTATGCCCTCCTTGCTGACAAGCCATCCATCACTAATGTGCACACTGACACGGACTACACTCACTCAATTAATAATGACTTACGTACAAACTCTTCAGAGGGAGCAAGGGAAGCTGATAACAGCTCCATACCCTCGAACCGTTATCTTCAGAGGGAAACTATAGCCTTAAAAAATAGCGTTGAGGCATTAACCACCATGGTATCTAAACTTTACCAGCAAATATATGGAAGTAATAGACTACACTTACTGCCGCCACCACTTCAATTACCTGCATTATCCAATCATGCTGGCTCAAAAACGGAGCTTCCAAAGCCCCCTGGGAAGTTACTTGGTTGTTATGCTTTGCCCTTGCATTCCGACTATCAAACCACTCACAGCACTGGAGACATTCACAGAACGTTTCTAGAGCAACACAGGTTAAATGTTGATTATGGTAGAAAATGTATGGGCTTGCCACAGCACCAAGCTGGGTATGGGTTAATGGCAATGCTAGCTTTCTTCATTATCTCATTGCAAGCAAAACAATCCATAATCTCTACCAATTCACATGACCAATGTTCCTAAAGTAGACCCAAATTGCATTAAGTACGAGAATGTTGAAGCTTTAAAAAACAAAGCCATCCATAGGCTGAGGCATACCAGGGCGTGCAGATCAGTAATTAGAGACGACATTGTATATGTCAAAAGGTGCGTCTCAAATCAGAGTAAAGTTTTGAATACACTCCTCCACTTTACCCCTTATGATATTGATACATTTCACACTTCCACCATTTGGCACAATAGATCTATCTGCATTAAGAATAAACCTATCAACTGGAAAACATGGAGAGACAAAGGCATTATTTGGGTTTACCAACTGTTTGATGAGGATACCTTTCTTACTTTTTCAAATGTTTGTTCTCTTTTTCAGCTACTGTCCTCATTTTTAAACAAATGTATTGCTCTACGCACTGCTATATTAGAGTCAAACTCCTATTTTGAATCCTTACCTTCTCCATCCCAGTCACCAGATTCTACATGGTCTAACCTACTTCCTAAAGCTCCAAAAGCCTCTACTTTTTACTCTCATTTATCACAACTCTCCACTGAGCGAGACAAAACCAAAACAGAACTTTCTTGGGAAGCTGACCTAGACACAGAATGGCCTATTCCCTTATGGTATGAGATCTGGCTGAAAATGAGGAAGTCATCCAGAGCGGTAAATGCTACGCAAACTCTTTTTTTTATTTACAATAGATTTCTACTAACTCCGATTTCCTTACATAAAATGCATAGTGAAATTCCTGACACCTGCTGGTCATGTTCTCTTGCGGAAGCTGATTTAAATTATGCATTATTCACATGCCCACAAGTATTACACTTTTGGAAACAATGTTGAACAAAAATTAACATGATTTTTCATACCAACGTTCCCTTGTCGTCTGTTAAAATGTTTTGGTAGCCTCTCCTCTGGTTGGAATATAAAGAAAGAACATCTACAAATTATTGACTACTAGCACACGCTTTTCAGCAGATAACAAACAACTGAAAAGAAGCATCCAAACTTTCATACTTGGCTTGGTGGTACTTTGTTTGTCACAACCATAGACTTGACACAGCCGTTGTCTTTACTTTGTCTCTTGCCAAAAAAAGACTACATTTTGTAGTCTCCCATAGCGCAATTTCTGGATGATAGTGCTAAAAATACTTTGCTCCTTTTCCATATGAATACGAAGTTGCTCAGTCTCCTTGAATGTTATTCTATTGTGATTAACATTAATTGCTATTTCACCAAGTTGTACTCGTTTTAGCTATAGTTTTATTTATATTTAAGTCTTGTTTTTCCATTATTGCCATAACTATAATTCTATCTGTTAACTTCAGCCTATACAGTATTATTGATATTTTTCTTCATTGTATTTTTTATTGTTGCATTATATTCAATAAATTCATCTATTGAATCTTAAAGAGAGAAGGTGAGTAACCAGCATGAGATACTCAATAGCCAGATTAGGGAAACACAGGGCAAACCCAAAAAAGGGAAGAAACACCAAAGAAAAAAAGAATGGAAAATGCAGGCCCCTGTGGCAGACTGGTACAACCAGGATTGTAAAAAAGCAAAGGGTGAGCTCCTACATGCAGTGAAATCTAAAATCCGCACTGATATGGTGGTATGTAGAGCTAGATACAGAAATGTACTAGAGTCCACAAAGAAAGAGTGGGAATGTTCCCATCTACACAGGGCACTGGCAGACAAAGATAACAAGACCTTTAGAGAAAAGCAGCCCACTGTTTGAATGGACCCAAGTTGGCTCTAGAGTTCCTAATCTAGCCAAAAGAGTGGGTATCTCATTTTGGGGGTCTATATGCTATAGGAAATATGGAGGAAGAGGAAAGTATAGACACAAAAGAGAAAGCCTCACCTTGCACTGTTGAAGATCTAGACATCTCTCGCAATGAAACCCAAGCTGCCATCTGCTTCAGTATTACAGCTAGAGACCCTGCCCTGACCATATTCCAAACGATCTATATAGAGAGGATTTAAAGTCTGGGTCCCATATATTAATAGGTTTACTAATGCTTTCATCTCAGGCATGGAAATTCCTTACTCTGGGAATATTGCTGAGATCATACCAATTTATAAGAAAGGAAATAGGGCAAACCCGGCCAGCTATACACCCATCAGTCTAATCGATTCCCTACAGAAAATCTTTTGCAAGCGGTTATTTGCCCGGATCCTTGAATGGATCGTAGAGTCTAATATACTGTCTGACTTCCAGGCGGGGTTTTGTGCCAATATCAGCACCTTGGACCAGGCATTCTATTTCCTATACATTTATTGGAGTGAGGTTGCTATTAAAGGGGGGAAGTTATAAGTAGCTTTTGTGGACCTGCGTACCGCCTTTGACTTGGTCTCTCGAGCTAAACTTTGGAGGGTGGTGACTTAGATGGGATTCCCTCGAAATTTGCTCGATATCTTAATCCGCTTAGCCAACTAACTGAGCCATTCTTGATAAATCGAGGAAGGAGACAGGGATGTGTCCTGGCACCCACCCTATATTCGCTATTTATCAATTGTGTAGTAGGATTCCTCGATAATGATGGGTGTGATGCTCCAAAAGTCGGGGAGGTAAGAGTGCCTGCACTCCTCTTTGCCGACGACACGCTACTAATATCAAAGTCTCCACAAGGTTATTAAATGATGTTATACTTTTCTGTAATGAGCGTGGTCTGGAACTTAATGAGGCAAAAACAAAATGTATGATATTCTCTAAAGTTGTCTCTAAGCCATCCAAGAGGCATATATATGTAGGGGACTGTATTACAGAACTAATCTCTGTTTTTGATTTTTTGGAAATCTGTTTAACATCAAACTTATGTTGGATTCCCTAATATTGAGACAGCTGTCCCTAATCCAGCAGACCACTCACATAAGTAAGATCAATAAAAATACTGTGTCCAGGAAAGTGGCCCCAGTATTAGAAATCTATAATATCAAAACTTTAGGAGCAGCACTATGTGGAGCTGAACTGTGGGGTAGCTGGAGCACTGATTGTCTTACCATCACAGAACATCGTTTTATAAGAATGCTTTTTAATCTTTCAACTAGTACCCCCCTGACTCACCTTTACCTGGACTTTACTCAAAGAAAATTGGCCCATAAGTTGGATTATAGGCATTTAATGTACTGGTATCGATTGTGGACACTTGAGGCGCTTGCCCCCTATTAAGTTGCGAATAGGGGCCTTTTGAAACAGTCCCAGGTAACCTCAATACCTTGGTTTAGAACTTTGAGAGATTTGTTGCGGAAACTAGGGATGGAGGATTATTAGTTTAACCTCGAGAAGCTGTCTTTAATTCCAAAGAGTAGGGTAAAAACTCTTTACTGAGAGTCCTCTTTGAAGAATCCCTAGTCCATCTGTTACATTTTGTCCCCCATTATAAGACCAAGAAGGGGAAAGTGGATAATTGCCGGGTGTAGGCTTATTGATCCTGGTCATTACCTCGATGTATTGAGAATTCTCTCTACAGATTCTTGCAGAGTAATAGTCTTTGGTTTAGCCAAATCTTTGCAAGTTTTATGGATCAAACGCTCAAAATCTATTGCATAAAAAAATATTTTATTGTATTTCTATCTGTATATATGGAAGAGATGTATTTTTTTATGGCTCTTATATTTTTATGTATTTTTAAACTTGCATTCCTTTCTATGTACTTTTTAAGATCTTTGTGATCTAAATAAAGTTTTGATGATGAGATACAAATAAATATGGGGTTAAAACAAGGGGGTGAGCTGGGGTCAAATCTTTTTAATTTGTTGATTTCTGATTTAAGCATGCTTTTAAAATAAGCATCCTCCCATCCACTGTCCATTGATACCCATAGGTTAACGTTTTAACAATATGCTGATGATGTCATGCTTTCAAATCGAACATGGGTGGGTTTACTAAGGCTCTTAAATGTGCAAAATATATATTGCAAGGATAATTTTACGACAATTAATTTTGATAAAAGAAATGAGGTAATTTTTGGGAAAAAGGTGATCAAGAAAGGACTCTGGAACCAAGGCGATACATAAGATCAAAAGAAGCCAGTATTATAAATATCTTGGTGTTTGGCTACAAGAGCACGGTTCTCACTTGTTGCAGAAAAACGCTCTGAAACCTAAGTTGGTAGCACTCATCAATGCATGTAGGACGCTACTTGGAAAACTGCCAAACCTCTCCTTAGTATCCATGTTACAGGTGATCAAGCTAAAACTAATAGCTGCTCTGTCTTATGGTGTGTTACCTTTCCTGAGAAAAATGGGGCATTTCCTAAATGACTTCCAAAGTAAAGTGTATAGGCTGCTGTTCCACCTCCCTAATAATTAATCTCAAGTGAGGCTAGAACTCGAGTTCATGACCTAGCAAGTAATACAGAAGGCCTTATTGGATAAGAATGTTTTCTCCCTGCTCAGTGCTGGGGATGGTTCGTTTAAAGCATGCATATGGAAAGAGATGCAGAGTGGGGAATCACAGATCTCCTGGATGACAAAACTTGACAGAACTGTCTTCTGCCCTAAAAGATTTTAAAGTAGACAGAAAGTGGTTCCAAGAACAAGCATACAGCACCTTTAAACTGGTGGTAAATATGCAGTCAACATTGTATTAGTTTCTGAGTGACAAAGAAATCTTCAGGAACAGAACCAATGGATGACCATGAATTCATACAAGATGGGCCGGCTTTAACACTGGTGGCACCCTGTGCGACAATGTTTGTTGGCGCCCCCCCATTGACCACCTCCGCCATGGATTCCATCACTACCACCATTTGACAGTGCTGCTCAAGTCTTCATAACCACTGTCTCTTAGATTAATTTAGTTTTATAGCACCACTCATACCAGTTTAAGATGTCAGAACACTTTACATCACACATGCATTGTCAGAGACAATCAATCATGGGTGTGTAAATCAGTATATAGGAAATGTTACATATGACAGAGACCTACAAGGAGTAGAAGTCACATTTCATCCTTAGTGGTAGGCAGTACAGTTTAAAAGTCCTTGGACTGGAAAATCACAAATTCAGAAATTCAAATGTGACACCATTGTTAGGGTTTTTCTTTAATAATAATAATAAGAATTGATTTCTACCCAAATGAACCCCTTTTGCAATATTAGGACAACGAAAGACCGGGTAAAAAATATATAGCTCTAATATGTTCCTTGCAGTTTGCAGCAGCTCTTTGATGGCAGTCAAAAGCTCACTACTCTATATTAAGGTTTTTACTTATAAACTGCAAGTAACATAAGGATCTCTAAGAAAAGCAGTTACCCATTGACCTATTTATATCATATATAATATAACTATCAAATGTGCACCGTTTTCCAGAGTCTAGTCATTGTGTTCTCTTAATACTTGTACTCACATACCCATCCCCTTCTTATCCTGAGAAGTCTGACTAGTAGTAATGGTATGTAATGACGTGACTGAAGGCCAAGTTAAGCCTACATTTCAAACGTTTACATTTTGAGTCATAAAATCAGACGAGGATATTAATTACTCAATATGATTGTTAATTATGGTAATTTACCCAACTTTCGCTTTCATGGAACCTAATTTTTTAAGCCATTTAAATGGTACTTGCTTGTCTTTGTGGCACTATAAAAGTTTTTAAATGTCTGCAAATTGACAGGACCTAAGTGTAGTGGCAGTACAAAACGGACCTAAGCATAATGCAACTACAAAGCAGGGGCGCAATGCAGACCCCTGCAGCCCCTGTGGTGCAGGAAGGCGCCCACCCTTCCTGGGGCCCCCATTCAGCCGGAAGGCTATGATCATTTGTGACGTAGAAGTGTCGCAGTGCCCTTCAACACATTCTGTGCTGAAGGGGCATTGTTTTGTATCATGTCACGGCTACAAATTGACACACATTGAATTATGTAAAAATTATGTTATTATTTAAAATTCACAAAAAATAAAGCAACAAAAAGGATGGCAGACTTCTGCACATAAAAGCTTGAACCAGCCCCGCCCACCCTTACTTAATAGTGCACAGGAAACACAGCTGCCCCACAAAACATTGTGAATGGGACACGTTCTTTGCAGCAGGCATATTAACCCTTTGCGCTATCATGAGTCAGAACCTTCACTAGACAAAGCTTCGGTCTCTCTCCCGGAAGAACATTAATCACCAGAATTGTCATTTTTATTGATGCCTGAAAATTGCTGGGACAATGTACGCGGCATTAGGTGCTTTTAAAACGATGCACATGACGCCCCCACCCTAAGTCAGCGCCCGGTGCCATGGCACCGATCGCACCGCCCTAGAGCCAGCCCTGCATACAAGTGACTGCAATATTAAAAAAATCTAGCAGAAAGTTACAATCATTTTTTCAAAATAAGCTTGATGCAATTAAGATTTTAATTTTTTGCCTCACAAGATTTGTTACAAAAATGGGCGGACGCTTCTTTAGCGAACAGTTGCAGAATGTGTTTGCTTCAGCGAAAGACTGTGCTGCATTTATTGTGTATGTGCACATGTATCTTATCAAAACGCAGATATTGGTAATGGCCAGTATTTCTTCTGTTGGAATAAGGACATTTCTCCAGGAAATAATATTTTGCAGCAATGGTGTCCATTTGTTTTTAGGTCGAGCTGGAGTACAATGCGAAGCATTGTCCAGCTCGACAACTATAGTTGCCCGTCTCCTGGGAATCTGAGACAGAGTTCGGGCACGCGCGCCGATTGGTGTATGGGGACGTGCTCGTCCAGGCCGGCGCCGTGCACATCCTCTGCCTCAGGTTCCCAGCAAGTCAGCACACAGACACAGCATACACACGCACACGCACACACACACACACACACACACACACACCCTCCCACCCCACTCCCACCCCAGTCACAGGCTCACGCGCACACACACAGCCCCCCCTACCCCACTCACCGGGTCTCTTGGGCTCCTCTCGTCCCGCGGTGGTGGCGGCTGCACGGATTGGTAGGCGGCAGGGGCAGGCACCGGCAATGTGCCTCGAGCCCCCTCCGCTTCTCTTCCCAAACTCCTGGTTTATTTTTATAGCCATCACTTCGTCAAGCGAAAGATCGACCCGCCTTTGTCCCAAGAGCGTCCCTGTCACGGAAAGCTTAAAGAGCTTTCAAGCACGTTTTTGCGACGTGGCCCCTCCTCCCCACCACTGAGGGTAAACAGGAAGTGTAGGAATGCTGGGGGACGTAGTCCCGCCCCAGCAGAAGGCAAGTTTATGCCCGGGGAGCTTTAAACGCTTTTAATCACGTTGTTGCGGCATGCCCCCTTTGTGCCCTGTGCCACGGTAACCTTACATCGATTTTAATTGTGTTGGTGCGGCCTATCAGCCACCGAGGGCAAACCGGAAGTGCAGAAATGATCGGGGGGCACCTCCATCCACCTTCTTGGGCAGCGAGGCGTCCCTTTCAGCAATACATCACTGGGGAGAAGAGGCGGCGCTGAGAGGTGAGTGCGGGGACGATTAGTGTCAGAGCATAACTTGTTTCTTTTCTGTCAAACCCTGTCAGAGACTGGACATCCAAGCCTCGATGAGATGCAAACTGAAAATAGGCCGAATAGCGGTGATAAAATAAATACGTAATTATTCATAATAAAGTATCCAGCTGTTTTTTACTTGAACACAATCTGCCAAGCCTGGGCTGCAAGTACATGACATTTAAAGTAGTGATTCTAATGGGAAAAAAGCCTAACTCAATTATCTAGGAAAGTTGTATTTATTGGTATCCACTCCGTGCCTTTTTTCGGTAGACCCAGGTGAAATCCGTGTGCTTCTATGCAACTTTTCTAGGTGGAAAATAGTCGTGCTGTGGCTAGCTCTTACTTGAGAGCTGGTCGAGTAGCGTAAAGAGTTTTACCTAAGGAGCGCCACTGCCCGCAGCACTATGTTGGACTGTAACCTGCGGCTTGCAGTCGACGTCCACATATCAGCAACACAAATGGAACCCACTAAGCTGTCTCACTGAAGCTTGCAATCTTTCCCCCTTTGAAGCTGTCTTGGAGCTGCCCACTCGCTCATCACTCCCTTCATCTTCCCACCGGAAGCCCCCGTCGCTTCCCCTATCATTTCCTCTTTCTCTCCTCCTTATCCCCCCTTTCTCTCTCCTCCTGCCCCCTCCCCTTTCTCTCTCCCATCTGCTCGGAACTGGTAGTGTTGTTGCACTGATAACACTGTAAGAAATTGGCCGTGCACTGCTTTAAGTTTCTCAGTATTCGTGCGTTAATCGTGCTCCTTTGGTTACTCCCCGCTTGGAGTATATGAATCAAATGGTTGCACTGGCACCGGATGGTGCGAGTGTCTCCTAGGGCACTGATAGTTGTGTGCTGAATTTGTCAGCTAGGTTATGTACAATAAAGTTTTTCAACAAGGTTTATCTTTTTAAATTCTCTGAAGTATTTTATTCATACTCGTAGATTTTTCCATAAGTAAATATGAATTTTTCATATTGCAATTATATGCTTTCTCCATGTACATTTTTCATCCGATTAATTTTTGAAAATATGCAAGAATTACATTCCAATGGATTTCGGCCAAGGGGCCTTCATCAGGGAAATCTGTGGAACAACAAAAATTGTATCCATCACCATGTATTTACTTAATGTTAAAGCATAATTCAACTAATACAGTACTAACGTGATAAACAACAAATTATCTCAGTTTACAAGTATTAATAATCACGTAGTTCAAGTATGACGCTATTATTTACAGTCCTTTATGTACTCGTATACATTTATGCACTCTATTTGTATCATTTGTTTGACCCATCCACTTGTTCAGGCATTAATACTGGTGTTATGAACTGTATTATTCGTATGCAAGTCAACCGTGTCTTAATTAGATGAGTGCGCAATGCTACCGATGACAATGCAAACCGCTTTATATCAAAATGACTGCTCGCGCTAGCGTTTCATTATTAAGGCTTACAGTTAGGGGTTTGGTGAGGGTTAACATAAGCGTTCAGTGCGGTAGTTATTTTTGCCGTGCTCTAAGTTACATTAACTGGCAAATGAATCGCGCATATAGGTTGACTGTGACTGCAATACGCTCAGCGCGGTACTTATTCTTACCGGGATACAATGTAATCGAGATTCAAGCCAGCACTTCGAGTTCGATCTTGCTGCTGGAAAGTTGGCGTGTGACGTGTGTAAGCTGGGTTGAGTTTAACAAGTTGCGCGCGCTGCCATTAAAGGGCCAGAGTTACGAGTGATGTGAAGGGATCAGGGTACATGTGTGGTTCTCAAGAAACGAGTAAGGGAATGTAAACAAATAAAACAAATAAAAATGACCACCTAAAAACATGCTCAGCACTTCAATGATACATTCAGTCTAGCTGTAAAACACAACTTATAAGTAACAACTAAATTATGTCCTTTCATTAATCCCATGCGGGCGCAAAGTCTGTAAGTGATATATCCAGTAGTTTTCTCGTTTAAGTAGAGCCTTTCTGTTGTCCATTTCTTCATTTTTTAGCACCACTTCTAGTATGCAAGCTTTAATTTGATTGATTTGATGGCTTTGTTCAATGAAATGGGTGGCAAGCGCTGATTTTACTACTTTGGTTCTGATATTACTCTTATGTTCTGTTAACCGAATCTTGAGTTTCCGCTCAGTCTGTCCAACATAAGCTTGACCACATGGGCATTTTATCATGTAAACAATGTTTTTTGTGTCACATGTACCATTAACCTGTAACTTGATTTTATTTCCTCTCATTGGGTGGGTAATGAAATTACCTTCCATAATGTTATTACAGTTACTGCAATTTTTGCATGGAATTGTGCCCTTGAATGTTGTTTTGAATTTTGTCGCTGTTGTTTGTTTGATGATTTCTCCTATGTTTTTGGCTCTCGTAAATGCAAATAGAGGTTCTTCAGAAAAAATATTGTTAAAATCAGGTTCAATTTGTAACATCCGCCAATGTCTTTTGATGATGTTCTTAAACTGAGGGCTTGCTGTAGAATATTTGCTGACGCATGTGGTTCTATCAGCCTTTCTGCTTTTCTGTGTTAAGAATAAAGTTTTCCTATCTTTAGACTGTGATCTTTCTAAGGCTCCCTGTAGTACTTCATGTGGATATCCTCTTTTTTTGAATTTGTCAAGCATAATTTGTGTTTGCGTGTTAGATTCTTCTGGGTCTGAGACAATTCTCTTTACTCGAAGAAGTTGAGAATAAGGAAGGTGTTGTTTGAGGGGAGTAGGGTGGAAGCTCTGATAAGCTAATAGATTATTCCGATCTGTTGCTTTGGTGTACAGCGTAGTTTCAAATTTATCATCTGTTTTTTTAACAGTTACATCCAAATAGTCAATTCGGCTTTCATGAATAGTGTAGGTGAACTGTATCCTTTCATCGACACAATTAAGTTGTTGAATGTTAGAAATTAGCCGTTCTTTCGTGTCCTTCCACAATATGAAGATATCGTCAATATATCTTAAGTATAACCGTAATCCTTGTTGCCATGGTTCTTTTTGTAAAATATGGTTATTTTCATACATGTGCATAAAAATATTAGCGTAAGACGGGGCTGCCGGATTTCCCATGGCTGTTCCTGTCTTTTGGAGATACCATTTGTCTTCACACTTGAAGAAACTATGCATCAAAGTGAAATGCAATAGTTCTAACAAAAATATTTTCATGTTTTCATCGTATTCCATGTCAAGTAACGCTTTTTCTACTGCCTCTAGCCCCAATGAGTGGGGTATGGACGTGTATAATGCTTGAACATCGATAGTACACATAAGTATATCTTCATTGGGTGCAAGTGTTATGTTGTCAAGCTTGGTTAAGAAGTCGGTGGTATCCTTGACATAAGAGTTCATGGTAATGACATATGGTTGAAGGTATTTATCGATCAATTTGCCTACAGGCTCCTGAATGCTTCCACAGGTAGATACTATAGGGCGACAAGGCGGTTTAACTGGATCTTTATGAATTTTGGGTGTCAAATAGAATTTAGGTGTTTTAGGATAATCTGTCGTCAGGTATTTTTGCATTTTGTCATCTACACAACCTTTCAACGTGCCTTCTGATATGATGGTTTGGAGAATCGCTTGAATCTCCTTGGTAGGATTGGTTTTGAGTTCCATATAAGTATTGTCATCCTGCAAATGTAACATTAGTTGTGCGTCGTAGTACTCCTTATTCATTATAACCAACGCTCCACCCTTGTCCGCTCTCTGACAGATAATTTTGGAGTTGTTTGCTATATTTCTGAGAATAGCGTATTCTTTTTGGGTGAGGTTTTTAGTTTTGCTTTTTCTCCAATAGTTGATTTTGTTCAAGTCTTGTTTCACCAATTGTTCAAATAAATCCAAAGTCTTGTGGCTAATAGGAGCCATGTATGTGCTTGTTGTAGTTAGACCTTTTAACGTGTCTTCCTTCTTTTGTTGTTGATCTCCTACGATGTTTGAAAAGAAATGTCGAAGTCTAAGTTTTCTCATAAGTTTAAATAAGCTTATATTGATCTCCAAATGATTAGTATGTGCAGTTGGTACAAATGATGTACCCTTCTGAAGAATTTTAGTTTGAAGTTCTGTGAGGTTAACGTCTGAGATATTAATCACCAGGTTGTCTATCGATTCTTCTTCCTGTCTTTCTTGGCCGCGGCATTCCGAGTTTGTGGGGGACCTTTCTCCGTTATTTGTCCGAGATTTTCTTCTTGACCTCCTGGTTCGTCCCTTTCGTTGGGGCCTACTCCTAAAAAAGGCTGATCTGATGTGGTAGCACTGGTTGTTTGTGTTGGTACACTGGGTCTTTTTCGAGATGTGTCTGATGTTCCATCGGTGTCTGAAGAGGAAGTATCCGTCTGTTGTGTATATGGGCGATTCTGTCTTCTTCTTGCATATACCTCTGCCCAATTATATACTTCGTCTAATTTGTAATCAATCGTATCTCGACGATATTTTCGTAATTTCCTCTCATTTACTTCTTCAGTATGTTTTGCGAGTTGCGTCTTGATATCTTCTAAGGTTTTATTCAATTCTTCGGTGGTCATCATTTTATTGAGTTCTTCTTTCACCGTAGTGATGTCTTTATCCAGTTCTTCCAGTATTTGAGACAGTTCTTCAATAATTAATAAAATAAGATCTAAAGAGCACTTGTTTAGAATTGCATACCATTTGTCGGTGAATTTTTTAGAATTTTTACATAATGATGGTTTTAATAAGATCCTCAGACCCCTTGGGATTCTTGACGCTTTGTGATATCTAATCATGGTGCTGGCATGTAAACGTTGGTTTATGATTTTACGTGATAGATACAACAGTTGTTTCACTTGTTGGTCTTTCGATTTCGTTGTGGTATATTCAATGCTTTCTTCTAGAATGAGTGAATATATTTTGGAAGATTCCTCATGGGTATATGCAAATGTGTCAGCTTTGGTTTCCGTAAGTTTGGTGATCTCATCGTACTGCATTTTTCTTATATAGCGTGCTACAGTCCTGAAGCAGGAGAATATTGAACAATGTAAGAAATTGGCCGTGCACTGCTTTAAGTTTCTCAGTATTCGTGCGTTAATCGTGCTCCTTTGGTTACTCCCCGCTTGGAGTATATGAATCAAATGGTTGCACTGGCACCGGATGGTGCGAGTGTCTCCTAGGGCACTGATAGTTGTGTGCTGAATTTGTCAGCTAGGTTATGTACAATAAAGTTTTTCAACAAGGTTTATCTTTTTAAATTCTCTGAAGTATTTTATTCATACTCGTAGATTTTTCCATAAGTAAATATGAATTTTTCATATTGCAATTATATGCTTTCTCCATGTACATTTTTCATCCGATTAATTTTTGAAAATATGCAAGAATTACATTCCAATGCATTTCGGCCAAGGGGCCTTCCTCAGGGAAATCTGTGGAACAACAAAAATTGTATCCATCACCATGTATTTACTTAATGTTAAAGCATAATTCAACTAATACAGTACTAACGTGATAAACAACAAATTATCTCAGTTTACAAGTATTAATAATCACGTAGTTCAAGTATGACGCTATTATTTACAGTCCTTTATGTACTCGTATACATTTATGCACTCTATTTGTATCATTTGTTTGACCCATCCACTTGTTCAGGCATTAATACTGGTGTTATGAACTGTATTATTCGTATGCAAGTCAACCGTGTCTTAATTAGATGAGTGCGCAATGCTACCGATGACAATGCAAACCGCTTTATATCAAAATGACTGCTCGCGCTAGCGTTTCATTATTAAGGCTTACAGTTAGGGGTTTGGTGAGGGTTAACATAAGCGTTCAGTGCGGTAGTTATTTTTGCCGTGCTCTAAGTTACATTAACTGGCAAATGTATCGCGGATATAGGTTGACTGTGACTGCAATACGCTCAGCGCGGTACTTATTCTTACCGGGATACAATGTAATCGAGATTCAAGCCAGCACTTCGAGTTCGATCTTGCTGCTGGAAAGTTGGCGTGTGACGTGTGTAAGCTGGGTTGAGTTTAACAAGTTGCGCGCGCTGCCATTAAAGGGCCAGAGTTACGAGTGATGTGAAGGGATCAGGGTACATGTGTGGTTCTCAAGAAACGAGTAAGGGAATGTAAACAAATAAAACAAATAAAAATGACCACCTAAAAACATGCTCAGCACTTCAATGATACATTCAGTCTAGTTGTAAAACACAACTTATAAGTAACAACTAAATTCTGTCCTTTCATTAATCCCATGCGGGCGCAAAGTCTGTAAGTGGTATATCCAGTAGTTTTCTCGTTTAAGTAGAGCCTTTCTGTTGTCCATTTCTTCATTTTTTAGCACCACTTCTAGTATGCAAGCTTTAATTTGATTGATTTGATGGCTTTGTTCAATTAAATGGGTGGCAAGCGCTGATTTTACTACTTTGGTTCTGATATTACTCTTATGTTCTGTTAACCGAATCTTGAGTTTCCGCTCAGTCTGTCCAACATAAGCTTGACCACATGGGCATTTTATCATGTAAACAATGTTTTTTGTGTCACATGTACCATTAACCTGTAACTTGATTTTATTTCCTCTCATTGGGTGGGTAATGAAATTACCTTCCATAATGTTATTACAGTTACTGCAATTTTTGCATGGAATTGTGCCCTTGAATGTTGTTTTGAATTTTGTCGCTGTTGTTTGTTTGATGATTTCTCCTATGTTTTTGGCTCTCGTAAATGCAAATAGTGGTTCTTCAGAAAAAATATTGTTAAAATCAGGTTCAATTTGTAACATCCGCCAATGTCTTTTGATGATGTTCTTAAACTGAGGGCTTGCTGTAGAATATTTGCTGACGCATGTGGTTCTATCAGCCTTTCTGCTTTTCTGTGTTAAGAATAAAGTTTTCCTATCTTTAGACTGTGATCTTTCTAAGGCTCCCTGTAGTACTTCATGTGGATATCCTCTTTTTTTGAATTTGTCAAGCATAATTTGTGTTTGCGTGTTAGATTCTTCTGGGTCTGAGACAATTCTCTTTACTCGAAGAAGTTGAGAATAAGGAAGGTGTTGTTTGAGGGGAGTAGGGTGGAAGCTCTGATAAGCTAATAGATTATTCCGATCTGTTGCTTTGGTGTACAGCGTAGTTTCAAATTTATCATCTGTTTTTTTAACAGTTACATCCAAATAGTCAATTCGGCTTTCATGAATAGTGTAGGTGAACTGTATCCTTTCATCGACACAATTAAGTTGTTGAATGTTAGAAATTGTTTACATGATAAAATGCCCATGTGGTCAAGCTTATGTTGGACAGACTGAGCGGAAACTCAAGATTCGGTTAACAGAACATAAGAGTAATAGCAGAACCAAAGTAGTAAAATCAGCGCTTGCCACCCATTTCATTGAACAAAGCCATCAAATCAATCAAATTAAAGCTTGCATACTAGAAGTGGTGCTAAAAAATGAAGAAATGGACAACAGAAAGGCTCTACTTAAACGCGAAAACTACTGGATATACCACTTACAGACTTTGCGCCCGCATGGGATTAGTGAAAGGACAGAATTTAGTTGTTACTTATAAGTTGTGTTTTACAACTAGACTGAATGTATCATTGAAGTGCTGAGCATGTTTTTAGGTGGTCATTTTTATTTGTTTTATTTGTTTACATTCCCTTACTCGTTTCTTGAGAACCACACATGTACCCTGATCCCTTCACATCACTCGTAACTCTGGCCCTTTAATGGCAGCGCGCGCAACTTGTTAAACTCAACCCAGCTTACACACGTCACACGCCAACTTTCCAGCAGCAAGATCGAACTCGAAGTGCTGGCTTGAATCTCGATTACATTGTATCCCGGTAAGAATAAGTACCGCGCTGAGCGTATTGCAGTCACAGTCAACCTATATCCGCGATTCATTTGCCAGTTAATGTAACTTAGAGCACGGCAAAAATAACTACCGCACTGAACGCTTATGTTAACCCTCACCAAACCCCTAACTGTAAGCCTTAATAATGAAACGCTAGCGCGAGCAGTCATTTTGATATAAAGCGGTTTGCATTGTCATCGGTAGCATTGCGCACTCATCTAATTAAGACACGGTTGACTTGCATACGAATAATACAGTTCATAACACCAGTATTAATGCCTGAACAAGTGGATGGGTCAAACAAATGATACAAATAGAGTGCATAAATGTATACGAGTACATAAAGGACTGTAAATAATAGCGTCATACTTGAACTACGTGATTATTAATACTTGTAAACTGAGATAATTTGTTGTTTATCACGTTAGTACTGTATTAGTTGAATTATGCTTTAACATTAAGTAAATACATGGTGATGGATACAATTTTTGTTGTTCCACAGATTTCCCTGATGAAGGCCCCTTGGCCGAAATGCATTGGAATGTAATTCTTGCATATTTTCAAAAATTAATCGGATGAAAAATGTACATGGAGAAAGCATATAATTGCAATATGAAAAATTCATATTTACTTATGGAAAAATCTACGAGTATGAATAAAATACTTCAGAGAATTTAAAAAGATAAACCTTGTTGAAAAACTTTATTGTACATAACCTAGCTGACAAATTCAGCACACAACTATCAGTGTCCTAGGAGACACTCGCACCATCCGGTGCCAGTGCAACCATTTGATTCATATACTCCAAGCGGGGAGTAACCAAAGGAGCACGATTAACGCACGAATACTGAGAAACTTAAAGCAGTGCACGGCCAATTTCTTACATTGTTCAATATTCTCCTGCTTCAGGACTGTAGCACGCTATATAAGAAAAATGCAGTACGATGAGATCACCAAACTTACGGAAACCAAAGCTGACACATTTGCATATACCCATGAGGAATCTTCCAAAATATATTCACTCATTCAAGAAGAAAGCATTGAATATACCACAACGAAATCGAAAGACCAACAAGTGAAACAACTGTTGTATCTATCACGTAAAATCATAAACCAACGTTTACATGCCAGCACCATGATTAGATATCACAAAGCGTCAAGAATCCCAAGGGGTCTGAGGATCTTATTAAAACCATCATTATGTAAAAATTCTAAAAAATTCACCGACAAATGGTATGCAATTCTAAACAAGTGCTCTTTAGATCTTATTTTATTAATTATTGAAGAACTGTCTCAAATACTGGAAGAACTGGATAAAGACATCACTACGGTGAAAGAAGAACTCAATAAAATGATGACCACCGAAGAATTGAATAAAACCTTAGAAGATATCAAGACGCAACTCGCAAAACATACTGAAGAAGTAAATGAGAGGAAATTACGAAAATATCGTCGAGATACGATTGATTACAAATTAGACGAAGTATATAATTGGGCAGAGGTATATGCAAGAAGAAGACAGAATCGCCCATATACACAACAGACGGATACTTCCTCTTCAGACACCGATGGAACATCAGATACATCTCGAAAAAGACCCAGTGTACCAACACCAACAACCAGTGCTACCACATCAGATCAGCCTTTTTTAGGAGTAGGCCCCAACGAAAGGGACGAACCAGGAGGTCAAGAAGAAAATCTCGGACAAATAACGGAGAAAGGTCCCCCACAAACTCGGAATGCCGCGGCCAAGAAAGACAGGAAGAAGAATCGATAGACAACCTGGTGATTAATATCTCAGACGTTAACCTCACAGAACTTCAAACAAAAATTCTTCAGAAGGGTACATCATTTGTACCAACTGCACATACTAATCATTTGGAGATCAATATAAGCTTATTTAAACTTATGAGAAAACTTAGACTTCGACATTTCTTTTCAAACATCGTAGGAGATCAACATCAAAAGAAGGAAGACACGTTAAAAGGTCTAACTACAACAAGCACATACATGGCTCCTATTAGCCACAAGACTTTGGATTTATTTGAACAATTGGTGAAACAAGACTTGAACAAAATCAACTATCGGAGAAAAAGCAAAACTAAAAACCTCACCCAAAAAGAATACGCTATTCTCAGAAATATAGCAAACAACTCCAAAATTATCTGTCAGAGAGCGGACAAGGGTGGAGCGTTGGTTATAATGAATAAGGAGTACTACGACGCACAACTAATGTTACATTTGCAGGATGACAATACTTATATGGAACTCAAAACCAATCCTACCAAGGAGATTCAAGCGATTCTCCAAACAATCATATCAGAAGGCACGTTGAACGGTTGTGTAGATGACAAAATGCAAAAATACCTGACGACAGATTATCCTAAAACACCTAAATTCTATTTGACACCCAAAATTCATAAAGATCCAGTTAAACCGCCTTGTCGCCCTATAGTATCTACCTGTGGAAGCATCCAGGAGCCTGTAGGCAAATTGATCGATAAATACCTTCAACCATATATCATTACCATGAACTCTTATGTCAAGGATACCACCGACTTCTTAACCAAGCTTGACAACATAACACTTGCACCCAATGAAGATATACTTATGTGTACTATCGATGTTCAAGCATTATACACGTCCATACCCCACTCATTGGGGCTAGAGGCAGTAGAAAAAGCGTTACTTGACATGGAATACGATGAAAACATGAAAATATTTTTGTTAGAACTATTGCATTTCACTTTGATGCATAGTTTCTTCAAGTGTGAAGACAAATGGTATCTCCAAAAGACAGGAACGGCCATGGGAAATCCGGCAGCCCCGTCTTACGCTAATATTTTTATGCACATGTATGAAAATAACCACATTTTACAAAAAGAACCATGGCAACAAGGATTACGGTTATACTTAAGATATATTGACGATATCTTCATATTGTGGAAGGACACGAAAGAACGGCTAATTTCTAACATTCAACAACTTAATTGTGTCGATGAAAGGATACAGTTCACCTACACTATTCATGAAAGCCGAATTGACTATTTGGATGTAACTGTTAAAAAAACAGATGATAAATTTGAAACTACGCTGTACACCAAAGCAACAGATCGGAATAATCTATTAGCTTATCAGAGCTTCCACCCTACTCCCCTCAAACAACACCTTCCTTATTCTCAACTTCTTCGAGTAAAGAGAATTGTCTCAGACCCAGAAGAATCTAACACGCAAACACAAATTATGCTTGACAAATTCAAAAAAAGAGGATATCCACATGAAGTACTACAGGGAGCCTTAGAAAGATCACAGTCTAATGATAGGAAAACTTTATTCTTAACACAGAAAAGCAGAAAGGCTGATAGAACCACATGCGTCAGCAAATATTCTACAGCAAGCCCTCAGTTTAAGAACATCATCAAAAGACATTGGCGGATGTTACAAATTGAACCTGATTTTAACAATATTTTTTCTGAAGAACCACTATGTGCATTTACGAGAGCCAAAAACATAGGAGAAATCATCAAACAAACAACAGCGACAAAATTCAAAACAACATTCAAGGGCACAATTCCATGCAAAAATTGCAGTAACTGTAATAACATTATGGAAGGTAATTTCATTACCCACCCAATGAGAGGAAATAAAATCAAGTTACAGGTTAATGGTACATGTGACACAAAAAACATTGTTTACATGATAAAATGCCCATGTGGTCAAGCTTATGTTGGACAGACTGAGCGGAAACTCAAGATTCGGTTAACAGAACATAAGAGTAATATCAGAACCAAAGTAGTAAAATCAGCGCTTGCCACCCATTTCATTGAACAAAGCCATCAAATCAATCAAATTAAAGCTTGCATACTAGAAGTGGGGCTAAAAAATGAAGAAATGGACAACAGAAAGGCTCTACTTAAACGAGAAAACTACTGGATATACCACTTACAGACTTTGCGCCCGCATGGGATTAATGAAAGGACAGAATTTAGTTGTTACTTATAAGTTGTGTTTTACAACTAGACTGAATGTATCATTGAAGTGCTGAGCATGTTTTTAGGTGGTCATTTTTATTTGTTTTATTTGTTTACATTCCCTTACTCGTTTCTTGAGAACCACACATGTACCCTGATCCCTTCAAATCACTCGTAACTCTGGCCCTTTAATGGCAGCGCGCGCAACTTGTTAAACTCAACCCAGCTTACACACGTCACACGCCAACTTTCCAGCAGCAAGATCGAACTCGAAGTGCTGGCTTGAATCTCGATTACATTGTATCCCGGTAAGAATAAGTACCGCGCTGAGCGTATTGCAGTCACAGTCAACCTATATCCGCGATTCATTTGCCAGTTAATGTAACTTAGAGCACGGCAAAAATAACTACCGCACTGAACGCTTATGTTAACCCTCACCAAACCCCTAACTGTAAGCCTTAATAATGAAACGCTAGCGCGAGCAGTCATTTTGATATAAAGCGGTTTGCATTGTCATCGGTAGCATTGCGCACTCATCTAATTAAGACACGGTTGACTTGCATACGAATAATACAGTTCATAACACCAGTAATAATGCCTGAACAAGTGGATGGGTCAAACAAATGATACAAATAGAGTGCATAAATGTATACGAGTACATAAAGGACTGTAAATAATAGCGTCATACTTGAACTACGTGATTATTAATACTTGTAAACTGAGATAATTTGTTGTTTATCACGTTAGTACTGTATTAGTTGAATTATGCTTTAACATTAAGTAAATACATGGTGATGGATACAATTTTTGTTGTTCCACAGATTTCCCTGATGAAGGCCCCTTGGCCGAAATGCATTGGAATGTAATTCTTGCATATTTTCAAAAATTAATCGGATGAAAAATGTACATGGAGAAAGCATATAATTGCAATATGAAAAATTCATATTTACTTATGGAAAAATCTACGAGTATGAATAAAATACTTCAGAGAATTTAAAAAGATAAACCTTGTTGAAAAACTTTATTGTACATAACCTAGCTGACAAATTCAGCACACAACTATCAGTGCCCTAGGAGACACTCGCACTGATAACACTGTCACAAAGCTTTTTCTGTGAACACCTCGCTAAAATCAAACCTGTGCCTCACAAATGCAATCATAAGCCTCTTCTTGGGATGGGGTGGACCGGACGGATCCAGCCTCCCCTGGAGGTGGGTATAAACAGGGCACCGCAGGCCTCTGGCAGGTGAAAGCGCCATGGAGGGGTATTGCCCTGCACGCGTGCTCTAGGGTGTGGGCAGAGCAGGCATCTACAAGGTGAAAAGGTCAGAGGTAACCTTCCCAGCACACCAGCCTCAGCACTGCAATTGGGCAGAGCTGCCCCCCGGACGCAAGAGGGACAGGCAAGCTCCTGCGCTGCACACCTGGGCTGAGGCAGAGCACCCCCTGAGAGCGAGTCAGACGAGGCCTTGTCCAGCACACCAGCCTCGGTGCTGTACCCAGAGCTGCCCTCTGGAAGCTGAAGGGACATACCTGCTCCACTAACAGCACTGTGCACCGTCCCCAGCGGTGCACACTTGGGCAGAGCATCCACTGAGAACATTTCCGGCGCTGCACAGCCTCCCAGCGCTACATGCCATCCCCAGCGCTACACAGCCTCCCCGGCGCTGCATGCCATCCCCGGCGCTGCATGCCATCCCCGGCGCTGCACCAGTTCCCGTCTCACCACCCTCCCCATCAGCGCCTTTTAAGCAGAAGAAGCGCCTTGTCAACAAACTGGAGCAATAACTTGGGACCACGTGTACTGTTCGGTGCTCCGCTGCTCTCTAGCAGACATACATGATATCATACACACATATACATGTTATAAGCCAATATGAGTACATACATGCAAACACACACACACATATATATATATATATATATATATATATATATATATATATATATATATATATATATATATTGCCATTATAAATTACAATACTTTTATTTAAGTATTAATTATTTAAAAAAAAATCCATTGGTATTTGTAATATCAATACATCTAAGTCACGTAAATACAATACATATTGCATTACTAATGCTATAGGTGTCACATTTGAGAAAGTTAAAACTATTGGCATTGTAAATGACAAAGCTATTAATTTCGCTACTTTCAAAACCAACAAATAAATAAAAAAATTGAACCGAAACATTTTCAATATCATATACAAGAAGCCATAATTGCTGCTTTTTTATTTTATGCAACTAACAACCATTGACTCAGCCAATAGTCCTGGCTTGTTGTAGGTGTAATGTATTATAAATCTGGATGCAATAACAGAAGTAGTATCAGAATTCCAGTCGGGCAGCACACTATCCTAAGCAGAGATTTTTAGCTACCATGTTTTAAGCCATGCCATTAGTTACATGGGACATGCTCTTTGGAGAGACCCCCAAGTTTTTTCAACCCACGTAAAGCCCTGGAAACAACACCCTGTCACAGTCACCTCACTTCTAGGCACTGTGCATCATGCAAGACTCATGATTTCAAAGTTTTAAGATTGCCTATGCGCAGGGGCATGTTGAACCATCCCCAGCCCACCCCTTGCTTTAGGAACTACAGCAAGGGTGACGTTCTTGATGGTCCTCATCTGGTTGCAACTCTGCAGACAAAGATTCAGCATATAATTAATGTAAAAAAGGTGGGTGAATGGCTGGATGGATTAGTGAAAGAATGAATGGATGAGTGAAAGGGTGAATTGATGGATAATGAGAGAAAGGATGGAAGAGTGAGTGAAAGGATGGATGAGAGGAAGGGTAAATAAATAGATATGTAGGTGGAATGGTGGATGTATGGGTGGAATGGTGGATACAAACTTGGATGTATGAGTGAAAGGATGGATGGATGAGTGAAATGATTGCTGGATTACTGAATTGATAAGTGAGAGGGTGAATGGGTGGACGGATGAGCAAAAGGGTGGATGTAAGGATGAATGAGTGAAAGGAAGGGTAGATGGGCAAAAGGATGGATGAATGAGTGAAGGGATGGATGAGTGAAAAGATGGATGAGAGAAAGGATGGATGAGTGACAAGGTCAATGGATGGTTGTGAAAGGGGTATGGAGAGCGAAAGGAAGGATGGATGGATGAGTGAAAGTATGGATGGATGATTGACAGGATGAATGGGCAAATGGTCGTATGGATGAGTGAAAATTAGGATGTCAGGATGGATGAGTGAAAGAATGCATAGATGAGTAAAAGGGAGGGTGAAGAGCTGGAAGAAAGGATGGATGGATGGATGAATGAAATGGTGAATGGATGGACAAATGGACGGATAAGTGACTGGGTGAATGGATGGATGGATGAGTAAGTGAAAGGATGGCTGGATGGCTGAAAGGTTAAATGGTTGGATGTATGAGAAAATCAATGGATGGGTATAAGTGTGGATGGATGATTGATGAGTGAAAGGGAGGATTGAGGGATGGCTGCGTGAAATGATGGAAGGAATGATAGATGATGGATAGGTTTGGAAATGGTTGAATTGGTTTGGATATGGATGGACACACAGATGGAAAGACAGAATGAATGGTGAAAGACTGAATAATGGATGAAATAATAAATGGATGCCACACCCCGGGGTGCCTCAACCCGCCATCCCAAACTGACATGTCGTCAGGCAGCAAGCGCGGAACTTCTGCCTGCCAAAAAAGCAGAAACTGATTCCTTGTATGGCGCTGTGGTACCACAAGAGACGTTTTGCTGCTCCCATACCACAGGAAAGCAGCGCAAGCAGCCCTCCACTTGCCTCAAGGCCATGACAGATGCATGAGGGGATGGCTCCATGAAGCCCTTCTGCTGGGAAAGGCAGGTAAGACAACATAATCTGCACTTGCAGACATCAACACTGATGTGACTTGAGTCCCTTCCACAATTTTATTTTCTGTAACTATTTTGCACCCCTAAGAATATTGTGTCCTGGGCAACCGCCCCTGTGGCCTCGCCCATGCTAAGCCACTGCCTTCCAGTTTGGATGACATCTGTTACAACTTGTAGCCCTCATTGTCTTAAGTAACATTTCCTATACATTGACTTTCACATTTATGAGTCATTCTCTCTATGTAATATGTGTGTCATGTAATGCACTCTAACACCCTGCCCTACATACTTCGAATGAGTAGCACTATAAAAGAAATTAAATACACATGAGAGAGAGTCTATGTAAAGATGAGGTGCGCCATTGGAGGGTGGTAGCAAGGCCGGACTGGCCGTACCCGGCATCAGGGTTTTCCCTGGGAGGCTGGAAAGGTGGGGGGGGGGGCGGTTTTGTTACTGGGGGCTGGCACTGCAAAGTTCCTTGTATATCCAGCAGTTTTCAGACAACAATAAAAGTGTCACAATAACTCTGGTGACTAAAGTATCCACTGGAGAGTGATGGGAGTTTTGTTTAGTGGCAGTTTTGAAGCATCTAAGGTAGCACAGAGGGTTAATATGCCTGCTGCAGAGAATGTGTACCATGCATATCAAAGATCAGAATTTTATGTGCAGAGCTGCATGCAAGTTGTATGGTACAGGTTTCAAAGTTGTTTCCTTCCCAGGTTTTCATTATCCTGATGTTGCTAAAAAGGGTTTGTTTGAGTAGAAATACATTTGTGTCATTAAAGTCAGCGCTAACTACTGTGTTATGTTTTGAATCATGAGTTTGTGCTTCTTTAGACCAAGCAATCTTACGAAATGCCTACAAGTATGTGTCAAGTGCTTCTTACACTTTCTAGTCCCCGTTGTCTTATGTAACATTTTCTATACACTGATTTACACATGTAGGATTCATTGTCTCTGTATGTGTGTGTGATGTAAAGTGCTCTGGCACCCTACACTGGTATGAGAGGCACTATAAATAAATGAAATACATGTGAGAGAGAGGCTCTTTTGGTGATAGTGAGGGAATCATTGAAGAGCCCCATCAAAGATTGGCATATCCTGTTGCACAGTAAGGTCATCATTTACTATGCTTTAGGAGCTAATACAATTGAATATAGAATGACAAATGTGTTGTAGAATGCACCATGTATTCGTAAATTTTCTTTAGGGTGTGAAAAAAAGACTGTAAGCTGTCAGTTTGTTTGTAGCACACAACCTCTAAATATCTGCAAACAAACTGTGTAAATGTTTCAAAACATATCAGCAGATAGGAAAACATAAATGAACCACTTGTTTGTAATTCAGAAGTGTGCTGGAAACAGAGTTTTAATAGGATCAGAACAATCAAGACACTTTACATGGTGATGTTCCAATGATACATATTTGACGAAACCACATTTTCACACATTAGTATTTGTGCGCTATATAGTTTCATCAGTAAAATTGCATGCTGGCATTTTGCTTGCATTCAAAAGAAAATGTTCTGTACGCAAAAGACAGTGGCTCCTTCTGACCTACAATAATGCCTCAACAATGTATACCGTTTCTTTTCTGTAGCATACTTCTGTGCATCAATGAGAATCTGCATTTTACAGCTCACAGAAATGAAACAGCCCAAACAGTATACTATTTCCAATATACAGGTAGAATAAGGAAGGCTGATATATGGCTAGCCAGAGCATCATATAATAAGGTCAACTCCTAGCTAACTGTTCGGCCACACAATAATACCATAACGCTCAGCAGTCTGCAGCCAATTATAGCTCATGCAGGCTGGTTAATATCTCCCTTTTCTTGCTTCATGCACTTACCCTGACACAAGTCTTGTCCGCAATGGGTCTTAGCCATCACTCAGAACTGTACCAGCCCCGAAACCACTTATCACCAGCTGAACAGTAATGGAATACCTGAAGCGATCTGACACATAAAGCTGGCCACTCGGAGGACTGAACTCTAGTTCAGCACTGCAGGTCCAAATTAGCAACATCCTATGTGTGCCGTTTTACATCTCACAATGGCACTGATGTGACTGTAAAACTTACCTTTTGTCTCTAAGTTTTGTCCTGAATTTTGACCTTCTGTCCTGAATTTGTGTCTTGAATTTTGACCCTTTGTCCTGAATTTTTACACTCACCGTCCTGAATTTGCACCGATGCCAGTTGGTCACCCTAAATGTGCTGGACGGTATTATATATATTTTATGTTCTGGTGTGACTGGGGACATTAACGATTCAGAAAAGGGGGTGGTGATGAACAGAGTGTCTGAATTAAGCAGACCACTCTTACCCAGTCCAAAGATCAGGGCTTGATCCATCACCGTTATTTAGCTCACGGCCCCATCCAAGCTCAGAACCTGGCTATATGCAAATTAGTCTGTCCCTGGCCCAGTGCATCATGGGAACAGGGCAGACCAAACTACCAAGCCAATTCTTCACCAGAAAGGAGACAAGCTTCCGGGGACCGGTTTCTGCCATTTCAGGCGTCGTCGGCCCGGCTTGCTTGAATCCTGATGGAGCAGTGAGCAAGGGACTCATGTCTGAGTATACCCTTCCACGCTTATGGTGGACAAAATGATTCAGAAAAGGGGGTGGTGATGAACAGAGTGTCTGAATTAAGCAGACCACTCTTACCCAGTCCAAAGATCAGGGCTTGATCCATCACCGTTATTTAGCTCACTGCCCCATCCCAGCTCAGAACCTGGCTATATGCAAATTAGTCTGTCCCTGGCCCAGTGCATCATGGGAACAGGGCAGACCAAACTACCAAGCCAATTCTTCACCAGAAAGGAGACAAGCTTCCGGGGACCGGTTTCTGCCATTTCAGGCGTCGTCGGCCCGGCTTGCTTGAATCCTGATGGAGCAGTGAGCAAGGGACTCATGTCTGAGTATACCCTTCCACGCTTATGGTGGACAAAATGATTCAGAAAAGGGGGTGGTGATGAACAGAGTGTCTGAATTAAGCAGACCACTCTTACCCAGTCCAAAGATCAGGGCTTGATCCATCACCGTTATTTAGCTCACTGCCCCATCCCAGCTCAGAACCTGGCTATATGCAAATTAGTCTGTCCCTGGCCCAGTGCATCATGGGAACAGGGCAAACCAAACTACCAAGCCAATTCTTCACCAGAAAGGAGACAAGCTTCCGGGGACCGGTTTCTGCCATTTCAGGCGTCGTCGGCCCGGCTTGCTTGAATCCTGATGGAGCAGTGAGCAAGGGACTCATGTCTGAGTATACCCTTCCACGCTTATGGTGGACAAAATGATTCAGAAAAGGGGGTGGTGATGAACAGAGTGTCTGAATTAAGCAGACCACTCTTACCCAGTCCAAAGATCAGGGCTTGATCCATCACCGTTATTTAGCTCACTGCCCCATCCCAGCTCAGAACCTGGCTATATGCAAATTAGTCTGTCCCTGGCCCAGTGCATCATGGGAACAGGGCAGACCAAACTACCAAGCCAATTCTTCACCAGAAAGGAGACAAGCTTCCGGGGACCGGTTTCTGCCATTTCAGGCGTCGTCGGCCCGGCTTGCTTGAATCCTGATGGAGCAGTGAGCAAGGGACTCATGTCTGAGTATACCCTTCCACGCTTATGGTGGACAAAATGATTCAGAAAAGGGGGTGGTGATGAACAGAGTCGCCCCCAGGGAAATTTTTAAAATCTTTCAATCCCTGGCAACTACACTCAGGACTATTAGTCCTATTCAGAATCCACAGAAACACTGTGATGAGTTAGCTATCTTTTTCGCATCTAAGGTGTCAAACATCTATTCCGGTTTTGCATCAGTGACAGACATCCCAGATAATTGGAAGAGAGGAAAAAAGGAGGACCCGGATACGGACTCTAACCCATCAGTAGATCTCAAAGCCTTTCCTTCATTGGATCTGGCTGAAGTGGATAGTCTCCTTAGTAAGCTTAAATCTGGCTCCCCGTTAGACGCTGCTCCCCCGGCAGTTCTTAAACAGGTATCAGGGACAGTATGCCCTGTGATAACGCAGGTCATTAACGCGTCTCTGGCCTCCGGTGTAGTGCCCCCCAAATGGAAGAAGGCCAAGGTCAGAGCTTTGCTTAAGAAACCTAGCTTAGACCCGGAAGACCTGGCCAACTATAGGCCTATTTCACTATTACCAACTATCAGCAAAATAGCTGAAAAATATGTGAATCAGGTCCTTTCTTCCTTTATTGAATCCACGGAAGGATTGCACCCCACCCAGACCGGGTTTAGAGCAAAACAGGGAACGGAGACAGCCCTGGTAGCAGTAGTGGAGGCAGTTAGGGGTATAGTGGATGCAGGAGGCTGTGCTGCGGTGGTCCTGTTGGACCTCAGCGCAGCCTTCGATACAGTAAACCACTCTCTTCTGCTGCATCGGCTGCATCTTACAGGAGTCTCTGGATTGGCGATCAATTGGCTCCATTCTTTCTTATCAGACAGAAGCTTCTCTGTCTTTGAGGGAGAGGTGTCATCCAGCCAGCTGCAACTGAATCACGGCGTTCCCCAGGGTTCTTCCCTCAGCCCAACTCTGTTTAATATCTATATGAGACCTTTGGCTGAGGTGGTTCTTCCCTGGGGAATCCAACTCGTTACCTACGCCGATGACACGCAGCTGGTGGTTTCCTTGGTGAGGAACGATGTTTCAAATCAGGGGATCAACAATCTGACCCCGTGTCTCACCAAGGTTCTGGAATGGATGACTTCCTCCTTTTTAAAGTTAAATGGGGCCAAAACGGACATCATGCTCCTAGGTTATAAGGCCCCAATTAATCTTGATCCTTGGTGGCCTCACTGCCTAGGACCTCCCCCAGCACCCAAGACTCATATAAAGAGCTTAGGGATCTGGCTAGACTCCTCTCTAGGATTTCAATACCAAGCAAAAAAGGTAGCCGGAACCTGCTATGGGCTGCTGAGAATCTTAAAAAAAGTGCTAGACCTTCTGCCATTCGAAGCCAGAAGACTGCTAGTCCAGTCATTGATTATGTCACGGCTGGATTATGCAAATGCCGTCTACATGGGGGCCCCAGTCGGCACCATAAAAATTCTGCAATCGGTACAGAATTGTGCTGCTCGAATACTTATGAAAGTCCCTAAAAGATGTTCAGCAAAAGCCGCACTTCAATCCTTGCACTGGCTATCCATTAAGGGAAGGATAACTTTTAAGACCATGTGCATGGCGCACAAATCCATCCATGGTGCTGGCCCGCCTATCCTGGATCCCCTCTTTCATCGCCACCAATCAGTGAGATCTCTGAGATCCAACCAGCGGAACCTGCTGGTAGTTCCCAGGATGAAGCTGGCCCGGATGGGTGGCCGTCGACTCTCGGTGCATGCAGCTAAAGAATGGAACGCACTCCCTGATGTCATTAGGCATGAGTTAAACCACCTTGCTTTCAGGAAGCGCTTAAAGACGCACCTTTTCCAATAGTGTCTTTATTTTCCTTTGTCTTACAGCGCTGGGATGCTCAAGAGTAGCCATGCGCTATAGAAGAAGGTATTCATTCATTCATTCAGTGTCTGAATTAAGCAGACCACTCTTACCCAGTCCAAAGATCAGGGCTTGATCCATCCCCGTTATTTAGCTCACTGCCCCATCCCAGCTCAGAACCTGGCTATATGCAAATTAGTCTGTCCCTGGCCCAGTGCATCATGGGAACAGGGCAGACCAAACTACCAAGCCAATTCTTCACCAGAAAGGAGACAAGCTTCCGGGGACCGGTTTCTGCCATTTCAGGCGTCGTCGGCCCGGCTTGCTTGAATCCTGATGGAGCAGTGAGCAAGGGACTCATGTCTGAGTATACCCTTCCACGCTTATGGTGGACAAAATGATTCAGAAAAGGGGGTGGTGATGAACAGAGTGTCTGAATTAAGCAGACCACTCTTACCCAGTCCAAAGATCAGGGCTTGATCCATCACCGTTATTTAGCTCACTGCCCCATCCCAGCTCAGAACCTGGCTATATGCAAATTAGTCTGTCCCTGGCCCAGTGCATCATGGGAACAGGGCAGACCAAACTACCAAGCCAATTCTTCACCAGAAAGGAGACAAGCTTCCGGGGACCGGTTTCTGCCATTTCAGGCGTCGTCGGCCCGGCTTGCTTGAATCCTGATGGAGCAGTGAGCAAGGGACTCATGTCTGAGTATACCCTTCCACGCTTATGGTGGACAAAATGATTCAGAAAAGGGGGTGGTGATGAACAGAGTGTCTGAATTAAGCAGACCACTCTTACCCAGTCCAAAGATCAGGGCTTGATCCATCACCGTTATTTAGCTCACTGCCCCATCCCAGCTCAGAACCTGGCTATATGCAAATTAGTCTGTCCCTGGCCCAGTGCATCATGGGAACAGGGCAGACCAAACTACCAAGCCAATTCTTCACCAGAAAGGAGACAAGCTTCCGGGGACCGGTTTCTGCCATTTCAGGCGTCGTCGGCCCGGCTTGCTTGAATCCTGATGGAGCAGTGAGCAAGGGACTCATGTCTGAGTATACCCTTCCACGCTTATGGTGGACAAAATGATTCAGAAAAGGGGGTGGTGATGAACAGAGTGTCTGAATTAAGCAGACCACTCTTACCCAGTCCAAAGATCAGGGCTTGATCCATCACCGTTATTTAGCTCACTGCCCCATCCCAGCTCAGAACCTGGCTATATGCAAATTAGTCTGTCCCTGGCCCAGTGCATCATGGGAACAGGGCAGACCAAACTACCAAGCCAATTCTTCACCAGAAAGGAGACAAGCTTCCGGGGACCGGTTTCTGCCATTTCAGGCGTCGTCGGCCCGGCTTGCTTGAATCCTGATGGAGCAGTGAGCAAGGGACTCATGTCTGAGTATACCCTTCCACGCTTATGGTGGACAAAATGATTCAGAAAAGGGGGTGGTGATGAACAGAGTGTCTGAATTAAGCAGACCACTCTTACCCAGTCCAAAGATCAGGGCTTGATCCATCACCGTTATTTAGCTCACTGCCCCATCCCAGCTCAGAACCGGGCCGAAGACGGCTGCAATGCCAGAAACCGGTCCCCGGAAGCTTGTTTCCTTTCCAGTAAAGAATTGGCTTGGTAGTTTGGTCTGCCCTGTTCCCATGATGCACTGGGCCAGGGACAGACTAATTTGCATGTAGCCAGGTTCTGAACTGGGATGGTGCAGTGCATATTGCTGCTCCTTTTCTTTAACAATTTCTTACGTTTCTAACATGTTAACGTTCTGGCAGCACTTTCCTCATACTATGGTCGTTTCGCCAATGATTACTGAGGACACATTTCCTTGAATACATTGCTGGTGTTTGTTCAGGCGGGTGGGCTTTGCTCACTATGATAATCCCTGTAGGGGTTTTCAATGCCATTACCCTCTGTGTTTGGGTCCGATGGTCACGGCCGTGACCTAGTGAGGGAAGAGTTAATATAAAGGAACCTGGGGGGGGCATGGCCCACGTTGAACACCACAGCGAGTGTGTGCATTCATTCAGTGGTGTTGCTAACTGCGCCTGCTCTTCAGAACACAGGCCACAACGCCGGCCATAAACCCAACAGTGTTCTTATATGGATTCTTAATATCCTTCATGCTTTTTGAGTAGTCAGCATGGTATGTATATTCGCGGTTAGTATGTTTAAAGATGGCCGACTTTTTGTTTACAAAGCTTCTATGATAAAATATCACTATCTTATGATTTTTCAAATCTTTAATTTGAAAACATGTAGTTAGGAAACACTTTTAATGTACTTGTACATTTCAAATGATGGATGGATGGCACTAGCTTGCCCCCAACCAGTATAACACAATTAATACTTGTTTTTAACATAGCTGCTGTGACTTTGGAGGATTGATCTGCTACTGGCGTTCCCTTTAATGCGAGTAGAATCACTGAAGTAATCCAACACATGGTTGGATTTTTCACAGACAGGTATTCACACAACACGGGTGCGCTAATAACAGGTGACCATGGCATGTCATAAGCTGTTTATTAATTTATTTCTTACAGGTTTGACATGTTAAATTGACGTGTGAAAGCATTTGGCAAACACTAGCATGTTGAGTTAATTAGCCAATACCTTACACAGTTGTGGGAAGCCATGGCACTCATCAATGGTGAGTAATTCAAAAGCACATATATGTTTACATAGTTTCCCTGAGACCAATGTTAACTCTACAATTGCATACCTCTTTTCTGAAAGATAAGTGGAATGAGGTTTATTTATTTTATTTTATTTTATTTTGAAAGTTTTATATAGCGCGGACAAGATCCTTGCAGATATCAGAGCGCTTTACAAAGAGAAGTACATGAGGGAGCATGGTTAACAGATAAATCAATAGGTCAATTAATACAAATAGGTGGCAACTAAGCCCAACATGACATGAGTACAAAATGGTACAAATAGGTGGCTACAAAGCCAAACATGTGAGTAATAAGACAGTTCATACAAATAATCAAAAGGGTCAAACATGTAGTATAGATCGGTGCAGAGTACTAACAGTGGTCAAGATAATAGTTCAGGTGTATTTAGCCATGAGGATAGCTTTTACTTCATTTTTAAAGAGTGAGGTGGAATAATAGTGCATTCTTCCATAATTCCATGCATGTGCTCAAGCTACCCACTCAAACTCCCTTCTTGTGCATTAACATCCATGTATCCTGACAAACACACCTCCACTCAAATGCTCAAAACCCAGTCAAAAACTATTTCTCTCAATTTTTCTAATCAGTCCATGCTACTGTCAAACTCCTTTGCCGGATTGTGTCCTTATTCCTTCATATGCCCCACACTCCAGAATGCAGTCATACTGGTCCATGGGGCAAATAGAGAGGACGAGCTTACACTGCACACCTACTACTGAACCACTGGTGAAGCAGTATCACTTGCTCAGTATTTAGGGACCAAGGGTGGAAGTCTCCCCACCTCTCCCCCAATGTCAGAAATTTGCTGTTAAGACTACACAACAGTGATCGCTTCATCAAGAATGTTGATATAGCAATAGGTGCAGAACGCCCCTAGGACAAGGTTAGTGGCACAATATGCATTCCTCATCTTGGTTTACATACACGGTTTGGGGTCAAGTCACCAAACAATGTTATCATAAACCACAAGAGTGACCCACTGACCCCAAAGGACCAGGATGTGAAATAGTTAAATACAATAATTTCCAATTAGGTATTAATTGAAATCATACTAGTCACAATACCACAATGGATCGTTCAATGACCAACAGTCAAATTTATGAAACATAATAAAATAGGTTAGAAAAATGTATAAACACATACAACACATGTATTCATAATATCAGTGAAGTGGTCCGTGTTATGCGAACACACAGTGCTCACATTACACCTAGGGAGTAGGGTTTGATCAGTGCTACCACTGTTAGAGAACAGACTCGCATGTCAAAATTCCTCATTCCATCACTGAGTGATATTCCATCTGCAATCAGTATAGCAACAGAGCATTGAAGCAGGTGCATTCATTAGAATTAATAAAGCATTGCAGTCTTTTTGGAATAAACATAACTGTCAGCAATAATACCTTTAAATAAAGCTTTCACAAAAAACATTGTTTAGAACATTGTGAATAGTGCTTTTAAATAAAACTTGACTACCTCAAGGACGTTTTCAGTTCTCCACAGCGGACTAGATGCCCTTTATCAGCTTCCAGGTACATGCTACCTTCCCTGAAGGGCATATACATTTGTGACTGAGGGAAAACGCTGCAATGAAAAGGCCGATCACTCTGGATCCCCTTCCACTGCACATCGGCTCCAGACTGGGCCACATGAAGTAAATCAAAGTTGTGAAGCTTGACATTTTGCTGAGTCTACTGCTGCCAGTGGACTTGCTCACTCCTGCCTGTCCTTGGAGAGTAAAAGCATTCAGTAGAAACAGGTGGCACCGACATAAGTTTGCATGTTAAAGTACCATTCACTCACAGAGATCAAAATCTTATTTTTGTTTTCACTTTCTTATCAACTGAAAGACAAATGAACAGGCTACCTCTTTGGCATTCACTGCTCCTTTGGTATCTAATATAATATAATATACCCCCTTTCATTTCACCCACAACGTGTATACTGCTGCCAGTACCCTCTACTTAACTTTAGTTGTTTTTGAATCCCCAACTTTCGTAATAAACAATTACTAACCATTTTAAAAATCTCAGGCAGATTCATTTACATCCAGGCACACCTTTAGCTAACACAAAAAAAAACCTCGCGCCCTCTACCCACATGCTTCAGCAATGTCAAGTCAGTTGCATCTAGTCACTGAAATTTCTCTCCTCCTGTGCTTGAAGGCGAAGAATTCTACCACGTTTAAGTTTACAAGCAAGAACATACAGCTGGTGGGTTCACTGAGCAAAAGATGGCAACTTGGAGACAAGGTAATTTTGGGTGATAAATGTCCATCGGGATAGCGCACCAAAATTGAAATTATAAGGCACAGCGGTAAAGAGGAAGGGGGGTGGGGGATGGATGTAAGCTGTAATATGATTGAGTATCATTTGGTAAGTACCCCATGAAGCCACGGAGTCTCACACTTTGTAGATTGTTCAAGAATTCATCACCTATTTTCTTCCTATGATGACAAGGTTTGTTACCAATTGAGAGTCCCCAATGGGTGTTGTCTGACTGGTACCAGTTCACATTTTTCTCACAACAAAATATATTTATTAATTGAAAATAGCCTTTTAGCTATTAGCAGTAGGAATTTCTGCTACAATATTTGAAAGACCCAAGTCTAGTAATTTAGACATAAAGTTAAGGTAAGAGGCAATGTATAGGGAGTGCCTGCCGCCCCCTTGCCTTCCCTTTTCCAGATTTTGATCGTGTGCACAAACATTCTGCCATAAACTTCTATAGAAGACTTTTGCACAACCCATGTTTCTTGTAGGCATATAATATCATAAATAATAACACTTAGAATGGCATTGTCTTTAAAAATCTTTTGCACACCACTGGTATTCCACAAAGATGTATTTAATGAGCCAAGAGAGTTATTTTCGAAAGACATAGCCGAAGTTGAGCTAGGCACAATGACCAGCTTTTGCTCTAGTGGCTAGAGTGTCCATCAACCAATATAATTATTATTTATTATTAATGAAGTTTTGTAAAGTGCACAGCTCCCCACTTGAGTTTCCCGGCGCTAGGCCTTCACCGGTACGTTATCAGAAAGATGGATAGTTTACCAAAACAGCCAGGTTTTCAGCTGTTTTAAAAAATGATAAGAAACTGACAAGATCTTAGTGACTGTGGCATTGTGTTCCATAGTTTGGGCCCAATGGTAGCCGAACATTTGGGCTCCTAGACATGTTCGTTTGACTCTGCGATCAGAGGAGAGGTTGGTGTGGGAAAAACGTAGGGAGCGATGTAAGATACTTTGGGCCAATATTTGATAGTATTTTGTACATGTAACACAGTGTTTTTAAATAAATTCATCTTTCCACTGGAGTGGAGTTCATGCAGTATTTTATCGATAGAGGTGAACTTTGGCGGCCTTAAAAGCAATCTCTAAGCAGCATTTTAGACTAGTTGTAGTCTCTTGATAGCACCCTTGGAAGCACCCAGAAAAAGAATGTTGCTGTAGTCCACTCAGGAGAGGACCAGGGCTCATATCACTGTTCTTTGTGCTGAGGGCGGCAGGCAGCTTAGATTGTTTCTCAGCATGCTGAGTATTCCAAAGCAGGATGCCACTACTTTGGTAATGTGGGTGTTCATTGAGAGCTTGCTATCTATCCCCATACCCAGATTCTTGGCAGATGGCATTGGAGTGGGGCATGTCCCAAGACTCTTAGGCCATACATGAGGGCCCCATAGCTGCGTTTGGTTGCCTACCGCCAAGATTTCAGTGTTGTCATTGTTCACTTTGAGATGGCTAGTGTTCATCCAGGTCAGTACATTTTTCATGCAGGTGTTTAAAAAGTCTATATTCTTGTTTTCTTGGGATGTCAGCGAGATGACAATCTGGGTGTCATTCATGTATGAGAGTAGAGTCAGACTACAGCTCTCTACGATGTCAGCCACAGGATGTACATACACATTGAACGTAGGGGCTAAATTTTGATCCCTGCAGTTCCCCACAGGATAGAGGATAAATCTGTGAGCATTTCTGATTAGTATGAACTTGACAACCGCGGTCAAGCAGCAAGGACTTGAATGATTGCAATGTGATGCCACACAAACCAGTTCAAAGTATAGGATTCCTTTTTAGGACTTGGAGTAATTTTAATTATGTCACAGTAATCGGAGTAATTTCAGTAATTCTGTGTTTATCTTTGATGTGAAATTACCAATAACACAATGACATACACTTGCATAATTAAGAGCAATTTTGGGAAAAAACCATACTGTGAGAGCCCATTTAGGGAGCGCAAGCAACTGCTTCCATTGCTGATCATGCTCTGTTGCATTTCGGTCGATTTTTGTAGTGCAAAAGGCATCTTGACATCCATTTTGGATGTGAGAGTCCACTTTGTGCTAAGTAGCTCGTGCTAAATGCCAGGAGCAAGTTTGGGGAAAATCCTACCCCAGGATCACATTTAGGCACCGCAAGTGACTGTTTGCACTACTGTTCTGTTCCATTTAGTGCTATTTCTAAATAAAAAATCCCCCCTTGCATCAGTTTGGATGTGTGGGTGCATTTCTGTCCTAAGAAAATAATGCTAAATGTAAAATGATTTTTCTTGTGCAATTCTGAAAAAACTAGATACATTTTTAGGTAATTCCACATGATTATGCTACACATATTTACACAGGTTGTGCCCACTTGTAGTCACTTCTAGTCCTTTTCTGGTGACTGTATATACAAATATGTCCCTTCTCATATCACCAAAATTTTCAATTTTGATCCATCAATATCCCAGGGTGTGTTACTGCCTTTTGTATTACAGAGGGTGGTAGTTCATGTTGCTAAGTGCCCCTAAACGATGTCTAGTACCTATCAGTGGTATTAATTTTTGAAAATTTAAGGTAATTTTTTCTTTGTGTCTGAATGTTTTGAGTTGCAATAGTAAATGTGACACCACTATTGCCCAAATTCCAACAGTTTTGTCAATGTGTTACATATAGTTTTAGAATAGTACATTTTGATCTCCTAAATTCTAAACATTCACCCATTTGGGTAATTTTGGAGTAGGAATAGTAAATCTGAATTTCCCAAGTCCAACTCTTTCTCCAATGTGCTAAAGTTTGGAGTGGGAATACGTAAAACTGTACCCCCTAAGGTTAATCAACTTCCCCAATGTGGTTAGGTGTGAAGTGGAACCCCCTAAAATCCAACACTGTTCCCAATGTGGTTAGGTTTGAATTGAGAACAGAAACTCTAAATCCCTCAAAGTCCAATGTTTTTCCCAGATGGGTAGGATTGGAGTGGGAATATAAAACCTGACCCCCCAAAGTCCAACACTTCCTAAAAAATGGTTATGTTTGGAGTGCAAACAGGAATATATTTAGAAGTTTGTTTTATTTTATTTTTTACATGTGGTGTATTATTAGACACATCAATAAATAGCATGCATTGTTTTATAACTGCTTTAAAATCTTTAATTCCATGTTTCTGCTATTTTTTCCAGTTTCTCTTATTTCGTCGTCTTTCTTCATCATTTTGGGCTGCTTGTGGTATTTACGGTTGTGTGGTCCCACTGCTAGTGTCTGGTTCCGGTAATACTGCTTTGCACTTATTATCTAATTGTGTAGCGATAGGGAGGATGTGTTTATACATAGCTATGTTATGTCATGTTATGTCATGTCATTTGGTGGGTAAGAAATCGGATTACTGGTTGAGGGGGTGAAAAGCAGCAACCTCAATACTTGTCGGGCTAAAGTCGCAAGCAAACCCCAAATTAACCTGTGCTGAACCCTCTATTAGCTTAGCACAGAGCAGTCAGGCTTAATTTAGAAGCAATGGGTAAATTATGTATGCAGCACTGCAAACAGAAACACAATGAAAACACTATACAAAAGGATCCCAGTCCAGATTAGACAAATAGAGAACATTGTAATCAATAAAAGAAGGCCAAAATTAGAAAATCAATCAGTAGAACCAGAGATGTGCGATATTAAAGATTTAAGTACAAATATCTCCCAAAAATGCACAAAGTGCCAACTGTGGATATCTAGTCGCGCTAGACGGTGACAACAAAGTCAAAACTTTACGCCAAAACAATGCAGCACAGGCCGGCTACAGGAAACCAGCTAGGTCAGTTGAAAAAGAGTAGCTTAAATCCTGGTTGCTGAAAGTTGCATAGTCCCACATCAAGCATGTGTCGCACAACCAATATGATGCTTCTGATGTGAGGACCTGCAAAGCTGTGATGTGAGGTCCTTCTTCGTTACTGAGGAGGTCATCAAGGAGGGAAGATTGCGAAGCAAAGTCTTGCATTAAGGAATCATCGTGCACTGGCTGGTTCTAAAGCGGCTTACGATGCAAAGTCCAGCATCGTCACTGAGAGGTTTTCCCAGCAGCAGTTCCAATGTGGGCTTTGAGATCAATGCAGCCAGTGCACCAGAAGAATCAGCCAAGGCGATGCATTGGTTGGGCTCATGGTTGCACAGAAGAACTTATGCACTGGTTCTGCTGAATCCACAGATGGGCTGGCAGAGTACCCTAAGGCCCATTTCTAGTGATCCAGGCCTGGGGTGGCATCACTTGGCAGGGTAGGACTCGCGTTGTAAGCTCCAAGTAAGTGCTGGTGACAAGGCCTGGCTCTTGGAGTCACTCTCGTGGTCCTGGGTTAAGATTACAAGTCCAGTCCTTCTCACCCAGGCACGAGGGCAGGAGGCAGCAGGTCAGCACATAAACCAGTAGCCCATCGGGGCAACAGTCCAGCAGAATGGCAGTCCTTTAAGCAGCACTGCAGTCCTTCTTCCTGGCAGAGACTTTCACAGGTCCAGAAGTGTACTGAAGAGTTGGTGTCTGAGGTCCAATATTTATTCTTTATTATTATATTACTTTGAAGTGGGAAAAACGTCTACTGTTTTCCCTTTGATGTGCACCAGTTGTATGCCTCCCCTGCCCTGGCTCCAGATCAACAACAGGGGGTATGAAATCCTTTATGTGGAGGCAGGACACAGCCTATTCAGGTGTAAATGGGCTGTGCCAAACTCCACACTCCCACCCTGCCAAGGATGGCCATTCCAGGTATACCTAAGCTCTCTATTATGTGACTGTCTAGGAGGAATACACAAAGACCTTCCGCCAACTACACTCTTTTATGTGACCTAGAGACAGTCTTCAGGCACTGAATGGCTAAGGCAGGAATATTCTAACTTTCTAAAAGTGCTTTTGTCTAAGTTGTAACCAAAAATCTGACATCACCATTAAAGAGGATTTTTCATTACAAAATCCAAAGACACCAAATATGAACTATTTATCTGTTTCCATTCGGAAATTACAGCTCATTAAATGAAATATGGTAACTCCAATGTTATTCCATGGAAGAGGTAGGCCTTGGAATAGGGAAAAAATAAATGTAAGAGTTTTTTAATATCAGATCATGTAAAATTTAAAAATCCATGTCCTACTTTTTATATACAATGCACCCAGCACTATGGGCCATTTACGGCCTACCCTAGGGGTGACTTATATGTATTAAAAAGGAAGGTATGGTCCTGGCAAACGGTTTATTTTGCCAGGTCGAAATGGCAGTTTATAACTGCAAACACAGGCTGCAATAGTTCAGAGACATGTTTAAAAGGGCTACTTAAGCAGGAGGCATAATCGGTGCTGCAGGCCAACTAGTTGCATTTAATTTACAGGCCAGGGTCACATGTAGTACCGCTTTACTAGGGACTTATAAGTAAATTAAATATGCCAATTGGGGACAAGCCAATTTCACTATGGTTTAAGGAGTGAGCTGCTTGCACTTCCGCACTGGTTAACAGCTGTAAAGTGCACAAAGTCATAAGACCAGCAAAAAAGAGATCACAAACAATTGAGGAGGATGGTAAAATATTTGGGAGAACGCTGAAAGGTGTAATATGATGTTATGTGATATGGTATGTTATTATGTTAAATATTCTCATATATAGCGCATGTTCACCATTAGAATTCGGACATCAAGAGAAGGCAGGATTAAACTGGGAGATGATTAAAGTGTATATGCTTGTTTGAAAAGTTAAGTCTTAAGATGTTTCCGAAATCACTCAAAGTCAGATTTATGAGGAATATATTCCGCCATATCATTCTAGATTACTGGAGCTAATGCAGAAAAGCTGCGACTTCCTGATCTGCTCTTATGGAACTTTGGAACTTTAGAATTTCAAAGTCGGTTGTCATGACCTGAGCTTTAATTGCAAGTAGAATGTGCTTCTTCTAAGGCTCTTGAAGACCACACTCTTGAAATGTAACTTTTGTTTCACTGAGAGCCAGCAATGTTTTTGGAGGATGGGGATGACATGCTCTAATTAAGCTAGCCTTTGAGATGGGATGTTATTTTACTTTATTTTTAGTGTAATATGTATTTTTTAGTTCACAGTATTGCAGTAGGCCTTACTGCAAAATATAATGTTTAGTTGTAATTTAGTTATGTGTTCTATGTGTTTAACATTTATTTTAATGGGGTTGTGCTGGTTTTTGGGTTGTACTAGAATGATAAGTGTTTTTTGGGTGGATTGATATGTTTTTTATCTACAGATATTTATGTTTGGACATCTGAAGTTGTTTTTAATCTGTATATGTTAGAACTGGCTATTTCTGGTAGGCTAAGGCTGACGCCAAAGGAAGGCAGAAACCACCATTCTAGTCAGGGCAAGGGAGTCACACGCCAAGATAACCCCTGCTCACCCCCTTGGTAGCTTGGCACGAGCAGACAGGCTTATCCCGGAGGCAATGTGTAAAGCATTTGCGTACGCACACAACAGCAACAACATCCTAGGCACACCACAAAAGGAACTCCACACAAGGTTATATAAAAATAACTTCTGTATTGTCAAAACACATCAGATAGAAATCACACATGTACATTGTGCCAACTGGCACGGGCATTATTCACAAGGGATTATTTACAAGACAGGGCCACCTGGACCACTGTCAGGAATCAGCACTTAGCAGAAATTAGAATACTGTTAGAAATAGCAAGTTGTAGATCATAGAATAATAATCACTTTAGCACACAACCAGTAACTACTGGTACCAGGTAAGTACCACCTACGCAACCCTCACCACCTTAGAGAATATTACGCAGGGAACCTGGGCTTCACTAGCACCACCTGTACTAGGAGAAAAACAACCACCTAAGTATCACAATACCTGTAGGGGTAGAAGCATGAACAAAACACATGATGTATAAACAACACATTCAGAGGTGTAAGGAAAGAAAACACATGATACATAAAAACATTCAGAGGTGTAGGAACAAGGAAGACACCTGATGCCTAAAACATTCAGAGGTGCCAGAACACAACTCAATAGCGCAGAAACACATGATGCCTAAAAACATTCAGAGGTGCAGGAAAAACCCCACAGTTGCGAGAAAACTACATAAGCCACCACCTGTGGCAGTCCCTAGACCAACTGGCTTGTTGGGGCTAGGACGCCCTGTGTCCAAAATCAGGGGCCTAAACGGTGCAGCTGCCCACTAATTGCTGGGCAGCTGGGACATCAGCCAAACTGCGACCAAAACTGCGCCTGTCGCTGGAGCCACCAAGGCTCTGGAAACCACTTAGGTAAGGGCTGAAGCTCAAAATAACATAGGGGGGGCTCTAGGAACCATGATGCCCCGCGTGGGCAGGAGCCCGGACCTCTCTGGCTCTCAAAGCGACAATGGTGCCTTCACTGGCACTATAACTACACTGGCCCCGGAGGGGACGGGCATCGACACTATGCCCCGAGGTGCCCCGGGAGCCACCAGGCTCTGAAAGAAATAATAAGTGCCCCCATCACTGGAGCCTCTCGTGGGCTCAAAAGGAATGCTCCTTAGCAAATGTGGCACCTGAGCTCCTCATGGGCTCTTCAACAATTGTGGCGCCTGAGTCCCTCGTGGGCTCCTCGACAACTGGGGCACTGTGAGCCTCTCGGCGCTCGTGAACCAAATAGCCCCTGAGCCTCTTGTGGGCTCTGAAGAAGAATGCCCCATCGGTGGAGCGCACTCGCGCTCTGAAACACATGGGGCTCTAACATAATTTGGCCCTCCTCGTGGGCACTCGCAATCGGCTCAGATCTCCCCCCAGCCCGGGATACTCACCGGGCTACTTCCTCGGGGAATCCGCTGCTCTGCTCCTCTCCGTGCTGCGGGACTCTCCTTTGGGCAGAGCGGGGCTCTCCACGACACCGGAGCCCCGCCTGCCTCTACAGCTGCCCCATCACCGCCATCACCGCGGGGCTCTCCCTTCCACATGGGAGCCCCGCGAAAGCTCACGCCGGCCTCCGCTACCCTCGGGCACATCTCCGGTCTCCCTCCATCGCATGAGAGACCGGCAACGAAACAAAAAAGATCCCCCCGGGCAGGGGGAAGCGGAAGTTGCCTCATTCAGGCCCCGCCCACGTCTTCCCTGACCTTGCCTGGCTTCCTGTGACTGAGGGCCGCCAATGGCAGCGCGGCCCTCGGTCGGGAGGTGGGCCCAGCGGCCTCGAGGCAAACTCCGGGCTGGCAGTGGCGATTTCGAGGGATTTGCTCCCTCGTGAAAGTAAAAATATAGCGGCAAGGCCAACTGGGCATTAAAAGCGGGCAAAAATGCCGGGTGGGCACCGGCTATAGCACCTAAAGCGCTCCCAAGCGCTAAAGGACAATCCACAGCGCTCCTAGCACTAGAAAACAGGTAGTGCGCTCACAGGCGCTCAGGGGGGAAATACAGCGCTTCCAGACGCTATAAATACAAATCAAGCGCTCCCAAGTGCTAGCAGGCAAAAAGAAGGTCCAAGTAAAAATAAAGCGCTCCCAGGCGCTAAGGGGGCAGAGTCCATCAAGCCCCCAAGGCAAAGACTTCCATAGCAAAGGGGTCCCAGCAAAAAGTCCTTCAGGTATCCAGGGGCTGGGCAGGGCCCAGGGAGGCAAGCCTTCCCCTGGGCCCAAGCAGCAGCACGCCCCTGGCAGGATTCAAGTCAGAAACAAGAACATTTTGGAAGGGGACACAGCCCCTTTTTATACAGTGAATTCCTTTGTCTAGCAGGGTGCAGGCAATGTGAGAACCAGCTAGAACTGGTTATAGGGAATTCCTTTCACTGGCCAGGCTAGGGACATCAGACGCACACCAAGGGGTGGAGCGCATTGTGTGTGGAAAACCCAGCCCCATTCAGGACCCTCAAACCAGACAGTCAATCCACAAGCAGTCCCAGGCTCACTCCTGGAGCCAGGCTCCAGCCAATCACACGCCAGGCACAAATTACACAAATATGCCAACTTCTAGAAGTGGCACTTCTACACTAGACACAATCATGCCGCATATATCATTGCGCAGCATTCAATCTCACGAGTTCGCACATACCAAACTCGACCCTGCACTCCCCACACATCAGGAACTACCATGGGCATACATATTCCCCATTCATTCCTATGGGAGGGCAGGTCACTCACCACACATACACAGAGAGCTCACGCACTTTACACTGTACCACAGTGAAAAAGTGCACAGAGGCCTAAAATCACCAACACCAGGTTACAGAAACAGGCTAGGCAAAAGCAAAAAGTTTCGGGGTGAACCTACCAAAAAGGGCCAGGTCCAACAGTATAGATTTTACTTTTTTTTCTCCAAAGGAAAACACAGTGAGTTGTTTTTATTTTTAAGGGTTAGGACAGATTTGTTGAATTATTAAACTGATGTTGGGTGTTCAATTTTTCTCCTGGTTTATTTTATGCATTTCTTTGGGGTCACTTATTCATCAATATTTTTTGAAATTGTATTTATTGAATCATCTTTTGACTGACCTCAGCTAGAATTTTGTAAATGTTATCTTATTTCATCCTATTTGGTGGGCAATGTTATCTTTCTTGGTCTTATGTGTGCTTTTCTATTGTATGTATGTGTGTGTGTATATATATATATATATATATATATATATATATATATATATATATATATATCTTTATTATTATTATTATTATGTATACATATATATATATATATATATATATATATATATATATATATATATATATATTACCACAGTTTCTTCTTTCCACACGATGTAGATCAAAGGACACGGCACAGCAACAGATAGTTTTAGCGTTCTTTTATTCACACACCAGTGCAAAAGTGACGTGCATCAAAAAAGGACGGTCTACGCGTTTCGGCTCCTGCCTTCCACTGGACCAATATATATATATATATATCTTTTTTATGGTGTTAGCATATTTTTATAGAGGGTAGCAAAGTGTTTGATTAGTTAAAATGATGTTGATTATTTTGGATTTTTATATTTATTTTTTGAATATGTATTATAGTACATTTAAATTATCAGTCTGAATTTTTGTCTTTTGAATTCAGATTGGTATTCTGAATTTTTTTAATAATGCTTAGCTATAAATACTATATAAAGTTTTTTCAATTGTTTCTAGCTATGGTAGATTTGGCGGCTGTTACTAGAGAGTCTTACTTTGAATTTTGGGAGTTCATGAATTTGTTAAACAGTTTTGGCTTTATTTGGCTAAAGGTTCATTCCATTCTTAGCTCCTGGTAGTTTTGTTCTTTTTGATGCATTTCTGCAAATTAGTCGAGTATAGGGTGCCTTCTTCCAATTGCTCTTTAAAAGAAATTGTGCCACCCTTCCACTCCAATATTTGTATGGGGACAAGTTGTTGTCACCGACAGTTCTTCAACAGTCCTAGGATGCTTGATTACAGTCCAGGGAAGACATGGCTTGGCTGTTCGGGCTGGACTGTTCCCATGAGGCACAGGGTCAAGGCGGATTTGCATATGGCCATGTCTGAACTGGGTTGGTGTGGTGAGAAAAACAACGATGGATTTAGGCCCAGATTCTGTACTGGGGTGAATGTATGACATTGTTCTGCATTCTGTCCATCAACTGTTGTTTTTGCTTTTTTTTTAGTTTTCAGAAATGTCAGGGTTTGGGAGGTTTTCCTAGATGGTTACCGAGCCCAGGACCAGAAATGCAGCTGACTCTCTTGCAAAACCAGGTTGTTTTGTGAGTGATCATTTTTATGCCTTCACAATATGTTTTGGGCCCTCTCCCATCACAAAAACTTGGCCCACCCACACAAGTGAGGCAGCATTTTTATCGAGAGACCTGGGGGAATGCTGGGTGGTAGGAAATTTGTGACGTCTCACTGATCTCACATTTTACACACACAGAAATGAGAAAAAAACTTGATTTTTGGAGCTAAATGTGAGGTTTTCAAGGAATTCTGGGAAAGAAAATATAGTGGGATCCATATACGCCATACCTCCGTGGAGTCCTTCAGGTGTCTGGTTTTCAGAAATGCCTGGGTTTTATAGGTTTCCCCAGATGGCCGCCGAGCCCGGGACCAAAAACGCAGGTGAACCCATTTGCAAAACAAGACTGTTTTGCGATTGATAATTTTGATGTCTTCAGAATACGTTTTGGGCCCATCCCTGCCGTGCACACTTGGGCCACCCACACAAGTGAGGTTTCTATCAGGAGACCTGGGAAAAACTGTGTGATAGGAAATTTGTGCAGGTCTGGTGATCCCACAACTTACCCACAGAGAAATGTGAGGGAAATGTGTTTTTTTAGCTGAATGTGAGGTTTGCTGGGGATTCTGGATAAGAATATGTATGCTGATCCACACAAGCCCACCTCCCTGGGTGTCTACTTTTTAGAAAAGTCTGTATTTGGTAGGTTTCCCTAGATGACTGCGGAGCACGGAACCAAAAACACAGGTGGACCCCTTGCAAAACCAGGTTGTTTTGGGATCAATACATTTGATGCCTCTGCAATATGTTTTGGTCCCTTCCCTGTTGTGGGCACTCAGCCCACCCAGACAAAGGAGGTAGAATTTTTATTGCAAGACCTGTGAAAACGCTGGGTGGGAGGAAATTTCTGTCAGCCCGATGATCCCACAACTTTACCACACACAAATGTGAGAAAAATGAGATTTTTTTGCTAAATTTAAGGTCAACAGGGGATTCTAGGTAAGAAAATGTTGGAGGAACCACACAAGCCACACCACCCTGGACTCCCCCAGGAGTCTATTTCTAAGACAAGTCTTGGTTTTGAAGGTTTTCCTAGATGGTCGCCGAGCCAAGACCTCCTTGCCATACCTGGTCGTTTTGTGATCAATAATTTTAATGCCTTCACAATACATTTTGGGCCCTTCCCTGTAGTGGGCACTTGACCTACCCGCACAAGTGAGGTAGCATTTTTATTGGGAGTCCTGCAGGAACACTGGGAGGTAGGAAATGTGTGCTGTCCCAGAGATCCCACTACTTTCCCATACAGAAATGTTAGGGAACAATACTTTTTTGTCAATTCATCAGATTTACAAGGGTTTCTGGGTAAGTAACCCATGTGGGATCCACACAAAACATACAACATATTATTCCTTTGGTGACCAGTTTCCAAAAAGATGTGAGGGCATAAAGTATTTACTGCAGAAAAAAGTACGCACTGAGGGCAAAAAGCAACAAAAAAAAACACCAAGACATTACTGCACACCCATCCACTAGCCAATGACAGGCATGCTGGTTGGTTCTGGCACATGGGTAAGCAAATGCTTCATAAAAAAATACTTTATTCACCAATGACTACGAATTTCAATTGGCAAAAGTCTTTGTTAATAGTGTCAACATTAGTTCAAAGAACCACTGACTCACAGTTTGTAAGCTGTAAAGCAAAATCAAGGTACCAACTGCTTTACAGTCCATTCATACGCCTTTCATGTGTCAGACAGAGAAACATTCACACTTCCAGCTGCAGGCCCAACTCAAGACAACAGTTACATTTACAAGCAGTGCCATTTAATGGCTCATCACTCTCATACGTCAACAAGACTAACACACCAATCTCACCATCAAGCACCCAAACATCAGACACCTCACAAACACACCTAAAGCGAGTCAATACACATACTGACTACAAGCCAACAACACACTACAAGTCCACGCACATGGCCAGCCAAGTGCCAGTCTACATACACCACCCGCCAAGCAAATGCCACACAAGCACCAGTTCACACAGGCCACCAGCCAGCCATGCGCTAATCCACACGCACTACCAGCCAAGTGCCAGTCCCTGGTACACCACTGCCAACGCTGCAAAAATTATTAGGTAGTGACGCTTTCCCAAGCGGCTGCTCCCCCTACAATAAAAGATGTCGAGAAAGTCCCTGGTGACCTAGTGTGCGCATTTCTGCTGCGCGACCTTGGCCCCACCTGCGATCGCACAACAGACGTGCCCTGAAAAGAGACTCCAGGGAAAGGAAAACTCCCCCCCCCCCATGCCTCTTTGCCATCCCAATCCACCCAGGATAAAAAACATACTATTTCTCCCACACCCTGAAAGCAGTGCCATCCAGCGTGTCCCCGACCTGCTCAGATGATGTTGGCGCACCCATCCCCAGTTGGGGCTCGTACATGGGCGGCCCACGGGGGGAGTGCCAGTGCTTCCCTCCTGGATTGGTGCCAGGACGTAATGGTTATGTCCTCAACACACAAGCACGGTGGCTGAGGACATAACCTTTATTCCCATAACACCAAACAGGGTAAGGTTCGTAAACTGTTATTAGTAGTACACATTTTTTTTTCATTGTTGTGGTTGTCATATAGTAGAAAGGTTTCCCTTTCATGTGTGATTAATAATTGTCGGGTATGGCAATATCTTCATATTTTTAGGTACTGATGGTGTTTCCATGACTGTTCTGACAATTAATCATTTAGGATTTGTATGCCAGGGAGGTTGTCTGTTACTTTTTCAGAAATGTTCGGTATAATATTTTAAGTATTGTTCCTTTACTCTTGTGAGCTTTTATTAGTCTATTTTAGGTCTTGTAAAACATTTCTGACTTCCACTTCAGTAATATTATGGGGGGGTGGTTCTGCTTCCTAATGCTGCCTTCTATTTCACTTTGAGTGGTAGCCCTGCCACAACTAGGTTTTGAATAATGTTTGGTGCACTTCCAGTGTATTGTCACTGTTGGTTCTCTTCTTAGTATGAGTATATTCTCTGTAATTTTTTAACATTTTCCCTTTTTGGGCTAAGCCCGGGCAAAGGGCGGGCCGTCTTAGGCCGTCTGAGGCCGAAGGAGGCCGGGCTGGGCCGAATACTCTGCGCTTTCATCGCTGCTGCACCCTGGTCTGGTAGGCCTTCATATACAATTTAGCTCACCTTGTGTTCTATGATATTTTGAGCCAGACTATAAGACTACGATCCCAGATTTATTACACCCTCTGTCATGCCTAGTGAAACCAGGAGTAAGGCTGCAGCTGGGGGGACAAAGTTGATTGGGACCCTCGATGACTTCATTATACGTACAAATACACTGATAGATCAGGGAATTGTGCTTATGGAGAGAAGGGTGTCCCAGGACCTAGCATTTGCAAAGAGGTCATCTATGGGCCACATTGCTGAGGCGCGTAGCCCCGAAAATAGTGTAAGTCAGATCACCTCTGTGCAGACACATGTAGAGGTTCATAACAATATGACTACCCAGCCAGAACTCCGGGACCCCATTTCTACTGATTCACAGTACCTGGCACCATCGGGGAACACCTTGACCACTACACAAATAGAGCCCCAGCTGGAAAGTAGTAATATTGAGTTACAAGGGAAAAGGGAGGGAGCAATCCCTAAGAATAGGCACACTAAAAATAATTCCATTTTCAAGAGGAAAAAACTGACACCTGTACACAAATTGGGATCCGCAAACAGTAAAGAACAAACAAGGGGAGCTCCTAGAGAGGACACCAGGAAAGAAGTAGCTGGCCCTTTGACGATACCATTGATGATTCTACCCTAGATGATACTCTGGCTGACATCTTTAATAACAGCTCCACACCCAATAGTACAGCCATTAGTATAGATAGGGAAGATCCTTTTATATCAACATTAAAAACTCTTATAAAATCCTTGTTGTCTCCTCTGGAAAATAAGCTTCTGGCAATAGAAACTCAACTAAACGTTCTACACAAGGACATAGAAGCCTTGCGTCCGATCCAGACTAAAAAATTAGCTCACCCAACCGCTGCTGTAAATAAACCACAAACAATAAATAAACCGTTAGCTGAAATTACAAAATCAGCCCCTAAAACACCATTGCTAAATCCTTGCCCTCCTGTGACAAGTAAAAACTCAGCTAAATCTATTCCAACTACTGATGCTAACAAAAACAAACCAGATACCTTGAACACCCCCATCCGCACTACTGAGAAACCTCTACAAGATAGGACTGAAAAACGTAGAGGGATTAATTTACCACAAGATGCTTGCTCCTATGTGGTAATCCTAACTGGGGTTCCCGAATTAGCTGCCCAGGTCACAGAATCATTTTGGGCCCTTAAAAATAAAGTGTTTCACTGGTTAAATTCTAACCATCCCCTCCCACCGAACATAACCAGTAACATTTTAATGGTGCAAAGGGTTCCTTGGGTGGGAAAGACCAAAAAGAGAATACAAGGAGATTGTGTGGTGATAACCTTTGATGACCCTAGATCAGTGGATCATATTTGTCTAAGGGCCAAGAGAAATAATGGAGCTATAATTGTGGCAAGACCACTTTCTTTTTTCTATATGCCAGTACAGGCTACGGACAATAGATGGAGTTGGATGAGGGGTTCAAATAATCCTCGGAGAGGGTGGGGCCATGAAATGCACAGGCATCCAGCTCAAAATACATGGGGAGATGAGGTAAATGATGGCTGGACTACAATTCAGCGAAGGGGGGGAGAACACATTATGCAGACCAATATCGACAGGCAGAATGGAGGGATCCACAATATGTTCCGTTTTCCATCCCCTGCTACAATCGGTTCAGCGAATTGGAGGCAGTAGATTGACAGTCAGACAATGAGGCATCACAATCCTTCTCATCTTTACCCACCCTTAGTACGCCAATGGATAGTACTGGAAATGAGTCTCCGCTCGATACGAGCATAAGGCAGGAAAATGGAAAAAAGCCACCAAACATAAATGATATCTCAAATGTCATTAATATGTCGGAGGGGGAGAATAAAAAATCTAATGGAGTAGATACCGGGAATAATGGTGGTACAGACTTAAACAAAGATATATGTACCATGATGTTTTGGAACGTGGCAGGTTTGAAAACAAAAATTACTAATCCTTCCTGGGAGACTGTTACAAATGGTCTGGACATTATGGCCTTCCAAGAAACCTGGGCTATAGAACCGATACATTTAAACGGGTATAAAACATTTTGTACTCCAGCAATAGGTGGTACACATGGAAGACCTAAGGGTGGTCTAATTACGTACCTCTCGAATGGATTAGAGTATGAGAAGGTACGCTTTTATTCTAAATGTGATTTTTACCATAAATTAGCAATAGATACTAGATTCGGATTGTGCCTTGTAATTATAAATTTCTATAATAACATTTCAGGCAATATGTCACGAAATATTTTGAAAATGTTAGCCAATGATTTACAATGTGAACTAGACAGCAAGGAAAAGGAAGTAATGATTCTATGGGGGGGGGTGATTTTAATTGTCCATTATGTACAAAAGGATGTAAAGGTATTTGTGGTTTAATGTTGGAGCAGGACATTAATCTTTCACATTTTAAACATACACAAACCGGGGACTTATTGAATGAATTACTGTTTGATTATGATTTGGGTTTTGTCAATGAAATGATCCAGTTACCAGCACCTTTTGTACCAACCTTCATTGGGAGGGGAGCATCCACTACCATAGACTTTAGCCTCTGCTCAAATGGCTATGGTCACAAGATAGGCAGTTTCAAAATCTTGGATGCACCAATGAGCGACCACTTACCGCAAGTACTTGAGATTGAGAACCATTTTTTGGCACGACGTAATGATCTGACACCCGTACAGGTTGCACCAGATGTTACGCTAGGGAGTCAGAACGGGTATACTCTCAAGTGGAGTAAGGTGGTACCGGAAGATGTTTTAAAAAAGCTGGTAAATACTTGTGCCGATAATTTTAAAATCTGTTTAGACGAAGATTCTGATAGTGAAAGCATAATAGCGCATTTTAACATCATTGCATCCACTATCAAAGAGAATCTGAAATTAGCACCAAAAAATGGACTCAAGAAAGGCGCAAGATGGTTTGATAGGATTTGCACTAAGGCCCTTACAGAACTTAAGCATGCAATACATAAGAATCCACGAGACATCATTCAGATAAGAAACTTAAGGAAAAGTTATAATCAGGCCCTAAAAGATAGTAAAAATGCGATCAAAAAGGGAGTATGGGAAGAACTTTGCACAGCCTCACAAGCAAAAGATATATCTGCCTTCTGGAGGGTGGTAAATGCCCCCCTTCCATATGAAACCACTAAAGCTCGATTGGAAATCGCGATTAGTGAGGAGGATTGGGTTGCACACTTTTCCACTCTGTATATGTCTGTAGATGAGGTACAAGATACAGGACTAAACCTGGAAGGCGATTTAAAAGAGGAGGAACATAAATTGAAGGTAACATTACCCGAGATCCTAATAAGTTTAGAAGCCACAAAGGGCAGTAAGGCGGCTGGCCCAGACGGAATTCCGGCAAATCTGTACAAGGCGAATAGTGAATTCTGGGGCCCGATACTTGTACAACTATTTAATGCAGCCCTAGTGAGGGGACTGAGTCCTTCTTGGTTTACATCGATTATTGTACCTATTTACAAGAAGGGAAACAGACAAGACTGTGCCTGCTATAGGCCAATATCCCTTCTTTACTCATCAATAAAGATCCTCGGTAGAGTCATTTTAGCTAAATTGCCAAACTGGGCGGAGGAGTCTGGGGCAATCAGTGATTTACAATTTGGATTCCAAAAGGGTATAGGAACAACGGAGCAGGGTCTACATTTATTTATGATCCAGCAGAAATACACCATGATAAAAAGGGAGCGCCTGTATTTTATATTTGTTGATCTCACATCGGCTTTCGATTGTGTGTCTCACTCTAAATTATGGGACTTGATGTCACGGCTGGGCGTGGAAAAGTCGATAATTCTATTTGTAAGGGATTTATATTCAGGAGCCACTGCTGTTGTACGTTATGGGAAAGGGGGTGAATGTAGTAGGCCTTTTGGGATAGGACGCGGAGTACGCCAGGGGTGCGTTTTGGCACCCTTTTTATTCCTTATTTACATAAATGGCCTGGAGAGTCATCTGTTGCAAGACTGTGGGGATATGCCTAAGATTGGAAAGAGATTTGTCCCTGCACTCTTGTATGCAGATGACGCCGTCCTGATGGCCCGTCCCCCTATGGCCCTGCAAAAACTGATAACATCTTTTAACCAGTTTATGCTCAGCCTTGACTTAAAAATAAATTGTAGTAAGGCCTTTTCTATGAACTGTGGCACACGCATTAAAAAACAAATGAAATCGATGTATATAAATAACACCCCTTTAGAAAGAACACCTACCTTCCCTTATCTTGGAATCTTGTTCCACGAGACCGGCTCTTGGTCAAGTGCAGTGAAGGCAAGAACGCTCTTGTTTTCTAAGACAATTATGGAACTGAAGAGTTTTATAAGGAAATTGGGGAAGAAACCGATCAGGGAAATTTTAATTATTTATAATGCAACGTGTGTATCGGTGGCAACGTATGGAGCTGGGCTCTGGGGTTATTCCAACATAAAAGCACTCCAAACAGTTGAAAATAAATTCTTACGGCATATTTTATCAATACCAGAAAGTACAGCGACTTTCATATGCCATGCTGAGCTGGGGTTGCCGTATATTTGGGATATAATCAGAGTACAACCCATTCTCCTATGGCACAGAGTTTGGACTGTGAATGAATGTGTACTAAATCGTGCTATACTAAATGATGTCTTAAAACTTGCTAATGTAAACGGAGTCGAATGGTTAAACTACATCAAAACAATCCTGAAAGAAATTGACCGTTCAGAATATTACAACGATCCGTCTACTATGGTACACATCCCTAGAAAAGTACTGAAAAAACTGTGTATCGACTGCCTTAGAGAAAAAAGACTGTTTGAAGAAACTAAGAAAATTTCTGTCTCTTCACATCAGTTAATTTTAACCAGAGATAAACTACAGCCATACTTAACCCTGCATATGCCTAACTATGATAGATTCCTTTTAACACGTTTCAGATTCAATATCGTTTTTAGATTATTCACTTTCCCTGAAATGAACTCGTGGTCCAACGAATTACCTGTATGCCCCTGTGATGAAAGATCTGTACAATCTAACATACATGTTATATTTTTCTGTAAATTTTACACACTTCCTCGTAGAAAACTGATCGTCCCTATCCTAAAGGAGATAAATTTGTATAGATGTCGCCCAGCGTTTTTAGAATTGCAAAAAATGGACAATGTTTTTACTGTTGCCTCACTATCTGAGTTTTTTAAACAGGTTTTTAAATATCGGAAATCAATTTGCTTAGATGAATTGTAATAGTGTAAATACTATGTATTATATTAACATCTTCCTCTGTAAACTGCTGTACTATTCAAACTTGTAAATGAACTGTGTTTTTCTGTTGCTTTTATGGTTATTTTTTTAACCGAATAAAGCACTTTTTGAACTTTGAACTTGAACATTTTCCCTTTTTGGGATGTGATGTATTTTTTTATGCTGTTTCCAACTTTGTTCCTTTTGGGTTTTAGAGTATGGAAAATATACATTATTTAGATTTTTTTAAAGGTGATGGTATATTAATTGCCACATTTTTACATTGCAGGTGCACATTTTAACTTTCATTATGGATGTTGTTTTTACTTTGCTTTAGTTTTAGAGGTTTGCTCTGCAGGACTGCTTTGTGTTGTTTTCTTTTGTTGCAGTCTATTGAGGGGAAAATGTGTTAATTGTGTTGGTATATTTTTGAAGTTTAATTACAGATTTGCTTCTTTTATCTCACTTTTTAAATATGTTAAAGGATTATTTTTAGTTCAATTTTATTGTTGTGCTTTGGTACTATGCTTACTTTTGAGGTAGCCTTTTTTCCTTTGAGTAATTCAATATCTTTTTCTTTTTCTTCTTTTTCTGTTAGCGTTTTTCTTTGTTGTAGATGTCCTGTAAATTGGATAAATAAACATTGAGCTGGTTTTAATTATGTGTTACCTGAACATACTTTTAGTTATTTATTCATTTTCTCAGTTTTCATTGATTGACCATCACTCACACCCTGGTCACCAGCAGACTCGACTACGGCAACGCACTCTACGCCGGAATAAAAAAAAAAACCTAACCTTCAAGCTACAGAACATCCCGAACGCCGCCGCGAGACTGGTCCTCAAACTGCCAAAACACTGCCACATCTCCCAGCACCTGCGCACACTCCACTGGCTCCCCATCGAGGCTGGAGTTACCTTCAAGTTGCTCACCCACGCACACAAAGCCCTCCACGTTACCTGACCAGCATAAGTGAACAGCTGACTCAAATTCCACGCACCCAAAGGACCCTACGATCAGCCCAGCTCTCCTACGCCGTGGTGCCATACACCAGAAAAACCAGATCTGGAGGCCCCTCCTTCTCCTTCCTAGCGGCCAAGGCCTAGAACGCCCTTTCGCTCCACCTCGAGGAGACAACATTGTTTCCCATCTTCATAAGAGACCTCAAGACCTGGCTCTTCGACAGACCCCCTCTTGATGGACCTGAACCTGCACCCCCCACCCCGGCGTCTTGAGACCCTTGCGGGTGAGTAGTCACGCTTCATCAAACACCTGATTGATTGATTGATTTTTTGATCAGATTATTAAGTTGTTTGTGAAAGTGTTTCAGTCTTCTTTTGTAGGTTTGCAATCTGGTTGAGAGACACTGTTCTGCTGTAATTCTTTATTGGAGGCACTTTGTTGCAATGTGTGTGGCCGTTTTATACTGTTTGTTATTTTAAAACGTGCTTCTATTTCTTAACTGTTTTTAAGTTTAATTTGTTTGGTTCATTAGAGATTAGTTTCAAAGTGCTTTCTTCATTTACGTTAAATGCTAAATAGTTTTTGTGTTATTTAGTTAATGTATATTCATTTTATTTTGTCATATTGTATATGTTTTTTTAAATGTAACATAATATTGTGTGTTTTGTTTAGAATTATGACCATATTTCGGTGTTCAATTCCTTTCCCTATATTTTGTTTCACCTTTAGAACATACTACAACTCTTCAGACAGTGAAAAGGGGCACAAGCCTGCCACTCAGAATCTGAAATAACTGTATTTGATTATAGCAATATTATCATAAAAGTCAAAAACATAAAGAGTTACAGTAATTAAAAATATAAAGAAAATTACCATTAAGAATATTAAACAAAGAATATGATGATGCAACATAGTAAGAAGAATAAAGCAGTCTTACAATGCCAAACATAACATTTATGGAGCACTGGGATTAAAAGCATTTTAGATTAGTGCAGATAATCTTTACAAAAAAAGATAAAATTGGATCAATGTCTCTTCATAAATTTCATCTCAAGGGCAGACACAAACTGAGTCAGGGCAATACTGCCCTGGGGAAAAAGATAACAACCTTCTTCTCACAATGCCAAACCTAAATCTTGTTAAAAGACCTCTCTGCCATGCGCCAATCTTTCACTCTGATTTGAATAAAAGTGTAATTCCTTATGGTGGATGTTTAAGCTCTGAATCTTTTCTGGATATTCTCTTTTTATTCATAAAAGATTCCTTTACACAGGCTTTATCAGCTTTACATATAGAAAAGGGATAAGTGAATAAAGAGGGCCTATTTAAGTCTCTCAAAGCTGACTTAATATAAGATAACCAAGGTATTTTGGGCCAATTTGCACAACTTGAGCAATCAACAATAACATCTCTATTCAGTGCGACCTGGGAAGTTACTCCGTATTGAAATCCATAAATGTATTAGATCTAGCTTGATGAAATCTTCAACATAGGGCAGCCCAAATTCTTTGTGACTAAAATAATGAGATGAACTGGTAAGTGGGAGAGAGAATAAGATGGCAGAATCAGTTTTCCTCAATCTTCAGGTCCTTGGTGTCAGTGTAGCCCAAATTCCCACACCCTGGGACACAATGAGAACACATTGCAACCTATAGATCTTTAAAAGTGATGCAATAGGTGTTTCAACAATATTAGATGCAACATTGAAAACGGTGCTGATTAACTGAGAAAATTGATGTCAACCAGCAAAGCAGGGAGCCCAAGAGGTATCGGAATCTAACATGACACCAAGATAAGGATATTGCTGTACTTTCTCTAAATTAACACCCTTTGCATAAATGATGTAAGATCTTGAGCTATTAGGACCATATAACATTACATGAGATTTAGTCAAATACATTGAGAGGGCTAGATCTTCATAATGGACTCAAACACGTTCACTGGAGTTCTCAATTCCTTGGGGTATGTGCTAGTAGTACCAAGTCATCTAGGTATAAAAGGGTTGCGATACTACTAGTTTCAACTTCAGGCATGCCCTGGCCACTCTTGATAAAAACACAACTCCTGCCTCCCCCCACATTCAAGGTTTAATGATTTCGTAGATTTACCCTTACTCCTAAACCACACTTGACTGATAACCCAGAGTGTAATAAAGCCGCAAAATCCACAAGAGTAGTTTCCTGCCCACTTAATTCAAGATGTTGCCATATTTTCGACCAATTGACAAAGTCAAAGTCGCTAGGTAGGTCCATTAGAGCCCGGAACAATGGGCACCCTTTAGCAATAGCATATTTGCAAACGATAAGATGCACATTTAGCCATTTTACCTAGCCCCTCATGCAATTCATATTGCGTGTCACAGAGAATCTTGTTGTCAGTTGCCCAGTCAAGAGTTCTCTTTTGTTCAACCCTGATAATGACCTTGACTGTATAATTGAGTGCAGTTATGGGCCTGTAGCAGTGGGTAAAATGCCTATTTCCCTTTTTAAATACAGGCTCTATAATGGATTTGGCCCAAGAGCTAGGCATCGTGGCATTGCAAGAACTACTAAGCACATTTGTGAGGAAAGGGTCCTAAAGAGCAATGTTTGCATTGTAAAGGCCCACAGGGGCACTTTCTGGTCCGGGTGCTTTAACAGTCAAGCTATGACATATGGCCACAGTAATCTCTTGCAGACTAAAAGTAATGCAATCATGATTAGGTCCAGTGCTAAGCTCCAGGAAAGCCAGGTACAAGCAGGATTTAGTAATAGGACAACAGATGTTTCTTCAAATGATCGAGCCAAACCTTGGCCTTAATCTGGGCCTCCTCGTATATGAGACTTCGGAGGATAAACATCCTAGGAAGAGGTTTAAGTGATCACTTAATAGGCAGGTAAGGAAAAGGCCTAGATTTAGAAGTTTCCTAAACAGTTTAAGTTCCTGACCTTTAACCTTAAAACAATGATTGTCAGAGGAAATACAGCTTCTTATAGGTACAGGTGCTGCAAGGTAAATTGTTAAGGAGTTGTGATCGTCAAACTCTTTTTCGACCAACTCCTGCAGGGAGTAGATATGCCTTGAAACACATATATAGTCTTTCACCAAGTTACAACCTCACCCACAGAGTGTGGGAATAACTACATCAGGGTGGAGATTTGTTTCAAGTGCATTGACTAAATCCTGCACAATAATATAATTGGACAATATCCGTCCACGAGAGTCCCATCCCGATCCATGTTATTAAAGCATGGGAATTATCAACAAATAAAGTGCTAGTGCAATATTTGACACTGAAATGCCCACACAAAATCAGGTTATTGGGTTCGGGTCCAGTTATGCTTGAGTTACATAGGTCATCAATCAAGTTGAAAAAGTATTTATAATTAAAGGTGTTCAGATTCAAAGGCACATCATTGTAAAATTTGATTTAAAACATGGCCAAGCTCAATATGAAAGGCTTGAATTCAAATATGATTAACATAAAAAGGAGCTATTTTACTGTTTAGGGATATATTAAAGCAATGTAGTCAGCCCTTTCTTTGCTCTGCCAGAATTGGAGGGTGTTGTACTTTAAGAATGGCAAATAAATCCATCACAAAATACCTCTGTGACAGCCCATGTCTCCTGAAAAAAACAGCATATCAAATTGAGTAACAAACTCCAGCCAATTGCACAGTTTTAACTTGGAATAAATACCTGCAATATTCTACACTGTCAATCTTAAAATGGTGGCAACGTCACTTAGGGAGCATTAAGTAAAGCCCTGAGTGTGACTAAACAATTTGGTGGCAAAAGGGGAGCTATTATTGCCCATCGTTAGCAGTCTAATCTTGGCATCCCCACTGCTACCAATGCTATATCTACCCCCCCCCTCCAACCACTGACACATTGCAAAGACTACTTCCCCTTGCATGAGCTTGGGCGCCAGTGCATTAGTCAATCTTCTCGAGGGCTGCTAGGGGCTGATACCGATTACTGAGTGTGGCGTTAGGTCCTGATTTTAATCAAGTAGGGCCAGCAACATAGTTCAGCTGTTTCTACATAATGGTGGTTGATAAAAAAAAATAGTCCAGAGGTAGTGCATTAATCAAACTTGTGTTGATACTAAAGTTATCATTACAAATTAAAACGTTTCTAGCATTAAACTTCTTATTATAGTCCCCTGGTAACAATTTGCACGAAGAGCCTACTCAAGCAACTTTCCTACTGAATAAAATACAGTCAGAATTCATAACATTAGAATTTCTTTGTTTAACCAACCAATGCATAATGTTATCTTTGTGCTGATTAGTGTCTTTGTGTACCGCCATATGCAGGAATTGAACTTTTGCAACGATTGCTACATAGGGATTAGCTGTGGGAGGTAGACTTAGAGTTAGTAAAGGATTGGACACATTTGTCTCAGAAAGTCTGGAGCTTAAAATGTGTGTTGAGAATTTTACTGCTGCACTTGATTGCCCCTGATTAGGTTTTTTTCTCCATTTGTGGTAAATGCAAATTCGTGTTTTTTTATCATTTATTAATTAATTTAATTTTGACATATTTTATATATGCTTATAAATTTAATATAATATTTATGTTTTATTTAACAATATTACCATTTACTGGTGTTGGATTGCTTTCTTTATTTTTAGTTTAATTTTTATAGCATACTACAGCAACTCTCCAGACAGTGCAAAAAGCCCACTTGCATGCCACTCATTTAATCAGCAATTGGATGCAACCTGCAAGGCCACTACCTCTAAACGAGAATACCACCATAGAAGGGTCAATATTGTATCACTGTTTTACCATTCAATGATGGCCAACACGTTGGATCTAAATGTAGCAGCAGTGTTGGAACTTTAAGCAGCAGTATGTTTCCATTATTTCTACTTTTAGGCCTTGATTACGAGTTGGTGGTAAATGCCACTAAACGTGCAGGTAGGGTAAATACTGATTACATTAGGTTCGCTAACTAACACACATGTTAAATAACACTTTTTTTACAGGTTTTAATGTGTACAGAGGAATCATTATGTAGCACATGTGTTCAATACCAAATGTGAGTTATGAGGCGCAAGTGGTAAATACTGCACCCAATAAATTGCAATTGCACAAAACATCAAGAAGTGTATTGGAAGTTCCTGGAGTAAGGAAATGAATCCATAGACACCAGAAATATCCAGATCGACACACAAAAGGACCTTTGGACACCCTGTAAGTATGCCAACAACTCCTTCTTATGTGGAAGTGTGCCGACATTCATTTTGTGTGAACAAAGTACTTTGAAACAAGACAAACATAATTCACTGCCAACCGCTGATGTCACCCAATCAGACTAATTCATTATGAACCCAGGCAGGGAAAGGAAGTACAAGTACGCAGAATCTGAGCTGGAGGTCCTAGCCAAGAAGGTGGTAAATCACCATGACAGTCTAATGCACCATCTAATGCTAAAGATGCCACCGGAAAAAAAACCAATGCCTGTGGAAGGAGATAATAGACAAAATCACCACTGAATCAACGTTTCCCAATTATGTAGAGAACATTAAAAGCAATTTCCAAACCTTGAATTTGTAGGTACTTAAGCGAGTTGCGAAGCACAAGCACAAAAGCATGGCAATTAGTGGTAGTACCCCACCTCAGCTCTACCTCAAGCAGTGTGAAGAAAATAATTTGACCATTCTCAACATGTATGGAATGGAAGAGATGTAGGAAGATCTTGAGGTCAGAGGAACCAAAGAAAAGAGACATTAGAGTTGTAATTATAGTACATGTTGAAGGGTTGTTTTGCTTGAGAATCATCATGATTGTGAAGAATGACTGATGTAAATTGTTACACATATTCACAGCGATCCATGTATGTGGTGTTATAGGGGCTAAAAACACTCTAAATGGTACAGCTGACATTTAGTGGGATTGGTCTACAGCAGTCATAATGCATTCTAATCTTGATGATGAAGGGTTAATTTGCCTACCCAGTAGCTTATTTTAGAGCACATAACATAGCAGTTTAGTATACACAGATCCACATTACACAGCATATGTACTTAAATAATAAGTGTGCTTCATTTTACGTTTTCAACACACTTTTTCCTGTCTACGTGACATCACCAAGTGCACATGACTGCAGTCAATTGGCCCTAGGATGTCAGGAAATTCTATTGTAGCTTAGATGTTTGCTTTGCTGGCATTAGATGTGTAGGTGTCCAAGGGAAACTCTATAATGCTGATTACTCACTCTCTGGAAGGAATCTATCATTTAGCAGAGTGTTTTGCTAAAGGTTGGCTGAGAAATGCTGCAGAGCAATTCTACTGTCTGATGTGTGGTTTCTATTGAAAAGAATTCTAGCACTCCTAACATTTTCAGGAAGGCGGGAGGGAGCAGTGGATCCCTTTGTTGGGCTCCATGGTATCTGCAGTGATGAAGATATGTTTTGTATGGTAGACTGTGCATAGTGTGGATATCAAGCTGACTCATATTTTTTATTGGTGTCCTGATTTCCACCCTCATGTTGCATGGCTTACAGTAGTCCATAGTTCTGGCATGCCATGATATAGTGGCCTAGTAGTGCTGCAGTCATGGTGGTGTAGTGCAGAAAGGAAGTGTGGTTTGCTCCAATCAACCTGTGAAAGCTTCACCTGTTCATGGCTGTTTAAGTAGGTCTGGCCCTGTGTGCTGGTGTGTGTGTGTGATAGGTTTATTTTTTCCAGCTCAAACACTGCATATACTGTGTTTTTGCATTATTGTGTTGGTCTTGTTTTTTCATGTTGTTTTACCGCTTTTCTTTAATTCCCTATACTTTCAAGAATTTTACCCCATACGTTTGACTGGAGGTATTTTGAAGTGGTATTATCCACTGTTTTTTAAGAGCTCTCGTACTTGTAATTGGGTGTTATTTACCACATGTGGCATTTGTTACATGTGGGAAATTTGACACGTTGTAAATAGTGCATGCATCAAATAGTGCATTTGGGCAACAGACATGTTATTTAGCACATATGATAAATAACACATGTTGTATTAACTTGTAAGAAGACAATTTGTTACGTTTGTTCGCTGTTTACTCCTGCGTGCAGTAATTCCCACTATGCCTAACTCCTAATCAAGGCTGTATTCTTTTAATTTATCTTGCAAATGTGGTTGGGTTTGGGGGTCCATTTTAATGTGGTTGTGTAAGTGAGTGAATACAAGAACAAGTCAGTGAGAGGATGAATAGATGTATGAGTGCAAGGCTGTGTGACAAACTGATTGTACAATGACTTACTGAGTTCCCAAACCCATCTGTGACCAAAGGGGCACTTTCATTTAAAAGAGACCAATTGGGATTTGCAATGCTTGTTAAAACCTTAAGCTGTCAATATGCCAAACTATTGCCTTTGTGGTCATGGCTGACAATTTTCACTCAAATCAAAATGCATAGAAACATTGCCACTATTAGAGACCTGCAGTGAAGGAAGGATTACAGAGCCAGTTAGATAAACAGCTATGGCTATATATGACTGGATTACACATAGTGGGGACATAAAAGGTTTACCCCGGTTTATAGGATTAATTACAGGATTTGCTACAGAGATTATGAGACAAATGTCATCTGTCCTGATGAGACCCGCAAATTAAGTGAATAAGGTTGAAATATTCACATTAACCCAGGGTTGTCCTTCATTGAGTTTTTTTTGTAAAGATACATAATTTAAACTGGGCTTTATTGCTGGACTAATTGGTTTAACATCCTTGGTGTCCCATGTGACCTATGTATTTGAATGATACACTTAGGGCCCTATTACGATGCTGTCGGAAACGGCTCTGACCGTCAGTTGGAGTCTTTCCAATGGCATCATAATATGCTGGTTGGATTCCTTTCTGACCACCTCATTATGGTGGAGACGGTCGGAGAACCCGTCTCCTAGTCGGAATGCAGCCAGTAATCCCAAGGGTGGCTCTTTCTGCCCTTGGGAATAGGATGTCGGGTTTCGGCAGACTTTCCATGCCGGCCTTTCTGACACAGAAAGACTATCAGATCTCGACTTTGGGGACCCCCAGCAGGGGCCCCTTGGGTGCATGGCCTCCGTTTGGAGGCCGAAGAAGCACCTATTGTGCTCCCCTGTTGATACCTGCACCCACGGTGTGCAGGGATGAACTGCACCTCCTATTTTACAATGGGAGCATGCATTCTGCCTGTAATACATGCTGCCATTGTAAAGTATCGGAATGTGACCATACAGTGTCCTGTTGCATCCTAATTAGTCGGTCGGGGCTGCTGACCAGGTGTCTGTCGGTCCCATGACCGAGATGTTGGGTGGAGGAAACTCTGCCCGACTTCGTAATAGGACCCATAATTCTGAGCACCACAACCTCCGCACTAATATCTAATCATTTGAGTATTACGATGATAAAACATTGCAACAAGATATCTGTACCAAGGAGTGGCCTGTGTGTGCATTTATTTTGCATTGTTGAATTGTTTAATTAATGTTGATAGAATGCATATAAACTGTGCATCACAAAGGAATCCCACAAAACCATTGTGCTTGTTTCTTCTAATTTACCCTGATTCCGAAACAGTATGTATAGGATTTGGTCCTTGGTGTTTAAAATGACAATATGAAGCAACACTAAAATAATTAATTTCTGTATATTTTCTCAATTTACTTAATCAACAGCGTGATATGCAGGTGGGATCATAAGGAGATAGAAGATAAAACCATGCCCAGCAAGGATTGCACACTGAAGCCTTCATTTTAAGATAAACATAGCGCACATGGACATTTCTGGGATTGCAGCCCTTTTATTGCACTCATCAGAATTTGGGGTTAGCTATCTCTGAATGTTATTTTTAAATGAATTTCCTGTTTCACTGCTGAGAGCTCGGATGAGGAAGGGGGACACAGAGCAATTACGCTAGTGGGATTAGTTGCAGGTAGAAAATGTCTGTCGGTATATTATATGTTTTTTTTGTTGCTCTTCACTGTTTTTATCTTTTGGCTTTATAGTCTATGGGGTCGATTCCGATCCGGTAAAAAGTGCTCCGAATTGCCGTTTGGAGCGTTTTCCCCATACGAATCGTACCCTGCAACGTCCCCCGTATGTACGACGAAGTACGATTCGTACCAGGAGCTGGACTCCGTACGAATCGTACAGGGACCGTACGAATGAAATCCCCGTACGAATCTCCCTCGGAACCCGCTGTACGCGACATCTGTACGGTTCGTGGCTGCTTTTTCCGAACCGGCAAGTACGATTTGTGTTGGGTACGCACCGTACGACCCTTTTTCTACGGGAGCTGAAAACAGCCGTAAAAGCAGAGTTTGCCCCGAAACAGGTACAGAACGCCCCCCCCCGAGTACGGTGCATACCCCCATGATCGCAGGGGTACGCACCATACCCCTGTGATCATGGGGGTTACGTACCGTACCCCGTGATCTTGGGGTGTACGCACCGTACCCCATGTACGCTGGGAGTACGCACCGTACCCCATGTACGCTGGGTGTACGGTGCGACCCCCATGATCGCAGGGGTACGGTGCGTACCCCTGCGATCATGGGGGGTACGCACCGTACGGTGTTTATGTGAATGTGGGATTTTCCGTACGAATCGCCCTTACCTGACGTGGACCGTATGAATCGCGTCCGGATACCCCGGTCCGGATCGTACTCGTCGAGTCGTACGGTGTGTGTACGAGTCGTACGGAGACGGCTCCGGATGCGAATCGTACGGTCGAGAATTTTACCGGATCGGAATAGACCCCCAGATGTTTGGATCCTATAGTTTCACATACTAATATATTGATTAATAAATGAATAGAAATTAATAACAGAGCACCAGCCCTGAGATTGGACAAGATGGAAAGAATAAACATGTTCTATACATTTGTAGGAGCTAAACCCCAAAATTCTAATTCACCTCAATATAGTACCTCAGAGGTTCTTCTCGAGCTCCCTTGACCTTGAAATAAAAGTCACCACCCTCTCCAACATTAGACCCAGTAAAAATAGCAGAGTAATAGTGTTAGAAATGGGAGTCTCAAGTTGGCAATGGTTTGCGCCTTTGTCCAAGTAAGGACCCTTCTTCCAAGTCGGGTAAGGGGGATACACTTCGAAAATAACCTCTGCTCACCCCCTTGATAGCTTGGCAAGAGCAGATAGGCTTATCTCAGAGGCGGTGTGTAAAGCATGTGTGCACACATACAGTAATACAGTGAAAACGCTACAAATGGACACAACACCAGTTTAGAAAAATAAGTAATCTTTATCTTAAACCAAACAAGACCAAAACAACAAAAATACAATATACAATAATCAAAATATGAAGGTAAAAACTGTTCTGTCCATAGCAAACTATTGATGCAACACTTTCAACACAAAGTAACTTGGATGCGTCAAAATCATAAACATAAAAAACCGCAGGGAAGGTGATGCGTCGGTTCCTTACTCCAAGAGAGGTGATGCGTTAGTTCCTTACTGAAGAGGAGGTGATGCATCGGTTTCTTCCTGGGTGGAGAGGTGATGCCGTGGTTCCTTTCTGTGGCCCCAGCGTTGTTGTAGACTTGACTCCCTGGTGCGATTCGTGGGGATTCGGGGATGGGTCAATTCTCAAAGCAGCCTTGACGGCAATGGCACTGCATTGATCTCTCTAGCTGCTGCCCCATGATGCGTTGGTTCTTACAGTCGCACAGCAGGGCCTGCATCAGAATTGGTGCAGTGAGCTCTGACTTCAGAGATTGGTGCATGAGAATCAACGTGTGTCAATTTCTCAATTTCTCCAGCAGCGGGCAGGCACTGCATCGGTTTCTTCAGTGGCACAGCGACGATGCGCCAGAAGTGGGTGCGGACACGTCACACTTCTTTAGTTGCTTCTCTTTTCCCAGCTCCCAACCAATGAATCAATCAATCAGTCATTTGTAGAGCGCGCTACTCACCCGTGATGGTCTCAAGGCGCTGCCACTGTGGCGGGCACATCCTAATTCCCCCAACGGGACACTCGCCCTTATGGCGGGAAGTCCCGATCCCCATCAGGATGGCGGGCGGGCAAAGTCCACCCGCCATCCTAATGACCCCCCTACTTTCTAAAAGTGGTATTTTCAAACCCACAAAATAAAAATAATCTTTACTAAAAGATGCATTTTTACATTCTGAGTTCAGGCATACTAAACTCCATCTTTCTATCTTGTCCCAATGGGAAATTATACTTGTAAGATGTCATAAATAGACTCCCATTCCATCGTATGGGACGGATAGCCTTTCAATAGTGAAAAATAAAATACACTGTATTTCATAATCGGGACATGTCACACACATCAGTACCTGTCCCACCTTTCACATACACTGCACCTTGCCCACAGGGGTACCATGGGCCTACCGTAGCGGTGACTCACATGTAATAAAAGGGAAGGTTATGGCTTGGCAAGTGGGTTTACTTACCTGGTCGACATGGTAGTAGAGACTGCCCACAGACACTTCAGTGGCAGGTCTGAGACCCCTTTGAAGGGCTGCTTTTGTGGGTAGCACAATCTGTGATGCAAACCCACTAGCAGCAGTTGACTTACTGACCCTGGGTACTCACAGTGCACTGACTAGGAACTTGGTAGTAAGCCAAAAATGCCAATCATGGCAACAACAATCCATATTCACAATTTATAGAGAGAGCATTTGCACTTTGGCACTTGATCAACAGTGGCAAAGTGCCCAAAGCATCTAGATCAGCAAAAACAAAATCCAGACCACAGCAAAAATACAGGAGGCCGAGGCAAAAAGACAGGGGAAAACCACGCCAAGGATGCCAGATCTAATAAAGAGCTAACTAGACTGTTGGACTTGGCCCTTTTGGCAGGGTCACCCCTGAACTTTTTGCCTTAAGCTCTGACATAGTGGGAGTGATTTTAGGTCTCCGGGCAGGTGTCTAGTCTAAAGATTGAATCCTAAATATAGACTTACACAATTATCAAGTTGGTAATATCGAAGGGACAGAATATCGAGGTCAAGAATATCGATGGACAGAATATCAACCCTAAAGTAAGTAATATCGAAAAAATGTATATCGATGTAAGTAATATCGAAGTTAGTAATATCAATATCAAATATATTGATATTCATAATCTCGATGTTACTAATATTAATATTTATATTATTTATATGTATTTTATTATGTATTTATTATGTATGTGTTATATGTTTTTTGATAAGCATTTTACTGGTTTTAAATTATATGTATACTATTTTTATATGTTAATAAGGTTTTTTAATAAGTACATTTTGGGTTTTAGTACCTGAGAGGTTTGTGGGTTTATAGGGGAATAGGGTGGGAAGTAATTTAATTACACTAAATTAATTATTAATTTTCAGGAATTATGAATTCATTTTAATTAATTTTTGCATTTAAGTTCTGTAGCGGGTTGTGGGTTTATAGGGGAATTGGCATTTGTAAATAATTTAGAGTGATTTAAAAATTAAATTATTAATTATTTTTAATAAAAAAATTACTTATAAGTATGTTATATTTAACTTCTACGCTATCCAACACTTTCCCTACTGTTGCACTCTCTGGAGTTGGAATAGTAATTTTTACCCCTATGCTATCCAACACTTTCCCTACTGTTCCACTCTCTGGAGTTGGAATAGTAATTTTCACCCATTCGCTATCCAACACTTTCCCTCCTGTTGCACTCTCGGGAGTGGGAATAGTAATTTTAAGCCCTAGGCTATCCAACATTTTCCTTACTGTTGTTTTTTTTGGAGTTGGAATAGTAGTGTTATTCCCTCCAGGATGTAATATTTTTTGTATTATTTTAGCTAATGTATTCTATTATTATTTTAAAAAATATTCAAAGAAAATTTAATTTTTTTAATTCATTAAACATAATTATTTAATTTTAATTTATGTTATTGTTTTATGTGTATAGATGTATTTGTAATTTATAATATTTTTAATAATTTATAAGTTATTAAATCATTATTAAAACTGATCATTAATTAAGTATATAAATATTATATATTATATGTATATGTTTAATTAATGTTTTATTATTATATATGTATTACCTATTAATGGAAACATTATTATATGTTTTCAACTATGTTTATTTTACTTATAAGTATAATTTAGTTTATTTTACATATTTTTTTTAACAAAAAAAACTAATATTTTTAATAACGATATTTTTAACATTGATATTTTATTTTCTGCCTGCCTGATGTGAATTGCATGTCTGGCTTGTGATTGACAGGAGCTGAGTGGTGTGGGTGGCTCCAGGAAACAGGGGGAGTCAGCCCAGTGGTGAATAGAGAGATGTGCATGCAGATGGGAGGGAGGAGTTGCAACTGGGACCTATATAGGACTGTGCCTTCCCTCCACAATGCTGGTGCCGCCCCCTGTGGTGCGTCTGATCCCTGAGACCTCACCTGACAAGGGAGAGAGGAGCTGAGCAAAACAAAGTGCTCCAAAGCTCCCCCAAACCAGTCCTAACCGGTATTCCCAAGCCCTGTGCTGTGACAAAGGGATTTGTTAATATAAATATAAGAGCTCTGATCCCATGAAACGGTGCTCTGTTGTGCTGTTCCTGACTTGGAGGGGCCTGCACTGCTGGGCTCCAGGAGGAACCGCCACGAGGGACTGCCTCCCTGCTGGAGGGCCCTGTGTGCTGGCCTGCCTGATGTCAGCTTTGCCCCTTCATCCCTGACCTTTGGACTCTGGTGTTTTGCTTTTATTTGGAGAAGCGCTTTGCTTATTTGAAAGAGCGCTTTATTTCTGCCCTGAGAAGCGCTTCCGTTTTTGGAGCCTGCAGCGTAGAGCTGCAATCGATTTTGTGGGAATCCCAATGTTGGGATTCTCCCGCCTTGCTGAGATCTTGCGGGAGCCCACCCCGTGTTATTGCCGCCAATTTGTGCTAAAAAGAAACCGAGTTGGAGCCCACTACGCCTCTGTACCTTCTAGCGGAAGCCCACCCCTCTTATGACTTATTTACTTAGCGGGAACCTACCCTGTATTGCCCGCAAAGAAGAATCACTGCCGCGACCCGGGTACCATGGAGCACGAACAGGAAGTCAGGCGGGACTGCCTGTTTGAAGGTGGGACCAAGGAGAACGACCCGGAAGCGACGTACCAGTCAGGGCCCTTTTGAGGAGAAAGTCAGCGTCTTCCCACGGGGCTCCCGAGAGCGAGGGAGAGCCCAGAGTGCCAGCTAAGGAGCGGAGGAGCGCTGCAGTGGCTGGCGGGGCTCCCGTGTTGTGAGGAGAGACCCGCAACATAGCTACTGGCAAAGAGGCAGCCGGCCGGTAAACCGGAGCCTCCCCGAGGAGCAGACCGGAAGAGTTCTGCGAGCCCCGGTGAGTGGGGGCTCAAGTTGGGCACTGTCGGTTCTCAGCTGCCCCGCAGTCGTGGGCAGCAGCGTGCTTATCTCCCCCGTAGTGGGTAATTGTTGTTCAAGGAGCCCAGAGCGGGGCCCCGAGAGGCCCGTACTTTTCCTGTGTTGCCAAAACTTCTTTACAGTTGCCCCTGTGACAGGGGGCAACTGCAACATTTGGGGCATAGCGAGTTTTAGAGTCCCAGAGTGGGACTCCCATGTGCCCAGTGCCCGTCCCCATTGCTTGTGGGGCATTGTTTTGGGCACCAGAGGCACAGAGAGTGCCAGGGCAGTTTTGTTGTTGCCACAGCTGCGCAGCAGATACCAGCAGCTGCAACGTGTGGGCCATCTTTTCATTTAGAGTTCCAGAGAGGCGCTTAGGGGGCACGCTGGTGCCCATGCTCATTGTCACAGCTACCCAGCAATTAGTGGGCAGCTGCTACGTGTAGGCAAGTTCATTGCGCACTTTTGCTTTTGCTGTCTTGGCGGTTTACGCCCTGACTCTGTTAGACATGAGGCGCTGGAGCCCCTGAGAGAGGCCAGTTGGCCTGGGGCAGTTCCAGGTGTGGTGCATAATGTATTTATACTGGTGATGCCTATTGTGCAATGCGTTCTCCTAATGTGTTTATGCCTAATGTGATAATGCTGAAAACATTATTGTGCCAGTAGTTACTGGTTTTGCTCTATATTTACTATTTGTGCTACAATTACTGGTTGTGCTCTACATTTACTATTTGTGCTACAATTACTGATTGTGCTCTACATGTACTATGTGTGCTACAATTACTGGTTGTGTTCTATGTCTATGATGAATCTTACTTTTACAATTTTTACTAAGTAATGATTTCTGACGGTGTAGTGTGCCCTGCATCGCAAAATGCGATGCAGCGCACGCTACGAAATTTGTTTTATTAATTAAATTGTTTACTTACCTCCAATGATCCATATACCGGTTTTTAGCACCTCCCACCCTGCCCCTCCCCCGCCCCGCCTCTCTGCCCCACCGCAACTCCCTCCACGGGCCGCGGCTGATGCTGAGTGGTTGTTTTCGGTGTCCACAATATCTAAGTTGGATCTGAGCAGGACACAGAGTAAGAGAAATAAAGCAGTATGGATTCTTTATTTAAATGGTCAAATATTGAGTCTTGTGAGACTGGATAACACCCTTTATTTATTAAAAAATTACGGATCCTATGATTATGCCTCTCTGGATCTCTCCTGACTGCGTTGGGCATTCTCCGTTTTTCCATTGCCAACATTAACAGTCGCCAGGGTCACCTGGACTACATGTGAGAGTGACTGTGCCCTTTCCTTTGGGACAGTGTCATTCTAGTCTACTGATTTACCGGTAGGCGGGGAGCTTCCTCCTGTTTCTACCCCACCAGCCTACTTCTCTAATAGCGAGTAACGGTACGGGTGGCTAATATGCCCACTGTGGTCTGAGGCGAATAAGGATTAAAAAAAAGACTCATATTCTAGTGTATACTAGCAGGTCCATACTGGAACTTCTTGCGGATGTGTCCTTGAAGTTGGAAGTTTCATTCACAACATAGGCAGTGGTGGCTCCTCCACTATGGTGGAGGAGCTTTGCCTCTCATCCCCTGCCAACAGCCTCAAAAGTTGAAAAATAAAACGTTTTTATTAATGTTTTATTTTTCCTTTCCTACCGCGTTTTATGGGTGGATTATTCCACTCCCCAGCACACATCAAGTGTTACACAGGTTTCCCTACTATAGTTAGGAACACGTTGATATTAGTCATCCTACAACATAAATTAAGAACAATTCCATCTGGTTCTTACTTTGGGGCTTTTATTTTAGTAGTCTTGTGTCTCAGTTGTCAACAGCAACAGGCAAAACGTGTTTCGTAGCTTGAGGGGTATGACCCCGAGACTTCCTCAAGGCTATTTCCTTCCAATCGCTGTATTTTGAAATGTGGTGATACTTCCAACCAACATTGGGGTTCCGATAAATGCGACATATCCTCAGTATCAATCAAATGTAAAAAATCTCCTTGTCAATTCAAAATTCGGTTTCTTCATAAGTATTCAAAAGGGACTTCACGCCGCACCTGTCTCCCACTGGGTTCAGTGTCGAGCTCCTCATTTTATGGGTGGGGCCATCGCGGGGGCAGTCACAGGAGGAATTGTGGCACTGCACTCAGTGCACATGGTGGTTTGGCTGTCTCTGGACGGCTAAACCGTCATGCGCACTGACATCTCCCCAACCCGAGATACATTTCCTGGTGGAGAGAATAGCAGGCGTAGGCTCCCAGTCCCCTTTGGAGAGGAAAACAAGCCAGCTCAGGCCAATCCCAGTGCTTCTCTCATGCATGAGATAAGCGCTGGAATTGGCAGCAGAGGAGAATGGGAGCCTCAGCAGAAGGCGAAGAGCAGCTATTGACGAGGAGAAGCTAAGTTATTTTTTTTATTTATTTTTGTCGTCCGTCCGTCCCCCCACCTTACATGCCAATTTGCCTTGAGAGCAGCTGCAAATGAACACTTGCTAGCTAAGGAAAGTAACCAGTTACGTCACAGTATCCTTTGCTCTGCGAATGTTGTGGGGAGAAAAGGTACGCTGGGAAGCAGATTGGGTGGGGTAATGAGCTGGAGCAAGGTGACCAAAACACCAAAACAGCATCTATATTAACAAAATGGAGTGTCTGCGAAATGTGGCACAATTAAACTACATTAATAAATGGACTTCTAAATGCCTAATAAAAATCGTTTCAAGTGCAACATTAAAAATTCATCAGTTATGAATAGAATCATCATAAAGATCATTTGTATTAAAAAAATGATTTCACTAAAAATTGCAGATCTAGAAAAAGTTACTACACAAATCCTCCTGCAAATACAGTAGAAACATTCAAGACAATTGCCCAATCAGTCCACATGAAAAGTTGTCAAATAAAAGGATTTGATTTGGTTAGGGGATAGTGCAGAATGGAAACGTAAAGTGAATTATTCCGTACCTGTATCTCAGTATCATTAGGGATAGCGCGCTTTACAGTAGGTTGATAAAAAAATTAAAAAACGAAAATATTGTTTCGAAACATATAGTCATTGTTCGTCTGCCTCGCAAAGGGGAAATTCATTTGGGGAGTTATGGACGGTTAAACCATTTTGTACGCAAAGATCCTAGTAGTTTTTTTTTTTTTTCGATCCTAGTTAAGCCGGTCAAAGAGGTGAGTGGGGCATTGAAGGACAATGCCTAGTCAGATGAAAAATCACAATGACAATTTAAGATGCTCTGTCTGTCATTCGTTGCACATTCTTTCTAGCAAATGGGCAATGTTCCAGGGACCTGGCACTTGGGCACTGTCCGTGGCGAGCGCTGAGTCTCAGAAGGACCAGTGACAGTGACACTCTCCGTCCTCTTCATCGCCCCCTACCAACTCACGTCCTCTTCATCGCCCCCTACCAACTCACGTCCTCCTTTGGGTATGTCCTTCCTTCCTCTTCTATTGGTTCCGTTAGCTGCATTCGACCCCTGCTTTTGCTCCTTGATTGGGCGAATAGGCTGTCACTCTCAGTCGGATCAGCCTGCTAGTGTTTCTCTGAAGCGGATGCTCGGTAGCTGCATAGCATCGGTCTCTAAGTAACGGGGGATATTTTATTTTTAATGAGCTTCGTGGACACTGCTTGTGTAGAATGGTAAGGAGCGGGGAAGCGTGTTGTATGTCAGTGTGGTCGTAGGCAGATATACTGCGTACCGAACAGGTTGCATTATGTAATGTTATTTGTAATGACATCTGTAGTAGTGGTATAATGTCTCGGGGGGGGGGGGGGGGGGGGGACTATGAGACGCAGCGCTGCCATCCTTATGCCACCTCTTAGGAAGACGCAGAAATGAGTGCTGAGAATAGCCTGTTTATACCTTTGTGAGTAAAACCTTTTTACAAAAATGTCCGTATCGGGGGCGGGTCGGCTTTTCTGCGAGCAGCGGTGGCAGGCGGCGGTATTTTAAAAGCAGAAGGTACAGGAATATGTTCTGTTATGTGCCAATCACTCGAGCATGCAGACAGTGACACCTTGCTACTCCCGGTCCCCAGGGGTTTACTAGTGTACGGTGTTATTATTTTCTCCGGAAAAAGTCGTAAAATAGCAAATAACATTGTCTGTGTAGGTCTCTGTCGTGCATTATTTTCGCATGAACTAAGCCTCCCGTCTCCATCTTTTCTCTGTGTTGTACGCAGTATGGATTCGTGAATCACGCCTTGGAGCTGTTGGTGCTGAGAAATTATGGTCCTGAGGTGTGGGAAGATATCAAGTAAGTTCACCCGCTGAGTGTGATGTTTTTTAGGTTAACAGGAGGTCGTGTGTGCGTAGGTGGGGACTCCTATTTGGACAACTCAGTCACACAAAACACACACACAAACCTGACAAATAAAGTGCAAAAAGCCCTTTTTTGCAGCCTGTTAAAAAACAACATGGAGTTATCAGTTGCACCGTGAGCACAACAATCGCGGCCTAAGTAAACACACAAAATCCACTGCTACTAGACATCACAAGTCTGCCAAAATTGTCGGTCTAAACGTAATTGTGTTCTATTGTAACACATGCAAAGTTTTAGTCGTGCTGTTATACTTCGGTACGTGAGGAGAGCTGCGCTGTTTGGCAAGTGAGAGGGTGGCTTTACAAGAAGATTGTATTGAGTTAGGAATGTGACGTTAATGTAAACCACACAAAGTGCTAAAAGTGAGCAGCACGGCCTGCCATGGTGTTCCTTCCGTTCTTTGATATATTGGTGTGTACACAAGGACGACGTGAGATTTTGGTTCGGGGAAAAAGTGCTTCGCATACAAACCTGTCAATGCGCTAAAACAGTGGCACACCTTAAAACCCCCGAATCAGCCGCCCGCACAAGCAATGTAGAAAAGTTTTAACTAAAAATATATTGCCCGAAAATACTAATGAATCAGGGTGATCCGTCATCCGTTAATTTTCATTTTAATCACTTCAACTCCAACGATTTCCTCATTGTTGAAGGATTTAAATTCGAAGCAATATGGGGTGAGAACGTGGGCTAAAACCTGAACTTTTCCTAGGGTGGGGGGGGGGGTGGCTGTCAAGTTGGTCTGATGCGAGATGCGTGTGTCAGTGTTTCTTTATGTGTGTTGTGTATTTGTGAGTTTCGTAGTATGTGTGTCTCTTCTTTTATGCGTGCGTGCGTGTCTGCGTATTTGGGCGAAAGTATCATTTAATGGGTTCCTACGTTCACAAATGTAACAGTGTAAGCATGATTTGAGTCGGAGCTTAACGTTCTAGGCTTGGCACTCCATGTTTGTTTTAAATTCCAGAACAGTGTGGAGGAGGCTTGAGACTTGGCAGCATCCAGCACTTTAGCTACTCAATGAAACACCCAAGAAGTCACTCAGTCAAAGGCGCACAGGCTGTGACTCAGGATGTAAACACTGCCATGCCCCATTGGCTGCGTTGGATCACTCAGGCTGAAGCAGAGCAGAAGTACACCGCCATCTTCTGGCCATGTCCATGTTCATGTACGAGAGATATTTTCCAGACACCCATAAAACCACATTTTCCAAACCATTTAATATTGCACGTATTCCGTTGTTTTAATAGGGTTGACGTTGTATGGATAGTGTTTTGAAGTTTACCGTCCTGACTGTCGCTGGTAAGAGACACGTTAAAAAAATCCTTAATTGGCATGGCCTGGTCTGACTTAGAGAAGAGTCGTCAATTTAGCAATCCAAAATGCGACATTGTTTTGGCCCCACACAGTAAGCACATATTTATAAACTTTCCAGTAAAATGTGTGCAAATAATACATCTAGCTAATAAAACACCTTCTGGTTGGTTTAATACGCGCCAGAACAGTCTGAATCGAAAATTCAACATATTTAGATATTTCGTACAGCAATGATGACCAAGAAAAGCAGCCCCTCGACCAGAGACACTGCAGTTGGATGGAACTTCCTGAGGCTGACGGCCAAACGTTTAGAGACGATGGTGGGATATTCTGCATTCTGGTACCAGACCAAACTTGATAGGAGTTAAAAGCTTGCTGCTGATGTATGCAATGACCGGCTGCAAGCCACGAGTTTGACTCCTGCCAAGGCCAAGTAAAATTTCCTCCTCATCCCCTCTCTTTAATTTCTTACAAAATGAAGCAGCCATGTCGCTCAGGTAACCACCAATTCCATCCAAAAGTTGCCTATAAAAGCCCCCCCCTTCCCTCACCCTATTCATCTTGTGTCTCACAGACACCATTTGTCAGTTTGATGTGGGATATTGACTACAGCTGTATGGTATTTGAAATAAGGAAGAGGAGTAGTGTGCTTGGAGGCGCCAGCAGGGGCTTTTTCTGAAGCAGGGGGACTGCCTCAGGCTGAGCGCGCTGTGGATGTGAGGTGGCACCAGAATCAGCAAGCCACAATGGTTTTACACAGGCTGAAGGCGCTGCATGCTTCTTGGTCCATTGCATTGTATGTGGTGCGTGTTTATTCGGCTGTCTGGAGCAGTGTTACATTGGAAGGAAAGTGTGTTGCTCTGTGTGCCCTACCAGCCTAGCACTTCTAGCCACAAGCAGGAATCTATGTGCAGGTAGGAGGGTCTGGGCTTCCAAAAAGTGGTATATATATATAACAGTTATGGCCAATATTCTGATGGAGCTTTTATAAGACCTGGAAGATAGATCTGTGATTCTACCAAACCAAGGGCCCTATTACGATGTAGGTGGGCCCGCCATCAACATGCCGTCGGCGGCGTGCCCACTGATATCCAGGAGAGAAGTCTGACTGACGCATTACGATGCGTTCAATTGGACTGCATCGGCGGAAGGACCGACTGATGCTTCCGACGGGCCCAAGGAGCCCGTTGGTCGGAACGCATGGGGCAGAGCCTGCTGAGGCACCACAGTAGGGATTACAATGTCCATTTCCGACAGCATTTATATGGCGGTCCAACCACCCTAGAAAGGCGGTTGGAAATGGACTTTTGGGACCTCTAGCAGGGCCCTCGTTCTCACCTTGACCTCCTCTATGAGGCCTGGGGGCACCTGAGGTGCCCCCTCAAACATCCATACCCCGTATGCCAGCCATCACTTGGTGCCTGGCACATGGTTAATGGATGTTTACAAACATCCTCTCTTTCCATTGCGGCTTGTGCTGCGGCCCTCTTCAGGCCACAGGACAAGTTGCAATAGAAAAGGGCATGTTTTCAACCGCCTCATGGGCGGTCACATTGTAATCTGGCAGGTGGAACTGCCGACTACTAGTCGGGTGGTTTCCATCCTGCAATGATGGCAGTCGGATGCTCGTCCAACTGCCATCGTAATAATCCCCTAAATTCCTGATTGTATGGAAAGTGCTGGCGGTTGTTTTACCCAATTGTCAGGGTATAGCTTGTTTTTTTCTATGTATAGCCATTTTTTCTAAGGATACTTGTTTGGTGTGGGGTATCGTTTGAGAGTTCAGCATGGTGAGAAAGAAGCAATATAATTGAAATAATGTGTTTTCTTCATGGGAGGATGGAGATCAGTGTGAAAGAAGCAGATCCAAGGCTGTTTTTCTTGGTAGTCCTGTGGTTATGTCAGCCTCTAGGATGTGACTTTGTCTTGAGTTTCTAAGACTATGTAGGAAAAGGTGATAGAGGGGAAAATAAAGTTCAAGATCTTAAAGTCTGCATCTTGGTAGCACAATTTCTCTAGTTTGAATTATTCTGAGGGCCCCAACACTAAGGTCATGGGCATATTTGATAGTGGAGATACTTCAATTGCTTGATCATATAAGAGAACATTTGGGTTTTGATATGGTTCGTACGCTATTCAAATCTAAAGAGCTTTTCCTGCAATAAGAGAAACCTCATCAATTTGCAATGGCTATTTATGTCAAGATCAAGGATTTAATCTGAAGACAGTGGAAGGAGAAAAATCACTCTACAAACCATAAATTTCCACAAAAAGCTTAAGCCGTAGAAGTCAAAGAGCCGCTCCTATGTGGCGTATACTTATGAGTACCTTGTGAGGGATTTTGAGTTCCTGGCAGTGGCAAATCAGGAGGGTACCAACTGTTGAGATCTCCATATGTAAATATAGCAAAAGCTAAAGTTCTTAGCAATATACGTGTCAATATTTTAAGAACAGCAGCAGTTGTTCCTGGGGCAGCAGCGTTGGCAAGACAAAAGCTACTGATATGAGACTGGAAAGCAGACTTCTCTGAGAAATCTTCCTTCCTAAACAATCTGTCTGAGGGTCGCAAGTTGTTTGCTGATAGGATAGACTCCATAATTACAAAGTTGTTCAAATACAGAAAGCAGATCTTACCCTATGAAAGGTCTGAATCTTTCTGATCAGGGGCAGCGATCACCAAGAGAGTTACAGGAAAGGTTACAAGTCATTCTATTCTCAGCAAACGAGTTGCCAACCTAGGAAGTGCTCTAAAGCAGCAGAATCACTCATTCAGTCGGGTTGCTCTAAACATAAATATTCACTGCTATAGATCTCCTTCAACTCCGCAAGTTGTATAAAAAGGATAATTGATTTTTACAATATTTGGCAGAAGAACATCACAGCTTGCTGGGCCTTGAATAGCATCAAGAGAGGCTATATAATATTCTTCGACTCTTGGTCTAAATCTGAGGCAAGATTCCCACTCCTGTGCCCTGGAATCCCATCAAGAAACAGGCTTTACTAGAAAACAGGGCATTGTTTAGGGTCCCAAAGACAGAATAGTAAGTTGTGCAGATTTTATTGTCGTCCTATTGCAGAAGATGTCAAGAGACTACAGACCAGTGTTAGATCTAAAATGAGTGCACCTGTGGGTGACAACTACACTTCAGAGTGATCACACTTCAGTGGATTATGCCCATGAGCTCCAAAGAAGAGTAAAGAACAACCATCAATCAATCAATCATTCAGGGACTTATGAAGCATGACTACTCACCCGTAAGGATCTCAATGCACTTGGTGGGTGGGGGGGGGGGTGGGGCGAGGGGCTGGCCCTGAGGTTCAGTAGAGGAGCCAGGCCTTGAGGTCCTCCCTGAATTGCGGTAGCGATAGTGATTGTCTGAGGTGCAGTGGCAGGGAGTTCCAGGTTTTTACAGCGAGGTAGGAGAAGGATCTTCCTCCAGCTATGGTCTTGCAGATCAAGGGGTTGGTGGCCAGGGCTAGTTGAGCAGAGTGGAGATGTCTGGTGGGGGTGTAGAAGGAGATGCGGTGGGTGAGGTATCCAGGTCCGGAGTTGTGGAGGGCTTTGAAGGCATGCATGAGAAGCTTGAAGGTGATTCTCCTGTTGACAGGTAACCAGTGAAGGTCTCTAAGGTGGCCAGTGATGTGGTTGCAGTGTGGGATGTTCAGGAACCATCAACCTTTACAATGAGTATCTGAACATCCCTATTCATGTGAACTATCAAAGATTCCTTTGGTTTTCAAAAGCGAATCACCCCTTTTAATGCAAAGTCTTTCCTTTTGGGCTAAAAACAGCCCCCTGAATGTTCACCAAGATCTTGGCACCAATTGTAGCATTGCATCATGAGGACGGATATACAAACTTGTCTCAATGTCAGTCTAGTACATTCCCCTTTATTGATTGAGGCAACATTCACACAGAAAGGGTGCTTTTGGTGCTGAGGGAGCAGAGTTTTATGATAAATTTATAACATCCCAGTTGCTTCCCTCACAGGATCAATTATGTTCATAGGAATACAATTAAGAACAGATCTAGGGTTTGTGTCTCCTACATTTAGAAGATTCAGAGCTATGTGTCAAGACTACTTTCTCTTTCCTCTCCAAGAGCGGTGGACTGTTTGGAGGTTCATTGGGATCTGGCAACGACCACTTTCCTGGTTTGGTGGGCAAGGTCCCACCGCAGCAGAACTATGAGACATATTCTGCGACGTTGGAAGCCTTCATCTTCTGATATCTCTGTGCAGCTTCTGGGGTCTCTGGAGATTATCCAGAAGCTGCAGTGGCAGATAGTATTTCATAACCTCTCCAAAGAAAGGTTATCTCCACCACCCTACTTATAAATGACAGATACCAGCGCAGTCTGGATGGACTCTCATCAGCTGCAGGGTCGCCGCTGTTTGCCATACCTGAGAGCTGAATCATCCGCTGGGAAGAAAATGGAAGTGATTCAGCTGATTTCAATGAATACCTGTCAGTAGAAGCTGCAAATTTCCTAACTCCTCTGCAGTGTCCTCTTTCCCATTTTGATTACTTAGTGAGACTCATTCTGACGGCATGGAGTTTGAAAGGGAAGGGCTGAGAAAGAGGGGTCTTTGGATGTGTTAGTGTCTGCTTTTCAGGATTCCAGGAACGTTTATGCTCTAAAATCATATAAGAAACACAGAACTGGAGCACTTCCAGTAGGTGGTGTGAAGCAAGGTAATTTATTCCTCACAAGAAGATTTAGTTCAGATCCTTTCCTTTCTGCAGGATGGATTATCTTTAGGTTTGAAGGTTTCCACACTATGGGTACAGTGAGCAACCATTAAGGTGTACCATTGTTCTTGAGATTACCTTTCAGCAACCAGGAGCTAGTTCACAGATTATTCAGAGGGTTTATCAACTTGGGATCTCCTTCTGAGCCACAGTTATTCTCCTGAGATTTGCTATTGGATCTTGAAGCTTTGAAGGATCTCCCCTTTGGGCCTTTAGAGACAGTGGATATCCAAATTGTGACGTTGAAGCCTTTTTTCTTTGTTACAGTAACTTCAGCTAGAAGGTTGGGAGAGTTGAGATCATTGTCTTTTAGACATACATTCCTAAGAATATTTTAAGACAGAATCCTTCTCTCTTTAGGTCCCTGCTTTGTCCAAAAGGTTAGCTCTGCTTTTCATAGGCTCGGGACATAGTGCTTCCTGTGTTTTTTCGTACTCCTAGGGATTTAGAGCAAGAGTGTCTACACTCACTAGATGTGAGAAAATCTCTAATCTGCTATCTGGAGAGTGTGTCAGTTTTCAGGATTTGGTCTTCCCTTTTTGTAAACTTTGGTCTGGCCAAAAGAAGGGCCTAACCTACTATCTAGGTGCTTAGTAGATGGAGCTAATCCTTTATTGCTTTGGCCTATAAGGAGATAGGGAGTCCTTTCGCCTTTGAGGGTCTAGGGTAGGTGGACCAGGGCAATGTCATCTGCTTTGGCGGAAGTACAGGGAGGCTTTGGAATTGATCAATTTCAGTAACCAGTGGACTCTTTCCTTGTATATAACCTGATCTTGCACACATGTTCAAATTTATTACACTAATGTTCTTGTAATTGGCCCTCTCTGAGGACATGTTTTGTTTGGAACTTTGATGTTCTACAATAATACTGATTATACAATATATCCGTCATATATGCGATGTGAAATTACCTTTTATCTGTGTTCGATCCCATTGATTTTATATTCGGATATTGATTCAGCACATTTTGAGGCTCCCAAGAATGTTGATTTGTGACAAATGAATCTGATGGCACACTGTGTTCATCTCAATGATCGACTATAGCCTAGGTCCTAGGAATATTAGGGTGGCCTCATATTTTGCTCTGATCTTTATTATTGGCAGCACACAGCATGTAATGCTTCCTTGCCCATATTATCCCACTTAGCATGTTCCTGTCCTCTTATAAATAAATAGCGACATGAAGTAACGATTATGCCATCACAAATGATAGATCCTATGATCACTCTGGAACCAATTGTCTTTCGGTTGGGATTTGTCAAAAATATGCCTTCTAGTAAGTGAAATTTACTACACTTGTGTTACTGCCAGCAAAAAACAGGTGGCTCAGCACTGGGATCAGAGCTGTACTCTCACTCAGGAAAACTGTATCAGAGGAATAGTGTATTGTAACAAACAACTTGAGTTATATTTTGAGTCACTTCCTCATACCTCTGATCCAAAGGATACCTGGTGCCCATTAAGAAACCATTTTTTATGTTCTCCGATAAATCCACTATTGCTGAGGTGTGAATGCTTAAATTATATAATTTCCTTATACAGAGTGGATATTACTATAGCATGTGTGGCCTTTTCATGGCCAAAATGTATTTGTGTTGTACACTTTTATAAGGTGTTCATTGAGCTAAAATATTGGATACAAACCTGACTGCTTGATCCCTTTAGGAATACAGTAACTACATATATGGATTATTGTTATATTGATGGACTTCTCTGCTGTAACATGTTTGTACATAACTTGTATGCTCTTTTGTAATAATACAATACATTTTAAAAGAGGTAGATGAGTTTAGTTATGGAGTGCAAGAGCAAAAGTATAGGAAATGTTTAATTTCAGCAGCTATAAGGATATGGTATTCTAGGGAGTACTTGGTTTAAGAAAGTTGGGCCTGATTCACAAAGGTAAACATACGCTTTTGTGTAAGTTTTTAATTGTTTGCTATTCAAAAAGGTATTTCACTAGTAGTATCTTTACGACTGTCGAGTCTCCACACATTAAAAGATAGGGCTGTCCTATCTTTAAATGCGTGAAGACTCCGCATTCATGATGATACTACTAGTGAAATACATTTGTGAAGATGGTGCCCATTAGTTTTTTTTTTATTTGTTCTTCATTTATGACTATGATCCACTTGTGTAAATGCAGTCATGAATATGACCTCTGTATTGTGAACAAGGCTGAACTGAGTAGTCGAAAAGCAATGAATACTCCAGCTTTCAATAAATCTTGCATCTGTGTCCCCTGGAGTGTTGGACTCATCTCTGAGGAGGTGACATTCTTGTATATACAACGCGCAGGCTGGGGCACTTATCTGGACACTACTGCCAATCATCAATCATGCTAGCACTGTGGAATATTAGCCTGTAAAAGGCTTTTGTCATTTTACAGCATGGCGTGGATGGCACTGTGCTAATCCTATGCTTAAAGACTTTGCTGTAGAAATTGCAACATAATTAGTCCCTTTCTAGGTTGGGGTGAATGGCATGGTGCTACCTATGTTTAAAAACTTTCATAGAAAAACAGACATAGGAGGTGGACAAATTCAGAGTGTCACTGGTGTTGTAAGGTACTCTATGCAGGAACTGCTCTCCACCTAAACTTGCCCAGAGTTCTCTGCTTCTTTTTTGCATAATGTATGTGGCACTCTAACCCTGTAAAGATATTGTTTTAACTTATTCAGCGTGCTCCATTGTATATAAACATTATTAATTAACATGCAAATCATTTGATGTATTAAAAATAAAAACAATGTAATATTTAAATAAAAAGAAAGGAAGGAAAAAATCAAATCCCATGTAATAAATTCAACTTCCCTATCTACAAAAAGAAGATAGCATCATTAATTCATATATTTTATATCAAATAATAAATAAAGCAATTCAAATAACAAAAATCATAGCACAAACACTCTTTCACAGACTTACCATAAAATGAATTAAAAAGGTTAACACAATTATACATTTTAAAAATAATATACATATTAAATTACGAATTAGGAAATTTCAAATAAATATCTATCATTATAAAAATATATATGTATTTTTTTCAAACAACTCATCCATAAAGGGTAAAACACAACATTTTATAATACCTGTGCAATTAATATGTAAATACTATAATTCATAGATTAATTAAACAGAAGCACGATTACACAATTATTAACAACTTAATCTATTTGCGTAGGTAGTAATGCAATAGCAAATAATGAAAAAAAAGTTAAAAACCTATACCCCTACAAATCCATCAGCACATACTTAAAACTACATTAAATCAGTATTAAACAATTCACATACATAATAATAAATTCAATAGGTAATTAACAGTTAAAATATAAGTGTAACATACTTATTGCTTAATTAACTTCTCACCCTATCTCTCTACAAACTCAGAAGTATCCACCCAAAATATAACTAAAATCAATCAGTGTTACACAATTTCTTTAATAATAATAAAGTACCTAATTAATTAAAGTTAATATCAATTATTAATTAACCTCCCTCTGTATCCTCCTACAAACCCACCGACCCCCTACAACACTATAAATTGCTATTAATAGGTAAATAAAAATATTATAAATCACTTAAAATCGAAAACAATATAAAAAAGAATAACAATTATACAAACCATAGTAACACATAAAATGTATATATTAACTGAAACACATTAAAATAATATTATTTTTTTTTACAATTATATTACTGAAAATGAATAAAAACAGCGATATTTTTTCACCATATTTCTGTCTGCCGATATTTTGAACTTGATATTTTGTCTAAATCCATTGGTAACTTGGTTGTCATGGTTCTCCAGAACATCAAAGTTGCAGGACTTTCACCTGTGGTCGAGTGAGGGGCTGAGTGGTAAACTTGAAGAATGGGAATTAGAGTATCTTTCAGTTCGAGCTTTTCTAGTACAGCACTCTGGACAGCTTTCTTTTGAGTACTCATGAAATGTTCAATAAGGCCATCGGCCTATGGCCACAGAGGAGTGCTCTGCTGATACTTCACCTTAAGATAACTGACAAAGTCTTTGAATTCCCGACTGTTGAAAGGTGGACAATTGTCAGACTTTAAAATTGCAGGAACACCACAGGTCGCAAAAATGGTGCATAATTTCTCAATAACACATCGGTGAGTGATAGATGAGAGATCTTCGACCAATGGAAAACGGGAATGTTCATCAACGATCACCATCAAGGGATGTCCATTGTCAAGAGGACAGAAGAAGTACACTGCAATTCTTTCATATGCATGCCTTGGAAACTCTGAAATGCTTAATGGATGTTGAGAGGTTTCTAATGACAAGCAGTTGTATAAATGATAGGCCTTTAATTCCTTTTCAACCCTTTAGTCAAGATGTGGAAACCAGGCTCTGTCTCAGAGAGCTTGTTTGCTGGCAACAATTCCACAAATGCCCTTCATGGGCCTCTTTAATTATTTATTGTCGTAAACTCGCCGGAATTATAATTTTGGCCCCTCAGAGAAGAATACCTTTCTGAGTAACAGACAGTTCATCTCTGACAATCTTAAACTTTTGATATTCACTGTCACTTGTAATAGATCATGGGTGCTGGTACCAAGAGATGTGTAATACTGTCTTTCAGTTTTAACATGTCAGTATCTCGCCTTGTGGCAGACAATTTGTTAGATCGAAATGGCGGCTGCAGTGCTTAATTTCACTAAGAAATCTATATATGCTTCAGCCATCTTAGAATGGGCGCCTGGGCATTGTAGAGGTGCTCGTGAAAAATTATTGGCGGGGCCTGATCTTTCACTGGACAATGCATGATTGTGTAGTCATGCTCTTGCAATAGGAGACACCAACGTTCAATGAGAGGAGGCATTTTTGCTTTTGGATTTCCAAATATAGTCAATAATGTCTGATGATCTGTCACAAGCATGAAGGGCTTCCCTTACAAGAATACAAGGAAATGTTCACTAACCCACACCACTGTCATGCCCTCTTTCTCAGGTTGTGAGAAAGCACATTCAGTTTTTGACAAATGTTGGCTGGTGTATGCCACAATGCTTATTCGGGCAATTGGGGGTCTGCTGTGCTGTGCCAGGATGGGGCCCAACCCGATAGGGCTAGCGTTAATAACAACCTCAGTATGAAGTTTTGGATTAAAATACGTAATTTCAGTAGAGTTCTAAATAGCTTGCTTGTTTTACCGAATGTTGTGCTCGCATTCATGTGACCAAAGAACATAAACATTCTTTTTAGTCAAGTCTCTTAATGGGGCGCTGACAGTGGCAAATTCTTGTATATATCTAGAGCAGTAGCTGGCCATGTCATTGATTGACTGTAACATGGAAAAAACTTGTGGGGAACTAGCAGTTGGCAGCACTTGCACTTTAGCATGATCAGGTGTCATGCCCTCATCAGAAAAGAAATGGGCAAAGAATTTTAACTTTGTCTTATCAATCTCACATTTCTCGGCATTCAAAGTTAAACTGGCATCAGTTAGCAACTGACACTCTTGAGTGAGAGCTTTGTCATGCTCCTTCTGTGTAGCTTTGAAAATCAATATGTCATCACTGTAATCGAAAGCATACATGAGAGGCTGTATGATACGTTGAATGACATTGTGAAATACCTGTGCAGCTAGTGACACACCAAAACGTAGTCCCCTGTAACAGCTCAACATGTGTAGAAAAGGTTGCAATGTACCGCAAATCTCCTTGAGTTCCAACTGATGATATCCTTTATTCAGATCCAGGGGAAATGATAGCTTTGCCCCATTTAATTGTGTAATCCTGTTAGCAATTTCAGTGGCCTTGTTCACTTGACGCAAATCCATGCAGGTGCGTAAAGCTCCTTCACTGTCGTTTTAGTACTACCTCTATGGTAGACAGCCATGGGGTTGGTCCAGAAGAACCCTCAATGATATTGTGCTTGAGTGAAGATTTAAGTTACTTTTCAGCAGCTTCTTGAATTTGAAAGGCAATGTGTCTGTGGCTTTTGAGCCCACATGAATGTGTAATTGGACTTTCATAATCTTGAGTTTTCGCAACCCATGCATCAACAAAGGAAGTGACTTACTATTTCATGATGAGTATTCATGTTATAGTTCATTGATATCAGTCCCATATCAGCGGCTATGCTCAAGATGAGTAAACAGGCGCTTGATGCCATACCTAAAAGTACATGAATGGGCACTTGTACTTTTGTTTTCTTATGCTTAAAGCCACAAATGACCTGTGACCTTTTAGTGGTGTCGATACAGCCCATGTATATACTTTAGTTTTTGAAGGCACAATATTTATTGATGCACTAGTATCGATAATGAAAGGTATTGAACAATCTTTGACCTTTAGTGTGATCTTTATACAATTTTTGGATGACTTTGGTGCTTTGTCATGTTGGTTTCTCTTGGATCGATGTTTTTCCTCACAGAAGCCAGTCCAACATGTGCATGCTTCTTTGATGTGAACATCGACATAGGACACTCATCTCCTTCGCTTTCACTTGATATTGGCATAGAAGAACTATTTGACGACGATTTAGATGTTGATAGACTTCGTTTGGTGTCAGTTTGCTGCAGATGATGTTGTCGCTTGGCCTAATGGCCGTGCGTCGAACTTCGTATCTGAAACGTTTCGGGAGCCATTTTGTCTTTTGACTGTGACACGCTTACTTTTTCTTTCACCTTGCACACCATCACAAAATGGTTCTCCTCTCTACTGCCTTTGCAGATCTGCCCAATGATGTGACATTTACCTTTGTGTGGAAACGAAAATCCATACCTGAAACACAACTACTTTTTCTATGGAGAATTCACTCTGTGTCTCTCTGCCTTGTGCTTTGGTTTGTTTGTCACATTCATGACTGACTCATTCTCTGCACTTTCAGCCTGCACATCAGCAGCTTGTCGATCAGCATGCTTTTCAGCTCTGGCAGTCATGAGAACTTACTCCATATTAAGAGTTTCTCTAAGGATTTGTCAACTGAAAGAATCTGACTAGAATCCTTCAATCACTCTGAGTCGTATAGCTTCCTCAACACGTAAATTACATGAACTTACAGTGTGTCTCAACAAATCTGTCGAAGGCCTCACCGGCTCTCTGTCGTTCTTGACTGAAAATGTATCTTTCGTAATGTACATTTGGTATTGGACTGAACTTAAATTCAAGGCTGCTTTGATTTGATTGTATGTGATTTTGTACGCTTGTGGCATTTTCTTTATGACTTCTTTCACTCCTTCATCAGCAAGAGTCTTAAGGTAAATGAAAACCTTCTTGTTATCTGCTTCTTCAGTCAGATCAATGAAATCATCAAATGTCTCTATCCCGGCACTCCATCCACCACCAATATTCAACTTTATGGTGGCATAGAATGGCAGTAGTGGTTTCAAGAAGGCGGCAACATTGTAACCATTTACAAGATTAGCTGACACTTAAAGTGGAACTCCTTTCGACACCATCTGCAGCCCACTCGGACCTGATTCATCCAGACCATATCCTAAGGGCCAGTGGAAACTTGTCCTCCTCTTTGGTCTCAATGGAAACCCTTTGTTTTCAGGGGACCTCTGGAGTTGACAGCTTCACAAGCACAACCCTGGTGCTTTCTCTGGGGTTGTTTCCCCCAGCACAGTGCCACACAGGCTCTCTTCACTCCGGGCTGGTAAGCAGATGACAGTTTCTTGTATCACTTTGTCTTTAAGCATCTTTTTGTGCTGTCTGACAGCTGATTTATCTCTGCTTCGGTTCACAGTGCTATTTTGCATTTTGTTGCTCCTTTACAACCTGGTTGCTTCCACTTTTAGCGTTGTCACTTCGTACAAATGTATTGCTTCAAATTAATTATTAGTGCAGTACCTCTTTGCTTTGCCTTCTCCGCAGGCTCTTGGCCACTGATGTGTAGACTTTTCAGTGATGCTTTCCTTAGCATCAAATGCTTTTCAGGAAAATTGTGCTGCACATTGACTCCTCATACACCAAACATCGATTCCTCACATCGACTGAGGCACAAGTGGTATACACTAGCAGTTTGGTAGACCACCGCAAGCTCTCTGGGACAGCACTGTCGATCTTCAGGTTACTTGTACCTCATCCTCGTTGCCAGTTGTAGCTTCCTCCCCAACTTGGGTACTCACTAAGGACTATTCCACACACAGAGCTTAGTATAACACGTCTTTATTCTTCAGCATGCAACTGCGAACTCAATATCATAAACCTGGATTCAATTCACTACGCTCTAACACTTACGTCACAGTACTACTAAATCCATCAGGAGTCACAAAGGTTACATCATTACATGCCCACACGCCCCTACATCGAACATGCAGGTGAAATTGCTCTGGAGGGTAGGAAAGGACAAGTGCAAGTGGGTGATGGTGGTACCCAGCCTATGGACACCCATTCAGATTTCTCTACCCCCATTTACAATCAAGCCATTCCTCTATGTTACACAGTTCACAGGTGACTGAAGGATGAGCAAAGTCAGTATGTTGGCAGGGCTGCAACTAACTATAATGTTGATGTCCCTGTTACTTTGAAGTGTTAATGCATAAGATCAAACTCGATGAAATCATCTCTAAAATGATTCATAATCTTTTTTCATTGTTATATAGATTTACAATTCAGATGTTCTACACATTAATTAAGCATATCTTGCCAAAATATAACACTGCATCACGAAGGATGCAGTTTTTATTCAGATTTTAACTGTGGGGGAAGTATTTACTATCAAGGTAGGTGGTGCATTACAACTACCTGACTCCATATTTTTGACCAAGGGTGTCCTCCACCATCTGGACTCCTATAGGTTTGGACAAAAGGAACCCTTTTAAATTGCAAACCGTTCAGTGTGGAAAAGAACACATTATTTTACACAGAACACCCCCATTTAGTTCAATCGCTTTTGCCTGTGAAAGCCCCAGGCCCCACCCATAGGCTACTAAAAACCTTTATATTGACATGTAAGCTTTTATTTAACCGGAGGAGTCAAAATCTTGTGGTTAGACCGTTTGTCATGATGTGATATTTGACCAAAAATCGGGGCAATTCACTTTTATTTCCTATAAATTAAATTGTAAGTGCGTAGAGTGAAAAAAAAGTGATCAATGCGCAATCTCATGCAGTCCCAAAAGTTTGCTCTTACCATTCACATCTTTGTTCTAGTAAATCGCATTCATGTGCTTTTACACCCACAACTCTGTTCAGTGTAAAGCAATCCTTGTTTGAAATGTTTCAGTTGCAGTTATATGTATAATGTTCCACTACTCTATGAAGCTCATTTCACTACGCGTCACATACTTAAATAAAGAAAAAATACATTCCATTTAGCCTTTGTTATTCCATTTCTGGAGACACCATTCAACCACACCAAGTATAAACAGTATACAGGGGCCTGTTCCCGTAGACAGAAGATAATACCAAACAAATTAGAGATAAAAAGAAGTGCAGACTGCAGTGTCTCTGCCATCTTCAAACACATATTCCTCCTCTACAATGAAAAGTATAAATATTCGAACAGACAAACAAGAGAAGAAAATTAGATCTCAAGTGATTAGAGCTCAAATGAAAATCAGTGGATTGATGTCAATGTTTCTATGTCCTCAATTCCATGCAATACCTTTGACCCTGAGTCTGTGAACTTAACTCATATATTGTATCATGAAAAAAGCAACTGGCTGCACGCCAAAATGAATCCTATTGTGCGAGAAGCCACAATTTGTGGTATAAATGAACTGCAAATAATGTGCTAAAACCTGAATATTTAATAGTTAGATTATCCCTTAAATATTCAGACCACAAATGAGATTTCGAAATCACAGACATGTGCTTCCATTAACTGTTTCTTCCAAACAAAGACCTGCATCAGGAATGGGCTTTTCTCAGGACCCTGTAACAGCAATCCATATTAGAAATGCCCTTTAGAGCAAGAATTCATATTAACGTGTGTATCAGAGGCAACTTTTGCAACCTTTTTTTTTTTACATAAAATCACTACAAGAACGCTACCAGCTTTTGTGTCATTCAAGAATAACCACAACGAATGAAGTACTTCTGTTTAATTTCACTGTTAATTTTAGTTTTCTGACAGGTCTTATGTCCCCTTGCTACTTCAGTGCAAAATGATTAATTTCTTATTCAATACTAGGTTCCTTTTGCATCAAGCATATGAAACAAGGAAGATGAGGAGATGAAGAGTACTTGTACAACTGAGTTGATCCACTAAAATCCACTCTGGTTTTTCAGCTGATTAATGAAGGTGTATGAGGAAAATCTCCATGCAATACATTCCATTGGTTATTGTTTGCATATTTGTGTGCCATTCATTAACCATGGCGGGATTGTGTTATTTGTTGGCTCAACAAGCCCATCAATAAATTGGTTCCTTTGTTGCAGACTGCCACAACATAGTCCAACTGAAAACACACAATGCATGTGGAAAATAATAAACGACAGTCAAGAATCATTTATTTATCAACAAACATGAACATAGAATTGTGTTACCAAGAACAGGAGGTTATGATTTGGCCATTTGGTCGTATTGCTTTGTGACTCATGTTATAAAGCTATTGTTTTGGCATATTTTGGTGAGTAGGAAGTCTATTGGCATTGTTCTGTTATCTTATAGCAGTGACTTCATTCAGCTTTTTGCTCAGTAACCCTCACCCACATCCAGTGGCATGATTCCTCATGGTGTTCCTCCTCAACACAAATGTGTTCCTATTATATGCAGCTGGCTCTCTGGTCAGAAACCTTTCACCTGATGACCTGTCCACCAGAGGGTAGCCTTGCCACTGTGGCAGCCCCCCTGTCCTATTTAGGGCAGAGTGACCATCACTCGGTTCCCTTTCCTGAGTCTACCATGCGAGGCATGGCAGTGCTGGGCAGTGAAAATAAATAATGGCCCGATAAAAAAGGAGAAAACTATCTGTGTGCAGAGAAAATTGTTTTTAGTTTCAAAATCTCACTTTGGAGGGTGGATGGTGATAGGGAAATACTGGCACCCTCCCAGGAGCATATCATGAATGAAACTCACCAGACATAGCAGGTTGCTCAGAAACAAAGTGAACTTTATTAAATGGTACCAAAAGCATGCATCATTGCTAATCAGCAAGGAAGAAGTCAGATCTGCCACCTTAGGGGCTCTCAGACCACTTCTTCCCAGAGTGACAAGTTTCTAGGTATTATATACTGTATGCAATGCCATGTCAGCGGAACTTAGAATAAGGCACCAAGCCAAATATGGCTGACATGGATGTGCAATGTCTGTACCATGCAAAACAGCCAGATATGGGCAGACCAGAAAGGCAGGCTCTGCACTGTGTAACATTTGCATATCATGTAGTCAAGACAAGCAAGGTGACCTGTAAGGGTGTACAGAATAGCTTGTTGAAGCTTGTCCAGTCAAGGTCAGATAGGAAGCCATTTTGAGCTCCAGGCCTCATGTTAATGTGATCTTATATACTCATGAACTCTTTGGAAGTACATGCAAATGAATTTATATGGATATTCATATATATTTTGTAACAGATGGTACAAGCATGATGCCAGCTCATCACAGTTATCTTACTTCAATTCAATCACCACACCAGTGTCCGCTCTGAAGTTTGTAGGGATAACTTCGAAGCAGGCAGAGATTTCTAAAGTGGGTAGTGGACCTCCACAGGCCTTGCAGACCAATAGACTGCCCTCAGTTTTTCAAACCACTCACTCTGTTGCGGACTGACGTGTAGGTTTCTTTTAAAATGTTTTAGTCAGCTAATGAAATTGCTTACTGTTAATTTGCCTAATGACAAGATCCGTATTTTATTAGAGTCTTGTGGTCTTGAATCCTGGTGGGAATACTTAATCGTTAATGCTTTTAAGGTGGATGAAAGGCCCATTGTAAAGTTGACATAACAATAGTAATACCTGTTATTGCCACCAAAAATAGATACATTGTAGTAATATCATTCAATTATCTATATGGTGTTTTATACCAACTGTGCCTTAACTGCATGAAACATGCAATCCTTAACTCTCTGCTGCAGCTACCGCTATGTACTGTGTCTGATTGTGTGTCTTGCGCCCCCTCCTGGTAGGGTAGGAGGTTGACGCCAATTGTGAGTATATGAAGGTAATCAGAATTCTGGCATGCTGCAGCATTTTGTGAACTGTTTCCAGATGGTGCCATTGGGAGTGCTAGCTTAAGCACTATCAGATCTGAGACTCTTCGTCTGATGCAGGCTGTGGAGTGTGATTAATGTCTGTTGAGGGAAATATGGAAAGGTGTGGTGAAGCTGAGGACATTGCTAACACCAGCAGTTTCCTAAAACTGTCCCTTTGGAAAAGCAGATGAATGAATTTTGATGCAGTGAATTTTTAATGTAAATATTTCAAATAAGTATTCTTACAGGAAAAATGTTTTTCTCCAACTGGCATGGATATAATAATTAAACATTACTTTAAGGATAAATAATACTGCAGATTTTTTGCCAAAATAGATATTGAAGTAGTGGTGGGGAAATTGGTGTTCCCAGGTGGTGGGTATTAGGGTGACAATGGAAAAAACAGAGAATCTCCACTTTAAACTCAAAACATTAGTGACACTCAACTATACATGAGGTATATAGATTGGGTATGAAACACATCCAAAGACAACTATATTCATGGTAGGGGTTGTGGAAACAATGTATCCCTATTTTTTATGCAAAGGAAAAAAAGTAATAAAGATCCATTTTAAACCAAAATGCAACTGTAATCCAGCAGATTTTCCTTCAAACAAAGAGAATTCACAATATAAGAGTTAGCTGTGTACAGGACAATGCACATTTTCAATAGTAAAGGGAAATTATGTAAACCCTGGGTATTTTAGTGAATCCTTTGAAATGTGTAAAACTTTGTACATCATGGGAGGAACTCTATGATTCTAAATTTTCTGACAATCAGCCTGATTCTGTGGAAACCAGATGCAAACTTTCCAGTTCCTCTTATAAGTAATCAAAATCATCCTTATCAAAAACTACTGATAAGTCAATAAAAAGCTAAATGCTCAAATATTTTGCAGCTTCACATGCTGTGCATTATTCGATCATCTAGTGGTTGTGCCCACAAGATTATCAACTGTTTTTTTCTTCTATTTGCTTCAACCACATGCGCAGTCATGACAAACCCCTATTGTTTGCCATATGGCATCCTCGGCATGGTTTGCCTCTTTTTTACTTCAGACCTCCTGTTTTTGCTGACTTCGTGTTTGCTGGACTCGAGACTCTGCACACTTTACCACTGCTAATCTGTGTTAAAGTACTTGAGCTCTCTACTTAAAAAAACTGGCTTATATCCAATTGCATATTTTATTTACAAATAATTCTCTAGTAAAGTGCACTACATGTGCCCAGGTCCTGTAAATTAAATGCTAGTAGTTGGCATGGAGCACTGAAGTAGCCCGTTAAACATGTCTCAGGTCTGCCACTACAAAGCCTGTGTGTGCAGTTTACACTGCCAGTTCAACCTAGGAAAATTAACCTTTTGGCAGGCCCAAACCTTCCGTTTTAATACATATAAGTCACCCCTGAGGTAGGCCCTGGAAGACCAAAGGGAAGTATATTTAAAAAGTAGGACATGTACTTATACGTTTTACATTCCCTGGTAGTGAAAAACTCTTGAGTTTGTTTTTCACTACTGCATTGGCCATCTTTCCCATAGGATAACATTGGAGTTGCCTTATTACATTTTATAAGTATAATTTCCCAAATGGAAAGTGATAACCCCTGCAAGTTGGTGTCACTGGAATCACAATTAAAATCCTTACTTATGGTGAAGTTGGATTTTAAATTGAAATTCTGAAAATGCCACTTATAGAACATTAACATTTTCTTGCCTTAGCCATTTGGTGCCTGCAGCCTGACTGGGTCACCTTACTGGGTGTAGCATACGAATGGGATTTTTGTATTCCCCCTAGACAACCACACACAATGGGAGCTTAGGTGTGACTGGTAGGGGTAATACTGACAGGATGGAAGGGAGGAGCTGGGCCAAGCCTCACTTACACTTGAATAGGCTGTGTCCTGTCTTCACACCAAGGGCCTAACAACCCTTCATTGTCACTTCAGCCAGCTTGGAGCCAAGGCATGGGAGCTAGTTAATGCCAGCCACTCCCACCTTCAAGAACTAGGGCACCCGCTGTATAAAAGAAGATCCTCAGACACAAACTCTTCATTACACTTCTGGGACTGTGGATACTCAGCCAGGAAGTAGGACTGCAGTGCTACTGAAAGGACTGCCCCTCTGAAGGAGCTGCTGTCCTGTTGTGCTGACCTGCTGCACTCTTGCCTGGAAAGGAAGACCTGGACTTGCAATCCATCTAGAACCCAGGACCCCAGCATGACTCAAAGGGCCAGTCTGCTGGCCTCCTGATCTGAGCCTCAGGGAAATAAAAGGCTCTCCAACAACTCGTGGAGCTGTCTTCAGCGAGTTCTTGACCCCTGAGTGGTGCCTCTCAGGTCCGGGACCCTTAGTGTGGCTCAAAGGCTCTTAGAATCAAGCTTTTGGGCTCTGTTAACACTGGTTCACTCTTCACCGCGATTGGGACTCTTGGCACAAAACTTGAGAAGGTAAACCTTGAGCAGGACTAATCTGGGTCTGTATATGACCCACATTCCATCGCTTTCAACCTGAACATTTGACTTTGGCCCGGGCCAGCATGACCAGAAAGCTGTGGTTGGAGCTTTATGCTTTTAGGTGCTATATTGCAGTTTATTCTTTAAGAAGACATAACTCCTGTTCTACTGATTGTCATTTTGGATATGATTTATTTACAAAAATAAACTCTATTTTTCTGACCTGTTGTGGGATCTTTTGAGTGTGGTGTTTTCACTATTTCACCATTGGAAGTATTGCACACATACTTTACACATTGCCTCTAAGTTAAACCTGACTTCTCTGTGTCAAGCTACCAGGGCATTGAGCTCAGGTCAATGTGGGGTATATTTGTGCTTACCCTGACAAGAATTGTGGCTGATGCTTGCCCAGTGCTCACACCTCAGTCAACCAGTAACCTAATTTCTAACACCTATGATGCCACGCTTTAAGCCGAAATACCCCAGTATGTAGTCACCATTTTAGTTTAGTTTTTCCTCAATGCCATAAGAAGCAGTGCTGAGAGTACTGAGTCAAGAATCGTCACAGCCATCGAAGAGATTCCGCAACGAATGTCAAAAGAACAGAAGAGATAAAGCATTGTGTTGCAGGCTTCCGTTTATGCAGCCACTGAGTCTGTACATTCCACCGGGTGACTCGCAGGGTGGCTATAGCTTCAGGAAATAGATGGCAGTTAGTCTTGATCGGGAGATGTACAGGGATGCTATCCATTGCCATGTTGATGAAAATAAATGGGACAAAGAAACTAGAGTGTCCGGTTCTTTTAATCCCAACACTGGTGTTAACGCGGGATTTCTGGTCTATTGTTATAGATCTAGATCCCAACTCAGGTTGACTGAACCGTTGGTACCTGTCATAGAGTAAAAGGCAATCCACTACTAGGTCAATCAATTAATGACTTACACCACTCTAAAGAACCACTTACTCTTAATAAGTTTAAAAGTTTATTACAAAGCCAAACTTAACTGAAGATACAAACATCTCAATATAAGGTTCAAAAGATATACGGGTATCAATACAAACATAAATTTTCTAAATGCTCTTAGTCGGCAGAAGAATATTACCAAAACCAATTCAAAAATCATTAAAGTTGCAAGAATAGATACAAGCTGTAGCCTGTGAGTCATTACAGAAAGGGAAAAAATCAGATTAGACTGTCCCTACTCTAGACTAAGTGACATCCCTATTTAGCAAGATCTTAACCTAAAAAGGTGTCAGCTGTGGTGACTTCCAAAAAAGATCACACACTTCTCTAAGTCTTTGTTGCAAAACGATGTCTCACAGTTCCCTAACTGCCTACCCATCCGCTCTCTCAGGTTCCTCAGACCATCTGCCTTAACTCCACCCAGGGGTGCTGTCCCTAATACAAAATCACATTTACAATAGAAACGCCCTTTAGAGACGCCCCTCACGTGGTGTTGGTTCTGGCATTTTCCATGATGATACTCCTCTGGGTCCATCGTTAGCGTTGACCTTGCTTCCCAGGCTCCTCTCCGGCAGGACGGTACCCCCCAGAAATTCCTGAAGCCTCCTCCAGGCCTGTGCCTGGTTCACTTGAACAAAAGTCTATTCATCACTCTCTTGATTGGAACCTCCTCGCACCTGCAAACAGACACTTGTACTGTGGGCCCCAAATTCCGGCCTCCACCGTATCTTCTAAGTCGTAAACCATCGAGCAAGCTCCACAAATTGTTCCTAGCACGACCTTTCTCTAACGAGCACATACAGATCAAAAGAAACGACTTTGTCTATTCAGGCCTATTAAAAATACATGAACGGGCCTGTGCACTCTGCAAACCTTTAATTTCTTAGTTTAAACAGTATTCTAACTTATTACACACAATGATTATATGAAACATCTATAAAACATATATTTCAGTTCTATGATCAAAAATACCTTGAATTATAACAACATCAAAATCCATCATCGTGTAAGAGTGTAACAGCATCTTGTACTCTATGTGAACTGCCATGTGGCCTACACATTTCTACATTAGCAGAATTACATTTTCCCCTACCACAGCCATACAACATGGGATTTCAACATCTTCTAACATCTCCACAAACATCTACATTAGTTCTTCACACTTGATATAAGTATTCTATTTTCAATTAAACACTCTTATATATTTTCTCTCTATAAATTCGACACTCTTATATAATGTTTACTAAACTAATACAACGTGCTTGTAAATATGGTGCACTTCTATATTTTCTTGATTTGCGCTCTCTCAATCCCCCCTTTGATGACTTTTAGTAGTCATCACCACCACAACACCATCCCTGAGGTATGGACTGAGTCAAACTGAAGTCGTTGCAGTACCCCCTCGTTTCATCATCTCTAGAGCCTTCAGACTCCTGTACTGATTATCCTGCATCGCAGTCAATCTCCTCTCCTGCTCTCTCATGGTTCTTTGCAACCTGTTTGATCTATACCATTGGTACAGCCGCACCAATCCCCACAAGGTGATTATACAAATCACTATTATGATGATAGGTTTCAGTATGTACCAAATGAAACTCTTTCCTAAGTTGGCAAACCAACCTCCAACTTTACCCATTCCTTGACCTACTTTCTCCCACACTGTTACCTTTGTCAAATCCTCAATTTCATGATGTATTTCAGTAATGTTCCGAATGTACTTTTCTAAAGGTTTTGAATTGTCTGGAATGTAAGTGCAACATTCTTGGACCTTCAAAGCCTTACAGACTCCTCCCTCTTTGGCTAACAGAACATCTAGAGCAAGTCGGTTCTGAAGAACCATTGCCCTTATCGATTGCATCTCTCCCTCCACCAGCATTAATGACCTAGCAGTACTGGCGGACAACCTATCTACAACTGTTGCCAATCTTCTAATCTTGACATCATTTAGTGCTATCCCTAAAATAGGAAACATAGCACCAAAGATGTCTCCAACTACTTCCTCACTGCTTACATCCCTTCTTCCTCTAGCTTGAGTTCCTCCCTCTATAATTTCCAAATCCGTAGCATGGTATATTTTGGGGAAGACAATTGCCAAATAACATGATCCATACCAATTATCTGGTAGTTTCACGTATGCATTTCTTCCACACACAAAATATACATTTGGGATCACCTGCATTTCCTTCAAGAAGTCTTTTGAGTAGTACTCTAATTGGAAAGCATGTTCACAACTTACTTCTCCCACAAACACATTCTCGTAATAGGTTTCACCCCTATGTATACACAGTTTCCCCTTTTTCTCTCGGTCTAAAGCTATTGGACCATTGCTACCCTTTCTTTGGTGTGCCCTTTCTTCCTCGGTCCAATCTGTTTTCCATTGACCTGAAGCTTTTAAGATCTTCTGTCTCCGGTATCGATCATCCACTTGTCCTACAAACTTTTTCTCAATTTCTGACACTTTACAAGTCAAATTATTTCTTCGGGCGTGTGAAGTATCTAATGTTTTCCAAGGAAGGAAACATTTCTGTAATCTGTCCTCACTCCTATAATAATCCCACTTATTTAAATGCTTGTAGTTCGGCACTTCTGGTAAAACAGCATCGAAGTTTGAAAAATAGTATTCAAACCCATCACGTTCATAGAATATACTAAGCAACAAACTACATGTGATTCCATAAGTCAATGGAAGATGATGATATCTGATACCTTCGTCTACAGAGGCTGGCAATTTCAAGCAAACATAACAATTCTTGGCCTCCATAGCATCAATGTATTCATAAAGCAATTTAGCATACGCATTTGATTTAAAATTTCCCTGTGATTCATCTACATGTAACCTATGAGTCTCAGCTGCTAGTAAAGCTTTGTCTCTCTCTGTATTGTTCCCCTTTAGACCAGCAGTAGTAGGTTTCTGTATAAATGCAATCTTCGCTTCCTTTGATGTTTTCCCTTCATTTTCATGTCCCACTACATAAGATATAGTAACTACTAAAACTATAAGAAAAATCACTCCCACTAAAAGTGTGCCTACTATACATTTGGTCCTGCGGTTCGGGTTGCCAGCCTCCATGATCTCAAGTCAGTATAGCTCTGGTTTTCTTTCACAGCACAATGTCTCTTTCCTTTGTACAATGTCTCTTTTCGAACCACACCTGGAAACTGATAATCTTTTCCGCAAGATCAGTATTTGTGTTCTATAGCAACGGACAACCCTAGCCCTTCTCCGTCCACTAAATGGAAGTCCCTAAATTACTTCTTCTTCCACTTGGCGCTAGGTCAGCTTTCAATCTGTTTATTTACAAAGTCTTTAACAATCTGGAATCAGACGTGTTCCAGCGGCTCTAATCACGTATTCTAATATTTCCAAACGAAGAGTGATCTCCTCATGCGTTGGCCTTGTTGAACAAAAAGTCGGAAATTCTATTCTATTTAAAACCATGTCTCTTATCCCGCTCAGATAAGGAGGATTGGGGATAGTGAGTGTCAGCAACCCTTCGACCTCCACTCCGGGTATCACCAACACTATTTCCACTGTTATGATTGGGTCAGTACTGATCAATGTCACTTCCCTCACCCTCCCAGATCTCCGTGCACTGGACATCTGTAGCTAGGTAGGTCCACTCAGGAGTAGCGTATCTTCTGCAGGGCACTCGCACCCTCCTCGATCTTCTCGGACCTTCCTGTTCCTGTCCTTGTGCACCTTCGTCCAGATCCGAGTCTTCAGATATAGGAGCAAGAGTTCTCTCTGGAGTTGGCTTCAAGCTTGACCTCTTCTTTCTTTCAGGCCAACTAGCTTCTCCATGCCTTGTTCTCCTATTTCTTGTCCTTACACTCGGTTCTTGATCACTCTCGTCTTGATCTGTCTCTGAGCCGTATTCACAGCAACTTTCTCCTTCGGTGGCAACTTCAGTTTCACTGTCGTCCTGTCTTTCTTCTGCTGGATCTGTAGCACTCCCAACTTCTTTCGACACCCCCACGGCTTGACTGATCCCCTCTAGTGGTTCGCCGTCCACAGCTGGATTTTCATCTGTGAGAGGAGCTGTTTCTTCTAAGGGTGCTGGAACTCTTCAAGTATGGGAAGCATGAATCCAGTTTGGCAGCCCTCCACACTTTACAGCAGTATTCGTTGTCAGGATTATTTGGTAGGGCCCCTTCCAACGCACGTCTAGGCAGTTCTTCCGGACGTGTTTTTTCACAAGCACCCAATCACCAGGGCACAAGTCGTGACACAGGTCTCTTGAAGATGGAACTTCAGCAGCCTGCACCTGAAGAGACACAGAATGAATGACATCAGAAAGTCCCTTGCAGTAATCCAGGATCAGGTCATCTGTAATATTCAACAAAGCTGTAGTTGGAACAGACGGAAGTCTCATTGCCCTCCCCATTAAAACCTCATGTGGAGAGAGACCTGTCCTCCTGTCTGGTGTGCTACGCACACTCATGAGTACCAAGGGCAGAGCATCAGGCCAGCTTAAGGACGTAGATGAACATACTTTGGCTATTCAGGACTTTAGAGTTCTGTTTATCTGCTCCACAATACCTGAAGCCTCTGGTCGATAGCTACAGTGCAACTTCTGATCAATGTTCAATGCAGAGCAAAGCATCTTCACAACTTCACTGTTGAAATGAGTTCCTCGATCTCATTCCAGGGAGGTCGGCACCCCGAAGCGCGGGATCAACTCTCTAAGCAACAACTTTGCTACTGTGAGTGTATCGCATCTGCGTGTAGGGTATGCTTCGACCCATCTGGAAAATATGCATACAACCACCAGAACATACCTGAGGCGGTTGCTTTTTGGCATCTCAATAAAATCTAATTGCATTCTGTTGAAAGGCCCCCCAGACCTCCCAATGTGACTCATTGTAACTGGTGTTCTTTTCCCTACATTCAATTGCTGACATGTAACACATCTCTTACACACTGCTTCTGCTGCAATCCTGAATTTAGGACAATACCAGGTCTGCCTGAATACCCTCAGCATAGCATCTCTTCCTAAATGTACTGGACCATGTATCTGTCGTGCCATTGGACTCACCAATTCCTCAGGTAACACTGCCCTTCCATCTGCTGAAACCCAAAAATCCATTTCACTTTTCACGCAACCTGCTGTTTCCCATGCCTTTTTCTCAGAATCAGGTGCGTTCTCTTGCATGTTTTTTAAATCCTCCCAAGTATCAACTGTTTCTAGCATCATGTTTAACTCGGTCCTTTCCTGAGCCCCACCCACTTCCACCTCCGTGAAAGAATATCCTTGCTCCGCACAGTAGCGGGCAACTTCGTCTGCATATCTATTACCTTGCGACACAAAATCTGTATTTTTGGTGTGGGCTACGCATTTGACAATTGCAATTGCTGCTGGACCTTGTAATGCTTCTAACAACAGTCACACAAATTCCCCATTTCGAATAGGCGAACCAGAGGAGGTCATGTAACCTCTCTGAGACCACAATTGCCCAAAATCATGAACTACACCGATACCATATTGGCTATCGGTATAAATGGTGACTCTAATTTTGTTTCCTGCTCAACAAGCACGTGTCAATGCAATGATCTCTGCTACCTGAGCGGAGTGTACTCCTTCCAGGCAAGCGGCTTCTACAACTCCAGTAATGGTGCAAACAGCATAAGCTGCTCTCAACCGACCAGTATCGTCTCTTAAACATGAGCCATCAACAAAGAAAATTTCATCAGGGTCGATCAACGGCTCATCCACAATATCTGGTCTTGGCTTCATGCATAGTTCAGTCACGTCAAGGCAATCGTGGTCTTCACATTCCTCGCCTTCTATATCATTAGGAAGTGGCATCAATGTAGCAGGATTCAAAACAGAGCACCTCTTAAGGGTCACGTTCTCCGCAGCAAGTATAACTTGCTCGTAGCGCGTGAGCCTACTACTGGTCAAGTACTGTGTCTTGGTCCTGGTCATTAACAGTTCTACAGAATGAGGTACATACACCACTAACTGATGTCCCATGACAATATTTTCACACTGCTCAATGCTGACACCTGTTGCAGCAACGGATTTGAGACATCCGGGCAACGCTGCGGCTACCGGATCTAAAGTAGCCGAAAAGTAAGCAACTGGTCTACGGGCATTTCCATGAATCTGTACCAAAACTGACAAAGCACAACCCTCTCTCTCGCAGCAGAAAAGTGAAAATGGTTTTTCATAGTCAGGCATCCCCAAAGCCGGAGCGCGACACAAGTCCTCTCTCAGCTGTAGAAACGCCATCAAACAGTCCTTGTCCCATGGTACCGGATCACTCACCTCCTTGTGCGTCAGTTTTTGTAAAGGTTTTGCTTTCAGTGAAAAGTTAGCTATCCACTGTCGGCAATAACCAACCATTCCTAGGAACATCCTGACTTCTCTCTGTGTCGTAGGCGCGTTCATCTTCATTATCGCCTCTATCCTATCTGGTGACACTTTGCGCTTTCCTTTCTCTATCCGGTGACCCAAGTACTGTACTTCTGTCAAACAGTACTGCAATTTGTTCGGGGATACCTTGTGTCCATTTTCAGCTAAATGGTTCAGCAAGGCAATGGTATCTATCTTACAAGCCTCTTCCGTTTCTGACGCAACAAGTAGGTCGTCTATGTACTGGACCAGAACCGAGTTCTGCGGCAGTACCAGACTTTCAAGATTTTTCTTCAACAGCTGGTTGAAAATTGATGGGCTTTCTGTATACCCCTGTGGGATGCGACACCATGTTAAAACGCGATTTTCCAGCTTAAAAGCAAAAAGGTACTGGCTCTCCTCATCTAATGGGATTGAAAAGAACGCCTGACAAAGGTCTATCACTGTGAACCACTCAGCTTGGAATGGTATCTGAAACAATATCACTGATGGATTCGGTACCACTGGACAACATGAAACAACTATGTTATTAATCTTTCGAAGATCTTGTACTATTCTGAATTTCCCACTAGGTTTCTGCAAACCCATAATCGGGGAGTTGCATGGACTTCCCACGATTTCCTTCAGTATTCCCTGTTTTATCATAGAGTCGATTACAGGTTTTATTCCTGCAATCGTCTCCGGGGTCAGTTTGTATTGGGGCATTCTTGGATATTCAGCATTTGGCTTTACCATAATCTTCACTGGTTTTACTCCTTTGATCAGTCCTATCTCTTCTCCAGTAAAATCCCATACTTCTGATGACACTGCATCTCGTAAATCCCATGGGAGCTCCTCCACTGTCAGGGTAGGATACAGTTCTATGCATGTTCTCGAATTTGCAACTTTAAAGGTAGCATCATCGTCTGTAGTCTGTACCTCCACTCCCTGAGGTGTGCAGTATATTGTGCAGTTCAGTTTGCACTCAAGTCCCTTCCTAACAGACACACAGGACTAGAATCACATACCACAAACTGATGTTCATCGGCGTAGTTTCCTATTTTCACTGATACTGGTTCCGTCAAAGGCTATTCATCCTTCTATTTGCAACCCCTACCACCTGAATCGTTTCCCCCGACATTGGTAGATCTGGAACCACTGCCGATCTCAAAGTTGATCGAGTAGCTCCAGTATCCACCAAGAATGTTGTAGGACACCCTGCCACTTCAGCCTCAACAAACGGTCCTCTTTGATCCACCTCTAGTACTGCCCCGAGGGTACAGTCCTCATCTCTATTTACACGTCGTCCCGTCAATGGATCAACGTAGTAACACTCTTCTTCACCTGTGAAAAAAGGCATTTGTCTATAGACCTTTCCCCCTGTCGTAATCTTTGGTGGCTGCGGGAACTGAGCTCGTGGAGCCGAAGTCCCCCCTTTGGCCACCTTACTCTTCGTCACTGTCACCCTTTGGGCTGGAACTTCCTGAACTTCCTCCTCTAGAACTTCTAGTTCTCCGTTTTCAGGGTTATAGGGACACTCGCGTCTCCAATGTCCCACCTGGTGACACTGGTGGCACTTTGTCGTTTTTTTCAATGTAGCAAAGTCTATTCTAGGTCTCAGATTTTCCTCGTTGTCCCTATTCTGACTATTTAATTTCAGTCCCATTGTCCCTGTTCCCTGTTGCTGCTGTCCTCCCTTTCCAGCTGACTGCATTTGCACCATCATCAGTTTCTCTTTTAGTTTCTTTGCTTTGGACTCTATTTAATCACTGCAATACCTTGCGTATCTCAAAATCTCATCCAATGGTTTGTTTTGCCAACAAATTAAATGTTGCTGAATCATCAAACAAATATCGGGTCTCAACCCCAAAACGAACTTCGATACAAACTGTCCTATATCCTTGGGATCCATTACATCTAGTCCACCATATTGTTTGAACGTTTTCAGCAATCGTTCATAATACTCATGAACTGTCTCCTTGGGTTCCTGTCTTGTTCGGTCTATTTTTACCCAATCTATGTCTTGTAGTGGCACCTTATCCTTCAGCAATGTCATCACCCTTTCATATTTTACCATTATACTTTCTGCCGGTCCATTAGTGCGAGTATCCCTTTCTGGTTCTGCAGTTGGCCACTCGACACTAACCTTACATGCTAGCCACAAATCTCCTGGGACCACAATATCAAACAAGGTGTTCAAATCAATCCACAATACTTTTGAAATCTTGACAAACCTCTCTACCTGCTTGTACCACTCTACAGGATTCTCCCTTAACTTCGGAAATGAGTTTGTAAATGCAGCCAAATCTCCCCTACTCCAGGGCACGTGTACATAACTTCCATTCGCTATTTCTCGCAAAGGGAATGCCTCCATCTGCATTAGCCTTCCCTCCGGAGACATCACATTCGCACTCTGTCTAACAGTTCCCTTTTTGGACCACCTCTCTTCCCATTTGTCCAGATCTCTCCATGCTCTTATTCCTGTGATCAGCTCCCTTATGTGTGTTTTTAATCCAGTTGTCCTCCTCTCATCTAAGTCCTGATCTGAATAATGCAACCTGTGGTTACCCTGTAATGCCTTGGTTCTGGACAAATCTACCATATACTTGTCTGCCAGTTCAGACAGTTTCTCATGAGTTGCTCTTGCCTTCCGAGTAAAATCCTTTGCTATAAACAGCAGCTCATCTTGTTCGTACATGTCGATCCTTTCTAAAGACAATGTACCATCTATTATATCGTCCAGATCAGATCTTAAGCTGGTCACATCGAGTCTTTTGGCTTTTATTACAGCTCTCAGTATTCCATCTCTAGGGAGTCTATTTACATCTCTCCCATCACAGCTCTGAGTCCTACGTCTAGGCTCAGGCGAGTTATGGGGAGTCCTCCCATGCTCCCATCTCTCCAGGTCCCATGCAGTTCCATCCTCTCTGGGTGTATGGTGAAACACTCCTCTATTTCCCATAGTCCCACATTTCCCATTCTGCCTGGTTTCTCTAGGTGCATGGTAAGACATTCCATTATTCCCCATGTCTTCACGATTCGCCTGTGACCTCTGATCACTCGACGCATGACAAGATCCTTCACTGTTCCCCGTGTTCTCACGATTCCAGTGCTGTACGTTGTCATTAGGTGCGTGGTGAGTGCACCTAAACCTATCTCTGTATTCTTGGGTCCTTTGGTCTCCCTCACTTTGAATGAGACGAGATGTCTCTCCACACTCCGTACTTCTGCCTTTTTGCTCCTGCCCATTTCCTCCGTCAATATGACGTGTAACTCTTCTACTCTCCTGACTTTTACCGTCCCACTCCTGACCGCTTTCGCTAGCCCCGCAGTGAGATAATGTCCCTTTTCCTTGACTTCCCCATTCTGCTTCTGCTCTTGACCTGTTGCTCTGTACTTCTGTGGACCCATCCCATTCCCTCAAGTCAGCCCTCAACTCTTTATAGGATTTCGGCCGTGGTCCCCTCAGGTCCATCGGTCCTCTTTGACCCCCCTGTTCTGTTACGGGACCCACTGCTGAATCCAATGGGGTGCTCCACGTTATCGGTCCTGGCAATTTCCTCCAGGCATTTGTCGTGTTATTCCTTCTTTCCATCTCGACTCTTTCTCTGTCTAGCCGTACCTGTTCTTCCTCTCTCCCTTTCTCCGGGTGATAAACCGACACTATTGGACCTATGGTAACGGGTACTTGAAGAGCATCTGGCAATCCATAAGACTCAACCCTCTCTGTTGCTGGCATCTTCTGCACCACAACCCTTCCGACTACTCTCTGTACAGGACTATGTTGAGGTATCTCCTCACCTTTGGTAGGTGCCCAATTCGTTATAGGGAGTGGCCTATTTCCTTCCATGTCAACCCTATCTCCCCTTAGGAGTTCAGTACCTTCTATCTCTCTATAGTCCGGAGGCGGTCTATCTATCAATAACCTATTTATTAGGCCATCCTCCGACTCACTCTCTTCATCCTCTTCCATGGATTTCTTTCCTGTAATCTCTCTCATTGGATACAACTTATCCACTTCAATCGTCTGTACTCTCTATTTCTTGGCTTCCGCATCCCATTTGGCATCTTGCACTGCCCTTACTGATCGCCGTACCCTTTCTTGGCGTCTGTTCTGACTCCTGTCGTGCGCCGCCCTAATACATGCATTAAGGGCCTCAAACTGTGTTGGTCTAGGCAAAGGTCTCAATGAGGACATAACTGCTTTCAGTTGATGCAACACTTCTAGTCTAAACGTTCCGTATTTCGGAAAAGTCAGTTCCTCATTCCCCTCTGTAATCTTACTCCAAGCATCCAGCCACAGTATAGTATGTAACCCAACATTCGTTGCCATATAGTGAGCTGGTGTACCCTCCGGCGGTGCCTCTTCCCCGTAATAAGATTCTCTTCTTTTTCTCTTAAAAATCCCTCGCAAACATTTAAAACACTTCATGTTCAAAATTTACGAATTTCTATTTTCTCCGCGTTTGTTTACTTCCTAATGACAATCCACCAATCTCAGCGCGGTTTTCGCTAACTGGCCTATCACTGCGCGGCTCTTTGCTGACGTCACACCAACCGCCCTATCACAGCGCGGCTTCACACCAACCGGCCTATCTCAGCGCGGCTCCCGCTGACGTCACTCGTCTCAGCGCGGCTTCACACCGACCGGCCTATCACAGCGCGGCTCTCGCTGACGTCACTCGTCTCCCCTTCGCAGCAGTTCCCCTCCTTTCTCCGCTCGTCTCCCGATCATGCATGCGTCCCATTCATACTCTGAAAAATGATTACTTCCGTCCAAGCGATCACTTTCCTTGGCTGTACGCCCACAGTCTAACTGTAATTGTCACCTTAACTGACGAAATGTCTTTCCGTTGGTCTAGACAATCGCCTTCTCTGATAGGTTACTTGCACACGGTAACTTTCGACCTGCGTCCGTTACCCACACACTCACTCTTGCATTCCCCCTATCTCGGTCCTGCGGGCGATCAATGGTACCTCATGACCCCTTTCTCTGGTCGTCAACTACTCTGGATGTTCGATACACCCGAACCACTTAAGCTCTTCCCTGAACTTAAGATTTTCACCAGTTCACCGGTTCCCCCGTTTCCCAGGTTACCAGTTTACCAGTCTGCCAGGTTGCGCGCGCTCACAACCCTCTCTCATTCACACTACAGGCATTCAACTCCGCATGACATTACAATACAGATACAACACAAAACACCGCAATCTGTCCACGCATGACCCTTGTTATACTCACTCTCGTCCGATTCTGCTGCTTTTCTCTCGCGCCGTCAGCACCCTCTTCGGCAGGCCACCTCTCGATCTCTAGGGACCTTGGGGTAAACTTAACCTAGTCTAGATCACCTTCCTCAAGAAGGTAACCATCCTCACACTGCTACCAACTGTTAACTCGGGATTTCTGGTCTATTGTTATAGATCTAGATCCCAACTCAGGTCGACTGAACCGTTGGTACCTGTCATAGAGTAAAAGGCAATCCACTACTAGGTCAATCAATTAATGACTTACACCACTCTAAAGAACCACTTACTCTTAATAAGTTTAAAAGTTTATTACAAAGCCAAACTTAACTGAAGATACAAACATCTCAATATAAGGTTCAAAAGATATACGGGTATCAATACAAACATACATTTTCTAAATGCTCTTAGTCGGCAGAAGAATATTACCAAAACCAATTCAAAAATCATCAAAGTTGCAAGAATAGATACAAGCAGTAGCCTGTGAGTCATTACAGAAAGGGAAAAAATCAGATTAGACTGTCCCTACTCTAGACTAAGTGACATCCCTATTTAGCAAGATCTTAACCTTAAAAGGTGTCAGCTGTGGTGACTTCCAAAAAAGATCACACACTTCTCTAAGTCTTTGTTGCAAAACGATGTCTCACAGTTCCCTAACTGCCTACCCATCCGCTCTCTCAGGTTCCTCAGACCATCTGCCTTAACTCCACCCAGGGGTGCTGTCCCTAATACAAAATCACATTTACAATAGAAACGCCCTTTAGAGACGCCCCTCACGTGGTGTTGGTTCTGGCATTTTCCATGATGATACTCCTCTGGGTCCATCGTTAGCGTTGACCTTGCTTCCCAGGCTCCTCTCCGGCAGGACGGTACCCCCCAGAAATTCCTGAAGCCTCCTCCAGGCCTGTGCCTGGTTCACTTGAACAAAAGTCTATTCATCACTCTCTTGATTGGAACCTCCTCGCACCTGCAAACAGACACTTGTACTGTGGGCCCCAAATTCTGGCCTCCACCGTATCTTCTAAGTCGTAAACCATCGAGCAAGCTCCACAAATTGTGCCTAGCACGACCTTTCTCTAACGAGCACATACAGATCAAAAGAAACGACTTTGTCTATTCAGGCCTATTAAAAATACATGAACGGGCCTGTGCACTCTGCAAACCTTTAATTTCTTAGTTTAAACAGTATTCTAACTTATTACACACAATGATTATATGAAACATCTATAAAACATATATTTCAGTTCTATGATCAAAAATACCTTGAATTATAACAACATCAAAATCCATCATCGTGTAAGAGTGTAACAGCATCTTGTACTCTATGTGAACTGCCATGTGGCCTACACATTTCTACATTAGCAGAATTACATTTTCCCCTACCACAGCCATACAACATGGGATTTCAACATCTTCTAACATCTCTACAAACATCTACATTAGTTCTTCACACTTGATATAAGTATTCTATTTTCAATTAAACACTCTTATATATTTTCTCTCTATAAATTCGACACTCTTATATAATGTTTACTAAACTAATACAACGTGCTTGTAAATATGGTGCACTTCTATATTTTCTTAATTTGCGCTCTCTCACTGGCGATGAGGAGTACATGTGAAGTGCAGGTTCTTTCACCAACACCTTTCGGATGCAGATTGTGAACCCAGCATGAGACTTGATTGGCTGCATGGTGCACAACACAAAACGAGGCCGAATTTAGAGTATGGCCAGCAGAATGAGACTTGATTGGCTGTGTGGTACACAACACAAAACGAGGCAGAATTTAGAGTATGGCCAGGTTGGCAACGTGTGAGAGGGCGGATGTTCCGCAAGGGGATAGAGTGGACACATGTATCAGGTTTGGACACCCCTGAGGCTCCTATAGGATGGAATAGAAATGTGGGGACATCTGGTTTTCCATATGACAAGGATGTCCACTGTAGTGACCATTCAAAGACGTCTCCACGGTATCTGAAGGGTTACAAATTTCAGGGATTGTATCCTTAAGAAAAATTGTCAATGTTGTATGGATGTTTGGTGGATGCACAGTTCAGGTGCATTTTCATATGATGTCATTATAGTATAGTGTTATTTGTATGGTTATTATGCTGGTACACAACACATTCAACATTATATCTTACAGGATGTGTTATTATCCTGGACCCTTACCTGAACCACTCAATCTTCTTTTGTCTTTAACCCCTTGGCCGCGGCGGTAATTCTGCCGCGGCACTGGGGGGAGGGGGGTCACGCGGCGCCGCCCTGCTTGTGACGGAACCACTCCGTCACGAGCCACGGTCGCGCTGTGCTCATGACGGAGTGTTCCGTCACGGCCCCACCCACACATTAATTCAGCTGCGCAAGCGCGGAATTGATGCAGCGTGGGCGGAGCGGCGTGACGGAACCACTCTGTGATTGGCACAGCGCGCCCGTGGCTCGTGACGGAGTGGTTTCATCACGAGCGCGGAACGGGTTAAGTGCAATATGCGGAGACATTTCTTTGAGCATTATCTATTGTATATAGTTCTTCTGTGTAATGACCTTTGTCCTAAAACATTACTTATCATTGTCTAAGAGGGGAGATGTGTTGTGGCCTCCCCTTTAAGGAGATACTGAGTCTGTACATTCCACTCAGTGACCCATGGAGTGGCTATAGCAACAGTGGAATGGGCAGCAGTTAGTGCGGATTGGGAGATGTACAGGGGTGTTGTTCATTGCATTGTGCCTTGTTGGTGAAAGTAAATGGAACAAAGAAACAATAGTTTACGGTTCTTTTAATCCCAACACAATGGTAGCCTACAAACCAAAATATGTTGGCAGCATGTTTACATCATCAGGACATGTAAAGAACATAGTCATGACCAAAGGTGGAGTCAGAGAATGCATAGCCGGGGGTCAGCTGTAATCCTGGGATCTCTTTAGTTTTGCTGCATCAGGAGGGATGGAAAACACTACTTTTAGGTTCTGCCCAACATTACAATGTAGCACAGAAGGTAATCTATACGATCTTGCCCACAAAAAGTGCTGGAAAACAACTCTGGACACACTGAGCCATGGCACAAGCAAAACATTTCTCAATTAAAGACCTAGGGCCCTCGGATAAATAGGAAAGGATTGTAGAGACTGACGAGGTTCAGGGAGAACAGCTAGGCTCTGATGTGGAACAGTCAACATCATTTGATCTGGACATCGAGGAGATTATGGAGAGAGTGTACTAGAAAAATTGCATACCATGCTGAAAACCATACAATACATAAGATTAACAGCTAGTCAAATGTGGAGTGTTTCGATTCTAAGATGGGGAAACATCCATTGATGTTGAAACATTTAGCAGTTATTTTGCTGCCATAAGGCAAGTAACCCTCTGGGTCAAAGTTAAAAGACACCTGAACAGGCAACTATTCAAACTTGGACTAAAATTAAAAAGAGGATCAAGATTAGAAGATGAACAACAAGAGGGAAGGGCACAGTCTGGCAAAATGGAGAAAGAAAAACAGTTGACATTGAAAAGAAAAAAACATAATTTCAAAGCCAAAATGGCAGCACTCCCCCAAATTACTAAACAATTTAATGGCAGCCTGAAGTCTTGAAAGATTGCCTCTAAAAATAAAAACACCTAGGGAAGACACAGACCCTGAATAGGAAGAAGAGTTAGGTCTACTAACGCCTGAGCCAAGGAAGGAGGCACAAGAGTATTTCTTTGAGGACAAATCACAGAAAATCCAAGAAGGGGAAAGTCAAATTAGGCATCTGGCAAAATGTGGAGATGACTAATCACTGGAGGACATTGATTCTTATCCTTCCAGGTCATCCACTCCTGATGATAACACCTTATACCACACATTGGTAAAATGGGAAGCAAATCGCAATGGAGCACAACTGGAAGATGAGGAGATAGAATCCTGCCTCCTTCTGGAAACATTTACGCCAATGCAGAAAAGCAGCCAGTTCCTACCAGGTCTACAAACCTTAATACAACAGGGCAAAAAGATCTTCATAGTGCCGGCATCTTCCAAGAAAGTCAATCCTATTGTAATAAGGGAGGCAAGCAGCAGCTGTCTGTGAAGGTAAGCGTGGTGGGGCGGGGCGGGGGGATATCGAGAGACAACAGAATAGGATTTATTTATTTATTGAATTTTCCCTATTCCCTCATCTGTCGACTCCTCCCCCTCTCACTCGCCCCGCCCACTGCGCTTACCTGCAAGGACCGCCGGTGGAGGCAAGAAGACCTACCTCAAGAAAGTGTTATGAAGCCAAGTAGACATGATTTGTGCTATTGTGCACAGAGAATATCCTAGACAAATATATACAAATGACACAACATTTATCAGGTACTTACTGCACCTGCTAGACTCAAGACTCTCCTAGGTATCTATAAAAGTAAATCTGTGAGCTGTAGTTGCATGCAGGAAAGGAATATCCAGTAGGAACCCTTTCTCTTCACCAATAATCAAAACATTTCTGGTAAGGGCAAAACGTATTCGCCCACCATGCTCCACTGCAGCACCCATGTGGATTTTAAACCTGGCCCTAGCACACACAACCCATGATCCATTCCTTTGAGCCGATGCACAAAGCAAAGCTAAAGCATCCCGGCCTAACGACCCTCTTTGAGTGTCTTTTGCACAAAAGGTTTCTTATTGTCCATGATCTCACCTGCTCAGACACTGTCCAGGGAGTTCAGTCAATGCCGTTACCATTTGAACCAGAGCAAAATTTGTTGTCATTAGCAGCCAAAGTGTATTTGGTGGTTAATACCTAGTGATCGAGCTGGTCACCTAGTTACCGAGGGAGTTAGTTTCTCTGAGCTTTTATCAAGGCTGTTACCTGCTCCCTTCCTTAAGAAAACAATTTTAGATCCCACAATGATAAATAATTTCTCCCTCATAGCTTGTATAGATGGTTTGCTGGTGAACACAAACCAAGGTTTGTTTCAACGGGCTGGGTGAAGGAACAGCAGCTCATCCTGATTGCTTTTGCACCAAGAGGACAAGCCCGACTGTTTGGATAATATTTTGGCTAGGCCTGATTAGGGAGCATTGTCACTTTGAAGATAATTGTTGTGGGTAGCATTCAACATTCAACACCTTGAATTATACTATTCTTCTTTGAACACTTAGGAACCACTCAGTTCTTTGAATCAGCTTATGAGTGGGTTATTTAATTTCTAGATGACAGTGAACAATGAATGGGTGAAGCTTGATCTTTTTGCAGCATAACCAGTATTAGTACAATGCTGACTCATCAGTGCTCGCTGTAGTGCTGTTTGCATTTTAACCTGAACCTCGGGCTAAGTATGAACATGCTGGGGAATAAAGTGTTATGTTTCCTTCCTTATTCTGAGAACAAATCAAAACCCTCACTTGTACCTTAGGATTACCTTGTGTCTACTTCGGTACACCCGTTCGTTGTACGCACTAGTATTGGAGTTGGTACACTTTACTGAAAATTGGAAAGGGGTTCTCACCTTCTCAATCAATGGAGTGGAGATCAGCAACCTGTGTTCTTGAAAACCTGCAGGTGACTTCCAAGTGTACCACACAATATCAAGCAAGCATTTGAAGATGCACACCTTCAGATACTAAGGCCTTCCTGGTTACCCAACCTGTATCTGTCCTAAGATTGTTTCATTTCAAAGTACCTGTGTTGGACTTGGCCCTTTTTGCAGGGTTATCTCCAAACTTTTTGCTTCTTCCTCCTATTTTCTTTCTGACCTGTTGTTGGTTTTAGGCCTCTGGGCACTTTACCACTGCTAATCAGTGCTAAAGTGCAAATGCTCTATGTGTAAATTGTGAACATGATTGGTTCTCCCTGATTGACATATTTGATTTACTGGCCAGTCCCTAGTAAAGTGCACTGAGTGCAGCCGCGGTCGGCAGTAGGAGTTCCTGCAGGGTGGTGACGTGGGGACGGGGAGGGGCAGGATGGGGGGGACAATAGACAAATGAAATAAACCAATAAGATGTATACCAATTTTACCCTCTTGAAAGGAGAAGCACACGCACTATACCACTGGTTAGGAGTGGTAAAGTGCACATAGTGCTATAACCCAGAAAAATTGGGTTCAGCAGAAAGGCAAATACATCTAGAGTGAACCTGCAGAAAGAACTAAGCATGGGCGGATTTTGCGAATTGGCAATCCGCGAACTTGCGTATTTACGGATTCGCAATCCGCAAAATCCGCGAACTCTCGCGAATTTGTGGATTTTTTATTTTTTTTTGTGTTCGCAAGGATTTCTGCCAGTTCGCGAGTGTTCTGTACCAGTTCGCAATTGCGAACTTACTTGTCGGCTCGCAACGGACGCGACTATGTTGTTTCTACATCTGGTTCATCATCACAGGTTCACAGCACCCTCTGTTTCACCACTGTTTCACCACTGCCACCCTCTGGTACACCCATGCCACCCTCTGGTACATCACTGCCACCCTCTGGTTGGTTTATCACTGTAGATTATGGGGGTGAAAAAAAGCAAGCACACCTGCCCAGCTTCAACTGACATTAATTAATTTGGGGTTGATTAATGTGTCACTGAATTTAAACTTCCAGTCTGGCTGGCACCTGCTTCCTTATCTGTAATTTGCTTTCTGTTGCAGTGCACTTTTTCTTCACAGGACCTTTGTGGCCTATAGTTGCAAGTAGGCAACTGAACTCTGAAGGGGCCCCTCAGGAAGCACTACAGGGAATGGTTACTAATGATAAGATTGAACTTTTGCACCTGCTGAGTGCTTTCAGTTTTGTCTGTAATTGCTTTCTGTTGCAGTGTAATTTTTTTAACAGGACATTGTTGTATACTTGTAGCTATTCTCTGGGCCTGCTGTGAGGGTCAGAGCAGGGTCATAGAATAGTAGCAAGTAGGCAAATGAACTCTGGAGGGGCCCCTCAGGAAGCACTACAGGGAATGGTTACTAATGATAAGATTGAACTTTTGCACCTGCTGAGTGCTTTCAGTTTTGCAAAAATCCAAATATCCAGCAGCATCCACAAAAAGTAATCCTTCCAGGTCAAGATCCAAATCAAAGTGACCAGCACATGAAGAAAGCACTGGGAGGAGCCTGGTGGACAGGAACAGGAAGTTGGAAACTGTGGGGCACTTCCTTCCTCCCACCCCCACCCCCCAAAATGGACTCCTTGCAAAGAAAAAGTGCAGGCAAATGTCAACCTGAGGAGTTATTCTGATAAAAATCATAATTTTCAAGGTTTATGCTGCCTGCTGGTGGATTTCTTGTGCGAAATTGCAAATTTTGCAATCTTGCAATTGCGAGATTGTCGCTGCCCGCCGCATCTACGTGTTCGCAAGTGTTTACTCCCGCGAAATTGTATAGTATTCTAGTTGGCAAGTGCAACCAAGCAAAAAATCCGCTTCGCACGGATTTTACGAATTTTCAGCAAGTTCGCGAGAGTTCGCGGATTGCGAATTTACCGAAAATCCGCAAAATCCGCGAGCGGAACGGATTTTATGCCCATGCTTAGAAAGAACACATTTCCAACAGTAATGATTTAAGATGGTGTAATACAGAGACCCTGAATATCCAGAACAAGCTGTGCATCCACATTTTAAAACGTCTGCAGCTGGCTAATTAGTTTGTCAGGTAAATCCCCATATACAATATTGGCATAGTCCAGCATGGAGGCAATCAAGGCATGGATCACCATTATGAGTGTTGATAATGGGAGGAGATCTAGAAAAAAAGTGATCAGAACAACTCAACACACGTTCCAAGCTAGAGACTTGTGGCATGAAGTAGAGCTTGTCGTCAAACTTGACACACAGATTTCTTGCCACTGCAGCGGGCAGCAGGGGCAATGTCAGCTTTTTAGGCTAAAATTTTGTAAACGAATTTTCTTTGGCATAGCCAAAAAGTAGAATTTTGGTTCTATCCAAGCTGCATGGAAATTGGGCCATTCGCATCCAGTCAATAACTTTGGACTGGCAGGTTTTAAAATACTCCAGTGAAATGGGTGGTTCTGAGTTGATGGTACGAATCAGCTGTGTCTCATTAGCATAGGAGATGACCTTAAAGCCGAAGGACTCAACCAGCAGGGCTAAGGGGCCATATAGATGTTAAACAATGTTGGGTTTAATGTGAAGTCCTGCAGCACACTGAAGTGAAGCTGTTTTCTGCCTGTCGTGTTGTGCAAGCCATACCACCTGCTTTCAGTTTTAAAAAGGACTTGATCCAGTTCATAGAAAGGACACACACACATCCACCCTAGCCAGCGGCTGTAGATGGATGGTATGGGACAATGTATTGAATGCTGCCGACAGATCTAAGAGAATGAGGGCTGTGTTGTTACCTTGGTCCGGTGAAATCTTGACAGCATCCAACACTTCCAGAAGAGCTGTCTCTTCATGTGTCGGGGTCTGAAACCAGCGTGACTAGGGTGTAGTAGATTTTTACCTTCTAAATATTCAGACAGCTGTACATTATCAATTTTTGTGACATTTTACCGGATCAGTGAAATAGGTCTGAAATTAGAAAGGACTAATAGGCCGGGTGTAGGTTTTTTGAACAAGGGAACCACCTTTGCCTTCTTCCATAGTTGAGGCACAACTGCTGATTCCTAGCCGTTATTAAAGAGCTTGTTGAGGACTGGTGCAATAGCATAAGCTAACCTTGCCAAAATGAAATGCGTGCATGGATTAAGAGATCCTGACTTGCAAGTATCAATAGCCTGCAAAGTTTGTTCCAGGAAAATGTGACTAAACTATTCAAAGAAGTAGGTTCACTGAGGGATGTAAACTGACTGCATTCTAACCTTTCTATACTATAATCTCTATATATATATTTAGAAGGATTACATGTTCATTTGTGTTCCTCTGGCGCTGTATTGTGCTCTTGCCTTTTAAACCTTACTTAAGGTCATTTATGATGCTGCTCAGGAATTAAAGCATAAGTTTCCTTTCTTACTCTGTAACTCACAAGTGCCTTTTTCAGCAGCAGTGATTTCCCGCAGTGCTATAGTGCATCAACTTGGTGGTGGAATTTATGACGTAGAAAATAACTGGAATATTACTGTTTGGGAATAAGAATAATTCCATGGCATACGTTTGTTTCAGTGAGTGGGATAACTTAAAGGCTTGCACTGTATCATACACTAGATTCACACCATGGGCGTACTTATATCTGTTTTGAATTGTACTTCCCACATGTTCCATTCAAGTACTATAGAGTGCACAAACATAGTCTGTCTTATGGGCACGTGACAGATACGTTGTCATCACTCTGGCAATGTTCCCACCTTGCATACTTAGTGACATGGTACCAAAAACAATTCTGATATAATAATCACTAACTTACTGCTTCCACCTGCTTCCACTTCAAGTTTTATGGATGGTAACTATTGAAGCAGAACAGATGGTTGTAAAGACTACTAAAGGTTGTGTTGTAGAATCTTTTCAGAGACACCAATGGTTAAATAATATAGCATTTTAAAATCATTCTTTCACTGGGCATTGTAAACCACACAACTCACCGTCAATTCTGTACACATTTCTTCCGCAATGTCTCGCAATATTTCCCATAACTTTTTCCTAGGGACCAGATCAAAGGCAGTCTTTAAATCGATAAAGGCGAGATAAAGACTGCCCTTGCCAATCACTACCACTTTCCAATAGATGAAGAGGAGCCTAAAGACCTGGTCCACCGTTCCTGTGTTGGCCCGGAATCCCGCCTGGTATTGAGAGAGGATGTCTTCCTCCTCAGCCCACGATTGGATTCTCTGCAATATGACCCTGCCAACTATCTTCTGCATTGCATCGATCAAGCTAATTGGCCTATAGTTGGCAGGGTCCTCTCTAGCTCCCTTCTTAAAAATTGGGACTACCTCCGCACCCTTCCAAGATTCCGGAACTGGACATCCACAAGAGATGGAATGAATAAGGAGAAGGACATACTCTGCCCATTTGTTGCTGTCTGCCAGGAACAAGTCTCCAGGGAGGCCATCTGGCCCCAGGGCTTCAGAGGGGACTGTCCAGCTTATAGCAGACTCAAACTTCAGTGTGAAGGGATCACTGTTACCATCTCGAAGATAGATCGGGGGATGGTCACATTGCCCATCCATACTTACATAATTGGACCCAGAGTAGGGTTCCCCAAAATGGTCGTGTCAAACCTGGGATGGGATATGGTTAGAGATTTGATCTACTTCCCCCTTGTTTGCCTATCTAACGAGCGCCCAAAAGAAGTCGGTGTCCCTTGCTAAACTGGCATTTTTTAGATCTTGCCAGTGGGTTTCGTCCCAATCTAGCTTTGCTTGGAGCAGGGCCACTCCTTGTAGCTTTAATAACAGGGCCATTCTTAGCTCTAATGACTGTTACCAAAGCCTTCCTCTCGAGTCTACAGTCTTTGTTATACCATGATTGCCCACTCCTCGGTGTGCAACAGGCTTAATAGGCCTCTTTGGAAATGAGCGCTAATCTGTTTAATTGTGCGTGAATGGATAATGAGAGTATTAGTGGGCCCTACTGTTATTCCTTCCCATAACTCAATGGTGTTTTTATACAATATTTGCCTAATGGCCTTTAGCCTTGCATCTTGTAGAGCAACCTTATGCCATTTTAGGGCTCATCTAGAGTTTGAGTGGATCACCTCTTTTGTCACAGAATGCATGTGGACGTTCGATGGAGAGCAAAAGAGTGCCCAAGGAGACTTCATAGACACGCAGAGAGGGTTATGATCGCTGTCAATTGTGCTCCCCACCACCATGTCTGGAACATGCCCCCAAAACCTAATTTCTAGTAAGATGTAGTCAATATGAAACGTGCAGCTTGCTCTATTATAGGTGTAATCCCCTTGGGCATCTGACATGGTTCTGCCATTCACTGCCCTCAAACCATATTTCATGGTGAGTGCATTGAGTTGAATAGCTATTGTGACCATCTTTTTACCGGGAGTATGGTTAGTGGAGGAAGGCCCCATTTTCTGTCGTCTTCCTCTATCCCTAGTATGTTCTCTGTACTAAGAGGCTCAAACGTGCAATTAAAATCTCCAACGACCACGGCTCTAGAATGGGACAAGCAGCTTGACAAGCCTTGTTCTAGTACTGTATGATGGGTGAGAGTTTGCCCCCTACTGTCCCCCTTATATAAAATTAAATAAATCCATCATTGCGCCCCCCCCTCCCCTGGGCCCTTAATTGTAAGCCTCATGATATATGGGCTCAAGCTTTGATGTTCAAAGATTCTACAATTCAGGGCAATGTTAACCCATATAATCTGCCCTCACGAAGGACGACCCTTCCCTGAGGTGGTAGCTGGTATATAATAACAGCTATAGCCCAATTTTTATAAAGGAACCAAGCTCCACGTTTCCTGGAAAGTGCAGATATCATAGCCCTCTACTAGATCATTCCACTTGGGTAATGATAATTTGCTATTAAGGCCGGCAACATTCCAAGAGTTGATTTTTAGCTGATGGAGAAGGGCTAGATCTTGAGTTGTGTCTGTATTGGGAATATGGGCTGGGGCAGTTGTTGAAAGCAAAAGAATCAAGTGCTACTAGGGAAGTAGCCACCTGAGCCCTAATAGTGGCTGTTTGATAGGGGGATTGAAGAGCAAATTCCGGACTAGCTAGCAGTAGTTTAAAATCAAGATAAGGGATTGGATCGTTTGTAGGGCTGTGGTCAATAACTGAGGGAGTAACTTGTGGCGACTGCACTGTGACCTGGTCTCACTTTGTAGTCAATCAATAGATTCCAATGAAGATGAGCCTCTTGGGGTCTCTGATGAATGCTTATTATTTAATCTTTCTGAAGGTGGTGTAGTTGGAAATCGCCTAAACTGTATTGTTGAGAGATCAGGGGAGCAAGTGCGAAACTCAAGTAAGATAAGATTTTCTTCCAGGTGTGCATTAGTCAGGGTAAGCTCAATGCAGTCCAATGGTTGTGTACGTGACTTGCATCTCCTAGCCCTGACAATATCCTCTCTAATGAGTGAGTGGCAACCCCTAACATGGCAAATCCAATGTATCGACTTGTTAAATAGTGAGTCCTCATTTTCATAACCACCCACAGCGTCTAGTTTGGGGACATTACCCATAAAAACTATTTATGCCTGTGGAGAGGAGGTGGACGGTGGACAATTCCTCTTTGGGGATTTGCCACCATGGGACACATAGCTGTTGGTGCGTTTAGTCGGGTGGTGTAATGTGCGGAGCTTTGTGAAGGAACTGGATTCTGAGGATTTGGTTTTGGGTTAACGGCCTGTCCTGTAATGAAAGTTGGTGATACTTGTTTGTACATTATAAGGGGTGCAAGGGATCTCTCACCTGTTGAGTTTCTTTCTTCCTGAATAGAAGGGGAAGTTTGTTTGGCCTGCGGGTGCTGTTCGAACAAGGGGCATAAGGGCTGCTTATACTTGTGCGGTGTATTCCTTAAGGTTAGGAGTTTGACCGTGGTAATGAGCTCTTCGATCTTATCTCTCATGACTCCAATATCCAGCCTGAGAGAACTAATGATCTAGTGGAGGTCTTGCAATGATGGAATCACCTCTTGGCTACTCTCAATTTGAATTGGGGGCAATGGGAGCATGATCTGAGCCGCTGAAGCGTCAGGAATGTCTGCCAAGACTGAAAACATATTCGTGCAGAGAACGAGAAGGCCAGGTTGATTTTTGCTATTTATAGTTGGAAGGGTTGGAGCTTGGGGAAGTGGGACGTGAGGAGAGGGTTCTATCGTCTGTACCTCAGTGATTTCCAGTGGTATCTCATTACTGTGTGTCGATACTCCCTTCCTAGAGCGCTTACAAAACATTGTAGGGATTGTGTGTGTGTGTGTAATGCACTGGCACTTTGGGATGATTGTTGGATGTTAGAATTAGATGTTAATGAGTCTATATCTAGGATATCTTCGCACTCTTTAAAAAATAAGGGTGTCTATCCTATCCATCACACAGTTATTGGCGGTGCACTTGTGTGTCCTTTTTGCTTTTTTACCCTTCCCAGTCCCCCATTTGGGACTTTGCTCACCCCCACTTGCGTCACCAAAGTACAATACAATAGGCCCCCAGACTGTTTCTACCCAAAATGTCCAAGACTGAATGTTCGGTTTAGGTCAGCTTTTCCTGCTAGGTCCCAAGGCCCTGAGCAAACATTACAGTGTTGGATTCCTGATAAGACCCTGCTTCGGTAAAGGTGGACCCTGATGAAAACAATGTCAAATTGCTTGATACCTTGTTAGGTTGTAGATGGTGTGCGGCCCAGTCCAGCAGTTGGATGAAAGGGATGTGGCCCTGCCCTGCCTCTTCCTGGCATTTGTATTTTGCTGGGCATCTGATGGTTGTGCATAGATGCTGGCGCATGTTCTGTACTCAAGCATGTGGTATATTTTCCAGCATACTATTTATTTTTCTTGATTCAAATGAATGTGTACTTAATGTTGTTGACAACACTAACATGAGTCAGGGATTCTCTATAGTTGAAAGTAAATTATAGTTTGTGGGGTCATGATGCACCATGGTCACTCATTATAGTCCTCTCTACTTTTTTCTACAAATAGTATAACTTCATTGGAAGGTTGTTTTTCTTTGATTGGTGTGCTCGGTTGCAATCCAGGTAAATTGGTATGTGTTTTTTGGGTTAATTCTTTTGCTGTCTGCAAATCTCACATTAGATTTTTTAGGTTGAGTAGCAGTTAACATTTGATATCAGTACCCTTTAAATACAAAAAATGTGTTTTTGCCCTTCAAGTGCCCTTTCTAAATTTGGCAACAACCTTGCACTTTAACTATGTTTGTTAGTTTAGTATACCATGTTAAAAATCTATCATTATATCCATTCAGTGGCCAATATTTTTTCAGTGATGATCAAACCATATGTATTTTTTAAATGTATATTTCATTTAAATATTCTAGCCTGGAGCGAATCTGCATGAGTTTCCAGCAGCAAATACCTTAGGATGTGTGACTCCATCCCAAAAATATTTTTCACTAGCTTTGCATTCATTTCAGCTCCACCAAGCATTGAATATTTCATACTTAAAAATGAGTTGTTTAGTAATGTTTCTGCAGATATTGACAGAAGGCTTTGGAAAATGTAGAGAGGGAAGATTCATATAAGATATTGGTTTTAGAGGCGTTTTCCTCACTTTGGTTGATTCAGTGTGTATTGGTATGTTAGACATTTGTGTGTTCTTTATTTTGGGTTAACTTTTTGATTTGCCGACCTTGGCACTTTTTCATTTACTTCTTCACAATCCCTGACTATTATTTTAAAAACTTCATATAAAGATTTTCTTAGTTTTACTTCAAAAGATTGATCAACTGAATCCCAAGCCCAAATAATTTTCTCCGGTTTTCAGGTCATTGTTGGCCCTCAAAATAATTAATGTTCTGGCGTACTACTAGAGCCATAGGACAGTCAAGGTAATGTTGATGAGGTAGGAGATGAAGGAGGGAGAGAATATCGTATTCTTGTTATGTTGCTGATCTTTAGGGTTAACATTATTATTAACCCAATCTCCTGCTTTATTAGAGTAGGAAAACACCTCCAGCTATTGTTGATTATGCCCACCAATCACATTGTGATACAAAAGGGGGTGGTGATGGACGGAGCATCTGAACCAATCAAACACTCACACCCAGTCAACAGATCTGGGTTTAATCCACCCCCTTTTGTACCACCAATCACATTGTGCATGTAAGATTTGAAAACGTGTACTTCAAAATGGGATGGTATGAACTTCTTGTCTGGGTGTTCTACCTCAATTCTGATAATTTATTATGCTCTTGCATTATCGAGTGCAAGAAACCCACCACCCTTATATAGTTGTTAGACCTGTCAGCCCTTGCCTGGTCTTCCCCCAAACATTTTGCCTCTTTGCCTCCCACTTTTTGCTGAAATACGTTTTTGTTGCTTTAGACTGTGCACACTTTACCACTGCTAAGCAGTGCTAAAGTGCTTGTGCTCACTCACCAAAATGAGTGGTGGTTTCATTGACATATATCTATATGGCATATTTAATTTACTTATAAGTCTATTGTAGAGTGGTACACCATTTACCCAGGGCCTGTAAATTAAATGCTATCAATGGACCTGCAGCATGTATTGTTCTTCCCACTTAAGTAGCACCTTAAATCATGTACCAGGCCTGCCATTGCAGCCTGAATGCAGTACGACACTGCCATGCTGACTTGGCATTTAAACTCCCTGCCAATCCTTAAACTCCCCATATATTACATATAAGTCACCCCTAGGGTACGCCCTAGGTAGTCTATAGGACAGGGTACTGTGTAGTTAAAAGGTTGAACAAGTACTTTCAGGGTTTACATGTCCTTATAGTGAAAAGCTCTCAGATTTATTTTTCACTACTATGACTGACTACCCCTCACATAAGATAACATTGGGGATTTTTTATTACATTTACTGAGCTTAAATTCCTAATTGAGAGAAGGTGATATATTGTGTTTGGTACCTATGAAATTGTAATGATAAACTCTCTTTATTGCTAAAGTCTGATTTTTATTACATTTTTGAAAATACAACGTTTAGGAAGTTTGCATTTTTCTGATCTGAGAGTTTGACTTTGTGAATTCCTCCCAGACAGTCACACATTACAGGGATTAAGTGTGCCTCAATGGCCATCAACTGGCAGGATGGGGGTGTTGCTGAGCACAGCCCCACATGCACCTGAATAGGGTGTGTCCTGTCTCCACACAAAGGGCCTAACAACCCTGCATTGTCATTGCAGTGAGCTTGGACCCAGGTCAGGGGAGTTATGAAATTCCAAATACTTCAAAGAACCTTTTCAGAAACTTTTCCCAGCTTCCAGAAGAAGGGCACCAGGATATAAAAATTGGTACTTCACACCCACTCTTCAGTTCACCGCTGTACATGTGGAAGAACTCTCAGGGGACAGCCTCCTGCAGTGATCTGCTGTGCACTCTGCCAGACTGCTTGTATACGTGGACTTAATACTTTATTGCCTTGAGCCTGCCTTGAAGCCTCAGGCCAGCCTTGCTGTTGAGCCCTGCATCTTCTTCTGCACGCTGGAATACAAGAAGCGACTTCAAGGGCTAGTTTGCTGGCCTCCTGTTCAGAGCTACAGTGAAATAAAAGATTCCCACCATCTTGAACCCGCACCTGGACGTAGCTTGAGTGTGTGCTGAACCCCAAAAGGTGCCCACCAGTTTTGGATCCTTGGCTGTGGTGCTAAAGATGCCCAGATGGCCAATTTCCAAAACAGAGGGCTAAAATTGCTCTGAGGACCAGGAGAAGACAAGGACCAACCTGCTCATCTATCCAACAGAGTTGCATCGCCAGTCTGAATGACTTTGCAGCTTTTCCCGCTCTCTTCAGCATTAAATCCATTTCAGTGGTCCTTCACCAAAGGGGTATCCATCCTCGCGGAACTGAACTCAGCTTCAGCCCTCTGCATCGTGCCAAGGCATCCTACAACAATGCTCTCTCACTCGGACATTTCTGCAACTTTGCTCTGGTGAAGTTCTACCTTCTCAGACATTTTTTGTCAAGAATATTTCTAGGTTTGAAGGTGAGCGCTGACTGGGCCCAATCAACTTCTTGTGTCATAACTGCACTACATCATGGGCGGCTTTAACTTTTGACTTTTGCCCAATCTCACACCACTAGATGCATCCTATTGGCGCTTTTAATTTTTAGCTGCTAGATTTGACTAAAAACTTTAAAAATGGATAACTCCATTTGTACTGATTGGATTATTCTCGTTTTGATGTCAAATAATGTATTAAAATGTACTCTACTTTTCTAAACTGATTTGGGATTTTCCTTGTGTTGTGTCTTCACTGTATTGCTGTTCGTGTGCTGCATACATACTTTACACATTGCCTATAAGTTAAGCCTGACTGCTTTTTGTGCTAAACTACCGAGGGTTAAACACAGGTTAATTTAGTGACTTTTGTATGGTTCACTTGCAAGCGATTGTGGTTGTTGCTTGACCTGGTCTCACACCCTGTCATCCAGCAACCCAATTTTTCACAATAGTCAATAAAATACTTTTAGCTCTGTATATATATATATATATATATATATATATATATATATTCACTGAAAAAGCCATAGGTTTCAGGCCTTATATAGTTAGGAATTAGCATTTAAAAAACCTTTGAAATTCACTGAAAAAACCATAGGTTTCAGGCCTTATATAGTTAGGAATAAGCATTTAAAAAACCTTTGAAATTCACTGAAAAAAAACCATAGGTTTCAGGCCTTATATAGTTAGGAATTCGTTTTTAAAAAAACTTTGAAATTCACTCAAAAAACTATAAGTTTTAGTGGTGTTATAGTTAGCTGGACATTTTACTCATACAAAACCAATGAAATTGCTCCTATATAGTTAGTTGTACTAACTATATTTCGCGCACCCGCAATATACTGCTGATGATGTCACATATTAGATCATTCATGACATGGTCAGTGACATCACTGATGACATCTCAAATGACATCACTGATGACATCACTGATGACATCATCCAGTGAATGTGGTTTGCTTCGTTATTTAAATATGCATTATATATATAGCAATTTACATTGAAGAATGAGTGGATATATATAAATAAATATTTGGATGGAGTAGCAGTGTAATTGACTGTTTACTTGACCAATTTATAATGTCTCACTAAATATAGTGGATAGTGACTAAACTGTGTGAATATCTGTATCACTTTGTCAGTTGTTGTGTAAACTGATTCTACAGTTGGTTACTAGCTATGTCAAAGTCTATATTAGTTATTGATTAGTTAACTGAGTATTTGTATGGGAGTGTGAAAGTGTGTGTGGTTCGGTGGGGGGTGTGTGACTGTCCAAAGATGTGTGAATAGTTGATTCAGTAGATATATGAAGTTAAAACTACATGTTCTAACAGTTTGGGTGAGGGAATCTCTTTATGGGTGTGGTGATGAGCAAATATATTTCTCAAAGGTACAGGTCCAACAAACTAGAAAAATAAAAGGCAGTGTATGTGTCAGTTGTTGTATATAAATAAGTATACATAAGACACAATGATTGTGTGAGTGACTATGGATAACTGTATACTTGTAATAATGATTTTATAATTCACTAAGTATGACTTACTATCTAAATGAATAGAAGAAGTGGTGTTTGTATAAGTGTTTTGCTAAGTAAATATGTAAGTATGATCCATTGTTTGCATAAGTGAGTAGGATGACTTCATATGTGAATAGGATGCGTGCTGTTGTTTAATGTCGATACAGATGTATAAGTATTTTTGATAGTGTTCTATTGTTCATTGACAGCATGTATGAGTGAATCCATAGGTAAGTGATTAGATGTGTGTATACATCTATGAATCACTGAGTGGATTTTTAGATACTTGTATTGCTGTGACAATGGATTTAAATATGATACTCTGTATTTTACAAACAGTGGTTTTTTAAAAACGAAATCCTAACTATATAACTCCTGAAACCTATGGTTTTTTCAGTGAATTTCAAAGGTTTTTTTAAATGCTAATTCCTAACTATATAAGGCCTGAAACCTATGGTTTTTTCAGTGAATTTCAAAGGTTTTTTAAATGCTGATTCCTAACTATATAAGGCCTGAAACCTATGGTTTTTTCAGTGAATTTCAAAGGTTTTTTAAATGCTAATTCCTAACTATATAAGGCCTGAAACCTATGGTTTTTTCAGTGAATTTCAAAGGTTTTTTAAATGCTAATTCCTAACTATATAAGGCCTGAAACCTATGGTTTTTTCAGTGTTTTAAAAAAAAAAATTGATTGGTTAACTGGCTTATTAAGTGTATCTTAGTGAATACATATATTAGCGAGTAATGTTTAAATATTTAAATATATGCATGAGTGATGTAATATGTGACGTCATCAGCAGTGCATTGCAGACGTGCAAGTTATAGTGAGTCCAACTAACTATAACGTGGGAATTTCAATGGTTTTATGCGAGTAAAATTTCCAGCTAACTATAACTGGTGTGAAACCTATGTTTTTTTCAGTGAATTTCAAAGGTTTTTTAAATGCTAATTCCTAACTATAACTGGTGTGTAACCTATGTTTTTTTCAGTGAATATATATATATATATAAAATTTCTATGGCAAAAAGAAACCCCTCATTTTGTTCCTTTTCAAATTAAATGTATTAAGTGTTACCACTTTATTCCAATCAAGATGACTTCAGGTGTGCCATACTTTTGTCATAAGTAAGACTGTTAGCGTTCTAGTTGTTCTTTAGAACACTCTGGGACATTCTGTCATTGGGCTATAGTAGGGCTACATCTGGCTGATATTTGGGCTACATTTGGGCTCTTTTGTCTCTCGTGGCCATCTTAGGAGACTGCATATCAGAATTTTTTTAATGAAATATAAGAGGATTTGAGAAGTCATTCAAAATGTGCCCTAATTTTTCTTTCTTCAGCACTAATCATAATTTCTATGGCAAAATGAACCCCCTCATTCTGTTCCTTTGCAAATTAAATGTTTTAAGTGTTAACACTTTATTCCAATCAAGATGACTTCAGGTGTGCCATACTTTTGTCATAAGTAAGACTGTTAGCGCTCTAGTTGTTCTTTAGAACACTCTGGGACATTCTGTCATTGGGCTATAGTTGGGCTACATCTGGCTGATATTTGGGCTACATTTGTTTTTTTTTGTCTCTGGTGGCCATCTTTGGGCTACATTGGGCTACATTGGGCTACATTTGGGCTCTAACATATATATAGCCCAATGTAGCCAATATATATTTTTTCAAAGTTAATTTTCGTAAAAACCACTGGAGCACATATCTTGAGACATAGCAAAGGCACATTGGGCTACCAGACCCTACAATTTTGCCAAGTTTGGTGTAAAACCATTCAGCCGTTCGGGCTAAAAGTGAGTCCAACCGCCCTATGGAAATTAACATGGGGAAAACACGTTTTGGGACCTCCCTTTTATCTCAGCCCCCGCTTGACGAATCCCCCCCAAACTTTCAGGGAAAGAGCGGTGCGCCGCGAGGCAAAGTTAAGGAAAGTTTCAGGAAGATTCCTCAACCGGCGCCAAAGTTATTCCCAATAGAATGTTGCGATTTCCCTATGGAAAACAATCCTAACTATATATACCTACAATAAAATTTCTATGGCAAAATGAAACCCCTCATTTTGTTCCTTTTCAAATTAAATGTATTAAGTGTTACCACTTTATTCCAATCAAGATGACTTCAGGTGTGCCATACTTTTGTCATAAGTAAGACTGTTAGCGTTCTAGTTGTTCTTTAGAACACTCTGGGACATTCTGTCATTGGGCTATAGTTGGGCTACATCTGGCTGATATTTGGGCTGCATTTGGGCTCTTTTGTCTCTGGTGGCCATCTTGGGAGACTGCATATCAGAATGTTTTTAATGAAATATAAGAGGATTTGAGAAGTCACTCAAAATCTGCCCTAATTTTTCTTTCTTCAGCACTAATCATAATTTCTATGGCAAAATGAACCCCCTCATTTTGTTCTTTTGCAAATTAAATGTTTTAAGTGTTAACACTTTATTCCAATCAAGATGACTTCAGGTGTGCCATACTTTTGTCATAAGTAAGACTGTTAGCGCTCTAGTTGTTCTTTAGAACACTCTGGGACATTCTGTCATTGGGCTATAGTTGGGCTACATCTGGCTGATATTTGGGCTACATTTGTTTTTTTTTGTCTCTGGTGGCCATCTTTGGGCTACATTGGGCTACATTGGGCTACATTTGGGCTCTAACATATATATAGCCCAATGTAGCCCAATATATATTTTTTCAAAGTTAATTTTCGTAAAAACCACTGTAGCACATATCTTGAGACATAGCAAAGGCACATCGGGCTACCAGTCCCTACAATTTTGCCAAGTTTGGTGGAAAACCATTCAGCCGTTCGGGCTAAAAGTGAGTCCAACCGCCTTATGGAAATTAACATGCGGAAAACACGTTTTGGAACCCCTTTTATCTCGGCCCCCGCTTGACGAATCCCCCCCAAACTTTCAGGGAAGGAGCGGAGCGCCACGAGGCAAAGTTAAGGAAAATTTCAGGAAGATTCCTCAACCGGCGCCAAAGTTATTCCCAATAGAATGTTGCGATTTCCCTATGGAAAACAATCCTAACTATATATACCTACTGGCTATCGCCAGTAGGTAATATATATATATATATATATATATATATATATATATTCACCGAACCCCCTCCAAGAAGAAGAAGCAGAGGCCACGTGAAGGGACGAGATGGGAGCTTTATTCACACAGCACAGGTAAATTTTCTGGCATAATGCATTTCGGCCGGTTTTGGCCTTCCTCAGATGCCGCTCCTTTCAGTATTCTCTTTTCTTCACCCGTTTTAAATACTATCACGCACAGTTCCCATTGATGGACCACATTGCTCCGCCTCCAACCATGTGACCGTGCACTGACTGGTTGTTGCTCAGTCCTACCAGTCCCAGCATGCATTTCTCTGGGTAAGTGCTACGTGGCTTTTTGTTTTTGAAATCCATGTGGTTCGAGCAAATTGCGTGACGATTGACGGTGTAAAAGTTTGTCAGAGTGCTGATGCGTGCCGTGTCTTCAACCCCCTCGGGTCCCTTCGACGCTCCAACCTTAGAACTCGAGCTTCCACCAGGCAGGGGTAGGGATGGCCATGCATCCCATCCGAAGTTCAGTCACAGCCTGCTTGTCGCAGCCGGCCTTGCTTCTGTGCGAGTCCTCAGGTGGACCTGGGTTTTCCGATACCTCGGACGAAAAGGAATGCTGCAACCGCAGCGCGCCAGTAAAGCCCAGGCCAACTTTTCAGAGCGGGACCTCTGTAAGCGTGTAACTGGTTCCCACGCATAATATTCACCGAACCCCCTCCAAGAAGAAGAAGCAGAGGCCACGTGAAGGGACGAGATGGGAGCTTTATTCACACAGCACAGGTAAATTTTCTGGCATAATGCATTTCGGCCGGTTTTGGCCTTCCTCAGATGCCGCTCCTTTCAGTATTCTCTTTTCTTCACCCGTTTTAAATACTATCACGCACAGTTCCCATTGATGGACCACATTGCTCCGCCTCCAACCATGTGACCGTGCACTGACTGGTTGTTGCTCAGTACTACCAGTCCCAGCATGCATTTCTCTGGGTAAGTGCTACGTGGCTTTTTGTTTTTGAAATCCATGTGGTTCGAGCAAATTGCGTGACGATTGACGGTGTAAAAGTTTGTCAGAGTGCTGATGCGTGCCGTGTCTTCAACCCCCTCGGGTCCCTTCGACGCTCCAACCTTAGAACTCGAGCTTCCACCAGGCAGGGGTAGGGATGGCCATGCATCCCATCCGAAGTGCAGTCACAGCCTGCTTGTCGCAGCCGGCCTTGCTTCTGTGCGAGTCCTCAGGTGGACCTGGGTTTTCCGATACCTCGGACGAAAAGGAATGCTGCAACCGCAGCGCGCCAGTAATGCCCAGGCCATCTTTTCAGAGCGGGACCTCTGTAAGCGTGTAACTGGTTCCCACGCATAATATTCACCGAACCCCCTCCAAGAAGAAGAAGCAGAGGCCACGTGAAGGGACGAGATGGAGCTTTATTCACACAGCACAGGTAAATTTTCTGGCATAATGCATTTCGGCCGGTTTTGGCCTTCCTCAGATGCCGCTCCTTTCAGTATTCTCTTTTCTTCACCCGTTTTAAATACTATCACGCACAGTTCCCATTGATGGACCACATTGCTCCGCCTCCAACCATGTGACCGTGCACTGACTGGTTGTTGCTCAGTCCTACCAGTCCCAGCATGCATTTCTCTGGGTAAGTGCTATGTGGCTTTTTGTTTTTGAAATCCATGTGGTTCGAGCAAATTGCGTGACGATTGACGGTGTAAAAGTTTGTCAGAGTGCTGATGGGTGCCGTGTCTTCAATCCCCTCGGGTCCCTTCGACGCTCCAACCTTAGAACTCGAGCTTCCACCAGGCAGGGGAAGGGATGGCCATGCATCCCATCCGAAGTGCAGTCACAGCCTGCTTGTCGCAGCCGGCCTTGCTTCTGTGCGAGTCCTCAGGTGGACCTGGGTTTTCCGATACCTTGGACGAAAAGGAATGCTGCAACCGCAGCGCGCCAGTAATGCCCAGGCCAACTTTTCAGAGCGGGACCTCTGTAAGCGTGTAACTGGTTCCCACGCATAATATTCACCGAACCCCCTCCAAGAAGAAGAAGCAGATATTCATCAGCGGCATTCCCCACGAACCTCAGACAGCGTTTTTAAATTTCCAGTACCCAGGAGGGGACATGATGGAGCCGAGTGGAGCACTCACCTGACATGCAGTGAGCAGTGCATGTTGGGAACTGTAGTCTGCCGACGCGACTGCAGGTATGTCAGAGACTCTAACCTGGCCCACCTGGAAAAGCCACCAATGGCAGAACGACTGGTGGTATTTTGAAAGGATTGATGAGAGAAACGTCACTGAAGCTGGCATTTGATAAAGGAAATGTCCGAAACGCGTCATGCCTCTTTCGTTTGAAATAAAGCCCTTTCCTGAAATCCCCGTTGTGTCTCCTCTTGTTCTGTGGCAATTTGGGAACAATTCGTGGCATATATATATATATATATTTATATATATATATATTTTTTTTTTTCAATGCCAGATCTGTGTGCATACACCACATAATAATTTACTTGTTATGGAGATGTTTAATTAAAGTACTGAACCTACCTTTACCTTTATGTCATTTTAGGTTGACGATGTAATGATGGTCGATATGCTGCATTTGATACTTTTGAAGGATGATATGTTGGCAATCTGTAATGTGACTTACAGCCACTTGTCTTGAGTCCTTACAATCCACTATATTTGATATCTTTGAACATTGTTTTTCTCTGGATTATTTCATAGTCTTCTATACATGGGAAAATTGCATAGAAAATCAGATTGACTGCCAGTATTTCTCTGACCTTTTTTATTGTTGCTATACTTGGTGTATCACATGTGAGACATTTGAGCAGTGAGCCATCCTTTCACTTTTAGTATCTTACTGATATTACAATACAATTGTTTTGACTGCATTGCATGGAATAATGGTTTGTACTGAATACAATTTCGCCTGGCCTCAATGCTGCACGTTTTCATTAAGCTGTATTTGAGTGGGCTTCTCTTATTGCCACAAAATCGTTTTGTGGGATATCAGTTTTAGAATCCTCTACACATCTGATATTTTCCCTGATTGAGCACCCAAATAGACATGCTTTTATAACTGTTGAAGTACTTGCCCAGGTTGCTTTTTGGGTCTCGCTGGCAAAATGCATCCGCAAGGATGCATGTGTCCAGCTGGAGACCTATAGCGATCAGTCTGGGGGGAAGGAGGACAAGAGGGTGCACAAGCTTTTTCAGGCTGGATTCGTGTGCGCGAACGTTCCGTCCTGCGCCGCCCTCCCATACTCCCAGCCTAACGCGCATGCATGCACACAGACAGACACACGCACACACGCGCGCGCACACGCACTTACACAGACACGCAGGCACCCAGACAGGCAACCCCCTCCTCCTCCCCCACAGTCACACACGCATACACACAGACTCCAAGACGCACGCACGCACGCTCACACACATACACAGCCCGCCGCCGCGCGCGCGCACACACACATGCCCCCCCGCCCTCGCAGGCCAGCCACAAAGCCCCACTCACCGGCAGCAGGACTCTTCCTCCCTTCTTCGGCACCGGGGCACAGGGTAGGCTCCTGCCTGCTCCGGTGCTGCAAACAATCGCGGCTCTTCCGGCTCTTCCGTGGGAGGCGGGGTAGGCTCCCCCCCTCCTACTTCCTGTTTCCGGTTGTCCCGCCCGGCCTGCCTGACTTCCTGGTCGCAGGCCGGCGGCGTAGCGCGGTTGCGCTTCTGGGATGCCATGTAAGTTATGTAAATACAAAGCATATTGCATTACAAATGCTATAGGTATCACATTTGCGAAAGTTATAACTATTGGCATTGTAAATGACAAAGCTATTAATTTAGCTATTAAAAAAAAAAAAACATAAATACAAACTTTGCTATTTACAATACCAATAGCTCAAACTTTCCTAATGTGAGACCCATTCCATTGCAAATGCTTGTTCTTCTTCCATTTCAATCTCAGTAAGAGACCATTCCTTTAGAAATGTGCATTTATAGCACACATCACTCAACTACTCTTCAAATACACCTACTTGAGATATAGCCGACTGTTGTTTCCCAGGTTTTGCCCTGCTTTTCACTGGGATCTCCTATTCTCTGAATCCTACTCACCACCATGGCCTCTGCTGTGCTTACAACTCTTGCATGCAACAATGAGTGAACTCATCAATAATGGCAATTCGCCACTTAGACACATTCCACAAGGAAAGAAACACTGGCAGGTGAATTATAGTTCCAGTACTGGTCTGATATGAAACGATTATATATAAAAGTCCTACTGAACATATTGCAAATAAACGTGAATGTCTGTTTTTAAGTTGTCACCGCTACTAAATGCCCTATCTTAATGCCTGCCACCTCCTCTGTTCTTACCTCGTCTCAACACTCACCTCTTCCACTGCTCTTTTCTGTGCTGATTTCTGTTATTTTAGGTTGCAGGTGATATTTTTGTGACATACGCTATTTATTAAAAGTTTTCTTCAGTAGATTATTTGAGACAATACTCTAATACTGTAACACAATTGACACTTTCTCTTCACTTAAATTGCCCTAGCCAGGTCTCCCATGCCTTTGTTCTCTCTCATTCGTGGGAGATCAAACTAAACATGATCAATTTGGCCATAGTAATTAATGATATCACAAGGGCGGAACGCGATGTTACCCAAATTCCGCAAATTTCACGAGCGTAACAGAATTTACCGCCCCAGCCTATCAAATGTGTTCCCACTCTACTAATAACTGTAGCATCATCTAGTTACTTTGATCTAACTTTTTATCTTACAAAAGTAAGATCCCTTTCAGGTCTGTTAGCAGAATCCAACAAGAATGGAAGGTATATACAACAACCGTCTGATCCTGCGCTCTGGTGTTATTAATACAGCAGGGCTCATATATGTTATTTTCCCCTTGAGCATTTGTTAATATCTTGGGCTTTCCCTTGTTTTCCATTTCCTCACGATGCATCGTCTGGCTTCCAAAATGGGCGTTGTCATCCACCTTCAATGACGGTTTGCAAAATCATGCTAGAGTCCTAGGATTCACATTAAATTAAGTTAATGGCCTTCACCCTGCTCTATAATCCCCTGATCAGATGTGGTCCTGGCCATGTTATTTATACAGTCCCACTATTGATTTTTTTCTTTACCTTCATCACTCATTGTCTTACTTGAGCCCCTCTTTTTGATTAGATAGTGCAAGATTACGTATAATCTTGAAATAATTGTACTATACATTGGCTTCTCTGAGGCCCACCTGTATCCAGCAATAGGTTTTCAAGCATCACCTGGAATGGCTTTGCTTTTTCGTGTTTTCTGTCTCAGAACTTAGGTCGGTTGTTATGAGTACAACGGTATTATCATTTCTCCATACACTCAGCATACCACTCTTCCAGATGTGAAAAGGCAAGATGCATTTATCATTTATAATTTTTTCTCTGGAGTAATTTGTTTGTCAGAACTTGGGATTCTGTGAGCTGCTTAGTCGCTATTACCCCTGCAGTGTCAGAAATTACTTGACAGTACCACTATACAGCATGTTTATGGTTCATTTCACATTTTCTTCCCACACCTGTCAGTGCACAGGTTTGCCATCTGATTTGTATTTCTTCATTTCTCCATATTGGAGTTTTCTTGTGAAGTTTTTTTAGTACTGATTCATTACTTTCTATAAAGTTGTATATGACTCCGTGGTCACTTCGCAAATTAAGGGTCTCATTTAAAATATTTTGATGCATGTCAGTGCAGCAAGCCTTCCTGCTGCGCTGCATTGCGTCAAAAGAAAAGGGCAGGAATATGCCATTTCTCCAAGATATGGCACATTCCGGTCATTTTCCCTTGCACTGGTGCACTATAGGCTGCCAAGCACCAACGTAGGCACCCTTGTGCCATGATGCAAGGGTGTCTGCATTGAAGGGGTGATTGTTTTTTTACAGGAAGGAACACCTTCCTGCACAAAAACAATCACGAGAGGTAGTTTCCTCTTTCTATATGTGCTGCAGAATTCAACACACATAGAAAAGGAAAATGAAGTGCAATAATGGTACTTCTCTTCGTTGGGCCTCCCTTATACCTCCCCTGAGGAGGCGTAGGACTCTGACGCATTCCTAAATTTACAAATGCATGTAAATCTGGGAATGCGTCAGGTTCCATGGATGTTGCGTAGGAACACCCACAGCAACACCCATGCAGGGTAATGCATGAAAAGGGGCCATAATTACAAGGCGATGAAAAGCCTCACAGGTTGGGTTTGCGTGGCCTTGTAAATAGGGGCCAGCACACTGCGCCACTGGTGCGTCAAAAAAGTGATGCACAGTCGGTGCAATGGGCTTATAAATAAGCCCCCCAGTTCTTTATTTACCAGTTTGGCTTTGACTTAGTTTTATTTATCGTTGTTACCCGAGAATCACGATCGGTAGCTTGTTCTGCAGCCATCATCCATTTGGGTCTTTTGTAAACATTATACTTGATTAAACCCAGATCTGTTGACTGGGGGTGAGTGTTTGTATTGTCAACGCTCTGTCCATCGCCACCTTTGGTTTTTCTTTGTTCGCCCTAAGTTGTCATGGTATGCTCAGACGTGAGTTCCTTGCTCACTTTGCCACTGGAGTCAAGCAAGCCCGGCTGAAGACGGCTGTAATGCCAGAAACCGGTCCTGGGAAGCCTAATTCCGGTCCAGGGAAGACATGGCTTGGCAGTTTGGGCTGGACTGTTCCCATGAGGCACAGGGTCAGACTGATTTGCATATGGCCATGTCTGAACTGTGGTGCGGAGTGAGCTAAAGAACGGTGATGGATTAAACCCAGATCAGTTGACTGGGGGTGAGTGTTTGTATTGTCAAGGCTCCGTCCATCGTCACCTTTGTTTTTTCTTTGTTCGCTCTAAGTTGGCAGGGTATGCTCAGACGTGAGTCCCTTGCTCACTTTGCCACTGGAGTCAAGCAAGCCCAACTGAAGACGGCTGTAATGCCAGAAACCGGTCCTGGGAAGCTTGATTCCGGTCCAGGGAAGACATGGCTTGGCAGTTCGGGCTGGACTGTTCCCATGAGGCACAGGGTCAGACTGATTTGCATATGGCCATGTCTGAACTGGGGTGGCGGAGTGAGCTAAAGAACGGTGATGGATTAAACCCAGATCAGTTGACTGGGGGTGAGTGTTTGTATTGTCAACGCTCCGTCCATCGCCACCTTTGTTTTTTCTTCATCTTAATAGAGGGGCAGCATCAAGAGGCAATCCTGACTTGTACACTTATGGATCTTGAACAATTCATACATGATCCAGTCACAATTTATCTGTGTGGGAAGTTGCAATTTGAAGCCTTCACCTTGTCTAGCAACTGCGTCCCAATGTTGAGTTATCCCAGTGTACAAAACAATTAATTTCATTTGCGTGAGTCGAAGCCTTCTCATCATTCAGTGGCAGTGCAAACTTGAGTCCTAGATTTTCTCAAATATTCCATAATGTAGGAATGAGTGAGTATATTGCCCTGGCAAAAAACTCCTGCCACAAATACTACTGGAATCCATTCATTAGCCAATTCACTTCTCCCCTTTTGCTTTTTTTGCATTACTCAGCTGCCAAATTCAGTTGGCAATACTCTTCCTGTATGTGGTTGCAATGTTTATACGTTTTATAGCCTTTTAAATATCCGCTTCTGATGTGCCACCTTCAAGCTAGAAGCCATCCACAGGAGTACACTCGGAGCATGTTGGATAGGCTTCACTACTGTCTCTTTGATCAGGATGTCAATAGTACTTTTGGAATTTCATAAATGAATACTCTTTTAATATTGGATATTTGCCATTACTTTATACTTTGGATCGTTGAGTGATATCTGCCCTGAGGAAGTCTGTGGCTTACACCACAAAGAGACGAAACACGTGTTGGCGGTACTGTTTTGGTGCATTATAAAGGAATAAAGAAGACAAAGAAGATTATCTGTGTCTGCACTTATTAAGAACTGCATTTAATCATTGTCGAACATGCTCAGGATATATCCCCTTTTTTGTGTATAATGGTGTAGACTTAGTCTACATTTCTGGTAATTGGTGGGTGGCCATTACCTTATCCTTAGAGCAACCAGATACATTGAACTGACTGTATCACAACTCTGCGCAATTGTTATCCAACCATCCCTTTCCTTTTGTAGTATACGTTTTATAGCCTTTTAAATATCTGTTTCTGATGTGCAACCTTCAAGCTAGGAAGTTTGATGTAAAATAGGCTTTCTTTAAGAACCATGGTATAACTCATGAAGTAAGACAATTAAGTAGGAAACATAGGGTACTTAAGGGTGTGTAAAGTAATATAGTGTTTAAAGTGGTGTTGCTTTATAATGGGGTACAGAAACATAAGACACTATTAGAGATGAGGCTGTGAACTAAGAATGAATGCACTACCAATCGTTACCGATTTTGTCAAATATGCATGGAGCGGGCTTTGGCTGCACAGAAGGAATATCACTATCTCAGCTCAAGATTTCTGCTGCTTGTCTCAGGGAATATTTTGTATCTCAAAAGTGCACTGAATTATTACACATCAAATTATTTATCCTAAATATGCATTCTACGTAGAAGCAGTCATTTTTATAGTTTTTTTCATTGCAGACCTCTTTTTTTATGTAATGACTTTACTGCAAGCAGACTATAAATACTTTTGTTTTACATTTTTCACAGAAATTGATATGTACACTTGAAGAAGGGCAGAAACAGTTGCACAGTTATTAGTTCATTATAAAGTTAAATATGTGGAAATATTGTTTTACTCCAGCCTTCTTGAGATACACCTTTTCAATCTGCCTTGAAAAATTATTTAAATCAGTTTTGTTACATTTGGCTAAAAACAAAATGGAAGAAACATAATGACTATCAAAAAAATTTAAGACCTAATATAATACAATTCATGAAGAAGTTACAGATGCAATAGTATCTTTGTTTATTGTGGAAGTATTGAGAAAACAATATCAGCAATTTGTGCACAGATTTCATATGGCTATGATTCTCTGAACAGGTTAATATTAAATGGAGAACCAATATACTAATCTATCTCAATTGTATTAAAAGTTGGTGAAGGTTAGTCAAGTACTCAGAACCTTTGTCATGGGCAGTTAAGGACTTCACTATTAGAAATGCTAGTCAGCACACACAAGACACAAGTACTGATCTTTGGCAACAAGTCTTCCCCATGGGACCTAATCTGGTGGCCGTGGAACTAGGACCAACACCCACACCCACAAACCATGCAAGAAATCTAGTGATCATCCTAGGTGACAAGCTCAACACTGCGGCTCAAGTTGTAGTGTGCACCTCCTGCTTCCACATCCTACGCATGCTACAAAAGATCTTCAAATGATTGCCTCAGTTCACTAGATGGACCATTAAATGCAAGCACTTATCAGACTGAACCACGGCAACACTCTCTATGCCGGAATCTCCAAGAAACTCCTACACAGACTCCAGACCATCCAGAACACCACTGCAAGACTAATAATCTACCACCCACCCTGCAACTCAAGAAGCTTCACTGGCTTCCCATTCACAAGTCAAGTCAATTCAAACTTCACACACACACATACAAAGCCCTACACAACACAGGACCAGAATAACTGAACCTACTCTCTGCCTCACTCTCACTCTACCACATTTTTCCGCATCTGTAAAAGAAAAACTGGAGGTTGCTTATTCTCCTACCTCACACCCAAGCCATGGAATGACCTCCCTCAACACATCAGAGCCTCCTCCTCCCTTTTTGAGTTCTGCAAGAAGCAGAAAATCTTGCTCTTTGTATACGCACCTTGGGGACCTCAGACCTAAATACCTGCCCAAGCATCTGGATACCCTCTTGGATGATTAGTGTGCTATACAAATCAATATAACATAATATATCCTAACAGATACTGAGGATGCAAGACATTTAGGGCCTAATTTTTATTTCGGCGGATGGGTGACTCTGTCACAACAGTGACAGATATCCTGTCCACCAAAATATAAATTCCATTATATCTTATGATAATTATATTTTTTAGAAGCAGTTATCCATCACAGTTGTGACAGAGTAACCTGTCCACTGAAAAATCAAATCAGGCCCCTAATCTTTTCAGTGCGTTTGATGAACCATTCACGTGAAGCACACTACCTTCCTAGTGCGTTTGACATGAATAGATTATCAAGCATATTGACAAAGAAAATCCTTCTGGTGCCGACAAACCAAGCACCAGAAGGATTTTCTTTGAAGAAAATAGTGTTGGGACGATAGGGATGTCCTTCCCTGGCATCGCAACATTTTTTAAATCTCTGTGACGTGCACTCTTCCGATGTCACAGTAACTGAAAAATAACATAGTCTGCATCCTTTGTGCACTGACTGCTTTCCCTTTGATTGGTGCTCAGGAGGAATAACTCTGCCCCCCTGAGCTACTTCTGGCAGTCAAGATAGAGGTCGTTAGCTCAAAGAGATCCTGATCAGCTCCTTCAATCAGAAAATATCCTGGTCTTCCCTCTTGATTTTGGTACTTGGAAACTTCAGCAGCTGTAGCAGAGGAGGCAGTACAAGCCCCCCCTGATCCTTTTATTTTTTTCAGTCTGCATGGTGACCTCAGACCCCGGAGAAGGGTTACCACAGTCTCACTCAGCTCAACCTAATTGATAAACACTCAATCTCATTTTGAGAGGAGACACCGATTCAGATCGAAGCATTGCAAAACGAACTGACTGGTGCTCACTTCATGTGTGAATCCAACAGGGTAAAAGGGCAGTTTTACAACAGTGGGGATGATAGGATAGGGGTGCAGGGTGAATAGATTTAACGGTCCTCACTTAAAAGTACCTAATGTCTGATGAAAAAGATGTTTCGGGGTGGTGTTGGGAGTGGGAGCACCTTTCAATAGCTGAATCTTTAGGACAGTTGATGGATTGGAGTTATATAACACTGTAGCTGGCCGAGCCTCTAACCCAAGTAGAAGCTACCCTGTTAGTTTATTCAGGTGACAGATGCTACACATTTGGAAGTATGGGGTGGGAGGTTATTTGATGGAGGTTTAGTTGAATGATTATTAGAACACAGTGCACGGAGAGTCGGTTAGATATTAGAGGAATGTATACACAGACATCTTGTGCAAACAGACATGAGTCTGTCACATGGTTTTAAAGCAATCTCATGGAACACCAATGGCTTAAGTAACAATTTCAAAAGTGGGGCAGTGTTACATTATCTTAAGAAATACATTCTGAAATTGATTCTTTTACTAGAAACACACCTGTTGGGTACTAAGCGCTGTTTCTTGCGCTGACATGGCTATTCCAGGATGTATCACTCAGGTTCTATGAGTGGTTCTAGGGAAATAGCTCTTTTTATGCAAATAACAATTCCCTTATTAGTAACACTGGTGCAGCATGATTCCCAGGGTCGCTGCGTGCTTGTCACATGCATCTTGGAAGGTGATCTGTGGCCCTTCATAAGTGGTTCTGTCCCACCCACAATGGTCAAAAGCACATCACAGGCTCTAACTGATCTTGTTCCTCCGGCCCTGGATGGTAGATTGCTCCTCAAGGGGGATTTCATCATGGTGATGGACCCAACGGTGGTTGCCAGTGGTCATGGGACCACTAGTTGGAGAACCTCCCTACCAACATGTGCTGCTGCACTGGAATTGAGTATTGTGTGGCAAGGCAAAAAAGACACCAAAATCAGCAATATGTCATGTTTTACTCTAGGGAGCATTAGTCACACTCTAGGCTAGACTACTTGTTTAACCTGGTGGTAGAGCTAGCAACCAACTCCTCAATCCTTCCAAGATGCCTTTCAGACCACTCGCCAGTAGACATTACAATACATTAATTCCTAGGGATGGAGGCCTGTTAGTGGTGCCTGAACCCCTGGAACCTCCTCAAAAGTCAATGGATCCAAGAGCAAATACATTAATAGAAACTCAGTTTCCTCTGCTATTACAGTCTGGCAGGCTTTGAAGTTAATGATAAGAGGTACTATTATCTTGCACACAGTAGGCCAATGTAGAGAAGAAGAAATGGAGTGCACAGATCTTGACTCTTTATTTCATACACTTGAGGTATCTTATATTAATAATGGAAAAACTAAAGTTTTCAGGTAACTGGTGCGCCTAGATTATCCCTTAAAAAAAGTTATTTGCTAGAATTAGGAGGTCATGGGTAGCATCTAAACAAGAGTGTATGACATAGGTGATACGACAGACAAGTTGCTTCACTGGTTGGCTAATGGTGATATGGAGCTTTTGATAGTAGCCAAAATGTAAGATCCAGTGAAAGTCATCATGACCACTGCTAAGGGGATTGTGATGACCTTCACAAACTACAGGCAAAGTTATAATAAATGGGAAAACTTTATAAGAAGCAATATCCCGATGGCCACTCTTCAGCTGTCTGTCTGGGAGGCTTTAGACATGCCCATTTCAGACATAGAAATATTAGAAGCAATCAAAATCAATACAATCTGTACAATCTGGGAAAACACCAGACCCACTGGCTTCCCCCCTGAATTCTATAAAAGATGTTCTAGCAGATTGGTGAATACACTTCATGCCTTGTTCCAGGAGACCCTATGGACTGGTTAGGTGGCTCCATGGCCTCTCCGGCACTACTATCGCTGTCATCCCTGAGCCTGATAAGATATTCACTGAGAGTTTTTCATATATAATTGACACCAAGGCCAAAATTATGGCCAAAGTATTGGTCACCAGGCCGGGAACTGGATTAGACCAAAATGGTTTGATGCCTTATTGTGGTAAAAATTATAAACATGCAACAGTATACAAATAGGTATCATTCAAAAAGTAGTTAATCATTTATGTAAAACTATAACAATGTGCCATCTAATTTTATTAATAAGTGAAAACTAGGGGTGTGAGTTAAACTCCGCACTGCCATCGGGGTTCGCAGAGTTTTACCACTCCGCGCTCTACTTGGATCGCGGAGTTCGGCAAAAACTCCGGCAATTACTTAAATGGACTGTACATAAATTCAGCCACCTGATCATGGTCCGTCATTGATCTTATTAATGTAAGATATTTGGCAGTATTGTTAGCATTTCCAGCTCACAGACAGCTAATCTCATGGTGGAACATATTCTGGAACTGCTAACATTTAAGTAAATTTAGGAGTGGAGTATTAGAGAACATCGACCAATCACAGTGCCTAGCACAAGATGCCCAAGTGGTGATTGACTGCGGAGTTTTGCAAGCATTTTCTGTTGGAGTTCAATCTCTGTAAGTTGGTATTGCTCATCCACTTTAGAGCAGGCTTGACTTGACTTTACAGTAAGGTAATCTCAACACAGCTTGGTAGGAACTGGAAGTCGAGCTAAGTGACTGTGACATTTTCAGAGTACATTGAAAGGAAGATTGGGGTCAGTGACTGCAGATGAAAACAGCATGGTGTCTCCCAGCGCCGGCGCCAACAGAATCCTGTCTTTCTTGCTTGTGCTCTTTGACTTGCAGTATGAAGATAAGAATGTGGGGAGAGGAGGGAGACATGTGTACCACAGGACCACATGAAATGCACATAACCAGTTCTTCTGAGCAGAAAAAGCCAAACTGGCTTTGCCTTTAAGTAGGTAAGACACAAGACCCTAATAGATGTCCGAGAAGACTGACCTTCCCCTTCCCCGGTCTCTGTTTTCTCATCTTAAGCACCAAAATGTCATGGTGGTTGTGAACTCTTATCTGTATGAGTACATATGGTTTGAACATCCAGCTTGGCATGAGTCATTTAGGAGCATGAGGTCAGGTACCCAGCGGGGCAAGGTGGCTCAGGGCTGTGGTCCTAGACCTTAATCTCCTTGAGCTCCAGATGACGAAGCTCCGCCAATAAGGGTGGGCTGATGGACTCTTGAATCCAGCCGGGTGTTGGGCAAACTATTAGAATTGCGCCTTACACTTTTGCAGCATTTCAGCCGTTCCCAGTTCCTTCTAGATTTGACTGGGCATCTCTTTATTAGTTGTGTGACTTGTAGAATAGCAACATAGTTTTCTGCGAATAACATTGTCTACCATTACAGACTGAATGGATAGAAATAATTGTGGGGGTGTCCTGAGTTTGGTTCTGTTATGAAATACTGTAAGATGATATAATATATCAGTAGGGTATTGGTATTAAGACGTTTATTATATTTATATATCTTGGTTCAAGATTGAATGCCTTTTACTTCTTTGGTATTCCTCATAGGTATTGACTGGTTTGAGAACAAGTGACACAGAAATAATCCCCTGATTACTTACCAGTAATCTAAACTACTCCTAGTCCTACTTGTTCTCATACCAGTCATTACGCCTGGCTTTCCCGACCTGGAAATGTCTGTCCCTTGATTTTCTAGGAGGATGCTGGAAATCTAACCACCTTTAGGGATCCCATTTGGGATAGGCATGGCTGTACTTCCTGTATTTTTCCTGTCTCTGAGAGATGTGGTTCACCTCAGAAATAAAGATAGGATATAATTAAGGTTCTGAGTACGGGGTCAGCAATGCTTTGTTTACTCTGGGGCTTTGTTGTGCATATCTGTACTCGTTGTACTGTGCTGCCCTTTCCTTTAAGTTCTGTGCGTATCTTGTCACATTTGCTGTGCTTCAAAGGCAGAGGTCAAATGTAAGGCTATGGAGCAGATGTATCAAAATAACTATTTGCGTTTCTCAAATAGCGATTTTTTGAGAATCGCTATTTGAGAATTGCAAAATGGTATGTATATCAAAAATCGCAATTTTTTAGCGATTTCTTAAAATTCTTCAATTGCGATTAGCAAATTGCTAATCGCAATTAAGGAATAATTTCCAATTCATTTCTATGGGCCAGGAGGCCCATAGGAATTAATGTGAAGTTATTCTCAATTTGCGATTCGCAATTTGAGAATCACAAATTGAGAATAATTTCAAGGGTGCAAGGGTGTCATAAGGACACCCTGATGCACCCCTGAAATTTACATGTGTGCGCATATGGCGCTGTATGAGCGCCACATGGCACCTTCACAAATGCCAAAAAGTGCATTTGGGAAAGAAATCGCAAATTAACACCAACTTAAAGTTGGTGGTAATTTGCGATTTCTTAAGGTGAATTCGCAAAACTAAAATGTTTCTTACATAGCATTTAAGAAATCGCTTCTTGCGATTCCTTAAATGCTTGCGCAAAGTTAAGGAATCGCAAATTTTGCGATTCCTTAATTTTGCAATGCCATTTCCTTCATACATCCCCTTTTCCAGATTTTTTTGCGAATCGCAGAGTTTGCGACTAAAAATCCTGTTGATACATCTGCCCCCAAGTCTTCTGACAAATTTTTATGCCTTTTTATAACACGGGGATTGGGGTTTAAAAACTCACCTCACTTTGCAGTGAACAAAATACATTTATGTGGCAATCTTGCTGGGGTACATAGAGTGTTAAAGGAAAGGCTGTAGAATGCCACTTTTGTAACACACAACAAAATGTAGGTACCTATAAATGAAATATACAGATTCAGACATTAGGAAAGCAAAAATGAAACACATTTTTTAAAGTCCTGAAGTGTGATGGAAACTAAATTTTTAATAGGATCAAAACAAATCAAGACACTGTAGTAAGTGCTGTACAAATGATAAATATTCACTAAAACCAGATTTCCACACATTATTATTAGTGTGCGATATAGTTTTATCAGTGTAACTGTATGTCTGTGCAAATTAGGTGTCCATTTCAATGGAAAATGTGCTGTCTATAAATGACAGTACACTACCACACAATGCTTTAGTTCCATAAAACAATCGTCTGCCTCATGTTCATTAAAGCTAGTTGGCGGGTGAAAGCTTCTCATTCTAAAAATTGGGCCGTGGTTCTAAAGGTTTGGGAAGCGCTGTTGTAGATGCAAAGCCAGAAACACACTATGGAATTGTAAGTTGCAAAACATTTTCTATGTAAATGTTTTGCTTTTCAGTTTCGTTGATGTACTCTTCTTTCTACACAGAGTTCTTACTCCCAGACTCCTCAGCAAAGAGTAAAATAAGGAAAATTATTACATCATGCCCTTCTATTGTAAGAGTGTGGTGTTGAGTATATTTTATCTATTTTATGAGGCTGCTCTGAAAACATATTCTTACCATGACCGTGGTTTTAAAGCGTCTTCTTTGAAGATACACATTGGCATTGACTGATAGTTCTGATAGTTCTATAGCTATACATGCAATTTCTGTATTTGTTAAAACAGTACCCAAATAAAGAACTGTGCATGTTTTTAATTTATTTTATGCATATGTATTTAATTTTGCAACGTAGTTCTTTGCTCATCGTGCATCATATGCTATTTCGCTATATACTTGATGGCCACTCTGGAAAGGAGATGGGGTAGAATCTCCATTTAATATATGTATGCATGTGATAAGGCATTTTACAAAGTTATGTCAATTTTCTATTTTTGCTGGTTTGTGAAATGCAGAGCCTTTTGAATTTCCATTGTCACTGAAATATGGAATTCCTGTTTTTTTCTCTGCACACAAACTCTACTGCCTAACTGAGCCAGCTGTGACGGAGATGCAGGAGGAGTTGCACATTGCATGTCATGCCTTGCAACGACAAAGGCAAAACATTGTCTGAAAATGTTTTGTAGTCTAATTAACAAGGATTAACAAGGATTTAGTAGGTTTCTTGCTTGATTTTTGTATACTTGTATCCACTTTTGCATGTTGTCAACCAGTGCCATTACTCCTGTGCAACACATACAATGATTTGTTCCCTTCCCTTTGAAGATCCCATATTTTATCTCATGATTCATCATTTCACATACTTTCCAGCATGCTATCTTCTCCCCTTGGTACTCTCCTTTCACCCCTCCTCCTGTTCCCATATGGTGCGTCCTTAGAATCTTCAGATGAAGGCAGCCTGGGAATGTTGATAGGCTGCGCTTTTCAGAACGATACTGGCACCAGCAAGCTGAGGGTGCAGGTTTCTATTACCCAATAAAGAAGTTTCCTCCTAGCTTCTGCGTGGATCACTACTTCATTTTGGCGACGAGGGAAGGGATGCTGTGACAGGGACAGCGCTGCACCTTCCCCTCTTGATTTTCATCTTGCTGGTCGCCTGGAGGAGTTGTTGCTGGTCCAGTTCCAGTCTTAAGCAGTATTCAAAGGACCATTCAAATTTGCATCTCCTCCATGCTGTGGTAAATAAATAAATAATACCTCTCTTTTTGACTAGACATATATCATAACAGATAGCTCAATAAATAAGAGTCAAGATTCGAGGTAGTAGGAGTTTTGCAGGTTTTAATACAGCATAAGGACAGGAACAGGACAACCTGCATAGGAATAGGATGACAGGGCCCAGCAGCTGCTGGGGCTGGATCTGGGATGAGCGCGCTGACTTTTAATAACAATACATGAGCATATATACATAACGCAAACACATAGCATTACATTGCAGTAGGCGTAGCAGTGGGTGGAGCAGAAGGTGTGACGCGTAGCAGTCGCGAAAGATAAGGGCGAAAGTAGGTGTAACGGGGCGTATACATAGACATGTGGTGCAGACGTAACAGGATATGTCATGAATGGGGCGGAAACCATGGAGGGGGCTACCTGAGGAGCCGGGACCTCTAACCTGATGGTGCGCGCAAACTAGCAATGACGTATCACTAGGAGAAGCTGGGGGCTATGAACTCTGTGCTAGGAGCAGAGACTGAAGTCTGGAGGGTCGGAGCGACATGTACCTAAACCCTATCTAGTATCTGATGTTTAGAGAACATGTTGATATAAACTAGAAGTTAGGAGAGGAAAGGCTAACTTGATTCTGAGACTGGACCATGCATTATTCTACATGTAGTGCGTGATGAAGAATATTAAATGACCATTAAATGCAGTATTTCTCTAACGTGGAGACATGAAGGCTAGACAATGACGGAAACTATTGATGCGATTCAGTAGCTTTAGGAATGCAGGGAAGGAGGGCTGAACTGATAACTGGACTCATAACATATTCTTGGCAGACTCAGAGACTGAGCCAGGCTGGGCCGGGCACTGCGAGGCAGGAAGTAAGTGAAGGGTCGAGGATACAGGTGGGGGCTGTATCGCTCCTCAGCGAGGCTGCTGGAGACAGGAGCTGAATCTGGTGTCCGGGCCCTTTTGAGGCCTGGAAACGGGGACTTTATAATGGGATAACGTGCACACTGAGAAACGTGGCAACGTAGCTTTACATAGGCCTGATATTCGTAGTATTCACGAGAACTGAAAACTGGCATATTAGAGGTGGACACAACTGTAATTGCGTCATTAATCGGACGTGGGGAATACATATGCATATCTAATCATGCACACATAACATATGATGGATGACACGTAGGGACACAGAACATGGCAAAATTTACTTTTCCACATTCCCTCCTTGTCACTACGTTCCCATCAGGAAACATCAATATTCATGATACCATCTATCATTTCATACAGTATCATTTGCTCGTCTCGAATTATCCTGGAACGGGATTTAGAACGGGGCTTGGGACTAGGAATACAAGAGGTAGCACAGATGCCGCAAATCGCAGGGCCACATTGTATACAGAGGCAGCAGCTGAATATGATCGCTACTGCAATACCTAGAAAGGACAATATTTTCCATCCCCATGCGGAAATTATACTCCAGAACCAACCGGACCATGTCCAGGTGCCTGGATCTTGGTGTATCAGATGGGCAATTTTATGGAGTCTGGTTATAGCTGAATAAACAGACGGCGCGTTATTTGGAATGAAAATGCAGCAACTAGATCCGATGACTCTACAGGCCCCGCCCCTATCGGCCAGTATGACGTCAAGGACGAGACGATTCTGTAAAACGACAAATCTCATAGCAGATTGCTCTTCAGTTAAGTTACCTAGAGCAGAGGCAGTCTCATTTATTACAGCTTCAAGGGTTCTGGTTAACCTACGGATTAGCTTACTATTCTGGACAGGGCCTATAAAGAAGAAGAAACCTCTGTTGAAATCTGTATACTGTTCTAGAGCAGTTTCAGTATAATCGACAATTGGGGACTCCCTTCTATGTCTAATGTGTACTAGATGTGTGTTTCTGTGATAATCAGATGGGGCTAGAAAAACTGGTGGCAGTAGGAAGGCAATGTAACAGGTTCCCTCCCAATCGAGGGGTAGACGAACATATGCGGTTTGACCACAAATAAAATATGAATGACGTGAAGCTTTGAAAATAGATTTCCCACTGTCACTATACTTGACAATAGTAGTACAATCACTATGTCCTACATGTACGGAACCATTATTTCGGACACATAATTCGCCTTTGACTGGTAGTACTGAAATAGCAGGTAAGTCTGGAGTAGTAACAGACTGAACATTCAGGACCATAAAATTCGACGAATATTTACCTAAATTATACACTTCATTTTCTAGATCTAAACCTGTTCGGTGAGGGAGACCTTGCTTGTCTGGAAAACATGTACTGTTAAGAAAAGACATATCTGTTGAGGATGACGTTAACGTGGACCATGCTCCACACGAACCATTATGTGAAAATGGATAAGGAAAAAGTGGCAGAACTCCCTTCGGCGTCTGGAAAGGGGGGAGTCGACCACACACCCAACAATTAGTGGCATTGCTGGTCTGGTGTGAATAATGTAACATACGGATAAATGAGTTATTTCGCATAGCGAGGCGGTAGGAGAGTTCATGAGGGGGCAGATCACTAAACGTGTGCTCTACTGTAGCATTAGCAGACTTATTTACATGAAGAACTGGGAAATACAGGAAAAATGCATAACTGGTGCAGGAAATCATAATGCTGAGAAATAATATGAAACTTAGAAAAACGATACATCGGATTGAGTTTTGACTGACTCTCTCACTATGGGGGTCTATTTTATACATGTCAGAAACAGTCTAACCGTTTCACCTAGGGGAGGACTTAGACAATCAAACTGGCTGACTTAATTTACTAGACCGTAGTTTCTGTTTATACTCCTGCTGCGGAGTTTTCTCTAACAGGGGAGGGGTTGTAACAATGTCATTTGCGGGACAGTCCTTGAGAACAATGCTTTGGCAATCCTTCAAATCCTGGGAAATGTTCTTTAAGACGGGTTTCAGTCCATTAAAAAGTTTAATATGAGAAAGGTGCACCCAGCCTTTGCGTCCTTCCAACTTCACGGCTGTACGGGTGGTGAGGAGGACCTGTCGGGGCTCTTTCCAACGAGGCTCCAGCGGACTTGATCTGTCAAAGTTGCGGACCATCACCATGGATCCTGGAACGATTTCATGCGGTGCCACCTCGGTATTGTCTGGAAATGCGGCGGCAACCTGTGAACGACATGAGTTGAGGGCAGACATCAAGGAAGCTAGGTAATCTGTCAGCATATTACTTGAAACATCGGTAATACTTCGGGGTCTAGGAGTACCCCACATGTTAGGGGGGCGGCCGAATACGACCTCATACGGGGACAGACCTGATCTGGAATGTGCGACCATGCGCATATAAAATAAAGCGACTGGCAGAGCTACTAGCCAGTCCACACCCTTTTCTTTACATATTTTGGCGATTCGGATTTTCAGAGTCTGGTTATGTCTCTCTACGAGACCGGCTGCTTCAGGATGGCGTACACAATGAAACTTCCACTGGTACCCTAACAACAGGGAAACATGCTTCATGAGTTCAGATGAGAATGGCTGACCGTTGTCAGAATATACGACTCTATGGAGTCCATAACTGGGGAAGAACTCACGAACCAACTGCTTGGCAGTGGTCGCGGCTGTGTAATCTGGGACTGGATATGCTTCTGTCCACCTGGACAAAGCGCATACAACTACAAGGACATACTTGAAACCTCGACATCGCTCCATCTGAATATAATCCATCTGGAGAACTTCAAAAGGGTGGTCAGGGGGCTGGAAACCACCTTGTTCCACCGGGACACTTTTACCTGGATTAAACTGACAACATATCATACAGGTACGGACTTTCTGCTTGGCTGCAGCTCGTAAATGCTTGTTGAACCAAATGTTCTGGATACTATCTAACATAGCTTTTTCCCCTAAATGTGCTGGACTATGTGCGGTATTGATAATGACTTGAACCATAGAGTCGGGGAGAAACCATGTGGCTCTACCCTTCGTTAACCATCCTTGATCTGTCTAGACCCCTCCTTGTTCGGACCATTTCTTGATTTCATCGGGAGTAGCATGTAACTGGATATCTATGACATCTTGAGTAGGGTCCTTAACTGTCATGCATGTAGTCGGATCTGGAGTGTGTGTCATGTTAACTGGAATGTCTAGAGTCTGTGCTGTAAGCTTGGCTGTGCGATCTGCTAGATCATTACCTTGGGAAATAATGTCAGTAACTTTCGTATGTGCTTTGCATTTCATGATAGCAATAGATGTCGGTAAATGTATGGCATCTAACAGAGCTTGAATAAGGAGACCATGCTGAATCTTGGTTCCATGAGAAGTCATGAAACCTCTCTCCTGCCAGAGCACTCCGAAGTCGTGTACAACTCCAAATGCGTAGCGTGAATCTGTGTAAACATTAACTTTCAAGTTCTTGGCGTGTATACAGGCTTGTGTCAGAGCAACTAGCTCTGCTGCTTGAGCGGACAGAGTGTCAATACGATGTGTTTCAATAACTTCGGTGTCAGTAGTCACTGCATACGCGGCGACTAGTTCTCCTGTACTAGTTCTCATACATGAACCATCCACATAAAGTGTCAGGTCGGGATCTGGTAACGGAGTATCTGTCAGATCTTGCCTTGGTTTTGTCGTAATATTAACTACTTCCACACAGTCATGTGTGGCAGAATTTGAATTAGCTGATGGTAACAGTGTAGCAGGGTTCAGGATGTTGCAGCGTCTGATTTCTATGTGTGGCTGGAACAGTGTCAATTCATAACCGGTTAAACGTGCAATTGTCAAGTGCTGAGTTTGTGTCCGGTTTAAAAGAACTTCCACGGAGTGTGGAACTTGTACTGTCAAGGTATGTCCTAAGACTATGGAATCACTTTGTCTGATAGCTAGGGCTGTGGCTGCAACTGACTTGAGGCACGCAGGCAGAGCCTGGGCTACAGGATCTAATGTGCTCGAAAAATAAGCACAGGGCTTGTATTGTCCTGCTTGATCTTGTGTGAGAACAGATAATGCTGTACCTTCGCGTTCAGTGACGAAAAGTGTAAAAGGCTTACTGTAGTTCGGTGTCGCTAGAACTGGAGCTTGGCATAAAGCTTTCTTTAACTCATTGAAACTAAGTGTATGTTCAGATGTCCCAGGGAGGACAGTCGATACGGCTGCCTCCTGTGTCGTTAACTGTATCAGTGGTTTGGCTAGAAATGCATACTGGGGAATCCATTGTCTGCAGTAAGAAGTGAGGCCGATAAAAGCACGTACCTCCTTCTGGGTCTTGGGCTGAGGAAGACTCGCTATTAACTGGATACGGTCTGGTGTCAACTGCCTACCCCTCTTGGACAGTAAGTGTCCTAAGTAGACCACTTGCTGGACACAGAATTGAAGCTTAGAAGGGGACACCTTGTGCCCCATCTCGGCTAGGAAATACAGAACTGTCAGTGATGCTCGCTCGCAAGTACGTTCAGAACGGGCTGTGATCAGTAGATCATCGACATACTGGAGCAGGGCAGTGTCAGTTGGCATGTGAATGTTGTCTAGTTGTCTCTTGAGTGCTTGACTGTAAATACTAGGACTTTCTGTGAAACCTTGAGGAGCTCGTGTGAACATATAGCTCCTTCCATTTAAACAAAATCCGAAAAGGAACTGGCTGTCTGGATGAATAGGAACACTGAAAAATGCGTTCTTGAGGTCTATGACAGTGAAGAACGTGGCTTCGGAATCAATGGCTGTCAATAGAGAAGAGATATCTGGAACAACTGGGTACTGAGGAATAATACATTTATTAAGCTCTCGTAAGTCAATCACTAATCGATATACTGGGGGTGCATTTGGATCAGTACGTTTCATGACTGGAATGATCGGAGAATTACATATATTGGAGTCAGTTTCTACAACCACTCCTTGAGCGATGAGCTCGTCAATAATTTTGGATAAGGCTGCTACAGCCTCAGGTGGCAATCTGTACTGTCTGATTCGTGGTAACACTACACCTGGCTTGAGAGTCACACGATAGGGTGTGATTTGCATGTAACCTACATCAGTTGGACCTTGCGCCCATAAGTGCCGTGGAACATTAGACAGTCTTGAATCAAAATCTCGTAATACATAGTGACCCTTGAAGTCACGTAAGAACAATCGTATCCCCTCTGGTGAACAACATATAACTGCACCTAACTCTTTCAGTGTTTTAATGCCTAATAGATTTTCTGGACATGACTTAGTAAGTAACAGATCAGTAGTACGGGACAATGGACCTACTTCTAGAGTGACTGGCTTTGATATTTCATTTATAATGGGTTTTCCTGAAAATCCAAGGGAAACATTTCTAGAGCCAGAGAGCGGAGCCCCTGGAACTTCGGCATGACTAATTGTGGTCCTACTTGCCCCTGTATCAATCAAAAACTTTCTGTCTTTCCCTAATACTTGACTGTGAACATAGGGACCTTCTTGATCTACAGGTATCTCGATGAGAGGCAAGCCTACCTCCCTCTCTAGGCTGTTTCATGAATATTGCTGGTACTCTGGATACTCAGACTGTGCATACTGGTACATCTGCGATGTAACATGCTGTGTTGCAGCAATAGGCTGCGGTGCTGTAACTGTCTGTTGTGCATTCTGTGGCTGAGGAGTCTGTGAAACTTGCTCTTGTCTAGGCGGACGTGGTCTTTCTTTTGTTTTACCGGTAGCTATGTTGTGTTTCAGAACTGCACACTCGTTTATAAAATGACCTGGCTGTTTACAATAGTTGCAGTTCCCTTTAACGGGAGCCGCAGGATGATTGGCTTGATTCGGACCCCTCTTCTGACTGTCTTGAGGAACAGATTGTGCAACTAGTACTTTCATTTTCGTATCTTTCATACGTTTTCTCTCGTGTTCTTGTTCTTCCCTGATTCTATTCTGGTGGTATTGGAGCATCTGCAACATCTGGGACGGGGTATTAGCTTGCCAGGTACTTTCGACTTTCAAAACTCGATTCTTAATTTGTGGGCTTGAATTCTCGACTAATTTAGTAACAAAGAGATGAGGGTATGACTCGCTACTTGTCTTGAGGCCACTATTGATGCTAAAGCATTTTTCAAACCTAGAATAAAAATCACTAATATCTTCATCTTGCTTCTGTTTACAGGCTGAGATTGCATCCCAGTCTTCCTTTTTCGTTGTTAATAATCTGGGTAAAACTTGAATCAATAATTCTGGTAATTCTTTACATTTATCTCCTAGACCGGTACCTGGTACACGTGACTTATCTTCAGCTTCTAGAACTGCCCAATCTATCTTTTTCTCTCCCACCTCCCATTCTTTTTCCTTTAGCTTTTCATACACCCCTGCGGGCAACAGGACCTTTAACATTTTAATGATATCTGGGTAAGTGTATTCTCCCATACGGAGCATGTCTTTTAATTCTCTATGGAACCCTGCTGGATCTTTGTCATGACAGGGAATTAATTTCTTCATTTCGAGGAGTTCCATCTTTGTAATCGGGGTGTAAACAAACACTCGTTGCATTTCACCGTCCTCTGTCTTAACTGGATGCACTTCTCGTAACGGGTTCTGTCTTTCCATGTAAAAGGGTTTACTTTCTGGGGGTGAGACATGAACAAAATGCGGGTTCAGAAACGTTCTATATTTGTGGCGCTGTTCTAGAATGACACTAATTAAATCGGTACCTAAACCTCTCCATCTATACTGGAGTAACTCGTTCAGGATATCATGTAACGGGCCTGGATCAGAATGTTGACCCTCATACAAAGTAATGAGGTGCTGAATCATATACATACCCACCAGTCGTTGCTCGGCTGGGGGCATTTTCAGAAACATTTGTGCCACTATTTCGTCTGGAAAAGTGGTAGAATCAGTAATCCATCGGACTGCTGATCGGGCTAGTTCCTGTTCATGCATGGTACTTAACTCACTGTAACCGATTTGTGATTTCAGAATGTGATTGGTAGCTTGGAATACTTGTTCTAGTGAACCTTGTTCTGGTGCTGGAGAATGAGAAATGGACTTGTGTTCTAGGCGTAAATGGCGATCTGGAAATCTAGATTTTCCTACATACGCTATTCTGGCGGGATTCTCGTCCTCTACCTCTTCAGTATCAGAGTTACTTTCTTTCTCGCTTACTTGTGCTGCTTTACGTTGTTCGTGTATCTTTATTATTTCTCTACGGATTTTCTTGTACATACTCTCCATAGCACCGACGGTCTTGTGCTTACCCTCGGCTATATTATCACTCCACCTTGTCAGGGTTTTCATTTCGGCCGGATCTTTAGACGGATAATCTTGTTCTCTTATTAGACAATTGATCAGAAACTTTAATATCATGAGCTGGATCTCGGCTTTCCTTTGAGACATGGCCTCGTTAATACTTTCTGGATCATCCCCTGTACGGATGAAACGATATATTCTGTCTAGATCTTCTTTCATATTCGGTAAGGTGACTAGATACTCGGCCACCTTTCTTACGCGGAATGAATATAAAACCATATTATCCTCGCCTGGGACTGGATCATAGCCGCATTCGGCAAGGGATTTTCTTATTTCTGCTACAGTCTGATGTCTGGGCGTACGCTGTGACGCTTGTGCATGTAATTCGGCTAACGTTAAACGCTTGTGTGGCGGCGGTGTTTGAGGAGTACCTCCTCCTGCGGCCCCTAGACTGGAGTCGTCTACTGAGGCTCTTCGTCCTGGCAGAGTGGGAAATGGAAATGTAGGCTGGACTTGTATGGCGGGCTGGACCGGGGGTACCGTAACAGGTACTCCGGTGTCTGGAGGAGCGGGAAGTGCCTGATTTACAGGGACTGGCGGAGCGCGAACAGGATTTGCATATTCTGGGACTGTGTCGTCCAAATAGGACGAAATAAAAATATCAGCTGCGGTCTGTTTGTGACGTAGCTTGGTCGGAACTAATGGTGGCGGGAAATTACTGGATGCCTCTGGGGTCGCTTTTGGCAAGCCCTCGGCAAGGAGAGGATACATACCCCTAATAAGGGCATGCCTCTGTCTGTCTGACTGTTCGGCTTTGACTTGTTCACCTATCTCGATTAGTTCTTTTTCTTGTGCTCGTTCTAAGGATTCTCGACTTAATTCTGACTTTCTGATTTCCTTTTCAGTTCTTTTATGAGCTTCTTTGCGCCATAACTCAATGGCATCTTTCTGTGACTGTCTGGCTTTCTTTTTCCATAATGCTTCTTCTACTCGCATGATGCATTCGGCATCCCATGTACCCGATACGGGCCATCTATACTTTTCTTCTAACTGTTTGGTATACTCTACCCATAAATCTAGATACAATATGGCACTTATGCCATGTTTCTGATACATAAAGTGACCTGGACTGTCCCTGGGCGGGACGGGAACTGCTGCTTCCAGCAGACCCTTTCTAGTTTTTAACTGACGTAATTTGGAAAATATGGGCATGACTGAACTGTAATCTAGACACAATACAATACACAATGAACACGATACTTATTCCCCATTCATACCACGACATTGAAATACATGAAAAACATTTAAAATAACAGTTCGAACAGAATACTACCTGGAAATACTGAGAACAGAACACATAAATTTTCTCGAGAACAGAAACTGACTAGAACAGAAACTAGATGCACTGCTGAAACAGTACGAAACTTACCGGTCTCATAAAGAGACACGTCAGGACCCGCATCCACCGAAGTGGACACTTCGTTTGTGGGACTGTGTACCACCAACCCACAGACCAGAGTCAATGAAATTGACCCTGTCTAGATACCACCCCAGTAACGGTACTCACCGGGCAGCAAGAACGGAAGGCCTCGGACTGGACTGGACTGCTACGACGACGGACGACGAACTTCGGACTTCGGACTTCAGTTACGGGTGGACCTCCGGATACCTCGGACCTTGGACTCTTGGCTTGGGCTCTGGTCGGGACTCGCCGCGTTCCTCCACCGTCTCGTTTGGATGCTGGACCGCCTCCTCCGTCTCCTCCGTGGGCCTGAGGGATACTTGAAGCAGAAATATCTGCCGGTGCACAGAAGAGTTCCGTCACGACTGCAGAGGGTCAGGGGGTCGGCGTGGCTTCACCGACGCGTGGGGAAAGGGCAAGTCCCTATTCGGGCGCCATTCTGTGGTAAATAAATAAATAATACCTCTCTTTTTGACTAGACATATATCATAACAGATAGCTCAATAAATAAGAGTCAAGATTCGAGGTAGTAGGAGTTTTGCAGGTTTTAATACAGCATAAGGACAGGAACAGGACAACCTGCATAGGAATAGGATGACAGGGCCCAGCAGCTGCTGGGGCTGGATCTGGGATGAGCGCGCTGACTTTTAATAACAATATATGAGCATATATACATAACGCAAACACATAGCATTACATTGCAGTAGGCGTAGCAGTGGGTGGAGCAGAAGGTGTGACGCGTAGCAGTCGCGAAAGATAAGGGCGAAAGTAGGTGTAACGGGGCGTATACATAGACATGTGGTGCAGACGTAACAGGATATGTCATGAATGGGGCGGAAACCATGGAGGGGGCTACCTGAGGAGCCGGGACCTCTAACCTGATGGTGCGCGCAAACTAGCAATGACGTATCACTAGGAGAAGCTGGGGGCTATGAACTCTGTGCTAGGAGCAGAGACTGAAGTCTGGAGGGTCGGAGCGACATGTACCTAAACCCTATCTAGTATCTGATGTTTAGAGAACATGTTGATATAAACTAGAAGTTAGGAGAGGAAAGGCTAACTTGATTCTGAGACTGGACCATGCATTATTCTACATGTAGTGCGTGATGAAGAATATTAAATGACCATTAAATGCAGTATTTCTCTAACGTGGAGACATGAAGGCTAGACAATGACGGAAACTATTGATGCGATTCAGTAGCTTTAGGAATGCAGGGAAGGAGGGCTGAACTGATAACTGGACTCATAACATATTCTTGGCAGACTCAGAGACTGAGCCAGGCTGGGCCGGGCACTGCGAGGCAGGAAGTAAGTGAAGGGTCGAGGATACAGGTGGGGGCTGTATCGCTCCTCAGCGAGGCTGCTGGAGACAGGAGCTGAATCTGGTGTCCGGGCCCTTTTGAGGCCTGGAAACGGGGACTTTATAATGGGATAACGTGCACACTGAGAAACGTGGCAACGTAGCTTTACATAGGCCTGATATTCGTAGTATTCACGAGAACTGAAAACTGGCATATTAGAGGTGGACACAACTGTAATTGCGTCATTAATCGGACATGGGGAATACATATGCATATCTAATCATGCACACATAACATATGATGGATGACACGTAGGGACACAGAAAATGGCAAAATTTACTTTTCCACAATGCGGTGAGGTGTCCTTCTTCATTCTGTCAAGGACATACTTATACTTTTGACTGTCTCTTCACGGGAGTGGCCGGTGTTTATCTGTGCCCGCTGCCTACCCCTATTAATTCACAGGGGGAGGTTTTCCGTCTCTTGGTAGCAGCAGCGTCGCAAAGGAAGCAGTCTTTCTGTGTCCAAGGGTGAGGACTGCCACCCGGAGTAAAGCTTAATGGTGGAATCCTCCTCCCTCACTTTCTGTGACGCGGTTGCTGGGGGCTAACTTCTATCGGCTCAGAATCCGTCTGCTGTGCAGCTCCTTCGGTGAGAGTCCAAGTAGATTTTGAGCTGTGTGCTGCCTCATATCTGGCTCCTTGGGGGCACCGGCGAGAAGGTTTGCCTGCCTTTTAGCGTTTCCCTCACGCTGTGACCTCCTTTCCTTGGGCGGTCGGTGCTCCAGTGTTGCCGCTCAACTCCAGCGGGAGAAGGCCCCCACCTGCTGGTTGTTCTCCACATCGGCGAAACGGGCGAAGTCTCTTCACGGCGCATCACTTCCATGCGGATGGGCATATAGGAGAGGCTATTGAGAGCTTTTCCCTTCATTCTTCGTGGGTCCTAGGCGAGAGGAAGTCAGCGCCCCCTGTCTCCTTACTGCGTTTCCTCTCAGAAAGTTCCAGTCTCCTCACTAAAACTGTCCGGACTAAATGGAAGATCAATAGTCATAAAAATAGGACTATTGTACTCCGTGATTAAGCGCTTCAATAGACAAACAGTGGAATCCTTTTCTATGACTTTCTTTATTAACGAAGTTACCCCTTCACTGTTTATATAATGATTTTATGACATGTATTAACTCTCCATTCTCTTACAGAATTCCCACTGTGTCAAAGTTCTCAGTTAGAAATTCCTTATTTTTCTTGGTAGTGGTTGAGTTACTTTCTACAGCTGTGGCAGGTGCAGGCATGAGTCAGCCACCCCCCTTTTTGAATGAGTTAGGAGAGCCTGACATACATTGGAGTAGGTGGGAAGGAATCTTCAAGTCATACCTAATAGCTATTGGGGGTGGTAATTTTTCAAACGTAAAAAAGCAACATATACTGCTGCACAATCTGGGAATTCAGGGAATTAAAGTTTTTTGAGGACATCACAGGGAGACTATTGGAGGATGAACCTATTGAGGAGGAGGCAGGGGTTGACCTATATGAATACACGTTGAGGAACGTGTATTCATATAGGTCACACTTCAGAGTTAAAATAAATGTAGTCCTAGAAAGGCACAAATTCTTCAAAAGATGTCAAAGGAAGGATGAGAACGTATCCTCTTATGTTGCGATATTGCGGGGCATGACTGCCACTTGTGAAGTTGGAGCTCTGACAGGCTCTCTTATCAGGGACCAATAAGTCAGATGCACAAATGATGCGAAGATTCAGGAGGAATTACTTACTAGGATTCCGGACCTTGAAGAAGCCATTAGCATAGCCAAGGGGTAGGAACACACTGCTCTGTGTATGAAAGAGATGAAAATTTCAGAAGGGTTCAAAGAGAAGGGTGAATCCAAGGCCTCAACTAGTGAGGAGGCAGTATGCAAAGTAGGTGACAATAATAGAGAGGTTCCTTGAAATAAATCGGAGGGCTTGCTGTGTTTCAGATTTGGTAGCCCAAACCATTTGGCAAACAATTGGAAATGCCCCGCTAGGAACATAATATGTAGGAAGTGCAATAAGAGGGGGCATTTTTCAAATGTATGCCAAGTATTTACTCCCAAAGTACATGATGGAACACCCTGAGGTAGAGAGGGATGAGGAAAAATGTTATATTTTTCAGATTCATGATGGAAACATGGAAGAAAAAACTCATTATCCTATGTGTGAGATTAGTCTTGATGGTGAAAAATTCAAGGTCTATGCAGACTCATGTTCCTCCTTTACACTAGTGGAGAAGAACATTTTTGATGAGAAGTTTTCTAAACACAATATCAAGTTAGAAAATGCTGATATATGTCCATCAGGGTACAATAGAGAACCCATACCCTTGGAAGGAATGGCGAGAATGAGAATTTCATTCAAAAACAGACACACAGTGGGGATGGTATATATAAAACCAAACAGGGGTCAAGTCTGCTGGGGTGGAAACATCAGAAAGTATTAGGTATTACCCTGGACCCCAATAATCATGAGCAAGTCTTACTTATTGAACCCCCGGTGGTCGGTCACTAAAGAATTTCCAGATGTTTTTAATGAAAATTTGGGTTTGTTAAAAAACTGGATGCATAAAATTGTTCTAAAAGATGGAGCTGTCCCAGTGGTACACAAAACACGATCCATCCTCCTGCTCATGAAGGAACCCTTGAGATTGGAACTAGAAAAGCTTGTCAACCCAGGTGTCATTCAAGAAATAGAAAGTTCAGCATGGTTGGCACCCATAGTCATCACAACCAAGGATAACGGGCAGAGTATTAGGCTATGCGTGGACTTAAGGGACTTAATTGCCAACATTTTAGTAGACAGACATCCTTTACCAAGAATGAATGAGATGCTGAGCACTATGCAAGGAGCATAGATTTTTAGTGTTCTTGACCTTTCCTCTGCTTATTATCAGATCAAGCTCCATCCTGAGTCTCAACCTTTGACAGCATTCACCACTCCATTTGGGAATTACAAATTCTTGAGGATGCCATTTGGGTTGGCGTCTGCCACCTCAGCTTTTGAACGAGCAATGCAACATGTCCTTAAAGGGATCTTTACTAAAGAAAGCAAATGTAAACTAGATGTCACTTCAGTTGACTATCTAGTGCGCATAATCTCGGAGGAGGGCATAAAACCTAAGATCGACCTCGTTGAAGCAGTGAGAAGAGCGCCTACTCCAACCTGTAAAGATGAAATTCTGTCTTTTAGGTTTGGCAGAATATATGGCAAAGTATATTAGAAAATGTGCGCAGCTATCACAACCCCTCAGAGTTCTCATAAAAAAGGACTACACATTCATTTGGGGAAAAGATCAAGAGGAAGCGTTACAGAGCATAAAGGATGCTCTCATTTCGGCCCCATTCAATGGCAACTTTAACACGGAAAAGACAATATAATTTCCACAGATGCCAGCAGAACTCTGGCAGGGGCTAAATCCAATTATTCTACAGTAGAAAAGGAGGCGTTGGCTGTTTTTTGGGCAATAAAACATTTCAGATCTATGTATGAGGTTTACCATTCGAAGTATGTACAGATCACAAACCCTTATTGTCTTTGTTCACTAAAAAGGACATGGAAAACATGATCCCCCCGCATTGCAAAATGGGTACTGGGCCTTCAAGGCTTTAACTTCAAAATGGTTTATATTCCTGGACAACAGAATAAGGTAGCTGATATTTTATCCAGGGCACCGGTTGAAATGGAATACGTAGAAACCACAGGAAAGCAGGGTGTTCTAGTGTTAACGCTTCCAGCTGTAACAAAAGACCAATGGGACTCCCACATGGAGCATGACGATATCATCAGCAAAGTAAAAACATATATGTAATCAAAGGATGGCCCAACAAATGCAAAGACCTTCCTGGGGAGATACACCCATATTGGAACTTAAGATGATTTGTCAATTGAGGGGAGGTTCCTTCTCAAGTCAGGGAAGATAGTTCCGCCAGAAGGGCTGAGAAACCAAATAATTGAGCTTACACATGAAGGGCATTTGGGGCAGAGTCTCTGCAAAACAAGATTAAGATCTGAATATTGGTTCCCTGGTATGGATCAGTTAATGGAAGAAAAAGTGCGGGACTGTTATGCTTGTGGCATAAGTGGTAAATCTAGAAGTACCAGGCACACACTTCTCATACCAGTTGAGATCCCCAAGATTCCCTGGGACAAGCTGGGATTTGACATTACCGGTCCTATACATGCTAGGGGACCTCAAGAATGGTACCTCCTAGTGCTCATTGACGATTACTCAAACTGGATCACATACAAATGTGTGAACAACATCAACACGAAATCCCCAATTGTGTTCTTAAGTGATGTGTTTTCAAAGGAAGGTATTCCCTCCACCACAGTCACGGATAATGGAGTTCAGTTGGTGTCGGAGGAAATGATGGAGTTTCTCAAGGACATGTCCATTGCTCATATACGCACACCATTGTAATGTCCAAAGGCAAATAAGAAAGTAGAGAGGGCAAATCGAATGATAAAAGAGTGCCTTCAACTGGCAGTCAAGTCAGGCAAGCCTATGGAGTCAGCTATTAGAGATATGCTATGGTCATACCATACTACACCTAGTGTTACCACAGGTCATACCCCCCTTGAATTGTTGAGGGGGAGGAAGGCAGGCTCCAAGTTGTCCCCCAACTGGCTGATCCCGAAAAATCAGGTTGTGGTCAATCCGGAAGAGTTCAGTAAGAGTGTGGAATCCAGACAAAAGAAATGTAAAGAGTGGTATGACAAGAAATGGGGCACAAAGTACAGGTCTTCAGACAGGGGCAAAAAGTTTATATCAGGAAACCCTATGGAATAACTTGTAAAGGTGACAAATATTATGCTCCAGAGAAAATAAGAGAGGTTAAAAAGAATGTGGTAATTCTGGAAAATGGCAAAATAAGGAGCATGGAGCGCATTGCGATAGGCCAGAACGAGGTGGGACAAAGGGTGGCCAGGATGCCTCTCTCTCAGGGTACCCGGTTGAATGAGGTTCATGTGAGAAGAGGGACAAGACGAGAAAACTCTCTGGGCTGGCACAAAGACTACAGAATGGTGTGATTATCTGTACTCATAGAGTTTCATCTTATGTCTTCGGGTCTTCTGTGCAAGACCATGGTTAAAATGTTTTTCATGTTTTGCCTCCCCCACTCTCTTCCCCAGCATATCTTCACAGTCCGTCCGGCTTTCCGGCGTCATTTATTCCTTCTATTCCTTCCCAAACCTTGCCTCTTCTGCCTTTCTCTCTCACCCTTCCCTTTCCTCCTTCCCCTCTCCTCCTTTACTTTTCCTCCAGGAGGAAGATGTGCTATATTCTCCCCTTGGTACTCTCCTTTCACCCCTTCTCCTGTTCCCATATGGTACGTCCTTAGAATCTTCAGATGAAGGCAGCCTTGGAATGTTAATAAACAACAAAAGAGAGGTTAATGTCTCTTATAAGCCACTTGGATGGAGCCACCAGATTTAAGATAATCGCACCCTATTTGGGTTTGAAGGAAAGCCCTCACACACTGACCTAGTCAATGTCATGCTTCATCATCGGGCCCCACCGAAGAGACCTAGTGCCTCTTCGGTGTGCTGCGACGCCAGAAGACTGCGGAGCTGGTATTGTGTAACGGGAGTGTTGTGAGGATAAATAAACTTAAACTTGAAAGTGTCTAAAGGGTATCTGAACAAAGTTTATTAGTGATCCCTAGGACACAAATACAATAGTTCTATGTGTCTGAATTGTAAAGCCAAGGTAATGGTTGGATTAATTCAGAATTAATATATCATTAGTATGTCAACATGTTTCAGCCTTAGTATTGGTTTGATTTTACCTAGGCATTCGTCAGGACAATGATAAACCCCGGCGGTATGGACTCTCTAATCGTCCACCCTAACCTGGGGACGTGAAAGTGAAAAAATAAAAGGTGTTTAAAGTGCATAAAAATAGGAAGAGCGAATGCTCATTCCAAAAATCACTCCTAGTTTGGAGTGTCTCGGCACTTTAAAGATTGGCGCTATCTGCACCATGGGTCTCAGGAGGGGGGATGGAGTGTCCCTGGCACATCGCCCTCAGCACTCTCAGCCCGTTTGTACACCTAGTACTACCTCTACCGGACCCCGACGAATGTTGACAGGCTGCGCTTCTCAGAGCGATACTGGCACCAGCAAACTGAGGGTGCAGGTTTCTATTACCCAATAAAGAAGTTTCATCTTACCTTCTGTGTGGATCATTACTTCACAGCATATACCTGGTGCCCACCTTACAGCCAAGCAGGGTTGGATTCAGGATGATTTGACCAGTGCAGCCGCACTTCGGACTGACCAGGGGGAGGAGGGGTGGGTTTGGTGTTTAGAAATAACTTATGGATTTAAAAGAAGTGCTGCAGAGTTGCTTGTGTGGCCAGCAGTTTTCATGCAACAATAAAAATGTCAAGATAACTTTGGTGATCAATGTTCCTGCTGTAGAGAGATATCGTTTCTTCTAGTGGCAGTTTTGACTCATCATAAAGTAGTGTAGAGGGTTAATGCACCTGCTGCACAGAACATGTGCCAAGCAGATCACAGAACTGAGTGAGAGGGAACTATGAGAAGCACAATAAAAAAATGAAATGAATGTCAGAGAGTTGCTATGGATAGATGAGGGGCACTGTTGGAGGGTGGTATTGGAGGAATTTGTGGAGAAGGAGGTCATTGAGGGTGCCCAAAAAAGACTGTCGGCATTGCTGCCACTATGCCATGCTAGCGCCACCTTTCATTCTAATTGTATATGATCTCATCACCAATGCTGTTCAAATCCTTTCTGTTAAGCTTATGCACACAGTGACCTAATTGTACAACCTCTTCTTAAGAAGTAATATATACTTTGCTTCCTCAGCAATACTGTCTTTCTGTATATCAGCCCTCTTCCACAGGTGTCGGTTCCTTGCTCCTAAGAGCAAGCAAGGCCTTTAATACTTTCATCCTGATTATCTGTTCTTTCCGCTTCTCTATTGGTATCTCAGGAGCTGTGTTCTCCCTCTGTTTACTGTCTCAGAGAGTTCCTTCATGCCAGGTGATTTTCCACATTGCAACTCTTTCCCACATTCTTTTCCCAAATTTTGTCTCAGGACTGTGGAACTTTTCAATTTTATAGGCGTTCCTCCCACAACCTTCATTCTATGCCATATGTCACTGAATTCATAAATGCACCATGAGTTGTTTCCATTCTGTGTCCTTTGATATTTCACACAGTGAAGTGAATAACAGTGCTTCCCAGTTAGCGGGAAGCATTATTTTGATGTATGCACATGTCCACTAATGTGTCTGGTTGCTTGTTGTGTGTGAAGGATGCGGTCTACACTCCTCGAACATATCACATGGTTATCTCCCTTGCGAACAGTAATGATTGTTTTGCGCTTTGCCTTTTGAAGGACTGCACATTACAGTATTAAAAAATGTTTACCACATCTGATTTGTTTATGGTTATGCTGTTCGTTTAAATACAGCTTGCTTAGTTTTATCTAAAAACATTCAGTCAATGGCTTTCAACTTATTAGTTGAAAATTTGTTTTGAAATTACTGTTGACAGGCATAAAAGGGGAGATGAAATGAAATCTCTGTGTAAAAAACCCAAAGGCTGCCCGGGTCAGACTGCCGACATACCTCCCTCCCTGAATGTATTTGCTTGCTAAATGTTTGGTAATTCTATAAAGTTTATAAAGACTGTGGATTAAGGATCCCCTGCCTTTCACTCATTTCAAGGTCTATAGCTTCCTGTTGCAAAGTAATCCCTATCCCTCATGAATGCTGTTCCTGACTCTAATGGGACACATGATTTCTTAATTCTATACATCTGAAAAGGTTGATAGGTCCAGTACATCTTGGTAGAAGACGTCTTGCTTTTTGGCAATATCTTAATAAATGCTTTTGCTCAGCTTTTGGTCAGAGTTATGCATGCACTCTAAGCCAAAAAGAATATTGAGGTCTGCAGTATTCTTCTTTTGGTTTGAAGGGAATGTAACTATGCTTAAGTATGTAAAGGGTGAGATTATGGGTAAATTATTCTGTGTGTATGGATATGGTGGACAATATCATTTCAAATTCAGCTGCCTCTTTTAACCAGCCTTGCTGAGTACACTTAGAACTCTCGTTATCATCTCTGGGGTTGAAGCTGCAATACTCTGTGGCAGTGGCGGTCGGTGCAGGTAATAGCGGTGGGGCCGCGTGCTGAGGTTTTTCGAGGGACGATGCAGAGGGAAAATTAATTATTTATTTAATTTTCCACAAATTCAAAATATAGGAGCGTGAAAATACATGAATTGTTATGTTTCCAATTTCACATTTTCATTAAGTAATCAGTTCCAAGAAGCAATCCTCCAAGCGAAAGTTGTAAAGTTCATTTTCTATATATGTCGATGTCAGTCAGCTTCCAGATGGAGCATTATTATTTACCATACAAAGTTAACAGCCAACAGCCAACTCGTTTGGTCCCCATCCAGGACATCATCAGGCTGTGAATAAGGAAAAAAACATAAAGTCTCCATATAACAGTTAATTAGTATGCACTGTAGACTAAAAATAATAGATAGACCATTTAACATTTGTACCTAATCGTAAAATTACAAATATACATTGAACAGATACCACTCTGCTCATTGAACAATCTAACAATATTTTTAGACAGCAACATATATCATTGAAAATTATAATCATAACTTTAGCATGGAGAAAACATCAGTGTTCCAATTCATATTGAAACATTAACACGTCAAGTAGTTCTTGTATTGCAAGTCATATATCTCATCAAACAACAAGATCCTGTAACCATTCAACCTTAACATAAGAAAAAGGAGTATTCAAACCCACTTAGTATGAATATGAAAATACCTGCATCCTAAGCTCACTTTGATCAATATTCATTCCAATGTGAATCAACCACTGGTTTTCTTACTACCTTCTATTGCTCCAATTCCGTCAAATTCAACCCAAATTCCAAATTGTAAAAAGCATTTATAAACATCTTTGAGTCACCAACATATTACATTATCCTTATGTCTGCACCCAAGTTCCCCCATTACGCATCCACATTTCTCATACCGATCAAAGTCTTGAATCCAAAAGTATTCATCACAACCTTCTTAGTTGTTGTCCATTACAACCTGCCAACCCAGCAAAATACTTGGGAAAAAGTCCAAACGCTCCAAGTTCTATATTGAAACACTGTTTAGCTGCAAAACGAGCAAGAAAAAAAGGAAGGAATATATAACAATCCTCTCCATAACCACAATACTGTATTGCCCTTAATTCACCACCGAGTCACCCCTTAGCTATCCTCCTTAATCTTACCGATGCTGTACGTCTGAGTCCGCGATCCACTCCTGGCTCCCGACCCGATAAATTCGGAATGCGAGGGTATTATGTTAGACCTAACTATTTAAATCCTACGCTCACCAATCATTTTACTAGTAGCATATTCCTCCACCAATCATCGTGCTCGTCCACTTGAAGTGTGTCAATATGCTTCCCATCACATCCGCCACCATTTCCTCTTCCGGTCTACTTACGTGACTTCCTATTTGGGAAAATCAGACAGCGATCATACAACATTATACCATTCTAGTGGTCTGTTCCTTGACCAATCACAGGGCTCATCCTCTTAATGCAGGACAGTAAGCTCCCCATAGAGTTACAGCCCACAATCATGTCAGGGTCTTGCTGTTTCCAAATTTAGACCGGTCTACTCTCCTTCCTTTGTACTGCCCTTCTCTCCATCCCTCGAAGCTTTTAATGTTACAAAGCAACCTTGATGACGCAATAAATACATCAAGACAACTTAAATACATGCATGTAACTGCCAGTCCTTTTTCTGTCAGATGGCTGAGATTGTGCCCGTTTTTTCACGTTAGGAAACTCAAGAATATTCATTGTTGATCCTTTAAAAAATCCCAGTTTTGCAATTGGTACTTGTGAAATCGGGTTATTACTTTAGAGGGGTGGAAGACCCACTCAAATAATAAACACAGTCCTTGTCAGGATAAACTACAAAAGTCCCTAAATTAACCTGTACTTAACCCTGTGGTATCTTGGCACAAAAGCAGTCAGGATTAACTTAGAGGCAATGTATAAAGTATTTATGCAGCACTCAAAAGATACCACAGTGAGAACACAACACAAGAAAATTCCCAAACCAATTTAAAAAAAATAGAGAAAATGTTATGAATGAAATGACACCAAATTGACAAAGAACTAATCCATAGAACCAGAGTTATACATTTTTCAACTTTATAGGGAAAATAGTGCTAAAAAGGGCAAATCATCAATTGTGGTTATGGTTACATGGTCTCGCTGGACCAGGTCAAAGTCACAAGTTCAGACTGGATGCAGTGGAGCGCGGTATGGATTCAGGGATCAAGTTTGTCGTGCTGAAGATTTTACCTTGTCTGAGTTCAAGTCCATGTGGGTTGCTGCAATGGATAAGGTTGGGCATTGTGGACAGATGCTGTTTGGCGCAAAGAGTCAGTCATCGCTGGTGCTTCGCATTGCTGGTTGAATCAGACTTTTTGCCATTGATGCTGGATCTCAGGGAGGATGAGAAGAGCAGGTTGTCGCTGGAGATTCTCATTGCCAGGTGCCACTGGTGGCCATCAGGTGACTCAGGAGGCCGTTTGTGGTTGTGAAGTGCCCAAAAACCTCTTTATCTTCATCTTAAACTCAGGTCCTGTAGTTGTGAGGCAGGAGAAGTACACTGATACCAGCCAAGGGTCCTCGACCTGGCGGGCACCTCTTAGTGATCAGAATTCTCTTAAGCAGAGGTCCAGTTGGTGCTGGTTAGCTGGGCTGTTGTAGGGAGGCCTCTGGAAGCTTGTTGTGTCCTAATAGATCAAACAGGAGTTCAGCTAACTGACCCTTGGATTCAGTTTTGGGGTGCTTGGGTTCAAGGCAAGCAGATCCAGTCTTCATTCTTTAGACAGCAGGGCATTCTTTCTTCTGAATTTCCCACACATCCAGGAGCGTTTTCATGAAAAGTTCTGAAGGTGGCACTTTAATCCCGAGATCTAATCTGTGGATAGGGGTTGCCCCTTTGACTAACCTTCTCCCTTTTCTGGGTGTGTCTCCAAATTGTCTAGGGTAAGAAAGAGCAGACTGTCCAAGATGTGAGCTGCATTTATCAGTGGCAGGACGGCAGCCCTTAGAAGTTAGGAAGGGGTTGGCATATCCTGAGACTACCCTTTGAAGCTCAGAAATGGCTGAGTACAATCTCCTCAGGACATCCTGCTAAGGAAAGCAACACCCTGCCCCACCCCCAAGGCACTTTTGGCCCCATTTCTAGAAGGAACACACAAAGCACTTTAGGAGAACCATTCACAGTCTGGATACTGGCAGAAAGGCGCATTTCGTTTAGGCATAAAAATACCAACTTTCTAAAAATTGACTTTTCTAAATTGAAACTCAAAATCCAACTTTACCTTTAAAGGGGAATTTAAATTATAATTAAATTGAGTGGAAGAAGCGTTTCTCTATCTGCCCCCATTCTGAATTCATCATTTATTACGTTTAATAAGATAACCCAGTGTTAATCTATGAGAGAGATAGACTGTGGAAAATTACTTCAGGGGTTTTTTACTGTCAGGACATGTGCAACTTAAATACACATCTTAAATTATTAATACCATGCCCCATAAGTGGCTAGGGCCTACCTTGGGGGGCGAGGGGGATTTGTAAGCAATAAAAAGAAAGGTTTAGGCCTGGCAAAAGTTGTATTTTGCTGGTTCGAAATGACAGTTTAAAACTGCACATCCAAGCTGCAATTACAGAACTGAGACATATTTTAAAGCGCGACTTTAGTGGGTGGCACAATGGGTGCTGCTACCCACTAGATTAAATGTGCCAATTATGTGTAGGTCAGTGTTAGCATGTTTTAAGGAGTGAACCCAAGTACATTACCACAGGTAAGCAGGGATAAAGTAAACATAGTCTAAAATCAGCAAACACGATTTCATCAGTAATAGTTAATGAAGTCCAAAAGTCTGGGAGAGTACCATGGCTGTCAGGTCTTACAGGACACTAATAATCTCTAGGATATATAACTGGATGTGTAAGGGCAGAAGACAGAGTTTGATAAATTCCAGAGAGTACACTGCATTCATACTCATGCAACCAGCACGACTTACCCACATTTCCGAGAGGGGCTTTGCTTATTTCAGTTCTACCTTAGACTGTGTAAGTATTTCATAAAACAGAATGTCGAATCCAAATCAAATGTAAGATGCAGCCAACTTCCTCCTTATACCTTCCTAGTTTAAAATATTAAAAGAGTGCTTCAATTTAGAATTTGTGCATTAACAGTTTATGAATGACGGTCTTTAGTTGGTCAGATGCGATCCTAACAGGGGTGGCTCATCCATTATGGCGGAGGAGCATCGCCCCATTGCCGAAAGCAACAAATGACAAATAAAATGATTAAAAAACTATTTTATTATCATTTTATTTTTCACTCGCAGTTCGCAGAGTCTAGGGAGGAGTAGGGCCATGCTCTGCATCAGCAGCATCCAGGCCCAGGAAGGAGAAGTGGTAGGAACACTGTAAATTTGGCCGGCAGTCGGTTTGGCCGTCTGTCTTAGGACTGCCAAATCGACATGCGCACTTACATTTGCCAACCCAGCTGTCTCGCATGCCCGGATATGAGAAAAGTCACAGGCTCTCAGTCCCAAAAGGAGTGGCATTTTAGCCCAATTAGCCCACTCAGACCAATCCCAGTGCATTTCTCATGCATGAGAGCAGTGTCTGGACTACATGGGGAGAAGAGCAGAGGGGCACCGAGGTGGCTGTAGCAGCAAAGCATCGAGGATGTGTCCAGGAGGAGCAGGTAAGATTTTTTATTTAAAAAATTATTTCGTTTCTCACCCCTCCCCCACCCCTGTGCTGCACACCAAGGTTTAGTGACAGCAGCGGTCACAGGATCCTAATACCTACAAAATACGGAAACTAGATTACTATACGCTTTAAATTGTTTCAAAGTATATTGTGAGATAAAAAAAATATTCTGTCACTATGTGTGCTATAACAGCTTCTATCTTTCATTTCTAGGAGAGAGGCACAGCTAGATGAAGAAGGGCAATTTCTGGTCAGGATCATTTACGATGATTCAAAAACCTATGATTTGGTCGCAGCAGCCAGCAAAGTGCTTAGTGAGTAGCTTTTGTTTTATATTCATCTTGAGATTGTTCTGGATGTTTGCTTTTAAGAAAAATGAATAAGGCAATATGGAGGCAGGACAACTTTATTACAAAAAAAGCTTTCTTAACTTTAAATCATGAAATACCCCTCCTTTAAGCGTCACACTACAGGTGTCAGCATATGTGCTGTAATTGAACGTATTTTTATCAATTTAATTTTTTTCACATTTAGTAGAACATTATACAGCAGCAATTGTTTCCATTTTGTGAATATGCTTGCACTACTTACCTTTAAACTTTATTACTTCTAGTGTTAGTAATTATTAGTAGGTGAACCCTATCTCTGAAACAGAAACTTCCTAAAGTATGCTGAGGATGCATGGCATACCCACCCAGAATACTCCTGATCCTATAAAAAGCCAACACCAGAGGATCTATAGATGAAAGGTGGGGTATGTGCTGTAATACAGATGAAAGGTGGGATGTGTGCTGTGATGACTGGGAATCGTTTGGGCAAAAGAAATTTGAGCAGTACCTCCACATCCCTGTTTTTCATAATATTGATATCTATAAGGCATATCATAGCAGTGTACATCCTTCAGTGCCACCAAGAAACAACACACTAAACGTTTCCATATGGAACACCAAGTGATTATTATTTTTTTTTCAAATAATTAAATGAGACTTTACTCGAGGTTTCTTACATTAGAGAGATGTCTGTCCTTTCTAGACCATGAATCTGAGATTGTGGCATAAATGCATGGTGAGAGGCACAGGTACAACCTCTGCAAATCTCAGTGAAACTCTGTGCATCTCAGCCCCAGAGGCTGCCATCTGTCTGCTGCAATGACCCTGAATTCCAGAAGGCAAAGTCACCTGAGCCTAAAAGCATGCAGTGCAATGGTGGAGTGGATCTACCTGCTGACCGGCATATGTGAAGCCTTTTGATCCTGACCCACGAACTTTACAAAAAAATGTTCAAACCTTTTGAATGCATTTGCCTGTTCAAAATAAATAAGAATGATATGCCACACATTTAGTGTTTGCTTGTTCTGCTTCTTTCCCGAGGATGGGAAAGGAAAAAGGATCGCAGGACGATTTCATTGGACATTTCAAAAGCAGAAGCCGCTTTAGACCAAAACTGTGATGCTTGTGGCTAGGCTGATGCAATAACATTTGTCCATCATTCTACTGTCAATGTCAGAGTTGTAGTGTGACAAGCATCATTAGGAGTCGGCAGAATGTGGGCTGCAGCTAGATATCTTGCAAGAGGGGCAAGTTCTTGTGAACATCTCAACGACCACAGCTTGAGCTCCAAAGAGACCAGTAGGATCTTGTTGGCCATCCTGGGTTGTGAAGGTTATGTGCAACAACCAAGTGCCACACAGCTTAGTTTGGCTATTGGGATCCAGAGAAAGAATTTGATGCAAAAAAAAGCTCCTCAAGTAAGATACTTTACCAATGGAAAATGCTTAGTCTCAGGTCAGTTCCACATTTTTAATTCCCCTCACTACACAACTAATCTTCCGCAGTATTATCTGCGGTATCCTGAAACCTGCAAAAACATGATTTAGAATGTGAATAGAAAAACTAGAGGCTTGTTGAGTAGCTATCATTGAATCAGCGACTAGTAATCTATCTGTAAAAGAGAAAGAATCTGAATATGCTGTGACCCAATAAACCAGAGGACTTAAATATAATGTTGCAAGTGTAAAGGGAATCAGACTTTTATTTAAAGGATACGCATCTACCTGAAATGGTTGAAGCCAGTTTGATATGTGAACCTCCAGTGCATTCGCAAGTATTTTTGCATTAAATCAAAGCTATGATGAAACAGGATCACCTGCAACAAAATGAAGAAAAATATTTGGAACTCGATTCCCCTGATTCAACAGGAAAATCATCAATAAATATTCACTTAGCTACAAGGCAAGATATTGTAAAAGATACCTTAGACTATGGGAATTGGAACATTCATAATGTGCTTATTTTTAACCATTTGGTTATAATAAGCACAGTTATTGTGTCGTGAGAGACTGTGAGATAGGCAAATTGGCTAATGTGAGTATGTAATGTCAAACTAAACAGCATATATAAACTGCTAAATAGAAATGTATATGTTTATGTGCTAAAATGAAATCCGTGTGTTTACTACATTTTACATTGGGGTGCTATCCTTTGACTCCTTGTAATCAGAGGCAGCTGAATGTCACAAGGCAGGGCACCCACCTGGCTGATGATCCCATTTCTCTCTCTCACTCTCTCTCTCTCTCTCTTCTCATCCCATATCCCTTTCCCACTGGCTCATGTTCCTACCTCTTATATTCAGAGAGTTGGGAATGTTATGAGGTGTGAGATTGAACTGATTTCAGAATTCCTTTTCTCTTACTGGACAGCTAGTTAACACTGTGACAGAACCTCTGGTCTGGGTGAAGAACCATCCAATGTGGAAACACATCCAAGAAAGACTTTGTACACAGAAGGACCCAAAGATCCCTTCTTCATTGTGATGCAGTTGTAACCAAAAAGGCCAAATGTATGGAAAGAATCTCAAATCAACTTCTCCCGTGGCTCAACAGGGGGCCTATGTAATACACTGTATACTAGTGGGAGATTCCAGAGAGTAGTAGAAGTAGTACTAGTACTAATACATCTCATGATTATTATACAATTTTCTATATTACCAATACAAATTCCTGAATACAATTATTATGATATTTTTCAGTCTCGCTGATAAACATCTAAATTCTCACAGATCATAAACAAAATATTTGATAAAATATCTATTGTGGTATGATGCACTAAAACAGTATACTTTAACATGGCTTAAATGGGTGATTATGTTTTATCCTGCATACAGATGTGAGATCACACAGAAGAGAACAAGACTTAGCAGACCATTCAGAGTTTGGTGGATGTGGGACCTCTGCCAAAAATTGGTGGATGTACCCTCCCTCCTATTTAGAAATGTATATGAGTATACTTGTAGAATGAATACAAAGTTAAGTTTCCTAGGAACTTTCAAATGGAGAAGGCAAGAGACATGGGAACCAGAACCCAAGGCTACAGCTGGGAAGGAAATGTGCAGGGATCAGCACTCAACGCACATATGCCATATAATATGTCTTTGAAATAGGACAATAACTATTTAGAATGAAACCTACTAGAAGGCATCACTCCTGTCACAAGAAACCCAGAATTGGAGGACCAGCTGCCAGCAAGAAAGTTTGAACTAAAAAAGTATTGTTCATATGTATTTCTAACAGCTGATTCATCATGTTGCCCTTCTGACTGCTGAGGTGCCTTTTGAGGTTATTGTAGCCATTTCCCTGTGAAGGACAAAGAGAACAGACAATGTAATTTGGTACAACTGAAGAAGGAATACTGATGACACAGCAGTAGCACAAAGAGCAGCGTACGGTGGCATAGTGCAGCAGAGATGAAACAGAAATAATGCACAGTGGAGTGTGGCTGTCAAATTAAGTAAAAGTCAGACATAAGCCCATAACAAACAATTGAAGTGGCCATATAGAGGACAGGTAAGACATGAATACTCAAAAATAATGAGTGACAGAGATCAAATTATAGGAAATGCAGTTAGCTATTAAATGCAACAGTAAAGAAAATACAGCTGTGCCATCAATTCATTATGCACTTCATGAGCCATGCTTGTGGGAATTTACACATGGTCTTGAAGTTACTACTGAAAAATACTCAGTATACACTGGGGGCCTGAATTCTCATTGCAGAGATTCCACCGAGAGTGCAGAGACTCCCCCATGACTGTGGGGCCTCCTCCATGAGTGTGAAGGCCCTTCGTGAATAAGTCCCTGTGTGAGTGATAAAGGCAAGATATCTATTGAGAATATTATCACTACTTACTATAGTCTAATAGTTTTTCCCAAAGTAGAAATAAAGGGTTTTATCCAAACTGTTACTATCTTATCTACTATAATGGTGATTCTCGAAGAAGAAGAAGCAGATTCATCAATTTCTTAATTTCGATTGCCACCACCTTTTGATATGTCTGACTCATGGATCCTTAGCCTGCATTGGAGAAGTAGCATAGGTGTTTTGAGCACTACCTTAGTACTACATGCAGAATCACACTGATGAACAAGTAAGAGGGTGTGATGATGTATAAGACTTCATCATGGTATTTCTCACAGAAAAGATCCAGGTTTACAAAGAACTTTTGACATGCCTTGATGAGTGGTTTGACCTGAACCAAAATATAGGGCTCGATTCACAATGATTAAGTGAGATGATAGTCTAACTTTATGACTTTTGGTATTCACAAAAAGCATTTACTACTCGTAATGCCCTTTGTCATAAAGTTCAACCTTTGGTATTCACAAAAGGCATTTACAAGTAGTAAACGCCCTTTTTGAATACCAAAAGTCATAAAGTTAGACTTTTGACTCACTTTACCTTTGTGAATCGGGCCCATAGACTGCAAAAGATATACATTAAACGTGGCATGTCAGGGAATTGATGGAAGATTGTGAAAAACATCTTCGGGAAGTTGCCACTGAATGTAAAATTTGATAACTTTAATAAAAAAGATATTATTCAATTAAAAATCACTAAGTGATGCCATTCCACTTAAATCAGCAAGGAACTATTGAAAGAGCCTTTAGAGCTTTTAAAATCCTGCAGATGGCTTGCACAAAAGTAAAAACACACACCTGTTCTGTGGACGGGGATATGGGGCACAAACCAACCATGGGGCAGGTTATGTAAATGTCGGGAAGTGACAAAAACAAATGTAAATTGAAAACTGCAATTAAAGATAAATACTCTGTTACAGACATCCTGAGATGGTTCATATCCTATCTGCAACATCGCTCTCAACAAATAAAAATCAAAAACTGTCTCTCGAAGCTTGCTCCAGTACCACATAGTGGAGCTCAAGGCTCTATCCTCTCTCCAGCCCTTTTCAATCACTGCATAGAACCCTTCACGGTTATTCTGAACCAAGCTTGGATCAAATATCACCTTTATGCTGATAACACGCAACTGTATTAAAGAATAAAATCACCAAGCGACAACTGACATCCTACTGCCACACTAATCAAGATACAAACATGGCTAAACACCAACCACCTTAAGCTGACCCCAAAAACGCTGAATTAATATTAATCCAAGAATGGCTCCAAAATATGGATGCACAAATACGCCCCTCCCTCACTGTCTACCTCTGTTAAATCCTTGGGTATCACCCTGGAGAAAAACATTTTAATGACACAGCCACAGGAGCATTCTACTCACTGAAGCATCTCATGAAATTAAAACTGTTAATTTCTCCTGATGTTAAGATGGTACAATCATTAGTCCTCTCGGAACTTGACTACGACAACGCAATCCTCACAGTAACCACTAAAAGCCACCTGGCGCCCCCAAGAACAATTCTCAATGCAGCTGGCAGGCTAATCACCAGAATCAAATGGTTTAACCTCATCACACCTCTCCTCAAGAGTCTCAATTGACTCCCCATTGAAGGAAGAAGCATGTACAAAGAGCATGTATCACCCACAAAGCCCTGCATGCAAAGAACCACAATTACCTAGAAGACAAACTATTGAGAGCAGGAAGAGGCCAGGCACTGAGAAGTTCCAACTCACTCTGTCTCATACCTCCAAAGATAAGAAGTCATCCCAGGCATGCTCCTTCTCAGCTAATGCTCCTAAGAATTGGAACTAACTCCCCAAAGACCTCCACGACAACACCTCCTTCTCTTGCTTCAAACGGCACTTCAACTCTCTACTACTTTACAACTACTTCAACATGAACACAAGTTGATCCATGTTTCCCAAAGATCCAGCCCACTTGAATACTGCAGTCTCTAATCTGTCTCTGGCCCCATTATCTAATTGCTACTTTGTTATTTTCTATTGTGTCCACCTTGGCTACCGTACTGCTTTTATTGTCCTATATATTTCTCTCTATGACTGTTTGACCTGCCCGATTCTCCAATTGTACTCAAAACGTATTCATAAAACATGTAAAGAGTTCTGATACCCTTGGATCTAGCTAGTGCTATATAAAACTCAAAAATAAATAAAGAAATAGATGCGCCTACACCTTCCATTGGGCATTTTGTCCATGTAGCAAAACAATCATTTTGCCAGATTATAGAAGTCAAGCACCAACAACCGAAAAAGCGTCTTTAACAGATGACAATGTATAGATAAAAGAGCCACAAGGTATGTCAGGCAAATGTAAGGCAATTGATAAATTGGCTTCTCCTAACTCGGCACCTGTCAGAAGCACATCAGTACAACTAAAGATGATGAACAATGCATAAAATACAGCTGGAAGTGAACCACTGAATAATCTGTAGAGAAAGGACATCAAGACCATGGAGGCTTAGACATTTGAGATTTAGACAACACACTGGCTCATTCATCCTCAACTGTGGCACAATGTGTGATACAATGTGTGTGTAAGAGTATGTGAAGAGGCCAGTGAATCTGTGCAGTCATCCTACAAAGTTGATGTTTCAAAGTGGGGTCCTTTTCACCTTGTGGAAAATCTAGAACAAATCAAGGAAATTTAACTTATGGACCTGCATACAATACAGCAGACCATGTAATCCGAGCTGAAATGCTCATGTAGTGTCTCTTAAGCAGCATAACAGCTCAACTCCTGGACCTAATTGTAATGACTTTTCATGTCTCAACTCAGCATCACATTCACATTCTAGGGGAACTTACAACCGATTTGAATATTTAGCGAAGTTAAGCACCAAAATTACGCACTACATTAATGATGTGACAAGTCAATGACCCAGAGGCAGGATCAGGTTCCAGTCCACTTGCATAACATTTGTGATACAACAAGACATAATTAAATTGGCCACCATGTGCAGCTCCCTGGTTGTCCCTAAATTGTCCCCCTGCTGAAGAAGTATTCAAACAAGATCAGAATCTGTGTAGATACCTTGTTAGCCAATAACACTATTGAGAGAGAGAGGGGATCCTCAAAGACATAATAAATTGTCTCAATGAATCAACAGTTTTTTCAAAGCTTGATTTAAATAATAGCTAGCCTCAATATAAGCTAGGTGTAAAGTCTAGATATATCACAACATACTCTGCTCTTCAAGGATTATTCAGATAAAATACTGAGCTTTGGAGTTTCTTTGACTGCAGAAGGACAACACTCAGCAGAATTACAAAGGACCTCCCCAGATGAGCAACCCCATCTGACCACCTCATGTCAGCAATTGAGTACAAAGTTGTCTACACCGGTGCTTCCTCAGTCGCACTCTAGCAACCTTGGTAGTGGTGCTGGAGTGCCAAGACCCACAACAGTATTTGCATCAAATCGGGATGCTGGAATGCCTAGTGCTTTATTACATTTGGTAAGAGCGGTATACGTGGGTGGAGCAAGCATTATCTATTAAAGACGAAAATAAAATGAAGAAACCCTAAGAATGATTGTGCCATCTGATAGCTTCTTCACACACCACTATGAGTACACTTCTTTATATTCGAAATAATAGCAAACTGTGTTATAACAACAAGCAATGTGGTGTTTGTTAAAATACCAGACTTCCCAAAAGCTGATAATCTCTTTTCTATATGACGAACACCACACTGTTAATGTTAGTGCATAGTGAAAGTTTTCCTTAAACCGTGGTAGAAATGTGTAAGTCAAAAACGGATGTCTTTCAGCACTGAAGCTTTAGAAATATACTCGATTTTATTTATCCATTTAACTGAGACATTTATGAGAGTAGGAGACGTGCCTCTGAGAAGTGCTAGAGAGCCATTCGATGATGGAGAAGATGCAGTTTTTATTAGGACTAATGTGTCTTAAAATATATCGGCTAGCCATTTTGTAATTATCGCATAAAATAAATATCTAATCTCGATTGTTCCGTATATCCAATTACCTACGTTCTTTGCCCGGTGGCCTCAAGCCGAGAAAATCTATCACGTTGAGTTTAGATTACTCAAAAACAAAAGAAGTCATATTTCCATTGGCAAGATTCAAATGTTTTATTTGTAACGCAAAACGTCTTAAACTTGCCATTTATTATTCTATGTCGAGTGGATGGAATATCACCGAGTACATTGTGTACTAATAAACAGTTGCAAATGTTGAGTACCATAAATATAGTCTGCCCTGGTATTCAAGCTGTTCACAGCATGGTTTACATTTTTGCTCACAGCATGGTTTACATGTTTTCTTAACAATGCCATCTTTCCTCTCCAATGTTATGCTAAAAGTTCGACACGTTTTGGCTTAGATGAGTTTGTAAACTAATGAGATTGGTGAATTATGTACACAGAAAGTTAGTTACACATGACTCTGCAAACCTCTTTTACCCACTTATGATTGTTTTCGTATTTTTTTTAGCTGTCCTGGAGTGAGGACATAACATTTAATTGAATATAAAAATAATAAGCAAGACAAAACACATTGTTGTAAACTTGCGTTTACGACAGAAAATGACAACATTCACTCCTGTCAAGAATTTACAGAATGAAACCTGATAAGCATAAGTAGTTTTACTACTGCTGATTGCTCTGCATCAAATGGTAGGAAGTGGATGGAGCATGGCGCTCCTAGACTTAGAAGGTTATGAACTCCCACAGCACATAGGTTTATGGGCATTCAGAAACTTGAATCTGAATTATTCTGCTCATGGGCTGGAGTAACTCGCCTTCCAGGATGGGTATGGTAACGGGTCGCCTAGTAGCATTCCATCAATAGGGACCAGATTTAGAGGAAAGTGCAGGCTTGAATGACAGCCTGATCTCTGCTTCTCTCCCACTGCCTAGTCAGTCACTGAAAGAGCAGCAGAACAATGGGGAGACACATACTGATCATGCAAAATGGATGACTTGCGTGATAATACTCAGTGTGGTTCCGAGAGGCATCAACAAATGCAAGGAGGCCCCTATGTAATGCAATCAGTGGGCTCACCCTGAGCCATGACATGTTCTGAGACCTGGTGACCAGATCCTCCTTTATGGGTGATCTTGGGAAGGGTCATTCATGAGAGAAGGAGGCACAATCTGGGAAAGACAGCATGAGAAAGCTATTGCTTCATGTGTGTGCCTCTATCCTCATGGCTGCTGTTCTTCTCGGTGCTGTCCCTGTGAGCCCCAGATTACTCCATTTTTGTGCTCATTCTCAGCGGAATTCAGGAGGTAGAGCTCTACACTTCAGCTCTTCGTCTCACGAACCCTTCTGAGGACATGCACTGTGCAGCTTCAGTCACTGAGATGCCCAGCTTCATGTGAACATGTTTATGCATGAACGTCAGCAAATGTGAAGATTTGCATATTTTGAGTGTGCGTGTGGATATACTTTAGTTTCTGCCTGTCTGCGAGCCTGTGTCTGATTTCAGTCTACGATTGGGAAAAGGTGCAGTGACGGGAGTGGACTGTGAGAGGATACACCTCCACTTAAAAAGTTTACCTGTTGATAATGGATCTCCCCCAGATTTGGTGGGGTTAAGGGAAAGACTTTTTCCACAGAAAATCGAACAGGCCTGCACAGAAAGAAAATAAAAAAAATAGTGTTTGTACATTGCTCTTTTTAGTCTGTGAAATTGGAATACATATATATATATATATATATATATATATATATATATATATATATATATATATATATATATATATATATATATATATATATATATATATATTACCTACTGGCAGTCGCCAGTAGGTATATATAGTTAGGATTTTTTCTCTATGGGATTTTTGAAAATTCTATGTCTAATAACTATGGCGTTTGTGGACAGAATTGGCTGAAATTTTCAGGAAAATGGCACATTTTGTTTCTGAGCAGCCCTTGAAAATTTGGGGGGGATTCGTCAAGGGGGGGCCGAGAAAAAAGGGGGGTCCCAAAACGTGTTTTTAACATTGAGTTTTCCATAGGGCGGTTGGCCTCACTTTTAGCCCGAACGGCTGAATGGATTTGCACGAAACTTGGCAAAATTGTAGGGACTGGTAGCCCGATGTGCCTTTGCTAGGTCTCAATATATGTGCTCCAGTGGATTTTGAGAAATTAACGTTCAAAAAAAGATATATATCTGTAACAGCGGACCGGGCAGCGCTCCGGTTCGCGGACTTTTCGCGGTACGGAGCTTTGTGAAGCGAAGCTGATTGGTTCTCCGGCGTCTGTGAACATTCCAAACAGTCCGTAGCGGCCGCCATCTTGTCTCTCGGTAGGATCGAGAAACAAGAGGAGGCCAAAGCGAAGGGGCAAATGACCATAAGGGGGCATAGTAGATCCTCCTTGACCTCTTAGGTTTGATGTGGAGGTTTTAAAAGGGCCCCGCGGGGCAAACAAAAAAATAATAATAATAATCGAATGGCTGAATGGATTTGCACGAAACTTGGCAAAATTGTAGGGACTGGTAGCTCGATGTGCCTTTGCTAGGTCTCAATATATGTGCTTCAGTGGATTTTGAGAAATTAACGTTCAAAAACAAGATATATATCTGTAACAGCGCTCCGCTTCGCGGAGATAAAATTATATCTGTATTATCTAGCTGTTGCTAACACCAGTTAGCGACGGCTACAGTCGCTAACATCGCTATCTCCTATTATCAACTTTTGGAAATATTCGCGATAAGCGCAAATATCTCCAAAAGCTAGCACCTGCCCTGAGCAGTTCTTAGCCATGTTATCCAATGGGAGGTGGATAACATGGCTAAGAGCATTAGCTCGGTAATGCATGAATATCGCTGAGTTTTCAGCGATATTAATGCATTGCGGTCGTTTTTTATCGTATTTGCGATAAACCTTGATAATAGCAAGGTTTATCTGCGATAATTTCTGACGATGCTTAGCGGTAAAAAAATCGTTGCTAAGCATCGTTAGGGATAAATATTGCTTAACTTTGGTAATATGCCCCAACGTCTGTTAACGTTCGATTCGAAGGAAATCAGGAAGTGTTGAAAAACATTGTCTGCGCCATCTTGTCTTTTTTCAAATGCCACACTTTTGTCGTGCACGGCAGTCATTTTAGATGCCTTGACCAGACCCACTCTGTGCACGCTGTCGATCCTTAGCAAGGCTCCCCACCCTCGCAAGCATCTCCCCCAGGCAGTGGTCACCCCCGCTCTCTGTCTTATGCATGGGTAATAAACCTCCCCCCATCTGCGCTGCTCTTCCCTGAGAATCACACCCTGTGCCCGCCCGACACCTCCCTTTCGCCCTATTCACTACCGCACCCTCTGACACTCCTTTTCCTCTGTGTCCGATTGTCCAGGCCGGTCCTAGGGTATCAGCTAGCCCTGCAGATGTAGTTTATTGCCCCAGCTGTAAAGAATCACCCCTCTTCAAAGGAGTTATAGTAGATCAAGGCCCACACTCGATGAGATCCGTCACAGCAGACGCGTTCCTATTATCTGAAAACCATCCTGTATTGTGATTGGGGAGGGGACCGAGCCTGAAGCGGAAGATTCCAGGGATGACTCTTTGTACATCAAAGTTTTTACAATTATGTGTCACATTAAAAATATATAGCACTCCGACAAAGTAGTAAGATTATAAAACTTTAATAACTTATAAATATATACAAGAAAACAAAAACAGTAATAACATATAAACATTTTTAGGGAAAAACAACGAAGTAGCGGTCGGCTGTGCGAATAGTCCCAACGCAGCACAACGTCCAGATTTCTGGCGTGGGGCGTCGCGGGGGGTGGGTCATCAGTAGCAAACTGTTGTGCGAATAGTTCCAAGGCAGCAGAACGATGGCACCAAGGTGATGTCCAGTAAGTTGCCGCACTGGTTTTGGTATCCTACAATGCTGCTCCGAATAACGGCGTGGGGCGCCCCGGGGGAGGCGGCGTGAACGGGCCTCTCCAGGTGGAGTCTCATCTGTTGTAGTGGGGCGCCCCTTTACCGTTTCAGTTGCCATTCCGTCCGTTTTTGGTCCACTGTGTCAAAAGCCGCAATTCAGCTGAGTTGCGCCCACTCTTGCGGTGCAGCGATAGGCGGCTGTCACAGGACTCTCAAAATGGCGGCAGGCTGTTTCCTTTTTGGGCCTGGTCCACTGAAATGGCCCTGGGACACCTTGGAAATCGGACGCTTGTCTGCTAGGTCTTGGACCCCATTCTCGAAAGCGTCCCCTCCGCCTTGAGGATTCATCAAAAGTTTTGGGGGCCCCCGACTCCTGTAGGCTTCTGGTGGGGAGCGGCTGCCATGATTGCTTGCGGAATGACCACGACGGAGCTACGAGATGGTGGTGCTCTCATGCTGACGCCAGCTTCAGTCTGAAACATCCAGAAACAAGGTGGGGCTTTCATCGTTTGGGAAAAAAAAAAAGTTTTCATCCAATGAAAAGTGTTGTTTTTAGGTCATATGATCAAGCCTTCCATCATTAGGAAACCAAAAGTAAAATGAACCAATGAAAAGTTTTATAAACAAGTCACATGACCTGTTATGCGGCATAGGGTCTAAAATGCGGAGAAAATACGTTGGCACGTGAGGCGGCGTCAGTAGCGGACCGATGTGCGAATAGGCCGAAGGCAACACAACGCGCCAAGATCCGGATGGCACCGAGGTGGTGTCCAGCAAGTTGCAGCACTGGTGTGGCCATCCTACAATGCTGAAAGTCGGCATGGGGCGCCCCGTTGGCCTGTGAGTTTGCGTCAGTAGCGGACCGATGTGCGAATAGGCCGAAGGCAGCACAACGCGCCAAGATCCGGATGGCACCGAGGTGGTGTCTAGTAAGTTGCCGCACTGGTGTGGCCATCCTACAATGTTGAAAGTCGGCGTGGGGCGCCCCGTTGGCCTGTGAGATGGCGTCAGTAGCGGACCGATGTGCGAATGGGGCCAAAGGCAGCGCAACAATATTTTCGGAATAGAAGACACCACAAGGCGCTGAGATGCCAAGATCCGGATGGCACCGAGGTGGTGTCTAGCAAGTTGTGGCACTGGTGTGGCCATCCTACAATGGTAAAAGTCGGCGTGGGGCGCCCTGTTGGCCTGTGAGATGGTGTCAGTAGCGGACGCATGTGCGAATGGGGCCAAAGGCAGCGCAACAATATTTTCTGACTGACACCACAAGGCGCTGAGATGCCAAGATCGGATGGCACCGAGGTGATGTCTAGGAAGTTGCTGTACTGGTGTGGCCATCCTACAATGGTAAAAGTCGGCGTGGGGCGCCCTGTTGGCCTGTGAGATGGTGTCAGTTGCGGACCGATGTGCGAATGGGGCCAAAGGCAGCGCAACAATATTTTCTGTATGGAAGATACCACTAGGCGTTGAGATGCCAAGATCCGAATGGAGATTAGAAAATGGAACTGTGATTGATTCTTTACAGGACTGACTAGGTGTGTGAGTAACTCCATGGATGAGTGGCAGAGTGTGAGTGTCTGTATAGGTGTATGAGTGCATATGATAGTGTTGTAAAGATGAGTGATTGTATGTATGAATGATTGTATGGGTGAATGAGTGAATGTGTGTGTAGACGTAGGAATCAGTGAGTGCGTATGTAGTAACTAGTATTGGTGTGTCAATGGTTTCAAAAATTATACTCTGTATTTAACACTGGGTGTAACAGAGGTTATATTAAAGTGTGAGGAGATGCATTGTATTGTCACATTAATGATATCATCATTGATGTGACCATTGATGTCAAATGAGATATCATCAGTGATGTCATTTGAGATGTCATCAGTGATGTCATCAGTGATGTCACTGACCATGTCATGAATGATGTAATATGTGACATCATCAGCAGTGGATTGCGGGTGCGCGATATATAGTTAGTGCAACTAACTATATATGGAATTTCAATGGTTTTGTGTGAGTAAAATAAGGTTTTCTAAATGCTAATTCCTAACTATATATGGTCTATAACCTATGGTTTTTTCAGTGAATTTTCAAGGTTTTGTAAATGCTAATTCCTAACTATATATGGTCTATAACCTATGGTTTTTTCTGTGAATTTCATTGGTTTTTTAACAGCTAATATCTGTAGCTGTAAAATGTATTCTTCTTTAAATCCAAAAATATATTTTATATGTTTATGAATAATGTTTTTTTTTATATTTTTTTTTATACGTTCCCGCTTCGCGAATCGGGAAGCTTCCCGTTAGCTGACCTTGATGCCGCGAAATAGACCGCGAGCCGGTAAACGTTTCTTTACCGCAAGTGCCGCGTTAGAAAACAACATCGTGACGCCTCCCGTCCGCATGACGTTCCACGTTGTCGCGTGATACGTCATATGACGTGCTACGTTAGCGAACTGGTACGCGAAGCGAGTCGCAAAGCGCAGGTTTCTGGAAGCAAACCGTGAGGCCCTGCAAAGCGCTTAACGTAAACACAGCAAGTCATGTGACTTGGTAATAACACTTTTCATTGGTTCATTTCACTTTTGGTTTCCTAATGATGTAAGACTAGGTCATATAATCTAAAATGAACACTTTTGATTGGTTGAGAACTCTTGTTTTTCCCAAATGATGAAAATCCCTCCTTCTTTCCTCACTCTGACTTTCATCATTGTGAGAGAAAGACCCTTTGTGATCACTGAGCAATGGCTTCTTTAGTAGCTTCAGCTGGTGCTTCCCCACCACCTCCACCACATCCAAGGAAGAGTGGACCACCTGCTCAAGTTATAATTCAACAAGAAGAGGAAGAAGAGGAACAGGACGACGAGCACGAAGAGAGGCAGTTTTTGCCTGAGCAGCCCAAGACGTCTCACCGGAAAGAAAACTTCATTTGGCAATTTTTTAAAATTCCCAAAGGTCAGAAAAAAGTAAATGCAAGATACGTAACTTGCCTTATATGTCAAGATAGATTGTCCAGAGGAACCGAGAAAAAATACAGTTTCGGAAACTACACAATGCATCGCCATATGACTAGGTGGCATCCTAACAACTACAGTGCTGCACAGTTTCGGAACGACCTAGATAATCTCCCTATTATGGCCAGAAGATCTGTTGTACCGGAAGTAACGGGACCAGAGGGCAGGGAGATGGTGCCAAATATACAAATGAAATTTGGTGAAGTAAAACACACCTGCGTATTTTGCGATGGATTCATTTCCTACGGAGAAAAAAGCATCACTCTGATCAACAGAGCTATTGACTATCATATGCAAGTTTGTACGAAACGCCCAAAATAATAAATACTTCTTTTTTTGTTTTGTTGCTCCTGTTGAGCCCTTTACAATGAATCGTTTTCATTGCCCCCTCCAAGAAAAACCCCAAAAAATATAAAACCTCAGAAAAATTCAAAAAAAGTAAAAAAATGTTCCGAAAAATAATAAAAAAAATATAAAACAACAAAAACAATAAAAAAAAAAGTTCTTTTCAGAACTACCTCCCCGTTATTAAAAAATTGGTACAATATTTGGAACTGTGCCAACCTCTATTTCTCTTAGTTCGCTTCCCAGTTCGCTCGCCGGTACGCGAACTAGAAGCGAACCAAAAACAGTAAGTATAAGGGAAGGAAACAGACACTTATGTTAAAAGAAAGACAGCTATAGGGGAGTAAACTAGAGATACTATTACCCGTAATCCACTGCTGATGATGTCACATATTACATCATTCATGACATGCTCAGTGACATCATCAGCAGAGGATTGCGGGTTTTTTGGCAACGTGCCTTATCCACGGTTTAATAACGCTGCCTTTTGCTTTATATAAGTTTTCAAATTGTATGAAATATATACCAATAGGTCGTTATGAACCTTTAGGTAGTGCTTTTCTTCATGAGGTCTGGTCGCTTCCATACACATACAGATGTTTCAAAGATGATCAAGAAGTTTATCTGAATAGAGAGGAATGCACTGAGACGCCAGATCATTCACTAATGTGTAGGCACATACAGTTACACGGTTCATGCAACAAACACCGACCAAATATGGCTTGCGTGTTGCAAGGCACGCCAGTTCCTGCTATCATCCCCACGTTCAAGTTGTTGGAAAATGGTAGTTATTTGATGCTCAATAATGAAGATTGTTCTGAGTTAATTGAAAAGGGTCTGCACCTCTGTACGGGTGTTCGCTATGTGAAGCACGAAAGTTTCACGGGCCGAACTCAAGGCCACCTCTCTCTGAGACAAAAGAGCTCTTATTCTTGCCATGCCGTTGAAATCTGTCCCAAGGTTGGTATTTGTGGCCAGATTGAAAACTCCCTATGTTCATGTGTGGGAGGAAATAGAACATTTCTGCAGCAAATAACCCGTTCACTTACTGTTACGATAAAAGGAATACTTTTAATTCAGATTTGCCTTTCAATTTCAGCAAGATGGTTCCGACTATCTTTAACGCATCCTCCACAAAGACCCTGGCGCACTTTTTTAAAGTTGTTACCAGTGGTCTCGTGACTTCATTTGAGAAAATCTTTGGAGTCATCCCTGCTTCCTTTCATTCTATTTTCTCCACTCTGGTTCGTGGATTGGCATTTTTACTTGCATTACCAGCGGACGCTCTTGTGCTTTTTTACATTTTTAAATATGGATGTCCCTCCTATGCAACCTCCCACCCTGCAGCTGCTGACACTGTTCCGCAATCGCATGCTAGAATATTATGGCACAATGCCGTTGGCGATATTAAGCACGGCATATGGATTATCTTTTCGATTCTCCTACTTCACCTGTGTCCAGCCTGTATTTCACTGCCTGACCTGTGATTTCGATTGGGCCATTGATTTGTGTCTCTGCGGACCGGTTTCTCCTGACGTCGACTTTAATCAGCTGATGACTCCTATCATTACTCACGAGTTGGTTTGTCCTGGCGAAAGGATTATGGCTGTGGCATTGATGCATGGACTACTTGGTCCCTGGAATTTACTGGCGGCAGCACAGTCTTTCTTGGAACAGAGCTTTCTTGAAAACCCACCGAGCTGTCCTCTGATGGTGATAGAGGATCCGGTGCTGGGAGAGCACGTATGTTCTTTTCCGCTTTTAAATTGGATGGCTGAACTGTTTTCGGATGAAGACGGTGACTTCCTATTGGAGGCTGTTGCAGCTTATTTTGCATACACAGTTATGTCATAGACCTTTTTCATGTTTGATATGCTGAGTACTAGCATTTCATTGACAATTCATTGACTTATTTGTCAAGTTTTTATTATTTACCTTGCCTATTGGCTTAAGACTCGATAAAGTACTTGGATGTTTTATTTTTCTTTAGCATTAAATTTTCCTAGTTTTTAATGCTTTACCTTGCGGACCGTCCACATATAAACTTGCAATCTACTCTCATGAGATGGCACTTCTATTATCTTATTCAGTTCGTTTCCGGATCATGGGGAGGTGTCATCTAGGTCCTGGATATCTTTACACCGTGTTAAGTTAGCATGGGCTCATTACCGGTTTAAACGCCATTTTTCCTTTTTTGCAACTTCTGCACACGACACTTAGTTGTTGCTTTAGCTTTCCACCTAGTAGTTCATCGTGGTTTACATGAGAATAATATGTTATTGCTCTACTATCTGCTTTGCTTGTTAAACTATATCTGTACAGCGAGTGCTAAAGTTTCAAGAACAACACGATACAGAATTGTTATGAGGTCTGATCTCCACGACTTCATACTCATAACATAAGTGCAACTTCTGCCAATTCTGGGCATGAGGCGGGTTTTATATTGCTTTGCCGAACACACATACACAACAGTTGATGCGGTTCACATGAAGAGAGAGCCGGTGTATGCTGATGTGATTCCTTCAAATCTAAGACACTAAAGTATGGGCACGCCCTAAACCAACACAAAGAGACCTTCTTAGCAAATAATATAATATGTGTATTAGGGAGGGTGAGATATAAGCAGCCGCGGGCCGTGGAGGGAGTTACGGTGAGGCAGGGAGGCGGGGAGGGGGAGAAGCAGGGTGGAGCCCTCTCTACCTTGCCCCTCCCCCTCCCCGCCTCCCTGCCCCACCGTAACTCCCTCCACGGCCCGCGGCTGCTTATAAGTGTTGCTAACTCTTATTCATTTACAGCATGTTAACATACTGTCACCATTCGCTTTTTATGTACTAGTAACTATGCTGGTAATTTTGCTACTGATAATATGTGTACTTGTATTCTCCACCCTGCTTCTCCCCCTCCCCGCCTCCCTGCCTCACCGTAACTCCCTCCACGGCCCGCGGCTGCTTATAAGTGTTGCTAACTCTTATTCATTTACAGCATGTTAACATACTGTCACCATTCGCTTTTTATGTACTACTGACTATGCTGGTAATTTTGCTACTGATAATATGTGTACTTGTATAATCTAAGATACTACGCCTCAGAAGACGGCATTAGTAAATAAACATTTCAAATACACATGTGTTCTTCTTAACTCCATGTTCTGGTTTCTAAGAAATATATAACGACCGACTGTTCATGAGTTCCACGTATCCTGAGGTACTATAAGTTCATATTCTGGATTGTCTAAACATTGAGAGTTTGTTATATCCAATGTGACACTGTACCTAGCTTGCTAAGGAGTTTTTGATTACTAACGTGAGTTTTGGGACACCCTAATTCGCCGAGGTTCCAATCCTCTGTCCACAGTTCTGTGTGAGAACAGAAACCCTGCGACAGGGGCACCCCCGACCCTTGCTGGAGCTTCATCACACTTGCGACACAACTCCAGCAATGCGCCACCTTTACGGCACAGATACATCACGCATCTGTGCTGTTTTTGCCCCATGATGCGCCGCATTGTAAATGCAGCACACCATAGGTGACGGAACAGCGGCACAGAATGACTAACACATCCCTGGTGATGCGCCAGTCATCATAAATGTATCCCTATGCTTCTTATCTTGTTAGAGATGAACCGCCATATGTATCATCAAAGTTTTTTGCATTTCCTAAATAGCGAACTTTAAGGAATAAATAGCGATTCTTTACCATTCCTAGTTTGCGATTAGCTATTTGCTAATTACAAATTACCCATTCATTTCCTTCATTTCCATAGGGCGGTTGGACTCACTTTTAGCTCGAACGGCTGAATGGATTTGCACGAAACTTGGCAAAATTGTAGGGACTGGTAGCCCGATGTGCCTTTGCTATGTCTCAAGATATATGCTCCAGTGGTTTTTACGAAAATTAACTTTGAAAAATATATATTGGGCTACATTGGCCTATATATATGTTGGAGCCCAAATGTAGCCCAATGTAGCCCAATGAAGCCCAATGTAGCCCAATGTAGCCCAAAGATGGCCGCCAGACACACAAAAAAACGAATGTAGCCCAAATATCAGCCAGATGTAGCCCAACTATAGCCCAGTGACAGAATGACCAATCCGCTTCGCAAACCTCCGTTACGCGAGGCGGAGCGCTGTTACAGATATATATCTTTTTTTGAACGTTAATTTCTCAAAATCCACTGGAGCACATATATTGAGACCTAGCAAAGGCACATCGGGCTACCAGTCCCTACAATTTTGCCAAGTTTCGTGCAAATCCATTCAGCCGTTCGATTATTATTATTATTTTTTTTTTTTGCCCCGCGGGGCCCTTTTAAAACCTCCACATCAAACCTAGGGGGTCAGCGAGGATCTACTATTCCCCCTTATGGTCATTTGCCCCTTCGCTTTGGCCTCCTCTTGTCTCTCGATCCTACCGAGAGACAAGATGGCGGCCGCTACGGACTGTTTGGAATGTTGACAGACGCCAGAGAACCAATCAGCTTCGCTTCACAAAGCTCCGTTGCGCGAAAAGTACGCGTCCTGGGCCGCTGCCCGGTCCGCTGTTACAGATATATATCTTTTTTTAAACGTTAATTTCTCAAAATCCACTGGAGCACATATATTGAGACCTACAAAAGGCACATCGGGCTACCAGTCCCTACAATTTTGCCAAGTTTCGTGCAAATCCATTCAGCCGTTCGGGCTAAAAGTGAGGCCAACCGCCCTATGGAAAACTCAATGTTAAAAACACGTTTTGGGACCCCCCTTTTTTCTCTGCCCCCACTGGACGAACCCCCCCCAAATTTTCAAGGGCTCCTCAGAAACAAAATGTGCCATTTTCCTGAAAATTTCAGCCAATTCCGCCCACAAACGCCAAAGTTATTAGACATAGAATTTTCAAAAAACCCATAGAGAAAAAAATCCTAACTATATATACCTACTGGCGACCGCCAGTAGGTAATATATATATATATATATATATATATATATATATATATATATATATATATATATATATATATATATATATATATATATATTTCGGCTGGAAACTTGCAGTTGCCGTGGGTTCCCAGGTTTACTTTTACACCTGTTTATGAAATGAGAAAAAGGGTAAAGATATATTCAGGCGGAGTCATAGAACTGTTTCCATACATTTATCATCTGTATGAACCAGACCCATGCTTTTAAAATACAGTACAGACTTTTTTTAATCGGCATTCACAGTCCTCTAGTTCTGTAAAACTCATATACTGCAAGGCTCGATTTGCCTTATAGATTTTGAAGCCTTCACATCATTAATTGTTTAACCTACTATACCGCTCTGCGAAATATGATGTGGCATCGTAATTGGTTAATGCACTCGTTTTCCTTTTATTGATGCTGATAGATTTTGAAATATATCTAATGCTCATTTAAAAGTATTTATCTTTTCTCCTATACATTTGACAACATACAGCCTCTCAATTAACACTCTCTACCAGCTAGATTGTCTCTAGGTTCACATTACAAAATCCTCCACTTTGCAGTCAGAGAAAGGGAAGTAAACACCAATCATCTTTTCTAAAGAATAGGCAGCATTTTGTCAGAAGACATTAAATCAAGCCTTAAAAGCCTCCTTATTTGAATTAACAATCTGAACTACAGCATAGTTATTTTGGGAGTGCTTGGCAGGGGTTAATTTGTAAAAAAAAATAAGTGCTGGGGCTCTCCTCAGTATGCAGCTTGCACCAGCCCATATCTCCTGTTAGCGCCGCTTAAAACAGAACCAACTACTAACCATGAAAGTGGGAAGAGGATGTGGCATAATGGCCAAGCGGAAGTTTATGATAGACCAATAGGTTGCGTCATCTGGTGAAGTGGAAATTCACCATGTTGAGTTTTGGATGTGTTTTTAATATCTATATATTATTAAAAAAACTATTTTGACACCTGCAATACTGCAGTCATTTCCTACTTAAAGCATTTAGGGAATCACATGCTAAACACGTACTGCTGCAGTGTGCCCTTTTACAAAGATTTAGGCGGACTCGCGGGAATGCTCTCAAAGCATTTATAATATCAAATGAGTTCACAGAGGAATTCATTGCAATGGCTGAATGTATTTGATTCGATTGGGCACCGCCACCTTGTGCCCGCAAAGCTATTTTCCTCACTAAAGAACAGTCTGACAGAAGACTTAAGAGCTCGGTGGAAACTGTCAGGTGTAGAGTGGAAAATAAATTAGTTTCATTTCATACGTGCGACTAGATGCTGAAGGCATTAGGGGCTGGGAGATGAGCTCATGCTGGCCCCATCTGGTTTGGCAGTTTAAATACAAACATATACCATGCTCATTGCTGGATCTGCATTATTTAACGCGTATTATAATTATTAATAAACATAGACACCCCTCTCTGCCAATATAACGGGTAATGTCTTCTATTTTATTAATGCAAAAAGAACAGATGATGGGCCCCATGCTCTCCATGCCACTCGAGTCAAGCTAGCCTGGCTGATGAGGAGTGATACCCAGAAACCGGTCCCAGGATGCTTGTTTCCGGTCCTGGGAGGACCTGGCCTGACAGTTCGGGCTGGACTGTTCCCATGCGGACAGGGTCAAGACTGATTTGCATATGGCTGGGTTTAAACTGGAATGACATGGGGAGCACTAAGACGATGGATTTATGCCCAAATCTCTGTACTCGGGTGAATGTTTGACATTGTTCAGCATCCATCAATTATTCTTTTTTCTATTTGGATTAATGCATTATTTCATCTGCTGATGACCTTTGGAGGATTCTTTTCTCCTTTGGATGTTTCAAAGAGAATGACATGGCCTCTCAATGTCTTGGATGCACTCATTGACTTTAATAATGCTGTCATGAGGAATAGCATATTTCTAAACACATTTCAAACCAGAGATATCCTGGTGGCAGGTATAATCTACTCCAGACAAAAATATATAAATCAGTGTTTAACCTTTACAAAGAATCAGCTCCAGCACAAATAAGATTGGAATTTGGCCTGCAAAACCAAACATACCAAAGGAAAGCAGTCTTAGCGAAATGGTGCTGGAAGCTAAGATCAGCAGAACTAGGATCACTAAATAACCTATGTTGGCTGGAAATGAAGAAACAATACAATCAATATGAACCAAACTCTTGGGGTGATGACTTGCGTACAACCTTAGAAACCCTTAAAATAGAGGAAATCTGGAACAGCCAACTGGAAGAAGCGTCCTTTAAAAAAAATTGTAAATCAAACGCAAAAGCTCTATCTTTGGTAGAAGACAAAAAGACCTTGGCAAAACATCGACACGCATGGACCGTATTAAATTCATACAAACGATTAAAACCGCAACCTTACCTCGTGGCACACTTACGGCTATTTAAAAAAATGAAATTTATGGCTTTTAGATTGGGCGACCATTTTTCTATAGATTTGATTCCATCTTGGAAAAACACACAACAAAAAACAAGATGTAGACTATGCGGGTACCACACGGAAACCTTATGCCATCTATTGTGCACGTGTGAGTCAGTAAAAGATGAGGGAAGAACTCTGCTGAAATCAGTTCTAAATGCCCTTCAGATCTGCACCTGCAGGCAGGCTGTCACCAGCTGGATGGGTGCGGGCTCGAACATTTTGACATGCCGCGGGGTAAAATTTATGAAGAAAGTAGAGACTTTGCTTTCAAAGGCCGAATTAACTTAAGAGTGGGGACTGTAAAATAATGTCTAAACTTTTTAAGAACCGAAAAAAGAAAAATATTTTAAGAAAATGAATTTTATCGTTTTTACTAATTGTAATTTGTATATGTATACTTTATGGTTGTGACAAACCAAATAAAGTTAATTTTTGACTTGACTTGACTTGTATAATCTACTCCACCCACTGCAGGGGGAATTCCTTCTGTGTCACTTTTCAAAGGCAGGCTGGGTTTCTTCCTGCGCAGTGCAAGACAGACTTGAAGCTTCAAATACGCAGATACCTTTCACAAATGCACTGCCTTCAGGTCAGGGGCGAATAATATTCACACTGCAATGAGGAAAGCACAATTTATTAGAGTACGGTGCCTAGCGCTTTCACTTAAAGATGGCGGTAGAGAAGGCCAGGATAGTTTTACCTAGCTGTTATATGGGTCCTGAAAGGTAACAGAATCAAATGTCATTAAAGACATGCAAATGAGGAAATGTGTGAATATTCTTTCATACTTTATATAACAAGGAAGAAAGAACACTAACTAGTTGTAATTTAACATTCTCAACAGATCTTAATGCCGGAGATATTCTTCAAATGTTTGGGAAGATGTTTTTCGTATTTTGTCAAGAATCTGGCTACGATACTATCCTGCGAGTCCTTGGTTCCAATGTCAGAGAGTTTTTGCAGGTGAGGGATTGTGTAATTGGGCAATGCTCTTAAATTTATATGTTATTTGGTTAATCCATGAAATATATTTTGTGTGATGAGAAATGTGCATGCCTCATAAAAGAATGCAGATTTTCCTAGCAAGAAAAATTAAGGAAAGTACCGATTTTAATTATGACAAGGAGGAAAATATGCATTCTTAACTTGCTACTTTTAATATAACAGAACAACTACCTTTCCCAGCAAACCATGGGTCACGAACGAAAGGTGTGTCATCAGAACTCATCAGTGAGTAGCAGCTTCTTTTCCTGAAGAAGACAAATTAAGCTTCCTAAATGATATAATAGAACAATATCAGAAAAAAGCAAACAGAAACAGCAGAACAACTTATTACAAGACTCCAGATGGCTCGTCAGGAAAATACAGGAGCATAGCGGCTCATGCTTCATGTGTCTGTTGAGATGGAGCTTTAGGAAGAAGCAGGAAATTAATGTAGCAAATGAATTTGAAAGAAAGTCAAGAACATTTGGAGTACATAAAATGTAATGGGGGCAAATAAAACATCTGCCAAGATATGGACAATGGCAGGACAATATTCTACTTCGTATCCTTACTAAAATCAGGTCTTTCCTTCACTATTCTAGCGAGGAAAATCTGCAGGTTTTTCGAAAGACCAGAGACTCATATTATACTTGTTCGAAGCACAGTTACCACTATCAAATAGATATGAGCAACCACCTGAATGTTGATTGTCTGGATCAATCAGGAAATCCAAGAATGTACTCTAAACTTGTTTTTGCTAAAACGACTTTAGAGGCCATGTCTCATCAGGTGTAATAGCCAGGAAGGATTATATATCTGTTTCACGCAAAAATATAGCTTTAGTCCATCTGGCCAAAGTTGGAGAAGCCACAGGGACATGGGGTGTGTAGATAGATTAATACATGTGGAGAGAATGTTCTTAAATGAGTAGTCTTTCATTCATATTATTTAAAGTCACTCTAAACACAACTTTGCATGAGAAGGAAAATATGAGAAAAACATATTCCAAAACTCTTTCAAAACGAAGGTGTCATTAATCGGCCAAATTTGAAACTGTTGCAGAATTAGTTTAGGATCCCATGTGAGAAGGCCCTATAGCTTATATGCAACTACTGACATAACGATGTTCCCCTAAGAATTTCTCCTACAAAAACTAAGGGTCGGCAGAATAGCTGTGCTGTATCGATTAACAGTCCTGAAAGACTAGTCCTGAGATACCAGTGAGGCTAGGAAAATTAGAACTGCAGTACTATTTTCTAAACTAAGATAGTATTTCCTTTTTTCCCAACAACCAATCTCAAGCTTGCCAAGCTGTTTCATAAGTCCTGGTGGTTGTGTCCCCTGCTCTTTGCCCTCGCTATGGAGCCTCTGGCCTGCTGCGCATGAACAGGACGAGACTACCAGGGACTGACAGTGTGGGACTCACAACACTGCATCGCTATGTATGCTGAAGATCTCCTCCTCTTCCTCCGAGACACAAGAGAAGACCTAGTGGGAGCGAGGAATATGCTGGAATGCATTTTTATCCTGTCTGGCTTAAAAGTAAATTGGCAGAAGTCCCGATTCCTCCCCATGACATCCAACGGGCTCCCCCCAGATGAACTAGATCGCCTCTAGTGGGAACCCAGATGCCTGGCGTACTTAGAGGTACAGATATACCATGATGCCTCTAACCTCTTAGAGGGCAATGTAGGTAGAGCGATTCGCTCCCTCGTCTCTTCTATGGAGTTTTGAAAGTTGCTACAGTTGTCGGTGGTGGGCATAGTAGCCCTTTTGAAAATCGTGGTATTGCTGTGGTTGTTATACCCCTTCGGCACGCTCCTGGTGTGGATCCCCAAGGCAATGTTCTGGGACTTCGACTCATAAGTCTTATTATATATCTGGGGCACGGGCTGCAGACGAATGGCACTGGCTACGTTACATCGCTCCACCGTAACTGGAGGGCTGATGGTCCCAGACTTTGAAGCTTACTGTATTGTGTCACAGCTAAATTGGCTGATCCAGTGGAGGCGTCCAAAAGAAACCCTAACAGGGCCCTGAACCTATTCACACCAGTGTCTTCTGACCGTAACAAAATATTCTTGCGAGTTAGACGGTGACCCACTGGAGGCAACGGAGAGCTCAGAGTCATAGCCCGATGCTAGGCAAGAGTCTTGCAAAAGACTTGTAGTAGAACCCCCATTCTCCTAATTTACCCTTCACCATGTTTCAACATCTGCCCCATGGCAGTACCTGGGTGGAGTTGAATGCCTGGATAGAAGCGGTGGCAACTACGGTAGTTCTGTTCAGAGACTCAGTTATCCCAGTTTGATGAGTTTCATACAGAATTCTATCTCCCACAAGGCCACTTCCTCCTAAACAGGGCCCTCACCTCGGCATTCAGGAAACACTGGGGTACTGGGTACACAGAGCCATGGGCGTTGGGCCGATGATGGTATGTGACCCTGTCGTCAGGCACAATCAAAATGGTCTCATGCGTTTACAAAGTGATATAGGGGCATAGGAGGGGAGATGACAATTGAGAGGACTGGCGAAATGCTGAGACATAATTAATATGATAAGTGTTATAGTAATTTAAAGTGCCCTGATTTGCCACAAAACCCTTATTGTCCAAGGCAAACATAAAGGAAAGCTTTCGCTAGCAGTAGAGAGGTAAGATATTTTATGAAAATTAAATTATCCGAGCAGGCGCCGGAGGCTGACGCCCGCCCCCTCACCAGTTGTTTACATTACGCATTTAGGGCGACAGGCACTCTGCATGTTGGGAAGGTGGGGTTAATCACTCACCTAGCAGGGTTGCAGGGAATGGGGAGTTGGGTAACTTGTTTGAATTTTTTGTTTATTTTTATGTCGTTGCTCAGGATGCATATAGTCAAAACATGATGCATGCTAAAGATGGGTCGACTAGGGTAGAGGGGCACTCAAGAAATGATGACCACAGCGATGGCGAGAGCAGAGGGACACAACTAACATCCGGGTATGGACCTGAAATGTCAATGGCCTGGGGAACAAAATCAAAAGGATGCTTGTTCTTCAATATATAAAGTGCCACTCCCCAGATTTAGTAATGATGTAAGAGACACATCATAAAGGAAGCCGATACAAAGCCCTTGACCGATTTGGGTACAGACTGATAGCGCACTCTGGGTACTCGTTAGACGCCACGGGAATGGGCATCTTGATTTGAAAATCACATTATCTTTCCCAATCGATGGTACTTGGTCGGACGACGCCGGCTGCTGCGTAGCAGTGGCAGGTAGGTGGGAGGGCCGCTCCGTAGTGCTGTGCTCGTTCTATGCCCCACCAAGACTGCAGGCGGAGGTCCTTCCCAGGTTCATCTCAATGTTAGTGGATCTTCCCACAGGAACTCTCCTGATGGGGGGCCTTGGGCCTGATTGACTTCTGGCGGACGCACAATCCTCAAGCATGGGAATATACTTACTATTCTGCAAGGCATGCCTCCTTCTTGAGGATTGGTTACCTGTTCACACACATAGACAGTGTGGGTAGTTTCACCTCACCCGGCCAGAGGCATTTCTGACCATTCCCCGGACTGTATCGCAGGTCAAGGGCCACAGACTAGCAGACTGCCATTCCCAAGGATAAATTCTTGGCGACAGAGAGACCCCCAAATTAAGGATGTACTCCGACAACAAACAGACCTATACTTTCAACAAAACACAGGATCAGTGCAATTCCATCATACTTTATGGGAAGCCTATAAGACTGTGTTTAGAGGCCAGGCCCAAGCGATTATAGGGGGTAAGTAAAAAGAGGAAGCATTACAAATGAAGATGTTGGAAGATGAGATACTACAGACAGAAAAGAAAGTGATGGCCGGGGGGAGTGTAGACAGAAAACATGAACTGGCCATACGTCAAAGAGAGTTGCAGGCAATAGCTGATGGCGAGGCAAGGGCATATACAGTGGCTACGCAACACCGGCTATATGATGTGGGTGACAAGGCAACTAGACTGCTGGCCTGGCTCGAAAAGCGGAATAGGGAGAAATCGTGGGTGGTCAATATAGGGAATAAAACTGGGTCACTACATACATCCAACCAGTGGATAGACAAAGCCTTTGCCGCCTAATATGAAGGCCTATACGCACCAGTGTATACAAGATGGTAAAAGGATTGTGACAAACTGCTTTCTGTTACCAACTCTCCCAGTAGAATCATGGGAGGCCTTAGATGCAGACCTCACGTGTGAGTAGCTGTCTGAGGCTCTGAATTCCGTAAAGTCAGGGAAGGCTGCTGGCACAAACGGCCTTCTAGTCGAATAATACAAATGCCTTGCCTCCAAAATAACAACACCACTATGTAATATGCTAGTAGAGGCCGGGGAGGAGGGACAATTGCCCATGGATCAGCAGGCAGCCACTATTGCAGTCATACATAAGTTGGGTAAGCCAACAGATCAATGCAACACATACAGGCCAATTTCATTGCTTAATATTGAGGCAAAGGTTTTGGCTAAGGTACTGGCCAAGCGATTGGTGGCCATCATAACTACTATTGTTCATGTGGACCAATCCGGATTCATGCCCCACAGAATCACTCGGCACAACCTGCAAAGGCTACATGGAGTCTTACATTTGACTAGAGACCCTAACTCGCAACCGACGGCCCTAATGTCACTAGATGCCTCTATGGCCATCGATAGTATAGAATGGCCACACCTGTTTGCAGTCCTCACTAAAATGGGCTGCGGTCCCACTTTCTGCAGCTGTACGAAGCTTCTATACCAGGGCCCGCTGTCCCGAGTTCGAGTCAACGGAGTGCTGTCTAGTTTGTTCCAGGTGTGAAGAGGCACGAGGCAGGGATGCCCTTTATAACGGTACTGTTCGCCCTAACCTAGGAACCATTGTCTCATTGGGTCAGAACAGACCCAATGATCTGGGGCATAATATCACTGAACATTTGGGAAGAGCGGATATCATTATATGCGGATTATATCATTTTATATTTATCAAGGCCATACTACTCCATAGCACGAGTGCTCCATATATTAGAGCTGTTCGGCAGCTACTACGGATTTTTCATAAATTGGGCAAAGTCAGTAATCTTCCCCACGTCAGGCTCCCCCCCTCCCCGAGGCTACCTATGAAATGTGTAGCCCCAGTCATAACAGGTTGCCTTAAATACCTGGGAGTCCATGTCGCCCAAAACCATCAGCTGTTTTTGACACAAAACCTTATTCCCCAACTAGATAGACTCCGAATGGGTGTTTTAACGAGCCCAACCACTGACCCTGGTGGGCAGAGCGGCACTGTACAGGATGATGGCCTTGCTGTGTCTCCTTTATGTTATGCAGAACACTCCATACCCAATACCCCCGGCAATTTTTAAATGGGTGGTACAAGACGTCCAGACATTGCTATGGCAGGGCTGCTCGCCAAGGATAGCACTATGCAAATTACAGAAAGGAGTCTGTAATGATGGTCTTGCTATTCCAGACGTCAAGCTATACTGCCTAGCCTCACAGCTACTTGTAATCAATGAATGGGTATATTCAGAAGCGAGTGAACCAGCTATAGAGTGGATTAGGATGCAATCGTGGGGGGGATGCCAATCGCTACTCTACACTAAAAAGGGCATGCTCTGAATGACCCAGTCTTACTGCAACAGTAGTGGCATGCTGGAGAGAGGCGCACACAATTCTAGGATGGAGAGACAAATTAACAAGCATGACACCCTTTCTGGGTGGGAGACCAGCTGAGGGAAGTAGCAGCACTCGAAGGCTTTAGCAGGTGGCAGACAATAGACATTGAACGGTTGGGAGATGTGTGGAGAAACAATACGCCTCTGTCTTTTGAAGACTTACAAAATGAGTACAGTTTATCCCCGACTCAACGATTTCATTACCTGAGACTCACGCATGCCTTGCAGAGCCACATACAGCGGGGCACGACCCTCCTGAATCATTCCCTCCTAGAGTATAGACTCCTAGCAGACCCAATCCCAGAGAAGTTGATATCCACGATTTATCGGATACTTATGAACAACTTGCCAGACCCGCTGGTGGCCCTCAGGGCAGCCTGGATAGACGAATTGGATAACATAGACAATAAAGAATAGGCTGAGGCACTTCAGGGCCCTAGAGAGAAAGCAATCAGCACTAGATTTAGGCTAGTACAGCTTAAGGTATTGCATCGCACATATTATCCTTGCACCTTGTTGTTCAAATGGGGGAGGGCTATCATGTATCAGGGGCTGTCAACAGGAGGGCTCCTTTTTTCATAAACTATGGGAGTGTTCAAAGATTTCACAATTTTGGCAAGGTGTCATAGCAATTATGGTAAAAGTATCTAACTTGGAAGTCCCAACGGAGGCCAAGAGTTTTCTTCTGCTGATTAAGGGCGTGCCAGAAGGATCCATATATATAAAAATTTGGTTGGCATTGGCTGCAGAAATTGCTAAACGAAAGATCACTAGATACTGGGGAGCCACCATCAGTAAGTGAATTGGAAAAAGACTTGGATTGGTGTATGCGAGCAGAATAAACTGTATATACAAGTAGAGCCTGCAGTGGCGCAAATATAGGGGGATGTAAGATGCCCTGTAGCAAGTGCCACATATATTAGTACACATGTAAATCTGACCTGTTAGGTGATTGTACAAACTCTGTGTTATCTATACAAATTCTTGTTAAAGAACACAGCTCAAAGACACAGTGTACTCTGCCCTGCACCTATAGTCACAAGAAGGTACCACTGAGTTTTTCATGTGGAATTGATGTGCAGGTGTTGTTGTGAATATATGTATTTTAGACTAGAAACTAGCAGTTGACTGCAGGAGATCTTTCAGTGGCCACAATTACGAGAAAAGTTTAAAGCCAACGGCTGTAGATTGGTGGATAGGATCCGATTTTGACTCTTGCTGTAGTGTTCTTGGTTGAGGTGAAAGTGAAATGGAAGCAATACGAGGCCCTGCACTCTCGAGTGTTGGTATTCGATGCCCTCCTCCACCCGCAGGTTTCACCTGCATCTAATCCCTGGTGGTCAGTTGGACCTCTGTCTCCATTCTCTCGCTTCCCTTTTTCTCTCCTTTGTCACTTGTTTTTCCCCTCACGTCTATTTCCCCCCTTCACTCTCCTTCAGGATCTTTCCTCTGTTTTCCGTCATTTTCCCCTCATTTCAAGCTCCCCCCTTCACTCTCCTTCTGTGTCTTTCCTCCGTTTTTCACATTTTTTTTTACCCTTATCACAATCTCCCCATTCACTCTCCTTCTGTGTCCTCTGTGTCTTTCCTCTACTCTTTCTTGCACTTTTGCTGCCTTATTTGCACTTTTCTCTCTCTTGTTGCCTTTTTCCTTTTGCCTTTTCTCAGCGGGTTTTTCCCCACCGCTGCTGTCCCCATGACCCCTCCTCCACAGCACGACTAGTGCCACTGGCCCAATCTAGCTCCCCCGCCCCGCTCCCGCCTCCCAGCTGTCCAGCCCTCCCCGACCCTACTTAATGGCGGCCGCTGTGGGGATAGGTGAGCAAGACCCCTGACTCATTGTCAGTGAAATTGCTCTCCCTCCCTCGCAGCTCCACCATTAAGTTAGGCCTTTCCCTGAGGACCTGCACTCTTGAGTGTTGGTATTCGAGGCCCTCCTCCACCCGCAGGTTTCACCTGCATCTCATCCCTGGTGGTCCAGTAGACCTCTGTCTCCATTCTTGCCCTCCACTTTTCTATCCTTTTTCACTCGTTTTTTTCCCTCACTTCTATCTTCGCCCTTCACTTTCCTTCTGGGTTTTTCCTCCATTTTCTGTCGTTTTCCATTTATTTCAAGCTCCCCCTTCACTCTCCTTAAGTGTCTTTCCTCCGTTTTTCACTCGTATTTTACCCTCATCTCAATCTCCCCCTTTCACTCTCCTTCTGTGTCCTATGTGTCTTTTCTCCACTATTTCTTGCACTTTTGCTGCCTTATTTGCACTTTTCTCTCTCTTTTTGCCTCTTTCCTTTTGCCTTTTTTAGCCCTTTTTCACCGCTGCTGCTGCCCCCGCGGCCCCTCCCCCCAACACGACTAGTGCAACCGGCCCAATTGAGCTCCCCTCCCTGCCTCCCAGCTGTACAGCCCTCCCCGACCCCTACTTAATGGCGGCCGCTGCAGGGACAGGCGAGCAAGACCACTGACTCATTGTCAGTGAAATTGCTCTCCCTCCCTCGCAGCTCCACCATTAAGTGAGTCCTTCCCCAAGCCCCGGCACTCTCAAGTGTTGGTATTCGAGGCCCTCCTCTAGCCGCAGGTTTCACCTGAGCCTCATCCCTAGTGATCCAGTGGACCTCTGTCTCCATTCTCTCGCTCCCCTTTTTCTCTCCTTTTTTACTCGTTTTTTTCCCTCACTTCTATCTCCCCCCTTCACTCTCCTTCTGGATCTTTCCTCCATTTTCTGTTGTGTTCCCCTCATTTCAAGCTCCCCCCTTCACTCTCCTTCTGTGTCTTTCCTCCGTTTTTCACTCATTTTGTTACCCTCATCTCAATCTCCCCCTTTCACTTTCCTTCTGTGTCCTCTGTGTCTTTCCTTCACTCTTACTTGTACTTTTGCTGCCTTATTTGCACTTTTCTCTCTTTTTGCCTTTTTCAGCCCGTTTTTCCCTACTGCTGCTGCCCCCGTGGCCGCTCCCCCTAGCACAACCGTGTGACTGGCCCAATCCTGCTCCCCTCCCCTACCTCCCAGCTGTCCAGCCCTCCCCGACCCCTACATAATGTAAATGTAAAAAATGTCGGCGCACCGCCGGCGTGCCAAAGGCAAGCCCGTCTGCGCCCGATCGTGACCCGACTGCAACCAGCTCCAGGAACCCTAGATCTCTGCACTGCCAACGCTACGACTCAGAGGCACTCCACTCTCTCAACCCAGGCCGCAACAACAACTGCAAGCTAGCATCACCAGCCAGCTCCCACAGACCCTTCAGCTGTTACCGCTGCCCGCACACCTGCAGCACCGCCAAGACCACAGACCCAGCGCAACCTGCCTGCGAGAACACAACCGTACCGAAGACCCTGCAATGCATCCTCCTCAATGTCCGATCCCTCTACAAACACGCCACCAAAATCTGGGACCTCCTCTACTGCACCACCCTGGACCTAGCATTCTTTATCGAAACCTGGACCAACACCACCTTTGGACCGGACATCGCCATCGCTATTCCCCAAGGATACAGGATCTCTAGGAAGGACCTCCCCACACGCCCAGGAGGAGGAATTGCCATCATCCACAAATCCACCCTCCGCCTGAGCACACTCACCGACGAGCCCACAGACCTGATGGAACACCTTCACTTCGAGATACTGGCCAGCCCTACCTCCATCCTCCGAGGAACCCTCATCTACCGACCCACTGGACCCTGGGGACATTTCGTTAATTTCATCACAGACATCATATCCCTGCATGCCATTGCGTCCCCCAACTACACCCTAATGAGAGACCTCAACTTCCACCTCGACAACCAACTGGACCACAGCACCACATCCCTCCTGGACAACCTCCACAACATTGGACTCTGCCGGATCGTGACCGAACCCATGCACTCAGCAGGACACACCCTCGATCCCCTCTTCACAACAGGAAACTCCATCACCTTCAGCCACACCACCGAACTACCATGTACTGACCATCGATTCGTTCACTTCACCTTTAGAACACCCACCAACCACAGACACCAGCACCTGCTCCCACAAAGAAACTGGACCAGAATCACCCATGACCAGCTAACCTCATCACTCAGCAACTCCACCCCAACCATCGCGGAAAACGACAACCCGAACACGGCAGCCCGAACCCTGCACAGATGGATCTCTGACAGTGCAAACACCAGAGCCCCCCTCAAGAAAAACAACACCCACGCCAAGAAAGCTAGTTCATCTCCGAACTTCGAGAGCCCAGACGCACTTGCCACCGCCTCGAAAAGGCCTGGAGGAACACCAAATCCACAGAGGTGGAGCGGTGGGGAATAAAGCCAGATTGTGCAGGGGAGATAATAAATTCCATTAATTGAGTTAGACGCCCAGCAATAATTTTGGCCAGAATCTTATAATCTAAGTTTAATAATGACAAGGGCCTATAAGAGCCGCAGAGCTGCAGATCTTTGCCAGGTTTTGGTAGAAGAATAATGACAGCTTCCCGAAGGGTAGGCGGTAAGATCTGCCTCTCTAGGGCTTCTGCATATACTTCTATGAGTTGCGGGGCTAGCAAGTCTTTAAAGGCCTTGTAAAAGTCACCCGAGAACTCATCTAGCCCTGGGGCAGAGGATGACCGCAGGAAGTCAATGGCCCCTAATACATCGTTTTCAGAGATGGGTTCAGCTAAGAAGTCCTGCATATATATCTTCGAGTTCGCGTTCCAGCTTGGACAATGTGGTACGCAAGTCACGTAGAACCCCGGTCTATTTAGAAATACAGACCCCTGTATTTACACCTTGAAACCCTCCCAGAGGACAGCCATAGTATCAACAGAGCCAGTATTTATGGTAAAGTAGTCTTCAATCGCCTCGAAGAGTTCATGTTAAAGCAAGTCATCTTCTAACACGGTTCGTAAAGCGCCACTGCCTCTCGAATGCCTCTGGGTGGGGTATCTTCAGTGTGAGTACTATCAGGGAGTGGTCTGAATAGGTACGCAGGAGGGTCTGAATAGCGTGGCACCAGGTGAATACGTTAGGGGACATTAGCCAATAGTCGATTCTGGTTGAGGAGTTGGAATACCCTGACTAATGAGTGTTTGCCGGAAGGGTAGGGTCACGCGAACTCTATACGTTCAATAGGGATAGTTGTTTGCATAGGGACTGTAACGCTCGTCGTGCATGGAGGTTGGAGTCTGGTGAAATAGAGGTGCTGTCAAGGGACAAGTTAGGAATAATGTAAAGTCTCCTCCCATTATGATAGTCATCTGGCCCAGTTTTAAAAGCTGAGCAAGTAGAGAGTGGAAAAAGTCGGGGGAGTCCGTATTTGGGCCATAGATGCACACCAAACCCACCTCATGTCCCATCAATGCCCCATATCTGCCCTTTCTGTCGTGTACGATCGTGCGTGGGCTAAAAGAGCTCCTCTTATGTATAAAGACCGCAGTGCCCCTGGAGTAGTTATTAAAGTTGGTAAAATATCTATGAGCTCCCCAGCGAGCAGCAAAGCGGGAGGGGTCAGAAGCGGGCAATGGGGTCTCTGGCAGGAATGCAATGTCAATGTTATGACGCTGGAGATAGTGAAGGACTTGGTGTTTCTTGTGATTGTCGTTGAGGCCTCAAACATTCCACGACACCACAGATAGATCGGAGGGTCCACTAACATTACCCAGGCGGGCCATGTAGGAGTCAGAAGAAGGACACAAAAAGCATTTTGCAACACTTCAGTAGGAATTGTGACTGTGATCAAACGTGTGATGAACCAAGTGCAACTTATCAATTGTAAGCACCCCCCCCTCCCACCACTCAACCTTACAACCCGACAAGTAAGGCAAAACCAACATTAACAAATATACAAGGAGTACCAATCGTGATAGTAAGAGAATGTGAATAACCCACCAACTGTACTTCCAGGAACCAAAAGGAGAAACCATGGTGTACACCAATGGCAGGGAGGCAACGCCACGTCAGCTCACCAGTGATATGGAACGGTGAATGTAATGAAGAAATGCCCCAAGTTCACTCATGGCAATAGGTAGCAAAGAAAAAGGCAGTGTCTCGAAATTGTCAGCCGTGACCAGACCCAGAGAAAAGTTCCATGCTGGCCTCTGAGCCGTTCTGTGATAGGGAGGGTCTAGCACCATCCGCAACCGACTGAGCATTGTTTTTATGTGTGCGACAGAATTCCAAAACCTCTGTAGGGCTGTCAAAGATGTGGACTTTACCCGTGACCTCCACGTGCAGTCTTGCCGGGTACAGCATGCCATACCGGATGCTGAGGTACCGGAGCGTCGCCTTTGCACCATTAAACTTGCGACAGGCCCCCTGGACCATCATGGTGAAGTCCGCATTTAGGGACAGTTTGGAAACTTGCCAGATGGTGTTGCCTTTTTCACGGCTAGGGAAGCGCGGTATCTTGGTCCCTAAAGTTTATGACTCGAGCGATGATGGGCCTAGGGGGGCAGCCTGGGTTGGGCCTGGGGCCCAGAGTGCAATGGGCACGCGCCACCACAAAGCCCGGAATGAAGGGGGCCCTACCAAACAGATCAGCCAGCAATGATTTGATGAAGGTGTCCATAAGACCCGTGGCAGTGGATTCTGGGACCCCCAAAATGCGTAGATTGTACCGTCTACTGCGCGCCTCCAACTCCTCGTTTTTCATTGCCACATCTTTTAGGATACGCTCTACTCTTTCCAGCCTCTTGAGTGACTGTGCCATGCCATCCTCAATGTCGGATATGTGAGCTTCTGCGACTTCGAGCAGCTGATCATGCACCTGGATTTGAACACCTAGGTCTGCAAGGTTCTTGTCTAGAGCATCAAACCTGCCACTCAAGGCCTTGAAACCCACACTCATCTCTTGATGCAACGAGTTGTCCTGACCTTTGGGGTCTCCAATGGGCAGTGCGTCCTGCCCGCCCTCCGCCATGTCAGCACCCGACTCCAGGGCCGTTTCCTCTAGTTTCTCAAACGGGAGAGACCTTTGATTCGGGTCCTTGTGGCCTATGCCGCTCGGCAACCCAGGAGACTGTGGTCAGAGATTGCAGTGAGGGAGGGTCTCCGGAGGAGGACAGAGACAGGGTCGACACCATGTGCAAACACCCAAAGGAAGTTCTACAGGAGACACAGTGTTGTTACGGAGGGAGAGGAATGCAGACCAGGCATGTGAGAGGGTGCATTGATTGTGAGGAACAGCAAGAGCACACAATTACCGCGAGGGCAGTCTCAGCACAGAGTGCCAAACAGAGACTAGTACACGTCTGGATGATGCTGTCGCTGAGGCTGGACTGGAGGCAGGCACTCTGCCGCACCATGCTGGAGCTGCAGTGTCAGAGTCTTGTCTGCTAGTGGTGGATGGAGAGCAGGGCAGATCAACCGGCGCTGACACAGAGGCCGCAATGTAGGTCTGTCAGATCGGCAAAAGGCGATTCAAATGTTCTTCACAGGAGAGGCATGATTGATCTCAGTTTTCCAGAACGCTAGGATTCCTCTGAAAGCAAGGCCTTTTTTCAAATTTCCCACTCCAGACACGTTGAGTATGAACTTAATATTTTCTTTTCACAGCTTGAGATAGAGCTGAGATGGTAAACTACCACCAGTTGCAATGCTTTAGTCCTTGGCAACTTGCTTAAGTACCAAGTTTTTGCGGGTCGTTGTGGTTAAGACGGCCCTTGAAGTCAACCTCCTTTGGGTGCATTGACTTCTGCCCCAGTGGGAGGACTTACCCTGCCACCTAAAGGAGTTTTCTTTCACAATTAGCACCCTAGACGTCTTGGAAGGCAAGGAAGGAGCGTTTACTTACTCAGCATTTTGAGTTCCTTTGAAAGTCACTTAGCAACGGCATTTGGAGTGAAGGGACCCTTGCTTCATGTTTTAGGTGCCAGAGTGAATCCTTCCACTGCGGCAGAAGTAAATGAACCCTCAAATGAACCCACAGGACGTTGACATTAAGGGCCCGGTGAACCACAACCACCTTAAATCGATCACTCAATCAATAAGGGATTAATATAGCATAACTACTCTTCCTTGAGGAACTCACGGGACTGCTGATCCATCTGGGCGCAGGTGTTCAGTTGAAGAGCCAGGTCTTGAGATCTTTCCTGAATTGAGTCCAGGGATTGCCTGAGGTTGAGAGTCAGGGTGTGCCAGCTCGTGGCGGCGAGGTAGAAGACGGATCTTCCTCCAGTTTTTGTCTTGGGACCCGTGGGACGTTGGCCATGGCCAGTTGGGCAGAGCGAAGTTTCTGGTGGGTATGTGGAATGAGAGTCAGTGGTTCAGATATTCAGGTCCTGTGTCGTGGAGAGCTTTGTAGGCATGTGTGAGAAATTTGAAAGTGATTCTTTTGCTGACTGGAAGCCAGTGGAGTTTTTTAAGGTGTTCGGTGATGTGACTGCGGCGGGAGATGTTGAGGACCAGCCTCTCTGAGGCGTTTTGAATGGTGTGTACTTTCCTGGTGAGTTTCTGGGTGACATAGGTGTAGAGTCCGTTCCCGTTGTCAAGTCTGCTGGTGATGAATGCGCGGGTAACTGTTTTTCTGTATTCTGTGGGGATCCATCTGAATGTCTTTTGAAGCAGGTGGAGCATGTGGAAGCAGGATAAGGATACAGTGTTGATCTGCCGGTTCATTTTGAGGGAGGAGTTCAGTATGATGCTGAGGTTGCGTGCGTGCGTGGTCTGTGGAAATGGGGGGTTTCCCAGTATGGCCAGCCAAAAGGAATCATCCCAGGCTGAGGGGGTGGGTCCCGGGATGAGTACTTAGTTCTTGTCCAAGTTGAGTTTGAGGCAGCTATTTTACATCCAGGTGGCAATGGCCTTCATCCCGCTTAGGAAGGGTATCCTGGTGGCTGTGGGTTCATTGGTAAGGGAGAGGAAAGGCTGGGTGTTGTCGGCGTATGAGACCATGTTGAGTCTGTGGCTTTTGAAGATCGCATCTAGACTTTGAAGAGGGTGGGGCTCAGGGAGGAACCCTGGGGCACTCTGCAGGTGATCTCTGTAGTTTCTGGGAGGAACGAAGATAGTCTTACTCGCTGTGTTCAGTTGGTAAGGAAGTAGTGGTTCCAGTCCAGGGCCTTGTAAACGAATGCCGGCATCATGGAGTCTTGTGATTAGGGTGCAGTGGAAGACATTATTGAAGGTGGCCTAGAGGTCCATCAGGATGAGGGCTGCGGTTTCACCTTGGTTGAGGAGAGAGCGGATATCATCGGTGTATGGATTGGAATATGTCCAGAATGTAGTTCCCTTCAATGCAGTCAGAGAGTTGGGCATTGATGGCATTCTTGATGACCATGGCTAGGAAGGGGAGGAGAGAGATGGTCTGAAGTTCTTGAGGTCTGTCAGGTTGGCGGATGGCTTCTTCAGCGGGGGTTGATCTCAGCATGTTTCCAGTCATCATGGAAGAAGGTGGCGATTTTGTTGCAGAGGTATTAAGAGGGAGGTAAATCTGTAGTCTCACTGTTTGACCCTGAAGAACACCTTGAGAATGGTGAAGAGTTCTTTGCTGTGTGCGTTGGCGTTAATTCTGTCTTGGATGGCCATTTTCTTTGTGGTTTTGAGGAGGAGGTGGTGTGCGCTGACAGCTGTTTTGATGTTCCTCCATATCTTCTTGTGTCGTGTGCAGGTGCTTTTGGACTTATGAAGGGTGGGAGTAAACCAGCTGGCTTTCTTGGAGTGTTGCTTGATCTGGCATTACTGAGGGGTGCTAGGGTGTCAGTGCAGTTGGTGATCCATCGGTGGAGCTTGTGTCTGCTGATGCTGGTGGTGTGGTAGTGCTGAGTAAGATGGTGAGATTTTCTTCGGTGACCTTTTTCCAGCTGCGATGGGCAGGCTGTGAGAGCGATGGGGTCCGGTGGGCATGGTGAAGACAAAGTGAATGCAGTGTTGGTCGGTCCAGAGGAGTTTGGTGGTGTGGCTGTAGGAAATGTTCCCATTGGGGGAGAAGACGGGGTCAAGCATGTGTCCCGCTGTAGGGGTTCTAGCGGTGACTAGCTGCTTAAGTCCGATGTCGGCACACTTATCCAGAAGGGATGCAGTGTTCTGGTCACTGGGGTTGTCCAGGTGGCGATTGAGGTTGCCGAGTAGGATGTAATCTGTGGATGCGAGAGCCTTGGGTGCGATGAGGTTAAAATTGCGTTGGGGAAGGGCATGGGGAGGCCAGGAGGCCTGTAGACGAGGATGCCATGTAGGGTGGTGTTGAGGTTGGTCTGGATCTGGATCTGGGAGTGGAGGGGTTTCATGGTTGTTGTTGGGTAATCCGAGTGTGTGGTCAGGCGGGTGGTGTTCTTGTGGACGATGGTGATGCCTCCTCCTGGTCGGTTGGCGCAATCCTTGTGCTGATTTTGTATCCGTCAGGGATGGCAGTGGCGAGAGCTGGGGTTAGTCCAGGTTTCTGTGAGGAAAGAGATGTCGGCGAAGGCGGCCAGGAGGTACCAGATTTCTGTGGTGTGTTTGTAAAGGGAGCACGTATTGAGGAGGATGCAACTGAGCCGGTCGGTTCCCTGTAGGTCTGCGGGCAGTAGGTGGAGCTGGCGTGTGGAGGTAGACGAGGATGTAGCTGCAGTTTCAGCAGGAGAAGAGTCCTTGGGTGTCGTTCAGTGATGCGAGGTGTCAGCCAGCATAGCGTCCTGTATTGAGGGCGAGGAGTATGCTGGCTTTATATGGGTGGGTGGCCAGAGAACCAGGGTCTGTGGCACTGGGCACGGTCCAGGTGTGGATGGGCATGGATGGGCTTGCCTTTGGCGCGCCAGCAGCACGGCCATGCATCAGCCTCCATTAAGTAGTGCGCTGGGGGCTGGACAGCTGGGAGGTGGGAAACGCGGGAGTAGGAGGGGTCCCTGGAGGGGGCACGTCTGTGGATGATAGCAGTAGCAAGGGCAGCGAAACATGAGGAAAGTGCAAAATGGGACAAGTGAAAAGGCAAAACACAGAAAGAAGGCAGCAGTAAAAAAAAAAGGCAAAAGGGCAGAAAAAGCAGAAAAAACAGAGAGGCTGAGGGCAGTCTAGCAGCAGACCAGTGACGCTCTACCACCAGACCACCAGGGATGAGGTGCAGGCTGGAGGGCTTCGAACTCTGGACCAGAGGGTCAGCAGCAGCTATGGGGGCAAAAGCTACCAGGTGGAGCTATGCTGTGAAGGGAGCAGTCCACTAGTAAGGTCCTAGTAAGACAAGAACCTGGTACTTAAGCGAGTTGCCAAACACAAACACTAAAGCTTGGTAACTGGTGGTATGCCCTTGTGGAGTGACTTTCAAAGGAAAATGCTCGGTAACTAGAAGCTCCTTCCTTGGCACAAATCAATGCACCCACAAGAGGTTGACATCAAGGGCCAGGTGAACCACAACCACCTGCAAAAACCTGGTAAGTAAGCAAGTTGCCAAGCACAAGCACTAAAGTATCGCAACTGGTGGTTGTTTTCCACCTCAGCTTTATCTCAAGCTGTGGGAAGAAAATATTATGGCCATCCTTAATGTATTTGGAGTGGGAGACTTGAAAAACGGTCTTTGATGTCAGAGGAATCCTAGCGATTTGGAAAAAGAGGTCAAATGTGCTTCTCCTGCGGAGAATCTTTGAATGGTACTAGGGTGTGACAGGTATTGCTGTAGTTAGCCGTAAACCTTTTAGACAAGTTTAAAGGTTCTTTGTTTGACGGTTTATTAGGCTCATAGTTTTGCGCATACCGAATTTATGAATTTGCTCTGGACAATAATATTCATTTGTACTTAGGACCCAGGTCTGGGACCTGTCCCCTCTTTTTTCAGTTTTGTTTTTAAACAAATGTGTGCCCTGAGGAAGGTGCAACTAGGATTGTGGTCTTCACCAAAACGAGCAACGGCGCATAAACTGAACTGAAATGTGAGGACCAGAATATTTGATTGATTTAATCCCATTTAAATGTATTGATTAGAATACTTTACCTATATGACTCTACACACATGAAATTATGTACTAAGGATTAGGACACACAACAATGCTATTGAAGATGCACTCATTTTGACATACCTTAAACATTATTGTTTTTATGTACTTGAGTATTACTGATATCTGAAGTATTCTGGTGGGGGAAGGATGTATGTGGTGTGAATGATATGTATGCAGTTTTGATTATGAGTATGAGTGGCTGTGGAGGGGCAAAACGTATTGGAGGTTCTCAGAGCAAAAATATACATTTACTGTATTTATGAAAAAAATTGACAATCAATGTTATTGATTTTATAGAACAAAGACAAATTACATTGACAGCACTGAATGCAAAATCACATGTTTGATAATAGAAAGCATCTGATGTGAAGTCACATGGCGGGCACATCGGACGGGCACTTAGCATCTTGACAAAAACAAGTGTTTCCCCTCCCCGATCCCCTAACCCATCGGGTCTACCCATTTAGGGATCATCGGGGGGTCAGGCCGCGCCTAGGCCATGGCCATGTCTCGTTTGGCCACCACGATAGCAGTGCCCAGGAACAATTTGTCTGCCCGGGTCCCATATGTATGAAAATGTAGGTTGTTATCTTGCTAGACATCATGTATATATATCTTTTTTAGTATCTATTTGATAAGTAGTCATATTATACATTGAAGATTTTATATCTAAATAAGACTATTGCTGTATGAGTGTAATATTTTTGATATTCGTTGTCTGAATCACATGCCTTTATTGCGACTGTGAGCTTTTCCTAAAGTACAGCAAGATATTACGCTAAATTATTGTCTCAGGCAGGTTACTTCTGTGTTGTTTATGGTTTGTCTACCCCTTCTTTCCTGCCTTTGCATTGATTTATACAGGGGACCTACTTATTTTTGTATCTTTTGGTAACAGGCCCTACTGGTATTCAGTGTTTGGAAAACTAATAGATAAGGTCTCTGCTTATGCAGATGCATAGATAAGCAATGTGCCTCCATGTGAATGCCAGAAAGAAATTCTGCCCTTGCAGAGGTTTTTGGCTTGGCACCTCCCAGACAGTTCATGTATTGTGCCACTGAAATGTTGTCCATCTACAAAAGTATAGTGAAATGTGCTTTGTCCTTGGTGGAATTGAATGACAAAGGAGTCTGCAAAAGATTGAAATAATTTATATGCTTTGACAATTGCTTTACAGACCATGGCCCACTAGGGCATAACTGGACACTCCTTAGACCTGAACTCCGCAAACTGGTATCTGGATCTAAGACTAGATTTGGGAATCTGGTGATGGTATAACTATTCCAAGCAACTAGATGGCCTTGCACCATGTCATCTATTCTTAAGTGTTTTTGTCAAGGGTACCTCCCTTACGTAAATGTCTGATCTTGACACATTAGCTTGCATGTTAATGATGGGGTCCTGGAAATACAGTTTAGATAGACACTGTCAAAAGCAATACCATTCTAGCCAACTGCCTGAGAGGTGTGTGAGAAAGTGACATTATCTTTAATTCTTTTAGATAAGCATTACATTGCACACTCATATTTCAAATTTGGAATCTATATGGAAATTGTGTAAAAAACATAGAGCACAAATCAGATCAAAGGGGTAAGACTTAAAATGGTAACTTTTTCTGCCAATAACATTGAAGGAGCCACATGTGTTCCAGACAAATTGGAACTGAGAGTTAAGGGTCCTTGAGGTTAAGCTTCACCATCGATTGTCCTGGAAAAACAATATCCTTGACATGAAATGTATCCACCATTTTTGTAATGACAGTTATTTTTTTGTTCTTTATTTTCCTTTCATTTTTAAGGAAAAATATGTTGTATACCATACCCTAAGGGTGGAGAGAATGCTCTTCTGTGCCTTTCTTGGAAAAGAACGTTCATATATTGTACATGAGCTCTTTTTTATCTAAACCTAAATAAATTTGTTTGAGAAAACCTTGCAACAACTATTTGAAAAATCTGCATGGTGAAGAGCCCATGGATTCTTTCAAATTCCCAGCTAAATTTAAGAAAAATCTATTTTGCAAACACTTATCAAAGGGGGAGAAAATAAACGAGAAACCAACCTTGATTAAAAGCTCTCCCTTGCCCTCTGTTCTAGGGGAAATATCTACTCTTTGGTGAAAGAATTAAGGCAACGCCAAATCTCACCTCTCCATGGGTGCTACTGTCACCGGTTATTGAAGTTGCAATGTTTGCTGCAAGAATTTCTAAAGGTCTGCCTTCATGAATCACATGTTTCCTAAATAGCCTCTTCAGTGTGCAATGTACTAAGCCTCAGGACCATCCTCCTAATGTGGAACTACACATAATTTGTAATCAATCTTAAACAACAAGACTTTTTATCTTTCCAATGAAATAGCCATATTGGCATTACCACTATAACACAAAACTTGATAATCCCAATGAGACAAGTCACTTTACTGAATCACTAGACTCCTTCGCTTATTCTGTGAGATCTAAAATCTTAGGAAGTGGATCCGCCATCTCTAACAGTTTGTGCTGACAGGACAGCTAAACATTCTTAATACTATTCTTTGGGTCTCAGGCACTTTTGGTAACAACGTTATACATTTTAGGATATTATACATTGCGAGCTGTGCAAATGGAGTGCTAAGTAAGTGATGGAACGCACACAGGATTACCATTTCAATCTAGAATAACTAACACTAGTTCTGGGATACTCCTGTCCTTTGGGACGGAGTCAACCAACAACCTTTGAATTTTTTGTGGGTCAGTACCAAAGCAGAAAAGATTGGAATCGTTGCATTATCATTGTCGAAATCAGTGCTATTACAACTATCATAATAACCCTTTCATGCATTCTCCATAATAACATTAGGGTATTTCTTCATCTTGCATTGTTCCTCCAGACTTGAGGTTCAAAGAATCAACTTAGTGTTTTGGGTGATCGAGAGCCAGTATTCAAAATACAGAAAGTACTGGAATCATCTCCATTATTGTCTGAATCATAATTATTAATTTCATCCATTTTGTGCATTGTTCAATGCAACATTAGGTAATTCATTCATCTTGCATTCTATCTACAGAAGTGAGGGTCAAAGTATTTGCTTAGCAACAATATCTTGGTGGGGTGCAGAAACACTTTTCACAATACCGACAGAGATGGAAATCCATATTATACAGGTATCTTGATCCTTATGATAATTTGCATGTTTGCATTTTAAAGGAAACTTTCCTTTTTTAGAGGAAGTCTAAATTTCTCTATCTCCAGAGACATACTCATTAAGAGTGTGCACATTCAGAATTGGATGTACACAACCTGCTACTACCGGCAGGTGAGGTCAGGTTTTTAGTAATTGCCAGGCAACAGATGAGCCAATATTTACAGTAATGAACATTATTAAAGATGTATCTTAAAAAGGATACATGTTAGATTTTATCAATTCTTCCTCTTTGAAATCAGTCTTATGAAAAAATACCAGGATCTTTGTAACTAGTGTTTAATCATTATCTCATATTAGCATAAAAAACCAAGTGCCACAGTTTTGAAACAAATACATGGTGAAATCCAAGGTTTAGAAACCAGAAGGGGGACACTTGTGTAAGGTGTAATTTTCAACTTTAAATTGTTACTGCTTACACCATGCACCAAATAGCCATGTACGATACCATCATCCCTTCCTTTGTAAAAAATATACTTCTGGTAATTCGTAAATGCTGTATCCGTATTTACTAAAAAGGTACATTCCTCTTGTTCCCCACCTCAAAGCATGTCCAATGTATGCATTGTGCACATTAACCTATCCTATGTTTAAAATGTGTGCATGTACCCATTGGTCTTGTGCTCCATAGAGATAGACGTGCATTTAACCATGCATACTGTACATGTAAGAGGAAAGAGAATGAACATAGAATGAAGATGCAAAGCCAATCAGTTCTAAACATCATGTGTTTGTTTGTAAATGAGGCTGTTCTTAGAACAGCTACATAACTTAACACGTGTCTGCTATTTAATCATATCATTTACTGCTAAGCAAGGCTTGGGAAATTGCCATAATGTTTATCCTTTAAAAAACTAAAAAGCGAAACAACCCTCTACTCATGACCTCACATATCGTCTTACAGAATCATAAATAAATTATGCTAAACTCGTTTATTGTTTTTATTTCATGATATTATTTTAATCCTTCAATACATTATTCTAGGTTTTTTATTTGCTATTCTTTTATTATAGCAATTGTTTTAGTCATTGGTATCACTGCGCAGTAAGTCTAATTAATAAACACTATTCATTTATGTTTGGTGCTCCTTTTAAGGATGTTATTTTATATCCAAATAAAGATTATTATTATTATTATTATTATTATTATTACTATTCGTTTATCCTTTTAACATATGTTTCTAGATTTAGGCCAATGTTTAATAATTCATATATTTTTGTGATACAAAAGATCACAGATTTTCTGAATTCTGTGTGCTTGATGTTTCGCCACTCTCTTCATTGGTAGAGAAAATTGAAAAGAGAACTCACCCAAAAGCCAAGCAATCATCGTTAAGAATAGGGGGATGTTCTAGCTCATATTGGCTATGTGAGGAATCTTTAAAAATTGCATGCTTTTTTTCACAGCGAAGCTTGTTTTTAAATAGTGCCCAATATAATTAATGGCTTTCATAAATGCTGCTGACTTCCATAAAAAGTCATGCATCTTATCAAATGGCAATGACTGAAATTAACTGGACACTTATGATATCACTAAAATTGAAAGTTAAATATTATAAATGCTGGGTGAAATTAAATACAGATATTTTCAACAAAACACATGGCCATCCCTTTTGGAAAAATCACTTTGCATAATTGAGAACAGTTCAAAATGAGGCATTTTCTACTAAGATTTTGAACAAGTCTCTACTATGCAAACAAATATCCATTCCCACCAATGTGAAATATTTGTCTGGAAACAGTGCTTGAGACTAATCCAACTATGTTTTGTTAACGTTGAGGGAAAATATCCCATATGGGTTCCATTAGAACAACTATTTTTTTAATTAGTTCGGCCCTCTCTGATGAATTATCATGCAATCCAGTACACAAACAAAAAACAGCAAATAATATTTGGTTAAATGGGAAAAAAGTTACACATAATAAAGAAGTGCATTAATCATGCCTGCATTTCTCTAACTTTAGGTATGTACCTGTCCTGCCAGCTCCATATTAAGGGGCTCATAAGGATGGCGGACGGACCTTCGTCCGTCCGCCACCCCAGAGGAGGAGGGACCGTCCGCAGGGGCAGCGACGGTCCCTCCGTGCTAATTAGGATGTGACCGCCACCCTGGCGGTCACATCCTGTATTTTTAACATTGCGGCGGGTGCTGCTTGAAGCAGCACACGCTGCAATGTTAAAAAAACATGTTTTACTTTGCATGCACGAAGCTGCAGGCACCGCGTGGTGCCTGCCGCTTCGTGCACGCAAAGGCAGGGGGGTACCATAGGTACCCCCCATGTGCACCCCCCACTTCCCCTTCACCCCTGGGGGCCCGCAACGGGCCCCCAAAGAAAAGTCTGTATGCATTTGCACGGCGGAAATGCCGCCGTGTAAAGGCATAGTACCGCTGACATCCTAATATGGCTGGCGGTGTCTGATAGGCACCGCCAGCCATGTTAGAGCTTTTCCGCTGCTGACAGAAGGCGACCGCGGCGGAAAAGCGGTGGACGGAAAAAAGATCCCCCAGCCATCCTAATCTGGCGGGGGGTCTTTTTTCAGTCAGCAGCGGTTAATCCACATCCTCCGGGCCGGCGGTGGCTTCCGCCGGCCCGGAGAATGCGGATTAACCGCAATCCTAATGTGCCCCTAAGTGTGCAATAATCTGCTTAGCATCATGATCCTGTAAATAATATCTTCTGGATTTTAAAGCTATTAGGGAACATCCCTTTAATTATGAACAGATCTGAACCATTTATTTGAAAACAGTATGGAAAATGTCATAAACGTGTGCATTTTCATTGGCAAAATATAACAAATTGAAAAATGAAGACATTTTACTTCAGACTACCCTCTTGAAATGTATCCTCCTAGAAAACGTTGGCTGAACTTCTACCATAAGACTCAGAAAATAGGTCAGTAGAATAATATCAAGTAATCTACTAATGAGGGCAGCACATGTCTCTACAATACATACACTCCATAAAGAACTTGTCATTTACCAGTAACAATGGGTGTATAACTTTTCTGTTGTAGATAAACACTCGACCCTCTCACTTCTATGAGGTCAAGAAAGAAAAGGTTCTGTATAGGAGTTTTACAAAGATTTTTAACACATTCACATAAATACATATTCCCACAGGGAGAAATGCAGTTAATCTGAGACGAAACGTATGTACATATGCATTGTCAGTTGTAGGGAACAAGTTAACAATTTATTCCATTCACACCTAAAATTGAAACAGCACTTAGAAGTATATTCCAAACCAAACTCTAAATGGCAGGAAAGTGCACAGCGTGTGTATCTCTGATGCATTAAGCTGCAATTTGACTGTTATAGGTAAATACTATTTTCTTTCTTGATTCTTTGTAGCTCTGTAGCTCCTTTTGCATTTGTTTGATTCTGATTTCAGGCGGACAACTAGGGATAATATTTAATGTTGCCTATGCATCTGGTTTCCTGTTCCTCAAATGTCTATGGTAGGACTTTCTATAATTAAGCTTAGGTAGTTAGAAGGGTGTCAACTTGATTATCTCTTTCCCATGGCTATGATCAACGAACACAGAAAGTGATCAGATCACCAGAATATCTCATCCTCAGATAGTCTCTCAGTACCCATTGTTTGTTTGGGTGCTTTTGGGCGCTTCGTATATGGCAGCGTAAAACTCATAGAAGGCTTGTAGAATACTTGTTTGAATGTGGACCAGAGCCCCTGTACAATCCACCACTTCGGGAATGGAAAGAGTTACATACTCTTGTCTTATAACCCGCGTTAAGAGTCTGCCAGGTTCTTCACCCTCTGGATGCACCCTAACAGAGTAGGCTGTAAAGTTATAAAGCCACAGACCCTTGAAGAGAGCCGATTACTTGGTCTTAAAATCTGAAGTTGTGAAACAAATGCAGGGTCAGGGTCCGCTGCCTTACTGAGTTTTGTTAGATTCCACTCGGTCTCCTCTATGCCCCTCTCTAGTGCCCTGCAAACCCCAGCAATTTGGTGGATGCAGGCTCCTTTAACGACCTCCTTGCAGGCATCCCATTCCAGTGTCCTAGTGGATGCTGTGTTATGGTTCGGTGTACAATATCATCATATACAATTTTCCTGCCCCTTCTGGAACACCGGGTCTTCTTGGCAGTTGTCCGGTAACTTTCAGGTGGGTGTGGGTGGTAAGGGGGCGCCCACTGAAAGTCCATGACATGTGCATCATGATCTGATACTATCTGCCCCAGGTAGATGGCGTGCTGGTTATCATGGGTAGTAGAGCAGGAGAACAAAGAAAACAGTCAAGTTGCACGTACAGGTTAGGTGGAATGGAATGGAAGGAGTAGAGTCGCAAAGCTTCAGTGAGTGACCAGTGTTGCGCCCTGGCTTGGAAGTGTTCTATCTGTGCTTGTGGAGGTGAGTGTGGCAAGGGGAGTGAGACCTGACTAAGGCCAAGTCAAGTACACAATTGTAGTCTCCACTCAGCACCCACAATGATGTTGTGTAGGGGGTCTGTGGAGTGGATCCTAATAGGTAGGGTTTGAAGACTTTGTGGATTTATCTTACACTTAGTTTACAGGCAGTTGGAAAAGTAAGGAGAGAAAATTAGATTAGAATCCCTAACCTTTTTTCATGCTCGTGACAGAAAGAAGAATGTAAGATTAGAACAACCAGAGCACATGTAGATAGAGGTGGTAAAACCATCACTTACTAGGGAAGAGATGGAAATCACTTGAAGGAATAATCTCTGTCTATATTAATAATCCTCTAAACATTTTTATAAAGATTTCCATAAGAGACCTAATAAGATAGTGTTGAAAAACTTCCCAGGCCAATGTTGAATACCATCACTGGGTGTTGATTCTGAGAGTCCATCAAAATGGATCGAAACAGACTCTAAAGCATCTCTATCATTTGAAAACTATATCCCTAGTAAAAGAAAAAGAAAGTCTTGAATTGGAAGCTTTAATTGTTTCTGGAGCTACTGGTATCTTTGTTGATTGGGGAAGGGAAACATTTAGAGATTAAAATGGCCCTCTATGAAGAAATGCATTTTCACCATTTCACATTAAAGCAGTGGATAAACAATCTCTTACTTAGGTGCCAGTTACTCACCACATTCAAAATGATCTAATCGTTAGAGAAAGTATCAGTTTTGGCATATAGCTGTGCTTCAATATCAATTAATATTTAGGGCCTGATTACTGCGAACCTATGGTGGTGGTTGGGGACTGGAAAAACACTCCAATATGGACAGGGTCTGAGGCAATTGTTTGAGACCTAGCGTGGATAAAGTACCCCAATAAATGACACTTCTACAACAAATGTATCCACGGGTCTGAAATTAGCAATTGAACAACAAGAAATCTAGGACAAGAAGTGTGCACCAACTTCCTTGACTAAGGCCGCTAACATAGAAAATCCTATTAGAACGGCGGATTCTCATCACTCACCAATTGTGACATGCTTCATCATCTGGGTCTCCTCTTGGTGTCATACTAGTGGCACTATGGGCTACAACCCTTTCAGAGGGGAAGGGGAGCCCAAGGATTTTTTCCCAAGGGTTATCAGTGAAACACTATATTGCCCTCCTAATTAGACGTCCAGATGTGAGCGATTGAATTGTGTGGGAAAAGAATGCAGTACACTATGATATGGTGATAAGTGAATTAAAATTGACCTGTGAGAGAACCAAACTTTATTAATATCTCTCACAGACCAACCTAAAAACAGTGCAAACAACAGGTTGTAACAAATAACTGTCTATGTTTGAAAAGAGGTCAACATGTTTCAGCATATAAGGAAAACCTTTGTGCCATACCTTCTACAGGACCACTACTATATTGCTACTGCAAATGTGAAAAATATATAACAACTAGTGATGAATAAAAGTACACACAAAGCGGTTGGAACAGATACAACCGAATCACCTGTAATCAGGAATGTACAACACTTCCTCTGCAAATTCCGTAATGCCGATGGCATCTGAAATGCATGAGGAGAATACCTCACCTCACCTGGCTGCAGCTCAGGGACAAGGGAGGCACCGCTCTCTTCGTCTGTACCTCTGGCGGTCAACTGAACCATCTGGGGAGGTGGTTGGGGACTGCCACACCAGCAGGATGACTGCCGTATTACAAGTCCAGCAGTTGCAGCGCGTTGTGACTGTCGCAAACGCCAAGGATCTGTGATCCTTGGTGGTGGTGTAGCAGTATGAGGCAGCAAAATGCTTGGCAGGACCACTGTGGCACCACATAGCATATTACGAGTTTCCTTACTGTGAGCGGTCTTATACAGTGTTCTCGCCATGAAACTGCTGGCGGTAAGGAAACCAAGAGGACCTTACAGAGTCCCCTGGTGCCTCAGGCCTTGGGGATGCAAGCAGGGGGGCAAATGGTGTGCCCCCCTGTCTGCATGCACGCCCAGTTCCTGCACTGCATGGACGTAGAAGTCCATGCCGTGCAGTAACTTGCTTTGGTGTTCCCATTGAGGTGCCTTTTTTAAAGACACCTTTTTGAAAAATCCATAGGACTGCCTGCCAGACAACGAGAAAACTCCTCACGTTTGGCAGTGCTTGAGTGGGGCGGTAGCGTGCTGCACCACTCCCGCATGGCCAAACCCATAATCAGGCCCCTAGTCTTCCCTAATTGTGATGCCATAAATCAATCACAAACTGGTAACTAGGTGTGGTCGCATTTACAATTTCAAATAATTTGTCAAACATATAAAAACCATAATGGCTGTTACTGCTGCAGACGTGCATCCGGAAGTGGATGGAGTTCAAATAGAAGCAGTTATCTATTTCAACTATCTTGATCTCCTAGTTGTTTTAGTAAAAAGGCAGCAAAGAATGTACTACCTTATCATTCATATGACTGTAGGATCATTTTAGTTCTGGGTGTTACTCTTCCTTGCAGTTGATTTTATGCCTAACAGAAAAGAAAACATGGTATTTGTGAGATCATTTAGATCAATATTTAGTTCATGGTTGTAGCCATCCAGCTAACTCTACAGACATTTCAGCTTTTCATACCTGAGAAAGGAAGGGTGATCAGAATGTGTGTAGACTGTAGAGCCTTACATTGAAATATTAAGAAAATATATCCATTACCTCTAATTCCAGTATTATCAGATCAGAAAAATAAATCTACCATGTAAATCTACCACTTTTTAATTTTAGGACTCTCTTTCTTACATGCCAGTTTGAAGGTTTGCATATTTTATGGGAAAATGTGCATGCATTTTGACAAATACTCTTCTGTTTTTTGACTGACCACACTGGTATGGAATTTGATGATCTTAGTGTATTCCATTACACTGTCAATGTTGTAAACATGTGTGTTAGCTAAATGTCCGAGATTTTTCTTCTGGTGGTCCCAAATCCTTAGAGGGTACACAACGTGAAGTTAGCCTTTTTATTCTAACTCTTGCAGTCTTCCATAAATAGGACATAGCACAATATTGCAGCATCAAGCATTCAATAGACTCAATCACATTTGTATGCTTATGTCCAGGCTTCCAGGGCAAAGTGTAACCCACCCTGTCTGTGATCCTAGACACTGTGTGCTTCATTCAATCCATCTCTCAATTTTCAGTAGAGTCATGTCTGCAAGATGGTCGTTCAGAGAAGATGCACATAACGTGTAGATTTAAGCTTTGTAACACAAGAATGCTCCATGGTTTTGAAGACCCAAAACAATGGGCAGTTAAATGGTGATATACCATTTGAGCAGTATTGAAAAGCTGTCTCTGCGATCCAAGGCCAGGCGCTTGCCCACCTGGCCACTTTTAACCACGGTATGAGAAACACATCTCATATTGGGCATGCAGTAAGGGAGAAACCGTGCAATACAGATAATTAAAGTACAAAACAATCACCCACATTTCCGCTCACCGAGTGTAATTGACGATATATCTTGAGTCTTTAATGAGATAAGTCTCCAACAAACACTGACACCAATGCCCAGATATTCGTCTAGAACATGAGAGAGTTTATCCAGATATGACAGTCCATATTAGGCCATACTTATGTTTCTGTCCACAAGCAGATCACAAAGATACCATTGGCGATTGAAGAGGTGTAATGAAGTGCTTTGAGAGCATGGTCATTAGATTTGACTATCATGGCAATTAACAACACTGCATGCAATATAAAGAAAAGTAAATGCAGACAGAACTACAAAATGCATTAAATTAATGACTCATAAGGTAGATTTAATTCCAAGATAATAGCTCATATATAGAAATAATTTACTCAAATGGAGTCTATGTCTGTTGGTAGCTCTATTTATCCACATGGAGTTTGTGCGTGCACACGTTGCTGTCTGCTTGTTCTGTGAAAAGCCTGATTCCCGGTAAAATAATTCAGCACATTTGCAGTCCCCTACATTTAAAATAATTCAGCACTTTGCATTTCTCTAAACTGATCAATATGTAGATTTCCTTGCAACTTCTTTCCTTCTATATGTGCTCCGATGGTCATCTGCCGAACCACGTGAGGCAGAAGCATGCATTGTTTTTTTTTTTCTTGAAGTATTTTTCCATGTGAAGAAACCATTTCCCATATGCCCATAGAAAATATTGGGCTGTTTATCTCCCATCCTTCCAATGAACGTACTCTAGTTTTTTTCAGGATTAATTGTACTTATGCGATCGGGTTCCAAAATTCATGTTAAATTTGTATTAATATACTCAAATATACCACGCTGGGTATGTTCCAGGTATTTTGAATGGCTATCACTTCCACTAAAATACAATTTTTCCCTACCCCTTGCCTCTTATTCTAATAAAATCTGCTGTTTTTTGCAACTTTCACAGTATACTAAATTCAATCACTTTGAATGCCCCTTAGAATATTTGCACCCATGAATTTTAACATAAGTACTCCAAAGAATTTGCGAATCGCATCCTAAAATAACAGATTTAGGGCCTGATGTATCAAAGGGTGTTACTCATTCTGTGTCTATGGGAAAATGTGTTCGCACATATGGCCTTTAATTCAGTATATACTGTTATACGCAGGTACAGAATTGGTATCTTGTTTAACAAGCATTTGCAAAGGAATAGGTGTCGCATTTTCAAAACTTTGACCTATTGGTATTGTAAACAATAATGCGTTTTAATATTGCCGTTTTTTAAAGCACATAAATAAAAGGCATTGCAAATGCGTGTTAAAGTGAAAGCGTGCATTGCACGCTGCAAATACAAGAAGCGCCTGCCATTGTCCCACGAGTGCTGTGTGGAGGCACTCACTCTTAAAGTAAAAGTGTGCATAGCGCGCTCCATATACAAAAAGAGGCCGCCATTGTCCCAGGAGTGCTGTGTGGGCATGCTGCAAATACAAGAAATGGCCGTCATTGTTCCCCATTATTCATTAAAGAAAATAGTGCTCACCAACTTCTAAAGCAGACCGTGTAACAAGTAAAAAGTCCAGTCTTTATGGGAGGTTACAAATGCAGACAAGGCGGTATCAAGGAGGAACTACTAAGCCTATTCACGAATGAAAAGCAACGATTTTGCTTGGTCAGTTACGGGAGCCAATTGAAGAGATGGGCGGGAAATGTGTGGAGCAGGGCCGGACTAAGGCATGTGCATGCTGTGCACCTGCACAGGGCCGCCAAACCCCAGGGGCCGCCACGCCAATATATATCCTTAGATACATATTTGCGTGGCGGCCCCTGGCAGGGATTTGGCGGCCTCGGCCCCCTACCTACACTCCCTGCTCAGGGCCTCCGTGAGCCTAGAGCCGGCCCTGTGTGGAGCTTCTATGCCATACCTCAATGCAGCATGTGCTGCCCAGCCTCGACCTAAAACATGGGATTCTGGTAGCTACCGAAATTACTAGATCTATTGGGCTGTCTCAAAATGACCCCCCCCCCCCCCACCTTAGTTCAGCCCAGGGCCCAAGTGCATCCTTTAATGTACCTGCAGTTTGACCAGATATTTCTCCAAGTTTACCCTTCAATTTCAGACAGTACAGTGATCAGGGTTTGCCCTTTTCTGTTTCAGAGCTGTGTTCAGGGCTAGAAAGATCTTTTATTCCATTAGGCATTACCCCTGTGGGCCGGGGAGCCCTTGGAGAGCAGTTGTGAAAGCCCAGGTTCGCTTCTGGATTTTTTTGTCACTTTCCCAAGCTTCCTGAGGGCAATTGCAGCAGTCATGGGGTGGCTTTGAGAGAGAGAGAGAGAGAGAGGGGAGGACGGGGTAAGGTAGAGAGAAAGCGATCAGAGAGGCAGAAGAGTGAGAGAAGAGAAGTAGAGAGACAGACTGGATGGATGGAAAAAGAGAGATTGCTCGAGGAGGCCAAGTGAGATGGAGGGAACGTGCTTGGCTGGAGCATTTAGGCCAAGGTTGCTTTTGGTTTCCTGGCCTGGGCCTGGCTGTGCTTTCTATAATAATACACTAATTTGAGGAAATAGAGTTAATTGAATGCACTACAGGGGCATAAAAAGACAGCCGTTCTTAGTAGGGTCCTGGAATTAAGCAAAGTATATATTTTGTTTTCAGAGCATTATTACAACATGTCTTATTGTTGTGTGTTTCAAACTTCATGAAATGTTCACAGTCTTTTACATTTTTTTCTTTGTAATGCTTTGGCAGAATCTGGATGCTCTACATGACCACCTTGCTACCATTTACCCTGGCATGCGTGCCCCATCTTTTAGATGTACCGATGCAGACAAAGGAAAAGGGTTGATTCTTCACTACTACTCAGAACGAGACGGACTTCAGGACATTGTCATCGGAATTATAAAAACTGTGGCTCAACAGATCCACGGGACGGAAATAGATATGAAGGTAAAACAGGAAGTCTGTACTCATTAAAGGAAGTGGGTGGTCTTCTGGGGAGAGTATTGCCGTTGGCCTTTATCACAACACCAGACTGCACGCGTTGCAATGTGCCATCTTGCTAACACTGATAAGCAGGTACTAGCATTGTATTTCAGAATACATGTGTCGGTCGTTTTATCAAATCCACTTCAGTATTTACTTTCAGTTGTGAAAGAATTTAGAAATTTGGACACGATGTCTGTCAAATTGGGGCCATATTAAAAAATATTGTGGCATTGTATGATTTTGTGACTTAAAAAATCATATAGACATTTTTTATTCTCATTTTAAAGTCATACGTGACATTTAAACTACAAGATGCATATTTGTTTTTCAATATGTGCTGTTAATGTAAAGTCACGTCATAAGCAGGTCCAGTTTTTTCCCTTTGAAAACGCTAGCTATTTTCTTCAGTGTTAACATGGATTGTAGTGTATCAAGTTGCAAGTACTGGGAGAATTGACCAAGTGCTAACTTTGCAAAAAAATAAGTGCTGGGGCCCAGAGATTAACTCAGAAGCCCGTGGGCCGGCATTCTGCAGCACATGTAGAAAGAGTAATATACCTCTAAGGAGTGTTTTTGTGCAGGAGGGAGTCCCTTCCTGCACAGAACAATCCTGCCTGTAACACAGACACAGTTACACTATGGTGCAAGGGTGCCTGCATTGGTGCTAGGAAGCTCACAATGCACCAGTGCAAGGAGAGAGCAGAAATACACCGGGCCTCATTTATGAGGCCTTGCGTCAGTTTTGCGCTTCCGATGCGTCATTTTTTGTGACGCATCGGCGGCGTAAAACATGCCTCCTGTTGCGCTCTATTTACAAAGTGACGCATCTAAGCAGATGCGTCACTTTGTAAACCCCTGCGCTACATTATACCTGCGTCAGGTATAATGTATGCAGGGGGGGGGCGTTTCCCCGCAAAAAGCTTCGTAGAAGTGACGCAGTGAAATCTATGAGATTTCACTGCATCACTTCTAGGACACTGTTGCGTCAAAATCTTGCGCCTGCCTCACAGCAGGCGTAAGACTGACGCAGGCCCTTTCACATGGGGCTGGCCCCATGTGAAAGGAAGCATTGCTGGAGTTGCGTCACTTTTGTGACACACTCCAGCAATGCGTCACTTTTGCGCTTACAGGTACGTCAGAAATACTGACGTATCTGTAACTCCTTGCGACATGATGCGTCATACATTATATATGACGCATCAGGTATGTCGCAAGGAGTGCGCACTGAGGAGTGACTCATCGCTGCTTTCACGCAGCGATGCGTCATTTCTCATAAATGAGGCCCACCATATTTTTGTAAATATGGAGCATTGCTGCCCTCTCCCTTTCAAGCAACACAGCAAAACAAGTTGCCTTGCTGCCTTGTGTTGCATGAAAGAATGGCAAATCTGCTGAGTGCCTTGCTGGAGCACAGAATTTGGATTTGTCCCTCTGACTTCCCTGAAAAACGGTTGACTCCAGAAGGCAGGTTTCCCAATCAAACGACTTGGATGCAGATTTGCTAGAAAGTTTATGCACTAATCTTGGACTGGCTGAACTTTATTTTGGAAGAACGAAGTCGTAATCACTCGATAAACTCTAAGCAGGTGTAATCCTTTATTATTTGAGTAGGGGAAATAAAACATAGTCACAGTAATCTAAAAGCTCGCGAGTTTAATACCTGGTGTTGAAGTAACTCCTAATAATTATGCCAGATGGTGCAGTGCAATCAATTTCATATCACCTTGAATTTATCAGGAATCGTGAAGTCATCGGAATTCCCCGAAATGTAAATGCAAGTGACTTTGCAAAGAGGTACTATAAAAGCCACTGTTTTTCTGTGAATTGTTCGCCATGCTACTCTTTAAGGTAAACGTGTAGCTTACCTGTAGCATTAGTATGGCATCGCAAGTTCTTAGCCCACACCAAATGTCATCTGTCATTAGATTAGCTCACATCAGAAGACTAATCTGAGACGAAGGTACGTAACTGTAAAAGTATTTAAGGTGACACCTTCCAATTAGGTAAAGTAATAGAACCTTATGGGCTGTGGATTACCGCACTTGCTAACACGTTTAGTGCCTGGTGCATTCGGAACTGTCACATAAAATTGTGGTGAAATGAGACGTAAAATATATGTAACTGATTTGGACCTTTCAATGCATTGATGCAAGCATTCTATACATCCTCTCCAATATGCACATACATTTGAGTTTTAATTTGGGGACATTTAGCACTTTTTTACATGACTGCTTAGGTGAAAGGAAAATGCTAACATTGACAATCATTGTTAAAGCCATCGGATCTGGCCTTGATAGGTGGTAGAACGGATTTACATCTTGCAAGCATGTGATCCAAAAAATGAAAAAGACACCATACAAAAATCGAGGCAGTATGTTGCAATACAAATTAGACATACAAAAAATTAACCATTGCATTCTCATTAGGAAAGAACGGGGCTTCCAAGTATACAGTTGACCATAGAACAGGAATAGAACGAAAGGTTTTTTAGTTTTAATCTAATTCACAAGAAAATATTATTCTTATTGGTGCAAAGCAAATGTACTATTGGCTTCGAATTACAGTAAATGGAAAATAGTCCTTATTTGTTAAAAGGACTCTCACCCGCAGAAATATGTGGTATGCTTTATTACCGAGTCCTCGTCTGGTACATTTTTAGTTAGTAGATGGGCTCGACCTCAATCTTGGAGGGAACAGTTTGATGTAAAGGGTAAGGATTCCTGAGGGATAAGGGGAAAAGTTAAATAGCCTGCTCATGTGCCATTTACATTTTTCTTTAAGGACACCTTCGGCCATTTTTGAAACAGAGTGGGATGTGTAGGGAGGAGTTATTGACTTCTACATCCACTTGTCAACATACTCCAGCCGGTTAAGCTCAGCCCTTTGGGTCACTTGGTTTTCACCAGAACCATTCCGATCCTTTAGGTATGTGCTTGTCGAGATTTCCGATATGTATGAGATTTTCATAACTAGTACATGAGCAACTTGCAGTTTACATGCACACACACACACACTCTACCTCACTTTTGAGTTATAGTCATGTTTTTGAATTTTTAAGCATTTTTTAATTGGGCACTCCCTTCTTTTTCAAATTGTATTTCTATGCCGTCTGGTGTCTTTAGGATCTCCTCGTTTGCTTTTGTACTTTTGTGGTTTTTGAAACGAACCGAATAAAGTATTTCTTGACTTGACTTGACTTGAGTTACAATCTGTCACAGATCAGGAAGCCTGGGAATTGCCAAGCAACTGAATCTGTGGAAGTAGGTAACATTTATTATTGTTGTCTGCATACCTATAACCATTACTCCTTTTCGCATCAATCGTATATTAACATGATCCACTGCACATATTATAAAAGTCAGTGCAAAGTTGAATCTGTTCATCACACTATGATGAAAGCTGGTGCATTCAATTGGATGAAACTCCTGTGCTCCTTTTACGTGTAGACGTTATCAGTAAACACTCACTCTTGCTTGATGTAAATGTAAATGTACTTGTAAAGCGCACTGATACTCATGAGTGTCCTGGCACTGTACTCATACCGCTAGGGAACCCTTCCTGGTTTTTCCCCGTGAAATGTCCACTCCTGGGCATCCCCAGGGTGCAACCAGGCATCCCTAGCGCTGTAGGGGGCCGTTGTGGAGACTAAACAAGCTATTGCCCAGAGTTGCAGCGTGGGACCCATGCCTAGAATAGGCACCGAGGCGAGAAATCAGGTCAGAGGAATTATGAGCCCAAGATCCGCCGAGACCAGCCAAGGCAGGAATTGAACCCCGGTCCCGGGCCAGACCTCTGCATCAGGGTCTGCCGCTCTAACCATTGAGCCACACTTCTCCACTATATGTAGAACATGAAATATATATCATGTCATGCTAATAGTCTTACTTATGTCTGATCCCAATGCATAGGTCTATAAGTAGAGAATGGAAGACCTATAAGGACGTGATTTTTATAGCACACACTATTATAAATGCTAATACGGCAAGTAATCAGAAAAGTAATCTTTCCCCATACTGCTAAATTGGACCAAAAGTGCCCCGTAGTATGTTACAGGCAGTTACTGCCTGTAACATCCTGCAGGGCACCTTTGGTCCTATTCAAAAGTAGAATAAATGATTACTTTTCTGATTACTTGTCTTTTTAGCATTACTGCCTTTACTGATTACCAAATCACCCAGTCAGACAGAGTCCCACAAGCTACAGCATAAGCAAGCAGAAAGCTGAAATACCATCAAGCAAAAAAGTGGGCAGGGTACCAGAATATTGAGGCCTAAATATTATCTGCCACAAATATTGGGCCTGATTCACAAACTTCATTTTATTGAATGTAAATTAACAGTGCTTAAGAACTACTCAGATACTACAAAATGCAATCCAAAAACCTATTACAGGAGACCTTTGCCTTCTATAACCTTTCTGTGCAAAGTTATTTATCATAGTATAGGTATATGTTTTTATAGTGAAAGTGGAAGAAACAAGAGAGTGGCTGGAAAATGTAGAATACTTCAAATTTGGAGGGGTTTAGGGAAATGCAAGGAGGGGTTTTGGGAGGAACATGCTAACACAAACGCACACCTCCAAAGAGTATGTTCATTGCTATCACAAACTACACTTCTACATTTATTTCTGCCCCAAAGCTGTAAAAAAAAGGTATAAATGTTCTCCAGACCAGCCTTGGAGTAAGTCAAGTACCATACATAGCTGCTTAAAGGCACTGTAACACTTTTCCATAGAATTCAGCGGAGGCAGAAAAATAAGATAACACCCCTTAGGAAGTGTTGTTAAATAAATAACATTATTTCTACATTTAAATGAAATATATGTACAAGGTGTGTGTGGGCATGTATAACCCACACTGTGGAGACCGACTTGATCCTCACAGCATGGGTTAACCTTGTTAGAACCAGAGAAACACTATCTTTGTGAGGATCAGAGGATCAGTGCATTGTGAGGACAGGTCGCAATAGTGCGTTTAGGTACTTTCGAGCGAGTGTATCAAAAAACAAAAACTGCAGTTAGATTTGCCTCGGTCCACTTTATAGCCATCCCTGGAGTTTGAATAGTAATTCCACACTTTATTAGGGTCAATGGCCAGCCCTCATAAATATAGGTATGTTATGTTGTATGTTTGTGTGTGCTTAGGTGCATCTGATAGAATTAATAATACATTATTTTCAAAATGTGATCATAAACATAATTTTCAGATCAATTAAATATTAAACTTTTGAAGAATAATAATAATTTCAGTTAATAAAAACATACTTCTTTTTAACAAGTTTAATAATTATTAAATAATAATACGAATGTTACTGAGGGTAGGATTTTTTTTAAATGATAGTTTAACAATTATGTATGAATTACAGTAATACATTTAAATAATTATTTAGTTCACATTTAATTTGATGAGTTAATGTGCTGTATCATTTTATTTAATTGGTTCTAGGTTAATCAATCAATCAATCAAACATTTATAGAGCGCATCTAATCACCTGTGAGGGTCTCAAGGCACAGGAGCTGTTGGTTGCTGCTTGGAGGTTTGTTCATTCAAACATCCTGGTCTTTAATTCTCTTCTGAATTGCTGTGGTGATGGTGCGATCCTAAGGGGCAGGGAGAGGTAGTTCCAATCCTTGGCTGCCAGGTTTGAGAAGGAGCGTCCTCCGCTGTTGGCTCGAAAGATCCGTGGGCTGTCTGTGAGGGAGAGGTAAGCTGATTGAAGGTGTCTGGTCCGTTGGAGGAGGGTCAGGCTTTTGTTGATGTATGCTGGTTCTTCAGTGTGCAGGGCCTTGTAAGAGTGGGTCAACCTCTTGAACTGGCATCTCTTCTGAATTGAGAGCCAGTGTAGTTTCTTGAGATGTGGTGTAATGTGGGTCCTTCTGGAAAGGTCAAGTATGAGCCTTGCCGCTGAGTTCTGCATTGTAGAGTGTCTCATCATGAGGCATGCAGTGATTTCCACATAGAGCGTGTTTCTGTAGTCCAGTCTGCTGGTGATGAGGGCCTGCGTGACGGTCCTTCTGGTGTCTACAGGGAGCCTCCTGAAGATCTTGTGGAGCATCTGAAGGGTGTGGAAGCAGGCCAATGAGACTGCGTTGACTTGGTTCTTTATGGATAGCTTCCTATCTAGGATGATGCTGTAGTTGCAGGTGTGGTCTATTGGGGCGTGGGGTGTCCTGAGCTGCCCAGTCCATAATATGTAGGTCCATGGTGAGGTGTTGTCCCCAAAGATGAGGACTTCTGCTTTTTTTCGATGTTGAGTTTGAGACAGTTGTCCTTCATCCAGTCCGCAACGTTCATCATGCATCTGTGGATTTAGCGTTAGTGATGGAGGGATCTATGGAAAGTGAGAGCATGAGCTGTATGTCGTTGGCGTAGGAGATGATGTTGAGTTCATGTGATCGGATGGTGGCGGTCAGGTGGGTCATGTAGGTGTTGAAGTGGGTCGGCCGAGGGAGAATCCTTGGGGAACTCCGTAGATGATCTTCTTAGTTTTTGATGTCGACGGTGGGTGACAGATCCTTTGAGTTCTGCCAATTAAATATGAGGCGATCCATTTGAGGGAGTTACCTTGAATCCCGATGTGGTGGAGTCTGTTGATCAGGATGTGGTGGGAGACGGTGTAAATCGGGGCTGATAGGTCCTGGAGGATGAGGGCTGCTGTTTCCCTGCTGTCCAGGATGGCTCTGATGTTGTCTGTGGCTGCAATCAGGTCTGTCTCAGTACTGTGGTTAGCTGAAAATGTTGATTGGGAGGGTCCAGGAGCTTGTGGTCATCTAGGTGTTGGGTGAGTTGCTCGTTGATCGCTTTCTGAAGGACTTTTGCTGTATTGGGGAGCAGAGAGATGGGCCAATAGTTTTTTATTTCAGCTGGGTTAATAATACATATTTGACATTATTTATGATTATATTATACATTAAAATATTGAATTTGAATTTAAAATTATTTATATAGCGCACGTTCACCAGCGGTTTCATGGCGCTACAACTTACAGATATCAGGGCGAAAGTGGCAGAACTAATTTAAGAGAGGTCGGGGGTGCTAGTATACTAATTAAAAGATTTAATAAACAGATGAGCTTTGAGCTGTTTCCGAAATTGCGGATAGAGAGTTAAGGCTCTAAGCTCTGGAGGGAGGGAGTTCCAAATGAGTGGAGCAAGAGTCGCAAACTTCGATCCTCCCCATTTCTTCCTCCGAAACCGCGGGACTGTGAGAAAGGCTTTAGTAGATGAGCACAGTTCCCTAGTAGGTACATAAGGGATGATCTCAGATGAGATAAAAGCCGGTGCCGTGCCCAGTCGTGCTTGGAAGGTAATAGTAGCAAGCTTGAACTGGACACGTTCACGTACTGGGAGCCAATGTAGAGACTTGAGGAGGGGAGTGACATGGTGGAATTTTGGCAATTTAAACACCAGCCGTGCCGCCTGGTTCTGGATCTGCTGCAGACGCCTTAAACTATATGCAGGTATATTTGCATATAGGGCGTTGCCGTAATCCAGGCGGGAAATGACCATTGCCAAGGTGATCAGTTTCAGGGCGTCAAAAGAAAAGAAACGGGACACCTTGCGTATAGTACGCAGTGAAAGAAAAGAAGAAGACACCACAGAACTAACCTGGGAGTGAAGGGTGAGCTGGGAATTGAGTTTAATGTCTAATGTTTTTACTCAGGTGGAGGGGACAGGTAGAGAACCTAAGGAAAGGGGCCAAAACAAAGAAGACCAGGGACTGGATGAACCACCCGTCAACACCAGCTCGGTCTTGTCTGGGTTGAGTTTCAGATGGTTGTGGTTCATCCAGTCCCGGATATGAATCATAACAGATTGGAAATTAAGAACAGAAGCAGGGGAAGAGGAGAGGTTGAAGACAAGTTGGAGGTCATCTGCGTAGTTAAATACGTTGACCTCCATTTGCTGCAGTGAAAAAATAAGAGGGGCGATGTAGAGGTTAAACAAAAGAGGTGAAAGGGAAGAACCTTATGGGACCCCGCACTGAACTTTCCGGAAGTCCGCAGAGAAATCACCCAGGCGAACCGCCTGGGTGCGGTCCCTCAGGAAGGAGGACAACCATACCAGGGCGGTACCCCCGACCCCCGCCGCCTTGACACGGGATAGTAAGATGGTATGATCAACCGTGTCAAAGGCGGCTGAGAGATCGAGGAGGACCAAAGCCTGAGTCTGGTTGGTGTCCATTCCCTCCCTGAGGTTATCAAGGACCGAAAGTACCATGGACTCCGTAGAGTGTGCGGGGCGGAAGCCGGCCTGGCGGGGGGCTAAAACCCTATACGTCTCCACAAAAGAGCTCAAGGCGCAGGTGACATGGCGCTCGAGCACTTCTGCCAAAAATGGGAGAAGGGAGATGGGGCGAAAGTTGGCGGGGACTGAAGGGTCTGCGCCCGGCTTCTTCAGAATGGGAACAATAACTGCTGTTTTAAGTGAGATGGGTACGACACCCTGAGAAAGAGAGCTATTGAGGAGATGAAGGGGAGGATCTGGGCAGGTGATAAAAATGTGACGAAGGATGTGAGCAGGGCAAGGGTCTAGGGGAGAGCCGGATTTAACAAGGGAGATTATCGAGGCCAGGGATTCCTTAGTCAAGGGAGGGATGGCACCGAGTTGTCCCTTGGGGGGAGGACACTGAGGGGAAGAGGAATGTTGGCTTTAATAGTGGCGATTTTCTGAATAAAGAAGTTGTTTAGGGATTGACAGAGTTCCTGGGAGGGGGTGGGCTTCAGGGTAGTTCTGTCAGAGAATGCCAGGTTGTGCACAATCGAGAAAATTTCCCTCGATTGGTTCTCAGCTGTGAGAACTTTAGAGGAGAAATAGGCTGTTTTAGCCGCCAAAATAGCCTTTTTATATTGAGTCAAGATGTTAATGAACTCCAATCGAAGTGAGGGGCAATAGTTTCTCCTCCAGGCACGCTCCGCTCGGCGTACCGCTAGTTTAGTGGTCTTGAGATCTTCATTGAACCACAGGTTAGCATCCTTCTCCTGCTTTGAGGTGACCAACTTCAGAGGAGCAATGGAGTCACAGCCTGCAGAAAGCCACTGATCAATGGACGTAACCTGGGAGAGAGTGGATAGACCTTGTAGGGGGGGATAAGAAGCGGCAAGTAAGGCAGATAAGTTGTCGGGGACTACTCGCCCCCAAGCACGGATCCAGACATTCTTAGGAAGTGGAGGCTTAACCGGGGGATGAATGGAAAGGACAAATGAAATCAAATGATGATCCGACCACGTGCAGGGTGAGATGGAAAGGGATTTTACGGGGCAATTAAAGGACCAAATCTGGTCCAGGATATGTCCTTTAACATGGGTAGGGGAGTGAATATGGGATGTAAAATTAAGAGAATGAAGAGTGTCTGAAAAGTCTTTTGAGGAAGGGCATTCTGCGGGATCTGAGGTCCAAAAATTAAAATCACCCAAAAGCAAAATGGAGGAGTTATTGACCTTGATCGTGGCAAATACTTCCAAAAAATTGGGGAGAAACGATAAAGGGGATTGAGGGGGGGTAAATTAATACACAGGTAAGGGGGGGCGTAATAGCAGTGGTACGGATAGCCAAGTACTCCGTAGTGGCAATATCTGGTAGAGAGAGACTTTGAAAGGGGAAGTCAGCCCGGGCGATGACCGCTACGCCACCTCCAGCCCTACCATTAAGGCGATCCGCACGTATAGCATAATATGGGGCTGGAAGAGTGGCCAATAGAACGGGGAGAGAGTCTTCGGAAAACCAGGTTTCTGTTAAAAAGAGAAGGTCTGGTGCATGAAGTTCCAGCAGTACCGACAGTTCATGCGAATGGGCTACTGCGGACCGGGTGTTCAGATAGTAGGCCGAAAGGGTTTTGGTGGTTCCATGCTTGACATCACCCCCAGGGGGGTTGGTTGGAATATAATAAGGAGAGGGGGTGGCGGAAGAAAAGGCAGGAGACAGACCAAAGGAAGATATGCGGGAACAGGTAGTGGCAGCTAAAGGCCATGGGCCCTGGAGACCTCGAAGTTGAGCGGGGGAATAGGTGATGCCTTGGGCAGAGTGACATGCCCCTAGCCCCGGTCGGCCGCGGACGGGCGCAGACGGGCTTGACTTGTGCGCGACTTGTGCGCGAAGTCTGCGCTCGTCCGCTGCGCTTGCTCCAGGTCGTCATATATGTCGACTCGCCGTGAACCACTAGTCCGCTGACCTGCACGGGGGAGAGGCAGGGCGGAAGTGGTGCAGGACCAGGCAGGAAGTGTCGCTCATGGACTGACCCTCCGCTCAAACGGCACACAGCCGGGGCGGACCGGGGTCGGGAGCGAAAATGAAGGAGGTAAGCTGGAGTCAATTTTATTTGCCAGTATTCAAAATGTTCAAAGTCAAAATGCAGGCGCGATGCTATTAATCAGCATAAAACAGTTTTAAAATAAACACTCAGCGTGCGCAACACAGCCCTCACTCGGCTGGGTTGTGCCAATTTAAAAATGATTATAGTCAGCGTAGGAACGCGCAAGTAGCCTGCCCACCGCTGAAGTCTGCCACAGTTGTCTGAACGCGGGGTGGAGCAGGAACAAGATATGCAAAAAGACACTGCAACCACTAGTCCGCTGACCTGCACGGGGGAGAGGCAGGGCGGAAGTGGTGCAGGACCAGGCAGGAAGTGTCGCTCATGGACTGACCCTCCGCTCAAACGGCACACAGCCGGGGCGGACCGGGGTCGGGAGCGAAAATGAAGGAGGTAAGCTGGAGTCAATTTTATTTGCCAGTATTCAAAATGTTCAAAGTCAAAATGCAGGCGCGATGCTATTAATCAGCATAAAACAGTTTTAAAATAAACACACAGCGTGCGCAACACAGCCCTCACTCGGCTGGGTTGTGCCAATTTAAAAATGATTATAGTCAGCGTAGGAACGCGCAAGTAGCCTGCCCAACGCTGAAGTCTGCCACAGTTGTCTGAACGCGGGGTGGAGCAGGAACAAGATATGCAAAAAGACACTGCAACCACTAGTCCGCTGACCTGCACGGGGGAGAGGCAGGGCGGAAGTGGTGCAGGACCAGGCAGGAAGTGTCGCTCATGGACTGACCCTCCGCTCAAACGGCACACAGCCGGGGCGGACCGGGGTCGGGAGCGAAAATGAAGGAGGTAAGCTGGAGTCAATTTTATTTGCCAGTATTCAAAATGTTCAAATATTCTAATTGTTTTGAAAAAACAAACTAATCATTTTTGCTATACTTTCCCACAGAGAGAATGCCACAGTGGCCCAATGTGCAAAGTTATAAGTAGTAACCTAATTCTTGTAAATCATGTTGTTGGAAGCTCAACCACTTGATTTGAGGGGATGGAAACATGCAATTCTACACCTAGGAATACATCTACACATGACACCTATGTGTAATAGTAAATATAAATGTGCAAATATGCATGTGTGAATCAGGCTCATTGTGTCATAATGTCATATACAAATATATTGCCCCCATGGGAGTTAATAGTTGAAAATCTACACACAATGGGGAAATATTTTTGTAAACAATGTTTAGGCCTTGATATCTGTATCAGATTATATGTTTCTTATCAATATACTTATATATAATCTGTTTGCATGGTCTTGCCCACCGAGGGAAGCAACAGTTACATTTGAACAACAACAAAAAAAAGGTAGAAAATTGAACTCCAGCTTTGCAGCATCACACTCTGATCCTCAGTCCTCAAAAATATAATTTGCATTAAAGTAAGTTTCAAAATCCACCTAATATAAAATAAATTTATGTTACATGAATCACCATGGAAAACAGAAAATATCTAGAGTATCACACACACTTATTATGAGGAAAGTACACTTATAATGCAATGTAGGGAATTAATAAAACATTGAAACAAAAGAGTTCACACATTAAGGGAGACGTACACCACTACACTACACCACTAATAGATGATGAGAAGCTTTGAAAGAGCTCTTCCTCTTAAACATGTATTGGTAACTGGAACATACACCAGTGCAAGACTGCACAGGAAGTTTGTGTCACACACCTCTTTTATGAAATATAAGCTACCAGCTGTATGACCTGACATCTCAGTGACATCTCAGCATGCCAAGAGTGACACCATTGGCATATCATAACCAGACAACTATATTTTAGTATGATATACCAAGAATGTTTTCAGGTGTCAAGCGGCGTGCCATGTCACATTTATTCACACATAACATCCCCTACATAATCTGTGGCTTTCTTCTGATGGTAATCACTATTCTTTGCATACTCATGCCATTAGAATGCCACCAGAAGTCTCTTTGTTAAACAATATTGGGTCAGCCACAACTTGCACAGTTGCATTTTATTGCAAGGCATGGTCCTACTATCTTGAATTTTAATAGAGTTTCTATTTAAATGAAATCACCCAGTTACAGAAACTGCACTCTACTAAGTTAGTTACCAACACAGCCACACATTACAAAGCAGCTGTAGCCCCTTTTCAAATTACTCATATCTATGGACTTCGACCCCCATTTGTCATTGGCAGTCCTTCACAGACATGTTTGAGAACACAATGACAAAAAAGAGAAAATATTTCTAAACACGATCCACCATCCAGAAAACTATTGGAGTGCTTAAACTGAAATTCATATGCCTGTATCAAGAAGTCCCTGGGTGGCACATCTACTAAATGACTGTGGACATTATGAAGTTCTGACCATGCTTTACAGCATGTTCATCAACAGATGACTGCCAATCCTATAAATCACAAATAATCTCTTCCTGGGCCAAATATACAACTGCTCTCTCATGAGTCAGGCAACTGCCACCGCCAACTAAAATAGAGCAGAGGAGGTTGACAATAATCAAGGTGCTGGTTACTAAAAGATACACAGACAAGAACTATATGTGGACCTGAGATGTATTATGTGAAGAAAGAGGATTCTCAGATTCATTCAAGGTCTCTTGGTAAGTGACAAAATATACATTATTATATAGACCCTATACTGCAAAGCCACCTTTGGATCCACTCAGACACATTGTAGTCTGCACCAGGATTTGAGGCAGGACAGAGGTAACAGGAAATATAGCACTGCTCATATCATCAGAAATTGATGCTACTGGGCAGTGATGTGGAGCAATCCAAGGCATTAGGATGATGTTAGGACCCACTGCAGCCTTCAAACTTTGTACACACACATTGCCCGGAGGTTTCACTTCAATAGTGTCAAAGAAGAATAGCACAGTCTCTTCAGCAATACTATGCACTCACTATGACTATTTAGTACACATGCCCTGCTGAATGAATATGCCTGTGCTTGTCTTTATCTACTGTGTGCTATCTTCATTGTGCTTCAGATGTGTAGCACCTCATATTCATGTTCCATATCAAAACATTGTTCTCTGCCCAAATATTTCCTTCATTGCCTAAGTACAATCCTTCATTACCCTACTTATTTTGATTAATCAGCTTTCAGTGGTATGTTGAAACTCGTGCTGTGCTGCTCCCTTCTGCTACTTTACTCACAGACGGTGATCGAGGAGAACATGTTTCTACCATGAAACAGTACTTGACTATCAAGCTCCAGATCTGAAACAGCAGAATAAACTCTGGTTGGACCCTACTCTCTGTTCTCCTCTGATGTGCCTTCCCACTGTCACTCACATTGCCAAAATCAATGTCCCGTGCTGCAATGGTCGCCACTCCATCCAAAGTGTCAGCATATGTATTGCACAGCTGCAAACTACTATTCTATTTGTCTTTACTTAAGCTTGTAATGTTTTTGTTGGGAGCACTTGATTTTTGAACATCAATTCTAAGCCCGAGTTCTACATCTGTGCATAACCTAGCACAGAGATAAAGAGGGAGGTTATAAGATACCAGGTTATGAGGTCAGTGGAGGGTGGTGTCCACGGTCAGCTGACTGTGACAAAATAACCCAAGCGCCAAGGAACATGATTGCACTGAGCTGGGAACTTGATTTGAGATCTTTACTACTGGTTGTACACCTGCTTCTATAATGTGGGCAGCAATTCCATGGCATAGTGCACATGCAAATTAGGAAGTTGCATGATCATGGCAAAATATGTAAGTTGTTCACTATAGGCTCCACCAGTGGTCATGTTACTTCATGGATTCTATGTGGCTAGTGATAAGGTTGGTGAGCTTGGTAGTAGTAACCTGAACCAACCAACGTCTTCTGCTGCTGATGTAGCAGGCCTCGGTTAGTTCTCTGCATCACTAGAGGGTGAGTCAGCGAGCAGAAGAGAAAAGCATATTAATGTTGTGGATGTTTTCCTAGCACAGAATAATTTCATCTAGCTTGATTAATTTGTGTTATGCATACTTAGTGATGCAACAAGGGGGGGTAGCTGAACTGTTCCTATAGAGAGAGAAAAATAGGTTGGCTGGCGTGACCAAAGGTGTGTGTGTGACACCTTGGGGCATCCATTTTGTTGGATGTAGTTGCCTCACACACCCAGAAGGGTGTCATGCTTCATCATCGGCGGTTGCTCCTCGTCGGGGAGGCGGTGCAATCCCCGACGGGCTCACCTCAAAGAGGGGCGCTTTGGCGGAGATCTTTTGTATCCAACTGCCTTATGGTGGAGTGGGGGTGTGTGGGCAGGGTAGCAAGTTAGCCTGGTGAGGTGATTAAAATGTAGCAGGGGGTGCCGGAAACCACTTTATTTATTTACCCCCGTGTCCGTGTGGGTGCACCTACCCATCTTCTATCCGAGCTCGGCGGAGATGGGTAGGTGCACCCACACGGACAAGGGCAGATTGAGCTAGACTTAACTGGTTCGACCCCGTTGTACTGACCCGCCGATCCCTCATGTGGCAAGTAGTCCCCGACCATTAGGCATAGGATTATCCACAGAGGTAAATTATATCAACACCACACACATGACACTAGCATGTTGTTGATTTTATTTATTTTCACTTTTTCAAGGTCCTGATGAATCGCGGGTAATAGCCCCAGTGCGAGAAACATGTCGACCAATTCCTGTTCTAGTCTCCTCTAGGGTCACTCGACCTAACCTGTTGATCCCTAGCGAGCTAGCTTCACGCTTTTAATTGCAGTAGGGGGACCCCCAGAATAAAGTGGTTTCCGGCACCCCCTGCTACATTTTAATCACCTCACCAGGCTAACTTGCTACCCTGCCCACACACCCCCACTCCACCATAAGGCAGTTGGATACAAAAGATCTCCGCCAAAGCGCCCCTCTTTGAGGTGAGCCCGTCGGGGATTGCACCGCCTCCCCGACGAGGAGCGTCCGCCGATGATGAAGCATGACACCCTTCTGGGTGTGTGAGGCAACTACATCCAACAAAATGGATGCCCCAAGGTGTCACACACACACCTTTGGTCACGCCAGCCAACCTATTTTTCTCTCTCTATAGGAATAGTTCAGCTACCCCCCCTTGTTGCATTACTTGTACCTTAAACGGGCACATGCTGATACTGGACCTTCCACCCCCTTGAGTGGTAATTGGTGCCCGTTGATCGAAAGATCACTCTCCCCTCTCTTTGATTACTATGCATACTTAGTGGGCACACTAGAGTAAACTGATGACTTACCCATTCCTGTAGTCCAGGGCTATCTACACAAGACCCATAGAATCTGCTAATACTTATATCGCAAACCTTGACCTACTCAGCACTAATGCATTTGATGGTGCAAGGTCTGTGGAACATATTTTTCTTCTACTGATATTTTTTTAGGAGTGTCTGTGAAAATGAAGCAGTTGCAACATTTAGAGAGTAGTACGGAAACAAACAATCTTTGTCCCAATCAGCATTAGCTGTCACCTCCCAAATGTGTACAGTGAAATCAGTAAAATTTAAGCTGTTGCCACGCTTGGTTTATGTTATCTGCGGGAATTATTGCCCAGCTAGCACTGTAGTTTCCCTAAAGGTGTTCATGTTTTGTTGATGGGAGTACATTTGAAAAAACATTCTGCAACCACAGGAGGTTGCCAAGCACAAATTAGCTTTTGTGAAGTTGGGCTCATTTAGAGCTCGCAGCTTCTCAGTCTTTTGACCTTCATGGGTCAGTGACATAGTGGTTGCGGCTGGTGAGTCTGGTCTCACTGGTGGTATCTGTAGATGGCACTTGCAGACTCCTTTGAAATGTGGACTTTGTAGCAGGTTGCATCTGGTTTGTGTAGGCACCTTAAGGTATCTTTAGGAGAGTTAGGTACTAGAATGCCATGGTTGGGTGCTGGCTGCTGAGATCACTGTTGCTACTAGAGGTGAGCAGCTCCTAGAGGTGTTTGCATGTGTCTGTGCGCATCCATGAATTCCTGTGGCACAGATGTGTTTGGATGCAGTGCTGTCTTTTTGATTTGAAATCCTTTTATGGACATGCTGTGTGTGCCCTTGTTTTAGGTCTGGATGGTGATGGCATTGACTCACAGCAGTTTGTCTTGGGATGGTGTGGAACGTATACTGATATGTTCCATTTATGTGTGGCATGCCCTTCTAAATAAGTTATGATTTGAGGATGCAGAGGTATACAGGATCAGCATTAAACGGGAGAAAGCTGATGATGATGTTGGGATTGAGTACAAGTGAGGTAGTCTGTATGGGCAATGTATCATGGGTGTTGTCTGTTCTGGGAAGATGTACTCTTTTGCATGGAGTTACAGAGGGTGAGAACCTGTATAGGCTTCTGGTAGACAGAGTGCTGAAACATCCAGTACCAGTGATCTATAGTAAAATGTGTTTGTAAGATGTATGATGGGCAGGTAAAGAACTAATAGTATTATAAAATACCCAAGAGTGTCATTGACCCCTCTGCCACAATATGTGGTTCTTGTTGCTGAGATAGTCTGTAGTTATGTGGCAGTCTCTAGCATAGGTACTGTGTTTACCACTGATGTTTCGTGATTTAAGGTGCTATTGGACTGCAGTTGCATACCGAATTGTGCTCTCTTTATACACTCCATTCTTCAAAGGTAGCAGGATAAGCAGTCCAGGCTTACTACAGCAAGAGTTGGTAGAGAATTTGGAAATCATAAACAGTATCACTCAGGTACTTGTACAAAATAAACATCATATCCAGTCAAAGCTATATATTTGAAAAAAAGAACCCACACCTACCTTCCAGAGCTGAGATACAATCCCAGCCACGTTTGTGTCGATCGGCTGTAAGGAGAGCCAGTTTAAGAAGCCTCTGGCCCAGTGTTCAGTCTCATCATGTGGGAAATGTTTGTTTATCTTTGACTGCCATGCGGGACACTTGGGTCCCATTTTTTACTACACATTGGGTTCACAAGGTTGCAAAGTGGAAATTAGCCAGAAACAACCCTGCAGTGTGTGAAGTTGGATTTCATACCTCATTATTGCAAAATATTTAGAAGGATCACTATCTTTAACATTCCTTAGTGCATAAAAGTTTATTTAATGGGGAATGGAAGCCAAGATTGGTGACTGAGACTATAATTTTATGAACAAAATTTGTGATGCCTCTAATATACAGCTTGATATATTAACCCTGGGGGATAAGAAACAGGGCGTCTTGCAGCTTTGATTTGGCCAGAAACAAATAAAGTATCAACTCACGCAGGAATTCAAAGACCTTGACTTCCCATGCCTCATCACTTGACCTTCATTAGGGGACTAAGTTACCTTTACCATGTGCAGAAATATAGATTTTGAGTATATGAGAAAAGTGCTGAAATGTATTAATGCATGAATATGAAATAGTGGTCAACTTTTTTTATGTATGAGTGAGCTTCTCTCTTGCTATTTCCTCGGGTTTGGCATTTCCAACCTCTGCCATCTGTGATTTGTTCTTTGCATTCAGGTTGCCGTAATGTGGTGTGGCTTTGTTGTTCACACTCAGTAGCGCTGAAGGAGTATGCGGTTCCTGAAAGGTGGGGAAAGAAAAAGGAGGCTGGGTTGGTCAACATCCTTAATCAGTAGTGGGCGTGGGTGTCTCTCAATTTGGAAAGAGGGACCCCACACACCCATGTGGGTGTCATGCTTCATCATAGGGCTTGCTCCTCGTCAGGCTGGTGCTGCAATGCTTGGCGGGCACCCTATGAGGGGCTATTTGTCAGAGGTCTTTTTCACAAGCCGTACAGGTAAGGTGCGTGTGAGGGGTCTAGTAGTGACGATGTGAGGTTATGTGAGGAGAAATAAAATGAGGCGAGGTGGTGCTCCAAAATGAATTTTAATCTGCGAGCCCACTTGTCTCAATTAAAACCAGAATAGGGATACCGCCGATTATAATGGTCAGAGGTGTCTGTATGTGTGTAGTCATGGTCAACAAGTTTCTTGCCCTATGTGTGTAAATCACTCGTCAATCTTCCGGACCCATCTTGATGCACTATCTACATGGGTGGTTGGTTATGGAAAATAAACCAATCACTATGATGACTTTTCAATGAGGTACCTTAATAATACAGAGCATGGGACCAACCTAATGAGATTCAAAAGAAAAGAGAGAGAAAAACAACGGTACATGAATAAGGCATGCACATACAGTAATAATGCCTCCAGAATGAAATTAAAAACATGCTACAAACACATGCACAAGTGGTTAGTGCAATCCCAGAGGTCCATGGCAAGACAAACATAATAAGCAGACCTGTGGCACACGTGACAGATACAAAACATATTGGTGTCATTGGTGGTACCCAACCACAATCGGAAATGGCGCGACGGAACTCACCCAACTCGGGTTCAAGTCACGCCTCATCAGTAGTTAGGCAGAGCAAAGATCGTTACAAAAGTTAACATCATGCTGGTTTTGAGGAGAGAAAGGGGGAAGATAAAAACACAATGGGTATAAGAAAAGATGGAAGGATGCCCAAGGATAAGCATCCTGCCAAAGTGGCATAGGTTTCTGGTGCCAAAGGGGGGAGGGGGAAGAAGAACGGGGACCGCTTACTTACAGTTTTCCTGTAAAACATTTGCCGAAAACCTACCCCTCACTCTGCCTCATTGGGAGGAAGCAAGGTGTGTGACGTCAGTGGGTTTAAGTAGCGGGGAAACAACCCAAAAGTGGAAGATTGAGGTACATGTGGTGGCCATCTTTGAATGGGGTTGAAGCTACAAGCTCCTGGTTAAAATGGTGTCAGCCATCATAGAATGTGGAATGCATCTGTCGTCCACAGGTTGATAAATATATGGCAGCCATCTTTGGGAGTAGAAGCTTAAAGCTATTGATTAAAGCTATGGTGGCCATCTTATAACTTGGAATGCGCACATTATCCAAAAGGTGGGTACTGCATTGGATGGGTCACTTGTGCACGTGTATATGCTAAAGTGTTAATCAACAAGGTACTGAGCTGCTCCTAATGGAAGTGGGTGTACGGGTCACACCGTTGTTTGGAAGCAGTAGGGGCACGGTGGAGTCCTACAGTTGGGCATCCATTTAGTTGGATTTAATGTCCTCACACACCCTTGCAGGTGTCATGCTTCATCATTTGCAATGCTCCTCGTTGGGTCGGCGGTGCAATACCCAACGGGAACACCTCAAAGAGGAGGCTCTTTGGCTGTGATCTTCAATCCAACAGCCGTGTGGGTGAAGTGCGGGTGTGAGGCCAGGAAGGTGTAGACGTTACTAGTGATTTAAAATGAGGCTAGGAGTACCAGGATCAGGTTTATTCTGGGGGTCCCCTGCTTCAATTAAAAGAAAATACCAGCCTGCACTCGATGGAATATTATGTTCCCTTATTCGAGACTTGGCTAGTGTGTGCAGGAATTGGTCGACATGTTTCTCGCAAACGTACAATGACTAACGATTCATCAGGACCTATGTCAGAAGTTAATCTTGATAGGGAAACTGTCTACACTCAATGTTCTCCTAAGTTAGGTATGCATGACTAACTGTAAAGTGAAAACAATGTGGTACCTGTGTTGCGCTGTATCTGCCTAAGTGGGGAGACAAAGGAAGCAAATCACAACAGGTTTCATAAAAAACAATCATAGGTGACCTTGTACACTCAATGTGATATGCTAGTGAGAGTGCAGCTAGCATGTGAATTACAAAACATGAAGGAGTATGATCCTCAGTGAGCACGGTGGTGAACATGCCCCTGTGGAAAAATACAGTTTAAAATGCGTAAACAGCAGCATTCTCATAGGATGTTAGGGAGCACCTCACTCACCTAAATGGTCAGGAATAAGCACAACAACAGTACCCGGCGGGTAGTACATCGGGTAACGACCTCTGTAGTATAAGGCTGGATATAACAAGAAAGTGATAGTAGACACGTTGAACTTTGGGCCTCCTGTCCCTCCTTCTGAACATGCATTTCAGATAGGGGTTTTGGGCTGGGCAAAAATTACGAGGCGATTCGAGCCAACATCTCTAACCCCAATGTTAAAGTGGCCAGCAATGAGTGCATGCGCGGTTCATGTGGGACGGTGGTTTGTACTGACCTCGCTGTGTATCAGGTAGCCAGGGGACCACTCCTGAACCTGGTAGTGTGTCGGTGGGCAGGGGCTCTCCGCCCGGGGAAGGGGACCCAACAGGCCTGTGACGGTGTGGGTATTAGGACCCTTGGCTAGATTGCTCTGCATTGCATAAAACGAGAGTACGGTTCCCCTTCTCAGCAAGACCCAGACTCGGGTGTTGTGAATCAAGCCATTAGAGAATTAAAAGGGAACCTAAAATGCACTGGCCTCTGGCAGACTTAACCGCTTGGTGTGTGAGCTGACTAGTGTGCCCCTGCGATATTGCCGGTATCATTTACTCGCACGTTGTGCTGCTACGCATTGCGTGTTTCTACAGCTGGATGGCCCTGCAAACAATAACAGGGCTTGGACAGCAGGAAATGGGCAGTCGATAACTAACGCGGTAAAACCCTGGCCAACCTCTACGTGTAGGAAGGACCGGCAAGGGAGGACCGCGAGGGGCCGTCAGTGGCTACAGTTAAACCCCTCTCTATCGCTCCTATCAATGCACTGCTAAGTGGCAGGAAGGGTGACAACTATGGTTGCAGGGAGGGCAATAGCTATGGTTGCGCCCGTGGTCCCTGGGGCGCCTATCCCCTGATGTTTACTTACTTGTGTAGTCCTGTGTCCTCTCGAAACGACCTACCCCTCTTCTGCCGGGTCCGGGTGGTGATCCGCTACCCGGTGTAAAACCATTTTATTACGTCTAAAAAGTCACCTGACTAGGTGGGAGGTAACGTGGTGTCAGTAGACAGAGTGTGCATCACGTGGTGTGTGTGGTATAGCAGACTGCCATGTCTTAGTGGTCTAAAGTGTGCCCACCCTCGTGGGGCATCGTGAGGTCAACGCCATTGGCAATGTAGATAGGGGTGAAGGAAGTATCCAATTGACCAACATTATCGGTCTGCAAGCCGATGTCCGACAATCATAGAGGGACACACAGGTCACGCATTGGAGTGATTTCAAGTGGGTGAAGTCCCGGCATAGGGATGTAAACACTGACACCTCTACATGTGATAAATCCAGATCAGATGTCATGACTCAGTACCTTGCACAGGATACTCGAATGTGGAACCTTGGGGGCTGGTGGTCGTTCTTGGGAAGATTGATTCTGAGGTGGTCAAGTCTACATGTTGCTCTAGAATAAAGGCTTCTGTTCCTACTTTATTGTCGTCTACTTTATATTGGTGAAGAGCGGCTTACCTACATAGCCTCTGTCTCTCCTCGATTGACCACTGCAGTGGCATCTGTCAGCCATCCGTTCTGTGAGACTGTGCATCTTGCCGAGCGGCAACACCCTGCCAGGGGTAAAGGAGTACCCTTCCTGGTCTTGTACACAGTGAGTCATCAGTGCCATTCCTGGTGCTGATTACTGTCGGCCTCTTTGCCTACTGTGGGGTTACTTCAGGCTTGCAAGGCATTTCTGCGCAGAGCACTGTGCGGTGGTGTGGAGATTGTGAGCCTGCTCATGCACATTCTGGCTCATTTATCTATGATATACCTTACATCTCCTACGTGACACCACATGGTCACACTGTGCAGCTCTAAATGGAGGCCTTCTTAATCTGGTCAGGGAATTTTCATGACTGCATCGGTTGCTGCCGACCTAGTCTTTATCTTGATGCCCACTTAACTCCTATGGACTGATTATTGATACATGTCAGATAATGGGAATTTAAGGTGACATTTGTTTAGAATAATAAACACTTCTTAGTATATCATTGTGTTGCTCAAGCAAGATATGTGGAATTTTATTAATTCAGACTAATTGTGCTATACCTAATATGTGTGCTGCTGCTCAAACCGTCAGCCTCGTAATCCTGCAGGTCTTTCTTTCAGTGCAAAGGGAACCTCCCATGAAATGATTTGACTGGAAGGAATACTTTTTGAATTACATCTCATCTATTGAGGAGGACACCTTAGAAAATGTTCACCATGTAGGAAGAAAAAAGATTTTGTTACACACTTTTAGTCCTGAGTTTAAGAGTGCATGGGCAGCTAGATAAAACATTAGGTCAGAGAAAGATACAGATGTTTTGAGACATTCCTTAGAGGATCTCATCAATTACTTCCAGTCTGCAGTATGTTCGGCAATAGCCAGGTTTTTTCCAACCTGAGAAAGGTATTGCTGAGTTGATCAATGACTACGTCACAGCTTTGAAGAAGTTGGCAATTGCTTGCATATTTGATACTTAACATGAAGAACTTATCTGTGATAAAGTAATAATGCACACTAATAATTTCAATCTCGAAGAGATGCTGCGGGTTATAGGTGACTCTACCTTAAAGGAGATTGTGGCCATCACAAAGAAGGGAGAGTGATGCAAAAGATGTTCCAGAGTTGCTACTAGGTAGCAGTTTGGTGGCATATAAAGTGACCTCCGAACCTGCATCCAAATTTGCATCTAAAAGTGGTCAAAAGGGTGTTTTTGCCAAATTGAAGCAAAAAACAAGAAATGTACATGTTTTGGATGCCGCCATCTTGATCATCTTGCTACAGACAGTTGTTCGAACACCGAACAAAAACTTTTATTTTGTCATATTCTTCTGCATTTTTCCAAAACCCTGTAGGAAAAAACTATTTTTTGTAAAATGCACTGATGAAAGAACAGATTCTGAATCTTCGGGCGCTAAAGATGGGCATAAAATACCTCAGATTGTGTTTTGAGTAGTGATGAGACAGTTTTGAGCATTTCTAAAGTAAAAAGCAAACAGATTTGTCAGATTACCATAGAGAGAGTAGAGATACAAATTGTGGTGGATTCTGGTTTGCCTTACACGATTGTGAACAAATCAGTGTGGGAGAACAATTTCTGAGGGAAATTAGTTAATAAGCCACTGTCACCATATGGACATCCTGTGAGTTACACTGGGAAACAAATTCCTATGCTAGGGTACAGAGGTCTGTTATTTGTATTCAAGTGTAGGCAAGGCAAGTGTAAATTGTATGTTGGTGAGTATGGACCTTCTCTGTTAGGGTAGATGGGTCAGAAAGAATTGGGTATAACATTAAATCCCAATAGTGTGGACCTGTCATATTAGTAGACTATGAAGAAGCTAGGATGGGGCAAAGATGAAATAGGGGTTCTCCAGTTTGTTCTCAGGTGAAGTTGGAAAAATTAAGGGGTTTCCCATAAGATTTTGTAGAAGAAAGGTGCCAAACCTGTGTGCCAGGATATATACCTATTAGTGTTAAAGAAGAAGTTCAGTCTGAATGAAAAACATTGTTGGAAAAGGGAATCATAAAATCTGTGGAAAGTACCAAATGGTTGACTCCTTGGTTATAGCGTGAAAGGCATCTGACCAGATTAGATTGTCTTGATTTGAGGGTTCTCAATAGGAATATTGTCATTGATAAGTTTCACCTCCAAGGCTCATGAGGGTGCTATTTGGGTTAATCTCTGCGACTGTAGTGTTCCAGAGGCTAATGTACCAATTATTAAGGGTTTTGAAGGAGTCATTTCATTCAGGATTCAATTATGGGGAAGGACAAGGAGGATGACGATAGGAGATTTTGGAAGGTCTTAAAGATTCTAAGGGACAAAGGTCTTCCTGCAGAGTTAACAAAATCCAAATTTGTAGTAAAATCTCTCATGTACCTTGGTCATGAGGTAAGTGAAATAGGGATATAGCTCAAGATAGAAATTCTGAAATCTATGAGGTAAGCCCCACCATCCATATGTAAGGATGAAGTGAGATCCTTCATAGGTTTATCAAAATTCTTTTCTAAGTTTGTGAAATATTTTGCCAGTAAGACTCATCGACTAAGGTAGTTACTTAAGCAGTGGTGTAACTTCTGTTGGGATAAGGGATTACAAAAGATGTTCGACTTTCTCAAGAATTATATTTTCAATTCTATTCCCTTGCAGAGATTTGATCCTTCAATTCGCTTTGTGATCATAACTGATACCTGTGGAAGGAGATTGGTAGCAATGCTTTAATAGAGAGGGAATGTGTTTTGCCCTTTGCTTCATGCCCTCTTTTGCCATCTGAAGAGAAGTTTTCAGTCATTAAACATGAAATGTTTGTGTGTGTTTGGGGAATAGAGAAATTATTGCACTATGTATGGAATTCTGAGTTTAAACTTCACATATATCATGCATCATAGAGTAAGGTACTCACTGCATCTGATACATTTAAGGCTACACCCCCTATTGCCAGAATGTATTTGAGACTACTGGTTTATAACTATATCGTTGAGTATGTTCCAGGAGCACAGAATAGGATTATAGACTTCCTTAGCAGGTCTCCTGTGGCCATGAATGGGTATGTGCAGAATGAGAAGGATGAGTATTGTGTGAACTCAGTGGACGACACAAAATGTAATGCTATTTTAGAAGAAGAGTGAAATAAAGACTATGATAATGGCCAGGTATTGAATAAAGTTAAGGATATATTCCTTGTTGGCTGGCCAAGCAAATGTGTGATTGATGAAGTTTCTAAAACATTTTGCGAAGTGAGATGTGAACTTTCCAAACATTAACATGGGTTCCTGCCTGTTGAGAAGAGATAGGATAGTTCAACCTAGCACATCTTAGACTAAAAGTCTGACTTCAATGCATGAACTCACTTCAAAATCATAAAATCTAAATTGAGGGTCAAAAGCTTCTTATTGGTGCCCTACATTGTATATGGAAGTCAGGAGATTTGTTTGTGATTGTATACAATGTGCCAATTCTGACAAAAGTTGAAGGACTTAGAGACCACCATTATATCTGATTAAGGTCCATGGGAGTTTCTAGCTATAGGCATTTTGGGACCAATTTTGGATCTATCATATACATCTAAATATGTGGGAGTGCAAATTGACTTGTTTTAAAAAATGGGCTGAGGTGGAACTTTTACTTAATGTGGATTCCAAAGCTGTGTTTTTTTTCCTGGAGACGGTTTTTCTTGGAGAGGGAATTTAGTGTTGAACTACCTGAACGACTATTTGAGCCAGAATGGGTTGAGAACCAGGAACACTTTGTTATATCATCCTGCCAGCAATGGATCAATGTAGAACGCTTCAACAGAGTCATTACAGGTAGTGTAAAGTTAGCTATAAGTGCTGATATGATTTGGGAAGTGGAGCTCTGTAAGGTATTTTAGGCACATACAATCACTCCTGCGCTTACTGGGTAGAGTCCTTGCGAGTTGCTTAGAGGAAAAGAACCGTTTACCTGGGGAAATACTGCCTAGATATCAGGGAACAGGAAAAAGGAGGAGTCATATGAAGTGGTGAGGAAAAACATTGAGGATGCACACAATGTTTACAAGGAACACTACAATAGTAAACATTTTGTGTAGAGTGTTGACTTGGAAGTGGGAGTTTGGATTCATGTAACAAATTGTGTCAGAACTAAAAAAGGCATTATCAAGTTTAGCAAAGCACTGCATGTGGTCACATCTTTTACAAATGTAGCACGGTTGAGTGATGATAAGTTAAGGCACTTTAGCAAATTGGCAAGATGCAGTACGATTATTTTATAAAAGGATGAAAGTGGCACCACAAGTTTGTTCCCCAGTTAATTGTTGATGGTGGGACGATGTGGGGTGCTCAGAAAAAATAGCAGGCATAAATAAGGAAACAAGGGGTGAGTGAGCAAGTGCTCTGGAGTTTCTGAGATGGGTGTTGTTGCGGATAATGCCAATCAACCTGTTTTGAAGTTACTGAGGACTCTGTGCATGACTCTGGAAGCAGTGTTTCACCCCTGAAAGTTATCAGGGGTGGTAGGGCATTGGAAGGGCCAGGGAAATTCAAGGAATTTGCTATGATCTTAGATGGTATTTTATTTCATAGCTGTTACTTAAGTGTAATGTAACAAAGATAGAATGTAAAAAAAAATTCTCGTTTTTGCCTTTGTATGGGATGCTTAATTTATTATTTGCATATATAAGAAGTTGTGCCATTTAAGAGGGGAGAAGTGCGGTGTGGATTTATTGTTTGTGTGCTGTACCTTGCATTAGATACTCAAATGTGGAACATTGAGGGTTGGAACAGGTGTCAATTATTCTTGGCAAGACAACCCTGAAGGAGGTTGAGTCTGCATGTTGCTCTACAATAAAGTCTTCAATTTCTACTTCATTGTCGCCTACTTTTCTGCCCGCCATCCTAATAGACCCCCTAGTGTTTTGGCCGAGCGGGAAGGGGAGGGAGGGGGTCCTAGCTCTGGTGGCCAGCAGTGTGGACCCCAGTACTTATGGCTGTCCCCAGTGAGAACAGACTCTGTCTTACCAGGGTTTAATTTAAGGTGGCTATGGTCCATCCATTGTTGGATGTGCAGCATTGTGGCCTGGAAATCGGTGACGGAGCTGGTTGAGTTGTGAATCTTGAAGACTAGTTAAAGGTGATCTGCATAGTTGAAAACGTCACCTTTCTGTCTTTGAGGGACTAAATCAAGGGAGCAATATAAAGATTAAACAGGTGGGGAGAGAGAGCCGAGCCCTGTGGAACACCACAGGTAGTTGTGCGTGGGGGAGCCAAGAAGTGTCCTTGACGGACAGCCTGGAAGGAATCTTCCAGAAAGGACGTGAGCCAGTGAGCCGCTGCCCCTTGAATACCAGCATGTTTGACACGGTCAGACAGAATAGTATGGTCGACCATGTCAAAGGCGATGGAGAGATCTAATAATACCAGTGCCTGAGGGAGCTTCTGTCTGCGTTGTCCCGGAGAGTGTCCAGGACAGCGAGGATTACAGTTTCAGTGGAATGAGCCGGCCGAAACCCTGCTTGATGAGGGTCCAGGTATTTAGATTTCTCCAAAAGGTTGGATAGACATTTAGCTACATGGACCTCTAATACCTTCGCCAAAAACAGAAGAAGGGAGATCGGGCAGTAGTTAGGTAGGAGCGCAGGATCAGCTCCAGCTTTTTTAAGAGGGGTACCACTATGGCTTTCTTGAAAGCCATAGGGAGTTGGCCGTATGAGAGTGACTCGTTCAGAAGGGTAAGTGCGGGCCCCGGGTAGACTGCAAGGCAGTCCTTGAGTATGTGTGGTGGGCAGCAGTCAGAAGGGGCACCTGATTTGGCTTTCACTCGGATATCCTGGAAGGTCTCAGTTCTTATAGTGGGGAAATAGCTGATAGTACAGTTGTTTCTGTTCAAGACAGGAGAATTCGGGGTGAATGGGTGCTTTGGAATGCTGGCCTTGATAGTGGTGATTTTTCAATAAAGTAATCATTTAATCAATTGCACAGTGCTTTGGAGGGTGTAACATTCAGTGCACAAGACCCTGCCCTTCCTTGCCCTGGCTCTAGACATGCTACAGAGGGGTGGAGATTGCTTTGTGTGAGTACAGGCACATCCCTGTTCAGGTGTCAGTGTCATCTTCCCCCACCACTCTAGCTCTTGAAGGCCTATCAGCCTGATTATGGGCCATCAGGATATGCAGAGCACACCTCAGCTCCCTCTGTGTGATTGTCTAGAATGAATGCACCAACAACCCTACTGTCATCCTGACCCAGAGGTGTATTCGGAGACAGGCAGAGGCACAGAATGATTAAAGTAAGAAAATGCTCACTTTCTAAAAGTGGCATTTACAGGCTTGCAATTTAAAAAATAACTAAAAGATGTATGTTCAAAATGTGAGTTCAGAGACACCAAACTCCAATTTCCTAGCAACTTCCAATTGGCAGATACACTTATAAGATGTAACATGGCAGCTCTATAGCTAACCTATAGGGCGGATAGGCCTTGCTGTAGTGAACAACTAATTTAGCAATTTTCATTGCCAGGACAGGTAAAACACAACTGTACATTTCCTATCTTTTAAATACACTGCACCCTGTCCATGGGGTTACCTTGTGCCTACATTAGGGCTGCCTTACATGCAATTAAATGGAGTGTTGGGGCCTGGCAAGTGGGTTCACTTGCAAGGTCGAAATGGCAGTTTAAAGCTGCACACACAGGCACTACAGTTTTGTGGGTGGCACACTCAGTGCTACAGGCCCACTAGCAGAAATTGACAGGCACTGGGAACACCTGGTGCACTGTACTAGGGACTTACTAGTAAATCAAATATGCCAATCAGGGAGAAATAAAATACCATTTCATTTTAGACAGGGGGTTCTTGCACTTTAGCACTGGTCAGAAGTAGTAAAGTGCCCAGAGTACTAAACCCAGCAAAACCGAAATGCTGCACACAGTCAAAAACAGGAGGTCAGTGGCAAAAAGACAGAGTAAACCACGCAAAATGATACCTGGTCTAACACACATAGTTACAGCAGACAAAACAAGAATGCTGTTTACCTTGACTCTTTGTAATATAGCCTGCAGGGTATTTTAAAAACTGTATTACACAGATCAAAGGTTTCTTGCTTCTTATAAATTAGTTTACAAGAAGAGAAGCGTATTCATCTTCAGCCTCTTATCCCTGTCTTACTGTTTTGTTCTTCGGTTTATAATTGACCCTGACAGCTAGAGATGAGCTCAGAATTGAATTAAAGTAGTGATCTAATTGTTATGTCCAACGGAGTAGACAGCCTGTTCCCTCCACTTACATCCTCTTCTGTAGTACTGACCGTGCAGAAACACATACATTGTTACGGGGACAGATCTTCATTTTCATGCGGATGTGGCCCAAAGTAAATATGGTGTCTCCTTTGCCTCGATGCTTGTGTATGGCTGCAGAAGTAAACAAACAATCGAGAGGTACCATAACTGTGTTCTAGTTGGGAAGTTGTGCACAGTTATTGAGCCCCAGTGGGTGTGAGGGCCCCCGAATGAATGTCCCAAGCATTAACCCACAGGTAGATGCGGTCACAACTTGCAGTGGTCCATGTGTTGGTCTATGCCTACTCAATAAAAACAGGTTAGTCCCCGTACAGAGAGAGTGGAGTTGTAATTAAAAAATGCTAGTCCGTCTTTCATTGCTGTGGTGTAACCAGTGCAAATTCAAGTTCTCATTTACACAGGGGACAGCATATTTCTTTTGAATCCACTACAGGGTCAAGGTCTTCATATAGCACACCAGGACACTGCAACAGATTAATGTAATATGCCCCAGGTTCCAGTGATTCCTAAAGTGCTGCCCATTGCATTCAAATGTCATATACATTGGTCTTTGGATTTCTCTCAATTTAAAGGAGTAGTAAAGTTAAGACTCCTAACTTTACTACTCCTAAACTGAGAAAAATCCTAACTTTAAGACTTTTGGTATTCACAGAAGGCATTTAGGAGTCCTAAAGTTAGGAGTCCTAACTTTACTACTCGTAAACTGAGATAAATCCTAACTTTAAGACTTTCGGTATTCACAGAAAGCATTTAGAAGTCCTAAAGTTAGGACTCCTAACTTCTGTGAATACCGAAATGAGTAAGTGCCTTCTGGGAATACCAAAATGAGTAAGTGCCTTCTGTGAATGCCAAAATGGTAGTAAGTTTACGATTTTGTCTTAAGTTAGTTCCGTGAATCAGGCCCCATGTGTCTTATAGAGTCATTTATAGGCAGATTTGCTGATAGTCAAATCTTGGCCACACCCTCTTCTTCTCCCTTTGATGACATGCTACTGACTGGGAATGTGCTTCCTCTTCCTGGTGTCTGATGACTATGCGATAAGTTACAGCAATAAGAAGCCATGTCACAAGGTTTTGCAGAACCCAGATCAAAATGCATCTGTACACCATATATCACAAGCACCTGCTTCTAAGTTAAAAAAAATATCTTTCCATGTAAGAGAAAACTCAGGCATCTGCCGCCATCTAGTGTTATACTCATGTTTGCTGCTGCATCATTATTAAACGGGGTAGGATAGCTTAAAGAAAAATATGTAGCATGGAGCTCTGAAACAACCCGAGGCCTAAAGAATGAATTTCTCTTTGTGCCCACATTATTGTGACAGCCATGGCTAACAGCTTGCAGTTGGTATCTACTTCCACATTGTAAGATTTGTATAGCTACTTCTAGTCATTTGTGAAGTTGTTAATATTGATATAATCAATGTCAATGTTTATAATGATACATTCATACACAAGAACGAACTTGCATCACTATTATCAAATTTGCTTGTCAACCCCCAACTCAGAAATACATGATCAGGCAGGCTCTGCGACCTAGACCTGAGGTCACTGAATGACAGGTCACAGGTGGGGTGGTATGTAGCTAGCAGACAAATGCACGAACAGGAAATTCAGGGCCATCCTCCAGATAAGTGCAGCGGCACCACAATGGTCCAGGAAGATTGGCCCTAATAAATCACACAGGGCCGGAGGGGTACGCTCATTCCCAAAGCACCATAAAATCATATGAAACATCAAATTAGGAACACACAGCCAATCAAGACACAGCACACAGTACACACAGTTATCACATGCCCCTCATGCTGGACATCTGTACACGTTTCCCACTGGCCCACATTTATTCCACACATGGTCGAGGCTCACCTGTATTCATTATCAAGAGCCATATTTATGGCTCCACAGACAAGGCCTGCATTCTTTTACCTAAAAAGGATCTAAGGAAGTACTTTATGATACTCAAAGAAATTTATAAAGCCCTTTTCAGATTGATTGTACTTTGAGACAGTCCTCAGACCCGTTTCTGTAACTGGGCTCCCAGCCAAACTGTTTAATTGAACCAACCATTCCTGTTTTGCCAAACACCTCTTGTCTTTTGTTTTTTCAAGGTAAATTCAAATTCGAGCAATAAACTCATCCTATGATTTCTAGGAATCCACTATCACCTCAGAGTCACCTCGCACATGAGATTACTTTCAGTCTTCACTCGAAACATGTTTTTTAATGTCAGTCTTGCTGCTGCAGATAAGCACACTTTTTCCAATGGTGTTGGTGGGTGTCTTTGCATTAGCTGCATTAGTTTTGGTTTTAACACCTGGCTTATCATCTTCTTGAAATAACTTTCAAGAGAGGCATGAGCTGAAAAGAAACCTTTCTGTTTTATTTACTAAAGTTTGACCTTGGACAGTGTAGATGAAGTGGTACTTTCATGCCAAATTCAGCATCTACTGTCTTTAACCAAATAATTAGCAACTGCTTAACCCAGGTACAAGACACATTTTTTGCATCATTTTGCAGGAAGCTTATCCTTCTAGAGATGTGTTTAGAAAAGATCTGGATATTAACGGCGTAACTTTTTTCACAAGACCAGACTTCGCACATGCTACAGTTGAGCGTAGGTGGTGACTCAGGCAGCTCTTCATCCCTTTTCAACAACTAGGGGCTGAAGTATATCTTCAAAATCCGGCGCCCCTAAAAATTGTATATAAAGGGAATACTCGCAGCTTTATCTCTGAGATCCAGGCTACAACATACCTACAGGAAATTACTGGGAAAACCGGAAGCAAGAAATAGTAGCCACTAGATCTGAATTGAATGCTCTAAAAACTTCTGTTATACTTTTTTTGCAATTCTTTCTTATTGCTCCTCATCTTTTTTTTCTGATGTCTTTTTTCTGTTGTTGTGTGGCCCCTGGTATCTGCATTAACACAATGAGGTTGAGTTTTGTGTAGGGTAACTTAGAGTATACTAAGGTTTATGGTTGACAAGCTTCTCAGAAGTTTTTACTTAAGAGGTCAAAAATGGGAGGATCGCAGGGAAAGCGTGATTTTCTCTCGCGAATGCCATTAACCGGGCCTTGCAAAGGTCAGGTTACCACAATTTTGGGGGGGAGGGCAGGGGTGGAGGGTGGGGGGGACAGGGTCGGGGGTTGGTCTAAAGAATGGGAAATGACTAGTAGAAAGATTCCTCTCACTTGGTTGGACACGGGTTTTATTAGTCTAGATGAGTAAACTACGCATTGCACGATTAACATTTGTGGTCTGAATGACTGGAAGAAAAGATTGAACACAACAGCTGCCTTAAGGCTACTGAATGCGGATATAATCTGCATGAAGGAAACGCACATTGAAGCTGCACAAAGACACCTACTAGAGACACTTGGGTATGTTTTGGTGGGGGCCACAGTGCAGAATTCACGCACATGAAGGGTTGGAATATTGGCCTTAAATAACACGCTACAATTTAGTCGCACTTCAGTAGACCAGCGAGGCGGATGGGTTATCACTCAGTTACACAGACAGTCAGGAGATCCACTTACAATCTGCTCCATATATGGCAGCAACCTTGATGATAAGAAACAACAGTTAGAAGTAGGGTCTCAGGGCTAATTTAGAGACCACATCATAGACACAGCCCCCGATTCGCAAATCATGTAACAACACACTAAATGTCTATGGGTCTACAAGAACGTCTTTAAAGGGCCTGAAACTGTGTGATCTACTTACAGGGAGGAGAAGGAATCATACCTGTGTGTATTGTAAGCACAACATGGTATCACCAGGGTGTGAAAAGTACCCATCAGTGCTCGTTCTGTATCGCCCTTGTCATCATTTGGGTTCTCCCTACACCAGGGAGAGTATGTTGGCAATCAATAGAGGTGCTCAATGATCAATGCCAATCTTTTAGGAAAAATAGATATAGTGTAGGAGGACTAAGGGCGGCACCGTTTGGTAGGGTAACTAGTGTGCAGTGCGTGAGTGAAAGAAAAAGTGCGCATATAAAATTGTAGAGTGGGGAGAAAATATTTTATTAGATGTCTCCCAAACTTCCAAAGTTAAAAACAGTGCAAAATAGAATAAAGCAGGTTTACCAAATAGCTGCTTATTTAAATGTTGGCACTTCTGGTGTAGGGAGAACCCAAATGATGACAAGGGCAATACAGAACGAGCACTGATGGGTACTTTTCACACCCTGGTGATACCATGTTGTGCTTACAATACACACAGGTAAGTAGATCACACCGTTTCAGGCCCTTTAAAGACGTTCTTATAGACCCATAGACATTTAGTGTGTTGTTACAGCAACCTTGATGATCCAACTGTAATTCAGCATGTTAATAATGAACTAGCCAACTGGCCACTACCGATAATAGTTTGTGGGGACCTAAATATAAATCTACCAGCAGACTGGAATCTGAAACAGGACACTGGAGGGATATATAAGGGCCGTAAACCAAAAGTGTATAAGGCACCGAGGACACTTTGTCAGGAGCATGCACTTACGGATGTGTGGAGCTGGCAAAGCCCTAAGAATCCTGGATACACTTATTGCTCCCGTCCTCATAGCAAGCATGTCAGAATAGATTACATTTTAGCCTTCTACTCTATACTCAGAGATTGCAGAAGAGAAAAGAAACCTCGAATATTAGCTGACCATAACCCACTAATTTTGGAGATCAAGATGGAAAGGATCTGTGGTGGTATTATACCAACATGGAGCTTTGAGAGGGCTCTTCTTTTTAACGAGGAATATTGTGAGATTATGAAGGGGTGAATACCTCAATTCATTAAAGAGAAAAGACAGCACCAGCATTGATATCGTTTGGGATGCACTCAAGGCAGGGATTCAGGGAGAGACATTACACTTTTCTGCCAGAAAGAATACAAAAAAACAAGCAATAATGAAAGAGAGCTTAACAAAATTAGCAGCCACAGAGGAAGAGCTGGTTACTATAGTTAAAAAATGGAGGAGAGCATAATGAAGCACTATTGGGGGTTATGGCAGCTAAATCTGCTATAATGGGTATAATAGCTAACGGGGTGGCTGATAAACTAGCCGTTCGGCGCGAGGAGGCCTATGAATGCAGTGAGCAGGTGGGCCATCATCTTGCTGTTAGAACCAGACAAAAGGCAACCCAGAATTTAATCACAGAGATTGAAGATCCAGTTAAAGGATTAACTACAGATTCGGATGAGATCCGAAAAGTTTTTTATAAATATTATCAACATCTTTACCATGAAGAATCGCAAAGAGATGAGAATGAAATAGCGCTATATCTTAATCAGATCCCTGAAGAAAGATTTACATGGGTGGAAAAACTACAGTTGGAGGAGATTCCCCAGTGGCTAGAGATACTGCTATGTATTAACAGTCTTCCAACTGGTAAAGCTACGGGCTCTGATAATATACCCCTTGAATTCTATAAAACATTTTCAACCCAACTTAAAGAATGTATGACGCAGCTGATTATACATGTTTTTAAGGGTGGCATCCCCCAGAGTCATGGACACAGGCCAAAATTGTAATATTTCTTAAAAAAAATAAAGCACCGACTGATCCAGGGTCGGGTCACATCGTCCTATCACACTAATTAACTCAGACACTAAGATTTATTCTAAAGTGTTGGCTATGCACCTTGCCCCGATTATACACACGGCATGGCTATTTCCCTGGCCGCGGGACGACCAATCATATCCGTAGAGCCATTTCTATTCTTGATGCAAAAAAGTCACAAAACAACCAAAAGCATTGATTTTATTGGATGCGGAGAAGGCCTTTGACAGAGTCTCCTAGTCTTTTCTCTGGGGGGCTCTGTCAAGGGTCGGGATAGGAGATGGTTTTCTGCAAGCATTCAAAATGCTATATGTTTATCCCACTGCTAAGATAATGGTGAACGGAGGCTTAACCGACAGCTTTGATATAATGAGAACTAGACAGGGCTGCCCGAGTTCGCCATTATTATTTACAATATATATCGATTCTTTTCCGCGAAAGATAGAGCATAACCCTATCATTAAGCCAATTAATACAAACGGCTGGGAAACAAAAGCCTTGGCGTACGCTGATGATGTCGCTATCGTAACCCCAGAACCAGCAATAGCAATTGAGGAAATTGAAATAGCGCCGTTAAGATTTGGGAGACTATCTGGGTATTCTTTCAATCTAAATAAAACTCAAATTATCTGTAACGTACATGCCAAGTTTAATGATGCACAAGTGGTGGAAAAAGCAACTTACTTGGGCATAGAAATTACCGCAAACACTGATTGTATAGTGGAAAATAATACTGAACCATTAATTGTCAAAAGTAGATTAGAAATGGCTAAACTACATAATCTACACTTATCCATAATTGGGAGATGCAACTGCGTCAAAATGTTGTTCTTCCCAAAATTCTTGTACCTACTGCAGGCGATTCCACTGAAATTTGATGATAAGTGTGTGAAAAAATTGAAGATCTATTTTCAAGATTTATCTGGGGGTATGCCAGACCTAGAAGAGGCTTTAAATAGCTTTTGCTATCAAAAGAAAGGGGAGGTTTGGCCCTGCCAAATATCAAATTATATTACTGGACCACTACCATATTGTTTAATTTAACTCTGATTCAAGAAAAACCAAGCGCAGGTAGGACCGAGGAAATACCATCACCAATTGAGCTTATAACGGGGACAGAAGCATGGGGCTGGGTATGGCGGCATTTGAACGACAATCACTATAAGGAAGTGTGCTTTAAGGTATTAGAAAGCGGGTACAAAGTTATGAAATGTATGTTGAAGCTGATCGGACTTGGGCGCCTGAATTATTATACACCACTATGTAACAACCGTATGCTACCGGAGATTTTTAAGGGCCCAATCACAGAAAGATGGAGTGAGGCAGGAATGAGTAAACTTGGCAATCTTTTTTCCGTAAATGGTCTGGTAACGTTTGAAAATTTACAAGAGCAATTTGGGTTGGAGAATAGAGATTTCTTTAAATTTCTACAAATTAGAGACTTTTTGTCGAAAAAAGTGGGAGGACCGAACGGGTTCTTAAACATGGACATTATGGATAAATTCAGGAAAAATAGTGATTAATCTATTGGTTTTGTATATGATTTGTTTAATTCTTTGATGGTAGACGATTTGGATGATCGAGCAACAAAATGGAAAATAGGAATTGGTGTTACTGAAGAACTATTTTTCACTCAATTAATTTAGCCCAGAACACTGCAAGGCTACACGCACAATATTATAAAACATGTTTTTCTTTATATTATACCCCAAAAAAGATTGCCAAGTGGGGTACGGGGAAAGGAACCACCTGTCCGCGCTGTGATCTATATTAGGCTGACCTTAGCCATATTTTTGCTACATGCAAAGTTTTGGATAGCCTAAAAAAGAAATTTCCAGATTCTATAATGTAGAATTGGGGATTACTTGCCTCCTCTCTCCTACACTTATTGGTCTTGGGGTAGACGTTGACCTGCAGTGAACTCTGGGGGAAAGGTTAGTGTTTATCGGCATTGCAGTATATCGCCTCTGCCTGGCCTCCGCTTGGCTGGACCCAAAACCACCTGGTTTTCAGCAATGACTCACTCGGCTAACCTCTAATTATAATTTAGAGAAAGCTATTTATTCAAGGAGGGGAACCCATTCTCGGCAAAAAAGACTAGAAATCTGGGCACCCATGACTAAATGGCTTGCGAAGAAAGAATGAGTAATTCATTAATTTTTGGTGAAACTTATAAAAACTAATGTGGGGAGTTGTAAGAGAATGACCAACTTTCCAGGGGTGGGAGGGGGGGTGAGTGTGGGGGTGAAAAGAGTAGTCAAGGGGAGGGGGGCGGGCTTAAAAAAAATGTCTTGAAAATATACAATACAATAGTGTTTACTCTTTACAGCTGTGTTGCCTTTTGTTTCTTTGCCTTTTTCTTTTTTCTCTTCTTTTTCCTTTCGCTTGTTTAAATATGCCATATATAAAGGTTAAATATTGTGAACTGTCTAATTTGCTATTGCACTGTCAATAAAAATCTTTAAAACAAAAAAAAGAAGAAAAAAAAAAGAAAAGATCTGGATAGTATCCAGCACTATTTCCTTTGATGTCTCTTTCCCACAGAGAGATTGTTTTGAGAGTTGAAAAAGCTCACATATTGTCAAAATGCATTGACCTTACAATACAGATCCAAAAGGAGTGATCAGAGCTTCCCCACCTCACTATAACCTGAGACAATCTCCCTATGACTGCGTTGGTTAGCAGTAGAACAGGGAAACGGGAATCAGATAAGAAAGAGAAAAAAATAGATTAGATATCATCACACTGCCGATTTTCACAGCTGGGTTTAATCTGCACTGCAATAGATCTGCTACCTAAAAACATGAGAAGACTTTTATCATGGCTCTAGGATTGACCATCGAAATTAACGTCTGACATTATATATTTCTGTTGATGCTCTCTTTATTTTTCACTCCCTATACTGAAATCGAACTTGATATTCCTTCTAAGCTGTAATGTAATTACAGTCGATATCATAAGTGGCAACAACATTGAATTGTTGTATGGCTTTTGCTGTAGAAAGCTACCATCAATGTTATGGAATACGTTTTATGATACTGATTGCATTCAGTGGAACCGGTTGATAACTTCAATAGGAAAATCATTCATTACTATCATGTAGTTCACCTCTACCCTCGATAATCATGCATTTGCTTTTACCAATATCGTCGTAGCTTACTTATCTCATAATCACAGTTCTATGGCAACTTGATTCCTCTCACTTCTCTTAAGAAAACATGACTCCTTCAGGAATACTATAGTGCAAGGTAGAGTTTGTAATCCTAACAGATGACTCTTGGTGAAAAAACTAAGTACAAAATAGAGTGTGTATTCCTGAGGGATGACTCTTGATAAAAATAACAAAAGTGCAAGTTCAGATTGAATGCAAGTGTGTTGCGAAATGACTTCTCTGATATCAATGATGTATTTTGCTAACAGGTCACAGGCATTCTATTGCCAATAGTGATCCCTGGTTGCAGCAAATAAACATTACGAATGCCTACAAGAATGCTATGGGTCAGGAGGAACTTATACTCTAGGCATTCAATGTAGCCACCAACATTGTCAAGTCTTGAGAGAATTCTTTGACTCCTTGGGACATGTAGTCCTTCCTTCCTTTACTTAGGAACATAGCACTTCTCTCTGGGACTTAACGCTTCTGTCTCTGTGGCACCCACACTCTACGCAGCCCTCCATTCTTTTCTGCTTCTGAAAGCATGCAAGTTTATGAGGTTCAGGGTAGCTCATCATGAAAGACCAACATGTGTAAGTAAGGATGTCCCGATATGAAGATCCTGACAGATCTTCTCCCAATATCAATGGCTTTCTACATCCTAAGGTCCTGCCAAAGATTGAACACAAGGTAGAAAAATACCTGTATTTATACCTTTAAACTCCCATCAAGCTGGAAATATTTTTTGTGGATTACCCACTTTCTGTTATACAAATGGGCCAATTTTAACTTTGTAGTCATCAGATGGGAGAAGCGTGGCACTCCTAATTGTCAATTAAATGGGAAGTATAACAAATCACCAAATAAATCCGCCTGAAAGTTGTAGGTATTATAAACAATGCTATAATCCAGAAATGGGCAGATAAACTGGAGGTACATCTTTCTGATGTTTTAGTAGTTTAATGATTACTTACCATTCAAATTCAGGGAAAGCTGTTGCATATAGAAGCACAATCCAGACACACCACATTTTCCAAACCCCATGCAAACTCCAAAATATATTGATATAGAACTCTTATCTTCCGAAGATAACACATTGTAAGCTGTCTTTCTTATAAAGTAAAGCAACATGCTAAATAAGAGGTATATACTAAGAATAGTGTCCGAGGTTAATAGGAAGCTCTTCAGGTGTTCTTCCAAACCTTAGTGGACTTTTTGAACCAGGAACAATGCATATTGCATGTCCAGAAAACAAAGAATACGTTGGAATGGCTGAAAGACATGTACAGCAGTTGTTTCTTATATGCTTGTCAGTATATCAGTACAGATGTGCTATGACAAGGACACACACAACTGCAGCATGTCTTCCACAAAGAGTGACGCATGAATAATGATAAATATCATTCATTGTGCAACACCAAATGGAATCTGCACTGAAGCATATTTTACCAGTAAATGCTGAATCATGATATCACAATCATGTAAATCAAGCATTGTATTAAAGGGGTCCTGAATAATTTCTAGAAGTATTGACCTGATTCCCCCACCAGTTCAAATGCCTACCTGCAAGAATCAACAATACATTTAGATTCCACCAAAGACCAACTATGGGAAGGACAACATACTCCAGCAGCTTAATAGGATAGGAAATGATGGAAATGCCAAGCTCTTTCAGAAGGTCATCATCACCAAATTTTTAAAGATGTATGTATTATTTCCCAAAGCCAGAGAAGAGTTGAAGGCTGGAAGAAAGATAGGGGCTTGTGTGGTAAAGATCACAAATTCAATAAATATGACTGGGGGCGTAGATCCTAGGGAGAAGAAGACCACTTCCTTATGTGTATTATTTCCTGAAATGAAGGTGAAGAAAGAGGATAAAAGATGGAGTTGGTTGTTAGGACTAGCTCATTGTAAAGGCTTTGGAGCACATTAACAAGCCTTGTGGCATTGCTCTTGCACCACATAACATAGTGCAAGAGAAACCCAACTCAAAAATCAGATTTATGAAGTCACCAAGGTCACCTTGTATGGCCCTGAGTGGCTTCATAACTCCTGAGTAAAGCAATGCAGCACAAATAGCCGTGTTGCTTTACTCTGTGTCAGGGAGGAGTTCATGAGCATTGTGTGGGTGTTTTTACGCAACTCCCATGTTTTTTTACGCATTCTTTTACAGAACTGGTAAACCTAAGTATGTGCCAAAAAGATACTCCACCCCAAGTGAGATGTAATGAGGAGAATTATATTTAGTTCTCCTTGTTACTTCATCTATCTATGTGTTGCCTCGCAGGCATCTCTACACCGTGGTGCAAGCGTGCCTGCATTGGTGATAGGCAGTCAAAATGGTGCTAGCACAGGGACTAGGATTGTATTTTTTTTAATACAGCACTCTCCTGCCCTTTTCCAATAATGCAGAGCAGCAAGGTGGCTTGCTGCGCTGTGTTGCGTTACTTTGCCATAAATGTGGCCCATAGTGGCGCAGTTTTAGGCTGCATCTGATCAGAAATAGCACACTCCTTTCTCATGAGGTGTAAATGAACGAATAGGAATTTATTTCTAAAATATGTGCTATGTTATCCCACAATAATTGGGATGGTAGAAAATGTAAACAACAGTAGAAAAATGTTTACGTTTGGGATTGGGCCTCCCTCTCAGCAAATTTAAAGGGTGTAAGGCAGACTGCCCTGTGTGTACTGGCTGCTTCTGGAAAAACCGAGACAGCATCACAAATTAAAGAAGCCATCTTTTCCAGTCTCTTCAGGATACGGAAAGCGCTTGCTCCTGCAGCCCTCCGGCGAATCATGGTACACCGGAGGCAACCTGGGAGCTGACATTATGCTCCACTTGTTTGCCTGTAAATTTGATTCGGAACATTCTGATTGGCTGGCTAGCCTCCAGCACTCAATCTAGGGTTCTAATAAATCCTTCAGAACAAAACGTCCAGTAAGGGCTTGCTTTGGAGTGTTGTAATTGGATATCTGCCAAAACCCGTCGGGTGTCCAACCTGCCCTGCTCTAAGTTCCCTTGTTTAATTTAGAATGGGGTTTTCCCAGTGGCAGAGTCACTGGCAGGAACACTCTTATGGCAGACCCAATGCAGGCAGAAAAGAGTTGTGAAATTCACTAGCATACTGTGCTTCATACCGTATGGAAAGCAGCAGCTAGGAAACCCTGGGCACCTCATTGACTTTAATGCAGAGCTGTGCCTTCATATGGAATACATCAACATGAACGCAGACTCTCGAATTCTACCCACCTTGGATATCTGTTTTGACTCCAGCAGAGTTTTATGACTAGCTGAATTGCTATCCATGCCGAGCCAGAAAAGTGGCAAAGCCTTACAACATTTTCCAGCAAAAACTTTGAGCAACATATTAGTACATTTTGAGCTCAAATTTGACAAAGGAGTTTACCATTTTTAAAAATGATGGATAGCTGTATCACTTTTCTAACTCTGCAGGAAAGCAATTTAGATAATCCGTTGGGGTCCTGTATGCGGACAGCAGCTGTCCCCTTTCCCCACTTCGCTGCACAAGAACAGTAGAACACGTCTCTACTTGAAAGGAATGAGATTCCTCTCACACATTTACAACCAGACATGGGCAAATATAACAATATGTACAGCTTTTCCCAGAGTCTTCATGTAAATCATGTAAATCACCTTTAAAGAGAAAGGGAAGACCATCTCCCCTGGCCATTAGACTGTACAAGAGAAAGGTAGAGACCTGCTAGTAGACTTTGATGTGGCCAATATTTGTGTGAAGAGTTGTCAGGGAAAAGAATGAGTTTGACCCATAGTGTTCACTTGAAAAAAAGTTCTATCATGTGGTGGGCGAAGGGATTTCCGTAAAAGATGGGAACACATATAAATCTGGCTGGGATCGGAAATGTAAATGACCCCTTAAGTCTTCAAAGTTTGATGTAAGCCCTGAAGGCTCTTGACAATGTGAATGTCTAGTGAAAGAGAATTTCACGGAGGTGGAGTAGCTACAGAGAATGACTGTCTGGAGAAAGCCACAAGTTGAAACATAGGAACTTATAGACAGCGATGAGCTTTACCAGTCTCTTAGGAACTCCTCAGATCGTTAACGTAAGTAAAGGCCTTGAAACCTGGATAGCCATGTTTGATCAATCCTATAGTGCAAAGACGAAATTAAAGGTGAAATTAAGAAGCACTAAATTTGATCAACAGCACTGATTGTCAAATTTAATAATGCCACAAATCAGACGAGTAGAAGGGCATAAAGTAGATTTCAAGGAGAATGAGCAGTAGTGGGTGAACCAAACAAAAGGCAGGACAATGGATTCTCTTTAGTTCTGAGTAGAGTAGCTAAAAAGTGTTTGATTTTTCACTAGACAGTTGACAGAAACATGACTGTCAGATCCCATCAATAAGTGGCTTGAAAGATGATGGGAGGTGATATGTGGGTGGAAAGTCTGGAATCGTTGACAACCAAAGGTGCTTGGATAAGTGAGTTTGGGCTTCAATTGAATACTACTTTCATATCAATCTACCTTCCTGATGGTTTACTTAATGAAAAGTATTTGATCTAATTACCTTATCGCTTGAAACAGCAATACATGTACCTAATGTACAACTTGCCATTATATGAACCACAATGCAGTAGGAATAATATTTAATTTGTAGTTACCACAGCATCCAGGGCAAGGTGACAATAAACCAATAAAAATCAAGCGGACAAGTGAGACCCCTCCTTGTATAAGAAAAAACAGCTGTGATTCAAGAATTTTCGTTTGAATGATTGTAGGCACAAAATTGAGGCAAACCCCACGATTTCACCTGCGTCGGAGTTTTTGAAATCCATGCAATCTTATTTTTATTAAAGTTAAGTTTGGCTGTAGGCCTGGTACTGTTACAGAACCTCTGGGGATGTTGTGGGTGATTTTATACACACACATTTCTGCTAGCTGGTAAACACTGCCAATCAATCATTCACAGGTCACGAAGTGTTACTTGACACCGGTGCAGTTTTCCTTTCTCGGCTGGCTTGGATCCCACCCACGTTCATCAAGCTTCAATGCTTCAGTAATGCCCTGCATTACAGTTACAGTGCAGTCGGTGTAACATAAATGGAGAGCTATTTCCAGGTATAGGACTAAAAATAACCCGGATGGTTATTGCAATGTACGCTTTTGATAGGGTTGAAAAGGGCATCTCCTTGTCTGTCATCCTGCGATAACACGAAATCTCACAACTTTGAATCCTTTTATAAAACTATGACGCTAACGCTCCTTAAAGATATCTTTTAATGTTCGGGGTTTTAAAAGAGCTTTTTGAATTCTAACATTGCTGCAACTTACAAGAGAAGAGCCCAGTTAAGTGGCTCATTGAAGCCTGGCGGGTGATTTATCTTGATGTAAACGGCAGTTGCCATGGCGATTGAGCTCTGAGACAGGGCACGTTGACGTCATTAGCTCAGTGCCTCAAGGGAAAACCGGGCGCATCCAGCTTGATTTCTGCCTTTGCCAGAGATGAAGCTGTGTTTTCATTGATCCAGTGTTTATCTGTTGTGCTTGTTCATTTGATATTTTGCCTAGCTGTGCTGCATGTTTTCGTTCAGTGTTTGCTACTCTTTATCGAGCACTCCTTGTCAAGGGCACTGATCAGAGAAAATGAACGCATCTCCTCCATATATGTGGTTGCAAAAATGACCAGCAATAAGAGTTGATCACATTTAAAACAGCTTTGTTTCTCATTATTCATGCCAATTAAGCATCGGTGCCTCTGCTAAGAACCGATTAATACGGTGCAGCCCAGGGATATATTACTAACTCTAGAAGGGTTGGCAACCAGGCCGAAGGTCAGGCGCACAGCTGTGGTTGAAACCAGGGCTTTAAGTGGGGAAAAAAACTGGGGGTGCTCTAAAAGGGGTGTGATAAATCTCTTAAAGGGGTGTGGCCTATCCGGAAAGGGGCATGGTCTAAATCAAGATAACTAGCATTGTGTGCTTAAGAAAATCATGAAGTCGCATCCAGCAAAGGATAATAAAATAGGCAAAAAGGTATATTTATTAAGTATAAGCCATAAACATACCAAACATGCTATCCAACAAGCATGTCGGTTCGACAGTCAGACCAACTAACTATGCCAATAGCAGACTGGAACGCAAAAACATCCTAATTACCATCTGGGTTGCCAGGAATGGCCGCACGGGAAGGTGCTCCATTAAATGTAAGCATTAAGGAATCTTTGGGAAATATAGAGGGAATCTCTGGCTCAACATAAACCTTGATCTAAGTTCTGAGTTTTGCTGAAGTTTGTACAATGCTAAAACCCCCTTTTACTGTAGGAAAATTCGTGAAATCCCAAAACTCACGTGTTCCAATGTAGACAAACCACAGGCATTAGTAACTGCATTTGTACAAGTACAAGCGCGATCTTGGAAAGATAATGTGCACTACAGCTCGCCACTTGTCATGGCTCAGGGAGGACATCAAATTCGAAAAACTTCAGGGCAATCCGACTGCCAGAGTAAACACAAATTTTCATTTACTTTCACATTGTCTATACTTTGACATCTGTGTACCTCCTTCACGCACAGTTGCAACTGTAATATGTGATCACTGCTCCATGCACTATCAGAGAGGCCAAGGATTGGATGACCATGTATTCTGAACATCTTTCTGACACACTGACAGGCACTGTCAGAAACTGAGACAAACAGGCCTTCAGCATCCACTTTAGGGCTCTCAATCAGTGCTCGTTATAAACTCTTGGAAGTGACTGTTCAAAATGTGTTCTATACAAGAATGATAAGTTACCCAAAGAAAAAACAGAAAAACAACGTCCTGAAAATAGCTGACACTCTTAGGGAGTGCAAGATTACCCACACCGTGTAAAATTTAAACAGGAAGTAAATCGGTGACATGGATTACTTTAACATTTTTTTCACACAAATTGTTCAAAACTCCAACAGTGTTATTTGCCAGAACAGTTAAGGAAATTAATCTAGTGCCCGATAGGGATCCGTTTCATGTCTGACTCAGAGGGACCCGACCCACTTAAAGTCCTGGCCACACACCTCCTATGAGGACATTTTCTTATACAATTAACACAAGTGATCTGAATCGCTGGCGTGAGTATGTTTACTAGCATCTGGAATGTTCAAAATGATAGGCCTTTAAGGGGCTTGTGGAACAAGAGCGTTTTAAGGCTGATCAGTTACTGGAAGCAATGATGTGGATGGCATAAAAGTGGAACCACTTGTCGGAGCGTAGTAAAAACCATAAAAGATGTGAGGCTGTAGCCCCAGAATCTTTCAAGTTGAAGGCGAGTTTGCAGAGGGTTGACATCTAGGTCATTTTCGTAGCATGGGCAGCAAAGGAACACCTTGAAGTGTGCCTCAATATTGATTGTTTTTTTCTTATTTGCCTATTTGATTTATGTCGTCAAGAAAAGCTCAACAGAAAAAGAACATTACTAAAATGGTAGACAAACGGATAAGGGGAGTACCCCACAAAACAGGGCCATAATCTGTGCCCTCTAAGCAAGATAACAATGATGGACGATCGTAATCAAACTGTGGGGATAACCCAATGCACTTACCGATCATGGATGGGCTCCACAGGTGGAAAATGCTAAAACTAATTTCCCCGATCTCTTCAATTCAAAACACGGCGTCCAATTCATTAAGTGAAGGTCGTGTAGGTCGTGCTGGGGCAGGCTGCCTGGGGACCTCTGCCTCTTCATTTTTTCATCATCCCTTGCTGGCTCCACGACCACGTTGCTCCTGCGCTGGAAAAAAGAGAGAAGGAAAATCCGGAGAGAAAATGTCTCTCTTAAAGGATTTCCCTTCCTCCAACAAAGCACACCTGGCATGACGTCATGCCGCCGTGCCGGGACGTCATGCCGTGACCTCCACTACTCAGTGAGGAAACTGAGCTCTCACTGCAGTAGAAAACATCGCAGCAAGCAATCGCCAGGGCTTTAAGTGGGCAAGCTCTGAGCACCGGCAGTTTTATTTTGGGATCCTCGAAACGGGACTAAAAAACAAACAAACAAAAAAAATGAAGAAAGGACCACCTTTGCCAGCCGCGAAATTAGAGCCCGATAGAGACCCGTTTCGAGGGCCCCCCAAAAAGACTGCCGGTGCTCAGACCCCGACAGACCCGGCCCACTTAAAGCCCTGGTTGAAACTGTACCAAGGAAATTATAGTCACAGTGAACTCTAAGAGAGAAAGGGACAGGTTACCATACAGTCCCTGGAGAGCCATGAATATAAATCCAGAGATCGTCAAAACTACAATAGGTATCCCTCTGAGCTCCACAAAACAACAGTAATGCAAAGTTTGCATTACTGTTGTTTTGTGGAGCTCAGAGGGATACCTATTATATATTACTAACTATTGGGGAATTTTCAATGGTACATGAGCATCTGAATGGTCAACCATTGTACACATATAGAAGATCACAACAATTGATCTGCTGCTGCCTCCTTTTTCAAGAAGTAATGTGTAATGGCAAATCGAAATTTGGCACCAGAGTATCATCAACGAATATATTTCCCTTTAAAAGATATATCAATTGTATCAGTCATTTACAAAAGCAATGCTGCCTACTCATGCTGCAGTGAAATATGTAGAAAATGTGACTTGGAATCCTTCAGAAGTCGAGAAGTCTGGTTATGTAATTTGTGTGGCTGCCACCTTCTATTACCAAATGATCAATTTTGAAAACTAATATTAGGTGGCATGAATTGAAATTGCAATTCATAGTAGCTCATTTTAAGCACATTTAGAATTAATATTAATAATATGTCTTCTATGCTTCCTGATGCCTTCTGCTGTTTCACTGTGAGGTCTATATGTGCGATCTTAGGGCTAACCCAAAGGGAGCAGGACTACTTCAATGCGTTGGCAGGGGTAGTAAGCACTATTAAATGCAATCGAAACTTTACACTGTACAGTACTATGCAGTGGTGAGTAGCACTGTTTATTCATAACCTCCTTCCACCAAATCAATATTATTAATGTTGCATGCAGTAATTTGTGATGGGTTCTATAAGAACCTTGCTAAGTCTAATCAGAGTTATATTAATTGCTCAAATACATGGATTCTTATTGGGCTCACTCAAGACCACGTCCAGAGCACAAACATACATTGGGCCTGAGTCTTAACACACTTAAATTGAACCTAGAACTGTTCCTAATCTTGTAGCAAGACAGATTTTCATTAAAGCTAAGTTTAGAGTAAGGGGCAGTCAAGTGGACGTAATGGGGAAAGGTCAGGCAGGTCAGCAGTAGAAGAGCCCATTTTTAGATGTAGCCTAGCATTCTTTTAGATGGCCTTTACACTGCTGTGTGCTGTGATGAATTTCTTCCCTCCTTTTCCTCATTTCTGGATTCTGTTATGAACATGTGGTTGTATCAAGAATTTACAGACTTACTTCAGTCTCAGTTGCTATCTTGCGTGAGTTTTATTTATAGACGCCATATTGCAGTTCAGGTGATTCCATCAATAAGCTCAACATAGGAGAAGCTGTCAAACAATTTGTTAATGCTTCGAGACTGGACTCACCTGCCCACAATCCCCTGCATGACAATAAGGAGAAGGAGGGGCCGCTGGGGAAAGTTATAAAGCCCCAGGCTGCCTACAGTACCGCTGGACATTTTGCGGATGCCTTAAGGATGGAGTCACTTGCCCATAATCCTCCATTCAAACACAAGGTGAAGGAAGAGGGGCAATGGAGGAGCACTATAAAGAGCAAGATTACTTTCCGAATAGTGAGCCCGCCTTCTCTAGTCTGAGCCCAGACAAGGCTGGGCAGGGCCATCTCCCTTGGCCATGTGATTTCACATAATCATCCCCACCATGTTGTATTGGTATTTAGACAAAATATAGAGTTGGAAATGTCTACCTACAAAAATATCGAGTTGTAAATATCGTGACACAGAAATATCGACAGCAAGAATATTGTGGCCAAGAATATTGAATTTAAGGTAAGAAATATTGTATTAAAAAATATAGAAGTCATTGATATCATTTCAAAATATCGATTTTCTAATGAGTGTTATGTATTTTAGTATATGTTTTGAATGTATGTGTGCATTTTTTTGTATTGTCCATGTTTTTTAATATATGTGTTGCATTTTTAGTAGTTATTAATTTGATTTTAATTAAATTTTGAGTTCTTAAGTTCCGTAGTAGATTGTGAGTTTATAGGGGAATAGGGTGAGAAGTATTTTAGTTATAATAAATAAATGATTATTTTTTATTATTTAATATTTATTTAATTGAGATTTATGGTGTTATTTGTGTTTTATTTTTTGTGTAAATTTTATGTGTGGGTTGTGGGGTTTGTGGGGGTCTAAGGTGGAAAGTAATTTTTTTTAAATTAATTTTTAATAGGTTTGTTAAATATTATTATTTAATTAATTGGTAATTAATTATGCTAATTGTGTCATTGTTATTGGGTGCAGGTTGTGGGGCTTATAGGGGTAAAGAGTGGGAAGTAATTTATTTTTAATTAGGTAATAATTAGTTGATAAGTAATAAATAATTGATAATTAATTTTGTTGAAACCCAGAGGAGCCCGTCCCCTTAAAAAAAGATTGTAGTCTGGTGGAATAGTCCTTAAATGTCTTATATCTTGTTTTTTTCGGAAGTTTGGAGGTTTTTAAAAATATTGGGATCTGAGAACCGGCTTCCTGCACCATTTGGTCCACAAAGAAATTGTCTTTTAACCCATTAGAAATCAATAAACAAGCTAATAAGTCTAAAAAAAGTTGCATCGTAGTAAGTTCGTATGTGCGGTAAAGCCAGCCCTCCCTGTGCAATGGTTAATTGTAGTGATGGAAGCTTGACCCTTGGTACCTTTTTCCCTCAGACAAACTGTCTGATCATAGTTTCCGCTCTTTAAAAAAAGTCCATAATAATTTTGATGGGTATGATAATAAAAAGAAAGGTGAGTAGTGGAAGTCTGGACATCTTAATAAGAGATACTCGTAAAAGCCACTGCTCTAACAATTTCTTGATTTAACTTTGCATTCTTACATAATTCAGATTATATATCTGTTGGTATTGGTTAGTAACATAAATCCCCAAATATCTTATATGGTTGGGCTTTGCGACTTGCAACTTGAGGTTAGCTGGGAGAAAGTTTATATCAGTATTCAAAACAAGAACGTCTATTTTATTTTGATTTATTTCATAACCCCAAATAACTCGAATTTGTTAGATTCCCTCATCGCCAGTTCCAAATTCTGACTGTTAGGCTTTAGATATAAAATAATTTCGTCCGCAAATAGCTTTAATTCGGCCATACCAAAATTGGAGCATTGATTGCTGCATTGTCTCGCATTCTATTGGCTAATGGTTCTATAAAAAAGGTAAAGAGCAAAGGGGAGAGCGGACATCCTTGTCTTGTCCCCCGATTTATTTTTACTGTACCAGCCCGTTTTGCGTTCATTACCACCTGAGCCTGCGCCCCCTGATAAATATTTCGAAGCATTAAAATAACCTGGGGAGGAATACCGAATCTACCGAGGGCAAACAACAAAGAGTTCCAGTTTACCAGATCGAAAGCTTTTTCTGCATCGACCATCATGATACAGGCTGGGGTTGAGTTAGTATTTCATTAATCCAATGCCTGTATTAAAAATTCAGTATTTACTGCCAGAGAGCTTCCTGCTATAATGCCGGCCTGGTTTTTGTGAATAATTTCCTGTGTAGCAAATAAAAAACGCTGCTCCCAAGCCTTCCTTAAGATCTTATGATCTGCGATGAGGAGGCTAATTGCCTATAGAAATTAACATCCTTTGGGTTCTTGTCCTTTTTTGCAAAGCAGACAACAGTTGCCTCTTTACAAAAGGAAGGGACCTGGCCTGTTTTTGATATAATCAAAACGTTTTTTTAGAGGTGGAATCGATTCTTCTGAGAAAGTCTTATACAATTCTATAGGAGACCCGTCCTCCCCACACGCTTTGGCTCCAGCTGTAGATTTTATGGCCGCCAAATTCTTTGAACTTTCTAGATCTGATTTTAATTGGTCTATCAATGAATCAGATAGTGTAGGGAGATTTACATTTTTGAAGTATTCCTGTATAGTATCTTCCCCACCAGATATTCCATGGTGTAGAGCTGCTGGAAATGTTCCCAAAAAATCTGTGGAATCTCATCACTATGGGGCTGATTCTAATGCGGGTTGGAAATGCTTCCCGACCGAATCGGGTTGGAAATGGTTTACGACCCACTCAAATCGGGAGAGTCCGACCGACCAAGTGCGATGCATCCGGATGCTTCCAGATACGATTTGGTTCGACTCCCATTGACTTTAATGGGAGCACATGCTCCTAACTGCATCATAAATGGGCACTGGGCCTAATTGGAAGGAGCAAATGCCATTAGGAGGCCTTCCTAACCGCATCAAAATCAGGGCCTGGGTGAGATTGCTTTCCAACGCACATCAGAATCGGGCCCTATTAGTTACTTCTACTATGGTCTTGGGGTCGAACACCTTTGAGACTAAATTGCATCTTGTCTAGTTTATGTAGAGCTGGCTAGCAGTTTACCAACCATCTGACTATCTTCGTAAACCTTTTGTTGGTAGGATCGGGAGCTACTGATCTCTTCAAAAACAATAATTCTCTGAGGGCCTTTCTAGCACTTTCCAACTGATGTGGATGTGACAGAATCCTGTGAACCTGTGCTCTTTCCAAAACCCCCTGCAGTTCAGCTATTTTAGCCCGTCGAACTCTTGACTGGGCGGTCGAAAAGAAAATAATCTGTACTTGTGCCGTGGCCTTAAACCCCAACTGCAAAGGGTTCTTCTGTCTCCTCATTGATCTTATTAAAGTAATCAGAAATACATACTCTAAAAACCTGAACCCATTTTTGATCTTGGAGAAGGAGGCGATCCATCTGCCACCTGGATCACTCCCTTTTCACTTCGCAAACCTCGAGTTCTAGCCTAATATATGAATGATCGGTGAAGGGGTTAGTCCCAATATCTGTTCCGTAGGGTATGAAGGGATCTAGATGTTAAAAAAGGTCGATTCGGGGTGCTGTCTGGTATCGGTGCGAATGACATGTGTAGCTTTTTTTGTCAGCATTGGCTTTCCGCCAAGGATCTATTAGTTGGTAGTCATGCTTGATAATCTCAAAGATTATTTAAGTATTTGGTTTCAATTGGGCTAGCTATGAGAGGGGTTGCTATCTATTTTTCTAGAAATCTGCAGTGGAAATTTGAACAAGTTCATAGGGATCCTCAGAGGAGAATGCTATGGGTAGAGGCGAAATTGACGGGGGATTTAAAATTTTGTAATCTACTATGGCCCGGTTACGGATGACGCCTCGGGCTGGTTAAGATCAATGAGCTGTTAAGGGGTGTCCCATGTCAGATTATTATCGGGGGAGATTTTATATAGATACAGGATCTAAAGAATGTTTTGGGTTTATAGCAGTAAATGGTGGGAAGTAAATTAATTTTACTTACTTCCTAATTAGTTGTTAAATAATATTAGTTTTGTAATTGAAAATACATTTTACTTGTTTAATTATTTATTTAAAGTTTAATTTTAAGTGTGGGTTTTGAGGATTGTGGGGGTAAATGGTGGGGAGTTAATTAACTTTTTTTGTGTTTTAATTTGTTTTTAAATTAACAATATTTATTTAATTGATAATTAATTATGTTAATTAAGGAAATACATTAAAAAAAATGTAGATGTGGGTTGTGAATTGTGTGTTGTTATAGGGTAGGAAGTAAATAAACAAAATTTTTGTAATAATTCATGTTTTGTTCATAAATATTTTATAAATAAAATATGTATTTAAAATAATATTTTATTTGTTTGAAAATTGTTTTTATTGTATTTAATATACTATATGTAGGTATGTGTGATATTTATTCAACATTACATTATGTTTTTCTATATTAAATGTATTTGAATTTTTTACATATTTATATTTTGTTTAATTTATTTTGTTTTTTAAAATATTTTTTATGTTGTTGACATTTTGTTTGTTTTTAATTTTGAACTGACTGGAGTGGGAATAGTAAATGTTAACGCTTCGCAATCCAACACTTTCCCTACTGTTGCACTGACTGGAGTGGGAATAGTAAATTTTATCGCTCCGCTATCCAACACTTTCCCTACTGTTGCACTCATTGGAGAGGGAATAGTAATTTTTACCCCTCTGCTATCCAACACTTTCCCAACTTTTGCTCTTACTGGAGTGGGAATAGAAATTTTTACCCTTCCGCTATCCAACATTTTCCCTACTGTTGCACTGACTGGAGTGGGAATAGTTAATGTATCCCTCTGCTATCTAACACTTTCCCTACTGTTGCACTGACTGGAGTGGGAATAGTATTTTTTACCCCTCCGCTATCCAACACTTTCCCTACTATTGCACTCACTGGAGTGGGAATAGTAATTTTTACCCCTCCGCTATCCAACACTTTCCTTACTATTACAGTAATTGGAGTGGGAATAGTCATTTTTACCCCTCCACTATACAACACTTTTCCTACTGTTGCACTAATTTGGGGGCGGAATAGTAATTTGTAACCCTCCGCAATCTAACAGTCTCTCTACTGTTGTACTGACTGTAGTGGGAATAGTAATTTTTACCCCTCCGCTAAACAACACTTTCCCTACTGTTGCACTCATTGGAGTGGGAATAGTAATTTGCACCCCTCCGCTATCCAACACTTCCACTACTGTTGCACTCATTGGAGTGGGAATAGTATTTTTTTACCCCTCCACTCTCCAAAATTTTCCCTACCGTTGCACTCACTGGAGTAGGAATAGTAATTTTTACCCCTCCGCTATCCAACACTTTCCTTACTATTGCAGTCATTGGAGAGGGAATAGTCATTTTTACCCCTCCGCTATCCAACACTTTCCCAACTGTTGCACTTATAGGTGGGGGAATAGTACTTTTTAACCCTCCGCAATCTAACAGTCTCCCTACTGTTGCACTGACTGGAGTGGGAATAGTAAATGTTATCCCTCCGCTATCCAAGACCCAATATAGAGAGGCGATTAGAGCCTACAAAGATGAGGTAAAACTGCCCAATCAACCTATTTAGCTACACAAATCATGCGGGCAAAATCTAAACCTAATGAAATCTTTCATATAGTAAAAAGCCTCACTAAACCTCCCCTACCCTCTATGCTTCCGTGTAAAACAATAGCCCACTGTAATGACTTGGCAGAATTCTTTCATCAAAAAGTTCATCAAATCTACTCCTCCTTTCCTGCCATGGATCTCGACCCCGCTGCTCAGGCGTGGTCAAGTCCGGTGGAAGCTCCCCCTCAACCCCCTGCAACTTTGGAATACTTTCCGTTGTTGGAACAGGAATCCCTGGAATCTCTAGCTCGGCAAGTAAAATCAGGGTCACCATGCGATCCAGCTCCACCAGAGGCAATGATCTCGGTAATTCAGGCCGTCCTCCCCACTATCATGAACCTCCTCAATGCCTCTATCACCTCCTGCATTGTCCCGCCCCCCTGGAAGCAGGCTATGGCACGTGTACTGCTGAAGAAACCAACTCTGGAACCTGACGACTTTAGCAGCTACCGCCCCATCTCCCTGCTTCCCTGGGTGAGCAAAATTCTTGAGAAGCACATCAATATACATCTGATGGACTTTCTCGAGAATAACCAGTTGCTGGATGCCACCCAAACGGGCTTTCGACCTAGACATGGGACGGAGACTGCCTTATTAGAAGTCACAGAGGAAACCAGAAGGATTTTAGATCGAGGGGGATCAGTGGCAGTGGTCCTCCTCGATTTGAGCGCAGCATTTGACACGGTTAGTCACGATATGCTGCTGCGCCGCCTCTCCGATGTTGGAATCTCAGGTAGGGCAATACATTGGCTTAAACCCTTTCTGAGCAACTGGTCTTTCAGATCTTTGAGGGAGATACGGTCTCCTCCAGAAAACCTCTGAGCTGCGGGGTACCGCAGGGCTCCTCCTTAAGCCCTGCGTTATTTAACATCTATATGAGACCATTGGCTGAGGTCGTCCGTCCGTTTGGTATTAGGATCATTTCATACACGGGCGACACTCAGCTAGTGGTCTACCTGTCACAGGAGGGCGGCCAATCAGCACAAATGGGGTTAATGAAATACTTGGAGAAAGTAAAAAGCTGGATGACGACATCCTCCCTTAAGCTTACTGGGGATAAAACTGAGCTGATGCTCCTGAGCCCCGCTGTTCTAACGCATTTTGACTCCCTCTGGCCTCCATGCCTAGGCACTCCCCCTGTACCCAAGGACAACATAAAAAGCTTGGGGGTATGGCTGGACAAAGCCTTAACCTTTAACACCCAGGCCACGAAGCTTTCCGCAACGTGTTTTGGCCTCCTTCGGACGCTGAAAAAAGTAATCCCACTTCTAGCTATGGAGGTCAAACAAGTTGCCGTCCAAGGCCTGATCCAGTCTCGGCTGGACTTTAGCAACATCCTGTATCTCGGTGCGCCCGACTACACACTGCACAAGTTGCAGATTGTCCAAAACTGCGCGGCTCGCACATTGCTCCAGTTGTCACGCAGACTGTCAGCCAAACCTGGGCTGATTAGCCTGCATTGGCTCCCGGTCCGGTAAAGAATTGCCTTTAAGGCAATGTGCATATCCCATCAAGCCTTTTGGCACAAAGGACCGGCAATTAGTCGCCAACTAATCACACAGTACCACCCTAGAAAACACCTTCGCTCTAGCCAGGCCTTCTTAGCCACAGTTCCAAGAATCAAGAGAACGAGAGCTGGTGGCAGGATGTTCTCCTATAATGCCGCCAAACTGTGGAACTTCCTTCCCCTTCAACTTAGGTCCAACCCTGATCTGCCCTCCTTCCGTAAGCAATTAAAGACCTTTCTCTTTAACGCTCATAACTAACCCCATAGCTGATCGCCTCTGACAAGTGGCTCCACTCTCTAATCAGCGCTTGGACGCCTCAGGGCAGCAATCGCGCTTTAAAAGTCTACGTTTCATTTCATTTCATTTCATTTCATTTCAAGACTTTCCCTACTGTTGCACTCACTGCAGTGGTAATAGTAATTTTTACTCCTCCGCTATTCAACACTTTCACTACTATTGCACTCATTGGAGTGGGAATAGTAATTTGTACCTCTCCGCTATCCAACACTTTCCCTACTGTTGCACTGACTGGAGTGGGAAATTTAAGTTTAAAGGTTTTTAAATAGCTTAATATTAAAATAATAATATATTTTTAATAGATTTTATGTTATTAGTATATGTATATATATATATTAACTTGTCAAAGTTTTATATAATTTTAAAATTATAAAATAAATTGCAATTAATAGTTTATTAATTGTTTTAATACATATATATATATATATATATATATATATATATATATATAAATATATATATATATATATATTGGGCAACCTTGATGTGACGATGTTTTGCGGCCATGCCCGGCCGCGAGGATGCCCCGACGCGTGTAGCGGACCCTAGGCACTTGTCATTACAGGTGCTGCCAGGACATCGGGGGCCTAAGCCGCAGTGTCATTGTAGCGGTTGGAAGGGGTGTTGCCAAAACTTTTCACCTGACACGGAACATTTATTTTAAGAGGTGCAGCAGCGGCAACCACTTGGTTAGAGGAATGAGAGTCCAGGGGTATTACAACGGACTACCTTATCCGGAATACCTTGCGCCCACATGGGCGGGACCGGATATTTAAATAAAGTAATTTCCAGCATTCCGCTTCCTGCACTTTTTCTGCCAGTGACCAAGGGCTGATGGGAGCCCGAAACGCGTTTGGCGATTGAAAGGGAGAGGCAGTTCACTCAATCCACGGCTGCCTGCGGCGTCGAGTGCAGTAACCCCGGTGTGTGTGGCATCCTCATTTGGGCAACCTTGATGTGACGATGTTTTGCGGCCATGCCCGGCCGCGAGGATGCCCCGACGCGTGTAGCGGACCCTAGGCACTTGTCATTACAGGTGCTGCCAGGACATCGGGGGCCTGAGCCGCAGTGTCATTGTAGCGGTTGGAAGGGGTGTTGCCAAAACTTTTCACCTGACACGGAACATTTATTTTAAGAGGTGCAGCAGCGGCAACCACTTGGATAGAGGAATGAGAGTCCAGGGGTATTACAACGGACTACCTTATCCAGAATACCTTGCGCCCACATGGGCGGGACCGGATATTTAAATAAAGTAATTTCCAGCATTCCGCTTCCTGCACTTTTTCTGCCAGTGACCAAGGGCTGATGGGAGCCCGAAACGCGTTTGGCGATTGAAAGGGAGAGGCAGTTCACTCAATCCACGGCTGCCTGCGGCGTCGAGTGCAGTAACCCCGGTGTGTGTGGCATCCTCATTTGGGCAACCTTGATGTGACGATGTTTTGCGGCCATGCCCGGCCGCGAGGATGCCCCGACGCGTGTAGCGGACCCTAGGCACTTGTCATTACAGGTGCTGCCAGGACATCGGGGGCCTGAGCCACAGTGTCATTGTAGCGGTTGGAAGGGGTGTTGCCAAAACTTTTCACCTGACACAGAACATTTATTTTAAGAGGTGCAGCAGCGGCAACCACTTGGTTAGAGGAATGAGAGTCCAGGGGTATTACAACGGACTACCTTATCCAGAATACCTTGCGCCCACATGGGCGGGACCGGATATTTAAATAAAGTAATTTCCAGCATTCCGCTTCCTGCACTTTTTCTGCCAGTGACCAAGGGCTGATGGGAGCCCGAAACGCGTTTGGCGATTGAAAGGGAGAGGCAGTTCACTCAATCCACGGCTGCCTGCGGCGTCGAGTGCAGTAACCCCGGTGTGTGTGGCATCCTCATTTGGGCAACCTTGATGTGACGATGTTTTGCGGCCATGCCCGGCCGCGAGGATGCCCCGACGCGTGTAGCGGACCCTAGGCACTTGTCATTACAGGTGCTGCCAGGACATCGGGGGCCTGAGCCGCAGTGTCATTGTAGCGGTTGGAAGGGGTGTTGCCAAAACTTTTCACCTGACACGGAACATTTATTTTAAGAGGTGCAGCAGCGGCAACCACTTGGTTAGAGGAATGAGAGTCCAGGGGTATTACAACGGACTACCTTATCCAGAATACCTTGCGCCCACATGGGCGGGACCGGATATTTAAATAAAGTAATTTCCAGCATTCCGCTTCCTGCACTTTTTCTGCCAGTGACCAAGGGCTGATGGGAGCCTGAAACGCGTTTGGCGATTGAAAGGGAGAGGCAGTTCACTCAATCCACGGCTGCCTGCGGCGTCGAGTGCAGTAACCCCGGTGTGTGTGGCATCCTCATTTGGGCAACCTTGATGCGACGATGTTTTGCGGCCATGCCCGGCCGCGAGGATGCCCTGACGCGTGTAGCGGACCCTAGGCACTTGTCATTACAGGTGCTGCCAGGACATCGGGGGCCTGAGCCGCAGTGTCATTGTAGCGGTTGGAAGGGGTGTTGCCAAAACTTTTCACCTGACACGGAACATTTATTTTAAGAGGTGCAGCAGCGGCAACCACTTGGTTAGAGGAATGAGAGTCCAGGGGTATTACAACGGACTACCTTATCCAGAATACCTTGCGCCCACATGGGCGGGACCGGATATTTAAATAAAGTAATTTCCAGCATTCCGCTTCCTGCACTTTTTCTGCCAGTGACCAAGGGCTGATGGGAGCCCGAAACGCGTTTGGCGATTGAAAGGGAGAGGCAGTTCACTTAATCCACGGCTGCCTGCGGCGTCGAGTGCAGTAACCCCGGTGTGTGTGGCATCCTCATTTGGGCAACCTTGATGTGACGATATATATAAATATATATATAAATTATTATATATATGTGTGTTTAGCTTTTTTAAATTAAGTTTTTTGTTATATTTGTTAGTATGTATATTAATTTTTTTTTTAAACAAATTTTAATATATTCAATATTTATTATTCCACTTTATATATAGATATATATAACATAATATTTTGGACAACTATATTTATGACATTGATATTTTTTTCTCAATATTTTTGTACTTACCATTATAAATATATTGCTTTCTAGACCTTGATATTGTGGTATGGGATATTTTAGGTACCGATATTCTGTCAGTGAACCTGTTGTATAAACTTGCTGGTGGAATGGGGAAAAGGAAGCCACACTATACCTGGCATGGAATGCCTTATGTCTAGTTCCATCTCCAGTTTTTTAACCTAATGCAATGAGGGTAAGTGACTATGAAAATGATGTTGTTGCGGAGCAGATAAGCAATGCCAAAGGTACAATACAAGGGCTTACTGGCCGTTAATCTGGCTGTAAATCTAACCCTGAGAGCATGCTGCTCCCTATTAATCCTATTGTGGGTAAACTGCTGGACAGTGCAAAAAGGGATGACCTCTGCACCTATAATGCTTCAATATTATTAGAGGAAAAGAACCCTCTTGCTCTGACTCTGGTTTGAAGTTAAGCTGTGACTCATTGTATACAACGCCCCTAGCCATGTATAAATAGGGAGCTCAAGGTGCATCACATGAGAATGAGAAACATGGGCAATGCTCTCCCTAGACCCAGACTCTTCATAGGTGTCAAGTCAGAGGAGAGAAGGGCCACAATGAACCCCACCTTCCATTCTCTGCATGTTGGCATAATTAAAAAGATGTAGATGGCTTTTATAGATTCTGTCTCAATATGTTTGGGTGACATTGAAACACTTTTTGTGGGACTAAATGCAAGCACAGGCCATCAGGCCATTGAACCAAAGAAAGAAGTATCGACATCAATCCTAATCCATAATCAATGTCCCTCTGTTCCAGTTGCCTCTGCTGACTAGGAATTAACTGTCTACTCATAACCCCAACTTTACTGAAGCTATGCCATACACCTTCCTTTTAAAAGGCATTCCTCTTATTAGATCAGAACAGGTGGAAGACAAGACCACCTTCTTAATAAAGTCACCCACTGGCTTGGGTGACAGAAACACATGCCCAAAGTCTGCTTTGCTATACCCTTATAATTCAGTGCTTATAGCTAGGACGCCACTTAGGCTACAGAAATTACAAAACCAATTTACACAATTTTCATGACAGATTGAGAGTTATTGTTGAACCACTCAAAGACCTACATATTAGTTGAAGTCCCAAAAAGGAATAAAAATACTTACTACATAGTAAATAATTCTAAAAACTTGACTATTTCAACTTTTCCATATTTGGGGATTCGATTCAGCCCTAACAGTGTTGAACAGCCCTACGCTGTTCAACTCCTGCATGACCGCCCTAGACAACATCTTCAGAACCCATGGACTGAAAATGATTACCTATGCCAACAATTCAAAACGCATCTTTTCTCTATCTCAAGAACCAACCACTACGAAGGCCAACTTCTGCCAGTGCATGACCAGCGTCACCGACTGGATGCAGAACAACTGCCTCAAACTCAACACAGACCAAACAGAAGTACTCATCTTCGGGAACAACACCTCCCCTTGGAACGGCTCCAGGTGGCCTATGGAACTACAATGCCCATCCACTTCTACAGACCACGCCCGGAACCTTGGCATCATCCTGGGCAGCAAACTCACCATGAAAAAACAGATCAACGCAGTCTCCTCCGCTTGCTTCCTCACTCTTCATATGTTCCGTAAATTCTTCAAATGTCTCCCAGTCAGCACCAGACGTACCATCACTCAAGCCTTCATCACTAGACGATTAGACTATGTCAATGCACTCTAAGCAGGAATCATCAACAACCTTGTAGAAGCCTGCAGACCATACAGAACATGGGGGCCAGACTCATCCTCGATCTTCCTGGATGGACCCACATAGACCAGCACATCAAGAAAATCCATTGGCCCACTGTCCACAAAAGATGCCAATTCAAGTTGCTGACCCATTCCTTCAAAGCCTTGCACAACCAAGGACCAGCTACATCAACCACCACCGGAGCTTTCTTCAATCCTTCTGACACCTGCCTCCCTCTCCCGTGCTCACACCCTGCATCTGCTGAAGCGACAGTTTAGGACACTCCTTCCCTCGCCTCAGCACAAAGTCTTGGAACAGCCTCCCCCCCCACCTCTGAGCCTTACCCTCTCTTCTGGAATTCAGAAAAGGGCTCAAGATCTGGGTGTTCAACTGAGTCCACCCGAGCAGAATGGCTCTAGCATCTGGATACTCTTGTGGGTGAATAGCAGTGTTCCATAAATCCTGATTGATTGATTGCTTCAGTGAAACCTCTACTGGAATCCTCTGGGATGCATTAAGACAGCAAATCTTGTGAGAGGTGAGGAGGCACTCTAAGTTTGCTTCACAATTAGCACTTAAACCCCTTAAAGAGTTGGTGGAGGTATATAAAGTGAAATGACTACTGACTGTAACCAATGACTCTGGGCTATGGGAATCCAGGATTACCTTACTATTGAAAGGGTTTCTCGGAAGACTCCTGGCAGTCTCTGAGAGTACTGCAATATATATTTACCATGCAGAATTAGGATTTGACTAAATATCAGACTATATTAGACTCCATCCCGTCATCCTTTCGTTGTGCATTTGGACTAAGCTGGAAACCGGTGTTAACCGTACATACCGTAACGGATTGCATTAAATTTAATAACACAATGAAGATCCCATGGCTAGCTTATATAAAAAAAGAATTTGCCATAGTGTGGGTGTCCCATAATTGTTTAATAATCCAGAGGCCCTTTTGCATTTTGCAAATACATGCCAAAGGCACGTTTTCTAGCTTTGTGCGCAAGGTCTCTAACAACCGTCATAGAGTTCTACTCACTAGGTTGAGATTGAATATATTACATTTTATGGTGGCTTCCCCAGAGCCAGTTCTATATTCTACCAGCTTGAGAATGTGTCCATGTGATTCATTGTCATCTGAGAACACATTATATTTACTGTTGTTCTGATAATTGTATACCCAGATTAAGGAGCATTTATTATTCTGCTTTCTGGGGAGGCAAATGTTAGATATTGTAGGCAAGCTATGTTTTATGAACAATCGGTATCATCAATTCATATTTGTTTGGCTGCAGTTAATTATATCTAGCTCTCAATTAAACTGTAACAGCGCTTGTGACAAGCTGTCATTTGCTAATTAGTACTTACTGCACTTTAGTCCCAATTTAAAGCTTGGTGATTTTTTTAGGCCCATCAATTCTACTTTAATTTTTCATTTATTCATAAGATTAATTTTAATCTTTAATTTATATAAATTCAGGTATTACATGGATTTGTATATTTTCTTTTAAATTGAATCATGTGTACTATGTTTTTATCTCTTTCTCTGTATTGATCTGTTGGACCTGGCACTTTTTGCAGGGTTATCCCAGAACATTTTCCCTTTCTCCTGTATTTGTTCTGACATGTTTGTGTTGGTTTTATGGCTCTGGGCACCTTACCACTGCTGATCAGTGCTAAAGTGTATGTGCTAAAATTGGTCTACATCCGGTAGGCAAATTTACTTTACCTGTAAGTCCCTTGTACAGTGGTATCTCATATACCCAGGGACTGTAAATTAAATGCTACTAGTGGGCCTGCAGCGCTGCTTCCACCACCCACAGAAGTAGCCTTTCAAACCTGTCTCAGGCCTCCGCCACTGGACGGCCTGCGTGCGAAGTTTACTGCCACAGTAATGTGGCATTTAAAGTGTTTGCCAAGTCTGAAACTGCTGTTTTAATACATATAGGTCACCCCTAATGTAGGCCTAGGTAACCCCATGGGCAGGGTGCTGTGTAGGTAAAAGGTAGGACAGGTGCCTCTATTGTGTGGCATGTCCTAGTAGTGACAAGCAACCTATTTGGTTTCTCACTGCTGTTAGGTCTTCTCCTCTTATAGGTTTGCAGTGGGAATTCCCCGATATGTGTTTCAGTGGCGATTTCTGATATGAAAGGGGTAGTGTGACCTTCTTTGTTATATTTGGAATAGTGGTGATAAATCCAGCTTATTGGTAAAAGTAGATTTGTTATTACTATGTTAGAATTGCCACTTTTAGAAGTATACGTTCCTGCACGCTTATGACTCTTTGTTCCCATCCTAGTTATGTATTCAACTTCTGGTTTAGATTGGCAGGAGCAGGAGATGTGCATTCACTCTAGACAGTCACAAGGGGGAGTTGAGGTGTGCCCTGACTTTCCTGGGTGACTCTCAGCCAGGCTGAATAGACCTGGTCTGCATTTAGAGTGGTGGGAGGAGTTGTCACCCGCACCTGGATAGGGCTAAGCCTGCCTTTCACAATGCTGTCTCCACCCACATGTAGTGTGTCTGGACCTGGGGATTAAATTGGGGTTTTGTACACTCCCCTTTAAAATTTGTTTGAAGTGCCGCAAGAAAAAATACTTTGTGCGTATAAGTACAGGGGCTGTGACCCCATGATTTTAGACACTGTGTGGATTTGTAACCAGAGGCTGTTGGCTCTACAGACTGCACCTGACCAGAAGCAACTGTTATGCTGTCAAGAGAAACTGCCTCTTGGACTTTGCTTTGTTATGCTGACCTGCATGAAGGACTGTCTCTTTGCTGCAAGGACACTGTGTGCTGGCCTGCTTTCCTTAACTTGCAGGAACCAGTGCTCTCACAGGAGTCTCGCACCAGGTAAGCAATGTGAACTGCTCCTGGTGGTTACCTAAAACTTGTGCCTCACTCCTTTGCCTGAGAACAGAGCCCAATGAGCTCTTACTGTGCCTTGTGCAAGCAATCAGTGTGTCTGCTGCTCTCTGCCGTTTCCCTTTAATCAATGCGTGATGTGCCCTGTATGGCCACAAACTCGGCGGTGCCCCCATGTGTGTTTACATACTTTCCGGGCTCCTCACTGTCCAAGTGCACATGTGGTACAGCGGTAGATGATTGGCCCTCCTGGACAGCAACATGCCTGAAGCAGAGTCCCAAGTCCAACTCTGCACTGTGCACCCGATTGCCATCTGCCTCATTGGAGCACTGCTTGATAACCAGGTGCACCACCAACGACCCTGAAGGGATTCCCTGCTGCGTCCTCACAGTCGGAGGCCAGGATCAGACCTCGCAAGTCCCAATCATCCACCTGCACAGTGGCGTCACCACACTGAAAGTAACCAGCGAGCCAGGACCTCAGTGTTGCCAAGGAGATCCTGGATCGCCCCTGTCATGTGACTGCATGGCAGCCAAGCCAGTTTTACTTTCCCCACAAGGAGTAGACCGGATGGGATGTGAAGCCGTCCCCCATCGCAGGCCACCACTGCGCAGTGAAACCCCAGTGGTGACACTTTGACATTCCCAGCTCTGAAACCGAGGTGCCTCAACGCAGAGAATTGAGATTGCGCCCTATTTCATGTTGAAGATTACCTGAATCGGACCGAGCAGTCTCTGCATGGGGATGTAGTGCTCCTCGCTGTGCTGCTGGAGGCATATTCTTCACAGCAGCTGCACCACGCGATTTCATGCAGCTGCTCTTGAGGTTTTCTCTGCTGGAGGGGGGGAACAAAGCCTCCTGGCTTGATGTTTCAGTGCATTTCCCACTTCTTGAGTGGCACCTACCTTAGGGAGCAATGTATTTGGCTCCACAGATGGGGTAAGACCTCAACAGAGACTCCAGCCCAGGAGTGTTGGTCCCTACTCTTTATGGTGATTCCTATGTTTGTATTCTCTTCACTACTAACAGCATTTTATGCCTTAATGTTGGTATATATGTCATTTTAGTCCTTAAACGGCTTCATTTTCATCTAGATAAACCCAAATGTCACACGCAAAACAATTTATACAACAGATTTCAATAAAGAATAAGTCTTCAAATAGTATTTTGTTCTTTCTGTCTTATTCCCCACAAGTTGCTTTATTATTTCAATCAGCTTTTTCCATCTAGCATCACAATAGCCAACACATGTTTGTCATTATACCGACTTCACCAGGGCTCCTTATTCATGTGCTCAACTAAAGCATGACGTATAGTCACAGCACTGCAAGGAGCAACAACAGTGGAGAACCCAGGCATTACATGAACCCGATGCACATTTTTAAATTCCCGTCGTGCATTCGCAATGAGTTGCATTCATTTTGGTTTTGTGAATGTAAGGTGAGCATTCCTCCCTTGTGTGCACCGCTCTTACTTGTATCAAATGACCAAATACTAGATTTTAACGACAAAGTGATTGCTGGGTAACCCTTTACTCACCCCCCTTTTCTCAAGATGCTTTATTTTCATGCTCTGATGAGGAGAGGTATATTGTTGTTATGGCTATTCTGACAGGATAACGAATACTCTTTCAGGAGCTTCATAAAATGTACAGTGATGGTGTAGGATGTTGTTTATCATGATGTTCCATGACAGGTACACTTATAAGTATTTACTTTATGCACTACGTGTGATGTTATGACAATTGCCTGGTTGAAGAAGTGATTTATGTGATTGTGGTCTAATGTGTTTTTATGTGTAATACAAAGGATATTATTTATCAAACCTAGTGTGGAGTCTCTTTTGTGGTGTGACTTGTGTGTCACTGGTGTTTGTGTCTGTATTGCCCGAGCGATTTACACATTGCCTCTTGGATAAGCTTGCTGCTCTGCCAAGCTACCAAGGGGGTGAGCAGGGGCTATCTTGTGTGTGTAACTCCCTTACCTTGACAAGAGTGGTGGGTTCTGTCTGGCTTAGGTGAATATCCTAGCCAACCAGAAGCTCCATTTCTGGCCTAATTATGGCGAATAAAGAACAGTACAGATAAGCTGTCACCTATTTGTATGCTGCAGAACTTATCAGTTTTTTTAACAATAATCTGGGTTTCAGATAATTCAAATTTTTATATTTTTTTATTTTCTGAGAGAAGGGATTCATTTTATTGTTATTTCATACCTGGAAAAGTATTAATTTACCATTTCCTCACTAACTGCTTCAAAGCGCTGTTATGTTAGCAATGTGTTCCTTTTTAGTAATTATATAGGCATGTGCCCAATAGATATGGATGTTTATTCAAGTTCATTTCACTACTATAAAAAACAAAATTCCTGTTCCTAACTTTTACAGTAGCGTATCCATTTCGCATATGTTTTGTGATGTTACTTCCAGTTACATTTGTAGATAGGAATGTGTTGGTTCAGAGATTTGCTGCAGGGGTATCTTATATCCTGGCCTGGAGTAGTAGGCCCAAATCAAACTGCTTACTTAAATTCAAAGTAACCCCTAACATTTAGTGGGATGTCAATGTTGGACAAGTTCTTTTTTCCAGATCTGTCATAACACCGTGCCAATGAGCCATAGGGGAGTTGACAATATAGCTTTGTTTTTTTGTAAGGGGCTTTGATAGAGCAATCTGGCCAGTCAGGTGCAGGTGCTGGGATCCTATCTCATCAGGACCTATAGAACACTGGATCTGGGTGGAAGGCAGGTAGCCCATTTCTTTTATATACGTGTGCTGCCTTGGCCTTGCCTTTGGCCACAGTCGACATTCCCATATAGCTCTCTTTAGGCCACAGTCTCAACCACTGAAACTGGTTTAGTGCTTGTGCAATTCAGAAAAACATACTTCCTTTCTCTTGGATGATGATTGCAGCTTGACTTGGATTTACAAAGCATTTTACAAGAAGGAGGAATAAAAGGAGTAATGCAGGAGTACATGTAGGAAGAAGGGGAGGTAGCAGCCCTGACAAAAACGAAACCACAAACATCCTACAACATTAGGGACTGGATACATCCAGATACGTCCAGCTGGTCCACAACTAAGGGTACCCTACCTCAACCACATCCATGCTCAGCACATGCAATCAGGGAGAATCAAGTGTTCCCAATCATGATGCACAAAACTGATTTACCAGAGAGAGCCAGGAAGCAGTCTTCCCAGTGGGGTTCAGGTAAAATGACATGCACCCAACTACTATAAACAGGTGGCAACATCATTAGTAGTTTCAAGGCCTGGCCACAGGGGTGGTTGCCTCCCAAGTTAAAAAGTGAATGCCTTTTGGGTGTAGGTTTCATCTCTAGTGGTGAGCAGCATACAAAATCTTTGTTGAGCACTTATCAGGAGACACAGAGACATATCCCGTCTGCCAGAATGATAAAATGATGAACAGTTGGTCACTATCACATGCAGAAGGGGCTTATGACTCTATGTACAGATACAGGGGTTATGATTAGGCTTTCGTATCCTTGCTGTTAATAGCAATTTGTTCAGTAGCCTTTTGTTCAGAGTGTTGAGTTGGCTCGTGTAGGGCACTGCTTCCACTGGATTGTGTCTTCTCCATCCAAGCAAATATTTAGATATGTGAAAATTCTGAATGTAGTTGACACCACTTGTCCAGTAGGTCAAATAATGTTTCTTCCCTATGCAGTATCCAATGATCCTTTCAGGTCTCTTCAAAACGGAGACCTGTTGTCTTATTTAGAGTTTTGCGTACAACATACTCTATCACAAATGTGGAGTATGTCCTGTCTGCCATATTACAAGTGCATTATAGCCGATGGCAATTGTGATGTGGCAGATGGGATATTCATCACGTTTTGATGGAATATCCTGTCTGCCAAACTCTAAATAAGACATTTTTTCCAATACATTACATTTACTTGCAGGACTTTGAGTCAGCCCCTTGGTCATGAGTGGCTGCTTTTTTGTCTCTCTTACTTTCCTGTTTTGTTTCAATGGTGGCTTTCCTCTCTGTTATTGTGTTTGTCTGGCCATGGTGCCTTCTATTCTTGCGTTGTTTAGTTTGAATTATGTTCTTTTCCACTGCTGGTGTCTGACCTTGAACTGCAGTCATTTGAGAGACTATTTTCTCTCTGTCTTTCCTTTCTTTCTGTCTCTCTCGGTGCTCCTACTTCATTCACATCCCCTCTCTTTAAACCCCCTTTCCCAAATCCGCTTACCTCCCTTGTCCTTTGTCATTTTTTGTGTCAGCTGGTGGCCTCCTTAAAGTTCATTAAATAATTCCATGATGGCTTCCTGTGCATGCACAAGCATACATGGATTGGCATTTTCAAATGGCATTGGTTTATTTAAAAAAAAAAAAAACCTTTTCAAAGATGTTGTTAGACCTGACAACCTTAGGGGGGTCTTCCCCCCAAACCTTTGCGTTTCTCCTTCACTTTTCTGACCTTGTTTTTGCTGGTACCAGAACTCTGTGCACTATACCGCTGCTGCCCAGTGCTAAAGTGATTTTTCTCTCTCCCCTAAACATGGTATTATTGTTTCACCATTGTTAGACCTGGCTTTTCCAGTGGTTTTATCCCAAGACTTTTTGCTTTTTGGCCTTCTGTTTATGTTTTTTTATGACATTCAGCACTTTACCACTGCTGATCAGTGCTAAAGTGCATATGCTGTCCCTGTAAATTGTATTTATGGATTGGTGATTCCATGATTGGCAAATTTGATTTACTGGTAAGACCCTAGTACAGCGCACTCTGTGTGCCCATGGCCTGTAAATGAAATGCTGCTAGTGGGCCTTCAACACTGATTATGCCACCCACATGAGCCACATGTAAATGTTACTCAGACTTGTCAATGCAGTGTCTGTACGCAGTTTGGTACTGCCATGTTGACCTGGCAAATGCACCCACTTGCCAGGCCCTAACTTTCCCTTTTCTTAACGGTAAGGCACACCGACAGCAGGCCCAAGGTAGCCACATTGGCAGGGTGAAGTGTATTTGAAAGTTAGGACATGTACTGAAGTGTGTGACATGTCCTGATACTGAAATACAGTGTATTTCGTTTTTCATTATTGAAAGACTATCTGTCCCATAGGATAGAATGGGTGTTTATTTATAACATCTTATAAATATAACTTCCCATTGTAACAAGATAGAAAGATTGATTTAGTATGCCTGAACTCAGAATATAAAAATGGATCTTGTAGGAATGATGATTTTTATATTGCGTGCTTGAAAATACCACTTTTAGAAAGTGGGTATTTTCTTGCTTAGCCATCTTGTGTGCCTCTACTGGTTTGTGGATTGACTGTCTGGCTTTGAAGTAACAGAGGCTGGGGATGTGCATTCTCTCAGACAGCCACTGGGGGTGGCAGGGTTGATGTGTGTCCTGGCTTTCCTGAAGAGTCAGGGCTGGGCTGAATAGAACCGGGCTGCATTTTGAGTAGGGGGAGGAGATTTCCTTGCACCTGAATAAAGCCTGGTCTGCCTTACACAATGCTGTCTCCACCTCCTGCCTGGAAGCTGGGCCAGAGAAGACAGAACTGGTTTTGACTGAGCACAGAGCCTCTCTGCCACCATAGAACAAAGATGAATGGACTACAAATATTGGGACCCAGACCCCTGAACTTTAGATTACTTCTGGGATTCAAGAGGAACCTTTGCTAAGGAGGAGAGCTGGAGAAACTGAGGAGAAGTACTGCCCCTTTGCTGTGTGCTGTCTGGGGTTGGCCTGAAGTGGCTGTTTCTGCCATGGAAAGGACAAGGATGTTGCTGTGTACAGTGACCTCTGCTTGAGGAACATCTCCAAGGGCTTGAAGTAGAGCTTGCCTCCTGTTTTGAAGTCTCAGGGACACAACATTTCATCCACAGTCCCTCCTGAACTCCTTTGCTGGGAGTTCTAACCTGCCAAGAGGTGTCTGGCAGTGTTGTGGACCCCTGGAGGTTGGTTCTGGGGCTCGGAACTGTAAAAGACTTGTGAAAATTGATGCATCACCTGGTTCCGATGCATCGCAGAGGTTCGAGAGAAATCTCTGACGCATCACCCCAGCCAAAGAATCGACGCAGGGCCTGCCCCTGTCTGAAGTGTCAACCATATGGCGAGTCCTGTGCACCGATCTTTGAGCACCTAGATCACTGCACCAACTCTGAAGCAGGCCCTGCAGTGTAAGAACCGACGCATCGAGGGGACGCGGCTGGAATCATCACAGCGCATCCTGGATCGTCACGCATCGCATCATCCCAGATCGTCACGCATCACATCGAGGCACCAGGTCTGTCGTATCGCTGAGGGATGCAGTAAGAAACAGATGCATCACCTAGCCACGCAGTAAGAAACCAACACCTCACCTCCTCTCCGGTAAGGAACCAATGCATCACCCCCTGTGCAGCAGTAAGGATCCGTTGCCTCACCTCCCCTGGAACAAGGAAATAACGCATCACCTTCCCTGTGTGTCAGGAACCGAGGCATCACTTCTCTGCGACCACTTATTGCTTGTCGGTTTGACGCATCCAAGGTACTTTGTGTTGACAGTGTCACATCTACAATTTTCTATGATCAGAACTATTTCTACCTTTTAAAAGTCATATTTGTATTACTGTATTGTGGATTTTTGTCGTTTTGGTCTTGTTTGGAGAAGATAAAGATGACTTATTTCTCAAAACTGGTGTGGTGTCCATTTGTAGTTTTTTCACTGTATTACTGTATGTGTGCACAAATGCTTACACACTGCCACTGACATAAGCCTGTCGGCTAGTGCCAAGCCACCAAGCTACCAAGGGGATGAGCAGGGGTTATTTTAGAATTGTATTCCCCTTTCCCTGACTAGGAATAATGGTCCCTACACGGACAAAGGTGCAAACCATTGCCAAATAGAGACCCACATTTCTAACAATACCCAATTGGAATATTTCATAGATCCCTAGTTGAGTGGGGAACACGTGTACCCAGGGCCTGTTAATTAAATGCAACTAGTGGGCCTGCAGCACTGATTGTGCCACCCACTTAAGTTGCCCTTTAACTTCTGGCAGGTCTGCCATTACACTGCCATGTCGAACTGTTAAAAGACACTTTTTGCTAGGCCAAAACCTTCACTTTTTATACATATAAGTCACTCCTAATGTATGCCCTGGGCAACTCAGAGGGCAGGGTGACCTGTTTTTAAATGGCAGGACATGTACTTTTTATCTTCACATGTCCTGGTAGTGAAAAACCTTAAATTCGTTTTTCACTATTGCAAGGCCTATCTCTCATCTAACTTTGGGATTACGTTATTATATTTTATAACAGTAACTTCCAATTGGGAAGAGATAAACCCTTAAAGCCAGGTGCCTCTGGAATCACAATTTAAAATCCAAACTTATGGTGAAGTCTGATTTTAAATTGCAATTCTGAAAATGCCACTTTTATAAAGCTGGTCTTTTTTTGCTTTAGCCATTCAGTGCCTGTAGCCTGTCTCTTATCACATGACTAGGTTATAGTTGGCAGTCAGCGCCTTGAGACCCTCACGGGTAAGTAGCGGGCTCTACAAGTACTCTGATTGATTGATTGATTGTATTCCTGCAAGTCAACCACTCACAATGAGAGCTTAGGTGTGTCTCAATTGGACACCTCTGGTAGGATGAGAGGGAGGAGCTAGGCACAGTCTCGCTTACACCTGAATAGGCTGTGTTCTGTACACACACAAAGGGCTGCATACCCCCCTGTAGTGAGTCTGAAGCCAGGGCAGGAAGGGAGGACATATGTGCACTTTATTGGCATGTCTTTGAAGTCGCCCCCACTTCAAAGGCATCACTGGGTAGAAGTAACGGACCTCAGACACCATCACTTCAGTGCACTTCTGGTCCTGTGGATAGTCTGTCAGAAAGAGGGACTCCTGTGCTGCTGAAGGACAGTCCCTCTGCTGGACTCCTGCTTTCCTATGCTGGTCTGCTGCCTGCTGCCATTTTACCTGATTGAGAAGGACTGGGCCTGCATCTCTTGATCCCAGAACCCAGAGTGACTCCAAGGGCTAGTTGGCTGGCATCTTCATCTGAATCCGCAGGGACATAACAGGCATCCACCCCCTACACCTGGACTCTGCCACCTGTGATTCTACCCTGCCAAGTTGTGCAACCCCAGTCCTGGACCCTCGGAAGAGTGTCTAATGTGCTTACGAGTGTAACCGATGCATCTTCTCTGCTGAGCAGTTCATCCCCGAGAAGAACCAATGCATCACCGCTACTGCTTGGTGGACCCATCGCAAAAGACTCACATTTCCACTGCCTCCTGCATCTTAGGACCGACGCATTGCCTTTGAACCACAGCTGTGCGATTCTTTTCCTAGTGAAAGCTCCCTTTGGTCTTATTTTATTTATTATTATTAGAACTATTTTTCTAGCCTGGTGTAGAATCTTTTTGTGTAGTGTTTTCACTGTTTTCCTGTTTGAAGTGTTGCAAAAATACTTTACACACTGCTTCTAAAGTTAAGCTTGACTGCTGTGTGTCAAGCTACCTGAGGTTTTGCCTGCCTCCTACCCTGACTAGGATTGTGGTTGCTGCTTAATCAGGGCTCATACCCAGGTCAACCAGTTATCCAATTTCTAACAGATATTCTGCACAGATGCTGGTGCATTCCAAGCATTGCAAAATCAATAGGTTTCATGACCGAGACATATTGGCTTAGCAAATGCTTGTTTAAATGATATCATAAATATTCAATGTTCATTTATTTGATTTCTTTTGTACAACAAATAGATGTTATTTTGCTTTATCTTTCTAAAGTAATACAGGTTTGAAACAATCCACATTACAATGCATGAATATGAAATAGTCAAGCTTCTTTTATTGCAATTTTGCAATGCTTTTCTCCTAGACCAAATAACATTCTTCAGATATTGCAACTGTGCAAAAATAAAACTCCTGGAGGGGGATGAGAGATAGGGGATGAGAAGGGTCCTGGTCTGGGCCTGAAGTGAGGATCTGGGACAAAGATCTGATTTCATAACAGCTCTCCAAGAGCTATATTTCATTATGGTGCTACAAATGTCTGTCTTTTTATTGTGAAATGGAACTCTGGCAACGGCCAGAATCAAGGTAAACATATGTTAACGTTCATTAAAGTATATTGTACACTTAAGGCCTTATTACAACTTTGGTGGTCCTCCAGCGGCGCTGCCACTGCGCCGTCCTTTGGAGGACCGCCAAAGCCGTGGTGCTCCTGCCAGCCTGATTAGGAGTTTAATCCTGGTCGGGCCGGGCTGCAGCGGTTTCACCGTGGTGGGCTGTTAGGATCATGGGAGACCCTAACATAAAGCCTGCTGCCGTAACAGTGCCTGCAGTACGTTCCTGCGCGGTGTGGCATGCATGCCTCACTGTGCAGGAACAGGGGTGCAATACCAGAGGGGCACTGCATGTGCCCTACTGCATGCACCCCCAGGTCCTGGAGCAGCCCTCTTAGTTGTCTCTCCGCCACCCTTTTGATGGTGGGCTCACTGCCTTGAAACGTGCAGTGAGAGGGCAACTCAGAATATGCTTAGTTGTGCGGCAGCAGCACTGCTAGCGTATTCCTGCTCCAGACCGCTGCACGACCATCGCAGGATCCTGGATCCCCATAAGATTCAGCTGTCTTGTGAATGTACAACCACCCCAATGGTGAGCCTGCTATGTGGTGGTGGTCAGACCGCCACCACGGGTACAGCTGTCCTATAGACCACCATACTCGTAATAAGGCCCTTAATCGTTATTAGTGGATGTCTGCAGTGTTTAGTCGATGATGGGGCTAGTTGCAAAGATTTACTTTTAATCACCTCTTTTGTGTAGATGATTCAGCAAAGAAATGAAGAATGTGACCATATCCAGTTTTTAATTGAAGAAAAGGATTCAAAAGAGGAAGACTGTTATGAAGACCTTGACAGATTCGAAGAAAATGGGACCCAGGAATCTCGAATCAGCCCTTACACCTTCTGCAAGGCTTTTCCTTTCCACATCATGTTTGATAGAGACCTTGTTGTTACGCAGTGTGGAAATGCCATATACCGAGTTCTTCCACAGGTAAAGTTCCTGTTTTTAATCTTATAAAATGTTGGATTTCAAGCAATAATATTTGCACACTACACATGCTTATAGTTCATTATAATTCAGTGGTAACGGAAACCTTCTGATTTTTGCAGCAAATGCATATATCATACTGTTCATAGAGAGAGGGCATTCTCAAGGATTAACATTTCCCCCAGTGCCACCTGCTGTAATTAAGGCCTTGTGTATTTCGTCCTAAAAAAAAAAACCACAGCATTTCTTTGAAGGAATTTGTTTATATTTCCTCATTGTCATCTGCAGGAGCACACATTACAGAAACTGCGTTTTTGTCTCGAACTCTAACGTGTGCAATTATTATATGCTTTCATATATGTAAAATGTCCTTTAGTGCATCTTAGAAACTTGCACTTTGAACTGGGACTTTTCCAAAAGGTGTCTTTCCCTGCATCAACTAGTTCACCCCATCAGGAACCTGCTTTGCTGGAATCCGAGTTACTTGCAGTACAATGTTGCCACTGCGTGGGCACTGATTATTTTATTAAGTTGCTCAAAACATGTCATCTTATTACTGAAAGCATGAAAGCTGACGATAGTATAAAAGTGCAGCAACAGTAGAGATAGCCGCTGTACCTGCCTCTCTTGCTGTCGTTTCTGCTCCATCATTCCAACCTCCTAGCCCCCCGTCCTGCTGCGTTATTCAGGGGCAGAGAACTATAGTTTATGGCTACGTTATTAAATTGATATCTTTAGAATTCTGCATATCAGAGTTTTGCTTGGCTCAGTCGCTCTGTTTTTGTTACATGTATCATAGACGACCAATTTGGAGCTTTTATATTGACCTCCAATCCTTGCTATGAACATGTTGTTAACATGTATTATAATTTAGTTATCAAAAATTAAAGTGTGTGGTGAAAGGGTAGCTGTCATATGAGTTAGTTAAGGCTTTCTGAAAGAGGGCAAACGTCCATGTCCCCCACAATCTTCTAAAGGGGTCTTTTATAGAACACCTATCGCTTACACCACTCTCTTTAGTCTCTTCACTCCCAAGCAGCAGCAGCTTCTGCTAATTCTATGTGGTGCTTCTGCTGGCCTATGTATTGTTAGTTCCATTAAGCTACACTTCTCGATAACGTGTTTCTATGGGTTCTTTCTGAGAAAGTCCTTTACATGGCTGTCATAATAAAATGTAAATTTAAATCCAGTACTTGTATAGCGCCAAATCACCCCGAAGGGCGCTGGGGGACGTTGGCAAGATTAAGCGAGCTATTGCCCAGAACGCATGGTGCTGGGCAGACTCCTGCCACCGGAGCCAGGGATCAAACTGTGATTCCCCCGCGTCCAGAGTCAGTCACCCTGGCTGCGAAGCCGCACCTCTTTCCTATAGTAAGGTCCAATAGCGCACTTAATTATCTCATAATGCACAGGGAGAGGTGTGGCACAGCGACCAGAGCAGCTGACTCCGGAGCGTGGGGCTTCATGGTTCGATCACCGGTGGCAGCTAAGCTCAGGATCATGTAACTCTTGGCAATAGCTTTCTTAATCACCCCGAGGTCCCCCAGCGCCTTGAAACCCTTAAGGGGTGATATGTTCGTGCTTTACAAATAGTAATTATTATTATTTATTATTATATTGGATGGATGCTCCAGGGCTGCTCCCACTGAAAGTAGGACGCAAGTAAGTGGACAAGTATTCAATGTTAGTATCCAACAGTAGTGGTTATGTTGTCAAATCATGTAGTGGCTTATTAACAAGGGCAGTATCACCGCTTTAGCGGCGATATTTTCATCGCCCTATATACAAGGTGGTGCTAACATGCATTATCGCACGTTAGCACCCGTTTTCCCAATGCCCCGCTTCGCATCTCTAAATGTACATCGCAATATTTACAGGGTGGCCCACGCATTTTAGCAGACGTTAGATTCTGGCAAAAACAGCGATGTTCCATGGAAAACACCGCTATCGCTGGAAAATTATCGCCATAGCGCTATGCGTTGTTAATACAGCGATAGCATGGCGATAATTGCCAGCGATAAATAAGTTCTCGCTAAGAGCGGCCAGCGATAATTATCGCTGCCGCTTGATAATATGCCCCCTAGTGTTTCTCACTTCCTGTGTGGACTCCCTTCTTATAGGATTGTTTTATAAATAAGTAGTACCACTTTAGGTGTAGGTTCTCATGGATCTTTGAACAGGTGTTGACCATGTATTTCTCTTCAGGTACTCCATGTAGCCTATGTTAGGAAAGCCTATATAACTTTCTTATGTTGGGGATATTTAAGACACCAGACTTCATTTACCAGGATCCTTTCTCTTGAAGTAGAATATCCCTCATTGCCTGAAGTCCCACTGCTTTTACGGTTTAGTCCTTTTGCTGTTTATTTATAATTTACTGCTCCTTGTCACTGCACCACAAGAGTACTCTGTAGTCAGAGTCTGGTTGAAGTAGCATTAATCAAAATCAAAGACAAACTTACTAAATATGCATTTTTACTTCTCAATATCCTTTTTTGTCCCACTTAAAAAAAAAGATTTAATCATTTGAGGAGCACAGATTTCCATGATCAGTTTCATATTTGACATCATGCATACTTTGAAGTGATATAATTGACATGCATCATATATGATTTACAGATGCCCTTTATGCCCTTTAGAGCATATTCAGCTCCTTTTCATTATGACAAGCAGCTTCTAACTCCTCCAGGGTACTTTTCTTACGGTGACCAAGCTCACAACACAACCTACTAGATCCTCCTTAATTGCTAAACAATGTTTTTGTGACTCTTTACCCAACTTTTTTCTTTTTTCTCCAAAAAGTATCTAACATCTACAATACATTCTCCCTTCCTACACACCAGTCTTGTACCACCGACAATTGTCTCAAAGCTATATCCAATGAATCCAAGTTTGAATCCTTTTCTCCTCCATCCACCGAAACTATCACAAAACGAATAATATCGGCAAGATCAGGATCCCTCTCCACCTAAGATAACAACCTCCATCGCAGAGACATTAGCTACCATCCTGACCAGAATTTTCCATCACATGTTCTATTTCACCATTTTCCTATTCATCTGGAAGAAAGTATTGAGTCTTCCCTTGCTAAAAAAGCAATCTCTCGACACCACAGAGCCAAACAACTACAACTCCATATCATGTCTCCCTCTACGGGCAAAGCTTACTGAGAAAGACATGAATAGTCAGCTAGTGAAATTTATTTGGGACAACAATCCTATTGATGAAATTCAATTTGATTTGTGCTCCGGGCATAGCACGGAGACAGCTTTAAATAAAGCAACCGAGGAAATAAGGAAATCTCTAGATCATGGTGGGAAGGCCGCCTTAATACTTCTGGACCTGTTGGCAGCCTTCGACACTGTACATCATGGCAGACTACTGAACCGTCTGAAGCAAATCGGGGTCCCCAACATGGCCTGGGAACTTCTCAGCTTGTTTCTGCAGTGCTGCGAACAAATGGTCAGACTGGAAAAATTTGTATCTCACTCCTTTTCGCTCCCATGTGGAGTTCTGCAGGGCTCATCACACAGCCCTACGCTTTTTAACATTTATGGTACCCCTCTTGCACAACTGATCAAGTCATTTGGCTTCAGCCTTTCGTCCTATGCCGACGATACTCAAATTGTGGTGTCCATAGCCAATGACTCGATAGAAACTGGACTTAACTTTAACAAGTATTTGCAGGCCGTTATCTACAGGATGGCAGATAACTGCCTCCAACTGAACTCAGCTAAGTTGGATTTTCTACTTTTTGGGACCAACCAATTGCTTCTGGGTGCCCACCTGGTGGCCTCAGGATATAGGCTCCCTTCCACTCTCTTTCAACAAAGCTAGCAATCTTGGTATCATAATTAACAACAAACTATCCCTAGCAGATCATGGGAGTGCAGTCACTTCCCACGCTTTCTACACTCTAAAACTTGTGAAGAAGATCCTTCCTTTCATTGCACCCCATCTTCAGAAGACATCGGTTACCTCCCTCGTTCTATCATGACTGGACTACTGCAATGGCCTGTACCTAACTGCCCATAAGCATGTGCTAAACAGGGTGCAGATGCTGCAAAACGTGGCTGCATGGCTCCTCCTGAAAATACCAAAGTATCACTAGGTGGCCTTACATTTCAGAAAACTCCATTGGCATCCTATTAAGCAAAGCGCAATCTTCAAAGCCATATGCCTTGTCTTTTAGGCCCTGAATGACCAAAGTTTCTTATTCCTCAAAACAGCTTTGACTGGTACCAGCCCACCTGGTCCCTGCGACCCTCCACTACTAAAACAGTAATTGTTCCCAGCTTCAAGTGAGCTACTTGGTGTGAACGCAGTTTGTGTGGACCACCACCATTGCCTGGAATGAACTTTCCTTCTTCATAAAAGTTTCCCCCAGTCTTTTGGGATTCAGAAAATCCCTCAAGACCTGGCTTCTTAATTTTCCTCCCTAGGTTCTCCAATTTAGTATAACAGTGCCTTCCAGTAATCAGCGCCAAGACCCCCTTATAAGTAATTGAGCGCTTAATAAAATGTATAACATAACTTACACATTAACAGAATATTAAATGGAGTGATGGTGAAGACAAGTAGCAAGACCACCCCAATTACATGAGAGCCTTACGATTAATTCTCTGCTCCTGACTGTTATGTGACTGAGTAATATGCTCCAAAATACTATTTGCCCTCTTTTGCTGTTCATCAAATTGCACTGTACATAACAGGTATCTTATTTTCTTTCTTATATACAAATGATTTTTGTTCTTTCATTTGTCAATTTCTTGGTTTTGCTATGTTGTACAGTGCTGCGATGCCCAGATTGGTTCGCTCTCTCCAATAATTGGCAAATAAATAAAGTGATGACTGTACCACAAAGCAATGTGCTGGGCTGCAAAAATATGTTTACTATATACGTGTTTTGTGAAACATAATTGCTAATTTTATCTTCCCAACGTTTTTACAGCTCATGCCAGGAAACTGTAACCTGCTCTCCGTCTTCTCATTGGTTCGACCACATATTGACATAAGTTTCCATGGGATCCTTTCCCATATCAACACAGTTTTTGTGTTAAGGAGCAAGGTAAGCACGCTATTTTTATGAACTTTCGAAGATTAAATGCCTTGAGTGACGATTGTGTTGTAAAGAGTTAGCAATTTATGTGGGCCTCAAAAATTATAATGACTGCCTTGGTAGACCGCTAGAGTCATCATTAAGAGTGGCCTAGTAAATCGGATGTGTTGTGCCCTGTCCCTGGAACTACCGTTACCGGGGTTTTCAGTATTTCCAAGATGCTGGAGGGAAGTTAATAACACGTGGGAATCAGACTTACAGTGTTGATTCCTGCATGTTTTCCCCCAATATTTCATCCAGTAAAGTTCTAATTCAATTTGGGCCGGTAGCCCATGTTGCCAGTCCCATAGAAAATATTGAAAAATTTGTAGTGAGGGCGTAAGTCTGCTTTTACTTTTTTTTTTTTTTTTGTATTTCTCATATACCAAGATAGGAAGAAGGGCATTCTAGGTGGGTAACCTCCCCCTTTCTCCTGGAACTTTTATATTTTGGTTCCGATGTTTGACCCCCCCCAGGAGAGAGAGAAAGGCGCATCCGCTCTAGTATTCACTGTTTGCTCGATCCACTCCAACAGTATCTCACTGGACTGCCATTCGCTATGTTGGAGACTGAGCCCCAACAGTGCCTAGGTAAAATCATTGGAACACGTTCATCCGTTCCGCCATGCAGCTAGTGCTGCCCAGATCTTATCTCTACTTGAGCTGTCGCAGGCCATATCAGACTCACTTACATAAATGATCTGTTGCAAACAGTCTGGAAAACTAGGTGCTTTCTCTTTCTTCCACGCCCTGCAAATTTCGCGCCTGGCCAATAACATTACATAGAAGATGAATTTACACTTTATATCATCTAGATGATGTTCCTTAGCCAGCCCAAACAAAATTATACTTGGAGTAGTTGCGAATTGTATGTTCAACACTGCAGCAATGAACTCACCAATTTTAAACCAATAATTTGTTAACATTGGGCAATCTACAAACATATGTAGGTCGTCTGCAGCCAAGAGTTTACACCGTGGGCAACAATATTCTGCATTTGTAAACCTTGCTAGCTTCTTGGGTGTGATATAGACTCTGTATAGGGTAAACAGGTGGTTCCTTTTGAGTGGAGCTGACTTAACCACAGTGTGCAACATCGTAAAGGAATCTATCCATAGGTCTTGAAGACTGTTATGATCTAAAACAACCTCATTGCACCATATCTTTTGAAGTTCAGGTTCTGCCACTCCCTCTCCCTCTCCCTCTTGCATGGCCCAATACCAAAAAGATATTTCTTTTTTCCATTTACCCTTTCTGCTCACTAGATCAAACTTTGGATTTAATGAACCAGCTGTCCAAGCCATTGTGGCCCACCAGCCCGAAAGTTGGTAATGTTTAAACCTAGTGAGTGTTCTCCCTGTCAATCCAGAAAGTGCTTCCCACTCAATAAGCTGTGAGTCATTTAATATATCTCTCCAGTGTGTTATACCAGCTAGCCTCAGAGGGCGTGCTAATTGGTCTTTGAGACACTCGGGAGTCCCTGGAGAATCCCAGATCGGGGCCTGGGCAGCGTAGTATGGAATTCCCAATTTTTTTCAAAAAAATACCCAGTTTTTTAGGGCCGCCTCTAAGATCTTTAGCCTTACTTTTTTGTAGAATCTGTGATCCCCGAATTTAAAAAGAAAATATTCGTGCCCCTGGGGTATACCATTCAGCATTGCCTGGAACAGACGGCCCAAAGAAGATGTATCCGCCTTATCTGCCATTATCCTAAAGTTTTTTAGGTGGAATGAGTGGCAATAAATAAGTATGTCTGGTAGGGCTAAGCCTCCTGATTTTAACCTCCTCCTCAGTTTCTTCCAAGATATTCTTGGAGACTTCGTGTTCCAAACAAACGAGCCTGTTTTCCCCTGCATTTTTGCTATGTCTCTCGGGCTGAAAGTCAATGGAATTGAATTAAACAGAAAAGTGATTTTCGACAGGATGACCATTTTAATTAAGTTTACTCTGCCAAATATGTTTAATGGGAGGCCCGACCAACGTTGTAATAAGCCGCAGACCTCCTTGTAAGCTCTGTCCAGATTAACTTTTGATAACTGTTTTATATCTTGAACCAGATGAATGCCTAAATACCTCATCCGTGTCTTAGACCCAGGAAACCCCACCTCCTGGTTCCACTGCATGACCTCAGTTTTCTCTTTATTTATTTTGTAACCTGAAATCACCCCAAAGTCTTCTGCCTGATCAAAGAGTCGAGGAATAGCCTCATCAGGATTTGAGGTGAACATTAAGAGGTCATCCGCATAAAGGGCAAATTTTAACTCCAGGTTTGCAATATTAAAGGGTTTAAACAGGGGGTCTGATCTCAGCTGAGTAACAAAAGGTTCAATATATAAATTAAACAGAAGAGGGGAAAGAGGACACCCCTGCCTGGTACCACGATATATTGGTATCCATCTGTTAGAAGGTCATTTACCAAAATGTTAGCCTTGGGGTTTGAATATAATAAACGGATAGATGATATAAAGTTTGATGGCATACCGAATGCAGCCAATGTTTCCCATAGATAAAACCAATTGACCTGGTCAAAAGCCTTTGCGGCATCTATATCCACTATAGTCAAAGGCACCTTCTCGTTGGTGGCTACATCTATAGCTGCTATGGCCTGGAATGTAAGTTCATTCAACTGCCTACCTGGCATAAACCCCCTCTGATCCTCGTGCACCACTGTTTTGATGACTTTGGCCAATCTCGCTGCCAATACCCCCGCAAAGATTTTATAGTCAGTGTTCAACAGCGAGATTGGCCTGTAGGACTCGACCATCAGAGGATCCTTATTTGGCTTTAATATTAGTGCTACTGTGGCTTCCAACCATGTTTGTGTGGCAGCTTCACCTCCAAAATGTATTTTATTAAACAAAGTTGCAAGGACTGGAACAATGACCTCTGCACTGAGTTGGTATAGTTCTACTGGGAGTCCATCCGGGCCAGCTGCTTTGCCCTTTGCCATTTTTTTTAGTTGAATATGTACTTCTCCCTCTTTGATAGGTGAGCTTAAAAAAGCCCTATCTGCTTCAGTCAAATGTGGTAATTCTAGTTGCCGCAACCAATTTTCTGCTCTTTCAGGCGAAAAGTCACTGCTCTCGGTATATAGCTTAGACATATATGCTTTAGCTTCCTCCGCAATCTGGTTATTATCATATGTCTGTGACCCTGTTCTCAGTATAATTAGGCTTGTAATCTGATTTCTGGCCCTATCTGACCTAGCCTTCCATGCCAGGAGACGCCCACATTTCTCTCCATAAGAGAAATTTTGAAGCCTGCTCGCCTCCCATCTGTCCTTGATTTGTCTATCCAATTTTGCCTGCTATTCAGCCTTTAAACAATTCAACTCGTATTGTAGAGACTCGAGATTAGAATGCTGTTCTAGTGAGGCTAATTGCAGCTGTTAAGAATCGGCTTCCTCTTTTCTGCTGTCATTATTTCTCTTAATTGCAATGGTAGTTAATATCCCTCTTGAGAAAGACTTGAAGGCCTCCCAAACAGTTTGGTGAGACGCAGATCCAATATTGAACCTGAAAAATTCTTCTATTTGAAACACCAAGCAAGCTTTTACACCGTCCCTTTGTAGTAATGATCTATCAAGAGTCCATCTTCTTGTTTGTCCTCCTCTTGCGATTTTAATTGTTAACTCCACCATCGAGTGGTCCGATAAGAGAGCTGGAATATATGTAGAGGTGTCGACGACTGGAAATAAACTTTGGTCTATTAAAAAGAAATCAATACGAGAGTGGTGTCTATATCTATGGCTATAGTAAGAGTAATCTCTATTCCTGGCATTTCTAGCCCTCCATACATCTAATAAACTAAAATCTTTCATTATGTTCTTAAGTTCAGACTTCATTTTATGTGGGGGGGAAGAGATGGCCCTAGAGGTCCGATCCAGAGCTTGATCAAAAACTAAGTTAAAATCACCCCCTAAGATAATAGGAACGTTTAGATTAGAAAGACTTACTTTTAGGTTGACCAAATATTCCGGGCAATCTTGATTTGGGCCATAATATACCGCACAGGCCACGCGGAAACTATCTACCACTAAAGACGCAGTCAGCCATCTACCTGAGGTGTCCGTATCATACTTCTCAACTCTAATCCTATTATTTAACCGGAATAGCATCGCCACTCCCCTAGTACTCCCACTTTGATGAGAGCAGAGAAGCTCCTGTACCCATCTTTGTTTTTTAAAAGCTGCCTTGCATTCTTGAGACTCGAGATGGGTCTCTTCCAACAAACAAACGCGGGCCCCTGAATTCTTTAAAAATTTGCATATTCTATTAAATTTCCTGCCCTCCCTTAAACGATTGACATTCCAGCTCACTATCTTGATTTTATTTAAGACATTCGCCATATCGATGTACCAGATACATTAGATATAATAATGATCCTAGAATATTGCTTCATAATCATGCCCAACATCTTATTTATCTTTTTGGCTTTATGAGGAATGATTTTTTTCTTTATCTGCCCCGCCTCCCACCACCTCCCACCTCCCACCCTGAGGAACCCCCCCTCATGGATCTTGGCGATGTTGGTCGCCCTATGGGAGTCCAGACCCTAACCCAGAATCTACCTCTAACTATAGAAAACATTTTACATAATATGTGCATCTATTTATGGTGAGTGATATCTTGATATCTAAAGGTCAAGAATATGCAAACGGGGTATACACGTGTCCCCCCCCCCCTTTTTTTTTTTTTTTTTTTTTTAAACAACCGTGCAGACATCTTTTTTTTTTTAAACAACCGTGCAGACATCTTTTTTTTTGTATTTACACTTTTTTTTTTATTCCATAAAATACCCCTTATACTTATATAGTTTGCTATATGTATTAACACTTATGCGGTATTCTCTCCGCTATCTCTTGATGCTGCATTTCCCTCATCTGACTTAGAAATGTATCAACCTCCTGAGTGGAGGTGAAGTTGTGCGTTTTGTTTCTCCAGACCACCCTTAAAGCTGCAGGGAACTTCATCATCACTTGTGCTCCTAGACTTCTAAGGTCAGACATCCGCGAGCCCAATTCCCACTGTCTCTGCGCGGTCGCTCTCCCTACATCTGAGCAGATAAGATATTTAGTAGAGTCTATGTGTAGAGATGTATCCACTAAGGCTCTGCCTAATATCAACTCCTTAATCGTATAAGTGTGAAAATTCACTAAGATTTTTCTCGGAGCCTTCCTATCCGGGTGCTGTCTAAATGGGTCTCTGTGTGCCCGCTGGATTTCGCTTTCAAGGTCGATATCTGGTCTGTCCTTTAGGACCCCCTCTCTCAATACACATACGAGGGACTTCACATCTCCATTTTCCGCCCCCTCAGGTATTTTCAAAAACTTCAAGTTGTTCCTCCTGGCATGAATCTCTAATCTCTCTATATCCGATTGCAGAGTCTTATTCTGAGATTTAAGGTCAGCAATGATTTTTGAGTGACTCTGGGATACTCTCGCAAGGTTAGCAACTTCGCATTCCAACGCCTCTGTCCTGGTACAAATATCGTCAAGTTTATTCTCTAGACTAGTGCACTTCTCTGTGATTTGCTTTTGGTTCCCTTCTGAGATTTCAAACCGTGGGAGCAGTTTAGCAAATAGATCCTCACGAAGAGAGCAGAGAAGGTGCTCCAACTGGTTCCTCTCTACTCCCCTCAGTTGCTCGTCTGATGAATTTCCCACCGTGTTATCCCTGCTGGCGTCCTCGCTTAAGGATCCGGGGGACAAAAGAGCAGGCTCTGGTTGTTGCTGTAAGGCCGGGCTCTTCTCCAGATTCTGTTCCACCTCTAAGCCGGAACCCTCTATGTCTAAATCCGTCTCCGGCTCCAATAGAAGCGGATTAAACCTATTCAGAAGCTTAACCGGTTCCTTAGGGCGTGTAACCGGAGGGGCTGGTTGTTGCTCGATCTGTACCTCGGCCTGTTTAGGTGATATTTGCGATGATGTTTGCGGAGTCGTGGTTGCAGGGTTGCCAACAGGGGGAGCAGATTTTTGGTCTGCCACTTTCTCCATTATTTTAAAATATGACTTCAAGGAAGGGGTGAATTTTAAGGTGCTAAGCCCACTTTGTTTCGCCACTACTGTCTTGCTCTTCTCCTTTCGCTCCTTCTTTTTCTGTCTTGGAGTTTTGGGGACTACACTCCCCGCTAAATCAGCTACAATCAGCTCTCTTTCTGGCAGTGAACGTAGCAGGTATCTATTCTTACCTGCCTGGCGTGCATCCCCTTTCTGCCCTCTGCTCTCTTTACTGGTAGCACCTTCCGTCCCACTCTGTTCGGTTGAGTTGGCCGGTTTAACCCCCCTCTGTATCCTCCGCCTGCTACAGCTATCTGTTGATATAGTTGGAGGAAATTCAACAACTGCCGAGTCCATCCCCAGCCTTATCCAACGATCAAAGCTGTGGAAACCTACAGTCAAATGTAGAGCATCCTGTGCATATCCTCCACCTTCAATCTTCGCACTGCGGAGACCTTTAGACCAAAAAGTACTAGATGTGGGGAGGACGCTATCCCCCAACAACACACAGGACCCTGCTTGCCCCTGATCGATTAAACATGAACGCTCTAGTGCATGAGTGAAAAGAGAAAAAACCGTACAGTTTACCACACGGGGTAGACCCTTGCTGCTGCCGCCCTTATCCTTCTCCACTGGACCGCCGGACTCCCGCAGTTAGATCCGCCGTTTTGCCCAGTACTGCTGCTGCACGTGTTTCTCGTAGTCTGCTCCGACCACAGCATAGGCATAGAGAGCGTAGAGTGTAGAGAGCGCCGGTCCAACGCTCATCCGAAGGTATCCAGGTCCTAGCGCTCACCGGGTGGAACACCAGCCAGGTCCAGCGTGGAGGGGAAAAGAAAGTCCGGTGAGACGCTCAGGTTTAGCCAGAAAAATAACGAGTCACCGCATCCTCACCATTTGTTACAGGTCCGAAACGCGATGCTCTGCATTGCCGAGGTGACTCCGGGTCAGAGCAGAGCTCCCGCGGCCGGGAGTTAGCCTGCCGCCATGTTCCTCCTCCTCCGACCTTCCCCTGTCAGTCTGCTTTTACTTTTGGTCTGGGTAGGCAAATGCTACTGGGGTGAGCTTTCACACCTAAGTGCCTAATGAATATTTTTGAGGGTATTTTCAAAACACTATAACAGGTGTAATTCTTAGAGTGAAGGTCCACTGCTTGGTTCATTTTGAACTTTAAACAGATGTGATAGAAATTGAGTTTCGGATTGGCTAGAAAAGTCACCTAAGCCAGGCAGAACCAAGCACTCTAGGAAGGGCAAGTAAGTTACATTCCAAAGATAACCTGTGCTCACCCTCTGGTAGCTTGGCACAGAGAAGGCAGACTTATCATCAGAGGCAATGTGTAAAGCATTTGTGCAACACACTCACACAACGTAATGAATACACCACAAAGGAGACTCCACACAGATTTATATAAAAATGCATAGAGTATATTGTACACAAAACATAGACCGAAAGATATGAATCATAAAAACTGTGCATACTATGCAGTTACTGAAATTGTACTTGTTATCCTGACAATGTAAGAATCAAATGTCATATATTAGCACATCACGGCATTAAATGCAGCAGTTAGATTATGAAGAAAAGACATGAACCACAATATGAGTGCAGGTACTGTAACTTGGTTTCGCGGAAAAACACACAGGTCACCACAGATCATCATAAGTCACCATAAACTCATAGATCACCAAATATCAACATAAGAACATAGGGTTCGGCACACCAGCACTCCTGTTACATGTTATAAGGTAGATTCGTGTGAGACCCGTGGACACCAGGGCATTCCAGCCCCAAACAAAGAGACACCTGCATGTTATTGTGCAATATGTGGTAATTTTAGGCTGTTTTCTAATTGTGACAAGTTTCCAATGAAAATCGGGACCTATGTCTAAGTTTCACCTCGTAGACCACAGCAAAGATGAAAAGATGTAACCAAGGTACAGCCCCACCACAGTGGAGGGTAGGTACACACATACACACACACACTGTGGAACCCTTCATACATGCAATCTACAGAAATTGCCAGTATGATCTCCGGCGAGTCTGGTGCCTGTTGTAGATGCTCAGACTCACCACGTGTGAAAAATAACAGAAGACTCTCCATAGAACTACCCACAGAAGAGCGCTGGGTGGCTCCTCTGACATGGGAAGTGCCTTCAACTCAGCAGTACCTTCTGAGGGGAGCCTGGAAGCCCACTGGGGAGAGTCTTGGTTACAGACCTCAGGAGCTGGGCCCTCTTCTATCAGGCCGCACAAGAGCTATGTTGTGCTGGGTTTGGAGTGTGCCGTGATAGCCTTCTGTCTGGAGGAGGTGGGGCACGCAGCCTCTCTGGCAACACTTCAGAGCCAGATGGCAACAAGAAATGCACTGTCGTGGTTTGGGTCCCTGCTACTCTCTGCCATGGTGTATTGTAGCTCCTATATTCCCAATAGGCTCTGCGCATTGGAATAATATATCCTATAGATTTGACTTAGGACTAAGGTCAACTAGGTCTCTATCGAATATACTAAACTTAATTGTGTGTGTGCCAGCTAACTCAGATGTCACTAGAAACTTTCTTGAATACACAAGAAGGGATTCATTTCTGACAACCGCATAAACATGACAACTTTGTTTCCCAAGAATAAGAATATATCTCTCAGAGTCGCGGAAACAATAGATAAGTATTTTACTCAGTCAATCGTGCATGCTTCGTTTCTAGAGTTGCAGAGAAATAGTGAGACGGGCGTTTTCAATAAAAAGGGTTTATTGAACAGTCTTCTTTCTCATGCAAGAGAGGTGAACTGCTACAATCGTTATGCAGACCGCAAAGTATAATGCGTACAGCGTAAACAGTAATATGAAATAATACTGTTAGAGCATTGTATGGTTTTTAAGCAAAAGGAAAAATACATACATAAATAACATTGACTTAAAATACTCAACTGATGCTTTTAAAATACGCCTACCCCAAAGTACCTAACCTAAGTCTAGTACGAGGGAAGAAGTAAGTATTGGGTAGCATAGGTTTAGTTTTTGCCAAGAATCTACCAAAGGTTTCTCTAGGTTCTTATCAGCTCCATACCTTGTTAGAAATAGGAGGTCTGGTATCTATGTCTCGGGACTCGATTTCCCAACACCCCACAAGGGGAGCCGGAAACACTGGAGCTGGATTCTCGGCAGGAGAAGGGCAGCTTCCTGATCAGTGCGTCACCTGGAGAGTCGGCTTCCTTCTGCACTTGCAGTAGCGAGCTGCATTGGGCAAGTAGGTCTTCGAACTGCTCCAAACCACCATATCTTGCTAGAGCAACTGTATGTATATTTATACCGTGAAGGTGTTTAGGAATGCCATAGTTTGACGTAAAGTCGGGCATAAGAACGACAGGAAAGAACCCCTAGGGAATAGTTGTTCTTTGTAAAGTAACTTAGTTCTTGGACAAATCAATATTCTAGCAAGGGAAAGTCCCTGACTGCTTTAACAGGTTTTCTAAGAAATCGTTGTGAGGTCTGGTGCGGGTGGAAGTAGCCTTGCCTGTATTTGGCTAGCATGGGCTATGCCTAAATAAGGGCTTGATTTATATGCCTAAATAATGGCAATGTGAATTGTACCTATATGAGGGCATGAATCGGGAAAACTCATTTGGAGCTTAAAGCGCCACACAACACCCACTCCACTTTCTTATGTACGACATTACTAAGTTCTAAACACATAAAAACATATCTAAACATGATGTGTTAAAACCCACACAAAATACATAAAAATGCATTGGTACTGGTTGTACACGAAAAGCATATGTGCTGTACGCATTTAAAGCAATGTTTCATTCAAAGCATATAGATGACATTTGCAAATACTCTCCGAATGAATCCCGAACATACATTTATGAAATGGCTCTTAATTATAGAAGAAAAAGTTGAGACCATTCCAAGGCAGATTATATAAACTGTTTGAGTGTGGACAAGGTCAAATATTGTCTCTTGGAAGTTTCCAAAGAATTCTAGTTCTCTAGGAATAGTTCGACTTTAAGCAGATTACTTTGTGCCAAGAATTGATGAAAAAATTCAACTTTGGAAAAACAAAAGTTTGATCATTAAAAAAAATAGAGTTCCAAAGTTAGAAGCTTTGTTTTAAAAAAATGAAGGGCGAATTCAGAGTCTCTCAGAACACTGCGTGCCAAATCAAAAGTCAGTGTTATTGTTTGGAGAAAACATCAAATCTTCTAAGTCTTTAAAAAATTCATCTACCATTGTAGGTGAAAGTTGGATTACCTCATTAAAAAGAGAAATCGCACATAGATGTGAAGCATCGTTGTCAGCGTTAGTCGCATTAGCAATGTTCTAATTGGTAGGTACCTGTGTGCCGCTTTCCTCTCGTACCTCACCGTCAGCATTTTGCGTCTGTGAGATCTCAATGAAGGCCGTCATCTGAATTGGTAGTCGCTGGGGACAACATAGTGCATGAGCCGTCACTGGTCCAAGCAAAGTATCAACATCCGTTGGCATGACTGATGGGAGTGTGAGACAGATGTCTAACACGCATTCTTCTCCAAATAGCAGGCATCGTAGAACAGGTAAGATACAATCTTGCCAGATTGGCCTGAATGACATAAACCATGTGGTATTCAATTCTCTTAAACGAATGAATCCCAAAATGTGGACTATGCGCTCACGACACTTCATCGCCAGTAGAGTATTTTCCACGGTGAACTGGGTGTCGCTGGTGATATGGCTTGCCACATCGAAGCAGTAGGAGCAAAAATAGTATCCCTGCAGCAAGTCCCAAAATGAGAGGCAATCCGCCAAACACAGAGTGCACGAAGTTTGGAAATATGCCTAGGACTGCTTCAAAAGGTGCTAACAGTCCCGAAAAAACTGTCTTAAATACATGTACAATACCGATCGTATCAGACATGTTTAAGATATGACCTAACATTTCTTAGAAATGTATAGGGCAATTTGTAGTTAATAGGCTGTGTATCTCTGCAGAAGTCCTTGCGACTTGCAGATCATAGGTCTCTTTGGCCGAGGTCAGTGGCACAGTTTTCTGTAAAAGAATGGCTTTCATTCTGCTTAAAGTATCAATTCGTATAGAAGAGATGTTCAGTGAAGGCCATAAAGGCGACTCCCGGTCTGTCTTGGTTTTTTGAAACAATACTTGCATACAGCAAGTGACCCTGGCTGACACAGTTCCGAGCTAGGCTAAACCTGGCAACATTCCACAGCAGCTGTGATCATTCAACATAATGTAACTTCCATTAGAAAGTTGCCTAAAAACTGGATCAATCACTGCAGCAGGTGAACCTTGCAGGTGGCAGGATAAATTGTTAGAGGAACCATCGCAGGCCCTGTGTAAATTAATATCCTGACAAAGGAGAGAACCGCCTAGTGCGTTTTCAGAATTTTTACCACTAAAAAACACTTCTTTCCCCCCACTCCAACATCTGTGTGTGTATGGTAATTCCCAGGATGTCTTGATGTATTCTTTACCCAACCTTTCATATATGCCTGCTGGTATATGTTTTAAGCAATACTGAAAATGGAAAATTGTGAGTTATTATTCTGTGTATTATCCATTCAATGGCTGGCTTTTCAGCGACAGTAAATGGCAATCTTTCCAGTTTTTCAATGCTCAGCACCCTATAGTCTGATCCCCTCTGTGCCAGTTTGATCTGTTAATCAGTGAGATTGAATTCTGAAAACAGTGACGTAGTATTCAATAAACGCCAAGGCACATAGCCTGAACGAAGGTTTTGTAACATCCAGCCTAATAGCATTATAGAACGTAATTGCGACTGACCATGTTGCAACATGACCAAGTCCTGTTCCATTATGTCTATGGCAGAGGATACAATGCTGTCCAAAGAATATATCCTGGACGACAGAGTTGTTAACCGATTGTCAACTACAGAGAGAGATTTCTCTAAATTAATTTGATCAATTTCTCGTATTCGTTCTGCAGTCTCTGCTTGCGTAATCTTCCATGCTTCATTATAAGCAGCATAGATACCGGTGTATATAAAAAGTTTATGACGCGGTTTAGTGGGTCCTTGTAAGAAGTCCCTCAGATCAGCGCGAAATTTAAGTAAAGATAAGTGTTATTTTACTTCCTTTAGTGTAGACTTGTGTAGCCATTCAAGGCACAGTTTCCCTACACTGTATGTTGTTACTATTCCTGTATGCTGTCTCTGAACATATCTTGGATCAGGCCTAGTGAATGTGAACCCTTGTGTCTTATTGAGGAATCTATGTAGACAGTTGTTTGTGTCTGTGGGCCATATTAATCATTTTTTCCAATCTGGATCTGTTCTGTTGTGAAGCAAAATAGTATGTACGTCGACCACCCCCTCTGAAGTGTTACTGCTATCAGGTGTAGGTGTAGGTATTGAAAGTTTGTTTAAATCTTTTATCTTGGCTAACCCAAAACAAGATGTCTGTTGGACAGTGTCATTCAAAAACATTATTTGCTCTGGGATGATGCAGGCTCTAAATAGAGCTTCTAAACCCTGCACCTGCCAGTCTTTTGTGCCCCAGGCAGTTTTTGTCTCAATGTTCTCTTTCCAAAAGTCGAAACCTAACGAAGACAGCTGAGCAAAAAAGGCCGCAGAATAAATTTGCTTGGTATTTGTCAACATACTTTTCATTCCTGTCCTATTAACATTTTTAAAGATTTATTCTGGATTTGAAACATTAAAACCTGGAAAGTATGGACATTTGCCATAAAATGTTTCTGAGCTACCCTTTGGTGGCATAGGACAATGTTCCCATTGGTTATATTTAAGTATATGTCTAGGATTTGCAGATCTGTGCAAGAAATGATGAACATAGTGATTATAATAATACATTTGTTCATAATCTGATGAACTTCTAAGTATTCATGATTTGTAAATACAGCAGACATTTCTAAGTCTCACATCATATTATTAACAGTCTCGAAGTCCCAATCATCAGAAAAGGTACTAGATAAAACAAAGTCATTCAAGGAAATCTTGAACTGGTGTGGAATCTGCAACAGCTCTGCCGGACCGAAAATGTAATAATCAGTTCTTTCCCAAGCTATACCACCATATATAGGAACGGCTATGATGTTCACTGATGACAAGTCTCTTTGTTCATGAAGAGATGATTTGTGTGGCTTGAGGAGTAAGTTGAAGTTCTTACTTGCTGTGCCCTTTTTAACATATCTTCCATTTATCAGCATTCCCAAAGTTATTACAAGAGTCAACCAAAGTAGAAGAAAAACTACACCCAACACAATCCAAAGTTCAGTCCAGATAAGTCTTTTCCAGGTGATGAAAAAGTTATGTTGCTTGTTCTTTAAAAGTTCTTTTCACTGCCGTTGTTTCAGGTTAACTGGGATCCTCGGAAAGCGTATCAAAGTTAATGAAATAACCAGAGGCAGTTCTGTAAAATTGTTGGGATTGCTTCAGGATTCGTTGACATCGCTGGAACCACTTGATCACTTGTTACATTTGTATAGTCAGATGCTATTTCATTGTAGACAGGCGTTTCTTAACAAACTGTTATTTGGGTCTCAAGAGATACAAGTTCCATGGCTTTATTGCATGGTCCTTCTTTTTGCACTGCGGATTCTTCAAAGGTGATGAGTCTCTCAGTTTGAACCTCTTGGATAGTAGCCAGATTAGGGTGTCTGCTACATCTTTGGAGTCCACTTGGCCTACTGCTTATGATCGGCCACATGATGTGGTTTTACCAGGTCGATGGACACAAACCTGTTCTCCTTTTTACCAGCAAGGGGCGACAGTAATACTGTTTTTGATCCGTGGATTGCTAATAAAGGTAATGGCCCAAATTCCTTCTTGTCTGCGATCTTTTCTTTGACTAGATCCCAAATACTTGGAATCCAGACAGGTCTTGCTGGGACTGATGGTTTTTCTTAAGTGGTCGTAGGCTTCAGGAACACGTTCCTTTGGCTCTTTCTTATTTCATTTAAGTCCTGTAAAACAGACTAAGGGTCTTTGATTTCAAAGTTTTTTTTTTCTACCATTGAAGTCTGAAAATCGAGATCCGAAATAATCATTCTTGTTCCAAAAAGGACTTCATATGGAATGATTCCCCCTAGAGAACTTCTTGGCAGATTATTAAGACTATGTTGGGTACTTATTAGATGTTTGACCCACCTATCACCCGAGCCTAATACCCTAGCTGTTATAGATTGCTTTATGTCCCGTTTTTTTCTCTCCACTACCGAATTTCCCTCAGGATGGAATGGACTAGAGTACCGCAATGCAACGTCCAATTTGGCCATGGCCTCCTTGTAAGTTCGAGAGCTAAACGCAGGACCCTGGTCAGAATGTAGTGTGCCGACTGCGTATGTGCCGATACAGACTCGCAAATCTTTTATAACAGTTCGAGTGTCAGCCGAGCACTGAGGCCACATCCAAATAAATCTTGAACACAAATCCACTGCGACCATAGTATATTTATAGTTACCATCCCTCTGCAAGGGACCGCAGTGATCTAGGTAAACCCAAGCTTATGGTTTATCTGAGATTAATAGGGGCGTCTGTGCAGGATGTTTCACTGTGGAGACTTTCATCTTTTGGCAGATTTCACATTCCAAAACATAGTTTCTGGTTTGTTTCCTCATGCGCCGCCACCAGTATCGCAGTTTTAATATTGACACTGTGGCGGAGACACCTGCGTGTGCAGAGGCAAGCCCTTCATGTGCTGCTAAGATTAGTCCTTATCTATGTTCCAAGTTTGGATTTACTCTATCCCCCACTCCAGGGATTCAAGCAAACGGAACATTATTTGCATCAGTTATGTATGAGTATTTGAGTGGAAAGCCTTTTGAAAATGTTTTACCACTGTCTCTGCTTGAAGCATTGACAGCTAGCATTATTTCGCCGTCTCTTATCGTTTTTGAATGAGTGATTGCAGCTACGGAAGCCATTTGCACAGCTGCCTTCGCGGCTTCATCAGCCAATGAATTCCCTGCAACGTGAATGCCATCACGTTGATGACTCAGTGTATGTATCACGTGAGCCTTTTGTAGTTCTTGTCGTAACTGAACTACTTGTTCCCAAAGCAATTTATGCTTGATTGTGCCACGTTTTGCATCTTTGTAACCGTTTTGAATCCAGTTTTGCAAGTATTCATTGTAAGATTGAACACAATTATACGAATCGCACGCTATGAGTGTGGGGAATTTGCGTCCTGTATTTTCAAGCGCCATCTTGAATGCTTGCAGTTCAGCTCGCTGAGCTGTACAATCTCCTAGAGATTGCGATTTAGATGGTAGATGGGCCATTGTTAAACTTGCAGGGTATCACTATTTGCACCATCTACGCTTCTAATCACGACGATCCCGCAGTTTTTGAGGTGCTAGAATCTGAACTTGCCACTTGGCAGGGCCCACTAATTTTATGTAGCGACTTTAACATATCACTCCAACCTTTGCTCTGTAACTCTGCTTTGAAACAGAAATATGTTGGTCGCAAACCAAAGGTATATCAGGCTGTCAAAAAACTGTTAGATAGCTTCGGTTTAATTGACGCGTGGGAGAAAAATAATCCTTATGACCCAGGTTATACATACTTTTCACGTCCACACCAAAAACACGTCCGGATTGATTATATGTTTGTTTCCAGTGACCTAGCACCTCAATCATTAATTAACAAACCTCCAAAAATAATCTCAGACCACAACACACTTGTTCTCTTGATCACCTTTGGCGCCTCATTTACACAACACCGGCCCTGGTCATTTGATCGGAAGCTTCTGTCCAATAACGAGTACATAACTTTTATTAAAAAATGGACGGAAGAATTTTTTAATATCAACCGGTTTAGTGCCTCAAGAAATATCGTGTGGGATTGCTTTAAATCCGCACTTAGGGGGGAAACCATTCGTTTTCAAAAAAAGGCCAGAAAGCAACTAAGAAATGAATATGAGGTAAAGGTTTCAGCCCTGGCTAAAGCCGAAGAAGAGCACACCCTAATGATCTCGCAGGGACAAGATGCTATCCGCTTGATGTATCAAGTAGCAGTATTGAAGTCTGAATTAAATTCCAGTCTCAGCCAAAAAGCCGCCCAAACGTATAGAGCCCACAGGAAAAAAGTTTATGAGAGTGATGAAAGGGTTGGCAGGCAGCTGGCACTCCGAACCCGTCAGAAAAATGTAATAAATAACATCCCCTCAATAACAGATAGCGGGCAGACTTATACCCAAGCGGAAGACATTATCTATCGGTTCCAACAATTCTACCAAAAATTGTATTCGGAGGAAATGATTGCAACTGAGAATGACATAAAAGGATATCTTGATAATCTTCTTAATAATCCCGAGGCTGTGAGGCTGTTAGATGACATTACCAGGGAAGAGCTAGAAAATGAAATTACACTTGCCGAGGTGATAGCTGCATTATCTTCACTAGCGCCCGCAAAGCGGTGGGCCCAGACAAACTGCCAATTGACCTCTATAAAATTTTAGGTCATCAATTATGTCCCTTTCTTCATGATTTATTTCTAGGGGTACAGTGGAATAGGGTTTCCCCAGAGTCTTGGGATGAGGCTAATATAAGTGTTTTCTGAAGAAAGGGAAACCCCCGAGCAACCAACCTCGTACCGCCGTATTTCTTCAATCAATTCGGACTCTAAATTGTATGCCAAGGTGATGGCTGTCATGCTCAGTGGGGTCATTGAACACCTTGTCTCTCCGTGGCAGCATGGTTTCGTCCCTGATAAGGGGACTACTGACCATACACGTCGGGCTATAGCCCTGTTCGATGCCATGTCTGTCGCGGAGAGCCGGATGTCAGTGATCCTACTGGACGCTGAGAAAGCCTTCGATCGCATCTCATGGAATTTTCTGTGGACAGCCATGTCTCGTAACAATTTCGGCCCCAAATTTGTGAAATCAATCAAGTCTATGTATTTACGCCCCAAAGCTAAACTCCAAATGTTAGGATTAGAATCTGGATACATCAACATTGCAAGAGGCACCAGGCAGGGGTGTCCATGTTCACCCCTGCTCTTTGCTCTGTATATTAATCCGTTAATTTTGACATTTTTGGAGAGTAATATTATCAAACCAGTGCTCAGTGGTCAATTTGAGACAAAAGTATTGGCTTATGCCGATGATATCGCGGTCATTACACCTGACCCGATTGAGGCCATCCGTGAAATCGAGAAGTTGACAATAGAATACGGTAATTGCTCGGGATACTCCCTTAATAGAGAAAAGACAGTTATTTTGTGTACCGACAACACTGTATGTTCTGATCAAGGGAGAGCCGAGAAGGCTACCTATCTTGGTGTAACCATTTGCTCTAACACTAAACAATTAGTGAAGCTTAATTTTGATCCTCTCCTTGTTAAGATAAAGAGGGATCTGGACAGGATAAATAGTCTTCACCTTTCGATTATAGGCAGAGCCAATTTCTTAAAAATTAATGTGTTACCCAGATGTCTATATTTATTTCGAGCGATTCCTCTAGCTGTAGAGCATAAAATGTTAATACTGATTAATTCTCTCATGTCCAAATTTGTCTGGCAGCATGGCAAGATCCGGAGATCCCATAGTCTCATGTCGCTTCCACTCCTTAGAGGTGGGCTCACAATACCCAATATTATTTTTTATCATTGGGCAGCATTTCTTAAACAACTCACTCCTTTAATTAACTTCCGAACCGAAGAAAGTATGATGGGCATTGATCTAATACCTTCAATCTATGAGCTCCCACTTGGCCAAGAAGCTAAAGGTTTATTTCTAAAACAAACTGAGGCAAAGTATTACAAGAAATTTAAGGGAGAAATCATAATTAGTGCCTGGAAAATTTGGGATAAGGTTACTAAGCACATGCACATTGGGAAAACTAATCGGTACACACCTCTGTGGCATTCAAACGTAACACATGGTCTTGAGTTTGATCTTATTGCGAGGAAGTGGGAATGGCTGGGTATTAGAACTGTTAATGATTTTTTGTTAAATGACTTTGATAAAACCTTTTCTGATTTGAAACTCAACTATGACTTGTCTAACGGAGATTTTATCAAATTTGCGCAAATATTTGCTAAACTTAAAGCTAAAGAGTCTATAATTTGTTTGTCAAGAATTGAAATTATTGATGTTATGTTTAGAGTAAATACTAGAATAGGAACATTTTACAATATTCTTTTGACTAAAACTCACGATGACCTTGAAAAAACCGAAACAAAATGGGCGGCTAAATTAAATAATCCTAATTTCGACGTAGATAGAGTTTTGGAGTTGAGCCACAATCTTTTTATAGCTGGCAATCTGAAAGCACAGCTTTTTAAAACCTTATTTGACCTCTATTATACCCCGGACAAATTGTTCGCCTGGGGCAAAAGAGAGAATGACCTGTGTCCCAGATGTTCACAAGGACCCGCGACTCTTATCCACATGTTTAGCAATTGCTCTGAGCTGGTCTCAATTAAAAGTATGATCTCAGCCTTTTGGGAAGAGCTATTTGGCCATAAATTACCTGAGTCGGAAACCCTTTTTTTCATTGGGACATGATAACTCTTTAAAACTATCGAAAACCGAAGAAAGACTGCTATTTATTGGCATAGCTGTATTAAGGTTATTTCTGTCTGCTCGCTGGAAAGAGCCTGACCCCCCCAGCTTTCAGATGTGGCTAGCCCGCTTTTTAGCGGTTTATAGCTATGAAGTGGCCATCTATGATACTAGAGGATATAAATCAAAGAAGAGGGGGGATGCAATTTGGCTGCCGGTCACTAACTGGAAAGCAGGCTTAACCCCTGCTTCTGGGATTATTTGATTTGGCTGATCCCAACTAATATTGTTAATAATTCTGCTGGATGAAATCTTTACATCTTGACCCAGTTAATATTGTCTCACATTCCTTTTATCGCCCTGCTGTTTTTTTTGTGTGTTTTCTTTTATCTAGTTAAGTATCTCCCAAGTGTTTATGCTGTACTCGTGATCATTGCTCCATGGTTTTTTTTTTGTGTTGCTATTCTGTTGCTCTTTTTTTAGGGCTCGGGCCTACGTCACACGAAGTGGGGCGGGGCTTCCGAGCTCTAATGTTATAAAAAAAAAAAAAAGTTCAGAAAGGGCTGTGGGCTGCCGCATTCCAGAAAGCGCGCGGTTTTTGCGTGTGGTATTCTGCCATGTGAATGGTAATTGGTCCAGGCAAGGCTGTGTTTAAGTAAGGCAGCACGCCATAGGGCTTTGGAATTTTTGCAATGTCCACTTCCTGCATAAAGTGTTCGGACACGCGCAGAAGAATACATAAATCCTCAATTACCAGCTGTCCGAGGTGCCGGTAATTGAAGGCAGATGGTGCTGGGAGCGTGTGCACTGATGTGTTTTTTTTCCCTTGAGCTCTGTGTGCGCGCCGGCAAGCCCGCGCCTGCTCTTTGACTGAGGTAGGCTAAACAAGCATTGGCAAAGCAAATAGGACTCTCCTATACAAAATCTGTTGGTTTTGTCAGGGATATGTTTAGCCATGTTGTACAGCAGCCTGGCTGCTATGCAGCACAGCTGAAAGTAAAAAAACAAACAAAGTGCTTTGATAAGCACTCGTGCCCACTCACCCGAACTCAAACTTTTAATGTCAAAATAGAAGATCACCTTAATTTACTGCCCTCATAACAGACCCCTTGCAGTAGCTCTCGTTGTCCTCTTACCAGATCCCTTGCATCTTCCCAGCTATTGCCAGATTCCTCACTCGCTCCCTGTCTCGTCACCATGACTCACTCTCTCCACCCTTTCATAAAAAAAACACTCCACCTCGCTTTCCTCTCACTGGGAGCCTCACATTTACTCTCACAGTCCGGTTACCAGATTCCTACTGCCGTTGTACCAGATCACTCATTGTACTATCATTCAGTGTCCTATCATTAGAGACTTGCTTCACCCTAATGTTCATACCAGTTTTTCAAACTCATTCCCAGATCACTCACTCACTGCCCAAGCAGACACTGGTACATCCTCCTGTGACCAATGTTAACAGTTCCCTTTCACACAAAGCCTTCGCAGATCCCACACATTCACTTCCCCCTCACACCTTTTCCCACACCTCCTGCTTCTCATACAAGCCTAGCCACTGATTTCTTGCACTAACAGCCTTCTCCTTTTCACGCACACTTCACTCCTGCTTCATTTCCCTTTTATTTTTCTGCCCCAATGCATTTCGTTCACTCATTTAACAGAATTATATTGTTTTTCCCTACAAAGGGAAGGCCTCCTTTACTTTGTAAAGAAGATATGGTTTATCTTGTAAGCAGGTATCTAAAAAAAATGGGTGCTGCTCTCAGAAATACATTACTTTCAAAATCGCATGTACAAATTGCATGACCTTTATATACAGAGCTCAGTATGAACGATGTGGCTTGTACACACCCAACCATACACACCCAACCATACACACCCAACCATACACACCCAACCGCACACACCCACACACCCGCACACAACCGCACACAACCGCACACAACCGCACACAACCGCACACAACCGCACACACCCACACAAACGCACACACACACACAACCGCACACACACACACAACCGCACACACACACAACCACACACACACACAACCGCACACACACAACCGCACACACACAACCGCACACACACAACCGCACACACACAACCGCACACAAAACCGCACACACAGCCGCATGCCCACGCACACAACCCCACACACACCACCACCACACACCCGCAGAGTAGTGAGTGCAGAGTAGTGAGGGCAGAGTGCAGAGTAGTGAGGGCAGAGTAGTGAGGGCAGAGTAGTGAGGGCAGAGTGCAGAGTAGTGAGGGCAGAGTAGTAAGGGCAGAGTAGTGAGGGCAGAGTAGTGAGGGCAGAGTAGTGAGGGCAGAGTAGTGAGGGCAGAGTGCAGAGTAGTGAGGGCAGAGTAGTAAGGGCAGAGTAGTGAGGGCAGAGTAGTGAGGGCAGAGTAGGGAGTGCAGAGTAGGGAGTGCAGAGTAGGGAGTGCAGAGTGCAGAGTAGTGAGGGCAGAGTAGTGAGTGCAGAGTAGTGAGGGCAGAGTGCAGAGTAGGGAGGGCAGAGTGCAGAGTAGTGAGGGCAGAGTAGTGAGGGCAGAGTAGTGAGGGCAGAGTAGTGAGTGCAGAGTAGTGAGTGCAGAGTAGTGAGTGCAGAGTAGGGAGTGCAGAGTAGGGAGTGCAGAGTAGTGAGGGCAGAGTAGGGAGTGCAGAGTAGGGAGTGCAGAGTAGGGAGTGCAGAATAGGGAGTGCAGAGTAGGGAGTGCAGAGTAGTGGGGGCAGAGTAGTGAGGGCAGAGTAGTGAGGGCAGAGTAGTGGGGGCAGAGTAGTGAGGGCAGAGTAGTGAGGGCAGAGTAGGGAGGGCAGAGTAGTGAGGGCAGAGGGCAGAGTAGTGAGGGCAGAGGGCAGAGTAGTGAGGGCAGAGTAGTGAGGGCAGAGTAGTGAGGGCAGAGTAGTGAGGGCAGAGTAGGGAGGGCCGAGTAGGGAGGGCCGAGTAGGGAGGGCAGAGTAGGGAGGGCAGAGTAGGGAGGGCAGAGTAGGGAGGGCAGAGTAGGGAGTGCAGAGTAGGGAGTGCAGAGTAGGGAGTGCAGAGTAGGGAGTGCAGAGTAGGGAGAGGAGAAGTGAGTAGTGAGTAGAGTAGTGAGTAGAGTAGTGAGTAGAGTAGTGAGTAGAGTAGTGAGTAGTGAGTAGAGTAGTGAGTAGTGAGTAGAGTAGTGAGTAGAGTAGTGAGTAGTGAGTAGAGTAGTGAGTAGTGAGTAGTGAGTTGAGTAGTGAGTAGTGAGTTGAGCAGTGAGTAGAGTAGTGAGTAGTGAGTTGAGTAGTGAGTAGAGTAGTGAGTAGTGAGTAGAGTAGTGAGTAGTGAGTAGAGTAGTGAGTAGTGAGTAGAGTAGTGAGTAGAGTAGTGAGTAGAGTAGTGAGTAGTGAGTAGTGAGTAGAGTAGTGAGTAGAGTGCAGAGTAGTGAGTAGTGAGTGCAGAGTAGTGAGTAGTGAGTGCAGAGTAGTGAGTAGTGAGTAGAGCAGTGAGTAGTGAGTAGAGCAGTGAGTAGAGTGGTGAGTAGTGAGTGCAGAGTAGTGAGTAGAGTAGTGAGTAGTGAGTAGAGTAGTGAGTAGAGTAGTGAGTAGAGTAGTGAGTAGAGTAGTGAGTAGTGAGTGCAGAGTAGTGAGTAGTGAGTGCAGAGTAGTGAGTAGTGAGTAGAGTAGTGAGTAGAGTAGTGAGTGCAGAGTAGTGAGTAGTGAGTGCAGAGTAGTGAGTAGTGAGTGCAGAGTAGTGAGTAGAGTAGTGAGTAGTGAGTAGAGTAGTGAGTAGTTAGTGCAGAGTAGTGAGTGCAGAGTAGTGAGTAGAGTAGTGAGTAGAGTAGTGAGTAGTTAGTGCAGAGTAGTGAGTAGAGTAGTGAGTAGTGAGTAGAGTAGTGAGTAGAGTAGTGAGTAGAGTAGTGAGTAGAGTAGTGAGTAGTGAGTGCAGAGTAGTGAGTAGTGAGTAGAGTAGTGAGTAGAGTAGTGAGTAGTGAGTGCAGAGTAGTGAGTAGTGAGTAGAGTAGTGAGTAGAGTAGTGAGTAGTGAGTGCAGAGTAGTGAGTAGAGCAGTGAGTAGAGTAGTGAGTAGTGAGTGCAGAGTAGTGAGTAGAGTAGTGAGTAGTGAGTAGAGTAGTGAGTAGAGTAGTGAGTAGAGTAGTGAGTGCAGAGTAGTGAGTAGTGAGTGCAGAGTAGTGAGTAGTGAGTAGAGTAGTGAGTAGAGTAGTGAGTAGAGTAGTGAGTAGTGAGTGCAGATTAGTGAGTAGTGAGTGCAGAGTAGTGAGTAGAGTAGTGAGTAGAGTAGTGAGTAGTGAGTAGTGAGTGGAGTAGTGAGTAGTGAGTGCAGAGTAGTGAGTTGTGAGTGCAGAGAAGTGAGTAGAGTAGTGAGTAGAGTAGTGAGTGGAGTATTGAGTAGTTAGTGCAGAGTAGTGAGTAGAGTAGTGAGTAGTGAGTAGAGTAGTGAGTAGTGAGTAGAGTAGTGAGTAGAGTAGTGAGTAGAGTAGTGAGTGGAGTAGTGAGTAGAGTAGTGAGTAGTGAGTGCAGAGTAGTGAGTAGTGAGTAGAGTAGTGTGTAGAGTAGTGAGTGCAGAGTAGTGAGTAGTGAGTAGAGTAGTGAGTAGAGTAGTGAGTAGTGAGTGCAGAGTAGTGAGTAGAGTAGTGAGTAGAGTAGTGAGGTGAGTAGTGAGTAGAGTAGTGAGTAGAGTAGTGAGTAGAGTAGTGAGTAGAGTAGTGTGCAGAGTAGTGAGTAGTGAGTGCAGAGTAGTGAGTAGTGAGTAGAGTAGTGAGTAGTGAGTAGAGTAGTGAGGTGAGTAGTGAGTAGAGTAGTGAGTAGTGAGTAGAGTAGTGAGTAGAGTAGTGAGTAGAGTAGTGAGTAGAGTAGTGTGTAGAGTAGTGTGTAGAGTAGTGAGTAGTGAGTGCAGAGTAGTGAGTAGTGAGTAGAGTAGTGAGTAGTGAGTGCAGAGTAGTGAGTAGAGTAGTGAGTAGAGTAGTGAGTAGAGTAGTGAGTAGAGTAGTGAGTAGAGTAGAGTAGTGAGTAGAGTAGTGAGTAGAGTAGTGTGCAGAGTAGTGAGTAGTGAGTGCAGAGTAGTGAGTAGTGAGTAGAGTAGTGAGTAGTGAGTAGAGTAGTGAGTAGAGTAGTGAGTAGAGTAGTGAGTAGAGTAGTGAGTAGAGTAGTGAGTAGAGAGTGCAGAGTAGTGAGCAGTGAGTGCAGAGTAGTGAGCAGTGAGTGCAGAGTAGTGAGTAGTGAGTAGAGTAGTGAGAAGTGAGTAGAGTAGTGAGTAGTGAGTAGAGTAGTGAGTAGAGTAGTGAGTAGAGTAGTAAGTAGAGTACTGAGTGCAGAGTAGTGAGTAGTGAGTGCAGAGTAGTGAGTAGAGTAGTGAGTAGTGAGTAGAGTAGTGAGTAGAGTAGTGAGTGCAGAGTAGTGAGTAGAGTAGTGAGTAGAGTAGTGAGTGCAGAGTAGTGAGTAGAATAGTGAGTAGAGTAGTGAGTAGTGAGTAGAGTAGTGAGTGCAGAGTAGTGAGTAGAGTAGTGAGTTGTGAGTGCAGAGTAGTGAGTAGTGAGTAGAGTAGTGAGTAGTGAGTAGAGTAGTGAGTAGAGTAGTGAGTAGAGTAGTGAGTAGTGAGTGCAGAGTAGTGAGTAGAGTAGTGAGTAGAGTAGTGAGTAGTGAGTAGAGTAGTGAGTAGAGTAGTGAGTATGGAGTGCAGAGTAGTGAGTAGTGAGTAGAGTAGTGAGTAGTGAGTAGAGTAGTGAGTAGAGTAGAGTAGTGAGTGCAGAGTAGTGAGTAGAGTAGTGAGTAGTGAATAGAGTAGTGAGTAGAGTAGTGAGTAGTGAGTATAGTGAGTAGAGTAGTGAGTAGAGTAGTGAGTAGAGTAGTGAGTAGTGAGTATAGTGAGTTGAGTAGTGAGTAGAGTAGTGAGTAGAGTAGTGTGCAGAGTAGTGAGTAGTGAGTGCAGAGTAGTGAGTAGTGAGTAGAGTAGTGAGTAAAGTAGTGAGTGCAGAGAAGTGAGTAGTGAGTAGAGAAGTGAGTAGTGAGTAGAGTAGTGAGTAGAGTAGTGAGGTGAGTAGTGAGTGCAGAGTAGTGAGTATAGTAGTCAGTAGTGAGTAGAGTAGTGAGTAGAGTAGTGAGGTGAGTAGAGTAGTGAGTAAAGTAGTGAGTGCAGAGTAGTGAGTAGAGAAGTGAGTAGAGTAGTGAGTAGTGAGTAGAGTAGTGAGTAGTGAGTAGAGTAGTGAGTAGTGAGTAGAGTAGTGAGTAGTGAGTAGAGAGTAAAGTAGTGAGTGCAGAGTAGTGAGTAGAGAAGTGAGTAGTGAGTAGAGTAGTGAGTAGTGAGTGCAGAGTAGTGAGTGGAGAGTAGTGAGTAGAGTAGTGAGTAGTGAGCAGAGAGCAGAGTAGTGAGTAGTGAGTGCAGAGTAGTGAGTAGAGTAGTGAGTAGAGTAGTGAGGTGAGTAGTGAGTAGAGTAGTGAGTAGTGAGTGCAGAGTAGTGAGTAGTGAGTAGAGTAGAGTAGAGAGTAGGACATCACAGGCAGCAGCTGTGCAAGCTTCTTACACTCACAAGGAGACCACAGGCAGCTGAGTTGCAAGCTTCTCCCACTCACAAGAAGGACATCACAAACAGCAGCGGTGCAAGCTTCTCACACTCACAAGAAGGACATCACAAACAGCAGCGGTGCAAGCTTCTCACACTCACAAGGAGACCACAGGCAGCTGAGGTGCAAGCTTCTCCCACTCACAAGAAGGACATCACAAGCAGCAGCGGTGCAAGCTTCTCCCACTCACAAGAACGACATCACAGGCAGCAGCAGTGCAAGCTACTTACACTCACAAGGAGACGACAGGCAGCAGAGGTGCAAGCTTCTCACACTCGCAAGAACGACATCACAAGCAGCAGTGGTGCAAGCTTCCCTTACACACTCACAGCAGGTACTGTGGCAAGGCAGCAGCAGCAACAGAGCAAGAGTCCCTTACAAAGAACAGGCACAGCACAGAGATGTACAATGCAATCTTCTCATACTCACAGGCAGCAGCGGTGCAAGCTTCTCACACTCACACGAAGGACATCACAGGCAGCAGCTGTGGAAGCTTCTCACACTCACAAGGAGACCACAGGCAGCTGAGGTGCAAGCTTCTCCCACTCACAAGAAGGACATCACAAGCAGCAGCGGTGCAAGCTTCTCACACTCACAAGAACGACATCACAGGCAGCAGCAGTGCAAGCTTCTTACACTCACAAGGAGACCACAGGCAGCTGAGGTGCAAGCTTCTCCCACTCACAAGAAGGACATCACAAGCAGCAGCGGTGCAAGCTTCCCTCACACACTCACAGCAGGTATTGTGCCAAGGCAGCAGCAGCAACAGAGCAAGAGTCCCTTATAAAGAACAGGCACAGCACAGAGATGCACAATGCAATCTTCTCATACTCACAGGCAGCAGCTGTGCAAGCTTCTCACACTCACAAGAACGACATCACAGGCAGCAGCAGTGCAAGCTTCTTACACTCACAAGAAGGACATCACAGGCAGCAGAGGTGCAAGCTTCTTACACTCACAAGGAGACCACAGGCAGCAGAGGTGCAAGCTTCTTACACTCACAAGGAGACCACAGGCAGCAGAGGTGCAAGCTTCTCACACTCACAAGAAGGACAACACAGGCAGTAACGGTGCAATATTCTCACACTCACAAGGAGATCACTGGCAGTACACACCACATGAACACACTCCATAACACATAGCAACAATACATTGGCATTTACAATGCCATTAGCTCAAACTCAAATACATCCGAGCCCGATTGCATTTCTAATGCTTGTTTCTCTTATAATGTCTCTTGCTGTTTCCCGATTCAAATAAAATATTATAAAAAAAAAAAGAGAGATTGCGTTTTAGTGACCATAGGTCGGAATTTGCTATCTCGCCAGCGACCTTTAACGATCGTGCATGCCGCACTATAAGCTTGTTTACCCCCGTAGTTGGTTGGGCTGATCCGTCCATATAAATTATACATTCATACTGCTCTAGAGGCAGAATCTCCGTAGGCAGAGGACATTCTTGTTCATATTGTAGAAATGCTTGTGTTTTCAAATAAGGGTCAAAAACGTATTGAACTTCTTTTGCAGCAAGAGAATTAACCCATTCCATCCATCTCGGATGTAAAGCTTCAGCATTCAGAATGCTCGCTTTTGTCACTGCCTCTAAGGCAGGTACAGGAGTAACGACCATTATGCGCTTACCTTGTGCGAGTGCTCTCTCTTTTGCTACTGCAGTTTGAACCCTGTCAGATTTCTTTCTGTTGAAGTGAATTTTATTTCTTCTTGTGTGTACAAATGTGATTTGTAAGCTATTGGTACTTTTTCTCCTTCATTAAAGGTTAAGTATGTGAATCCGCATTGTCCTAGAATGATTCGGATCACTAAGTTGCGTACGTTTACGCGTGTTTGTAAATGTTTTGTTGCTAACATATTTGTTTGTAATGAAAGCAAAATTTCTACATGTTTTTGAGTCCAATTATCTGTTCTGAAATCAGGTTTGATTAATTTGTGTAGCGGGTAACCCTTTCTGCGTAGTTTAGAATTTAAGTTCTTCCGAAATTCAGGAAACCTAGTATCGACTGTAAGTTTTTGGAGGTTGGAGCATTGCACGTTTCTCTAGAAAGTTTGCTGCCAGGCTTTTGCCTTCACTTGATAACTCGTATCCTAGAAAAAGGACGTTGAGGTGAGCAATTCTCGATTTTTTAAAATTGAATTTATACCCTTCAGATGCGAAGCCCGATACTATGGTGTTCACCCCGTTCAAGTGTCTATCCAAGTCATCGTCTGTTAGGTAGATGTCATCGACATATGATAATGCCTCATCATCATAGGTTTGTAATAACTCTGTTACTCTGGCAGAAAATAACCCTGGACTATTCTTGAATCCCTGAAGTAGACAACAGAAGTGACGCTGTATCCCCATAGTTGAGAAAGCGGTCAAGTACCTACTTTCCAGTGCAATGTTTTGACAGAAGAAACCGTTAGAAATATCTAATGTGGTTTTGTATTTTTTATGCACAATATTATTCATTAATGCTGCACTGTGTGCATTTTGTCCTGCAAAAGTTTTGCAAAAAGAGTTTAAATGTCTGTAACCCAAAACTAGACAATATGTATTGTCTGGTTTGGAGACAGGAAACAAAGGATTGATCATCGACGAGGTGCATGTTTCAATCACCCCTTGGTATTCAAGTTGATCTAATATCTCCCTGACCTGTTTTTTAGCTTCATGCTTAACTGGGTACTGCCTGTGTGCAGTTGCTTGATTTTTTAACTGGATTTTGTGGTGAGGAGAATCCTCATCCCATCTTACATGATTGTTATATAATGTAGGAGCCTGGGCTACTGTCCATTTTCTGGCATAGGTATATTTTAAATGAATTGGAATGTAGTTGGAGAAAGCTGGCATAATGATTTCTTGAAACATAGCAGTAAGGTTGCAGCATGCACACCGTTATTATCGATCTTTTCTCTGTTTATTCATTTAACTTTTGTTAGCATGCCGATTGCGTCTATGCCTTGCCTCAAAGCACGTGACGTGGACATTGAAAAACAATAGCAGCAACCAGGTGATGCTTCACCAATCGCACAGCTTCAATGAAGAATTCTTTCAAAATGTTTTTCCTTGTTCCAAAGTTCCAATTTTATTCTATATTTTTCAAAGTTAATCACACTTATATCTATTTTTCACAAACAGGCGTCTTAATATTTCCAATTTCTTCAAATGAGATGGTTATGCTCATCCAGGCCTTTTACCGCGTCACGTGGGTTATATCAATTCATGTTGTAAAAACTTAGGATCTTAATAATTCCCAATGCATTTCAGGCTCTTATATAGCCCGTCGTCAGCGGTAGCTGCATTAATTAAAAAAGACCTCATATTAGTTGTCAACATTTAAAATAATGCGTCTATTTTTCCACAATGCATTCAGTTATAGAATCAAAGTACAACCTTTACTCTTTCCACCCCATTAAGCTTAAACCAAAAAAATGACGTTTTGAAGTGACAAAAAATTAATCTTTTTGAGTCTACATGGCACGCTGTACCCTCCCCCACATCCATCCTCGATCTTAAAACCTACCATTTTTGCCACGTTGCTATGTTGAATATAAAAGTAAGTTGATATAAGCATGATTAACTTTGAAAAATATGGAATAAAATTGGAACTTGGGAACAAGGAAAAACTTTTTGAAAGAGTTCTACATTGAAGCTGTGCGATTGTGGAAGCATCACCTGGTTGCTGCTATTGTTTTTCAACATAATGATTTCTTCACCATGTGGGCACTCCCTCACTCCCTGACAAATTCAGGTGGCCAGTCTTGTACAGCTAGAAGAATGTCATCACACTGAGAGAGCCTCTCCCAAAAGAGTGCTCTTATTTTTCTAGTTATGTCCCCCTCCATCCGGAGAGTTACTTTGTATAACTTATGTGGAACACTAACCCTGGTATCTGCAGTTTCAGCTTGGATGTACTCATTCAAGTCCACTGTCTCCAGATGATCCTTCAAGTTCTTGTGAGCTATGGTGACTTCTGCTGCGCTGTCCAACATCGTTTGAGCCCATTCCCCGTTCTTGAGTTGTGTCCTCAAGATCCTCGGCATGTCTGATTTTTAGACCTGCTACCTTCTTTTTGGCGAATTGAGTTTTCTTATTTTTCTGAACGTGTTGATTGTCTTTGAACACGTGTTCTTCCTTTTGGTCTGACCATCCTCTTCTTTCTGATTTCTGTGACGAAGTCTGAAAGGTACGAGAGAAACGTGTATCAGTATCTTGATATCTTTCAGAGGGCTCCTTTTGAGGAGACCTACCTCTGGATTGAGAATGCTTCTCTTTAGAAGTTTGTTTAGTGTTCTCCCACTTCTTTTTAGGAGGAGTAGGAGTGTTTTTAATAAAGACCTTTTCAGGACTTTCTGACAGTTGACGTTTAACTGTTTCCCACCCAAGCTGTCTCTTCCTAATTCTTCATAGGATTTTTCAATTAGTTTGGCCAGTTCATGTGGTTGCTCAGTAAATTCTCTTAGTTTTTGGCAGATCGCCACGGATGCTGCTTCACCTTTAATATTAGCTAATATTATTGTGGAGACCTGTTTGAAATCTTTCAGCAATTTCATACCTAGATTTAGAGCAGGCTCTGCCCCATATTCGTTTTGAATCTGTTTCAGGACATCAGGTATTACCGCCATGGATGGAACACCGTGTGTTTTAGTGTAGATTGCACAAAGACTGTACCCCAAGTGTTGCATTCCTCCGGATGTGGTGCAATCCCCATAGGTTAACAGATTGTTAGAATTCTGTGTTTCGCATGAGGGGTAGTATCATGAAATACTGCCTCAATTTGAGTGATGTTTTGAGCTATCCAGAATGGAATTTGTTCCCGTTTTGCGGGTAATTTACTAACGACTGAATGTAGAGTCTGTAGTGTAATTTTATTTGTGTTCCCCTGGTAAGGGGTATGTTGTGGAATCCTTATTGCAATTTGGACAGCAAAAGTCAGCATGACATATTGAACCAATTGTTTATACATTTTTATCAGCTCTTTTAGTTGAACTATTAGTTCCTCATCCGACATTTCTTCAATGGTAGGATGTGGTATATATCTGGCTAATATCGGCCATGTTGCTCCTAGTCTAGCTAGTGGACCGAGCCTGGTAATGTGATGTATATGTTTTAGGGCGTCTTTAAACCAGAGCGCATGCTCTTGGTATGTTAGTGGAATTTCAATATCCTCGAAAGGAATTAATTCCTCTGGTGGTTCATCTTCTTTGTATAAGTGAAACACTTTTGTTCCTGGATTTGCTTTAGGGAAGACTACCCATGAATAGGACACCTCTGTCTGGTGATATTCATGTGGCTCTATCACAAAAACTACCCTACCACCTCTTGCTGATAGGCCATTTCGTATGAGTTTTATAGTAATGGCTTTCCTTAAAGTTTCTGGAATGCTTATAGCATCATCGTCGGTCTCTTGGAAACCTGTAAAGTTTAAAACTTGTACGGTTGCATCTGCTGCAGCTCCACCGGTTTTGGTGTTGTCGCCGTTATTCAACATTGTTTAATGAAAATTGCAGAGCAAGTTTCAAGGAAACAAAGATAAGGTGCACAATATTTTTGAACACTGTATCCTTCAACGTTGAAAAACCAAAAACTAATACATAGGATTTTTCGTCCTACTCAGCTATGGCGGATATTATCCCTTTACCCACTCCAGGCGTCTATTGGAGTATTATGGAAAAGGGGTCTCTGAGAAAAGCACGACTGAGTTACTTTAGTATCTAGCGTTAAATTAGTGCCTTACCAAACGTTGGGCGCCATGTAGTGTAGTTCCTATATTCCCAATAGGCTCTGCGCATTGGAATAATATATCCTATAGATTTGACGTAGGACTGAGGTCAACTAGGTCTCTATCGAATATACCAAGCTTAATTGTGTGTGTGCCAACTAACTCAGAGGGCACTAGAAACGTTCTCGAATACACAAGAAGGGATTAGTTTCTGACAACCGCATAAACATGACAACTTTGTTTCCCAAGAATAAGGAATATATCTCTCAGAGTCGCGGAAACAATAGATGAGTATTTCACTCAGTCAATCGTGCATGCTTTGTTTCTACAGAGTTGCAGAGAAATAGTGAGACAGGCATTTTCAATAAAAATGGTTTATTGAACACTCTTCTTTCTCATGCAATAGAGGTGAATTGCTAAAATCGTTATGCAGACTGCAAAGTATAATGCATACAGCGTAAACAGTAATATGAAATAATACTGTAAGAGCATTGTATGGTTTCTAAACCATATAAAAATACATACATAAATAACATTGACTAAAAATACTCAACTGGTGCTTCTAAAATACGCCTACCCCAATGTACCTAACCTAAGTCTAGTACAAGGGAAGAAGTAAGTATTGTGTAGCATAGGTTTAGTTTTTGCCACGAATCTACCAAAGGTTTCTCTAGGTTCTAATCAGCTCCATACCTTGTTAGAATGAAGGAGGTCTGGTATCTCTGTCTCGGGACTCGATTTCCCAACACTCGCAAGGGGAGCCGGAAACACTGTAGCTGGATTCTCAGCAAGAGAAGGGCAGCTTCCTGATCAGTGCGTCAGCTGGAGAGTCAGCTTTCTTCTGCACTTGCTGTAGCGAGCTGCATCCGGCAAGTAGGTCTTCAAACTGCTCCGAACCACTGTATCTTGCTAGAGCAAGTGTAGGTATATTTATAACTTGAAGGTGTTTAGGAATGCCATAGATTGACGTAAAGTCGGGCATATGAACGTCAGGAAAGAACCCCTAGGGAATAGTTGTTCTTTGTAAAGTAACTGAGTTCTTGGACAAATCAATATTCCAGCAAGGGGAAGTCCCTGACTGCTTAAGCTGGTTTTCCAAGAAATCGTTGTGAAGTTTGGTACGGGTGGAAGTAGCCATGCCTGTATCTGGGTTACGTGGGCTATGCCTAAATAAGGGCTTGATTTCTATGCCTATATAAGGGCAATGTGAATTGTACCTATATAAGGGCATGAATCGGGAAAACTCACTCAGAGCTTAAAACGTCACACAACAGTGGAAATGTGGGCACTCTTGAGAGGATGTTAAAACAGAGCACTTGAGACCGGTTGACGATTGGGGCAGTGCTAATTTCTCAGCCCCATAGTCCCTGCGTGACAAGTCCAGGTAGTGTCTAAAATCATGGGGTCAGAGCACTGTACTTATACTCCAAAATGTTGTTATTTAAGAGGTGACCTCAAAAGAAACCTTAGAAGTGTACTACACTTACTTTCATTCCAGCCCTGGCTCTGAACATCAGTAGGGGGGTAAATCAGCCCTTTGTGTGAGGGTAGGACACAACCTATTTAAATATAAACTGTGAACTCCCTTTGATCCACCAATCCAGGATGATCATCAGTATGTAGATGAATGCAGATGTAATCCTTGTCACATCCAGCCCTTCCTGTGTGGCTGTCTTTAAAGTATGCACAAGTGTAGCTGTCACCCAGGCCTAGTCGTGGATTGGACTCAGGCTGCAAAGCACAAGGACTCATAAGCACAGAGAAATTGGCACTTTCTAAAATAGTAATGTAAGATCCAAGGACACCAGTAAGCAGGATTTATCACTACCATTCTAAACATACCAAACACGGCAGAGCTACTCCTTTCAGATCAGGAATTAACACTTAAAGTATTTAAGGGAATTCCAAATGCTAACCTATGAGAGGAGTAGGCCTCACAGTAGTGAGAAACAAAGTAGGCTGTTTGTCACTACCAGGACATGCCACACATAAAGGCACATGTCCTATCTTTTTCTTACACTGCACCCTGCCCATAGGGCTACCTAGGGCCTATCTTTGTGTTGACCTATGTGTAGTAAAAAGGGGAGTTTAAGGCTTGAAACATAGTTTTAAATGGCAAGTCGGAGTGGTAGTGAATTGCACACTCAGGCTATGCAGTGACAGGTCTGAGACAGGTTTGAAAGGCTATGTCTGTGGGTGGCACAAGCAGTGCGGCAGGCCCTTTAGTAGAATTTAATGTATTTGCCCTCTGTATATAGGATACCACTTTACAAGGGACTTACAAGTAAATTAAATATGCTAAACAGGTGTGAACCAATCATACTATGTTTTAGGAGAGAGAGCCCAAGCACTTCAGTACTGTATAGCAGTGGTAAAGTGCCAAGAGTCGAAAAACAAACTAAAACAAGGTCTGAAAAATAGGCAAGAAGTTTGGGGATAACCTTGTAAAAAGGGCCAGGTCCAACAAGATGTAAAGAATGAACAACTGTAATGTGGTTCTGGGTAAGGAGAGGAATATTGTCCATTAGGAAAATGCATGAAAGTTGATCTAGAGATCCATCCAGGAGAAACGTTACAAATAACTTGTTTAAAGGGACTTTGCTGCCCAGATTGTGAGTGAAAAAAAACCTGTGTGAGAATGTTTCAAACTACAGGTGTGACTTGCAGCAAATGGCACTCTGGGAGAGCCCATCTCATGGACAGAAACCAAGGAGGGTAATGGGTGTCACAGACAATCAGGAAAAAGAGTATTGTGGCACCAGAAAAAAGAGGTCCCAAAACATGTTTCCCCCATTAATTTTCCATAGGAAAATTGAACAGCCATACAGGAAAAACTGCTGAATGTAATTGCACCAAATGTGGCAGAAAGCTACATCTTCATCCGGAAAGTGTGATTTTTGGTATTTGGAATAAATCTGTTCATTAGTTTTTTGAGAAATTAAGGCTCAGAAACTTTGAATATTTCACTTTGCGGAGGATCCGCAGACCCGACAGATCTAGAAGATTAGATCTGATTGGCTGCCACCACAACAACAATGATGTGGCAGCAGCCATTTTAGTACTTGTGATAAATTCCCCAGTCCTAAAAAAGGCAAAGAAAGTACAGGGTGGGGATACTAGGCACCCTGGGTCTGGTTGGGGTGGTCCTAGAGGGACACCTCTCCTGGCCTAAAACAAAGTTTGTTTTTAAAATGTTAAAATGTTACCACAAATTTTCAGGTGGGGGAGCAGGCCTAGAGAGGAGTGCGACAACATTTGTTTATTAGAGGAGGGTGTCATGTGCCCCCCTCCCTGAGCCTCTGTGAGCTCCAGACTCATCCCCTGGGGGTAGTTTTTGATACATTTGGCAGGGTGCACCAAAGACCGTTCACAGCGGAAGGTTGGGTGCCAGCGGTGAACAGAAATCAAAATCAAATAACACTTCAAAAGTGCTGGACTTCAAGGAGTCATATTGACTAATGTAACTACAATCTAAGCAAATTATTAAAGCTATTGGACTTTGGAATGGTTAGATTTACTATTCCCACTCCAATGTAAATACTTGTAGGGAAAGTGTTGAGCTTTGAAGGAGTTAGCTTTACTATCCCCACTCCAACGTAACCAGCAGTAGGTAAAGTGCTGGACTTTGGGGGGTTAGATATACTACTCCAAGTCCTGCAAAAGCAGTTGAAGTCTTGAACCTTAGAGGGGGCTATATTTACTATATCCACCTCAATCAAAACAAAAGTAGGGATAGTGATAGACTTTGAAAGGGTTAGATCTACTATTTCTACTGCCATCTAACCAACAATAGGGAAACTGTTGTAATTGTAATATTCCCACACCAACGTAAGCAAAAACAATGAAAGTTACATATACCATTTCAAATATTATTCATTATTAAACAAACATGTAAATAGCTATCAAAATAAGATTATTAAAACTATCCAAAATAACACTAATATATTATATAAATAAATAAAATTAGCTATAAAAACAATATATAAGATAACGAAAATTTAAAAACGTATAGAATGCTTTAGAAAAGTGTACTTTCCAGCCCACTACCCAAATTACCACTACAGCTCCCCAAAACACTATAATATATTTGAAATAAAACATTAATAACATTAAAATATTAATGACACAAAACAGATCAAATCAGAGGCAATAACAAATATAACATACATGTTATAATGCTATTATTAAGTACTCTAATTAGTCAATTTTAGTTAATTAAATAAATACATTTGCATTTGAAGTAATAATTTTAAAACTAACATAATTATTTACCAATTCAATATTTGATTAATTTCTAACCTAACTATACAAAATAAAATATGCATAAACATTTACAACATTTTTGAATTATTAAAATAGCAATTATTCAGTTTACAAAATGATTCACTAAAACTTTAATTAATATAAGACATTAAATAAAAATAGTCAATTATAACCCACTACTTAAATACAAATTACTAATTAAATGTCAGAAAAAAATATTTACTCATTGAAAATTGCAAATTACACAAAAGAAGATGTAAAACAATGACATTAAAAATATTAACACCTAAAAGTAATAAAATAAATATATTTTAAATTAATTAAAACATATTTAATAAAATTCTATTAATATAAATATTATACTAAATACAACAATTTTCAAAATAAAATTGTTACTTTAAAAAAAAGAGCATTCGAAACTTCTATATTTTGTTTCTCAATATTTCTGCAGTGATCATATTTTTGACATGATATTCATGTCACACAATGTGCGGAGCACAGACGGATCACGGTGCAGGCGCTCATTGGATCTAGGCTAGATTATGCCAATGCCCTTTTTCTAGGCCTACCGGACTACTTGGTCCAGCGGTTGCAGGTGGCACAGACTTCTGCTGCCCGTGCCATCTTTGGCCTGCATAGACGAGCACGGGCTTCTGGGCTGCTGCAGTCGCTTCATTGGTTGCCGATCCGGAAGCGGATTATGTTTAAATCCCTGACGCTTGTGCATAAAGCTTTGTTTGGATCAGGCGCGGGATATCTGCAGAAGAGACTGGCTTTTTATCGCCCTGTTCGCTCATTGCGTTCAGAATCCCTTTTTACTGCCGTGGTTCCACGTGTGAGGAAGGCCCGCATGGGGGGGGCGTTCTTTCAGCCTCAAGGCCTCCCAGTTGTGGAATGCGCTCCCATTGGCACTTCGTAGCACTCCCAATCTGCTTCAATTCAGAAAGAATCTGAAAACTTGGCTTTTTAATCTTTCTGTTTAGGTGGGTTTTTCTTGCTTCTTCTTCTGGGATTTGTCTTTCTTGTTATGTTGTTGTACATTGTAGCTGACTGTGGAAAGCGCCGGGACACTCTTTTAGAGTAGCCGAGCGCTATATAAGCGCTTTTTAACATAACATAACATAACATTCAATATTTTTGTATATCACCAGGTTAATATTAGGGGCTAGACAGAGCAAGTGTATATGGTGGCTGAAATCTGTATGTAGCTGGCAATGATGAAATACACTAGGAAGATTCATCAAGATGGGAGTTACATCGACAGCATGGAGGACATGAATGCAATGCTTCTTTTTAAGTTAGGGGATTACCTTAGGTCCCAGGGTATAAACATTAATTAAGGAATAATGTGAACAGTGCTAGGAATAATTAGCGGACAAAAAAAATTGTGTCAAATCTTGACTTTACTGTACACAAATGTGACCCTACCTTATCTAGTCTCATAACTGTTTCTGCTTCCAAAATGTCAGGCACTGGAATTGTTTGGGTTATATAAAAATCTAATTTAGTTTAAAGCAAGGCTATAGACTTTCTACCAAAATTATTACTTAATGATCAAACTAGATCGTATTATTGAGAATGTGTATTTTAGCACAACTTTGACTAATCACTGTTGGCATGATGCATATATCTTGCATTGAGGTCAGTGAATGTCTGGTGTTTTAAGATAAAGATGTCATGTTTTTCTCACATTGAAACATACCAATCCGTAACTATATAGTTACTTTCGTGTAATTTCTGCAAATATGGAAAAAGTATCAGAAGGACACATAATCCCTAAGGCTCCTAGAGTGATGACTCCCATATTGTAATAGTGAGCCTCTTTCAGTTGGTTTTCTGCAGAGAGAAATATAAATCTTTTGATCCTCTACTTTGACCCATAGATCTAAAAAAGAAACGGCTATAGGAATAAACTGTAAAGTAAACTGGATGTCAGCTAATAGTCCATTGAGTCATGTATGGAATTCTTGCGATCCTGTATCAGTGCCTTTCCAAATGAGGAAAATGTAATCTCTTTACCTCACCCATTGTCCGATGCTGTCTAAGTAAGGGTTACTTGATGGGAAGATATAACCCTCCTCAACGTCAGCCATGAATAGATTGGTCTGGTCTGGGGTGAAGCCTTTCCCTATTGCTACTCCCTTGAATTGGAAGTAAAATTATTCTCAGCAGTTGGCATTGTAGCATAGCCATGAATAACCAACATGATTGTAGGAGTATGCACCAATGTGAGTGGCCTAGTGAGAAAGCAGACAAGAATAGCTTCAAGGGGCCTTGTGGTGAATGAATGCAAGGTGCTGAAGTCCAATCATCATGATGGAGAATAAGTTCAAAATGATTTATACCATAGTGACTGATCCTCCTCTTCTTATCCACATCTCCTTTTGCTGGTCGCTCTGAAAATACCATGTGCGAGAGTATAAAAGAGGCATATGGGTCCAAATAAGTGTACATTTTTATACAGGAAAGGTGTAACTGAAACGCCATACTTCGTATTATGTACTGTAGTTTGGAGTTCCACTACACTGTACTGAGCTGACTGTAAATCCAGAAGGCAGTATGGAACTCTTAAGCTAGTAGTGGTGGAATAGGAACTTCATTCATTTATCACTTTTTAATTACCTGCCTGGCTTGGGCCACAGTGGATACATCACAAATATTAAAAGAGATAACCACATTCATTTAACTCCATTAGGAGCATGTAGTGTACTTGAGCATTGTGACATAATGCACATTCTGCTGCTTTACTTTAGGAAGTTCTGTGTTTTTTTTTGTTCTGATCACTTGTTTCAGAATTTGAATGCATGACTGATATGTTCTTGTGGTGCATATAAAAAAGACAAATATGTTGGCGGGCAGGCCAATGCTTTACGTTTAAAGCATTTGTCTCTATGCAATGCTATGGTTAGGTTTTGTGCTGCTTCTTCAAGGGACACCCTGGTAATGAGGAAAGCCAAAAACAATGCACCAAGTAAGGAGAAAGTTACAGTTTAAAAAGCCATGTATTATGTATCTTTCTACATGATTAGCGGGATGTAGTGATTATAGCCTCTTGAAGGAGCGGGTTTCAGTGCATGGTGGCCAAATAAAAGATTGCGCGGGAGACTAGTGCCATCGGGGACGCCGATTTTTCGAGACACCCAGTGCTCAATACCGAGGCTGCTAAACCAAGAAAGTTTGATTTCTTCAATCAATGATCCTGTTCTAGGACGTAATTTTTCACCATCCCCCGGCCCTTCTTCTCTACTTGAACTTGTAACAACGTAGCCACCATATACATTCAAGGCACTATCCCTTTCTCGGATACTCTCCATAGTGAGCTACCTGGCCCTGATGAAAATCCCTGCCAACTCTTGGGGATTTGAAACGCGTAGGCCCTTTCATGTCCAGCGTCTGCTCCCCCTTTAGGGTTTCTCCTGTAGTGTGAACATATTGGCACATTACTGGTTTAAAATTGTTGTATATATTGTTTTTGATTTCACATTTGATTCTGCTGATTCATTTTGATTTATACCTGTAAATATAATTGTATAGATTGCGTATATAATTGTATAGATTGTAGCAGACCTAATACACCACACGATTATATATTTGTATTTAGTCGTGGTGTGTATTTGTATGTGTTTTGTGTATGAATGGTAAGGTATGATCGTGATATGACTGAATTCGGTATGCATGTTGAATTTTAATAATTCACTGTTTTTTTGTCCATATTTTCCCCTGTGTTTATAAAAAATGTTGTTCTTGTTCAACTGTATATGATTAATACAAATATACCCCTTTTTCTTTGACCTAGATATTAAAATAAAAAGCAATCTATAAGCATATCCCAGCTTGGATAAACCTTCTTTGTTCTGGTGGCCAAACTTTTTTCAAATCAACATCAGTATAGGCATTAGTTCTTTGTTGTTTACAAATAAAAGAAAGAGCAGCAACCATAGGACCTACCTGGAAACCAAGTATTCATTTTCAAATTAGCATTGGAAGAGCAAAGGACACTAGTATGGTGATACTCTAGACTTTTTTCTCACATAATTTATGGTGCCGAATTGGCAAGGTGTTTGTCTACTATACAGTCATTCAAAAATTGAGCTTTTGGTAAAAATAAGCCAATGAAGGGTGACGAGATAGGGGAGACAGATTGACACAGGTAAATTGAGCAGCAGGTGAGAATCAGCCTTTGAAATCACAAAAAAGACAATGGAGATGATTGTGAGGGAGACCAAGACACATAGATTTCTAGCAGTAGAGGCAGGAGTAGAAGTATTTGCAAAATTTGATAGCCATCAGTCAGGGGACAACATAGCTGTTTGTTTGCTGAAAATCAGAATCTCTGTCTTTTAGAAAATATATTTTTTTATTGGGTTTTCAATTACTTGAAGACTCTCACGGTTCACCCATTCGACCACCACCCTCATACAAGCACAGGCTCTGCCCGTTTTAAAGGTGGTATCATCAGAAATGGTAATAGTGAGTTAAGTGTGTTCTGCATATTACGTGAATTGAAAAACAAATGATTGAACCAGATCTGCAAGGGGTGTTGCATAGATATTAAATAAAGTGGGACTGATAGAGAAGCCCTGAAGTACCCCATAGAGAATTGGAAGTAAAATAGAGGTGAAGAGGTGCATGAAGGCAGATTGAGTATGGTTAGATAGGAGAGACTGAAACCAGTCGTCAGCTTTACCATAGATTCCAATACTGCACAGGTGAGAGATGCGAATCTAGTATGAAATAATGTAAAATGCAGCTGAAAAGTATAGGAGAACCAGGATGGCTGTTCTCTTGGTCAAGAATAATTCCCAGATATTCAGACACACAAAGTATGGTAGTTTATGATCTGTGTTGGGAAAATCTGAATTGTGAATGATAGAGTACATTGCTTCTCTCCAAATAGTGAAAAAAGAAAGGGAAAGGGAAAGTGTCAGGCGAAGTCTTCCTCAGGGTCTGTCGTGAAGTAATAAGGACCCACCTCTCGATACCTCCAATTCCGAATGTAATTATTACACAGAATCTTGGAGTGATCAAGCGGGGGGGAAAAAGGAATTGGGAAGGGAACAGCAGGGAAGGAGATCTGAAAAGGAAAGGTTAGTAACAAAATACTCCGGAATCCAAAGTTGACTAAAGACCTTTTAAACCAAAATTGGGAATTTTCTAGAACACAAGCCTCTAATCATAACTCTCTAAGATTCCAATAAGCTTCTTGTAAATATGCATTCATAAATCACATTTCTATTCACTATGTTGTTTATTCTAATTTCTTGTGAATTGCGACAGATTCTTCTTTCTAAGAAATAACACCACTCTTTAGTAAATAAACTCCTTTACCAAAGTTTGAAGAGCAACCTAATAAAATATCACAATGTTGTCTTTCACATAAGCTCCAGAAAGAATCACCTTTTGGCCTTTTCGCCAAATATCCCAATAAAGAATTGCGACAAAATATTCTGTGATTAAATAGAATTAACGCGCCATTAATTAGCTTTGCGCTCCTCAGAAAACATTAAACAACCATTGCCAGCAATGAGATGCATTTCACTGTTCAAAAGAAAAAACATAAAGTGATTCAGCCTTTCTGTGCATTTTAATCATCTATTGTTAATTAGAAGCCTAATTGTCACCTTTAAAACATGAAAGTAAAACTTAAGACAATTTGCGCCATGAACTCTGATTTCTTAAACCCTACCTGTAGAGTACGACCTACTCTACTTCTCTGAAGGACTAAACGTCCCCTCTGGACACTCAAAACGACTCTTCTACTCTGGAATCCTGAAAACGGGGAAAGCTGGAAACTGCCACGCCCCTGGGTCGATCTCCGAAAGCCTCCGGTGAATTCTTCCTCCAAAACGCTGGATCTGCCAAAAACAAGATGGGGAGAAAGGAGAGCCCACAGCCTCTCCCTAGAATCGTCCAGAATAGTGAGCACAGGAGACAGGGCGCGGCCGCGTAGGTTAGCGTGCCTACGGCGCTCACGCATGCGACCAGGCTACAAAAGCTCACGCATTAGGCGGACGCTTTCCACATGCCAAACCTCACGCATTAGGCGAAACACCATTAGACAGCAGTTTAAGGACAGGCAGCCTGCACAGATGCTCTAACATGGATGCAAGACAGATGTACAAGCAGGCCTAGAACACATCAGCCACCAACGCCCTCCCAAGGACGACTGATGCATTTTGCCACAAATGTTGAGTGGGGCGGGCCCTAGACCGCAAGCCACCCTAGCCCTGACAGTACTCCCCCCTCCCAAGAGCGGTCTAGGGCCCGGCTTCAGAGGGTGAAGGAGGTGGAAACGGCGCAACAAGCGAGGGGCATGAACATTGTCAGCCGGCTCCCAGGAATCATTCTCAGCACCGTACCCCTTCCAGGAGACAAGATACCACAACTTGGAGCCCCGACGTTTAGAATCCAAAAGGTTCTGCACCTCATATTCCCAACTGCCATGAACTAAAATCGGTGCTGGACGGGGAGCCAGGTTCTGATTAGCAGGCTTAAGAAGGGAAGTATGAAACACCGGATGAATGCGTAGGGACCTGGGCAACAACAGTTTGAATGTCACAGGGTTTACCTGACGCAGAACTGGATAAGGACCAATGAACTTAGGTTGAAACATACTTTTGTGTTTAAAGTTCAAGTTCTTTGTAGACAGCCAAACTTTGTCTCCAGGGGCATATTTAGGACCTGAACGATGTCTCTTATCATACTGCTCTTTATACTTTCTTTTGCTTTGTACTAAGCGATCTTGAATCTGACGATGAATAGTCTGCATAAGTTGCACAGAGTCTCTAACTGCCGGCACACCACTCCCATCATTGGGTAGAGTCAACGGAATGGTGTTAGGTACATAGCCGTAAAGAGCCTCAAACGGAGAGGATCCGGTTGACGAATGAGGCGAAGTATTGTATGCAAATTCAGCAATCCAAAGTAAATCTAACCAAGATTTCTTAGAGTCCGTAACATAACATCTCAAGTATTGCTTCAAAGTTTGGTTTAGTCTTTCAGTCTGCCCATCCGTTTGAGGATGATAACTGGTGGACATATTGGAAGTAATCTGTAGATCTTTACACCATTGTTGCCAGAACTTGGAAGAGAACTGAGAACCACGATCCAAAAGCAAAACTGAAGGCAAACCATGTAAGCGCACCACATGTTGCAAGAATAACTGCGCTAATTGTCCAGCAGAAGGTAATTGCTTACAAGCAATAAAATGTGCATATTTGGTTAAACTGTCCACAACTACTAGAATCACAGTATGCTGATTGATTGGTGGCAAGTCAGTAATGAAATCCAATGAAATATGTTTCCATGGTTCAGTTGGTGTTGGTAGAACCTGCAAAAAACCTTTTGGTTTCGTGTGATCGGATTTAAATCTTGCGCAGACTTCACAATCATTAGCCATCTTAATTACATCTTTCTGCAGCGTTGGCCACCAAAACATCTTCTGTATTTTTTCCACAGTCTTTCTGGGACCTGGATGTCCTGCCATAGGATGTGAATGTAACCAGTTGAACACAGTTTCCTGTAATTTCAAAGAGGGCAGATATACTTTTTTTCCATGGAAAGGTATTCCTTCTTTGATAGTTTGATCAACGTTGGGGTTCAACCAAAGTTTCCACTGAGAAGGAGGAAAACTTTCATGAATATTCTCCAGAAACTGATCTGCTGAGAGCACACTGATTACTTTGCCAGGATCGATTATAGGTTGAGGTGTTCCTTCAAAGCGATGCAAAGAAGAGTCTTTTCTGGACAAGGCATCAGCTTTCTTATTGTCTTCACCTGGACGAAAAGTTACTATGAAATCATACTCGGCAAAGAACATCATCCACCTGAGTTGTCGCTGGGTTAACATTCTAGCTGAACTCATGAACTGTAGATTTCTATGATCAGTATAAACTGTCACAGTAAATTTCGCTCCCATAATGTAATGTCTCCATTCTTTGAAGGCTTCTAGTATAGCAAGTAGTTCTTTTTCAGCTATAACATAGTTTTGCTCTGCGGGATTTAGTTTTCGAGACATGTAAGCAACTGGATGCATTTGACCAGTAGTGTGATGCCTTTGAGAGAGAATGGCTGCAATGGCTACATCAGAAGCGTCAGCTTCAACGATGAAAGGTTCTTCTACGTTGGGATGCATGAGAACGGGTGCTTCAGTAAAGGCCTTTTTTAGCTTCTGGAACGCATTTTCAGCTTCTGAGGTCCATTCAAATTTCACCTTCTTCCTCAACAAACGTGTGATGGGAGCTACCACAGCAGAAAAGTGATCAATAAAGCGACGGTAAAAATTTGCAAAGCCCAAGAAGCATTGTATGTCTCGAACTGATGTCGGAGTAGGCCAATCAGCAACTGCTTTAATCTTTCTGTCAGTCATTTTCATTCCAGTTGGAGTGAGGAGGACTCCCAAAAATTAAACTTCTCGAACATGAAAATCACATTTAGATAGTTTACAATACAAGTTGTGAGACTGAAGAGTGCTCAAAACCTTTTTGACGTGACCTTCATGTTCAGCTTCAGAATCGGAATAGATCAAAATATCGTCTATATAGACAATAACAAAAAGATCCAGGAATTCTTTCAAGGCATCATTCAGAAAAAACTGGAAAGCCGCTGGTGCATTGCACAGCCCGAATGGCATTACCAAGTATTCAAATAATCCATATCGAGTTTTGAAAGCAGTCTTCCATTCATCACCTTGCCTGATATGAACCAAATGGTAGGCCCCTCTAAGGTCCAATTTAGTGTAAATTTCGGCCTTTTTAACTTGGTCCAACAGAACAGGGATGAGTGGTAATGGATATTTGTTTTTGACAGTGATTTTATTCAACGCCCTATAGTCAATACAGGTCCTTAATTCCCCATTTGCTTTTGGAATGAAGAACAACGGAGATGCTGCCGGGGACTTGGAGGGGCGGATGAAACCATTCTCTAAATATTGATCAAGATACTGTCTTAAATGTTGATTCTCTTTTTCAGACAGAGCATAGATGCGACAATTTGGAACACTAGAACCTGGTACGAGATCAATTTGACAGTCATAGCTACGATGAGGAGGAAGGAGGGCTGCCTTAACTTCACTAAAAACCTCTGCGTATTCCTTGTACATTTTAGGTAAAGGTGTTTCTTTTTCTTCTGCTGTGGCCAATTGACTTACAGTTGGTTTTGAAGAGTTTAGACAAGAAGAATGGCAAAAGTCAGACAGGAAAACCAGTTCTCTCTTCCGCCAATCTATGGTTGGATTATGTAAACAAAGCCAAGGCATTCCAAGAATAAAACCATATTGAGGCACTTGAATAACGTCAAATTGAAGCTCTTCCTTATGTATTTGTTGCTTAGCATCTTCACAGAACATTACGACTTTAGAAGTTTGCATGGTTACTGGCCCTCCAGCTAAGATTTTTCCATCCACTGCTTGGACAATTTCTGGAGTCTCTTTTTGTTCACAGATGATTCCTAGGCGTTGGGCAGTTTCTAAATCCACAAAATTACCTGTAGCTCCTGAATCAACTAAAACTTCCATTTGGCATGTTTCACGGATTAACCTGATTTGCACTGCTAATCTAAAATGTGCTTTGTAGTTAGAGACACATGAGTTCACAGAAGGGAAGGCAATGGTTCCCAAGAGATCTCCCTTCAAACATCTTGGGCCAGCTAGTTTTCCGATTTTTGTTCTGTTTTTTCCAGAGCTGCTGACTTACTAGAGTTAGGAAATCTTCCTTTAGGCTTAGTCAAACAGTCCTTCACGAAATGACCTTTTCGACCACAATAGAGGCATTGTCCATTCTTTCGTCTATTGTCTTTTTCCTCTTTTGACAAAGGTTGTCTTAAAGTTCCAATTTCCATTGGCTCAGAACTAGCTTCAGAGTTTGTGAATTGAGGTCTGGATTTAGCTTCAGATCTCCAATTAGGTTTGTCTATCCTTTTTTTATCTGATCTTCGTTCAGAGAGTCTGTGATCTAAACGCAGAGTTAGATTAATCAATTCAGAGCAAACAGTTGGTTGAGGGTCTATTTGCGCCAAAACATCTTTTAGATCATCTTTTAAACCTTGATAAAAAAGAGCTGCTCTTTTTTCTTCTGGCCAAGAAGTTTCGGCGATCAATCTGTTGAAGTGAGACAAATAAGAAACAAGGTCCCTATTTCCTTGTTTTAACTGAAGCAGTTCTCGATCTGCTGATAAAGTTACAGTACGTCGATCGAAAACCTTTTCAAATTCTTCCACAAAGCGTTTCCAGTTATATAACAAGGTGTCATCTTGTCTGACCAAAGGAACTGCCCAGTTTGCGGCATCTCCGGTCAAATAAGAAATTAAAAATGCAATTTTAGACTGTGGGGTTGGAAACGCAGCTGGTCTACAAGCAAAATGTAATTCAATCTGGGTCAAAAAGATTTGCACCTTGGAAGAGTCCCCAGAAAAACGTTCAGGAGCTGCTAAAGGAATCTGGGGGGGCACTGTAACAGCTATGTTCGTAGTTGCCCTACTAGCACCAGTTTCCTGAACGTCATCAGGAAGAGGAGTACCCTGCAATTGAATATTGTCTACCTTAGCTGCTAACAAAGCAGTTGCATTCATGGTTTCTTTTAAGTCTGCTTGCATACGCATGATTGCTGACATTATGTCATTGATGGTAGTCATTATGACTTCACGTACAGACCGGGAGGAAAATAATTCGTGGGCTCACTATTCTGTCAGGCGAAGTCTTCCTCAGGGTCTGTCGTGAAGTAATAAGGACCCACCTCTCGATACCTCCAATTCCGAATGTAATTATTACACAGAGTCTTGGAGTGATCAAGCGGGGGGGAAAAGGGAATTGGGAAGGGAACAGCAGGGAAGGAGATCTGAAAAGGAAAAGTTAGTAACAAAATACTCCGGAATCCAAAGTTGACTAAAGACCTTTTAAACCAAAATTGGGAATTTTCTAGAACACAAGCCTCTAATCATAACTCTCTAAGATTCCAATAAGCTTCTTGTAAATATGCATTCATAAATCACATTTCTATTCACTATGTTGTTTATTCTCATTTCTTGTGAATTGCGACAGATTCTTCTTTCTAAGAAATAACACCACTCTTTAGTAAATAAACTCCTTTACCAAAGTTTGAAGAGCAACCTAATAAAATATCACAATGTTGTCTTTCACATAAGCTCCAGAAAGAATCACCTTTTGGCCTTTTCGCCAAATATCCCTATAAAGAATTGCGCCAAAATATTCTGTGATTAAATAGAATTAACGCGCCATTAATTAGCTTTGCGCTCCTCAGAAAACATTAAACAACCATTGCCAGCAATGAGATGCATTTCACTGTTCAAAAGAAAAAACATAAAGTGATTCAGCCTTTCTGTGCATTTTAATCATCTATTGTTAATTAGAAGCCTAATTGTCACCTTTAAAACATGAAAGTAAAACTTAAGACAATTTGCGCCATGAACTCTGATTTCTTAAACCCTACCTGTAGAGTACGACCTACTCTACTTCTCTGAAGGACTAAACGTCCCCTCTGGACACTCAAAACGACTCTTCTACTCTGGAATCCTGAAAACGGGGAAAGCTGGAAACTGCCACGCCCCCTGGGTCGATCTCCGAAAGCCTCCGGTGAATTCTTCCTCCAAAACGCTGGATCTGCCAAAAACAAGATGGGGAGAAAGGAGAGCCCACAGCCTCTCCCTAGAATCGTCCAGAATAGTGAGCACAGGAGACAGGGCGCGGTCGCGTAGGTTAGCGTGCCTACGGCGCTCACGCATGCGACCAGGCTACAAAAGCTCACGCATTAGGCGGACGCTTTCCACATGCCAAACCTCACGCATTAGGCGGAACACCATTAGACAGCAGTTTAAGGACAGGCAGCCTGCACAGATGCTCTAACATGGATGCAAGACAGATGTACAAGCAGGCCTAGAACACATCAGCCACCAACGCCCTCCCAAGGACGACTGATGCATTTTGCCACAAATGTTGAGTGGGGCGGGCCCTAGACCGCAAGCCACCCTAGCCCTGACAGAAAGGCAGGAAAGAAATGGGGTGACAGTTCTTCAAGATGGAGACATCAGTAGTCTTTATTTTAGAGTATTGTAACCAATGCTTGCTTGCAAACATCTGGGATCGTGGCAGAATCCAAAGAAGAGTTTGAAATGTTAAGCCAGACCCAATAGCTGAGCGGGCAAGGGGCTGTACAAGACCTTGATTTGGTATGAATCATAACAGATTCAATCTTTCTACATGAGGTGGGGGAAATCTGTAAGACTAGGTGCCAGCTTTGGATTTAGATGTAGCCCATATGGTTCCAAGTAACCTGCAGAGAATGGATTAGGAAAATTGTGTATATTTTAGAGAATTTGTCCTAAACGTATTGAGCAAGGTTGGTGCATAGTTCTTCAGAAGGTGTGATGGTTGCTACTGCTGGCACCTGGATTCAGCAGCTTTTTTGCTATAGTAAAGATTTCATGAGATGAGGTCATTGAGAATTCAAACGAGAATGGGGTTATCATAGATATATGTGCAGATTTATGAATTAGATGCCAGTAACCTTTAATAGCCATTCTTAATATACTTTTTGATCTGGGATAGTAATCTGATCTCTAAATTCTTTCTTAAAAGCTTACATTTTTATTTTGCCTCATGAAGGTCAATATATCATGGGCCAGAGGGTAAACTGTGCAAATTGTCTACGTTAATAGCAGCAGTAGATACATGATAGAGAGAGAGAGAAGGGTGTGTTTGTGAGAGTGTGGTTGAAACCTGAGCAGTTAATTGTAGAAATATTAGCAAACGTAGTGATTAAGTGGATCTTATGATGGTCAAAGATTTCGGATAAGAACCGAAATAGATTGCAAATTGGATACATTAGAATGAAATAAATGCCCTGATTGATGTGTGAGCTGAGAGTTTGAAAGGAAGTCCTGGAGCTCTGAGGCAATTATGTTGATACATTCATTGCTGCTTTTGTTTTCTAAGGGGAATGTTTCCATCATCAAATATGGTGAGATTTGAGAAACGTAGTATAAAAGGAGGAAGACTACATAGGAAGATTTCACAGAAATGTTTTCTTGGCCTCAGGGAGGGAACGGTATAGTAGGCAGCTGAGAAACAAGATGGTGGGCTAATTTTAAGTGAATAAATACCACACGCGGCTTCCCATATCATTGGTATCTCTGAGAGAGCACATTACATCTTTGCCTTGTGGATTATTGTGAGTCTACTCCCTAATCTGAGAAGACGAATGCAGTGATTGATGACATATCCATGCGGGATTGCAGCTCTGGTGTCAGGACCAGAGGTATCTTTAGGCCTTGTTACAGTTTGGTGTAAGTTAAGCAACATGAAGATATCTAGGTGGTGTCTAGGAAGGAACCTTGCAGTGAGTAGGTAAAAATGAATAAAGGTCACATATTGAAAGGTCATCAGTGGAAACGGGTACGTTTGGTGACAAAGTTTCATGGTTTATGCACAATTTACAAGATACTGGGCCTCTATTGGAGCATAAAGGAAGAGAAGGACTGGTGTATGACTTATCAACAGGTAGGGCTATACATTTTGCAGCGATTGATGCACAGTCCGGTGTAGACGGATTAGGTGTTCTGCTGTGCAGAAGTTCAGGAGCCTCTCAGAAATAGCCTGCATGATAAAGCGGGCATGCCCATGTGGGAGATGAGAGTGTGCATTTTTGGATATGGTGCATGAAGGAAAATTGCCTTGGGGCGAGGGTGGGTTGGGGGGAGGAGGGGGGGAGAATTCGAGACCTATATTCCCCGCGGCGAGAACCCTCTCAAACGGACTGATCATATTTCTACTGCCTCACACTTGGTGGGGGTTCCTTGCATGTGGTTCAGCACTAATGTATCGAATGCCAAATATGGTCTCTTGGTTTTTCCTGTTTTGATGAAAACAATAAAAGATTTAAACCATAAAAAGGCGGGAGAATGAAAGCATGAATTGGACCTCAGCTGCTCCTTAGTTCAGCACCAATCTCCTTTAATGTTGACTGGAATACAAATACAAGAATACAGCACATTTGTTTAAGCTATGTTGCCACTGGGCCGATATATGATAATTTGTTGCTCACTCTAGTTATTCTGTCCCAGGTTTTGCAGGGGTATTTTATTTTCAGCCCCCTGATTTTTTTAAACAGGATTAGTTGCTGAATTATATGACAGTGATGTTTGATATGGTGTTTTTATTACATTTTATCAAAGTTAATTTTTTTCCTGAAATTGATGCCTCTGAGGTGTAACCCAAGTTTCTGAACTGAAGTATTTTTTACACCCAATGTAGGTTGCACCACCAAAAATCACAATGCAAGAGTCACTATAAAGAATATCCAAGAGTTGTTGTCTCTTTTTTAGTGTCTTCTTTATTCAGTTTTCTTTTAACCAGCCAACGCGTTTCGTTCAAAGAACTTCATCAGGGCCTGCTGGCTGTGTCAAATATGCACAGTCCTCGCGTCGTGTGTGTCCGAATTCTGTGTCCACATCCGAGTAAATGGCCAGTGTGCCAAGCGGGAAAGTAGCGTCCTCTCCAAGGAAAAGGAAGTCCCCGTTTGCAAGTTTGCAAGTTGCAAACGGGGACTTCCTTTTCCTTGGAGAGGACGCTACTTTCCCGCTTGGCACACTGGCCATTTACTCGGATGTGGACACAGAATTAGGACACACACGACGCGAGGACTGTGCATATTTGACACAGCCAGCAGGCCCTGATGAAGTTCTTTGAACGAAACGCGTTGGCTGGTTAAAAGAAAACTGAATAAAGAAGACACTAAAAAAGAGACAACAACTCTTGGATATTCTTTATAGTGACTCTTGCATTGTGATTTTTGGTGGTGCAACCTACATTGAGTGTAAAGTTTACTGTTTATGTTAACAATTGCCTCTTGGGAGCAACAGGGGCGGTGGGGTGCACACCACAGGAACGAAAAGTTCCGCATCAGATGTACAATTGAGACGGGTGGCCTAAGGCCAGTGGAGAGGTGCGGCACAACTAAAAAATTAACCTTTTTTGGGGGTTGAGTTGAGTTGCTCAGGTATCGGGTTATAATGAACTGAAGTATTTAACTGTTGATCTAGACCTGAGCTTAGGCATGTGTTACAGAAGTTAGCCGTAAAACAACCTCCAACAAGGATAAGCCCTATCACAAATTAAAAACTCAGGGCCACATTCCAATGGCAGTCAGACAAGCGTTCGACTGCCATTGTTACGGGATGGGACTGGCCGGCAAGTAGGTAGCGGTCTCACCCACCAGATTAGGATGCAAGTGCTGTGTATGCGGTCGGAAACATCCCTTCTTTGAAAAAGGGCTGCAGCATATGCTGCAATAAAAAAGGGATGTTTTTAAACATCCATGCACCATGTGCCAGGCACCATGTGCTCCCTGGCACACAATGCATGGATGTTTGGGGGGCACCACATGTGCCCCCTCAGCCACATAGCGTAGATCCCTTTCTGGCTGCCTGTTCATGGCATTGGGACCGCCATGAACAAGCAGTCAGAAAGAGATATCCTAATCTCTATGGTGGTGCCTGCGCGGGAAACAGCCTTTACAACGCAACCATTACAATGCATGCCATTACATTGCGTGCCGTTGCAACGCAAAAGGTGTGCAGCAGTGAGTAGAAGGTGTTGGATTTAACTCCAACACCTTTCCTACTGTTGCACACACTGGAGTTGGAATAAAAAAGGAATCTCTTCCGATTTCCAGCGCTCCCCTGACAGAATGTCAAGGCAAAGTTTTGCGTTGCAACGGCATGCGAGGTAATGGCATGTGTTGTAACATCACATATTCGCCTGCGCATGCACTGCCCCCATTTTAGGGATTAAGAATCAGTCCTCTGTCCTGACGGGGTTTTTGATCCTGTTGGAGGCAGCGATCCTACCCCCCCACCTCTGCAGTCCAACCTGCTACTTTGTCAGTGGCGGTATGCTTGCCTTCATAATAAGGGCCTCTGTTTTATCTTACAAACTGGGTTTTTTTTTTTTAATATTTACAAGTTAGTAGTTTCTTCACATCATGACTTGACACATTTGACTGCATAGGCACTACCCCAGCAATTTCTAATTTAAAGAAATCTAAATATCTTTTTTACTTTTTATATGTATTTAGAGGATATGCTGCAAATTGTATGTTGATGAACAGTGTCTTTGGAGTAATCACCAGAACTTGAACTAAGTGAAGATATTTTTCAGCTTATATGCACATTGATCTGTTGATTCGTTTTAAGATCCAATTTAAACCACCTTTAACATTTTCCACTTGTATATGCTGTTCAACTGATTAGTTTGACTCTTTGTAAAGTGATAAAGTGACTCATATTAACATGCAGGCTGATGTTTGTACAGCTAGTTTGTGGATCCCTAGGTGAAGCCTCACGCAGCATGTTGCATTTCTCAGGACAATGGGTGTTCACTTTTGAGTCCAAAAGCGGAAAGAAAGAAATCCTATGTCCTCATAGCAGTTGCTCTCCCTAATCAGCAGAGGCCTTCAGTGCTACTCTTTCTCTTCATAAAACCAATTCTTCTAGATCATACATGTCTACACTTTGGTGTTCCTCAGATGATGCCTTCTTCAAATTTAGGTGCAGAAAACACCACCTATGGTTTGCTGCTAGGTACATAACGAGCCTCATTTAGGTGATTATCATTGCAATATATGGACTCTTATGAAAGGTATTCCCACTCTGCCCACCCAAAATACCCTTTGAGAAGCCATTGTACATAGTTCAAAGCATCCGATATCCAATCAAATGTAATGTTCAAGGGAGGAAATCATGTCCCTATGCAGGTCGCATTACACCAATAGTCTCGGAAGCAACCTTTCTATTGTCAAGTAACACATTCCAAATCAGGTGATTCGACAATTGGCCAGACAGTGATCAATGTAAGTTTGAATTGCAAAAAACGAATTGAAAAGCCACATGCATGCTGAATTATCAGACATGAATTCCATAGACACACACACGTGCATGGCATTTGCCCACATTTGGAGATTTATAGTATGTAAAAATTCTCAGCTTGGAGCCACTCGTCAGAGAGGAAATTATCACTATGACATGTAAAACTTTGATTATGGGGAACTACTTGTAAATTATACTTTTTTGAAGGCTTTATATTTGAAAAGTAGCTTGAACTTCAGTCACTGTACGATACAGTTATTAACTTTCATATATATGAAAAGGGTTAAATATGTAAAGAAAATTAAAATACCTACCTCCATGTCAAGCAGTCCACGTATTTGGATTTCCATATTTATGCTGGAATAAATTGCATTTTACCAAATATTTAGAAAGTTGTGTGGAAAGATATTAAACCAGGTGTATCATTAGGGCATAAGCAATAGGGCCTCTTACATGAATGTCATATATTTTAAGTGCATAATATTGAGTAAAGTGACCTGTATAAGAAAGTGCAGATCTGTGTGCCATGGGCCAAAGATTTGGTCTACTGTCTATGGGTACTCTGCACAATGTATGCATTGTGCTGCTCAGCTGAATGGTTGGTATTGTGAAGGAATCCTTGGAGCTGAGGAAGCAGCAGGGTGAGATTTCCTGTTATCTCAACCAGTCAGGATGTTGGACCAAAAACACACAAGATGATGGACGGAATGTTGCACAATGGCAAAACATTCACCCCCAGTCACAGATCTGGGTTTAATCCATCGTTATTTTGCTCATCAAGCCACCCCAGTTCAGACCTGGCTATATGCAAATCAGTCTTGACCCTGTGCCTCATGGGAAACGTCCAGCCCGAACTGCCAAGCCATGTCTTCCCTGGACCGGAATCAAGCATCCTAGGACCGGTCTCTGGCTATCAGCCGTCTTCAGCCAGGATAGCTTGACTCCAGTGGCTTAGTGAGTACGGGACGCACGTCTGGGAATACCCTTCCCACATAGGGTGAACACCAAAACGCACAAGATGATGGACGGAATGTTGCACAATGGCAAAACATTCACCCCCAGTCTGTGGAAAAGTAAATTTTGCCATGTTCTGTGTCACTACGTGTCATCCATCATATGTTATGTGTGCATGATTAATATGCATATGTATTCCCCATGTTCGATTCAAGACACAATTATAGTTGTGTCCACCTCTAGTATGCCAGTTTCCAGTTCTCGTGAATACTACGAATATCAGGCCTATGTAAAGCTACGTTGCCACGTTTCTCAGTATGCACGTTATTCCATTATAAAGTCCCCGTCTCTAGGCCTCAAAAGGGCCTGGACACCAGATTCAGCTCCTGTCTCCTGAAACCTCGCTGAGGAGCGATACAGCCCCCACCTGTATCCTCGACCCTTCACTTACTTCCTGCCTCACAGTGCCCGGTTCAGGCTGGCTCTGCCTTTGAGTCTGCCAAAAATATGTTATGATTCCAGTTATCAGTTCAGTCCTCCTTCTCTGCATTCCTAAATTACTGAATCGCATCAATAGTTTCCGCCATTGTCTAGCCTTCACGTCTCCACGTTAGAGAAATACTGTATTAATGGTCATTTAATATTCTTCATCACGCACTACATGTAGAATAATGCATGGTCCAGTCTTAGAATCAAGTTAGCCTTTCCCCTCCTGACTTCTAGTTTATATCAACATGTTCTCTAAACATCAGATACTAGATACTGTTTAGGTACATGTCGCCCTGACTCTCCAGACTTCAGTCTCTGCTCCTAGCACAGAGTTCATAGCCCCAGCTTCTCCTAGTGATACGTCATTGCTAGTTTGCGCGCACCATCAGGTTAGAGGTCCCGGCTCCTTAGGTAGCCCCCTCCATGGTTTCCGCCCCATTCATGACATATTCTGTTACGTTTGCATCACATGTCTATGTATACGCCCTGTTACACCTCTTTTCACCCTTATCTTTCGCGACTGCTACGCGTCACACCTTCTGCTCCACCCACTGCTACGCCTATTGCAATGTAATGCTATGTGTTTGCGTTATGTATATATGCTCATGCACTGTTATCAAAAAGTTGTTCCCCTTGTCCCGATCCTGTCCCCAGCAGCGCTGCTGGGCCTTACCATCCTGTTCCTGCCCTTTATGCTGTAATAAACCTGCAACGTCCTACTACCTCGAATCTTGACTCTTATTTATTGAGCTATCTGTTATTCATTTATACATTCAAAAATAGGGTATTATTTATTTATTTACCACATAATGGCGCCCGAATAGGGACTTGCCCTTTCCCCACGCGTCGGTGAAGCCACGCCGACCCCCTGACCCTCTGCAGTCGTGACGGAACTCTTCTGCGCACCGGCAGATATTTCTGCTTCAAGTATCCCTCAGGCCCACGGAGGAGACGGAGGAGGCGGTCCAGCATCCAAACGAGACGGTGGAGGAACGCGGCGAGTCCCGACCAGAGCCCAAGCCGAGAGTTCAAGGTCCGAGGTATCCGGAGGCCCACCCGTAACAGAAGTCCGAAGTTCGTCCGTCCGACGTCGAGGCAGTCCAGTCCAGTCTGAGGCCTTCCGTTCTTGCTGCCCGGTGAGTACCGTTACTGGGGTGGTATCTAGACAGGGTCAATCTAATTGACTCTGGTCCGTGGGTTGGTGGTACACAGACCCACAAACGAAGTGTCCACTTCGGTGGATGCGGGTCCTGACGTGTCTCTTTATGAGACCGGTAAGTTTCGTACTGTTTCAGCAGTGCATCTAGTTCCTGTTCTAGTCAGTTCTGTTCTCGAGAAAATTCATGTATTCTGTGTTCCGTATTCCCGGTAGTATTCTGTTCGAACTGTTATTTTTAAATGTTCTTCATGTATTTTAATGTCGTGGTATGAATGGGGAATAAGTATCGTGTTTATTGTGTATTGTATTGTGTCTAGATTATAGTTCAGTCATGCCGCTCTTTTCGAAATTACGTCAGTTAAAAACCAGAAAGGGTCTGCTGGAAGCAGCAGTTCCAGTTCCGCCTAGGGACAGTCCAGGTCATTTTATGTATCAGAAGCATGGCATAAGCGCCGTACTGTATCTAGATTTATGGGTAGAGTATACCAAACAGTTAGAAGAAAAGTATAGATGGCCCGTATCGGGTACATGGGATGCCGAATGCATCATGCGAGTAGAAGAAGCATTATGGAAAAAGAAAGCCAGACAGTCACAGAAAGATGCCATCGAGTTATGGCGCAAAGAAGCTCATAAAAGAACTGAAAAGGAAATCAGAAAGTCAGAATTAAGTAGAGAATCCTTAGAACGAGCACAAGAAAAAGAACTAATCGAGATAGGTGAACAAGTCAAAGCCGAACAGTCAGACAGACAGAGGCATGCCCTTATTAGGGGTATGTATCCTCTCTTTGCCGAGGGCTTGCCAAAAGCGACCCCAGAGGCATCCAGTAATTTCCCGCCACCATTAGTTCCGACCAAGCTACGTCACAAACAGACCGCAGCTGATATTTTTATTTCGTCCTATTTGGACGACACAGTCCCAGAATATGCAAATCCTGTTCGCGCTCCGCCAGTCCCTGTAAATCAGGCACTTCCCGCTCCTCCAGACACCGGAGTACCTGCTACGGTCCCCCCGGTCCAGCCCGCCATACAAGTCCAGCCTGCATTTCCATTTCCCACTCTGCCAGGACGAAGAGCCTCAGTAGACGACTCTAGTTTAGGGGCCGCAGGGGGAGGTACTCCTCAAACCCCGCCGCCACACAAGCGTTTAACGACAGCCGAATTACATGCACAAGCGTCACAGCGTACGCCCAGACATCAGACTGTAGCAGAAATAAGAAAATCCCTTGCCGAATGCGGCTATGATCCAGTCCCAGGCGAGGATAATATGGTTTTATATTCATTCCGCGTAAGAAAGGTGGCCGAGTATCTAGTCACCTTACCGAATATGAAAGAAGATCTAGACAGAATATATTGTTTCATCCGTACAGGGGATGATCCAGAAAGCATTAGCGAGGCCATGTCTCAAAGGAAAGCCGAGATCCAGCTCATGATATTAAAGTTTCTGATCAATTGTCTAATAAGAGAACAAGATTACCCGTCTAAAGATCCGGCTGAAATGAGAACCCTGACAAGGTGGAGTGATAATATAGCCGAGGGTAAGCACAAGACCGTCGGTGCTATGGAGAGTATGTACAAGAAAATCCGTAAAGAAATAATAAAGTTACACGAACAGCGTAAAGCAGCACAAGTAAGCGAGAAAGAAAGTAACTCTGATCCGGAAGAGGTTGAGGACGAGAATCCCGACAGAATAGCGTATGTAGGAAAATCTAGATTTCCAGATCGCCATTTACGCCTAGAACACAAGTCTATTTTTCATTCTCCAGCACCAGAACAAGGTTCACTAGAACAAGTGTTTCAAGCTACCGATCACATTCTGAAATCACGAATCGGTTACAGTGAGTTAAGTACCATGCATGAACAAGAACTAGCCCGATCAGCAGTCCGATGGATTACTGATTCTACCACTTTTCCAGACGAAATAGTGGCACAAATGTTTCTGAAAATGCCCCCAGCCGAACAACGACTGGTGGGTATGTATATGATTCAGCACCTCATTACTTTGTATGAGGGTCAACACTCTGATCCAGGTCCGTTACATGATATCCTGAACGAGTTACTCCAGTATAGATGGAGAGGTCTAGGTACCGATTTAATTAGTGTCATTCTAGAACAGCGCCACAAATATAGAACGTTTCTGAACCCGCATTTTGTTCATGTCTCACCCCCAGAAAGTAAACCATTTTACATGGAGAGACAGAATCCGTTACGAGAAGTCCACCCAGTTAGAGGAACGGGTGGCGAAATGCAGCGAGTGTTTGTATACACTCCGATCACAAAGATGGAACTTCTGGAGATGAAGAAATTAATTCCCTGTCATGATAAAGATCCAGCAGGGTTCCATAGAGAATTAAAAGACATGCTCCGTATGGGAGAATACACGTATCCAGATATAATTAAAATGTTAAAGGTTCTGCTGCCCGCAGGGGTGTATGAAAAGCTCAAGGAAAAAGAATGGGAGGTGGGAGAGAAAAAGATCGATTGGGCAGTTCTAGAAGCTGAAGATAAGGCACGAGTACCAGGTACCGGTCTTGGAGATAAATGTAAAGAATTACCGGAATTATTAATACAAGTTTTACCCAGATTATTGACAACTAGAAAAGAAGACTGGGATGCAATCTCAGCCTGTAAACAGAAACAAGACGAAGATATTAGTGATTTTTATTCTAGATTTGAAAAATGTTTTAGCATCAACAGTGGCCTCAAGACGAGTAGTGAGTCATACCCTCACCTTTTTGTTACTAAATTAGTCGAGAATTCAAGTCCACAAATTAAAAATCGAGTTTTGAAAGTCGAAAGTACCTGGCAAGCTAATACCCCGTCCCAGATGTTGCAGATGCTTCAATACCACCAGAATAGAATCAGAGAAGAACAAGAACACGAAAGAAAACGTATGAAAGACACGAAGATGAAAGTACTAGTTGCACAATCTGTTCCTCAAGACAGTCAGAAGAGGGGTCCGAATCAAGCCAGTCATCCTGCAGCTCCCGTTAAAGGGAACTGCAATTATTGTAAACAGCCAGGTCATTTTATAAATGAGTGTGCAGTTCTGAAACACAACATAGCTACTGGTAAGACTAAAGAAAGACCACGTCCGCCTAGACAAGAACAAGTTTCACAGATTCCTCAGCCACAGAATGCACCACAGACAGTTACCGCACCGCAGCCTATTGCTGCAACACAGCACGTTACACAGCAGATGTACCAGTATGCACAGTCTGAGTATCCAGAGTACCAGCAGTATTCATGAAACAGCCTAGAGAGGGAGGTAGGCTTGCCTCTCATCGAGATACCTGTCGATCAAGAAGGTCCCTATGTTCACAGTCAAGTATTAGGGAAAGACAGAAAGTTTTTGATTGATACAGGGGCAAGTAGGACCACAATTAGTCACGCCGAAGTTCCAGGGGCTCCGCTCTCAGGCTCAAGAAATGTTTCCCTTGGATTTTCAGGAAAACCTATCGTAAATGAGATTTCAAAACCAGTTTCTCTAGAAGTAGGTCCATTGTCCCGCACTACTGATCTGTTACTTACTAAGTCATGTCCAGAAAATCTATTAGGCATTAAAACACTGAAAGAGTTAGGTGCAGTTATATGCTGTTCCCCAGAGGGAATACGATTGTTCCTACGTGACTTTAAGGGTCACTATGTATTACGAGATTTTGATTCAAGACTGTCTAATGTTCCACAGCATCTATGGGCGCAAGGTCCAACTGATGTTGGTTATATGCAAATCACACCCTATCGTGTGACTCTCAAGCCAGGTGTAGTGTTACCACGAATCAGACAGTACAGATTGCCACCTGAGGCTGTAGCAGCCTTATCCAAAATTATTGACGAGCTCATGGCTCAAGGAGTGGTTGTAGAAACTGACTCCAATGTATGTAATTCTCCGATCATTCCAGTCATGAAACGTACTGATCCAAATGCACCCCCAGTATATCGATTAGTGATTGACCTACGAGAGCTTAATAAGTGTATTATTCCTCAGTACCCAGTTGTCCCAGACATCTCTTCCCTATTAACGGCCATTGATTCCGAAGCCACGTTCTTCACTGTCATAGACCTCAAGAACGCGTTTTTCAGTGTCCCTATTCATCCAGACAGCCAGTTCCTTTTCGGATTTTGTTTAAATGGAAGGAGCTATATGTTCACACGAGCTCCTCAAGGTTTCACAGAAAGTCCTAGTATTTACAGTCAAGCACTTAAGAGACAACTAGACAACATTCACATGCCAACTGACACTGCCCTGCTCCAGTATGTCGATGATCTCCTGATCACAGCCCGTTCTGAACGTGCTTGCGAGCGAGCATCCCTTACAGTCTTGTATTTCCTAGCCGAGATGGGGCACAAGGTGTCCCCTTCTAAGCTTCAATTCTGTGTCCAGCAAGTGGTCTACTTAGGACACTTACTGTCCAAGAGGGGTAGGCAGTTGACACCAGACCGTATCCAGTTAATAGCGAGTCTTCCTCAGCCCAAGACCCAGAAGGAGGTACGTGCTTTTATTGGCCTTACTTCTTACTGCAGACAATGGATTCCCCAGTATGCATTTCTAGCCAAGCCACTGATACAGTTAACGACACAGGAGGCAGCCGTACCGACTGTCCTCCCTTGGACATCTGAACATACACTTAGTTTCAATGAGTTAAAGAAAGCTCTATGCCAAGCTCCAGTTCTAGCGACACCGAACTACAGTAAGTCTTTTACACTTTTCGTAACTGAACGGGAAGGTACAGCATTATCTGTTCTCACACAAGATCAAGCAGGACAATACAAGCCCTGTGCTTATTTTTCGAGCACATTAGATCCTGTAGCCCAGGCTCTGCCTGCGTGCCTCAAGTCAGTTGCAGCCACAGCACTAGCTATCAGACAAAGTGATTCCATAGTCTTAGGACACTCCTTGACAGTACAAGTTCCACATTCCGTGGAAGTTCTTTTAAACCGAACACAGACTCAGCACTTGACAATTGCACGTTTAACAGGTTATGAATTGACACTGTTCCAGCCACACATAGAAATCAGACGCTGCAACATTTTAAATCCTGCTACACTGTTACCATCAGTTACTCCGAATTCTGCCACACATGACTGTGTGGAAGTAGTTAACATTACGACAAAGCCAAGACAAGATCTGACAGATATTCCGTTACCAGACCCCGACCTGACACTTTATGTGGATGGTTCATGTATGAGAACAAGTACAGGAGAACTAGTCGCCGCGTATGCAGTGACTACTGATACTGAAGTTATTGAGACACACCGCATTGACACCCTGTCCGCTCAAGCAGCAGAGCTAGTTGCTCTGACCCAAGCCTGCATACACGCCAAGAACTTGAAAGTTAATGTTTACACAGATTCACGCTACGCATTTGGAGTTGTACACGACTTCGGAATGCTCTGGCAGGAGAGAGGTTTCATGACTTCTCATGGAACCAAGATCCAGCATGGTCTCCTTATTCAAGCTCTGTTAGATGCCATACATTTACCGACATCTATTGCTATCATGAAATGTAAAGCACATACGAAGGTTACTGACATTATTTCCCAAGGTAATGATCTAGCAGATCGCACAGCCAAGTTTACAGCACAGACTCCAGACATTCCAGTTAATCAGACACATACTCCAGATCCGACCACATGCATGACAGTTAAGGACCCTACACAAGATGTCATAGATATCCAGTTACATGCTACTCCCGAAGAAATCAAGAAATGGTCCGAACAAGGAGGGGTCCAGACAGATCAAGGATGGTTAACGAAGGGTAGAGCCACCTGGTTTCTCCCCGACTCTATGGTTCAAGTCATTATTAATACCGCACATAGTCCAGCACATTTAGGAGAAAAAGCTATGTTAGACAGTATCCAGAACATTTGGTTCAACAAGCATTTACGAGCTGCAGCCAAGCAGAAAGTCCGTACCTGTATGATATGTTGTCAGTTTAATCCAGGTAAAAGTGTCCCGGTGGAACAAGGTGGATTCCAGCCCCCTGACCACCCTTTTGAAGTCCTCCAGATGGATTATATTCAGATGGAGCGATGTCGAGGTTTCAAGTATGTCCTTGTAGTTGTATGCGCTTTGTCCAGGTGGACAGAAGCATATCCAGTCCCAGATTACACAGCCGCGACCACTGCTAAGCAGTTGGTTCGTGAGTTCTTCCCCCGTTATGGACTCCCTAGAGTCGTATATTCTGACAACGGCCAGCCATTCTCATCTGAGTTGATGAAACATGTTTCCCTTTTGTTGGGGTACCAGTGGAAGTTCCATTGTGTACGCCATCCTGAAGCAGCCGGTCTCGTAGAGAGACATAACCAGACCCTGAAAATCCGAATTGCCAAAGTGTGTAAAGAGAAAGGTGTGGACTGGCTAGTAGCTCTGCCAGTCGCTTTATTTTATATGCGCATGGTCGCACATTCCAGATCAGGTCTGTCCCCGTATGAGGTCGTTTTCGGCCGCCTCCCTAACATGTGGGGTACTCCTAGACCCCGAAGTATTACCGATGTTTCAAGTAATATGCTGACAGATTACCTAGCTTCCTTGATGTCTGCCCTCAACTCATGTCGTTCACAGGTTGCCGCCGCATTTCCAGACAATACCGAGGTGGCACCGCATGAAATCGTTCCAGGATCCATGGTGTTGGTGAGGAATTTTGACAGATCAAGTCCGCTGGAGCCTCGCTGGAAAGAGCCCCGACAGGTCCTCCTCACCACCCGTACAGCCGTGAAGTTGGAAGGTCGCAAAGGCTGGGTGCACCTTTCTCATGTAAAACAGTTTAATGGACTAAAACCCGTCCCAAAGAACATTTCCCAGGATTTGAAGGATTGCCAAAGCATTGTTCTCAAGGACTGTCCCGCAAATGACAATGTTACTACACCCCCCCTGTTAGAGAAAACTCCGCAACAGGAGTATAAACTCAAGTTAAGGTCTAGTAAAATAAGTCAGTCAGTTTGATTGTCTAAGTCCTCCCCTAGGTGAAACGGTTAGACTGTTTCTGACATGTATAAAATAGACCCCCATAGTGAGAGAGTTAGCCAAAACTCAATCCGATGTATCATTTTTCTATGTTTCATATTATTTCTCAGTATTATGATTTCCTGCACCAGTTATGCGTTTTACCTGTACTTTCCAGTTTCTCATGTAAATATGTCTGCTAATGCTACAGTAGAGCACACGTTTAGTGATCTGCCTCCTCATGAACTCTCTTACCGCCTCGCTATGCGAAATAATTCCTTTATCCGCATGTTACATTACTCACACCAGACCAGCAATGCCACTAATTGTTGGGTGTGTGGTCGACTCCCCCCTTTCCAGACACCGAAGGGAGTTCTGCCACTTTTTCCTTATCCATTTTCACATAATGGTTCGTGTGGAGCATGGTCCACGTTAACATCATCCTCAACAGATATGTTTTTTCTTAACAGTACATGCTTTCCAGACAAGCAAGGTCTCCCCCACAGAACAGGTTTAGATCTAGAAAATGAAGTGTATAATTTAGGTAACTATTCTTCGAATTTCATGGTCCTGAATGTTCAGTCTGATTCCACTCCAGACTTACCTGCTATTTCAGTACTGCCAGTCAGAGGTGAATTATGTGTCCGAAATAATGGTTCCGTACATGTAGGACATAGTGATTGTACTACTATTGTCAAGTATAGTGACAGTGGGAAATCTATTTTCAAAGCTTCACGTCATTCTTATTTTATTTGTGGTCAAACTGCATATGTTCGTCTGCCCCTCGATTGGGAGGGAACCTGTTACATTGCCTTCCTACTGCCACCAGTTTTCCTAGCCCCATCTGATTATCATAGAAACACACATCTAGTACACATTAGACATAGAAGGGAGTCCCCAATTGTCGATTATACTGAAACTGCTCTAGAACAGTATACAGATTTCAACAGAGGTTTCTTTTTCTTTATCGGACCTATCCAGAATAGTAAGCTAATCCGTAGGTTAACCAGAACCCTTGAAGCAGTAGTCAATGAGACTGCTTCTGCTCTAGGTAATTTAACTGAAGAGCAATCTGCTATGAGATTTGTCGTTTTACAGAATCGTCTCGTCCTTGACGTCATACTGGCCGATAGGGGCGGGGCCTGTAGAGTCATCGGATCTAGTTGCTGCATTTTCATTCCAAATAACGCACCGTCTGTTTATTCAGCTATAACCAGACTCCATAAAATTGCCCATCTGATACACCAAGATCCAGGCACCTGGACATGGTCCGGTTGGTTCTGGAATATAATTTCTGCCTGGGGATGGAAAATATTGTCCTTCCTAGGTATTGCAGTAGCGATCATATTCAGCTGCTGTCTCTGTATACAATGTGGCCCTGCGATTTGCGGCATTTGTGCTACCTCTTGTATTCCTAGTCCCAAGCCCCGTTCTAAATCCCGTTCCAGGATAATTCGAGACGAGCAAATGATACTGTATGAAATGATAGATGGTATCATGAATATTGATGTTTCCTGATGGAAACGTAGTGACAAGGAGGGAATGTGGAAAAGTAAATTTTGCCATGTTCTGTGTCACTACGTGTCATCCATCATATGTTATGTGTGCATGATTAATATGCATATGTATTCCCCATGTTCGATTCAAGACACAATTATAGTTGTGTCCACCTCTAGTATGCCAGTTTCCAGTTCTCGTGAATACTACGAATATCAGGCCTATGTAAAGCTACGTTGCCACGTTTCTCAGTATGCACGTTATTCCATTATAAAGTCCCCGTCTCTAGGCCTCAAAAGGGCCTGGACACCAGATTCAGCTCCTGTCTCCTGAAACCTCGCTGAGGAGCGATACAGCCCCCACCTGTATCCTCGACCCTTCACTTACTTCCTGCCTCACAGTGCCCGGTTCAGGCTGGCTCTGCCTTTGAGTCTGCCAAAAATATGTTATGATTCCAGTTATCAGTTCAGTCCTCCTTCTCTGCATTCCTAAATTACTGAATCGCATCAATAGTTTCCGCCATTGTCTAGCCTTCACGTCTCCACGTTAGAGAAATACTGTATTAATGGTCATTTAATATTCTTCATCACGCACTACATGTAGAATAATGCATGGTCCAGTCTTAGAATCAAGTTAGCCTTTCCCCTCCTGACTTCTAGTTTATATCAACATGTTCTCTAAACATCAGATACTAGATACTGTTTAGGTACATGTCGCCCTGACTCTCCAGACTTCAGTCTCTGCTCCTAGCACAGAGTTCATAGCCCCAGCTTCTCCTAGTGATACGTCATTGCTAGTTTGCGCGCACCATCAGGTTAGAGGTCCCGGCTCCTTAGGTAGCCCCCTCCATGGTTTCCGCCCCATTCATGACATATTCTGTTACGTTTGCATCACATGTCTATGTATACGCCCTGTTACACCTCTTTTCACCCTTATCTTTCGCGACTGCTACGCGTCACACCTTCTGCTCCACCCACTGCTACGTCTATTGCAATGTAATGCTATGTGTTTGCGTTATGTATATATGCTCATGCACTGTTATCAAAAAGTTGTTCCCCTTGTCCCGATCCTGTCCCCAGCAGCGCTGCTGGGCCTTACCATCCTGTTCCTGCCCTTTATGCTGTAATAAACCTGCAACCTCCTACTACCTCGAATCTTGACTCTTATTTATTGAGCTATCTGTTATTCATTTATACATTCAAAAATAGGGTATTATTTATTTATTTACCACAAGTCACAGATCTGGGTTTAATCCATTGTTATTTTGCTCATCAAGCCACCCCAGTTCAGACATGGCTATATGCAAATCAGTCTGGACCCTGTGCCTCATGGGAACAGTCCAGCCCGAACTGCCAAGCCATGTCTTCCCTGGACCGGAATCAAGCATCCTAGGACCGGTTTCTGGCTATCAGCCGTTTTCAGCCAGGATAGCTTGACTCCAGTGGCTTAGTGAGCACGGGACCCACGTCTGGGCATACCCTTCCCACATAGGGTGAACAGCAAAACACACAAGATGATGGACGGAATGTTGCACAATGGCAAAACATTCGCCCCCAGGCACAGATCTTGAGGATGTTGGACCAAGAAAACTTATGTTTGATCCTCCGATAGGGGCTTGAATGTTTTCCTGGTATTAGAGATTATAGGAATCAGATAGTCTAATCACTCATGTATGTATGCTGTGAGACTGCTAAACATGAGGGTCTTTCTCGTCAGCATTGATTTTTTTCTGCCGGGGCATTGTTGCTTCAAACTAACAATGGTAGGACATACAAGAGTCTCTGCCAATCAGGGTAAAGGAGCATGTAGAATAATGTCTGACACTTCTATGTCCTCACACTGTATCCCTTCCCACAATCAATGAAGCAGCAAACGAGCTGGCTTTGGTCATGAAGAGAAAATAAATATTTCTGAGGCTGCTTTTTTTAATTATTATTTTCTATTTCAGGAAGGTTTGTTGGATGTGGAGAAGCTAGAATCTGAAGATAAACTGACAAGTACAGAAATCAGTTGCCTTCGCCTAAAAGGGCAAATGATCTACTTGCCAGAAGCAGACAACATTCTTTTCCTGTGCTCTCCGAGGTAAATACACAACTAGTTCATTGTAATACCTTTTCCAAGACATATTTTTTCAATCACTACATTCCTAGTTAAAGAAGGCCAGTTCCCTTTAGATATATTGGACTTACTTTATATGCATTTGCTCTGGGCAATTGGCGAAATTTCCACATACTGAGATTTATTGAGCAGTAAATGAGTCAAACAAAACACCAGTTGCTAAGAGCTGAATACAATCTACATATCTATGAAACGGAAACTGTACCCCGGCCCCGGCTCTATTGAGAGGATAATGTCTATTCATTCATAGAATATTAATCAAGTCTTTAAAGTTCTTGCAGTATCAGTGGTTTAAATAGTAGGTGGGTATTTGCACTGAATTTGAGACCCCTTTTGAGTTTGACCATCCATCATCCAGTCAACACTGTTTTCAAGTGCAGTGATCTTTTTCAGTTGTTCCTGCTTTACAGTCAGACTTACTTTTGATACCATGTTGTGTGCTGAAAGGATCAATGTATAGACAGTTCGACACCTCCTGCGGTGCAAACATATGTGGTGAGGGTTGCTTTTCCCGTAGAATATTTTTAGCACCAGAATACAAGTTATCAGTCTCTTCTCTAGAGGTGGACTTCAATCCCCTGTATCTAATTTTATAACCACAAACAGTTCATTGCATATCCCTTCCTCGTCCTGTTCAGTACATCTGTTTATATCACTATATTGAGAATAATTTATTAACAGTTATATTAAATATAGTGGTATAACCTGAGTACTTAAATGAAACGTCCTGCAGGTTAAAAACATATAAGAGACTAGGGCACTTTTAAATGTCACTTCGGGATGCACAAATCCTTAACTCACAATTTTAAAAGTGCCCTAGTCTCTTGTATGTTTTTAACCTGCAGGAGCATTTCACTTTTTCCCCCCAGAGTTTTATATAGTGCGGACTTGACCCGAAAGTATCAGGTATCAGAGCGTTTTACATGAGCACCAGTTGCGATCAGCCGCGGCCCGTGAGGGAGTTACGGTGGGGCAGGGAGGCGGGGAGGGGGAGGGGCAGGGTGGAGGGTGCTAAAAACAGGCATATGGATAATTGCAGGTAAGTACACAATTTAATTAATAAAACGAATTTCGTAGCGGGCCTTGCATCGCAAAATGCGATGCAGTGCGCGCTAATTAAATTGTGTACTTACCTGCAATTATCCATATGCCGGTTTTTAGCACCCTCCACCCTGCCCCTCCCCCCTCCACCGTAACTCTCTCCACAGGCCGCGGCTGGTTGCGATACTCAAGGACACATTCATTTTATTTGGCACAGGGAGATTAAGTGATTTGCCCAGAATCACAGGATGTAGAGCGTCATTGCCGAGACTCAAACCCTGCTCCCCGGATTTGAGATCGACCGCCCTAGCCATTAGGCCACATCCTTTCCCCTACTTTTTCACAGCAGTTAATACCTGTAAATTGAGAAGCATTTATTAACATTTTTAATAAATGCCTCTCACTATAGTGATATATAAACTGATGTACTAATGTAACCCTCCCTCGTACTAAAAACATACAAGAGGTGCCTCACCCCTTTCAAGTTCCACCAGCCGCCACTGCTTTTGTACATTATTAATAGTGATAACTACATCATGATTTGCAAAAGAATTGCTATTTAGTAATCGCCATTACTAATGTTAATCCATCTGGCCCAAAAATATTTGTGAATTTGGTGATTCATTCTCCGTTTTCTTTTGGAGTTGTCACAAAAATGTTTGCTCATTTATTTTCGTAGATAGTGCTGTTTATGGAAATCCGTTTTGAATCGTTTTCCCTTACAGTAAATTGTTCATGACTTATTTTAATATATAACGTCATTTCAGATGTTGCAGCATTCTTGCCAATACCAGTTTTTGAAAGCGATCGTTTTAAATGGTACAGCGTGATTTGGTGATACATATGCCATTACATTGCAGTGTAATGAACCTGGATGACTTGACAAGGAGGGGTCTTTATTTGAGTGACATCCCTTTGCATGATGCAACACGCGATCTGGTACTGTTGGGGGAACAGTTCAGAGAGGAATACAAGTTAACCCAAGAGCTTGAAATTTTGACGGACAGACTTCAGCATACACTCAGGGCCCTGGAAGAGGAAAAGAAGAAGACTGATACGTAAGTCAAAATTCAAACATATATTTAAAAACAGTGTTGGATTATCAGGTGGCAACATCTAACTGATTACAGTTTTTTCTTATATTAAATTTATACTTTTCTTGTATAAAAACTAGTACGCAGTTAACTGGTATGGATAGCTAATTTTTCATATTTCCAGGGTATGAGTTCTGTTAATTCCGAGTTCTGAAAAAATGTTATGTCTTCCAAACGTTTTGTATTATAGTGCAGTGGAGCTGATTGTTTCCCACGAACAATATTTAACTTTTCTTCTGTGGGAAAAATGTTTCCCTGCAGAACATTCCCTTTCCCTACTCCCTGTCCAATAATCAGGCTGCCGACTTCGCTTATTCACATAACAAAATGATTACTGCATCTGACGGAAGTCTGTAATCCTTTCAGCCTGGGACTAGAAGAGGTTTGCGTATAGAGAAAAACACTCGGGTTAGTCTTGCACGTGTATCCAACCGTGGAACAACCACAACTCTTGCCCATGAGAAGATTTACTCATGCTTAAAATTGCTGACACAGCGCAAATGTTAAGTGAGTAAAACCTAGGCATTCTTGATTGACCTAATCAGCAAAGGGGGGTTGGCCCTGTAAATAATGATGTCTGTTCAGAAATAACCGTGTAAACAAGGTTCAGAATTTTGATTGATTGTGATCATGTGTAGAATGCATTGTGTACATTGCACAGAGGGTGAACTGAAATATTCTTACCATTGGAAGTTAGTCCAGAGAATGCAATTCTGGGGTAATCTGGGTGACATTAGAGAATGATTCAAAGAAAATATTTCACCAGAAGTGTAAACCCTAACTCATTCAATAAAAGGGTGAAAATAAAATACCATGTAGGCACTTTCTCTAGAAACCATTTCGTATTGTAAGTTAACCCTTTCTTTTTTGTCATTGCAATTCTGGTCAACAGTTCCCACCAAGTGGTCTAAACAATAGTAAATACTTACCTAATTTATTATTAATAATGGCTTTTAACAGTGTCCACCATATATTGAAAACATCACAATTATGAAGTTTCCAGTTTCGAACTACAACAATCCTGGCTTCCCCTTGACATCAGAGTTATTCTTTTCCATGAGCTCAGTACCGCAATTAAATTGACATTGGATCCTTTTCAATTGAGTGGTTAGCAGTGGTAACCAAAGCTCCCCATTCCGATGGCACTGCCCCAAAAACAAAATTATGCAGGAGTTAGGCAACCTACTTATCCAAAAAACTGTCTAATGTATTATTAAACCACTTTATCTTTGTCAAGTAGGCTATAATTTAACTAGAATAAATATTATGTGTATATGCTATTTAAAGAAATCATCTTTTTATGCAGTGGAATCTGAAAACAAACTTAGTTATGAAGTAGGAAAGATTCAGTTCTATTAAGGACATGCAGTTAAGGATTATGTATCATTTGGCCACTAGTCGTTTCATTCTTGCTTGTGCTCTGATCTCAGCAAAAACAAACATAACAAAACTATTGTATAATCTCCAAAGAACCTTGAATATCTTACCTCATTATTATGCATTAACACACTGGAACTTCTCTGAAGTGCTATCAGGTGACATACAACTCAGACAACCGCCCAAAAATATTGCACAAGGACTCGTACTATACTTTTAAATGTAAGATATATTCATCCCACTTGCCTGTAGTGTTGCGTGGGTGGTCTAACACTAGCCTCTGTAACCTTAGCAGATTTGAAACTCTCTTTCTTTCTAGATTGTTGGGAAATGTATGTGCTGTGTCAGGACCAGAAGCGAGGATAATCCATGTTAAAACTTAAAACCATTCACACTACTGACTTGAAATCACTTTAAGCCTGGATGTGAAAGGCAGTCCTATGTAATTTGACTTTCATTGATGGCCAACAACCTCATATGTATGACTGGCTCTTGGCAATGTACATTTAAGGATTACACCACAAGTATCATGCTGCACCATGTTCCTTAGATTCCTTTTAAACAGCAACATCCGCGTTAACAATTAAATCATTAACATAATGTGGAGAGGAAGACAACAGATCTCCCTTCTATGGTAAGTCAAACAGCACCTTGGGCATGCTGTGTAAGTACTAGTTCTATTTAACATGAATTGAAACAATGCCCCATCTGCATGCTTCAGTGCCATGGTGTGCCGTGTCACAGGGGCGTGGCTACGCAGGTGATGATGGCGGACATGCCCTGTTAGAGCTCCGCCGCTCATCCCCCAGTATCTGATAAAATCATCCTGCCCAAAGCAACCCTGAGGTCACTAAAGAGCTCTGCGGCAACCCAACATACCTGTGACCAGCCTGCAAGCCTCAAGTACAAAGGAGTGCTGCCACGAGACGATGAAGCCGTTCCAGGGGAGAAGCAGATCGAGGCCTGAAGACGGGAGGCTTGGCACGCTGAAATTACATGAGTCCGGGGCCGCACGCTGTGCTCAGCGAGCCTGGGCCTGCAGGAGCACGGCGAGGGTGGCGGCTGTCCGCTGGCTCTCTTTGGACACTGGTTCAGCGCCAGAGAGCGATCGGGTATTGTGTACACACAGGCGCCTGCCATCGAATGAGGTGGCCTGGTGGCGTGGTCAGATGCCAGGGACGCGTGCGTCATCTGGAGGCACGGACAAGAAGGTATTCCGCCTGAAGCGGCTGTCGGGAGAAATCAGTGGTGAGCAGTGCCAGAGCAGGCGTGGTGCTTAACAAATGTTTTAAAATCTGTCTGGCCCCGTATGGGATGACTAATGCGGCACACTTCTGGGAAACAATGAGGCCTAGTTGACCAGGGACCCCGTCTGGGGTGTAGAGGGAGGTACGGCGAACCAGGAGCTTAGCACTGAGCACCTGGAAGGCCTGTGCGCAGGAATTCAAGGGCGTAAACACAGATTTGACTTCTACTCTTGGCCGGCAACTCTTCTGCAATCAACTTACGCATGCGGCAGGGCTCGCGCTGCAGAACTAGAGATAAGCCCATTGAAGGCAGCGGCACCGAGGTGCAGAGCAGATCAGTTTGACTCAGATGCCCCTGGCCACCACACGGGATGGCAGCCTAGAGGGAGCATATTGAAGGCTAAGGCAGCGAGGGCTGGCGGATCCGTGTTAAAGAACACAACTGATGCGACTGGCTTTCAGACTGCGGTCTACCCTGCCTTAAATCACCACTCTGTGCATTGACAGTTGAGGCGCATGGTCCCTGGGCTCAAGCAGTCATGTACCATGGTGACAGCAATACTTGCATTACTCAAGAACATAAGCCAGTTACTCCATACTCTGACATCACATGTCTGACATGGGTCGTATCGGATCCGGCACTGGAGGTCTACTACCTCCGTCCCACTCTCAACCAGATAAAACGCTGAATGTGACCTCCATAGATCGCATGTCCAGTAAACTAGAGGCAGCACTGGCTGCAGTGGAGAAGTTAAGCACCACAATAGAGCTATCATGGACCTGAAATAAAATTGACAAGGTAGTCCTTGACCTAAATCTCCTGCAGGCGGATCATCGAAAACTAGCAGACCGAAATCGCATGATGTAAGCAACTGGCGGAACTTTCCCCTATGGCGCAATAAACTGAAAACGCCTCAGAGAACTTACATCTAGAGTGAAACTTCTAGAATATTGAGCAGAGGACTCTGAGGGTTGTTCTAGACGTAGCAATGTGCGTGTCATAGGACTTCCGGAAGGTGAGGAGGGGAAAAATGCCACAGTCTTCGTAAAACGGTGGATCGGGGATTTGCTACCTGAAGCATCATTATCACAGTTCTTTGTTGTAGAGCGAACCCACAGAGTACTGACCCGACACCCCCCTCTGGGTGCGGGCCCCAGACCATTCTTGTTCCGCTTACTGAATTACAACGATAGAGATGCGATATTGCAGAAACCAGAAAGTTACAGAAATTCAAGTGTCAAACAGTACAGTCATGCTCTTTCCAGATTACACAGCGTTGGTCCAAAAACAAAGCAACTCTTTTCTGGAGGGAAAGCGAAGGCTCCATGACCTGGACCTCAAATAATCTTTGATATTTCCTGGCCGACTGCGAGTGGTCGCAAAAGGCAAAACCCACTTCTTCGAAACTCGCACCGTTGCCTTGGGGTAGCTAGACTCCAGAAACTATGAAGATGCCACCCAATCTACCTGGAAATCTTTGAGATCGCCACCGAGTGAGGAGCTGAAACAACGCTGAGGGGAAAAGAGATGTAAGAAACAAATGTTGTCGCAAAGTCTTGGCACCAACCTGGAGTAAATGAGGAAGGACCAATGCAATGCGCTGCAAGCAGCAGCTGAAATAGGAAGTCAAAAAAGTGACACATTATCAAAGGAAAGCTCACATGACAAAGTGAGCAACGTGGAATCCTTCGACGGGACATCAAAATTGCAAGACTCAGGAACTTTGCCGGAGATCACGCCTCAAACAGCAGATGACATAATATAATAAACTGTTAGCTACCTGACCAATCCTGGCCATGATGCTGCAACGATGATCAAGCAAGTACTAAGAGACTCGTATAGCACTGTTATTTTTATCTCACTTTTAATTGCGACAGCCATAATGCCCCACTCAAGTCACAAATAATGCATGTGTAGTTACGGCCGCAGGGATCTGGCAGCCCTCACCAACATGAATGCCTCCTGGGCTGATTCTTTGGCATATGTAATTGCTAAAGCAGTCCCCGGCCACTGCTTTCTTTTAGACAAAGGGGGGATCCATGAACTCTCTCATTTCTGCGGACAACTATCGTCTGGGTGGCTCTATGCAATAGCCATTGTTCATATGCTTGTTTGTTTTATGGTTTGAACGGTTGCGTGTTGTATTTTTGCCCTACTGGTATTATTTCTCTAATTTGTGTTAGCTTGGTTATCCGACACACTCCAATTTACGTTAATAATCAAGGTAGCATAGATACGATAAGTGGGGAGGCCCGCCCTTGTGTTCCCTCACAGATACCATGATCGCCCCAGGGCCCCTCGCTAGCTTCCAGTCCACATGTCTTCCCACAACGTGACACATATTAAAATATGCACATGGAACGTTAGAGTGATACATCCTACTTCCTGAAGGTACCTGATCTACTCCTAACTTAAGCGGCACCATGTCCAAATAGCTCTCCTCCAAGAGACACACCTCACAAAACCGGAGACATTTAATTTGAAAAGGAGATGGAGAGGTCGGTTGCATGCAACTGGCAACTCTGCTTTTGCCAGAGGTGCACTAATTTGGGTCCAGCCAGAGACTCCATTCCAAGCAGAGGAATCACTCATAAACAAGGACGGCCGGTACGTCTTGGTAAAGGGCAGACTGAATGGTAGGCCTGTAGTACTGGCCTCCATATACACGCCTAATACTGAACAAGCAGTGTATCTTGACTCCCTGTTGAGCAAACTGTCAACTTGGCACAGAATCCCACTGCACATTGGGGGAGACTTTAATTGCAAGCTGGACGCATCCCTGGACAGCTCCTTTCCTCCTTTGCCTGGGGCGCCCACTGTAGCAGCCAAGAAGGCATCAGACACCTGGACCACGCAATGGCACCTGGTAGCCACCTGCCTGCATAGAAACCCCATAAATCGAATCTACTCATTATACTCAGGGTCGCACAGTTTGCACGTCCGACTCAACAGAATACTAGTTACAGAGGATTTATTACCTGTCATAACCGAGCCTCAATATCTAGGGAGAACCACTCTGATCACAACCCACACATGCTACAAACAGCCGCTGTCGGTAGGGGAGTACCTTCCGGGGCGGTGATGTGGGGAGGGGGAGGGGCACGGTGGGGGTTAGTAATGTATGGATAATGGAGGTTTGCAGGTAAGTAAACATTTAAATAAATCAAACGAATTTCGTTGTGCGCACTGCTTCCCCAAATGCAATGCAGTGTGTGCAAAGAAATTTGTTTGATTTATTTAAATGTTTACTTACCTGCAAACCTCCATTATCCATACATTACTAACCCCCACCCTGCCCCTCCCCCTCCCCACGTCACCGCCCCGGCAGGTACTCCCCTACCGACCGCGGTTGGCTACAAATAGCTTGGGGCAATAACACAACTCCGATCCCCAGATGGCACATGAAACCTGATACACTAGAAGACAAGTTATACAGTGAATCAGTAGGCGCTGCCATATTGAACTACTTCGACTGAATACAGGCACTGCATCATCACCCCTCATTGAATGGGACGTCCTTAAGACCGTGATGCGAGGACATTGGCTGGGCACACAGGCTAGGCATGCGTAAAACACTTGAGGCCGACCTTACTTAACTAGAAAATGCCCACCTTTAAAAATGCGCAACCACTGACCCCTTGCTAGCACTAGACTGGTGAGCATGTGCTCTTTAGCCACAGGGAAAACCCCAGGTCCAGATGGCTTGCCACCTGAATTCTATAAAGCTTATGCCGCGACATTAGAACCCCAGCTAAAGAAAGTATATGACGCCGTGCTATCTAATTCCACACTCACAGACACGCCACAAGAGGCACTGTTGGTCTCTCTCCCTAAACTACACAAAGACCCGACCCTATTAGGCTCCTACAGACTACTACCACTCCTCAACACAGACTACAAAATCTTAGCCTCTGTCATTGCTGCTAGACTAGCACCCTTGGTGAAGGACTTTGTACACCCCAATCAAAACGGGATTCTTCCCACCAGGAACACCTCCTTAAACATACAAAGGCTCTTCAGAATCCTAGAATATGCCATACACATATGGCCCAATTCTGTGTGCGCGGTTCTGGACCTGGAGAAGATTTTTGATTCCCTCAAGTGGCCCTATTTATTTGAGGTACTGCACAAATACGGCTTTGGGGATACTTTTCTCAAGCTGATTACGTTGCTTTACACACAAACCATTATTAGCGTTCCACAGGAAGTCTAATCTCGGAACGTATAACTATAAACAGAGGCACCAGACAAGGGGGCCCATTGTCTCCATTATTGTTTTCGCTAGCCATGGAACCATTAGCAACACAATTACGTGGCGGGGGTGATTAATGAGGCATACAACTGATGGATGGAATGCATGTGATCTCCCTATATGCGGAGAATCTCCTGTTATATCTAAGGGACCTACAAAACATATAAAACACCATAGCCAGAAACACCGCTGCAATTTTGAGCTATGTCGTGTGTGAAAGTAAACTGGACCAATTCGTGCTTGTATCCCATTGGAGCTGAAACCCAGAATCTTAGTCTTCTGATAAATAATTCCCCTCTTAACTGACAACCAACTTCCTTCCAGTACCTAGGTATTTGTATATACAGCTGCCCTATCGATATCTTAGAAGGTAACCTTTCAACTGCTGTTCCCTCCATCAGATGCCAAGTAAAGTTCTGGACAACTCTGCCATTAAATGTGATGGGTAGAATAGCTTTGACTGAAATGGCAATATTGCCAAGCTGCTGTACTATTTCACAAGCCTCCCCATTTATGTCTCAACTAGAGCATTTCGTGAGTTGGAGCAGCTGATTTGGGACTTTATATGGAACAAAAATCGACACAGACTGGCACTCTGGAATTTGTACGCACCTCCAGATAAAGAAGGCTAACTGTCCCAAATCTGGAGCTCTTTTACCTGGCTTCACAGCTGCCGTGGGCAACAAAGTGGCTTGCCGGGCTCAATCTAGCTGATACGGCCACGATTCAACCAGCGTGGACGCTATCCCAGATCTACCACTTGTTCCATCCAATGGCTCGACCCTCTAATTCATCGCTGACCAGCCTGGCCCTAGCCTACCAATGACACAAACATAGTCTATACCTCACCAGAAATACAATTCCCTATGCTCCAGCACTGCCCCTCATTGGTACCCCAAAAAGAAAACGGACACCTCATACGGTGCACTAGCACACTGGCACAAAGCAGAGATACACACACTTGGTGACTTGTATGATGACAGCACAGTGATATCCTTCGACAAACTGACGCGTGAGAATGACCTGCCGACAGGCCAATTTCTTTTATATAACTTGATTATAAGATCACTAACGGTGGCTTGGGGTAACATAAATACTGAACCACAAATGCATCTGCTGATCCAGTACCTTTATGTAATGGAAACGGGAGCCACATAGTACACTTGCTGGCGGAGGCATTACTAATTCATGTTCTCCAGCCTTTGTCATCCCTATGCACACAGTGGGAGGGGGACGGGGCAGGCCCATGGATGGACAGGGAATGGGACACAATCCTGGCCAGTCCGATGCAGAACCAACCAAATGCCAAATTTCGTGTAATACAGATGTACATTATACACAGAGCATATCTGTCACCAAACAAATTAAACAAATATTTCCATTGAACCAATTCAGCATGCCCCCACTGTAACCTAATGGGAGTAGATCTCCTACACATGATATGGTCCTGCACTATGCTGCATACGTATTGGCTGGAAGTAACAGCAGCACTGACAGTTTGTAATGATCGACCCCAACTGCACACGTGGAAAGAGTGCATACTGGGAATATTCCCCAGGTCTAAGAAGCACAAAGCTACTTCAAGATTCTTAGATTTAGGACTAATAGTTGCTGCAAGACTAATCACCAAACAATGGAAATCTAGGTGACCCCCCATCCTTAACAACTGGAAGAGCTCGCTAATGGTATGGGCTCAGACAGAAAGCACCACATTACATACGGAGGAGATAGCTGGTTTACGCAAATGCCCCATTGCGCAATGTTGGGACACGATACTTGCAGAAATATATAGGGCCTCATTTATGAGAAATGACGCATCGCTGCGTGAAAGCAGCGATGCGTCACTTCTCAGTGCCCACTCCTTGCGACATACCTGATGCGTCATATTTACTGTATGACGCATCATGTCGCAAGGAGTTACAGATACGTCAGTATTTCTGACGTATCAATACGGCGCAAAAGTGACGCATTGCTGGAGTGTGTCACAAAAGTGACGCAACTCCAGCAATGCGTCCTTTCAGAAAGGGCCTGCGTCAGTCTTACGCCTGCTGTGAGGCAGGTGTAAGATTTTGACGCAACAGCTTCCTAGAAGTGACGCAGTGAAATCTCATAGATTTCACTGCGTCACTTCTACGAAGCTTTTTGCGGGGGAACGCCCCCGCCTGCACACATTATACCTGACGCAGGTATGATGTAGCGCAGGGGTTTACAAAGTGACGCATCTGCTTAGATGCGTCACTTTGTAAATAGTGTGCAACCGGAGGCATGTTTTACGCCGCCGATGCGTCACAAAAAGTGACGCATCGGAAGCGCAAAACGGACGCAAAGCCTCATAAATGAGGCCCATAATGCGGGCCAAGACACAGAGGGAAGCAACTCACCAAAATTCGACTAGGGCAGAGATTATGCAGACATTTAAGCGGCGCACATTCCAGGTCCCGCACACACAACTGAGAAGAGGGCTCCACACAGGAGGGGTGCACAGGTGAAGCCCAGGTATGTGGTAGAACACATATCTCAATATATATTGTCCTGTAGAGGCGGGGCAAGGGGGATTGGGGTCGAACATCCATGCGATACAATCGTTATTATGGACTGAAGTGATTTATGTATGTTGGATCTGTTTCAATTCGTTCATTAATGTTAATTTTGCATTGTTCTAACTCAGGAAATATTGACCACACAGATGTTGCCCTATCAGTTTTTAAAAGGTATAATTATGCTGACAAGAATGTGTAACTATTCGAGATCTCTGTTAAGTGCACATGTATATAACAACTGAAGTGGACCCTACAGGAACTGCAAACCTTACCTAGTGTAATTAATATACTTAAACTGCCATGCCTAACATTCTCTTCCTTTTCTCTATATTAATCGATGCGGAACACTTGAAAATTATCATATATCTTGTACTGTGCAAATATGGACATTGCATCTATAATACTAAAAATGCAAATAAAGAAATGTAAACAAAATAAAAGAAATAGTGTGGCATGCCACTTTAAAAGTAGCAACCTACAACACAAAGTCGTCCTAGCTATGTAACAATCTTAAGGTATCCAGTGGCCTTCACAGTAGCCAAAGCAGTGAAACCATCTGTATAAAGCCCGAGACCAAAGTGAACCCTTCTTCTCCTATGCAACCAAAATCTGGGATTCTCATATAAAATTGTAAATTAACTCTGAATTTACCTGCACTTGCATATCTATCGATTGATTTTACTGGCACAATACATTAGTGCAGGTACATTGGTAAACCTCTGAATGTGACAGGGAAATTCTGCATCGAGCCACTGTAGATGGCTGCATAATGATGCCACTACAGTACCACAACTGGCCACAGGTAGACACCAAATTGCAAGAAATGGTTTAGTATGGCTGTGTTATGGGGATCAAAGGGCCTAAAAGGCAAAACATAACTGCTACTCCAGAATTCAGTGGATCAGAGTAGGTGGTGGCACTGTTTTTGCTTGCTATGGTTACTGTTATTTTTGCGGCCTGAATAGGGAGGAGTTATCCAGATATATCAGCACAGGATTTTGGTAGGTGGCCAGGGCATAGGTGAGAGGCTAAAAAGGAGGGAAGGGACTAGGAGTGCATTAAGGTCCACCATGCAACTTCCAAAGTAGCCTATTATAAGCAAAAAGGGATATGCAGTTCCTATAGGTGATAGGTTTGAAATTCCCATTCCTGCAAATCACTTGTTTCATGCTATATTAGGTTAGCAGTGCGTGGGTAAATAGATGCCATTTGTATACACGTTATGCAACCCACTGAGTTATCCCCGTAAATGTGGAGACTTCAGTTAGCAAGTGTGACTCCTTTTGTCATTTTGTAATCCCTACTAGGCTGCTTAGACTGTGCCCGAGTTAGGCCTCATTGCTCATATTGCTTGCCTCAGCAGAATACTGTGTTTCGTTATTATTTTCTCTTCTATCCAAGGCTGTTGTCTCGACTTGCTAATGAATAGACCATTCTGCCCTTGCATGCCTATCTGAATGTGTCGTTTCTGCTCCCATGTTACAAGATGCTGAGACCCAGCACTGTAGCCTTGAATCCCTGATAAAATGTTCCCATCTGGCAGGTGTTAGCTCATCCTACTGTGCCTCTTTGTTCATGTTCGGCCTAGGCCGGTAGTTTTCCATGGTGGGCATGGTTGGAGGCTTCTCAGGAGGGATGATTATCCACTGTAGACGGTTGGGGGGCCAGTCCCTCAGCAGACATCTTAGGGTACAGGTCATGATGGACTCCTCTGCAGAGCACTGCAAATAAAGATGTACGTTTGTATTCTATACTGTCTGACCGACTCTTCATTCTTGGGAAGGCATAGTAGGTGATTGTAAGTAACCCGGCTGGCCCCTAAGGGCCACTTCTTTCAGTTGGCACCCGAACAGGTACCCCGCAAGGTGATTTGCAGGGTCGTAGTGCGTCTGGTCAGTCGGGTGGATCAGGGTACCCCACACGGCCGAGCTTGGTCCTCATATCTGCCCGCCCGACTTATCGGGCGTCTCCTTGTCTGGTGGTCACCGGCTGGGGTCCTGAGAAAGCGAAAGTTTGGAGTTGACTGTTTGGTCCGAAGAGTCGCCAGTGGAGAATAATTTGACTCGACCTGAGTGCACCAGGTGAGTGATTTGATTCTTGGGAAAATGGTGCCATTCTTGAATGGCACAAGCCTGTGAGCTGTGTCTTGAAACAGTCTCCTGACTGCCTTGCTTGAACAGCACAAGCTGGCGGGCTGTGTCTTGGTCCGGGCTCTTTAGGCTGTCTTGGTTTGAACTTGGTGGGTTTGCGGACCCTTTTTGAAAAGCACAGAGTGTTTGCGAACAATCTGCCAGGCCAACTGGCAATTTGGTTTCTTCTCGAAAAGGCCAGGGGCTAGAGCCTGTCTTCTTGAACTTGATACAGTCTCCCGACTGCAGTGGATGGTTTGCGGGCCGTTTTGTTTTGGTTTTTGAACAATTGTTCTCTTGTTTATTTTCTTTTATTATTTTCGTTTGTGTTATATTTGTCAGTTGCTGACAGTGTATGTGTTTTATATTAAGATGCCTTGTTTAAGTAAGTTTGGATGTTTTTGATGTCGATGTTGTTCTTCTGATGCTCAATTGGAAGAGAACCAGCCTGCGCCTCCGGAGGATTCTCCAAATATTGACAAATACATCAAACACGGTATTGGCCCTATTATGTTTAGCACGTTGTGGCATAAGTATATGAGGGACAATGCTGAGTTATAGTGGCCGCTTACTGGTTCGTTCGACGAGCAGAAATTTAATTTCTTGCAGGATAAATTGTTCGCTAAAAAGAGCAGACAGTCGATGTTTAATTCTCTAAGAGTGTGGCAGAAAGAAGCAAAGCAGCGCCGTATGAGATCAGAGAAAGAGGCTCGGAAGAGGCAGACGCAAACTATAACAGAAAGCAGTGGCTTATGAGAGGGAAAGGGTAGAGAAAGGAATAAAATGTGCGGATAGAAAGATCTGATTACAGACTAATAAATGTTATGTTACTAGAGAGGAAGGTGATGATTTTGTTGAAGAGGACTCTCGCCCACCTCCTCCTTATGCCCCTGAATGGATATACCCGACAGATCAAATGTCCCAGTCTTCGGCCCCAAGTGCTGCTCTCTCTATTGTTTCTGTTTCTAGCACTACTGCCTCAGCCCCGACCCCACTTGCTTCCCCACTACCCACACAAGTCACCGGGCAGGTGAGCTCCCCTGTCCTGTCTATCAGTTCCATTTCGACTACTGCGCCCCCTTGGACCCCTACAACCCTGTCTCCCTAAATGATGGTACCTGTCTCTGCATCCGCCCTTTCCTCCTTGTGTGTGACCCCCCTAATACTGTCAAATGTTGAAACGCCTGTGCGTGGGATGCATGAAGCGAATTGGGCAGTAGCCCGAGACCGCATGGAGATAGTGTTGGCCGGCATGCTCTTAAGCACATGTCGGCCACGCTAATAGGACTGTGGGAACAGTGTTTTCAGGGTGTTGCACTGCAGATCATCTATGACATACGGGACAGGGTATATCCTACAGGCATGGCTCCTCGTGAGGTTTTTGTCAATGTAATGACATTGGTGGGGTACCGTGGCAGACTGCTCCAAAAGATTCCAACAATAGGGGCACAGCACCCTATGAGGGAGGTCCATCTCATTTACCATCCTGAAATACTAGAACTGCCTGACTCAACGGACACAGTAATTAGACCACGAGTTGATGCTCGGTTCCAGGATCAGTCGATCTATACTCCTTGGAGGAGGAGTGAGGTCCTATCCCTAAAGAGTCAGCTGCTAGACCCCCGGAAATACCCCACTGCATATTATAAGGAATTGACGGAGGCAGCCTCCTCGACAGTGATGACATTAGCTGATATTAAATTGTTCTTTGGTCTGCTGGTACCGGTGGATATATGGAGGCAGGAACATACGCAGGATAATGCCTTGAAGTTAGGTGCCACATGGGATGAGATCAAGGCGTGGGATAAGGAGCATAGGCCCGGCGATAAGCCGAAAGCGGAGCACCCAGCTCTACTGGGGCGTATTATCACTTACATGCACTCTCTTATCCAGCCAAAGAGAGCGGATTGGGATAAGTTGACTGCCTGTCGTCAGAAAAAGGATGAAAGTGTGTCGGATTTCTTTAGTAGATTTGAATGGGTGTTTCTAGATTATAGTGGTCAGGACCTGTCACAGGAGGGTGGTGTTCGTTTGTTTGTTGAAAGATTTGTCACTAATTTGTTTCCTAAGATTGCAACTCAGTTGCAGGCTTTGGAAAGTACTTGGAGAACCTCATCCCCATCAGTGATTTTGAGTATGACACAGTACTACGAACATAGAGAGAATGAGGACAAAGAGAAGGTGGAGAAAAAGTCAAAGGATTTGAAGACGAGCGTGTTGATGCACCAGGTGGCAAAGGGGAGAAGCAGAGGTTTGGGTTCAGCTCAGCAGTTACCTAGGTCTAATAGGGTGGTGCCTCAAGTGCACCTCTTGGGCTTAACAAATGTGAATATTGTAAGCAGGAGGCGCATTGGTGGAATGAGTGTCCGGAGTTATTGCAGAAAGGTGAGGCCCGAGAGGTCAAGGGTTTAGAGGGCATGGACGAGGAGGAGGAGGCAGAGGGAGGACGCAGTCAGAGGATACACCGTACACTGGGCAGAGTGGGAACTATTTTCCCGAAGCCAACAGTAGTATCATGATGACTATGACTTGACTGAGGTGACAGGGTTGTCTCACAGCTACGACAGCCAGGGACAAGGCGAGAGACCAGTTCAGGTGCCTATAGATTAGCACGGACCCTATGTCACTGCTGATTTACAGGGCACCACAGAAAAATTTCTTGTTGATACAGGGGCTATGAATAGCTCTGTTTTCCATTTACTGGTCCCGGGGGCAGCTCTGTCTGGCCAAAATAATGTTTTGGTGGGTTTCTCAGGTGTGCCGGTTTTTAGCCCCATTTCCAAACCTATTGGTCCCTTCACATTCACCTTTTGTATTGATGTCCAATTGTGGGGAGAATTTGTTGGGACTGGATTTGTTAAGAAGGTTACATGTGACCATATTTTGTTCTCCTGATGGTGTATATATGACAATTGGACCACAGGTGGCCTGTGCAAAGCAATGCTTTGCAAAAGATTCTCCCCTTCCCTCAGAGTTCAGGAACGTGCCCTGCACATGGTGGGCTACAGGAGACACGGATGTGGAGTTGGTTCTGGTCTCCATTCAGATAAAGGACAATGCCAAATTGCCACACATTCCCCAGTACAAGATTTTGCAGGCTGGAGAAAAGGCTTTATTACAAATGAAACAGGATTTGATTAGGTCTGGTGTGGTTGAAGAGACAGTGGCGAGTGTGTGTAATAGTCCTATTCTTCCTATTCTTAAAAAGACAACCTTGAATTCTTCTGATACCCACCCTGACTTTTACCGTTTTGTGATCGACCTCAGAGAGGTCAATAAAATAGTTGTTCCCCAATACCCTGTGGTCCCAGACATTACCACGATCCTGACAATGAATCACTCTTCAGCCAAATTCTTTTCCATGATTGACTTAAAGAATGCTTTCTTCAGCATACCAATCCATACAGATGGCCGATATCTGCTTGGATTTGCGATAGCCGTTCGGAACTTTAGATTCTGCCGTGCTCCACAAGGCTATACAGAAAGTTCTAGTATTTATAGCCAAGCCTTGAAAGCTCAATTGGTTTCCTTGGAGCTTCAACCTGGTGATGTGCTGCTACAGTACGTTAATGCCCTGCTTGTTGCTTTGGACACTGAGAATGGTTGCAAAGAAGCCACACTTATATTATTATTGCATTTGGCACATCCTGGACACAAGGTGTCGCTTTCTAAATTTCAATATTGTTGACAGGAGGTCACCTACTTAGGTCACCTACTGTCAAAGGAGGGTCACAGACTAACACCGGAACGCATAGCTGCTATTACTAATATGACTTTTCCTAAGACCCAAGGCGAGGTATGTGTGTTCATTGGGATAATATCGTATTGTCGGCACTGGATCCCTGACTGCTCCCTACAAACAAAACCCCTTCTTTACCTGACCACCAATGAAGTGCATGAACCCCTGCCTTGGAGATCTGCATGCCAGCAAGCTTTTGAGCACTTAAAGGTTGCGCTTTGCTCTGCTCCTGTGCTTGGTACTCCAGATTACCAGAAGCCTTTTGTGCTCTACGTGCATGAGGCGGGCGGTTGCGGACTTTCTGTTCTAACACAGGGTTTCAGTGGTAAGCAGAGACCCTGCGCCTATTTCTCCGCCATGCTCGATAATGTCGCCAGAGCTCTCCTGAACTGTCTGAGAGCTACCGCAGTAGTGGCAGTTTCTATCAGACAATCAGCAGGGCTAGTCCCTAATACTGATCTCACAGTAATGGTACCTCATTTTTGTTTGAATATCTTTTATTGCATTTCGTTCTTTGCATTTATTACATACCATAGTAATAGATAGGAAAATTTAACATAACACCCTGTAGCTATACAGAAATATGCAATGTAAACAACAGTTTGCCACAGTATACTACATACGTGTCACCATATACAAGTCAAATATGCACACAAGGGCGTGCCGTTTGTAGAATCACATATCTAAATAGTGGTAGGTCCATCTGGGAAAGGAGGGTGTATCGGGAAATAGCGATCCACAACAAGGCCCAAGGTGTAGGATAACCAAAAGGGTTCATGAAGCAGGATGAACTGCAGAGAGTATATAGCATCACGGTCTTAATATCTATATACCATGGTGTCTGATGATTCAATACAAAGGGCATGATCTGGTCTGTGCGCCTCCATTAGCCTGCATCTTTAAACTATCATAGGGCGGATCGCCCGAAACATTACTACTGACAAATGCAAGTAGGTATAGGGCATTATGTGCACATTACGATATTCGGAACAATATAACAACCGTCAAAACACAGTAATGGTACCTCATGCTGTGGATACGCTTTTGAACAAGACAAAGACACAGCACCTTACTAGTGCACGTCTGAAACCACCAACGTTACTACTCCTATCTTCGGACAAAAAGGACAATGATGTCCATGATTGTTTTTTTTGGACTGAGGAAGAAACGAAAGGACGGGTAGATAGACCTGACTGATGGTCCCTTATCTGACCACCAGGGGGAACTATATGTCGATGGCTCTTGTTTCAAGCTACCAGATGGCACCACCCCTCCAGCCTATGCAATCACTTCGTTACACACTGTAGTTGAGGCATCCCGTATCCCACACCAATCTGCCCAAGCTGCAGAGTTGGTTGCCTTTCTCAGGGCTTGTGAATTGAATGAGGGACTGGTTGTTGATATCTACATCGACAGCCAGTACGCCTTTGGGGTGGCCCATAAATTTGGGCACATCTGGACAGAGAGAGGGTTCTTGACATCTTACGGACTGCGAATACAGAACAGCCCATTGATTCAGAGATTGCTGTCCGCATTGACACTTCCAGATAAGTTAGCAATAGTAAAATGTAGTGCTCATAAAGCCCTCACAGATGATGTTGGGAGAGGAAATGCGTTTGCGGACCAGACAGCTAGATCAAAGATGAAAAAGATGTTTGTGGCGGGTCCCGCTAGGTGGGTTCCAGACAATAGAATGTTCGAGGACACATTGGAAAATGTCAGGGAAATCCAGGGCAAGGTGACTCTAGATGAATTGGCAGTGTGGGAGGAGAGAACAGGTAGTTTGGACGAGGATGGGTGTTGGACTGACTTGGCTGGGAAGCAGCGATGGTTGCTTCCTAATGCATATGTGCTCCCTGTTGTTGCCATGGCCCATGGCCCAGCGCATATTAGTGCCAAAGGAATATGCAAGCTACTGGACCCAGTTTGGCAGAACGATAATATCGCTAAGATAGCCACACACCTAGTGAAGCATTGTATTATTTGTTTGAAGCATAACACTGGGAAAGGTACTCCTACACCTGCTGGTAACTTTGCACCACCCTTTCGAGGTGGTTTTGTTGATGAAACAGTGCCTGGAGTGATGAAAATGACTTGAGGCCCTGAAAGAAGGACGGTGCACCAGCCGAACAGTCTAGGAGATAGGGAAGGACTTGAGCTTAGGGTGCAGGTGCTGTGCCTAAGGTGCGTGTATTAGACTACAGTGAACTACGCTGGTGCACTGCCTTGGACACTGGACCGGATAGTTGAGGGCACTTGCCAAGGAGGGAGGGTGCCCTATCCTAAAAGAAGAGGGTTTGTTTTTCAGCAAGGGCTGCGATTGCGCAGTTCCCCTGTGGGAGTGCTTCATTGTACCATCGTTGATGAAAAATAGGACTCTACTGGTGAGGCTCTGAAGGACACTGGGTCACATTTGCCCCCTGGTTCTGTTGTTTCAATAGTGGCTTTAACCTGTGAATACTTCCTTTTCCTTGTGATACACATAAATTGCCCTTGAGGTTTTTCAAAAGAATACCTTTGGTCATCCTATCACTGATGAGGAGCAGCCCTTTGCGGCTCCATGTCCCTTCAGAGAGGCCTGTTTGGTCCTCTTCGTCCACTAAGAGTAAAATCGTGTTTGTCATAGTAATTTCAGAACAGAAATAGACAGAGATATGTTCTTGCAGTTCAATGTATCAGAATTTTACCAATCCATCCAAGCACACAATGTCCAGGCTTCTCGGCGGAATGATTATCCACTATAGATGATTGGGGGGCCAGTCCCTCGGTAGACATCTTAGGGTGCAGGTCATGGTGGACTCCTCTGCAGAGCACTGCCAATAAAGATGTAAGTTTGTATTCTCTACTGTTTGACCGACTCTTCATTCTTAGGAATGCATAGTAGGTGATTGTAAGTAACCCGAGTGGCCCCTAAGGTCCACTTCCTTCATAAGAGAAGATTGTATAGCAAGCAAGGCGTTGGTCAGTGGAAGACTGAAATTCCAGATTGGAGGATCTGTTTGGTCAGGAGCAATGGCTTTTACCCACCCAGATGGGTGTCATGATTCATCATAGGGCAGCTCCTTGTAGGGCCGGCGCTGTAATGCCTGACGAGCCGCTTGAGGGGGCTCTCTGACAGAGATTTTTAGATTTTTATGCCTTATTTGAAGTATGAGTGACAGTGCTCTGTGTTTGAATAGTTGTAAATTGGTGTGTAGTGAATTACAATGAATTAAGGAGTATCTAAGTGAATTTTAAAGTTGGTCCTCTTGTAAATAAAATCAGTGAGTAGCTGGATGTGGATATAATGACCTAATCTAGCTTGTATGGAAAGTTCAATATGTTTCTTACCGCATCTCAGTCGTCGTTGATTTAGGCAATTCTTCAGGCCCGAAGACCTATTCTACTGAGGATTGGGTTACTCAGGATACTACAGCTCTATTAAGAGAAAGAAATCAAAGAAAGAACTTCAAAGTCTACATTTTTACTCAATGTGTTATTTTTATCTGCTCCTATGTACATTGTGTATTTTCTCAAACTCTATCAGTACCATAAATTGGTTAAGTGGCCGGTTGATACATCTGTTATTTACAGTGCTTACAAACAGCAGAAATGCCATATCTCTCATGAAGAAATTAAAACATTTTGAGTGCACATTCACTCAAAAAGAGCCTCTTGTTGCCCCATATAACCAGAAACACCACTTCCAAAAGAGTCTTGTCTTCGAATAACTGAAAAGATGAGTGTTCCGAGCATTCCTAAATGAAGAATGCTTTTGCATAGGTACAAACAAGGTATTTTTATTCTTTATGATCTAAATGTTATTGTTATATACCATGTACTGTTCCACTACACCGCATCCTTAATATTCTTAAACCCTCATGATGATTCTTCATATTCCTCAACTCCTTACATTTGCTATAATTATGCATCTATGTCATTGGGGTTGTTTGCCAAATCTTTCTAACTTACTCTTTCTGTTTTTTTCTATAGGTTGCTATACTCCGTTCTCCCCCAATCCGTAGCCAATGAACTGAGACACAAGCGCCCCGTGGCGGCTAAACGATACGATAATGTGACCATCCTCTTCAGTGGTATTGTGGGATTCAATTCCTTCTGCAGCAAGCATGCCTCTGGAGAAGGAGCCATGAAAATTGTTAATCTTCTTAATGATATTTACACACGATTTGACATTTTGACAGATTCTCGGAAAAATCCTTATGTTTATAAGGTAAGCTTTTTGTAGGTATTACAGGAGCCTTCTTGTGTGAAACTAATCTAATGAGGCATAATGTGATTAATGCACTGTTTTCCGTTATTAAGTGATCTTGGGCTGATCGAATTGTGGGGCATATTATCAAGAATGGGCGTTGCATTATCGCCGCTTTTATCGGCAGGAAACTGCCGATAAAAGCGGCGATCATGGGCTTGATAATATGCTCTATGAATTCCAATCGAAGCCCATGTTAGATGTCTTTACATTATCCCATTATCACATAGATGTTAGATCGTTAGATCGTTAGATGTTAGATCGTTAGATGTCTTTACATTAGCCCATTATCGCCGCTTTATCGGCAGTTTCCTGCCGATAAAATCGGCGATAATATAACAACCATTCTTGATAATATGCCCCGGTATTTGCTGTGTTTTGCCACAGAATCCACAGAATGGCAGGTGGCAAGTTTAATGATAGTATGCTAATGCCATCTCTGCTGTTTGCTTTTGAAAACATGTTGAAATCTACAACGCATGTGGCATGCTAAATTCGGTTTTTAATATCTATAACCTTTTCAAATAGAATCGCTTTTCAAAAATCTACAAATAGATTATTTTTGGTATATATATATATATATATATATATAAAATCTTCTATCGACTGTAAAAAACAAAAAAAACAATTCCATACAATGGTTTGAACAACTTGAGACACATTCACAAATAACTACTTTTGTCTCCGTGGTAAATTGCGATAAGTGCAAGGCCAACAAATGACTGGTTGCGCAGTTTGCATGTAGAGGTGAGTCACAAAAATATCTACTGTGATTTAAATTGTGCATGTTATAAACTGAGCCTCGGCATTTATATGAGCTACTAAAAATGTGCATTTTGTCTAAGTCATGTTTCAAATTCAAAAACAGGGAAATTGCTAATACCCACGTGCCAGAGAAAAACTTGGAATTAAGGCTGCACTTTCAAAAGTTTACAACAACAGCACACCAAAATATTATAAGACAAGCCCAGCGCTATTGGCTTTACAATGTACTGGTTTGCAATGGCGCTTTCTGCACATATAGTGTTTCTTTAGTTTATCGTTCCGACATGCCCATCTGCTACGTTAGAATAGCAAAGAAATAAATAAAGACTAAGGGGCAGATTTACAAGCCCCATGCGCCACTCTTGCGTCACATTTCCCATGTTAAAAGTAACGTAAAAGTGGCGCAAGGGGCTTGTAAATCTGCCCCTAAATGGTTACCAATAAGTTATCTTGCAGAAGTGTAAGCATTGTGACGCATGAGCACGCATGTGTGCATGTGTGCACACAGTGGCCATGTTGGCATCGTTACCATGTTACCATCGTTACCATGTGTGCATGCATGTGTTATGCATGTGTTATGATGAACCAGTAGCCATTTTCATTTCTTTCAATTTGGCCAACGACCATGTCAGACTGGATGTAGAAAGTATAGTTCCTAGGGCCCTTAAGAGTGAGGCGAGAGGCCAAGTGGCAGTTTGGATCCAGGTCTCGGCCTGACATCCTGTAAATCTGGGAAAATCATTTAATCTCAGTGCTAGAGTGAAATGGTGCTAATTTGTGAGTATAAGCATCTCACAAAAAGTGAAAGACTGGTCTCACACACCACCTGGTGTCATGCTTCATCATTGACCAGTCCTCACCCGCCGGTGTCTAGCCCGTGCATCAGCGTGGCACAGACGACAGGCTTCCTCACCCCCGCTGCTCTGTCGTGCGCGCGCACCACTGGTTTCGATTCCCACGTCGTCTCCTCTGTGGTGCATGCTCGTTTCTGGTTCAATTAAAACAATATTGAATTTTCTACGTGATGTCGCGCAGTAAACTCTGTAATCGGCTGCTATGGATGGTATTCCATGCATGTGCACCGTTGCAATTTTTGTTCTCCTAAGAGTTTTATTTACACAACCGGTATTCAGGTGGAGTTTCCCTACGAGTCGCAACATTGTGAATGAGATGCTCTTGTGACTCCTAGTTCCTATTGAAGCGACTGTTTCTGGGCAGAAGGAGGAGCCGGGGGCCGGGCCGCCAGGGCGAGCGCTCATTGGAGATGTCCAGCTTATGCGCAAACCTGCTGCGTTTCAGCATGCTTAGTGCTGCTAAAACAAAGTTGAGCGAGGAGGCTGGAGCTGACGCCGGTAGCAGCACATTCACTGCAGCAGGAGCAGCCTGTGCTAGAGGCTGCGGCAAGCTGGTGGGGTCTGCTGGTACCTACCAGCGTTTCTCGCGGCCCTCGTCAGGTAAGGGTGCTAGGGTAGCGTGTGGTCCTTTGTGAGTGATGAGGTGGCGCTGGCACAAGGTCACAGAGCCCGTTATCGTCATAGTTGATGGAAGGAGCAGCACGCGGCTCGACTGCACGAGGATAGTGGCTGTAAAGGCCCCTCTCTGGGTGGGACTTGTAAGAGGTCGAACTGGTTGCCCTTTTGTATGAGAGTCTAGGGTTTTAAAAGGTGCCCTATTGTATGTTATAACTGGGACCTTACATGCCGCGTTACTGACATATTTTATTGGGTATCGTCTGTGGTATTACTCTTGCTTGTGAGGGGGTTATCACTGGATTTTACATGGATTCTACCAAGCGGCCATTTCTGTGCGAGTTATTTTTGGGGATAAAGTGGAAATGCAAATTTTAAGGCTCCATTTTGGGGGTGGTCAGATAACTATATTATAAAGAGCCAGTGCTGTCATTTGAGGGTCATTTTGTCCTTTTCAATTAATATACAGGTCATCGTGCTATCTGTTCACTGAGGATAGGCTTGAAGTAGGGACGGGCATGTCGAGGCTCTGACCGGGCTGTAATTTTAAAACAAACAGAAAATTGATCTTGATTCGGGACCGGGACCTATGTTGACGTCCCCCCACTCCTGCAGGCAAAACACTGATCGATTGCTCGCAAAGACTTTAAAGCCCATTAATGTAATACATGTTAGCAGTCTTGTCTTAATTTTTTACATGTTTTACTTTATCTTGCATACCCCGAGTATTTGCTGTATCCAGATGCTACTGTAGTCTCTTTCATGCAAATGAACACTTTTGTGCAGTGAACTAAATTGCTGCCTGTTTGGGTGAGTTTGTGATGGTATGGTAATCTCTGGGTGTCCTGTACAGGCATTTAGTTTGAACCAGGTTTCATGTGCTACAGTGAGTAGTCACTTTGATGTCCTTGAGAAGAATGAGATCAAGGCTGTCATCCATGATTGTTTTTGTTTGTTGTAGGGAATAGCAAAACCACTGCCGCCTTCTCTTTGTATAGCTATAAAATCTAATTCTGCTCCAAAGTCTTAGCAGACAGCACTCAGTAATATTGGTTCATCGTGATACTGGGATGGCTTTAGAGCCCATGATGCAACGCTTGGAACGCCCGCCCCCCACCCCCCACCCCACCCATAATTTAATTGCTTTAACAATAGATAAAGACTGTTTGGGCATATTTTAAAGGACCACTAGGCAGGTCCTTTCTGGGAATACATTAAAAAATTTGCCTGTTCAATCTTATCCGCTTTATACTACAAGACAAATAGGAAATCCAAATGTAAAGATCCATATCTTATATCGTAAGAAAGGGAAAGGGAAGCGCATACAAAATGGAGCACACAAACATCTGTGACTAGGCAACCTCTCATTATTAAGGACTGTGAGGAAGACTAGGTGCGAGGTAATGTATGTACCAGGATATTTTTTATGTTTGGCTTCATTTAGGGGATCCTGTAAGATAAGTTACCATATCTAGAAGCATGTAACACTGGCTGCAGGATGGTATGTATAAAGGTGATCTAATATGGTATTTTGCGCCACCCACACTTGTTTCATATTTAGATGTGTTCTGTGGAAATGAACGAGCATTGAAGCAGATTTGTGATTCTGAGTAAAAGGAGTTGCAGGAAGAAGTGACTGCGCCTAGCTGGGGCTCCATAGAGAGATCCTCGTTGCTGTGTACCCCCGAGACTCTGTACTTCTTTCTTGGGCTGTGAGATAGCGCCCTTCACTTTTTACATCAGTTTTAAAAAAAAAAGATTAATAGGGACTGGTCAGTGGCGTGGTCCACAGCGTCTTTGCTGCGATTAGAGATCGGTGTTGCCACCTTCACAGCTCTGGTACTCTGCATCTCTGAGTGCTTTGTATCCCTGAATGTTTTGCACAGTGATTCTGAAATTTTAAATGTGCTAATGTTGTAAAGCTGTAGGGGAATGCCTAGTCCCTGGACCATTATGACTGTACAATGAACGAGAGCAGGACTAGTTGGACCTTCCATGGTGAGGCCCATCTTGTGTGAAGCTACACCTCTCCTCCCGCTAAACATTTAACAGATGTGCCTCCTACCATGGGAAGTTGGACTTTATTAATGTACAGAGTCTCTATAGATGCAAACACATTTGTGCTAAAACTGCCCATATTTGTTTCCGTATGTTGTCCTTTATAACCTCCTGTGAATTTTTAAATTTAACAGAAAATTATTATCGAGCTTAAATATTTTGTAATAGCAGTTGTTATAAATTTGAATGCAAAGGGTTATCTAACTCTGGTGCAGCGCTGCTATTTTTAGGCCTTCTATAAAGCCATAATTGTGCAGTTTTCGTGAAAGCATAACACATTGCGGGGCATATTATCAAGGACCGGTGTTAAAATTATCGCTGTTTTCTCGGCAGGAAACTGCCGATAAAACGGCGATAATGGGCTTGATAATACACCCTTGTTAATTCCCATAGAAGCCCATGTTAACACAAGAACAAGGGCTTCTATGGGAATTAACAAGGGCGTATTATCAAGCCCATTATCGACGTTTTATCTGCAGTTTCCTGACGATAAAACGGCGATAATTTTAAAACCGGTCCTTGAAAATATGCCCCTTAGTGTATGTATAGGAAGTCAGGGGTATATTAGCAAGAACCTCGTTAAAATTATCGCCGTTTTAGCGGCAGGAAACTGCTGCTAACACTGCGATAATGGACTTGCTAATATGCGTTATAGAATTCCAATAGAAGCCCAGGTTAGATGTGCAGGACATCTAACCTGGGCTTCTATTGGAATTCTATAACGCATATTAGCCAGCCCATTATCGCCGTTTTAGCGGCTGTTTCCTGCCGCTAAAACGGCGATAATTTTAATGAGGTTCTTGCTAATATGCCCCTTGGTTCACTGCATCTCGTGAAGAGCGCTCCGTTAGCAAGTGTCCTCTAGTAAAATGATTTTCTAGTGCAGTCATGCACGCACATCAAGCTACATACCAATGTAATGACTGACCTTCAGTGTGCTTCTGCAGTGTCACGGCTTGTCACTCGTGATTTCCGAGTGCTTTTACATGTTAGTAAATTGCGTATGCTTAGCAGAATTGTGATTAGTTTAACACCATTTTTTTTCCCCTAATTGTTTCTTCTTGGCCCCATGTATGTGAACGTAGTTATCAGGGTTTCGGATTCATTGTGTTTTTTTTTTTTGCTGTTCCTGAAAAATATGTACTATATTAATTCATTACATTGAAATGGATGATTTTCATTTTGTGTGCGTGCAGTTATTTAAACTCAGCACAGGTTACATTGTCGGTTATAGCCCCACATTTACAAACCATTTAGGGTGTTGAAATAGTGTAATGTGACTTTGACATCGATATGTGCTATCATTGATTGTGCTTTCCTTCAGTTTTCCAACATTTTTATATTGCTGCTGTAGTTGGCTTAGCTAAAAAAAAAGCATTTGCAATGCAATGGGTTTCACATTTACGCGAGTTTGAGCTAATGACATTGCAAATGACAATGCCTTTTATTTTTGTTTTTAAAACATAACTAAAAGGCATTGTCATTTACAATGCCAATAGCTCAAACTTGCGTAAATGCGAGACCAATTGCATTGCAAATGCTTGTTCTATGTTTGCTGTAGGGATGGGAAGCAGTACAAGGTGCGCCTTGATTCATTCGGTCTATTAGGGAGACTTCTAGTGGGAAATGGAGGTCGTAGTAGAGGTACACTACACCGTCGCTCTAAGAATTTTGCTGCTTATCCAAATAGCTCGAATCAGAATCAGCCATCTTCCGGTTTTGCTTTGAGGTCTGTCTATCGGTTGCACTCACTTGCCCTTGACCAAAATGTGATTGTAGTTACCGAGTTGTAATGTGGTGGCAGACGCAATCACGCAGCATACAACACCAGCATTTCAGGACTGGTCAGGTGCTCCTGCTATAGTAATGAAATGTTCCGTCGTTTCAATACTTTATTCGACAGCATTGTCATAAAAGCAATTTCCCCTATCCTAAACATTTATAAATACTATGCTAGCATTAAGATCAATCTAAAATACACATTAAATACAACCAAGTATGAGAAAAATGCTGACGAATATTTACATTGTAAAAATACATTCATTTAAAAAGAAAAATCAGAGTCACAGTACTTAGTTCATGAAAAAGTGGGGCTAGTCCTAGAATGAATATAATTAATCAGTTGGATTTTAAAGTGCGCATGCGAATTATCCAGGCCCATCCCAAGTATTTGGCTAAAGCGATTGCAAGATTAGGAGCACAATTTGATCTCAATATTCTCAGTGCTTCTCAGTGCTTTCTTGTACCCAGATTTCTGCAAACAGGTTTTAGCCATCTACTTCTTGGGGCAGCATATGATGGGCAAACAAACAAAAAATGTGGGATGTCTTCAACATGAACCTTACAGTAACAACATGTATTTACATTGCCTGGTGACCATTTAAAAGTGAAAGCATTTAAAGGCAGGGAACCAACTCTAAACTGGAAATACAGCTTTCTGTCCATGGGTTTTGTAATCAGATCCCAGTACATTTCATATTTTGGGATTGTTTTTATCTCCAAGTACTGGGATACCATCATAGACGAATGATCGGAAGTTAAAGCGGAATGACATACCATGTCCCAGTACATTTTTTTCAGTATCGCTTTAGATGGAAAAGCGGAGGGGTCAGTGGCAGTCCACAAGTGATCTAGGTGCAACTTTTGAAGCAAGTTCCTAATTTCTTTGAGCCAAGCTATTTTATGGAACCGATCAGATTTAACAATGTCCATAAGAGCTGACGCATAATGGCTCAATTCCGGGGTAGTCTTTATGCGCCTCCAATATAGAAGTGGGCGCAATCGAGCCATGTCTTCAATCTTTTTCCTACCAAGGTGATAAAGGAGCGGAATCGATGGAGTACTCTGTGGGACACCAACCAGTCGGCGAAGAAATTTATTCTCTGCAATAGTCAAGGCGCTCAGGTTGGTAAAGCCCCATAGCTCTGATCCATAGAGACAAGCGCCCAACACTTTCATACTATAAATCTCCATTATAGGCTGAATAGGTTTTGTTAATAAAGATTTATATTTTTGCGCTATGGCCCCAGCGAGCTGGTGGAATTTTAAGATCACAAAATCCAAATGAGATTTCCACTTCATATTCCCCTGCAAAGAACTGCCAAGGTAGGTAAAAGCGTTCACCTCTTCCAAAGGACACCCATTAAAATATATTTTTCCCTTGAATTGTTTAACGGGATTCAAATTCATGAACTTGGTCTTTGTAGTATTTAGCTCCAAACCCCGAGTCTGACAGAATTCTCCAAATGCATCAATTGTCTTTTGTAGACCACTGGGGGTCCGTGAGACAAGTAAAGTGTCATCAGCAAACATTAATACTGGAACCCGCTCCCCATCTAACAACGGAGCATCTGTTGGAGATTTCTTTAAAAAAATCTACTACGCCATTAATATAAAGAGAGAACAAGGCAGGGGCCAGGACACATCCCTGCCTTACCCCACGCTCCACGGGGAAGGAGTCTGTGACGTCTCCCTGTCCCCCCCACCTAATTCTTGCGTAGTTATTTTCGTGCATACGCACGAGCAGAGTCAATAACTCGGGGCTAATGCCAAGATCACTTAAAACAATCCAAAGTTTTTGTCTGGGTACTAAATCAAATGCTGCCTTCAGATCTACGAAGACAGCATATAATGGGCCATTTGTCAGAGACACGTTTTTCCAATAGAGAGTTAAAAAGTGGAACACCTGGTCAACGGAGCTAGTTAATGGTCGAAAACCGGCTTGGTACGGAGAAAGGATATCCTTATCATCTATCCAGGCTTGTATTTTATTTTGTATCATTCTACCCATCAGTTTCTGTGCTGTGTCGATAAGGCTGATGGGCCTATAGTTATTTGGTAAAGCCTTATCCCCTTTTTTAAAAACAGGAATAATCTCTGCACCCTTCCATGAAGATGGTATCATAGCTCCTTGTGCGATAGAATTCGCAAGCCATAAAAAATATTGGCACCAATTAGCCCGGTCAGATAAAAATACATCTGCCGGTATACCATCAATACCTGGAGCCCTGCCTCTGGTCACCACGTCCAATGCTACATTTACATCTTTCAGAGAGAATATTTCATAACTGTAAAAGACCATTTTGGGGAGTGGAAGGGGTGTCGAGATTAAATTATCAGCATATTGGGGTTTAAAAAATTCCACCCATGCTTCTTTTGGAACATAATTTTTCGGACACTCTGCCATTCCCCCCCTACCCCATTTTAAAATGGCCCAAAACTCTTTCTGTTGTTTAGCTGCACAGGCTTTTTTAAGATCTAACCATTGATTCTCATCCCACAGCCTTTTTGCCCTAGCTTGTACTTTCCTATACTCATCCCTGGCCTCCAGCACACCTTCTTTAGTCCTCAGGGCTAGGCTAAGGTTCTGCCGTGCCTTTCTACAAGAGTGGTCATACCATCCTCGATATCTCTGAAGGCCGGCGCCTTTCCCCTTATGTGCCTTTTTTAGGAAAAACCCCTGTAATTTAATAACAAACTTAGGATGTGACTCTTCAATTAATTTGTTAAAATTTAACTCATTACGGTAAACCTGCAAGCTACTGACCTCTTTCCCAACAGCCTCCATTAAGTCCTGCATATCCCCTGGGTTATCCATCAATGTTGCCCATTTAATATGTCGGAGGTTGTTGGTAGAGATCACATCTAGCGGGATAACACCCCCTTCCTGGATAGGTGAGTTTTTATTTTGGTCCTGGTTAAAGAGCAAGCACAATGGATTGTGATCGCTCTCTAATCTAGACATCACTTTCATGTCTATTATCTTATCCCAGACCCTGACATCTACAAGGATGTAGTCTATCCGACTACTTGACCTTGTGTTGTCAAAGGTGTGCACACCCCGAAGGTCTGAAGGGGTACGGCCGTTTACTGCTCTCAACCCCCTTGCCAAGCACATACTCTTAACTTGTATAGCCACCTCAGTCCATTTCTTTATCACTGGTAAATCCAAATGTGGGACTCCCCATTTAATGTCTTCTTCTAGAGACAGTTCGTTGTCCTCATTGCCTAGAGGTTCAAACGTAGTATTCATGTCCCCCCCCCACTATAAATGTGGTATGCGGTGAGAGATTCTCTAAGTCATTATCTAGTACTACTACCACCTCGGAAGCTTTACCCCCTTGGGTTCCTCTGGCGTAAATGTTATATAGTGCCATGTCTTGGCTATCAGCCCATGTTATCACGATTGGGAGTAAATCATTGTTGCTAACTGGCCTCACTTTAATAGAACATTTTAGAGATTGGCGTACCCATATAATTAGTCCCCCTGAGGGCCGCCCTTTTGGGTTCTTTTTTGCAGGGGCGAAGAAGTTTAAAAAGCCCTGCCGATAAACAGGATCCACAGCCCATGTCTCCTGTAACATGATAACATCATGGCTGTCTATAAATTCACACCACTCTGGGGACTCAAGTTTAGAATGGATTCCCGCCAGATTCCACGAAAGGAATTTGAGACCTGTCTTTAACTGCCTATCCCTCCTATGAAGTGACATTACATGGGGGGAATTAGTCAGATTAGAGGGGGTGCTAATTTCACCTCTGCATTCAATGCTGTGGTGAATCGGTGTCAAGTGCCCCACAGTGCTATAATGATCCCATGTAGAGCTAGGTGTTCCCACATTGCTAGATTTAGTTGCATTAGACTTCATAGCAGTACCTATTCCCCTTACTTGTAACCCTGCAGTTATATCCGCACCTATGCTCCTCCGCCCTTTCAGTCAATCACACTCATTGAGATCAGAAAGGGCTGAGAATCTGTTCTCTATGGGTACACTCCAGTTATTTGTTTTGAGAAACGGTTTACCTTTTTTCACTACGGGGTTCCATTTTGTTTTGAGGACTGTGGGGTTTATTAAATTCCCTTTTTTTGCATAAAAGAAGTCTAGTGTTAATGGAACTATTTCTGTGGATCTACGCTGAGGGAGATATGTATTTGCAAGAATGTTTGGGAGCACTTCGGGGTCAGAGAGATGTAGCACCACACAGTCCCCTTTAAATTTTTTAATAACACCCCGATCCATTCTACTCTTCTAGCTTTTACTACTTCTTGAGCCAGCTGGTCCATACCTCCCGGGGCAAAGGCCATATTCTTGGATAACCAGTGAAGTGACTTATTTATCAAAGAAGAAGTATTCTCTGCATGCCCGGGCTCTAAAAGAGGATCATTTGCCAGAACGAGTATCAGGGGAGATGCCTCCACAATTAATTCTACATGCCCTTTCTCTACATTTGGATCTACCTGGTTATCCCTAGAACCGGTCCTTCTGGATCACCAATAATAATATCTGAACCCTTGACAACCCCCCTCCCATATCAGTAGTCAGCATAGGGATAAGAGGAATGTTTTCCAATAGTTCTGTTCTTGGAATTGTCTGTATAGTTTTGGATTCAACTCTAAGAATTTTCTGGTTAGGAATGTTGGTAGTCTCTTCTAACGATTTTTGCAAAAGGACCCCCAGTCTATTCACCTCTTCCATAAGACAGTCTATTTTACTTAAGAGGGGTTTGGTGATAGTTTTAATTTTATTATCTAGGGCATTTAGCAATTTCTTGAGTTGTTCTTCATCCAAGAGTAACTTCCCTCCAGGAATTCCCCTTGTATCTTCTCCAGTATTTTCGGATAAGGATGCATCGGGACGTTTTTTACTTGAACGGAGCCCGCCCCGTTTTGAGAGAGTCTTCCCCCCCCCCCTATCAGCTCTAGGAGCCGGTACCGGAGCAGGAGGCTCCTCTTCTACCCGTATTATTTCTTCCCCTGGAATGCTCTCTGGAGCTGAGTCTTCAATTGCTACCAGTAACTGGCTTAGGGGGTTAATCTCTGGAGACTGAAATACCTCATTACTGATATCAAGAGTAGAAGTAGGTAGGGGTGTGTCCTCAAGTAGCAAATCAGGTGAAAGACTCAACCCCAATGAGGATCTCCTGTCACTGTTAATTTTTGCAATCTTCTGGACCATATAATTATCAATAGTATTAACTGGTGGGATCGATTTTGCCTTTGACATGATGAGTGGTAACGTGGGGGTTTGCACAAGGTGATGCTATGGTAGCTGGACCCTAGAAGGCTTTCTTGAATGAGCAGATACGTTGTAAATAAAAGTGACTTATGGGCATTGATTCAGGCAGAGTTTCTGGGCCCTGACCCTGGCAATTCCTGCCGATGAGGGCCGTAGAGGGCCCGCCCTTTGCCCGGGCTTCGCCCAGGGCGTCCGGCGAAGCGGGGTGCAGCGCAGCTTTTGTGCGCCTCCTGGCGCTCCCGCGGCGTCACAGAGCGCGCCGCCGCGTAGGCTGCCGGGAATTGTAGTCCCGGAGCGGCGGCGCGAGTAGTCAGCTGTAGGATGACTCCTGGCGGTGGCGGCGTGCTTCCGAGTGCCTAGCTGCCCCTTTGAGACTCCTGGCGGTGGCGGCAACTCTCCTGCAAGTAGGTAAGTGGCGGCTTTCTCTGGCTTAGCTCCCCCTGTTCCTGGAAAGGCACTGCTCCTTTGCTTCTAAAGTGCGCTGCATGTATCTCTCCCTACCCATGTCATTCTTTGTCCCATCTCTATACCTTAACAGTTTCCACTGAATTACCTGGTCAGCTTAACAACTTTGTTGCCGGAACGCGAGTTGCACAGGGACAGCATCAGCGATGCTACCTAATATGGTAATCAAAGCTAAGTGCCACAACATTTTACCATACTTTTATTGATGAAAGGGTGAAGGAACTATTTGTGGCGGACACTTTTCAGGGGGTAGTTATAATGGTAATGGTCAGAGCCCCCTGCAGAGATGTGTGTGCTTTCGCATCACGGTTTTGACTCATCATAAAGTAGCACTGAAATTTAAGGTGCCTGCTGAAACGCACATGTATTTTGATTAACAGTGGGGTTGTGTCTTGGTGAAGGTTATGGGTCGGCAAACACTTGTCTTGGGCTTTCTAACACAAGAATACAAAGCTGATTTTGTCACAGCTCGCTCAGCAGTGTTAGCAGTAGTGTATACGGTTGACTTCCTCAGATTCCCATTTGTCTCTTACTTTTATTTACCTCATTTGGCAATGCAGATGATTGATCCGCCTTAGGCACTGCCCGACTGAGCTCATAATAAGACAGGGACTTACCTGGAAAACTGGTGTTGCCTCAAGGGTAATCGGTTCATTTAAGAATTTTTGCCCCTTGCGAAGTTACTAGGCGCACATTGTGGTGCCAGGAAAGTGAAAGTGGCCAACTAAGTCAGCAATGATTTACAAGGACTCCCATAGGATTGGGGATAACACTGCTTAGTTAGGTTACTTGGATGCAAGGCTGCACAGGCTTCCAGCCCTTACATGAGTTTCCATCCACCACACTCAAGCCCATGCACATCCCAAGAGACCACATGCCAGTCAACTTCGGCCACACAACCACGGGGAACAGTAACAGAGCTGTCAGTCAAGTATATATTTGGGGTAGTCAGTGTCTGAGTTTAAACCTGATGGATATAGAAACGTTTACTGAAGAATAACTTGGAATGTCCAATTGCATCATCTGATTTCAACACTGCCCCTCTTTATTGAGCAGTGCTAGTGACATAAAAACGCCTAGCATGTTAATGTGCTAACTTTCTACCATCGGCTACGAGAGCAAGTTGGTAAAGCTTGGCGTCCCAAATAGTATGATAAAAGTTTCCCTCTGCATTTCCACATCGTAGACAATTAGGGTCGCTGGCTCGTCCCAGCTATCATCTTATACATTGCCGCCCGGCCTAGTATCGTGAGGGGGAGGGTCTTCCATCTGGTCGCGTCTTCAGCTAAATTTGCGTGGACCCGTTGAATATTTTTCTGATACGAAATGGAGCGGTCCCTCGTCATATATATCCCCAGGTATGTAAACCCCTCGGCCGTTACTCGGAGCGCATCAGGTAGGGCAGGCCCCATGCTCTCCCCCCTAGGGCTGTATAGGACCGACTTGTGCCAATTAATTGTATAGCCTGAACGTGAACCAGAACGGCCCAACAGGGTGAATAAATGCGGTACGGAGACCTCTGGTTGGGTGATATATAGGAGGATGTCGTCCGCGTATAGCGAGATTTTTTCCTCGAGTTCATCTGTTCGATCGATCCTAAACCCGGTTATCCCTCTGTCTTTTCGTATTTCACACGCCACGATTTCTATGGTAAGGGCAAACAATAACGGGGACAGAAGGCACTCCTGTCGGGTCCCTCTCCATATGAGGAAGTCTCTTGATAACACCCCATTGACCTTAACCCTCGCTCGTGGGTCAGTATAGAGAAGGTTGACCCACTTCCGAAACTTTGGACCGAAGCCAAACTTTAGCAGCACTCCTTCCAAAAAGGCCCAGTTTACTGCGTCAAACGCTTTTTCGGCAGCTGAAGATAAAAATCCTAGCACTCTATTCTTGATGTAACATACCCAATCATATTTAAATCCTTTCCACCAAAAGCTTTGAGATTAACATCAGTGGGACAAAGAGTAATATCCTTCCAAATATTATAAAAGATAGAATCCCATAAAAGTGTTATCTGGGACCCTTAATCTGCCTTAACTTGTAGAGCTATGCCTCTAACTGTTGCTTGCACCATTTATTTATTTGTAGAGTTTTGTTTAGCGAAAAACTTAACCCGAAGGTATCACAACGCTTTACATAGTTTAGTAAAAGGTCCTTTTACCATAGTAGTACCTATAACAGAATTACGTTCAATTGTCAAAATAACATTGTTGAGTTTCTCAGCATATCTATCCTCTGAAATGTCTATACTGCTAACTTTCACAGTATTCTTACTACTTTTACATACAACACAGAACAATGATGGACGGAATGCTGAACATTGTTAAACATTCCCTCCTAGTCACAGACCTGGGTTTAATCCATTGGTATTTTGCTCACCATGCCATTCCAGGTTGGACCCAGCCATATGCAAATCAGGCTAGACCCTGGTCCCCGTGGGAACAGTCCAGTCCGAGCTGCCAGACTAGGTTCTCCCTGGACCGTAAAACAGGCATCCTAGGACAGTTATTGGGGAATCACCCCTCATCAGCCAGACTAGCTTGAAACCAGTGGCGTAGCAAGCAAGGGACCCATCTGGGCATACCCTTCCCACTGAGGGCGAAAATGCAATACATTTCAGTTTGGACTCAGCCGTATGTAAATCAGCCTTGACCTTCCTCCCCATGGGAACAGTCCAGCCCAAATTGCCAGGCCATGGTATCAGTCATGCTAGCCTGACTGATACCCTGAAACCGGTCCCAGGATGCTTGTTTCCGATCCAGGGAGGACCTTGCCTGACAGTTGGGTCTGGACTGTTTCCACGAGGAGCAGGGTCAAGTCTGATTTGCATATGGCTGGGTCCAAACTGGGATGGGATTGTTAGCAAAAGAACGATGGTCAAACCCAGACCTCTTAACTGGGGGTTGAGTTGTTGACAAGTTTCAGCACTCCGTCCATCATCTTCTTGTGTTTGCTATGTTCGCCCTGAGTGGCCATGGGTATGCCCAGATGTGGGTCCCTTGCTCTCTTAGCCACTGGACTCAAGCTAGACAGGCTGAAAAGGGGTAATATTGTAATAACGGATCCAGGATGCTTGTTTCCAGTCCAGGGAGGACCTGACTTGGCAGTTCGGGCTGGACTACTCCTATGATAGTTGGGTAAATAGCAACTAAATACTGCAAATGTTAATGCTGTAGCCCTTCAATAGTAAAATATCAATACTGGTAAGTTAACAGTACCTGCGTTGATTCTCCAACGTTCGTCGAATGAGAATTCCCAACACAGTAAAGCAAACCTTCACCTTCGCGTACGATTCCACTTCATTTTACTTGTAATAAAAATATGGTCTCTGATGACTTACGTCATACATTGTGCACTCACTCAGGCACACACTGCACAGCTGTCCGCTTAGTTACGGATAACATGGCCACTCAACGTAATATATCACCATGTTGCATGTTAACTCTCAGCGTGGCACAAGACAGTTGCATGGAGAGCCACTCATGCTTCGGAAGGAGAAAACACGCTCCAACTGAAGGCTCAAACATGAAGGGCTAATGCAAGACGACTCAAAACCAAGTATACCTGCAAAGTCTCACCAGTCTCTGTAGACTGCAGACCACCAAAATACTTTCTGAATTTGTTGGAAACTGCTGCTGATCTCCGCCCGACCTACAGCCATTGAGAAAGTCAAACTTCCAAGTCTGTGGGTAAGCTGATAACACTCGTCACCAATTTATCGTATGCAGGCTCACATGCCAATAAGGTTCCAGGTATGTCTTTAATGATAATTTTAACATTGGAATGTTAGGAGCTCCATTGCAGACAATGGAGTGCTCCCTGCTTCTACGGGCTAGTAATGGCCCGCAGAGCAACATTCCAATGTTGTTTTCAAAGGCCTCTCAGAGCCAGAGGGAAGTTAAACCCCTCGAACTCCGAGAGGCCTTTGTTTTATTTGTTGGAACATTCTGCCCTCTAGTGGCAGAATGTTCTAATAGCCTTATAGCCCTTCGTAGCAGGGCTATACCGGCTATTAAAGTCCCTTTCCCTTGTTAAAGACCCTCGCCTTCATCTCGGGCCTTTAATGCGGGAGCGGACCTTTAATAGCCTTTATAACCGGCTACGGCGGGCTATAAGGCTATAATAAATGTGCCCATGAGGAATCCACGTCCGGCAAGCACAAAGTCCATGCAGTAACTGATAAATCTGCCACTCACTGCCAGGACCTAAGCCCACCAGTAAATTCAATTACAGAACGTATGGGTGTGAGTACAAACATTCAAAAAAATACATAGAATGTTTTAACAAAACAGTAACCCTGAATTACAAGCGTTCTGATGCTCTGCTGTGACACGCCCATATTCACTGTGCAGCTGTTGGAAGACTGTGAGGATGTAAATATCTGCGCTGGTTCCCCACTATTACAGAAAGTTTTGCTAGGCTGGAGCAAATCACCATTAGAACAGTTTTATGCTTTAACCTAAAATTGAGAAAACTATTTTCACAACCTTTGGCACTGAGGCAAGAAGGGAGTAAATTTCTCTTGCACTCTCTTTGCATCTATGTATGGGTTTCAACGACGGTCTTTCAAACCTAGTTGAGGTAGTGACTCAAACCTTTGCACCACAGAAAAACGGAAGCAAATTATTTGACTCCATGTTTGTTGCTGACAGAGTGAGAAATAAAATAATTCGTTTTTCTTCTAACTCAAACCCGTGATTCGCATTTGAGTTATCAGAGTAGAAACTGTTTATTCCATTTTTTTTTGTAAGTCACAAATGCAGTTAGTGGTTCTCTTGTACCACATTTTGTTGTGGTGTAAAACTTTATTACACTACAGCGAAGACTAAGGCCCAATTTATGAATCATTTGTGTTGTCCTTGTGTAAGCAAGAACAACACTAGGGTGTCAGCAATATTTTAAAAGCCAAGAAAGGCCAGATTAGCATGGCCTTGCGTATTTTTGTAAAGAAATGTAATGCAAGGTAGCTGCTTGCACTGCGTTACATTACATTTCAGCTTGAGAGGCATTCCATGAGTGGAGCTTGGGCATTCTCATGCATTCACACATGGATTTAGGTGCATTCCCAGATTTACAAAGACTTACATACCTGGAAATATTCCAAAATGCTATGCCTTCTCAAGTGAGGCATAATGAAGAAGACGATTTTTGTTTCTCCTCGTTATTTCCTCTTTCCACATGTGCTGGAGGAAAATGCCTGTTTTCGAAACACAATCCTGCATTTAATGGTAATGCAGGCACCCATGCACTTGTGTGCAAGGGTGCCTGCATTGGCACTGGGCTGCACACAGTGTGCCCGTGCAAGAAGAGAGCAGAAGTGCTCCATATACTGGTAAATATGGAGCAGTTCGGCTTTCTCCCTTTCATACAACGCAGGATAGCGACTTTGCTTGCTGCCCTGCTTTGCGTGGAAGTTTCGTAATTGTGCCCATAAGTTTTGCAGCAAACCTTGTTTATACTGTATGTAACTATGTAGGCAGCAGAAACTATGGGCAGTAGGAGCGCTCCTCTTGCCTCAGTACTGAGCTTTATGCTTCGTGGCTACAGAGTGTGAGGTCATTTTTGTTGGGATCTTGTTCAGTTTCTGGCAAGTGCTTATCTTTGTGTGACCTCAGTACTAAATCACAGTTCCTGCTCCTTCACATGTGACCTTTCTCAAATCACGTTGTGCCTTGTAGACCTGCCAAATTATCAATGTTTCTTTTAGATTGCGTTACATTGAATGCCTCAAGGCGCAAGTGAATGCATGAAAACAGTCATTTGGAAAAAGAACAGTTTGTATCGGGAAACATCCTTTACAACGCAGCTTTTACCACGCAGTGCCTTTACGACGCAACTATTACAACGCATGTCATTACAACACATTGCGGTGGGGGGCGCTCTAAGATAGGGAATAGATTTAATTTACTATCCAACACCTTCCCTACTATCCACAGGGACTGGATTAAACTATTCACTATCCAGCACCCCTAAGCGCTATGCGTTGTAACACCATGCGTTGTAAAAACTGCGTTGTAAAGGCATGCGTGGTAAAAGCATGCGTTCTAATGTCATACATCCGTTTGTATCTATTCAGCTGTGTTGAGATCCTGTCTGCTTTGTGGTGGTGCAGGATCTTGCTATCTCCTGCTCTCTAGTCTCTGCTGTACTGTTTTGTAGGAGTCCAGTTGCTTGCTGGTAACGCTTACAGATGTGCTTGGTGTGAGAGCATGCGCAGGAGGGTTCATGCCAATGGGTCTGTGCATAGGTGAGGTGAGTATCGCCAGTGTTTGACTCCTTGCCTCATTCTTGCACAGTGCAGCCCAGGAGTGTATGTGACCAGGCGCGCAACGCCCATTGGGCTCAAAGGACTTCAGCCCCACCGACATTTGTTTCAGCCCGGGCTGAGACAGCTTCCGGGGCACACCCACACCCGCACCCGAGTGCTTCACAGGTGTTTAAAAGACCATTTACTTGCTAACGAGGCTTTGTTGTGTTTTCATTCCTTCTTAGAGACCCTGCATCTCCACTCTGCATATCGCTGGAAGATTCAGCCCCCAAAAATGTTTATTAGCACCCCCGAAATTTGGCTCTAGTTGCGCCTCTGTCTGTGACACTTGGTTCAATGCCAATTCCTGCCAGCTGTACAGTAATCTGCATCACAACCTGGAACCTGTGGTGGTTGGGTAAGTATCTCATCTCTATAGGCAGGAAGCGGACAACTCGAGCAGTGAGCTTCCAGCTCGCCAGTACCTAACATTTTATCAGGGTAGGGGCAGGCGATGCTTCATAAAGAATGAGGGGCTTTATCTAGGACTGTGACTATATCAGAAACACAACAAGATGATGGACGGGCCGCTGAAACATTTCAGACTCTCACCCCCACTCACTATTAGATCTGGGTTAACACACCGGGGGAGCTGGCCTTATTTGACCAAGGTCCCTGAAAGTGATCCTCCAAGTGGGACCCCAATCAATGAGAAAGTATCCCATAACCATAGGAGGCCCAAGTAGGATGAGCGCATGGGTGCTTTGAAGATACTCAATCATTACAACAAACACCAAGAAGCTGGCTGGCCCATAGATGAGTGAAGACCCTATAGGAGTGTCCTGTCTTCATTTGACACATTTGCTAGCTCACACAAGGCAGCCTCAGAGCCAATTATGGGGCACTCCCCAATTTCTGGCATACCCTGGCCGTGGAGAAGACAACCTTAGCACTAGAGAACAAATTAAAATTCTATGAACAGGGTAACCTTTATCCATAGCCTGATCCACGAATATCGAGAGATTACTTTCCCTTGTTATCTCAACTCATTGGTATTTATCACTGATGAGATATCGCAACTACTTCACAGATAAAGCACTTACTTTCTCTAGCCACAATATTACTGCACTTGGAGCAGCTGTCCCGTGTAGGTAACTAGATGAAACCCCGTACGAGCCGAGAACTGTTATCAACCCGACCGCAAGGAGGTGTGGGCGGGGTTGGAGGGCGTTTTAATTGGTTTATATTTGTAACGCTCATTCCTTTCATACCTTAGATACCTCTCTGGTTAGCCAATTGTAGTAAGTGGTATGTGCATTAAGTAAAAAAATAAATATAGTTAAACCTAAATCCCATCTTCATCCTTCGCCTCTTACTTTTATTATTTTGTCCTTTCTCGTTTATTATAGTAATGGTTTTGTTGTAGTTTTTTCCATAATGTTGTTATTTAACCTCACAATTGTAAGTAGGTATTTTGTTAGACAGCTGTTTGAATTATCCGTTTTACTTAACTGCTAATAATGTCTTCTTGGGAGCCTTTTTTTCTTAATCTGTTTCAGAGGTTTTGAGAATAGATGATCTTAAAAAGACTATCTCCTTGTGTCTTACCATTAACACAGTTTTATTTAAGGGCCTATCTGCGCTCTTCTTTGATTAATTGTTCCACTGGCTGTAGGCCAAGGAAATCATCACCCTATACAATATAAATGAGTTGTTAGCCGTCATCTACCATTATACTTCAAAGAAGATATGAATGCGAAATAAATTTGGATATCAAGATACAAAGCAATATAGGTCAGATTTGCACCTCCATTTTTTTCCAAGAAAATTGTGACAGTGCGATGTTTATATTCTCTGCAGGTGATGTGCTCTAGTCTTACATCTGGAATAGTGAAGCTTTTACTTTTGTGAGTTTCCAAAGTCGAATTCCCAATCTTTTTTTTTTTTTTTTAATTCCTGATTTGAATTGTTTGCATCTTTGAAATATATAAAAAATGAAAGACACTTGAAACTAATTTGTCAAGTAATTGTTATGTTTGTTAGGAATAAGTACAGAAGCTGTAGACACTAGGGAGCTCAGCAACCTTAACTTACTACCTTTAACGTATTTCTGATGTTGCAACCCACATGTAACATCAGAGATGATATTTTGCAGCACAACTATCGTTACAGAAACATATATTATGTGACAGTAATTTCAGAGTAATATCCTGTTTATTTTAAACTCAACCTGCAGCCTCACGTTGATGTATATGTTGTGTACCTATAACAGAATTGAATGCCAAACTGTGTGGAAAAGTGCGAGACTACATTCTAAAGTGTGTGTGGTTAAGGTATAGTGAAACATGGATAGTAGGGAACCACAATTTTGCAAGCCCTTGCCTGTAAAGACATCAGCTGCTGTTACTCAGACCCTGGGTCAGATTGGCCTACAGGGCAAACAGGAACAGTGACCGATGGACTGATCTCACCGAACAGAGTAGGCTGTTTTTCTAGCAGTTGGTGGGCTGTTTATGGCCGGGGGGGACGGTTTTTGCTGTTGAGTTCTTTGATAGTAAAGCAAACATTGCCTGCAGCATCCACAAATGCATGCAATTCCCCATACTTTGCAAATTATTCATGAAGCGTGTATTTACTAGTTCAAAACTGGCCTGATTTGCAAATGTGGGCTACTATTTTAGCTACCTGCTTCGCTAACGTGGGTCACTTTTATTTTAGTGCCTGGACCTATTTTGTGCCCCAGTCCAACCCTGCTTGTGAAAGTCATGCTCTTTTATGCAACTATACATTTCACAGGGACAAATACGGTTATTTTTTATGTTCAACTCATGTTATCCCTTTACCTAGGACATTCAATATTATAAGGTCATCGCAAACCAAACAGGTTGGTAGTGTTTGGTACAAATCTGCTGAAATTACTTATTTTCTATTAAATTTCATTTGGGACTGGCAGCATCTGTCTCAGATTTGACCACTGCATCAATGGTGCTCTCCTGAGATTTTTTTAAAGCTTTAAGTGTTGCTGCTGAGCACCAAGGAGGCACCTACTCCACCCACGGATGAAAAGGAATAATAAAGGGGATATTCACAAGAAATGGCGAAAGCTATCGCTAACCTCAGTTAGCGCCCGTTTTTTTATCACTGTGTACCGCGAGAAACTAGCACCGTGCTAGCGGCGGAAAGTGCAGCTAATGCGGCGAAAACTCATTGTGAATATGCCCCTTAGTTTCTTAGCATCACAACGCCAGTATTTTGACACTGAAGCTTGAAGCAGAGGAGAATAATCAGAATTAACCAATGCCCTTTATGTCCCCAAATTTGCCAGATAAATTTGACAATATCGATGTATAACACCCACTAAAAGGGGCAGCCTGTACTTACACTTAATCCTGCAATCATCGTTATGCCATGCCTGCAATAAAAAATGTTCCATCTAGATGAGAAACATCAGTAGATGTGCTTGATGTTGTCCTGTCGTGGGTTCTCGGCTAGGCCTCGTCTCGAACATGCTCTTTTTGCTTAAAACGACAGTGCACCTGCTATAGAACATTCCAAGTTATAGAAATACAGGCAGTAGGCACGATTACTGTCTACTGCTAATTGCTGCCCATTGCAACTGGCAGGCGGACCTACGTGCCACGCCCTCCAGATGAGTTTACCTCGCCAGCAGACAACACCACTTGTGGTAATTAGGTAGATAGCTCTGTATTTGCATAGGTAGGTATTCCAGGCGAATTCTGCCAATAATCTGGTAAAACTGTGTCAGCAGAGACAGGGTGAAATCACCCCAAATGTGACCAGCGTGTTACTTTTCGTTTTCTATAGTGGTTTCTAGGGGCAAAAAGCAGTCCTTCAAGTACAGCTGAGGTGCAATGGAGTCCCAAGCGAACCTTTGGAGACTTTAATTTTTTTTAGATGTCTACCTACTGAAACGGCCCACATTGCCGTGTTTAATATCCCCCTGGATTGGGAGGGATTTTTTTCAGTTCTCTTTCTCATAACGATCCAATCCAGAGTAATACACGACCCATAAAGCAGAGGGTTCACAATGGCCAGTAATAGCATCCACTGCGTATTACTGAAGAGACTCAAAATGCTATAATTACCACATCGTGAATAAACTATAAACCTTCATTAATACTGATCTCTGCAAAGCGCATGAACCCACCGATCTAAGTTCGGTTATGTTAGCTTTTGATAATAAACCTTGGCTTGCCAGCTCTGGGCTCCTTATCATCTGTTTCTCACATATTTGCAGGTCTGTGTAATGTAGAATCATCATTTGTAATACTGCTGACATCTTTTATAACTCTCCTTTCAGAGTAAGCAATACAGTGAACACTATTCCTTTGTGCCCTATGTCACCCAACGTGCTGAAAAATACAGAATGCCACTTGGCGCATGATTGGTGAAACCTGTTATCAGGGATTGATCTGAGCTCGCAAGCAGGGGGGTTTCGAATGAGTGAGAATAATAGTCAGCAGCTGCTTTCCAGATGAAAGTTAGACCATAATGGTAAGGCTCACGAAAACGAATTTTATCGGCGTAATGTTACTAGTATCTCAACATCAAATGGCAATTGTACAACCCCAATTGAAGATCTCATTACAATTCTGAATAGCCTGAAATTGTCAAAAATAGCAGATTCTTTATTTATTTTCTAGAAATTATCACCACGTATAGATATAACCCCTTATATTGGGAGGACCGATAAAAAATGGCAGAGAATTCCATTTTAGGGATTGATACTTGATTTCACATCCAGGGCAGATGTCTTTATTCAAAGGTGATGAAATCTGAAGAAGAGAAGGATCAGTGATGCAATTGTAAGGCCCCTAATATCGTTCACTGCTGCTCTTAGATTTTGGTCATAGCTGTAGGGTGGGAGATCAGCAGGGAGACTGAGCTGCAATGAACAGTGTATTATTTGCCCAGCTTTCCCTACAATTACATCTTCAATGAAGAATCTGCATGCATATATCTTGGCTCTGGGAACTCCCTTAATGTAAACCCCTATTGGCTCTTTATCACCAGCTTTTCTTTGATAAGGGCATCTCCTTCCCAGATCTCTTCTACAATTTCAGTCAGTCAGTAATATCTTTATTACGGTCAGTTTGACCTTAAAAGTACAACTAAAATTACATACAATTAATTTACTTTTGAAATCGATTGTAGTTAAAAAAGAATAAAAAGGATGGAGCAAGGCTGGATACATAAGGTAAACATAGATGGGTAAAACATACACAAGTATGGCCTATCACCAATATGTGGTATAATCTATTCGACTAGTTCCACCTATGGAAGAGTCTAATCAAGTAAAACAATTGATTGATCTTAGCCGGAGACAATTCTGAGAATGCAAAGTGCAAATTCTGACAAAACAAAGTACATGTGCATCGATGCGAGATATAAAACAGGTGATAAAAAACCAGATGCGGAAGATGAGAATTTGGTCTTTGCCACAAGATACAGATTCGGGGACAGAAAAGCAAGGTAGCAAAAGAGACCAAATATGGGTTAGGTGTATCAATGCAGGTGATCATAGTTAAATGAAGATAATAGTTGCCCCAATAAAATTCCTCGTTTCATTTGTAAAATGGCAGTGGCCCTCACTTGTTGCTATGGTTTGGTTTTTAAAAAGACTCAGATTCTATTGGGCAATCACAAGCCGGGCACCCCAAAGTTTGTGAGCCGCCCCAGTTGTTTGTAAAGGAGCGTAGGGGCAAGACCCCGTATCTAAACTGCAAAAAAGATTTCTTCTACAATTTCATCCCAATCGGGGAGGCGGAGGTGTGTCCATCTGCTAAGACCCTCCCATTTGCAGTTTTCAACTTAGGAAATACCGTCTTTAGCTTCCTTTTACCAGCTGTTACCCACCGAAGAACTTCTGTGAATCCACATTTTAGCCCATAACCCATTATGGTATAGCACATGCTGGGCTTCGTACTGCTTATGGGCAGAATTGATTAAGCCCCCCCCTCCAAATAATTATGAGTTACTCCTTGCAATTCAAAATAAGCCCAACTTAATCAAGATTAATTCACATCTACTTACAGAAAAATGTTTTAGGATAGGGTCGGTTAAGATTAGATCAAGAGTCATATAACATGAGTTTGAAAGTTATGCTGGATATTGTTAAAGCTGAATGTTGGAAGCTGCACTGAAGACATGGGAGTGGCAGGTACAACAATCGCTGATATAGATTATCTGTTCCAACATTATTTAGGTTTATTTTAGAATATTTTATTAGTGGGTGGAATATTCTGGCAGCTATATAGCCCTTACGTCATAGGATATTCTGCTGGTTAAAGTTCCTCTCTTCTGTTAAATGTCCTCTCCCGCAACTCAGGCCTTTAACAACCCGTATCGCCCTCCACAGCAGGCTATACATGGATTGAAGTACCCGCTATTATATATTACAATGATATTGCATGTCACCAGCCATGAAAGTGCTGCACAATGCCTATGTGCAGAAGCCACTGCTAAGTTATTTTTTTCACATATAACTCAATGTGCCTTGTTTTGCCACTTATGCTAGCACACTCTACAGGATGAGCCTACATGCTAAGGTGTGAATTACATTAGAAACTACATCAAGGGCTTTTAATGGGGCCTATATCTGTGGCAGATATTATCTATACTATTTATGAACAGACTATAAAGCAGATAACATTTAATTGATCATTTTAATGTATGCTTTCAAACTTATATTTTGTCAAAACAGTTCAAATGATTTCTTAAATCCCAGCTTCTTTGAATGTATATTCCTTTGACTGAAACAGTTGTACAATCCAACCTTATTCTAATATAGCTTATCTGGCAACCTTCTGGGGTGCGATGATGTATAGCAAGGTATATGAAGTTACGAGTACCATGTATGGTTATGATAGTTAGCTTTGAATTTGGGGTTTGATAATAACGCTACTAACTTGAAGAATTGCCAAAGGCAGGGCTTTTCTTATACTACTAAACTTAATTTGTGACATCCAATTGCCCATATGCAGCATTGTAGCGCCACCTGACTTGATAGTCCCTAAACATGAGACACCCAATGTCTCAACTGCAGCATTACAACACAATGACTTGATTGTCCGAAGGGCAGGACCACTTGCAAACATCCACTCACCGATTCCTTGAGAGATCCGGAGCTATTGCATCTCTGCAAAACGTCTTTACAATGACCTCTCGACGACGGTTGTTGAAGCCTCTTCAACTCAGATGGCGACCAATACGCACTGTAGTGTTCCAAGCTCTCTAACCATTGCTGTCAGAGGTGAATATCTGCTATTCGGGGGTGTTATATATTGTTCATATATTTCAGCCATGACCTCTTTATATACCTTAAACATTTAGTTTTACTTTATTTCGAATTGTTAATCATTCCACTGTAACACCTTCCAAAGAGTATGTTGGTATCTTAGCCTAGGCTACTGAAAGTTGAAACAAGAATACATGTGAGGCTCCTGCAGCTCACTAGGACGCAGAGTGACTGAAGGTGTGAGTTACCCTTATGTGGCTAGTGTAGATGTAAATGTAGTTGAGCTTATATAGCGCACAGCTACCCGCAGTGGGTTTCCCTGCGCTTGCTGAGGGAACCCTTCCTGGTATTCCCCTGTGAGATAGCAGGGTATCCACAAGGTGAAAGTCAGGCATCCCGCCGCGAGGGGCCATAGTGGAGATTAAGCAAGCTATTGCCCAGAGTCGCAAAGTGTGAACCCATGAGTCGAGGAGGCACCGGGGCAAGAATTATCGAGTCCGTGGAATTTTTAGCCCAAGACCCCACCGAGGCGGGGAATTGAACCCTGGTCAGCTTCCAGGTCTGCTGCCTCTAACCCCTGAGCCACACTTCTCCACCAGATTCTTACAATGACAAAGCACAGTCCGTATGAGGTTGTGAAACTAGTGGCTTGCAGTCTTTCTGATTATGATACTGCCTGTAAATATCTCAGGATTGGAAATTAAATTCCCCACAAATCGTCCTGTAATGGAGTCTAATGTTCAGACCTAGCGGTGGTCGTGTTATTTTATCACCATTCATATATGTATTATAGCATGAATATATCGTAAAATGTAGGTAACTGACATCTGTTTACACAGTTTCATTAAAAAGGATTTCTTGATACTTGACTGCCACATACATTTCCAATCAGTTATTTTAATTTTCTTTTTCTTGTCGTCATTATACATAATGAAATTGCTATATGCAGTATATAATAAGAAAGCAAATAGCGCGGTTCCTCATTTTTCCATAGTGGTTGATAAAGACTTTGGGGTTATTCAGTATTTGGTGTTGGTGTGAGCCAACCTCGCCTTTCGACCATTTTGTTTCGAAGTCAGCAGAAGCAGGGTCTCTGCCAATAAAGCCTAAGCTGGTTCTGACTGCAGAAACCTCTGACCTGGTGGAATATCTGCCACTGGGCTGTCCAATCATATTGACAGGTACCCTGCTCTATGTACAGAGGGGTTGGTGGTCATCATGAGATTTCCCTTCCTGGATCAACCCTGCAAGCTGTGGCAGTACCCAGAAGGAAAACATTTAATGGCCCCAAAACTCAGGGAGAAACTTTCTGCTCATCAAGGCAATTGATTGTATTACACATATATATACCTGATGTGAGAATTTTTGTGAAAAAAGATAAATGCCTAGCAGGGCAATAACGACGCTCATCAACTGTAAGGTTAGAGATCCTTGTCTGGTAAGCGGTGATCTCTATAGTGATCTCTATATATCACAGTCTGGGATGTGGGCTGCCCTACAAGGTATTAATGACCTTATTCATCCTACAGTTAAAGATTCACTGAAATGTGTTTTGGCCTTTGTGGAATAGGTACGTTATTTTGCATTTTGAGGGCCTTCATTTGCAGTACTGCTACTAAATCAATATAGCATTACACATATTTTAGCCCTTCAGTGTATGAAATTCAACTTTCTACGTGGTGTGCACCAGATATTTTCACATTATTTTTGACTGGATGTCCTGGCTTTCTGACTCTGAGCACTGTGGGACTGCCATTCCTTCACTATGTGTGTGCACTATGAATCCTAAACATGGAGCCGGATTTGCGCAAAAAGACTTCTGTGTAGTAAAGTTACGAGTGCAGAGTCTCTGCAGTCATAGAGGAATTGCCACGTGTGGAGACTCTGTTCTCATAACTTTACCATGCGTAAGTCTCTTCATGAATCGAGCCCATGGTCTAAAATTGTCTAAACTCAGCATATTTAACTTTCTATTGCAGGGTATAGCACCATGTTGCAGGGAAATGTAACATTGGCATAAACCTTAAGGGGCCGATTACGATGTGGCTCATAAAGGCTCCTTCTGGGCCGCATCGTAATCAGCCCATTGGTTTACTTTCCTACCGCTGTATTATAATGGTGGCAGTCAGAAAGTAAACTGTCAGTTTTTCCATCTGGCTCCAACGGGCTCAATGAGCCCGTTGGCCAGTCGGACCCGGCACATAATCTCGAAGGGAGCTCAATGTGAGATTGTGTTACGGCCAGTTTATGTCCGTAACACGAGCTCCCATTGAGAAATGACAGTATGCGAACGGACAGTGTTCGGTCGCATTGTAATTGGTGGATCGGTCCCAGGACAAGACGGTGTCAGGCTGATGTCCTTAATGTCAAATGCAGTGTAGCATGCACATTTACACCAACTACAAATGCGGCTGGAAAAACGAGGCTTAAGGCCTGACTAGGCCACAGCCTGCAGTAACATGGCAAACAAAATGTTTTTCACAGGTTGGCAAACATACTTTCAAACATTAACCCTAAGTGTGCCGCATTGCCAGCAAGGCTTTTTGTATAAAAGTGAGACGTGCTAAAATATTAAGAATAGTGTGCCCTACAGTCACTAGCGACATAGTGCTATTTTCATGGTATAGGTTAATGTGGCTATTCCATTGAACAATCTAGTTCCGTGTTGAACGAAAACTTTGCTCTTTTTAAATAAAGGTAAACTCAAAAAATTCATATTTCTTCTAGCTGGAAGGCTAGCAGTAGTAAACTAGTTCTGCTGGCTCACCTTCTCTCTAATGACAGTAATGAACACCACAAAGAGGCAAGAGAAGTTCTTCTTGCCAGAGAACGACAGAGTGGGCTCTGCCAGAGGAAGACTGGGGCAAGTAATTATTGAATACTTAACTTGGGATAGAGTCTTTTGGAGTAGGAAGGCCAAGCTGAGGCCCTGGCATTTTGACATGTTTATTTCAAAACAGGGCTTAGTGTAAGCGAATTCCTCAACCTCTTATCTCTGTTCCTAACTAAGATGAAATGTATTTCCAGAGCAGCCAAGGAAGGTTTGGTAAGTAGAAGCCACATTTCCATATGACAGGGTCCTGGGTGAAGTTTAGGAACTTTGAACAGTGGGACAGAAATCCCGTCTTCTTGAAAAGTTGCAAAACAGTGTACTCTGGTATAGTTTGTGGGAAGGAAATGCTGAAGAGCTGGAATGGCCGGGCTGTGGTATTTCTGTTAGGACTTCAGCAAGAGTTACCACACATCGGTAACTAATGTACATGTAAAAAAATCAAATCTGCTCATCAGAGAACAAATGGACTTTGCAAAGCAACTTAATGACCTAGTAGAGGAATGTTGCTTGCTGCCTGCTTTTTGCTACTAAGAACAAGGCCTCGATCTGCAGTTCCCTATATCCAGGACTCTGAAATTGCTCTTATGAGGTAGAAAAAGGTAATCTCTTATTGTCTCTTGCTGGTAAGGGCTTCCCTGTGAAGAAAAGCTAGGTTAATGGTTGGGAGTTGACTTTTCTGTACCTTGGTAGCCGCCTGCCTAGAACTGGTGGTTTAGTCAGCCTCCCACTGCTGAACTTTGGCTTCGACCTGATACGTTTTCTGGATTTCTATCCAGAACCCTGCCTCTTAATAGGCTCCCCAAACCACCTGGCACCAAGGGCTTTGTTAGTGTGGCAACCCAAGACAGAAACCCAGATGGACTGCAACAATCCCAACACCCATTGAGCATTACTTGAGTCAGATGTATTGTAAATCCAGTGAGACACCACAGGGATAGTCAGTGGAACCCAAATTATCTTTCATCATTGAAAGGCCCACTCAAGAACACTAGAAAACTAGCAATATATTTTCAACATTTGCTTAAAATCAAACTCTATCCTGGTGCTTACAATGTGAACAGTAACACGCAAAATAGGAGCAATAATACCTATTAGTAAGGTGAGCAATAACAGTTATTGAAAAATTTTGATGCTAGCATAAGGCTTATTAACAATGATATTTCCAACCCCATTATACTTTCAGCTAACTACACACTAAAAGAGGCCTACTTCGAGTTCCAGATATTGTTTATATTTGCATACCTTTTTCTGAACAATAGAACCAATGTTCAGCAAAGTAACAGCATCTGTTAGTTTTGTCTGTGTAAGTAATCAGGCAAATAAGCCCGTCAAGTGAAGGCTAGATGTGCTTCCCTGTAGCCTTCAGCAAAGGAGGCTGATTATGCCTCTGTAAGACACTACTGTTTTGAGTCTCTGATACTAAGTTGCTATCTACCCTATTACACTCTGCTCCTAGTTTATGTATTGTATCTGAACATTGTTGAACATTTTCAGAATAAACGATTAGCATATAGATCCTAGCATTCTTTCATTTACTTACATTAGGTGAGACCTTGCATGTTGCTTATAAAAACTAAATGAGAAATGGAGTTATCAGCTTATGTTGAACCTTGTTTATTATTTGAAAACAATTCTTGGAAAAGGGAATTCCATCCATACATAAAAGTATAAATATATTCAAGCGACTAGATTATCACGTTGCAATGAATAATGATGCATTAATGTTCAAGCATTTTTTACACTTATCTTTAGATAAACAACATATATATTTCAAGAAGTAGGATACCTAGAAGAGAAAATATATTATAACTAAGACAGACCTAGGAAGCCTTCACCAGCTTTTTGGCAGTCTGTGTAGTGATCAAAAACTAGATTTTCTGTACTTCCATAAAGAATAATATTTGTCACTTTAAAAGCTTTTGCAAGGGAAGTTTGTGACTACAGCAGACCATCCAGAAGTGTCAGCCTGACATTGTGGAGCCCTCGTCTGTTCCAGCATCAAGCCTTAACCTACTGCAGGAGTATGAGAACCACAAACCATTCCTTTCTAAGTGTGGAGATAACATTTTGACCAGGACACACCATTAAGGTTTACCTCACAACTGTTCTATTGTAATTGTTGAAATAACACCAGTGCCAATAACTCCATTCACTTGTTACAGAGTTTTGAATTTTTATTGTGCTTTTTAACTGAAAATGTAAAAAATATATGAATCAGATTGTCTCCATTTTTGTCTTTTTGTGTTTTGGACTTTATTGTTTTCTTTTCTGACTATAATTTTGTTTGTTACCATTTCATTCTAAAAAGAATTTCTTAATGGAAAGCATTCCTCTTGTGCCACTGTGACCAAGATTTTATCACTGCACTGTGATTTGACCCATCAAGATATTCAATTCTCTAGTCAGTGGGTCCAACCTACTTTCAGTAAATGTATTATAATACAATATACATGCATTTTCACAACATGTGTTTATCACATTACATGAGAAAATTACATAACATGTTATCCTTGTTCTTTCATAGGTAGAGACAGTTGGAGACAAATATATGACTGTAAGTGGTATTCCGGAACCATGTACACATCATGCTCAGTCAATTTGCCATCTGGCATTGGACATGCTGGAAATTGCTGGTCAAGTTCAAGTAGATGGAGAACCTGTCCAGGTCAGTATGGACTTTTGAGTATTATATAGTAGACTAAAGATCATGTTCGTATTTGCACATGTAACTAGGAATATAATGTAGTTGTTTCACAAGGCACTGTCTAATTACATTGTTTGGTTGACTATATTATGAATTTCCTGTTAGCACAAACAAATATTGCATGGCTTGATTTAAAAAAGAAAAGATGTCAAAAAGAGCTTCTATTTGTTAATTTATAAAAAATAATTTTGTGTAAGAAAATGTAATTTCCGGTAATGATGGGTTGCACAGGATTTAGAGGAAGCCCTTAGTATCCATTCAAATACAGTAAAGAACAGTAAAATACAACACGTCTTGTGAGTACCCATTTGGACTAACAGATATTAAAGACTCTAACACCCACATTTACTAATGACTCATTCACCGCACAGCAATATTAAAATGTGCCCTGCTGCTCTGTGTAAGGTGAAAAACACTGCTCAGAGATACACCTACAAAGATTGGCCTGCTTCTAGTGTTATCCCCTATGCAGGCTCACAGACCAGACTGCCTTACATGATGCACATCCTCGCACTCTAGCAGGTGAATTTCTGCTAGAGTGTGATTGCCTGTGTGTATGCAAAATTCAAAGGTTCCCAGTCATAGAGTGTTCTGCCTTTTGGAAGCATGCTCTAGTTCTGCTGCTGAGGAAACTTGGCGCAGATACTTCAAACGTGTCCAATTATCATCAGATTGCCTTTCTGCAATACTTGTCTGAGATTTTGGAACATTTGATTAATAGCCAGATTTTCACACCATTTAGAAAGTACAATCTGTAGGATTCCTTTCAAACTGGCTTCAGAGATAAAAAATAGTACCAAAGCCACTATGCTAGTGAAATGGACAGCATCATGCTGCTAGTTGACTTGGGCAAATCTTCTGTCCTCATCCTCCTGAACATGTCTGCTGCATTCAACACAGAGTCTCATCATTGATTGCTACAATGATTACATGAAATTGGCTTGCATTCTACAACTTTAAAATGGTTTTGTTCGCTTCTGTGTAATAGGGCTCAATCCGTACAGCTGCCTTCTTCTTTGAAATGTAAGCCAAAGGAAGCAAACTGCTGTGTTCCGGAGGGCTCATCCCTGAGTCACACCCTGTTTAATTTGTATGTGTCTCCTACAGCAGGTATTTTAAGAGATTGGAGGTTTGAGATCATTACTTATGCTGATGATACCCAGACCATCATTTCCATCGATGAAAGGGACACTGAGTTGAAAGACAATTTACTGAGCTGTCTTTTGGAGATGACGATGTGGCTGCAGTCCCATTGTCTGAAACGTATTATAGAGAAAACTAATATCCTGCTTTACGGAATGGCTGCCAGTGTCTGGAATGGATCTTAGTGGCCCACCCTGCCCCAAGCCTTAAAAAGTACTGGAATATTTTGGTGGATTCCTGAGACAATGGCAAAATACTATTGTGCAACTCCTTAATGTGAGTAGATTGGACTATAGCAGTGCCAGGTATGTTGGAATGAATATTTGTTCACTCGCCTGCCATTTATTTAAAACTTAATAACAAGATTAATTTGTAATCTCCTTCCTAGGAGATCGGTATCATCCTGTTTAAATTCCCTTCATTGGATACAGTTAGAGCTTGGGTTTCTGATTGCCAGAGGTAGGCACCCAGTCCAACCAGGAACCACCACTCTAGTTAGGGTAAGCTAAAAAGATAAACTGTGCTCACCCTCTAGTAGCTTGCTACAGAGCAGTCAGTCTTAGCTAAAGACGCAATGCGTAAGGTATTTGAACAACACACACACACACACACGCAGTAACACAATGAAAACAGCACAAAAATACCCCACACAGGGTTAGACAAATGGATTATATGTTTCTGAGTAAAGCAGTACCCTAACAACAAACATCCAATTAGTTGAACCACAGTTATGCATTTTTGAAGAATAAATAAAAATCCAGTGCTCGGAATCAAAAGCACTTAGGGGTTACATGAGGTCACACTGGACCAGGGTAAATCCAAAGTTCGGGCGATTCAGGATGGAGGGCAGGCCGCTACAGGACTCATGCAGGCGCCACTGAAAAAGTACCTTATATTGAGCAAGCATCAATGTCATAGACTCAATGCATCAGTTCCGATCCAATCAACGGATGAAGATTTTATCGATAAACCCCTTATGATGCAGGCACTGATTCATCGTTAAGCCATGCTGTCTGCCGTCGTAGTACCGTGCAGTCCATCTAAATGATGCCGTTGATTGGCTCCTGTGTCAAAGGTGAATGCATCTGTTCCAATTGGTGTAAAGTCATCCCTGCATCAATTGTGATGACTCTGTATAACAGAAATCAACTTTCAAGGGCCTAGGACTGGATTGCCACTACTTGACAGGGCAGGACCCAGAGATAGCAGAATCGAGGTGCTGTTGCACAGTTGAAGGAAGTATTTGATGGCCCAGAGACTTTAGAACGGGGGCAAGCCAGCAAGCCCTTGGAGTCACTTTGAGTCCAAGTGAGATGGGTCCAGTCTTTGTCTTCAGTAGGGCAGTGATTAGCAGCAGGCAGTAGGGCAACACAGCAAAGAAGAAAAGCAGTTCTTCCACCACAGCAGTCAAACAGAGTGGCAATTCTTGTAGCACAGCAGTCTTTACTCCTGGCAGAGTTTTTCACATGTCCAGTAGTGTACTGTCTTGGGAGGATTAGAACCCCAATTCTTATACCTAGTTGCGCCTTTGAAGTGGGGGTCACTTCATAGCAGGCTCCTGAAGTGCACAATCCCCCTTTTGTCCTAGCCCTTGCACCAGACTATCAGTAAGGGTAATCAGCCCTTTTTGTGGGAAACTGGACACTGCCTATTCAGGTCTAAGTGTCAGCTCTCCCTCTCGCTTCCTGCCCCGGAAAAGCTTCCAGGATGCAGATAAATGCAGAGGAGTTCCTACTCACACCCACCCTTCCTGTTTGTGGCTGTCTAGAGGAAATTTTCAAAGTGTAGCTGTCAACCACCCCAGAAGTGTATTGGCGATAGGCTGCAAGGCACAGAGAGCTGTAAGAGCAGGGGAATCCCCACTTTTCTAAATGTGGCCCTTCTAAAATAGTAATGTTAAATCCAACTTTACAATTAAAGATAATTTATCATAACCATTCCAAAAATATGAAACACAATGCAGCTACTCCATTCGAATCAGGAATTACAGCTTAAAATTGTATTAACAAATTTACAATGCTAGACTATGAGAGGAGTAGGCCTCATAGTAGTGAAAAACTAATTTGCTGTTGGTTACTTGCAGGACATGTAAAACTATAAAAAAAGTACATGTCCTACCTTTCAGTTACACAGCATCCTGCCCTTAGGGCTACCTGGGGCCTACCTTAGGAGTGACATGTGTAATCAAAATGGAGCTTGGCAATTGTATTTAAATGGGAAGTTGAAGCAGCAGTTAAATGCACACTCAGGCCTTGCAATATCAGCCTTGTGAAAGATTTGAAAGGCTACTTGTGTGAGTGGCACAACCAGTGCTGCAGACCCACAAGTAACAATTAGATTACAGGTCCTGGGTATATGATATTCCACTTTACAATGGATTTATGAGTAAACTAAGTATGTCAATCATGCATACACCAATGTCTCCATGTGTAGGGGAGAATCACATGTACTTTAGCACTAGGCAGCAGGGGTAAAGTGCACAGACTCCTAAGGGCAACAAACAATACAGCAAAAAGAAGAGGTAAGTAGGCAAAAAGTTTGGGGGAAGACCACCCTAAGGATGACAGGTCTAAGTTACCAGACCATAAGAGAGACATTGTTAAGTTACTTTTTCATATCCATTGAGCACTGTATAAGACTGAATCAACTGTCCTCCATGGGAAAGTGGTTTCCATAAGCAAAAGCGTACCCTCATTCTGGGGTCAGAGTCTAATACAAGGTAGACGCATTAAGCGATCAAGAATGTGGGGCCGCTTCTTTAATTCATTGTCAGTTCTACACTGATATGCCCTTTCTCTCTATCTTTGCCAGACGTCTGTTTTTCTGTCTTTTCGTAGGATGCTGAAGACATGGCTCTTCCCTGACTGATTGTGTCTAGCACCCGGGATATCACTTTGGGGATGAAGTTGCACTTTATAAATGCAATAAATAAATAGTATGTGTGAAGTGCATTGCAGCACACATGAAATGTATTATTCTTTTGAGAAAATAACACATTTCTCCATATTTGTGTCTACTTCCAGTTGGTGTTAGTTTTAGACGCAAAGCCTGATTCCACTTTCTGTCAAAGCTAAGAGCCTGACTTAGAGGTTGACAGAGGGAGTAAAGGCAGTCACGGTGACGGAGGACTTTACGACCGCCACCATGCCTTTTCTCTGCACAACAAATTCAGAGTCAATCTCTCAAATGAAGAAAGGTTAGGCATGTTTTACTTCCCATAAAAACTATTACTTACTTAAACTAGGTTGAAGAGGATTAGGTTATGTTTGTTATGTTATTGTTTCCTATTAAGCGCAACAATATTACCTTAAAGGGTTTCTAGGCACTGCATACTTTCAACAGAGCAAACCAGCAGAATACAGGACATTTAAAAATGAAGAGCTAAAACAGCCATGTTTTAAGATCTTTTAAATAAATGTTAAAATTGATGCTTATACGTAAATGTAGTGGAAGCTGGTTCCAGTGCAAAGGATTCAAATGTGAGAAGGATCGGCCTACGGGTCTGGCAGTACGGATAAATCGAGGATGGAGCAAACATATCCCAGTAGACTAGATGCTTCCAGTGGAGGCATACCATTTCAGTTTCCTTTGTAGTTATTGTGGTCCATTACCATAAAGAGAATTATGTACCAATCAAAGGTGTTTGAACAATGATCACTTTCTTATGGGTAGCCAGTGCAGCTTCTAAGAATGGGTTCAGATGGTGACTCAGGTGGAAGATGACAAACTAACTGTGCAGCCTATTTTGAACCTCCTGATGTTTAGCAAACAATCCTTCATTCATGAAAGTCATTAGTGCATACCATAGTCAAGGGGACTAATTATCAAAGCTTGAACTAGAGATTAGCCACTCTAATAGTTTTCTGAGTGGGCACATTATTCCAAACATGGTCATAGAAAGATCCTCATCCACCATGAAGCTCATGTTTCTAACCACAACCTAAGGAGTTAGGACTACACCCTGACTATTCAGCCACCAGTCATCAGACCATGCTAAGTAGGCTTTACCAAATAGAATGCTCTCTGTTGTGCTTGTATTAAGCTGCAGACAATTTTGCTGCATACATGTGGCAATGTCATTTATACAGTCTCGGAACCTTACCATAGTAGATTCTGGATTAGGCCCCAGAGTGAAGAAAAGCTGAGTGTCATCTGCATAGGAGATTACCTCAAACCCATAGGATATTATCACTGATGCTAATGGTGCCATACAAATATTGAAAAGAGAGGGACTTATTACAGATCCTTTGAAGAGAGGGACTCATTCTCCCCGATCCTATGAAAGCAATGGTTTGTGCGACAAAGCCGTCTATCTGCACCCCACTAGTGTGGTCAATCTGAAAAATTCTTCGGCCATTCCAAGGCTTTTCCTCCAGCACTAATCACTCTCAGTTTTTTTATTAAGACGGCATGAGAGATGCTTTTGAATGTACTGACAGATCAAGAAGAACTAACATGGATGAGTATCCATCATCTAAAGAATGTCTTATGTTGTGTAGGACCTCCACCAGTGATGTCATTATGATTTTCAAAAAAGGCTATCAGTTGTGAATTCACCAAAGTTTCCATGACTTTCCCCAAAAAAGGAAGCAAGAAAATAGGTCTAAAATGTTCTAATTTATTATAAATTGATGTGGGCTTTTTTTAATGGGTTTCATCATGGCAGATTCCCATTCTGCTGGGATAGCTACCAGGTTCAGATTAAGATTGAATAACTCAGTGAGGCAAGGAGTAAGGACCGGGACCAAAATAGCAATAATGTAAGGTGGAGCAAAATCTGCAGGCGATCCAGACTTAATTTGATTTATAAAGGAATTAACTTGATCTGGTGTCACCCTATTAATCTCCTCCAACAGCACTGGACAGACTGTTTCCTCCAAAACGTTCTTTTATTTTATTTCATGTGTAATTCCTTTTTCAAAAGAGTTGTAGATTTTGGTATTTTTTTACATTAAAAAATGACAAAATCATCCACTAAGTCTTGGGGTGCAGGAATAGATTGTTTGCAGGAGAAAGGATTTGTGAATTCTTTGAGAATCTTGTACAATTCTTTAGAAGAGTTGACAGCATTGTCTTTTCCATCTATAATGTGAAATTTCTTGGCTATTTTAATGTTATTGGGATAACGACTGAAGGCCTTTTTGTAAATAACTCTGTCTTCAACTTTTTGAAGACCGCCATTTCCGTTCTAGCTTTCTACATGCTATCTTTTGATTCTTCAAGAAATCAATAGTTAGAAGGCTAGGGAAAAGCAGTTCTGCTTCATAAGGCCCATTTGCAGATGTTCACTATTAAAATAACACTTTAGCTGTTCGCTGTTCCCTTTCTATGGATTTGGTGCACACAGCTGGCTACGAAAATTCCCTTGAAAACTGTGCAATAATATTGGGGAAGAGTGAGTGGAGCCATATGCTTCTGTGCCATAATGTTGGTATTTTGTGTAGAGCCCTGAGTAATAAATGCAACCTAGGTGAGCTTGGTCTGAGTGATCATATTTTTCCTCTTGTTTTTGCCTATGGTTTAACATATACATGTACTATGAATCACAAATAACTGTGGTGGAGGATTACTTGCTAGGTTTTAACTCAAAACTTCTGAAAAATCAGAGAACCCAAAAGATTACCCAAGCCATCGATTAAACGTATGCTCCACATATAATGTTAAGCTGTCTACTCTAAATGAGGTAAAAGTTAAAAGAAAAGATCTCATAAAGTGAGCATGGGATATGCAAATTTACGACATGGGCCCGGCCTTAACTGGGAGTTGTAGTAAAAGAATTCAGACAGTGTTATGTTACCACTTTTGACAGTGACATATGATTGCTTTGCACTTGAACTTTATTATAATCTGTGTTTCTCTCAAAACCTAGAAGCAATTGCTAATGTATGTAAAGGAACAACAATAAAGAACACAAAAACAACACAATAATGCTGAATGCAGCACACATAGAAAGAGGAATATACAAGGTGAAATGGTGATATTTCTCCTCGTTGCGCTTTACCTAGGGAGGCATAATGTATTGGTGCATCCCCAGGCTTACAAGGTATTGTTAATCTTGGGGTGCATCAAGTACATGGGTTTTGTGTTGAAACACCCACCCCCAGTAGCGGTCGGTGGTGGGAGTAGCTGCGGGCGGTCAAGTGGGGAGTGGGAGGGGCAGGGTGGGGGGTAGTACTCTATGGATTACGGTGGATTACAGGTAAGTGAACATATAAATAAATAAAACTAATTTTGTTGCGTGCACTGCATCGCATTTAGGGATGAACAACGAAATTAGTTTTATTTCTTTATATGTTTACTTACCTGTAATCCTCCGTAATCTTTATTTTATTTATTATTGAGTTTATATAGCACGACAGCTACCCAGAAGGGTTTCCCGGCGCTAAGAAAGGCAACAAGCAGAAGGCACTATAAAAGATGCAGTTATTGATTAAAAAGCCAGGTCTTGACGGCTTTACGAAAACGAACATAATAGTCCTCAGAGCGAATGTCGAAAGGTAGAGAGTTCCATAACTTGGGCCCCAGATAGGAGAAAGACCTTCCGCCCATTCTGGACAGTCTGAACTTGGGCACAGTGAAGAGAATTTGAGAAGAAGAACGAAGGGGGCGAGAGGGCGAGTAGACATTGACAAGGGATTGAAGATAACTGGGAGCGGTCTCGACCTGATTTTATGCATGTAGCCGAGTGCCTTAAATTTCACTCGGCTCTCCTCCTTCAACCAGTGTAGGTCTCGAAGGTGACCCGTTGTATGGTCAGTTGTACGACTGCCACTGAGCAGGCGAGCCGCAGCATTCTGCACTAGCTTGAGGCGTCTAGTGACTGCCTTGGTCACCCCCAGGTAGAGTATATTGCCATAGTCCAACCGGGAGGTAACCAAGGCGTTCACCACAGACCTCCTGGTGTCGGTTGGAAGCATCCAAAGTATCTTCTTCAGCCAGTGCAAGATGGTAAAGAAGGTTGAAGAGACTTTATTGACCTGACTTTGCATTGTCAGACCATTGTCTATAATCACCCCCAGATTACGCACATGCTCAGATGGAAGTGGGAGCGGGCCTAATTCAGGAGGCCAGTGCCTGGAGGTCCAAAGATCTTGTTTTTGCTCAAAGACCAGGACTTCAGTCTTCCCTCCATTCAGCTTGAGAAAGTTACAGTTCATCCATGTGGCAATTTCCCCAAGTCCAAACTGAAGGAGGGAGGTGGGGGCCTGGTCCGGTTGAGAGAGGGAGAAGACAACCTGCGAGTCGTCGGCATAGGTAAACAAAGTTAATCCGACGCTGTCGGCAATATGAGCCAGGGGAGTGACGTAAAGATTGAAAAGAAGGGGGCTTAGAATTGAACCCTGTGGGACATCGTGGGGTGAGGGATAGGTTTTGGAGGAAGCTGAATGGGAGAAAATTTGAAACGTTCAGTCAGTCAAAAACGAAGCCAGCCAATCAAGGGCTAGACCTCCAATGCCCATGGCGGTTAGAGCTTTAAGAAGAATTTTGTGCAAGACAGTGTCGAACGCCGCACTGAGGTCAAGTAGTATCAGTGCGGCGGTCTCACCTCTGTCAAGCAAGGACCGAAGGTTCTCCGTGACGCCAAGAAGTGTGGTTTCTGTGGAAAAACCTGGGTGAAAACCTGACTGGGAAGGATGAAGTAAGTCGTTGGTAAGAACAAACTGAGACAGATGGTGATGAATGTGTCTTTCCAACACTTTGGAGAAGGCTGGTAACAAGGAGATGGGGCGGAAATTGAAAAGAACCTTAGGGTCAGCAGTGGGCTTCTTCAACAGAGGCGTGACCATTGCGTGCTTCCAGCAGGCAGGGACGATAGCAGTTTTTAAAGAAAGATTAAGAATAGTGCAGATTGTAGAGAGCTGCGAGGAGCGAAGTATCGAAATAGGCAGGGGATCAGTGGGGGAACCAGATTTTACCTTGCACATGAAGGACGGCAGCGTACAGATCAGGCCATGCAAGCAACGGACCTGGGGTGGATACAGGAGAATGAATGGTGCCCTCAGGGTTATCAGAGAACGCTGGGAGAGTGTTACTATCACTGTGAACAGAAATGTCTTGATTGATTTTGTAAATTTTTGTAACAAAGAACTGAGCAATTTCGTTGCACTTACTACTCGACAAGGGAGGAAGTTTCGCTGTGGTGAGGGAGCCAGCAAGATTTTTGACCAGGCCAAATAGTACTTTAGATTTATTAGCTGCGTCTGCTATAGTTTTAGAGACGTAGCTGGCCCTAGTCAGAGCACACGCTTTGTGATAGCTTTTAAAAGCATATTTATAGGTAACAGCTGCTACAGGGGAGTAGTCTTTCCTCCAGATGCGTTCAAGTTATTTACAATGGGATTTGTCCATTTTTAACGCATCATTGTACCAGGGGGGCGGTGCATTGTGGGATGCCTCCTTCTTTAAGGAAGAAGGCAGGCAGATGTCAATAGCATCTAGAAGCCAGGAATTCGTTAACTCAGCTACCGCTTCCATGTCAGCCGACGTAGTCAATTCAAAGGGGAGGTGAGTAGCAAGAACATTGTTTAAAGAAATGATGTCCAGTTTTTTCCAGTCCCTCCTGTTAGCGGCAAGTGTGCTTCTGTGATGGGACGACACGTCCGTGGTGGTGAACAAAAATCTGACAAGATAATGGTCTGACCAATGAACAGGCAAGGCAGGAGGGCAATGTAGATACAGCATATTAGAAAAAATAGGATCTAAAAAGTGGCCACCTTTAAGCGTAGGACCGCAATTATGTAAAAAATTGTTCATGGCCTCAAAATCGGCGACCAGAGTTCTGACCGTACTATTTTTCAGGTCATCCAAGTGAAGGTTAAAATCGCCCACTACCAAAAAATTGCTGGAATTAGTAAGGATGGAAGCAATAAAATCTGAAAGTTGCGTTGCCCAAGTATTAATAGGGCCTGGAGGGCGGTAAGCTAGAAGGCCCGTGAGTGTAACTTTAGGATGAAGGGCAAGTTTAAAACATGCAGCCTCACAGTTTTTTAAGGAATAGGTTCGAATTGGCATTGATACATGTTTTTAAATATAATTGCAATGCCGCCACGTATCTTAGCGGCTCTATCATGCCTGACAATGGCGTAGTTAGAGGGAAGTGCTTCAGCAATATCAGGTCCGGAGCCGTCATGAAGCCACGACTCAGTAATAAAAAGGGCATCAGGTGACTCCTCACATAGAAGATCGAATATTTCGCATCTATGTTTAGGCAGGGAACGACTGTTCAAGCTGAAAAACTTAAAAGAAGAAGTGAGGGGAATAGTGATCCGTGGAGTGCAGCTACGACACATCTGTGGGGCTTCCAATGAAAGTGTACAATGTGAACAAGACTGGGGAAGTTGGCCAGTCATGTCGAAAATGGTACAATTATTCTTGGTTTGAGGCCTGTACGCAGACGGGCCCGCCTTTGGTGGGCCTTCGGCAAGCCGTCGGTGCTCCCGCTGCGCACGCCCGCTGCGCGGATGGGAAATAGCATGCATATTTATACAGGAAAGAGGGTGGGCGGGTCGGATCGACAAGTCCGCAACCCGGCGCCTCAGGCAAGATGGCGGCTTAACCCTTCAACCTCCCGTGACAGCACCTAATCGGCTGCGGGGAAGGTCGGCTGGTGCAGGGTCAGCAGACTATGAGCAAAATAGCGGTAAACTGCAACACAGTTAAAAACACAACATATAATGTGCAAACAAAGCGATTAGCAGCAATTAATCTTGAAAAAGCATAGATTCAAGGCCTATCTCTCCGGCTTCTGCCTCAAGGAGAATACTCGTAGCAAATCCATAGATAACTACCCCCCACCCTGCCCCTCCCCCTCCCCACATCACCGCCCGGCAGCTACTCCCACCACCGACCTCTACTGCCCACCGCAGCGTCCATGGCAAGCCTCCTAGCGCAGAGTAAGGTAATACAGCGATTTGAGCAGCCTTGCTTTAATCCATCATTATGAGGCCATTCAAAGTCATGCAAAGTGGCTTTGCGTGGCTTAATAAATATGATTTGTGGTTTCTGCCGCTGTTGCGTCACTACAAGTGATGCAATGGCGCTGCAAAGGCCTCATAAATATAAGCCTTAGTGTATTGTGTCCGTGTTCTCATTTTGTTGTACTTTTCATATTACATTTTCTTGATGTCCTGTTTTGCCTTGTTGTGTTGAGTGTTTTGTGTTACATCATTTTAATTTATTGGCATGTTGCATTTCTGGTGTGCTATTGTGGTGTTATGTTATTGCACTGTAGTGTTTTGCATTGGTACTTTAATGGGACTGTTATGCCATTGTATCTCAGCTGACGTTCTTATGCTGAGATATAGACCAGCATTCTTGTTACATATTATTTCGCTCACATACCTGCTTTCATAATGGCAGTCGTAAAAGTTGTTTCAAGCATTGCTCTATTTGCCACCAAGGACGTGTTTTAACACCACCTAAAAATGCTTAGTAATGCGCCCCTAAACAAATAAACAAAAGCCATTTCCTTTTAATAAATGTGTTCCCTAATTTCGGGCCAGAATACTATTTCCCCGATTATGAGGGGGTTGGTATTTTCCAACCCCTGCACAAACCCCTGTGTTCACATGGTTCGGAATTACGATTTGCGTGTTATTTATTGCACCCAGGGTGCATTAAATACCTCACCCTTCATAAAATGCACGGTACAAAGTGGATTTTGGTGCGGTAAGCACCAAAATTCTCATCTTATTCCTTTAAAACTTGTGATAGGTGTTATTTATCGCACCCAATGTGGTATCGTTATTTATGAGATGCAATAAATAGCACCTTGATTTTGACGAACTCGGAATTAAGGCCTACACATTTTAACAGTGGCAAAGGAGACTTTTAAAATGCTTTTTTTAATGTGGTATTCACTTTTTAGAAATCAGAAAAGTTTTTCTGAGTCCTAGAATGGTATTGCAATTGGATACCCATTTGGGATCTTAAAAGGGGTGTGTTGAAGGCGTCCCTTCCAAATACCAAATAGTTATCAAATATCTTGATGTTTGGCAAACAAATTCTGTTTGGAAAACTTTGATAATGTATCAACACCTCAAAGGAGGTGGCAATGAATTAACAAAAGGAAAAGAATCCTCTTGAAAATGCTTACCCTGTGTAAATGTTAAAAAAAATGTTGTAATGGAGGCAGTGGTCCACAGGACGACTGCCAATTCTTAAACAAACAACAAAAAGTAAAATGTTCTTTTTTCACTGACTCCCATTTCCTTTAAGGAATAGTTTCATTTATTGTAATACAATCACAGATACAGTTGTCTGCTCGCCCAAGCAGGCTGCTATCTATGTGATGGCTTGCAATCCTAGTGAGGTGTAATTTTGCAACTTATCACAATTCAGATTTGTTAGTATTCACCTATTAGTCCACAGGTCAGTTCTTAAAAATCTATACTGGTCAAAAATACTCTGGTCTCAATTTGCGACCAGAAATTGTACACCTGACCCTACAATTCCAAAAATCTCAAAATACATCCTTTTTTAGACTTTTCAGATTTTATTTGCGTTATTTTATTTCTCCAGGTAGTTCAGCTAGTCATCAGGTGTATAGACAACTGCTAATTGTACATTGTATCTGTAAGCAATGCTATTTAGACTCCTTCCTCTTCCTCTTTTCCAAGTTCGCCATCCTTTCATTTGTTGCTGTCAGCTACTCAGTTTCCTCACCTCACCACGTCCATGGTGCCACTGCATCTGTTCGTTTTTAGAGTGCAGCGAAAGGTTGGAAAGAGGGCATATCTGGGGAGTTCAATGAGAGCAGATGTTTACATTGCTGTCTCTCACATGGCCAGGGGCTGTTGCACCGGGTGTGCTTATAGCAAGAGTGCAACTGGCTGGAGGAGTAGACCATGCCTTACTGACTTCTGAAGATTGGGCACCTCCTTAAGGCTGTTGAAGAGGAGAGAACATTAAGCAAAGGCCTCAGTATATTACAGGCTGATGAGGCTGTAGTAGCTACTCATGCCACCAGCCCAGGTGGCAACTAGTGAATTGTTTTGGGCCACTGTAGCAGCTTTAGGACTATGGTAGTTGACAGAGCCCCAAAGGCGCAGCTAGGGAAAGACACCTAGAATGTGTTCTAAATCTCGCAAAACCGCTCTCTTCATCAGACTTCAAGCACACAATGCTGTACAACAGTATTGATGGAGGTAGTGTTGCAGACAGCAGTTGCAGTGAGGACGGTTGTCTGTGCCTAATTAATCCAGGCGGGTCACATGAAAATCTACGGGCGTAATAGCGGTGGGAGCAGGGTCGGTCCTACACCCTGTCGCCACTGCTCATCAACCTACGTCTTGGATCTCTTCCTACCATTCCAAGTGCAATAACAGCGGCATCAGGGTCAGGTCTGCACCCTATCACCACAGGTGATCAACCTATGTCTTGGATCTCTTCCTACCATTCCAAGTGCAATAGTAGTGGCATCAGGGTCAGGCCTGCACCCTATCGCCACAGGTGATCAACATAGGTCTTGGATCTTTTCCTACCATTCCAAGTGCAATAACAGTGGCATCAGAGTCAGGTCTGCACCCTATTGTCACAGGTGATCAACCTACGTCTTGGATCTCTTCCTACCTTCCAAGTGTGATAGCAGTGGCATCTGGGTCAGACCTGCATCCTATCACCACAGGTGATCAACCTATGTCTTGGATCTCTTCCTACCATTCCAAGTGCAATAACAGTGGCATCAGAGTCAGGTCTGCACCCTATCGCCACAGGTGATCAACCTACGTCTTGGTTCTTTTCCTACCATTCCAAGTGCAATAACAGCGGCATCAGGGTCAGGTCTGCACCCTATCACCACAGGTGATCAACCTATGTCTTGGATCTCTTCCTACCATTCCAAGTGCAATAGTAGTGGCATCAGGGTCAGGCCTGCACCCTTTCGCCACAGGTGATCAACATAGGTCTTGGATCTTTTCCTACCATTCCAAGTGCAATAACAGTGGCATCAGAGTCAGGTCTGCACCCTATCGTCACAGGTGATCAACCTACGTCTTGGATCTCTTCCTACCTTCCAAGTGTGATAGCAGTGGCATCAGGGTCAGACCTGCACCCTATCGTCACAGGTGATCAACCTACCTCTTGGATCTATTCCTACCTTCCAGCCGCTTCTGATGCTAAAAGCTGCCCCTCAACAATGGCAACTGCTTGATAGCACCCAGCATCGGGAACACAGCCTATACACGTCGGTCTACTCCGAGAGCCGCTGTGTCTGTTACATGGTTCCAATACTCGGAAGGTGTTTCTATATTCTTCCTGTGACCCCTGGGCAGGGGCAGCAGTATCTCGGGAGGGAGAAAGTTTGATCCATCCTGTCCCATCCCGGGAAAACCGGAAAAAAATCCCCCTGACAGAGGTATAGGGGCTTTTTTTTATAACCATTTATTCTCAGACTCTTTCAATTGCCTTAATCTATATGAAATCGAGTAGTTTGTATTCCAGTGACAAGGTGCTGTTTAGATCTTTTTTAGGATCGCTACATGACGTTTCACTGCAAACCATTAATGCGCAGCTACTTTTAGGAAAACCTGAAAATGTAATGTTATGTTTTCAATGACCAGTTCAAATACTGCCAGCACACATATATTTAGGTGATATGCCAATGCAACCAATACTTCAGAAAAGGTGAAATTACGTCAACACAAAGTTATTTTGTCGTGCAGATTTTAGAGTTTTATTGACTTCTAGGTTAGACGGAGATTACTAATTTAACGGTATTCTTTACACATCCGGCCGCAAATGCTTACTGCTGGTAGTGTTTACAGAAATGTATCCCACCATCATCCCTATTAACAACAAGACTTTGATTCCAGTAACAGCAGCTCAGTACAATGTACTTTCTCAAATTATGTGAGGACAACTCAAAATAAAATAGAAATAGTTTGTGAAAACATTATTCCAACTATATAAAACAGCTGAAAGGAATCAGAAATATAGTAGTCCCACTTTTGGTGGATTCAAAATTGTATCAGATTATGTGTGTTTTTCTTTTTTAGATAACGATTGGGATCCATACTGGTGAAGTTGTTACCGGAGTTATCGGTCAAAGAATGCCACGCTACTGCCTTTTTGGCAACACTGTGAATTTAACAAGCAGAACCGAAACCACAGGAGAAAAAGGGAAGATTAATGTATCAGAATACACATACAGGTAAGAAACAACATTTGCGGCCATATCATGAACAGGAGCGCTGGCTTAGAATTGAGGGACTGTTTTATGTCATTTAACTTTCTCTAATATAGCCCATGGTGCAGAAAGCACAAATTACTGAATGCCAGAAACATCAGTAATACCTTGCTATGAAAAACTACTGTGTGCCACTCCATGGACACCAGTTTTACTACCCCGGGTACATAAGGTCCTATCCATTGGTACCCCTTTTTACACTCTGCCATGGGGATCCTGAAGGTAGACGCATAAAGTAAGTAGGTGACTGAGATAATGGCCTTATTACAAGTTTGGCGGTGTGGCAGTGGGCCGCCACGCCACCAATCTCGTCTGCACTCCGCCCGCCTGATGACGAGTTAATTTGTGGTCTGGTGAGCAGGGCTTTGGCATATCTGAGCCTTTGAAAGGCACCGCATTAGGAGTGCCAAAGAACCTTATCGCAAGGCATGGACTGTGCAGTCCATGCCGTGTAGGAACAGGGGACACATACTGTGAACTCACAGGCCCTGAAGCAACAGAGTGTTTTGTAGGGCCCCTTTAGTTTCCTCATCGCCACAGTTTTCATGGTGGAGTCACAGCCATGAAAACTGCCCCAGTGAGGAACCTCGTAATATGATTAGTGGTGCCACTGTGCCACAGCCAGCATATTGCACCTCAGAATGCTGCACAACTGCTGCGGGATCATGGATCCTGGCGTTTGCAGTGGCCCTGTGGCAGTCCAATTGCCCAAGTCATCATAGGGTGGGTCGTCCACCACTCTGGCGGTCCACGGACTGGCACCATGACTATGGCCAAATTTCTAAATCTGTAGTTTCTACTTTTTGCCTTGCCCTGGCCCTTCACGAGTAAATAAGAGGGTGTGTGGGAACTGAAGGCATGATAAGGCTTCAACACTTTGGTAGCGCCATGGGTCAGAGTGTGTGCAATGTCATTTCTGTTACGCTTAGCCTTTCACTGAATTGACTTCCATGCACCTCTCCCAGAAAGCATTAACATTTGCATCATGCTCCTCATGTCTAGGGCTAGACCATGCTAGCGCTGGAAACATCAAGCCCCTTAACGGTCTCCGGTCTTTTTTTTGTGCTGCCCTCCATACTGTTGACACTGCTTCTTCTACTCTCACTATGTTTTGTTATGATTGAGTCTTTCTTCTTCTTTGTATTTTTTGGCATCTTTCACAATAGCCAAATCACTTCAACAAAAACAAGGACTGCCCTAGAACACTCTGTATATCTGATGCACTTACCTTGAGACACTTGCCTGCCAACAACCACTGCACTCCCCTGTTACCAATCTATTATCCTTTATGTGGCCTTCTCCTGATGTAAAGGGGCTCCTTCATATTCTAGAAGTGCTCTGTTTCTCTGTAGCTTGTCTCTACACACTGTTAGCTTTAGGGTGAAAGTGGTACCAGAAGAGAGTTGGGACGGCAAAAGAAAGAACAGGATTTGATCGTGGGTTTGAAAAGATGCCAACTGTCCACAGCATACCTGTGAATTTGTGTGCTATTATTGCGTACTGTATGAGTCCATACCTTGAAGGCAAACCGAAGGACTGCTGCACAAAAGGTAACTCAGTGGAGGAGGGATGAGAGGTAGTTGTCAGTAAACACTACCCACACACTTTTTGTTCAGTCTGGTGTTCTTGCCCTGTGCTGATATCTTGCTTTACCATCTTCATAGTTTTTGGCAGTGGCACCTTACACTACAAAGGAGAAATGTATTCTGTTGGTTTTGCTTCAATCAGAAGGGGTGGCTCCTCCACTAAGTGAAAGAAGTGGCCCTTAGGGGCCACTCTGGTTACTTACAACCACCTGCTATGCCTTCCCAAGAATGAAGAGTGGGTCAGACAGTAGAGAATACAAACGTACATCTTTATTAGCAATACTCTGCAGAGGAGTCCATCATGACCTGCACCCTAAGATGTCTGCCGAGGGACTGGCCCCACAACCTTCTACAGTGAGTAATCATTCCTCCCCAGAAACCTACAACCATGCCCACCATGGAAAACTACCAGCCTGGGCTGAACATGAACAAAGAGGCACAGTAGGATGAGCTAACACCTGCCAGATGGGTACATGTTATCAGGAAACCAAGGCCACGGTGCTGGGTCTCAGCTTCTCCTAACATGGGAGCAAAAACTACACATTCGGATAGGTATGTGAGGGCAGAATGGCCTATTCATTAGTAAGTCGAGTAACAGCTTGAACAGAAGAGAAAATAATAATGAAATACAGTGTTCTGCTGAGGCAGTGTTGGACTTGGCCCTTTTGGCAGGTTCACCCCTAAACATTTTGCTTTTAAATGTGACCTGGTGTTAGTTGTTTTTGGCTTATTTATTTATTTATTTATTCAAAGTTTTATATAGCGCGAACAAGATCCTTACAGATATCAGAGCGCTTCACAGAGACAGGGGTAGGGGCAGCAGGAATGAACAGAGATAATGGGAGCAGTATAATAGTCACTAACATAATAGGATAACAATAACGTACTGAAAACATATCAATATACAATCAGGTAAACAACTAATATAAGACGGCACAAGTCATTGATCCCAGACAGAAGGGTTCAGGTAAATCTTGTATGTGTGGATGGCTTATACCAATTTCTTAGGATAGGGAGAACACGGGGTGGGGGCATCGGGAGGGTGATTCAATAAGCCAAAGTGTATCATATATTGGTCGGTAGTATGAGAGTAGCGTAGTAGTGTCACCATCAAGTAGGAGTATAGTGCCAAAAGAGAAGGTGATCAATGATACAAAGCGATGCAGAGTCTCTGATCCAGCACCTATAAAGTTCAGGAGATCTTGGCCAGAAGGATGGTTTTCACCTCTTTCTTGAAGAGTGCAGTGGAGGAGATAAGCCTGGTTTCAGGAGGGAGCGCATTTCAGATCCTGGGTGCCATTCCTGAGAAGGAGCGCTTGTATGTTTTTTCTTTCCGGAATCTACGAGGTTTCAGGAGTAGATTTTTTGTACTTCTATTGGATCTCGAACCTCCTGATATAGACAACTTTTGAGCGAGGTAGTTGGGTCCCTTGTGGTGCACGGCCGAGTGTGTCATAACTGCAATTTTTAGCTGTATTCTGGCTTCAAAAGGCAGCCATTTTAGAGACTTTAAGTCTGGGGATATATGCGAATGTTTTCTTGAGCCAGTAATGAGTCTCGCGGCAGCGTTCAGGGAGGCTCTTAGGGGTGCTGTTGTGGATAGCGGGAGTCCGCTGAGGGCCACAATTCCGTAGTCTATGCGAGGGATGACTAAAGCTTGTACAGCAGTTTGGAAGTCTTTGGCAGGGAGGAAGGGTTTAAGTTTCCTCAGTGTATTGATTTGGAAATTAGCTCCTTTTGTGGCTTTGCTAACGTGCTGTTGCATGTTGAGCTTGGCGTCGAGTGTGATGCCTAGGGATTTCGCAGAATCCACGATGGTAGGTTGGACATTGAGTGCTGTTAGGTTATTGAGCCAGGTTTGGGTGGTGGAAATTTTCGCCGGAGGTGAGATGAGTAGGAACTCAGTTTTCAGAGCATTTAGTTTGAGGTGATTATCGGCCAACCAAGATTGAGTGTTAATAAGTGTAGAATTCAGAACTTTGATATCTTCCGGGGATTGTAGCTTTATGTAAAGTTGTGTGTCATCGGCGTACATATGGAATTGAACATTGGATGCTTGGAGCAAGGTGGCGAGTGGTTCCATGACGAGGTTGAACAGTGTGGGGGAGAGGGAGGTTCCTTGTGGAACACCTAGATCTGCAGGCACAGGTGTAGATAGAATATTGTCGATCTTGAACTTCTGAGACCGGTTATGAAGGAAGGAAGAAAACCATTTGAGAACAGTTCCCGATAGACCCATTCTAGTGCTTAGCAACTCCAGTAAGTTCTCATGTTTGACCATGTCAAATGCTGAAGAGAGGTCAAGAAGGATGAGGAGGCAGGACTCATTGCGATCAAGGATTTGGAGGGCGTCATCAATTATGTGTGTCATAGCTGTTTCCGTGCTATGTTTCGCTCGGAAGCCTGATTGATGAGGGTTGAGGAGGTCAAATTGGTCAATGTGTTTTGTTAGTTGGGTAAAAAGAGGGTCCAAATTAACCCCCAGCAACGCGGTGCTTCCTCCTTCGTCTGTGGCTTCCGTGATCCTTTGGACCCTCTTTTTACCCTTCGCTCCAGAGCTGGCTCATGGGGCACTGACTCCAAACATCCTGAGCATATTACATCAGCATTACTGATATAGCCAGGAATATATAGATTTATACAAATATATCTATACACATTGATCATCCTTAGTGCATAAACCATATATAAAACAAATTTTTTGTGGTGAAACATTAGTGAGTGACAGGGGGATCAGTCCCCGGTCCTGACGAAGGGGCTTGAGGCCCCGAAACATGTTGACCCACACAGGAGAGTAAGTCCATTAACCCACTTTTTCTCTCCGCTTCACTTTTTTAACAATACCAGCCAGTGTTTATTAACCCCTTCGACGCTCATGACGAGCTGGGCTCGTCATGGCGTAGCCTCCTCGCACGCTCATGACGAGCCCAGCTCGTCACGTAAAGTGCGATTACGAGAATCCCAGCGTACGGGCAGAATTCCGCCCGCACGCATTCGGTTAAACAGTTTTTTCTACCACTAGGCCAGGTATTTTTTAAACTTCACTTATCTAGTATCACCCCTGACCCTACTGACACTCACTCCCATTCACTCACATTGCACTCTCAATATAAAAGGTGCTCCAGCGTAGTCGCTTGTCGCAGCACTGCCCCGTCCCGCAGCGGGGCGGGAAGACCCCAATGATGAAGCATGACACCAAGGGCCCTTTTGGTGTGTGAGGGGTATTTTAACACACATTGTGTATTCCATGAACACCTGGTTATACACTAACTCTACGTAAGGTGGACCTTGTTGATTATTTATACTTTCAGGAGAGGAGGACGCGCCCACCTTGGTGTATTTTAGCACCACCTCTTCACTCCCTTTTTTGATATTTTTTCTGCTCAAGCTCTGACACCTTTCCCTCCATGCCAATCCAGCAGTCTTCTATTTGTTTTAACTTTTCATTAGTAGCGGACATAAAAGTGTGAAGACCGCATACCTCATCTAGAAGAGTCAAGAACAGGATTTTGTAAGTAGAGAATGGGAGAAGGTGGATCATTTTTGTGTTGTTTGACTTTGCGCCTGAAGATGATGGTTTAGAGGTTGCGTGCGGATCACCGGCCATCTTGAATTGCTGAGGAGCGCGATAAGTAGAGAGTAGAGAAGGTTGAATCCGGCCCATAAACCAAAGGAGAAGAGGGCAGGAGCAATGACCATCCAAGAGTAAGCAAAAAGATTAGAAATAAACAGAGGGGCAGAAGCAAAATACGTTAGTCACTGGAGAGGAAAAAAGTGTCCTTTTAATATTTACCCCAATGTGAAGAGGAGCCGCCACAGCAGAAAATGACCAATGTCTGCAAAAATGTAATGCAATTCACCATCCAAGTTAGAAAGTAATAAAGGCTCGTTCAGCAATCTGTAATATGCATAATCTGCATTAATTCAAACAATTGAAAGGAGTGACATATTGAAGAGAAGTCACAACCACATCTTTCAGCTCATATAAGCAAAGAGTGTAAAAGCAAAGAAGAGTTAATGGAAAACTCATATTCCTGATGGAAAAAAAAGACACAGGAAGCACTGAATGGCATTTTAATAGTATAAAGGTGGCCCAGGTGGGGAGAGAAAAAGAATGCGAGTGCCGCCATTTAAAATGGCGGCACACGCGTTTCAATGAAGAAGAAAACACCGCCGCTACTCCTGGGCTCAAAACAATGTTGAGGAAGTAATGAAGTGACACATAGACTCACCGCCACTTCATGAACACGGGACCGCAGTCATACTTCGGAAGCTTCGCATCAGCCATTCTGGTATTATTGGATCTTTCCGCTGCCTTTGACACCATCTCCCACAGCATTTTGAAACATCGGCTGTGGGAGGTTGGTGTCAGAGGAAATGCTTTGGCTTGGTTCGCGGACTATCTCAAGGACCGTTAGTCCTACATCAGGATGAATTCCCATACATCCGCCACTATTCCTCTTTCGGTGGGGGTCCCGCAGGGTTCGATCCTTAGTCCCTTATTATTTAATCTTTATCTTTGCCCCCTGGCCCACATTATAAAATCCTATGGCTTCACAACGGTGTCTTACGCAGGTGATACTCAGGTACTTATTACTTGTAGATCTAACTCCCAGGAAACCTGTACTAGTTTTAAACAATGTATGATTCACATCAATAGTTGGATGAGCGAAAACAAACTTCAACTTAACTGCAGTAAGACCGAAATCTTGCTTTTCGGCAAGGCTTAGACCTTTTGGTCTTAGGATTGGTGGCCTCATGATCTAGGGCCCTGCCCAGAGCCCAAAGAAGCCGTGAGAGACTTAGGGATCATGCTTGACGGAGCTCTTTCTATGAAAGTTCACGTCAACCAGGTAGCCGGGACTTGCTTTGAAATACTTCGCCAACTGCGTAAAATCTTTAAATGGCTCCCACCTGAAGCCAAAAAGCCCCTGGTTCAGGGTTTGATCGTCAGCAGGCTTGATTATGGAAATGCCTTGTTTGCCTCCATTAATGAGAATCTGCTGACTAAATTACAAACCATCCAGAACGCGGCGGCGAGGCTAGTGCTGGGCTTGCCTCCTAGGCCTGCTTCTATACCCATTCTTAAAAAACTGCACTGGTTACCTGTGCGCCATTTTAAAATCTTGAGTTTAACTCACAAACTCCTTCATGGCATCGGCCCCTCTTATTTAGCAAAAAAATGAGTGCGGTACACCCCGTCCAGACCCTTTTGCTCTATGTCAAAGGTTTTGCTGTCTCAGCCTAGAGGCCGGACGTCCAGAAACGGATGTCGATCCTTTTCATATATGGCCCCCCAATTATGGAACAAGTTGCCTATTCATCTCCTGTCCCTCTCCAATCATCTGGAGTTTCGAATGGGATTAAAGGCGTGGCTCTTTCCTGAATAAAGTTCCTTGCGATGTGTCCCCACTCTGGTAGGTCAATGCCTTTTTTCTTGCAAAGCGCCTTGAGACCTCTTTTGGTGATAAGTGCGCTATATAAAAGGATTTGACATTTGACATTTGACAAAGAGGCACCCTGTGAAAAAAAGGCTCCGCGTCCAGACGAAGCTAACGGCAGGACTGCCATGTTGCCTCGGCGTCCAAGCCAGGCCCCCCCGGCTGCCCTACATCTAGTCAAAGATGTCGCGCATGCAGTCAGTGAAGGATGTAGCAATTGATGTGTGAGAACCATCAAAGGCAAAAAGCAACTGGGTATCGTCAGCATAGGAGATAATTTGGCACCCAAGCGACTCTGCCACAGAGGTCAAAGAGGACATGAAGATGTTTAAAAGGGTGGGCTAAGTGAAGAGCCTTGTAGCACCCATTGCCTGACTAACATCACTTCAGAAAACAAAAAGGAGCAAGACAAACCAGCTTGCCTCTAGAGACCAAAGAGGACTTACACCAGTCCTACACAATACTCTCCGCACTTATTGCTGCACTTGGTACAGGAGGATAGAGTGTGAGATGGTGTCAAAGGTGGCAGATAAGCCAGGAAGGATTAGCACCACATTTTTTCCAACATCCAATGGCGATTTAGTATGGTCCAAAATGTGCAGTAGTGCTGATTCCACACTATGGGTGTGAAATCCCAATTGACTGGGATGTAGCAGCTTGCCTTGCTCGAGATACTCAGAGAGTTGCGTATTAGCCAATTTTTTAAACATTTTAGAGGAGGCTGGGAGAAGAGATATTGGCCTATAATTTCAGAGAATGTTAGGGTCTAGAGCCAGCTTTTTAAACAGTGGGACCACTTTGGTCAATTTCCACGAGGCAGGCAGAACCCCGTTGCAAATGACTGACTGAAAAATCCAGTTAATCAGAGGGTTGATGATGACTACCGCTGCAGCTAACATTGAAGGGGGCAAACATCCAGAGGACAGTTCAAGATTGCTTCTCTAGATTGTTTGAGGGAAATGGGCCTAAACTGGATGAACCTGGTGCTATGGTTATCCAAGGTCAAATCAATAACAGGAAAGGAATTCTGGCGGAGAGAGGGGATTGATCTCTGAATGTCAACGTTGGTTTAAAAAAAATTATCACACAGCTCTTGAGATGGAGCAATTGCCCTGTTACAGGGCTGTGGAGAAAGAAAGGTTTTCACGATCTGAAAAATTGCCAGAGCACTGTGCTCAGCCAAACTAATTTTGTCTGCAAAGAACGCTCTTTCAGGCTGTTTAAGAGAGAAATTGTAAGCTCTAAGGGCTAGTTTATAGTTAGCTTTACTGTCAGGGGAGTATCTCTTACGGCAAGTGCATTCAAGCTTTTTAGAAGATTTGTGTTTTACTGCCAAAGAGTCAGAGAACCAAGGGGCCGGGAGTCTGCCCTGTCATTTCTTCAGCTCTAGTAAAAGTGCTAGCGCATCCACTGCCATGGCTAAGGAGGAGATAACACCTTCCACAGAGTGATCTACATTATAGGTCAAGCAGGGGCGAGAGTTGGCGTCCTGGTTCTGAAAAAAGGCTTTACACATTTCTCATAAGTTAAGCCTGTCTGCTCCATGCTACAGCTACCAAGGGTTAGGATCAGGTTTAAATTATTGAGACTGGAACCACTAAGGAATAGTGCCATTATTACTTGAAAAGGACTACCATCCACTTCAACCAATAATCCACTTTCTCACAATTCATATTCTCACTTCAAAGGTGACATGGTGTCCAAAATACTTTTTACCTGGGAAGAAATATGTACAGCTATTGTGGCAGAACCTCTGGACTTGCCACCATGAGTAATACGTCATTCAGGAGTCACAGTGGGACTGGGTATTAAAGAAAGACTTAGTGTTCTCTGAGGTGGAGGATGGATTGAGGGTTGTGTGTGCATGTCTGTGTGTTATTTTGTGTATGTGTGTGTCCAGTCTTTGTCACTGGAGACAGGGAAGCTTTCAGGTGTGGATCTGCAGTAGTGCCTTGTAACCCCTTTGTGTGACCAGCATGTACCAACCATGTGGTAACATGGAAGGAAGACTGACCCTTTCAGCAGTAGATAAAAAGACAGCTGCAACACAAATGAGCTCAAAAATGAAGATGAGAAATGGGTCAAAACAGGTTATTTTAGGAGGCCAATTTCATAGATACTCCACCCCATCATCAATCCTGATGAGTAACTGAATTGGTATTGGCAGAAAAGTATGATAGTAGTGAAAACTGGGTGGTAGTTCAAGTTCAAGTTCAAGTTCAGGCATTTGTAAAGCGCACTACTCACCCAGAGGGTCTCAAGGCGCTAGGGGGAGGGGATCACTGTTTATCGAATAGCCAAGTTTTCAGTTCTTTTCTGAAGGAGATGTGATTCTGAGTAAGGCGGAGGTGGGTGGGGAGTGAGTTCCAGGTCTTGGCAGCCAGGAAGGAGAAGGATCTGCCACCCATGGTGGTTTTTCGGATGCGCGGGACTGCGGCGAGGGCTTGATTGAATGATCTTAGTTGGCGGGTGGGATAGTAGAAGGACAGTCGGGTGTTGAGGCATTCGGGTCCTAGATTATAAAGGGCCTTGTGTGCGTGGGTAAGAAGGCGGAAAGTGATTCTTTTGTTGACGGGAAGCCAGTGGAGGTTTTTTAAGTGACCGGTGATGTGTTCTTGGCGTGGGATGTCTAATATGAGTCTCGCTGATGCGTTTTGAATGTGCTGGAGCTTTTTCTGCAATTTTGTTGTAATTCCGGCGTAGAGTGTGTTGCCATAGTCCAGTCGACTTGTGACCAGTGCATGGGTGACAGTCTTTCTTGTTTCTAGGGGGATCCAGCGGAAGATCTTTTTGAGAATGCGAAGGACGTTGAAGCAGGAGGACGATACCGCGTTGACTTGTCTGGACATTGAGAGAGAGGAGTCTAGAATGAAGCCAAGGTTACGTGCATGGTCTGTGGGTGTGGGCGCTGATCCCAAAGCGGAAGGCCACCAGGAGTCGTCCCAAGCTGAGGGGGAGGATCCAAGGATGAGCACCTCCGTTTTGTCTGAGTTGAGTTTTAAGCGGCTCTGTTTCATCCATTCGGCTACTTCTTTCATACCTTCGTGAAGGTTGTTTTTGGCGGTGTTGGGGTCTTTGGTGAGGGAAAGGATTAGCTGGGTGTCGTCGGCGTAGGAGATGATGTTGAGGTTGTGTTGACGTGCGATGGAGGCGAGGGGACTCATGTAGACGTTGAAGAGGGTGGGACTGAGTGAGGAGCCTTGAGGTACGCCGCAGATGACTTCGGTGGACTCGGAGTAGAAAGGGGGGAGTCGGACTCTCTGGGTTCTTCCGGCTAGGAACAAGATGATCCAGTCCAAGGCTTTTCCTTGTATGCCGATGTTGTAGAGGCGTTGTATGAGGGTGTTGTGACAGACAGTGTCGAAGGCGGCGGAGAGGTCGAGTAGAATGAGGGCCACTGTTTCACCGTTGTCCAGGAGTGCTCGGATGTCGTCGGTCGCCGCAATGAGGGCGGTTTCGGTGCTGTGTTTGGCTCGGAAGCCGTTTTGTGAGGGATCCAGGGAGTTGTTGGATTCGAGGAAGGCTGCGAGTTGGTTGTTGACGGCTTTCTCGATGACTTTGGCCGGGAAAGGGAGGAGGGAAATGGGTCGGTAGTTTTTCAGTTCTGAGGGGTCTGCTGTTGGTTTTTTCAGAAGGGCGCTGAGTTCGGCGTGTTTCCATATTTCTGGAAAGGAGGCGGAGTTGAAGGAGCAGTTGATGACATCGCGGAGTTGGGGGGCGATGATGGAGTCAGCTTTGTTGAAGATGTAGTGGGGACAGGGGTCGGAGGGTGAGCCAGAGTGGATTGAGTTCATGAGGCGAATGGTATCTTCAGTGGTGATTGGGTTCCAGGACTTGAGGTAGTTAGTTGGAGGGGTGGGAACAGAAGGGGGTGGGGTGAGTTGGTCATTGGGAGTATTCATGAAGCTGTTGTGGATGTCGGCGATTTTGTTGTAGAAGAAGGAGGATAGCGCATCGCAGAGGTCCTGGGAGTTAGTGATGTCGTTGGATGCTGCGGGAGGGTTGGTGAATTCTTTGACGATATTGAAGAGTTCCTTGCTGTTATGGGAGTTGTTGTCGAAAGGGTGACTTTTACTCCAGTGAAATTGAAGATTGGCCATAGCAGGGGCCAGATAGAATAAGAGACCACAGCAGGTGGAGCTTGGTTGGGGACAAGGAAAAGGATGGCAAAAGAAACCTAACTATCCAAATAAAAAAGCAGTAGTCAGGTGAATGTACATTAGGAGTCTGCAAAAGGTGTCCATCTATGAGAAAGTTGATGAGACCCTGCGTTTTTGCATTTCAGGGTTTTTATATTTGTGCCCAGCCTTCCTTACTTTCCATCTCCTGTCATAGTGGCCTCCTTGACCAATAAGCGTGATCCAGTGACAGTGGAACCCCAGCACCCCAGGTCAGCACCATTGCCGCTCTTCACTCCACTGCAACCCAGCTCACAATGCAGGCAAGCAAGTGTAGTTTCACTCTAGTGACCGATCAGACATTATCCTGTTATGGAGGGTTGTCCATATGTACACCCTCTGCTGCCTGGAAAAGTAGAATATACGAGGGTGGTTTGTGTCCTAAACCCTGTCGAACTGCAAATGGTTGTTTGTCCCTGCGTGCACAGCACTTGTGCTGCACACGTCCGGTTCACAGGTCTTTTCGTTGGGGAATCGCAGTTTCTGGATCCCACCCGGCCCATATCGTCTCTGGTATCCGGTTGTGCCTCCTCTCACCACACCCACCCCCTACCTGACGATGCCTCACGATGTGGAGAAGCCATCTGCAGAGGTTCTCCCTCGGTAGCTGAGGCTCTACCATTGTAGGAGCAGCCCGTTGCAGGGTAAGAATGCCCCCAGCTGGACTCTATCCCCACAAACTCCAGCCTCATTGTCAAGCCTCACAACATCCTGCACTGTCCCACATTTTTCGGCACACACACTCACAGCCATGCTGGACTGCTGATGCTCTGTCAGGCCACAACTTCTTTGCCTCAGGTGTCCCACAATAGCACTCTCTCTCTACAAGAAAGGAGGACTCATTCAGTGGCCAGCCCTCTTCTACCAACACATCACTGAGTGTTCCTTCCTAGAGTCAGCAACAGGACACTCACTCCCTGCTTAGTTCATCAACATACCCTCCTCACATAAAAGCAAAAAAGTGTGGGAGAAATCTCAACGCTTGTTGCACCATGGCTGGCATACCACCCATTGAATAATTCACCATTAAAAGGTGCAGTCTTAGCCCAAGTACCCAGTTGGAAAGACTAGTGCTATTCTTTGAAGCTGCCACAGTCGAAAACGCAAAAAAAGTGTCATGCTTATTCATCTAGGTGGTAAAGAAATACACAGGACATGCAAGACTCTCTCCAAAGCTGTGCCAAAAACTAAGCTCACCCACATAGCGGCCCTAAACGCTTACTTTGAACTGATGGCCAACAAAGATTACGAGCTGTTCATGTTTCGACAAGCCAGGCAACATGCAGAAACTTTCTATTGACACTTTCCACAAACGACTAAAAGAATTAGCTAGCACATGCCGGTTTGCTGATGTGAGTGAAGAAATACGCACCAAATCATTCAAGGTTTTGCATCAGCCAAGCTTTGTGAATGCATCCTGGAGACGTCTGGCTAGCAGACATCCTAACATTGGGCTGCACGAAAGAACTCTTGAAAGCACGTGCCTCTCACATTGAAGTTGTCCTAAATGTACCTCTGAATGTGGAGCCAGTCAACACTATCTCTTCAACGCCCAGCCCCAGTAAGCCCAGAAAAGACCTAGAGCATGGGGATACTGTGGAAGTCCAGTGCACAGACCCTCAGAATGTCCAGCCAGGGCTAAGAAATGTTCCAGATGCGGAAAACTCAATCACTTCATCAAAGTGTACCGCTCCGGCAAAGGGCACGCCCTGCGTATCACGATAAATGCCTACCAGACAAACAAGAGAGGAACAAAGAGGACGAGAACGAAGAACACACCATCCACTCCATCTTTGTGAGTGCCTGCTTCCCCGCTGCCAAGTGCTCATCTGGAGCCACCCCACAACAGAGGTAGTGGGCACTGGAGTGTCCATCAACATCATGCCCTCCGAAATGTACGCCATGATGCATCCATCCCCACAGCTACGTCACACAACAATCAAAGTATTTGCCTACGGCCAAGGCACACCCCTAAATATAAAAGGAAAATTAACGACAATAGCACATGAACGTCAGTCAGTAAATATCCTGATATACGTTGCTACCGAAGGCCATGGAATGCTACTGGTATACAGAGCGACAAAAGCGCTAGAAATTGTCCATTTCTCATTTGGTGTATATCAAGAAGCAATAATTCACATCCTTGATAAGTTCCACACTGTTTTTGATGGGATCGGTTGCTTGCGAGAAAAGGCGGTGAAACTACACATCAACACTTCTGTGCATCCAATAGCACTCCGACACCGACAAATTGACCCTTGGTGAAAAAAAGAACTAGATAAACTAGAAGCTGCCACCATCATCGGAAAAGTAACCGGGCCCACCCCGTGGGCATCACCAATTGCAGTAACCAGAAAACCTAAACAGCCTGGTGTCAAGCGTCGGGTGACCTAATCCGCCAGCTCCAGCAATCACTAAAAGTGGACCTCAACAGCCGTGGGTGAGTGCAAGCCTTGATTTTGGGAGCCTCCTGAATGGCATACACACCCTGGTCATAATCAATGACTACTCACAATACCCAGAAGTAGAAATACTGTCATCACTAAGCGCGAGTGAAGTGATACCAAAAATAGAAAAGATCATTGCCACCCATGGGCTCATAAAAGTGCTAAAGATCGATAATGGATCTCTGTTGCCAGGTCAAGAGATAGCTGCGTCTCTTAGGTCACTTAACATATCCCACAAATGAATCCCACCCGCTGGCCTCAGGTGAATGGTGAGGCAGAAAGATTTATGTGAACACAAAATAAAGTAATTCGAATTGCCTAAGCCAGTCAACAAGCTCCTAATCTCACCATCTTCTCGTTCCGCCAACAACAGGACGAGCTCCTGGACACCTCTCCATGGACAGGGTGATCAGAGACACAATTCCTCATCATAGTGCGTGGACACCTGCCTCCATTGATGACCACGAGCACACAAAAAACGCCAAAGAACCAATGAGAAAGTGAATCACCACAAGCATGCAAAGACCCCTAATTTTGCAGTTGGAGACCCTATTCTCATCAAAGATCGATTCCTGGGGATTAAGTTCAGACTGCGCTTGGAGATACACCCGTGGACCATCATTCGAGTGGCAGGTACGAAGAATAGCGCTCGTCGGGGGTGGAAGAAATCACTCGAAATGTGTCTGAGTTCAAACAGTTCCACCATGACACCAAGACCCCAGAGACCGAGGTGACACTGATCCACTGTTGGACGTCCGAATCTGGAAGCCTGGTATCATTCCCACCAGAGTCCTGCGGCACGAGTCCAAGTCCAGCTTCGCAGGAACTGAGCCTGCAACCGAGTAATGCTCTAAGATTCCCTGAGCGGCAAGAGAACCGTGCCACTCTGACCAGATATGCCCAAGAGGGAACCCTGCACCTTCAAGGAGAATGAAGGATCATGTCATGCTGTAGATAAGTATGACCGGGAGCATGGTTAAGACTAGGGACACTACCATTTTTACTGGTGTCCCATTCCATGAGCTGAGTTGGGTGGCCAGGTGTCTACAAAACAGCACTTCTGAATTGCTGTGCTTAGTATTTGTTAAGCCTGTTTCTGTCTACAGACTTAGCACCATTTTAAGACTTATCCTGTTTGAAGTTTTGCCAGTTTGTTCTTTTTTTGGGAGGAATGTAGTGTCGCTCCAGTGAAGCAGTTGGAGCGTCGGATCTGACACTACTCTCTTATGGAGGGTTGTCCATATGTACACCTCGCTGCCTTGAAAAGTAGAAAAGACACCATTGTCACGTGTGGTGAACTACTAAAGAGTGGGGACTGCTAGGTGTGGTCAAGGAGTCTCATGAAAAGGCCAGCCGTGACAGTCCACTCAGAGTAAACCTCAACTCTGTGTCCCTGTCGTTATTGGTAGGCCGCAGCTGACAAGGTGCCTCCTGACCACGAGGACCTAACATCATCATAGGCCCCAACATTACAGTATGGAAGAGTTTGCTTCCAGGCGTTGTGAAGTTTTAGTGTATACACAGCAGTAGTGTGTGTATGTGGGCATGTGCATGCGTGTGTATGCTCATTTATTTAGTTTGTGTGTGTTTTTCTGTATGTGTTTATGTGTTTGTGTGAGGGGGAAAGTATGAGGGTATCTGGGGTGATTCATGTCAGAATACTAATGAGAAAAAGGGCACCTTAAAAAATATCCCACCCAAATATCCACAACCAAATTATTGCGAAGATAAATATATAAAGTAAGTATAGTCTTAACTATATATATAGATTTATGTTCGTGTGACTCTTCACAATACATATTTGCAGTGTTGAGTATAGTAAATCTGTACTTACATATATATACTTAGCTTCATGAATATTTAGTAGTCGATGTTTAAGTAATGTGATTTTTGTAGGGTATTTTGTCCACCCTAATTTGATAACATGCTGTCCGATGCGATGCCTTTCTTGCCTTACATTCTTTGTCTTTGGCTGCTACCTGATACTTGATATCTCTGGCCTCCATTGGCATTTAGAGACCCCTAAATGGAATACTACCGCCATCGTTGGCATGGTAGTGGTCACACATGGCATGGTCTTGACCATCCTAGCCATATTTTGGCATTACTTGTTATGATGACGCCCACTTCATTGCTCAGTGCTGGCTGTTATCCTTTAAATAATGTCAGTACCCTTGGCATTGTAGTTTCCACCCAGATATACCTAGTCTTCTTTGGTATATTGCTGGCATAATGTATTCATTGGTGTCCATTCCTGGCATATTTGCATGCCTGACATAATGGTGAGCATTCATAAAGCCATAGGCTATACAACGCTTTACACTGTAAAATCACGCTCAAACACACTCAATAGCATGTGTAGTGCCTGTTTCAGAATGTAGTTGCTATGGCATGAACACGGTTGGCAAAAAACAGACCATGGTAAATTTAGCAGAGCACTATATAATTGTCTCCTCAAGTGATCTCTTCATGGTGGATGGCTACTAAAGTGCATCCAATAAGTCATCACTGTTATAGGTGGATATACTACTCTACGTCCAGCAATGTCACAACGGGTATCTCAAAATTCGGGCTCAGTTCTGGCCAAACTTCAATCTCAATCCGCTGCATTTATTATTTCTCAGGCTTTTCAGATTGCTCTTCTGTGTCACTCGCAGTCCCACTCTTTCCTTCACTATTCCTCTTGCTGCCTCCTCTCCCAGCCCCGAACCTCCTCAAAATCTTGTTGTCCCTTCAAGTGACAGATGAATCCCTTTTTACCTGTTTTCTTTAGTTTTGCTTTCTATCCAAAATCCCTTCTGGTTGTCCATTAACCTTCCCTGACATTCTACGTTCTTCTCATAACTCATGGATGCTCGTGTGCTGATGCAGCAAGTTAAGGCCCTGCAAGAGTCGAAGTTGGGAGAGAGGATGCGATCTCTAAAGAGGAAGTGCGTCATAATGGGAATCACCCAAATGGGCATGTTTTTGGGGCAGTAGTCTATAACGTACTGGGAGACTCACCCTGCACCTAAAACAGACACACACACATCCAAAAGCTAAAGATACGTAAAGTTTAAATTAAATGGAAGAAGCAACTGAGGAATTTCTTTTTAAGGAGCTTGCACCGCCAGTGCACCAACATTTTGGCGACGCCATCACTCCTTCAAATTTACAAGGTGACGTACCTTGGAGGATGCATCACTTTTCGTCGGCCTGTGTTGTTTTTTCCCCCTATCGGACAGCTGTTTTTATTATATGCTCGGTAGGTGTTCCGTCAGAAGCCGTAAAATTGTTGCAGTGGTATTTATGACATTTTTGCCAACATGACGTGTTGTCAGGAAGAGGACCCCTGTGCTTGGGATGCGTCAAAATCTCTATACCTCAAGGGCCTCATTTATGAGAAATGACGCATCGCTGCGTGAAAGCAGCGATGCGTCACTTCTCAATGCGCACTCCTTGCGACATACCTGATGCGTCATATTTAATGTATGACGCATCATGTCGCAAGGAGTTACAGATACGTCAGTATTTCTGACGTATCTGTAAGCGCAATAGTGATGCATTGCTGGAGTTTGTCACAAAAGTGACGCAACTCCAGCAATGCTTCCTTTCACATGGGGCAAGCCCCATGTGAAAAGGCTTGCATCACTCTTACGCCTTCTGTGAGGCAGGCGCAAGATTTTGACGCAACGGTGTCCTAGAAGTGACGCAGTGAAATCTCATAGATTTCACTGTGTCACTTCTACGACCCTTTCTTGCGTCAATACGCCCCCTTTGCATACATTATACCTGGCGCAGGTATAATGTGGCCCAGGGGTTTACAAAGTGACGCATCTACCTAGATGCGTCACTTTGTAAATATGGCGCAACAAGGCGCATTGTTTACGCCACTGGTGCATCACAAAAAGTGACACACCGGCGGTGTAAATGTGACGCAAGGACTCATAAATGAGGCCCCAAAAATCTAAGCATAGTAATGACGCATTCGCTGTTTCAGAGCAATTTGACCAGCTGAAGTAACGTGAAACAGTATAATCTGCAATCAAGTCACATCCCCTTAACAGGTAAGTGCAAATATAAGGTAGATAACACAGTAAATTACACATTACTCTGTTAAGGCCTTATGTCACACATACATGGACATAGTAGTGCACATAAGTACACTGGCCCATCATCATCAAAAAAGCTTTATTCGATTTTCAAGAAATCATAAAAGCATACAAATAAAATTTATACAAACAATATAAAAGAATATTCATATTGGCAAAGTTTCAGAGATAAATTCTTCCAGGAATCATAAAACACGGAAATAGAATCTCTACATAAAGAATATATAAAATATTAATGAAATATTAATGAAATACATGATTTCAAAAATAGATAATACATTTCTCCAAGGGTGAGAGTCTAATTTAGTACTAAAGCGCATGACATCATTTTGCCCTGGTCGATTTACGCGGCCCATAACAGTTTAACTCATGGTATTTCTAAATTTCATCACTGCCATTAAAAAACGAGAGACAACAAAGATAACATTCACATCTTCTAGGTGCAATAATTTTGAGAATGCAAGTTTACATGTTCTTATTCCTAACCGTTTAAGTAAGGGTAAAAGGAATAATTTCCTCGGGCTAATATACAGTTTACAGAAGAACATAATATGTATGTTACTCTGTATAGAGTGGTCATCACATGGGCATATTAGCTTCGATGAGGCCCAATCGTTCTGTTTTGGCAAAGTGACCAAACGAAAGAAGATCCCTAGGCGCAGCCTAGTTAAGAGGAAACGAGCGTAGGTTGCATTTTCAATCCCTAGATACAGTTGCAAACCTTCCGTTGGGGTAATTTGCTGATAGGTTAGGATATTGTCATTGTGTTTCTTAGTGTCCCATCGTACGCTCTCTAAGTGTGTGAATAATAATTTTTTAAGGGCAGATCTAGTCAGGGTTTGTGTAGACTCTGGTTCGTCATAAAATTCCGGATGTCCAATATTAGAAAACATCGTTTGAACATATCGCAACCATTTGACTTTTGATACCCCATCCAAGGCCATACAGTCTTTAATGAGGTTTCTATTCAATTTGCAATGTTCTGTGGTCCAGATCTTATGCCAGAGCAAACAGGGTGATATTTTTATGGTATCGCTGAGGTATTTGACACCGACCTCAATGTGGGTCATAAATGTCGACATAGTTTTTGGCACACCTAATAGGTAACAAATAAAGGTGTTCTCACGTGTTTGAATTGAGGACACATTCTCGACACCCCATATACCTGCGCCATATGTGGCTGTAGCTATACACTTTGCCTGGTAAATCTGCAACATTTCTCTAGTGGGTTTACCCCCAATTTTTGCAGCAAAGGTTCTTAGAGCGCCTATAGCGCGAACAAAGGCAAGATTCCTGGCTGACACTGCATGTTTCCACCTACCCCACCTATCAAACACAATGCCCAAATAGCAAAAAGAGTCTGTAACTGCAATCCTTTGCTGGTCTAAGTATATTGTACATGCTGGTCTATTTTTCTTTTGGGAGCAGGGCATGGAGAAAGTTTTGGATATGTTCACCTTTAAATTTCTTTTACCCATAAAAGATGAAAATTCATTTACAGCCTTCTGCAGACCTACTTTGGTTCTAGACATGATGGCCGCGTCATCGGCGTATAAAAGAATGGGTATGGGCCTTCCATTTACAGTAGGGAAATCGCTTGACAGAGTTGTTAGACTGTCGGCGATAGAGTTTATATACAATGTGAAAAGCAAGGGGGCAAGTATGCAGCCCTGCCTAACCCCTCTGTTTATGGGAAATTTCTGTGAACATTGCCCCTGGGTCCCGAACCTGACTCTGGCCCCTGCCTCTCTGTATAATTCTTTGATGAATGTGAGGATGATATGGTCCACCCCAATGTCTTCCAGTGTCGACCAAAGCAACGCATGGTCCACGCAATCAAATGCGGAGCTGAGGTCGACAAAGGTGACAAAGAGGTGCCCTTCTTTGGCCTGCGTATATTTAGAGACCAAAAGGGACAAGTTTAAGCATTGCTCCAATGTCCCCAGGCCCTTTCGGAACCCGTATTGGCACTCCGAAATAACCCTCTTCTCCTCTTCCCAGTGTTGGATCCTCTTAAGGACTATCCTTCCAGCTATTTTCATAAGGCCGTCCAATAAGGATATTGGACGGTAGCAAGCAGGATCGTCCCTATTCCCCTTTTTAAAAATGGGTACTACGATCGCGTCCGACCAGGTGGGAATAAAGCCACACTTATTTCCCATGTTTAATACATTGGTTAACAGGGGGACCCAAAAATCTGGTTCTGATTTGTAGACATCCACTGGTGTTAGATCCGGGCCTGGGGCTTTACCTGATGGGCTTTCTCTGAGGGCATCTTCCACTTCTAATATAGTAAATACTAATTCAATGGGATAAGGAGATACTGGGGAGGCGGTGGGTTTGTCATCCTGATTTATACTATCTATGAGGGAGATCCCCTTAGAAGGTTTCAGGGGATTACCCTGTGTCTTATTTGAATAAAGGTTGCCATAATGTTCTACCCAGAGCTCAGCCGTTATCGCCACCTCTATGGAGTTATCCCTGTCTTTTGAATTATACACGGATCTAATGACTTTCCAGAAAGCATTACTATCCTTAGACCTGGCTGCCTCCCCCAAAGATTCCCATGCCTCTTGCTTCAAAGTCGCCCGCCGTTGATTAATTGCCAGCTTGTAATCACGTCTCGCTTGGCGAATTTGTACCCTGTCTTTCGGGTCAGCAGACAAAGCTTTCTTTAGGTTTTTCAGCGTGGAGGTACATCCAGAGTCAAACCACCCTCGGGTCTGGGTCCCCTTGGGTTTGCAGTTTCTTGTCAAAGCATTCTTTATGTGGCGCTGAATGTTAGAGAAAGCAGCCATAAGGCTCTCTGCGACCATGTCTTCCTGTAAGCAGGTAGATATGTCCATAGGACAAGCGGATATAAGATTACGGAGGAAGGATGCAGGATCCATTTTCTCCCACTTAATTACATACCCATTGGTTTTAGCTAGAGAAATCTCAATGTGGTGTGAGGGCCCACTGGATTCCTTTTCCTTGGTATCCATCAAATTTACCCCAAAAGTAATTGGATAGTGGTCAGTCATAGGGTCTTCCCCCGTTTCCCAGAAGGTTACAAAGTCTGGGTTGGTTGATGATATAAGGGCAAAGTCAATTGTGGATCCGCAGCCTCTGCCATTAAACGTTGGGGCAAAGGGGACCGGGGGGGAGCATACTTGATTAATAAAATTGAGATCAAAGGTAAAAATAACGTTATTAAGGAGGGACCCCACAGTGGAGTGGGAGAAGTGTAGGGGACCGTCCTCTCCTAAATCTGATAGGCCGCACAAACCTAACTCAGATGACGGACAGACGGTACAATTAAAATCGCCCACCCACAATATTATGTGTTCCCCAGAGGCTTGATCTCTCATTTTATGGATGTGGTGGATCATGATATTCAAAGTTGATTCCACTTCGTTAGGCGGCAGGTTGTTGTAAAAATTCACAAGGATTACCTTTTGCGAATTACCCCATTTAAATGATGTAATTTGAAAGTATTGGTTAGATATGAATTTGCAAAGTTTGACATCCCCTATATTCGAGATATATGTGCACAGGCCCCCCTTATTGCGCCCCTGAACTGATGGCGCCGCTGGTGAATGGAGGGTTCGGTAACCTAGCATATGTACTTCCTCTATAAGCCATGACTCTTGTAGGCATATAATACCATGCTTCTGCACAATTTCTAGCCAAGGTTTATGGGTGATCTTACTAGCTAGGCCTGCTACATTCCAGGAAATGAGAGAGTGCATGGGTTTTCCAGTTTCCTTTGAATGTAGCTTTTGCCCACTGGTCCCCCTTGTACCTTTCAGATCTCTCAAATGCATGGGATCTGCCTGTGTAATAACCTGAGCGGGGAGAGCGTGCTCTTTAAATGATTTTAAGTCCGTCCCCTTGGTACTAGAGACGTCGGGTGGGGGGTTTAGTTTTTCATTCCGAATAGTCTCTGTTAGGGGATTTAGGACATTGGTTTGAAGAGCAGCAACCCTGGTTCCCAGTCAATCCACCTGGTCGAGGCAGTCAAACCTATTCCTCGTGGGCGCTCCTTCCCACCAGTTATTGGTTGGTTGCCAACCATCCCCATATCCTTTCCCTCTACGGTTGTGGACTGATGTCCATGTCCCAAATGGATCAATGGTCTGTTTTGGGGGGTAGAAAAAGGTTAAGGGTCTGGTGACGATGGAGTGGTCAGTTTCCTGGTTTTCCCATCTAGTGATATGTTGGGCTGTGTGGGGGTCTGCAAATGAAACCACTATGCAGTCTCCAGGGATAGACTTATTGGTACGACCCACCCATGGCACTCTCCTGGCCATTAAAACCCCTGTCCTACCGGGGTTAGGAGGCCGCCTATTTGTATTGAGCCAGTGAATCACCTTATTCTTTAGGGACCATTGGGTCTCCACAGAATGCGGATCAAGTGGTGGTACACCAGCCAAGATGGCCACATAGGGGCCCGCTTCAGGAGGGAGATCAATATATCCCCCCCGGAAATTCTGACGACCATAGTGCTGGTTGGCTATGTGGTCAGTAGAGGGGACAGAGGTCTTGTTGGACTTAAAGGCAGCATTAGTGGTGGATTTAGGTGAAGTCTGGTTTACTGGGCATTTTGGCATTGGTATAGGGAGCCTTGGTATTATTGCAGGAGGAACATTTAGCTTAGACCGTGGTTTGGGTATTGGATTTGGTTTTGATAGTGGTAAAGGTAGGGGCAGGACCGGAGGTATTATTTGCAGGGGGGGGGGACTCGCATTGGGTAGAGGGGCCGGAAGAATTCCATCGTCATCAACCTGGTTAATACCCTCGGTGATGTTAGGATAAGTTGATTCCAGATGTTTTAGGGTGAGGGTAGCCAGGGAGACTAGAGTCTTATCCATATCGAGTAAATTATTCTCGATACGCGAAAGTCTCAGTTCTAGAGGTGACAATAGCTGTTTTAATGTGGCCCAAACTTTTTTAAGGAAATCTTCGTCATCACCCCCCTTACTATTGCCCTTTCCGGTCTCAGTTTGTACGCTCTCCATTTGGCTCTCGCTATGTATGGGGGAAAGCCCATGGGTGGGGACAGGGAGCACATCTAGTGCAATGTGCGCCTCGGCCCCCCCAGTTGGGTTATTATCCCGATTGGGCACTTGTGTGGTGTCCCCCACGATTGGTAGTGTTCGCCTTTTATTGAAAAACTGGAGCCTTGCACTTTTAGCTTTTTTACGGGCATAGGCAGTTCTTTTGCGAGTATAGGCAGATCTGGTGCTATTTTTCTTTTGTGAAGTTGGACCGGCAAGATTTTTAAAATTTTTAACATGGCCAAAACAGTTGGCAAGATTAAGAGTGTCCGGGGGGTTACTCGCCATTCCTGCTCCAAGCCCACTGCCAGTTCCAGTGGGGGCTGTTCCCTCAAAGATTTTAGGGGATATAATGACCGGGGTGGGTATTGGCTCTAGCGGGAGAGGGGCCGATAGGGGAACAGGATGAATATCAGCATGTATTAACAATGGGTGAGGGCAAGGCGGATGTTGTGGGGATACAGCTGACGCGATTTTCCCTAGGGAAGATTTTTTAGAATTTGCAAAGGTCTGAGAAAGCCTACGTGCGGCATCAAGCTCAAGTGACACCCTGGTCTGCAATTTGGTAATCTCATTATCAATTGCTAAATTTGTCTTTACAAGGAAATCATCTAATGTCCCGCTGGGCTTGCTGAGCCCCATAGCAGTTTTACTGCGACTCCCCCGGGTGTTCATTATGTGTTTAAGTGTCAATCCCGGCAATGTACTTACTACTACAGTGAGGGACTAGTCAGGGCGCACGGTCCAGGGGGGGTGGGCCAGTCCAGTCCTCGGCCGTCCTCGAACGGCCTCAAACGGCCCAGTCTTTGCCCTGTCTTCGCCCGTGCTGCGTCCCGCGCTGCGGGAGGAGGTGCTTGTAATATAGGGGGCGTGGGGGGCGGGCCAGCGGGGAGAGCGGACCGGAAGCTCTTCCGTGGTCTTGCAGGGACTTCTGGGAAATGAAGTCCCCGCACACTCGCAGCCCCGCTGAAGCCTCGCACCCCCAGCCGCCTTACCGCCTGGATAGGAGCCCCGCAGTCTCTGTGATCCCAGCCCCGGCGATGCCTTATTTATGAAGGTCTTGCGCCGCTGGTGCGTCACTTTTAAAATGGGAAAAAGTGACAATCTAGTGGCGCAAGGCCTTCATAAATGAGGCCCACTGTGCCTACTTGTATGCGTGACATACAGGACCAATGTAATAGAGTGCAGGGTGAGTTTTTCACCTTTTCACACTCTATTACATTTGTCCTATACAGTAGGCTACTCGCGTCAGTAATAACTGACTCATCGCCTCAGATTTTTTACACATTACTGTAGTTGAGTCCGTTTTATGACCAACTACAGTAATGTGCCACTTTTGGGCTGGATATGTCAGAATTCCTGATGCATTCAAGAATCCTTGTGCCATGGAACCCCATATAATAAATATGGCGCATCCATGGCATCGTAAGTATTTCTGACGCAGGCGCAAGTGATTTCGACTCAATGCTCCATTCCTGCAGCGATGTGAAATTTCTTGTAAATGAGTCGCTCCTTTTATACGTGATCCCTGATAGATCGTCAATATAGTAGCGACTCACTGTCATTATTTTAACCTGCTTTCTTCTAGAAGTGATTTCCATCACAGATATGCAATTAGGTGTGGGATTTTTATCATGCAAACATTTTTTTTTATTATTCCAGATGCCTTATGACACCGGAAAATTCCGACCCACAGTTTCATCTGGTGCATAGAGGACCTGTGAGCATGAAGGGGAAAACTGATCCAATGCAAGTTTGGTTTCTGTCCAGAAAGAGTTCAGAAACAGCGGTATGAATAATCAAGCAGTTATTATTACATTACAGCGATGCATAACTATGGCAAATGTAATCTAAATCACGAGAAGCCCTTTCTTTAGCAAAGATACATTTTCTTGTGTAGAAAGGAACCGCTCAGTTAAACATTGCTTTATTAATATGTCTGCTGCACAGTGAGCCAATTAAAATCATTGATGGTGCGGGTTCAGTCTTTATACCATTACAGAAATACTTTTTTAACCCCTCCCCTGCTGATGACGGAACCACTCCGTCATCAGCCGCGGTCGCGCTGTACTGATGACGGAGCGGTTCCGTCATGGCCCGCTCGGCACGCCTGCGCGGCACGGATTCCGCGCCTGCGCTGAGCGTTCTATTGAGCGGGCGGGCCATGACGGAACCGCTCCGTCATAAGCACAGCGCAACCGATGCTGGTGACGGAGCGGTTCCGTCACCAGCATGCGCCCGCCGCTCTTCCGCCCGCCCCCTTAGCACTGCGGCAGAATAGCCGCCGCAGTGAAGGGTTTAACATGGAAAACTACACATAGAAATTTCAGATTTTTTAATGTTCATCATTACACTTTCACGGTTCATTTTCTCTTTAATGAGACTTTGTAAAATATCTGCAGGTAACAGTTCGTCTGGCAAGCTTTCCCTTAGGGCATGATTTACAACCCTTTTTCACTTGTGACGCAAACCTGTTCAAATGTTATTCTAAGGATTTGCTTTCAAGTACAAAACTTGTTTTGCTCTGGAAAGTTGCCTGAAAGTAATGCAAATGCAAAAGCAACAGTTGATGGACAGAATGCAGAAAAATGTCATACATTCACCCCAGTACAGAGATCTGGGCCTAAATCCATCGTTTTTTTGCACTCCACACACCCCAGTTCAGACATGGCCATATGCAAATCAGCCTTGACCCTGTGCCTCATGGGAACAGTCCAGCCCGAACTGCCAAGCCATGTCTTCCCTGGACCGGAATCAAGCATCCTAGGACCGGTTTCTGGCTATCAGCCGTCATCAGCCAGGATAGCTTGACTGCAGTGGTGTGGAGAGCACGGGACTCATAAGTTGGCAGGGTATGCTCACACGTGAGTCCCTTGCTCACTTTGCCTCTGGATTCAAGCAAGCCTGGCTGAAGACGGCTGAAATGCCAGAAACCCGTCCTAGGAAGCTTTTTTCGGGTCCAGGGAAGGCATGGCTTGGCAGTTATGGCTGGACTGTTCCCATGAGGCGCAGGGTCAGACTGAGTTGCATATGGCCATGTCTGAACTGGGGTGGCAGAGTGGGCTAAAGAACAGTGATGGATTAAACCCAGATCTTTTGACTGGGTTTGAGTGTTTGATTGGTTCAGATGTTCCGTCCATCACCACCCCCTTTTGTACCGCTTTGTTCACCATAAGTTGGCAGGGTATGCTCAGACGTGAGTCCCTTGTTCACTTTGCCACTGGATTCAAGCAAGCCTGGCTGAAGACGGCTAAAATGCCAGAAAACGGTCCTAGGAAGCTTGTTTCCGGTCCAGGGAAGGCATGGCTTGGCAGTTCGGGCTGGACTGTTCCCATGAGGCGCAGGGTCTGACTGATTTGCATATGACCATGTCTGAACTGGGGTGGCAGAGTGGGCTAAAGAACGGTGATGGATTAAACCCAGATCTTTTGACTGGGTGTGAGTGTTTGATTGGTTCAGATGCTCCATCCATCACCACCCCCTTTTGTACTGCTTTGCAAGTAATGCAAAGCAGCACAAAGGGCTTTTTTTGCATTGCTCTTCATCAAGGGGCATTCCAGGTGTAGTACATTGACGTTTCCGTGAACCCACCCATAGTTTTTGGCATAAAACCCTATCTACTAACAATGGTAGACAGGGTTTTGCAGAAAATTAATGTCACTTTGAAGCAGGCATAACAAGGAGATACGCTTTTATTTCTCCTAACATTGCCCATGTTGCATGTGTGCTAGACTCTACAGCACACATCCAAAGTGCGAAAAGTTCTAAAGTTAGTCTAAGCATAGTATTTTGTACTGAGAAAGGATCCTTCCATTACAAAATCAATTTTAGACTCACAGACACCTTTGCACTATGGTGTATAGGTGTGTGTGTGTGGCGCTCGGCAGAATGATTGTGTGCGCCTGCACTAGGGAAAGAGCAATAGTGCTATGTCTCTGTAGCGGATCAACTTTGGTTTTGGAAATTTGGCCTTAGTATTAGACCCCAGCTCCCCTGAAGGTTTGTTTTTGAGCCAGGTAGCAGATGTATGTATCAATGCAGTTATGTCCCCATTATGCATTATTACCTTATTGTTTAAAAAACATATAGAAAAACACATTTCATTCATTTTAAAGCAAGAATGTACATCATTTACACTTAATCAAAGCACTGAGTGGTGTGGCATAAAAGACCAATCCGCCTCTTTGAAGAAATACTAATTTAGTTGTTGGTATCTATTTTTTTTTGCTTTGTTTATTACTTATTTTATAGTTAATCGTGCCCCAAACTATGCGTAGGAGCTGTTGGGTAAAGTAACATAATTTCTTTTAATTTATACTCATGAAGCAATATTTTCAAGTTTCAAATAATAAAACATAGCCACAAATAATGCAGACATCTCCTAAGGAAACTGAAAAGACATTGAGGCCTTATATGTGAGTTTCAAAAAGGCCTAGATCAAGATTTGCAGGGAATTCACAGTATGACAAATTGGTGCAAGCCCACCAACATCGTGAACTCCTAAAGGACCCTGGTTTTCACACATGTCAGGGGTTCATAGGTTTGCTTGTGTGAGTAAGTAACTTCTAAGCCCTGCTGTGTTCATATTTTCGGTCTTTCATCTCCTGGGCATTACGCCAACTCACAAATTCCAATGTTTGTTTTTAAACAAAGTCTGAAGTTTGCTGGGCTTTCTGGGTAAGGAAAATGGTTGCATCCATGCAACCCACACCAATCTAGATCATCTACAGTCTCTAGTTTACGGAAAGGTGGCCCAAAACCCAAATATTTCAGTGCCCACATACCAAAGGACAGCTTATTTTTAAAGAACTTTCAAGCCCTTTCCATGGTCTTGTTTTTGTTCTTTTTCTGTCTTGTCCGATCGCCCCATCCTCCCATGTGGGATACAGTTTTTATCAGAAGAACTGTTAAATGCAGAATGGTAGGCTTTTTCCATGCATTCAATTTCTCTACCTTTCTGCCTTCCATATGTGATACACGTTTTGAAAACCCTCCTCAGAATCACCTACAATTATACAATGACCCCTACAACTAAACTCAGATTATTGTGTACATTGTAAAAATGCATAGCTTTTCTTCATTCCCAGTGCTTAGTCATGAGATTTCTTTATTAACAAATGATGCCTGGTCAGTACACAAATAGAATTTATCATAAACCACTGCTCTATTGTTGCCCTGGGTACTGTAGCCTTTTTTTTTAGACTTCAGACACTGTATATTTCTGTGACCATTAGAGTCATAATGGTATGTTACTTCTGTAGATTGGCTATAAGTGGAAAAGGAACGATAGAAACCATGTTTTGTGTTTCTCTTTTCCCACTTACATTTCAAAAGTTAAATTTGGTGAGAAAGCCTTAATCTATCTCCCCAAATGACCCTTTACTGAAACCGCAAAAATAGAACATTCTCACAATCACTTAGAACATTTTAAAAACAGTGGTGACTGCAATTTTTTCTCTTTGCCTGTTTCTGAAAGTTGGAAAATTATACTCATTACTCATACCTCTTGTCGATGCCATTTTTAGATGAAAACACGGATTTTCTTGAAGAGAGGCTATTTTTGGAAGATGCCATATTTGGGTATTTTCTCAGATCTCTTATGGGTAAATGCTAAATGCTGGGTCCCTTATATTCCCCAGGTTGGGCAAAAGGTCACAAATGTGCCCTAGATATCAACTGCAGAAAAAGGTCATGAAGGCTTAAGGTTAGTTAAAACGAGACTCAGCCTTTGAGGGAGAGTGATGGGGTGAAGTGCAGCCCTTAAAAACCAAGGGGCACATGCATCATTGGAAATTGCGGGTGCAAAGGGGCAGAGTCTCAGAATCTGCCCCTTTGCAATCACAATTTTTGCATTTGGGATGCATCAATGCAAATGCAAAAATCACTATTTAAGTAAGCGTTAAATTTGTGATCACTTAAATTGTGATTGCATTTAGGGAAATCGCAAATTAAGATTCCCTAAATGCAATGCAACAAAAAAAATGTGATTTCACATTTAAGAAACGCACATTACATTCAACCCAAAGTTGATGGTAATTTGCGAAAACTTTGAAAAATGGACAAAAGTGCATTTTTCAAAGTTCTATGTTGCCCACATACATGCCCTTGGGGTATGTGTGCGCAACATGTTTTAAATCGTAATTTCAGAGGTGCATCAGGGTGTCCTTCTGGCAACCTTGCACCCTTGAAATTGCATGCACAATTTGCAAGTACCTATTTGGTACTCACAAATTGGGCACGCAATTTCCATTGCCCCCTAGGCCAGTAGGAATTCCTTATTTGTAATTCCCAATTTGCGAGTCGCAAATAAGGAATGTGTAGGAAACGCACATTTTTTTGCGATTCCTAAATGCATAAGTAATTGCGGGTCCTAAATTGCGATTTCTTACAAATCGCAATTTTGGAATCGCAAATCCTAACTTTGATGCATGTGGCCCAAAATGCTTTCAGGCATATATTCAAACACAAATAGAGCAACCCAATAGTCTCCTAGAAGCGTGGGTAAGAATCAAGTACAACAAAATAAATGCTCCTATAGGAATTCTTATAAGATAAATACAAGTTTTGTTGAGCAAGGTAATAATTATATGATCTCTGTGAAGCAAAAGTTAAGGCAACATAGGAAAAACAAGCCGACTTAAAGAAAAAATATGTAATGGCATTTAAGGAAAATAAAGTTAAAATATCTCTCATTATTAAACTGTACATAGCATAGAAAAGGTCACATTATATAGCGCACACACAGGATGGATACCACTTTAAGAAGGTGAAGGTCTGTTTTAGGTGTAATTACAACAACCTATGTATCCACACAATTGCTAAGAGCAAATGTCTATATAGCCCCTTTTCCTTTTTTTAAGGGTCTTAAAGGCACTTGACAATTTTTAGTGGCAATCTTTGAAATCCGTCGATATTTTGATCTTTTGAGTATGAGACATATGATGCAATATTCAGGACCTTAGAGACAATGGCCCAAAGAAACAATAGAGAAAAACATGGAGAATGAAACTGAACACGTTGCATCCACTGAGCTTAAATGACAAAAATGAAATGAAATGTTTCTTATAATGATAGGATTGAATGTTGATGAGTATAGAAATGAGAACAACAAGAGAATGCTGTTCTGCAAAGTGGCTTACAAGATGTTTGAACATAATCATTGAACAAAAGCAATGGAGAATTCCTTGTTTGTGCATATATGGGTAGAGGAACTCCTCCATGTCCATCCTTCCTTACCTAAGCTGTTTAGAGGAAAGACTTGTTTTTAATTTAGTAGTAAGGTGGCCTGTTGGGCACAGCCCTGCTACACGTCTGCACAGCCTTACTAATTACTACTAAGTTGAACATCTCATAAAGATACTCTAAGCTACTTATATCTGCTTCGGTAGCTGCAGAGAAATGTTTCTGCAGATGCTGCGGAAGGAATAATCAGATTTTGACTAATGAATAGAAATTAATATGGCACAACTCTTTTTAAATGTTGGATAAGCTGCGATTTTGTCTGAGCAAAGAATGATAAAGATGAAGTGGTACAATGACTTCCAAAGTTAAGATTCGATTTTCCATTCAATGAAAGCAGAACAAATTCACCAAATATGCGTAGTGGGCAACTCATTGACGGGGAACACACAGAGGGCTTAATTGGGCCCAGAGCCACTAAAGCTGGACACCTGAATCCAGCCTTTCTAGCATTTTAGGAAAAACATTCCAAGGATAAATATAAAATCTCCAGAGTGGGAAGTCTTCCCTTATATGACTCAGGAATTTTATAACAAGTTGACTTGTCAGATTGGCTCATAGCACAAGGTTGTTCCTCAATATTGCTATCATTAATGAACAGTACAATGATTCTCAAAGGCTCAAGCCCATGAATTAACTTCTGAGATTCAGTTGGTAAACATAGGATGGGATCCCTTTCAACAAATGGCCACTTGAAACTTTGCTCACACCCTTGTTATTTACTTATCCTGTTCCCTTTCCAACACCTCCTCAAGACACAAGTGGAATGTATAGCCTTCTTTCAGGCCATGAAAGACACGCGACATTAGGATACCTGAAACAATCAAAGTAACAGGAAACATTCTACAAATAGTCACAACCGAATACCTTTCCAACCCTTCCATTGCCCAGAGGAGCTTGAGGAGACTCCTTTACTATTAATCAATCAATCAATCATGGCATTTGTATAGCACGCTACTCACCCGGAAGGGTCTCAAGTCGCTGGGGGGGGAGGGGTCCGTTACTGCTCGAAGAGCCAGGTCTTGAGGAGTTTCCTGAAGGGGAGATGATCCTGGGTCAGCCGGAGGTGGATCGTGAGGGAGTTCCATGTCTTGGCTGCCAGGTAGGAGAAGGATCTTCCCCCGGCGGTGGCTTTGCGGATGTATGGTACGGCGGCGAGGGCGAGGCTAGTCGATCGTAGCTGGCGGGTGGGTGCGTAGAAGGTCAGGCGGTTGTTGAGGTACTTGGGGCCCAGGTCGTGGAGTGCCTTGTGTGCATGGGTGAGGAGCCTGAACGTGATCCTCTTGCTGATGGGGAGCCAGTGCATGTCTCTCAGATGGCCGGAGATGTGGCTGTGTCGGGGGATGTTCAGGACGAGTCGTGCGGAGGCGTTCTGGATGCCCTGGAGTCTTTTCTGAAGTTTGGCTGTGGTTCCGGCGTAGAGGGTGTTTCCGTAGTCCAGTCGGCTGGTGACGAGCGCCTGGGTGACCGTCTTCCTGGTTTCGGTGAGGATCCATCCGAAGAGCTTACGGAGCATGCGCAGGGTGTTGAAGCATGATGACAAGACGGCGTTGACTTGTCTGGTCATCGAGAGGGAGGAGTCCAGGATGAAGCCCAGGTAGCGTGCATGGTCCGTTGGTTTGGGGGTGGTGCCCAGGGCAGGGGGCCACCAGGAGTCGTCCCAGGCGGAGGGCGATGATCCCAGGATGAGGACTTCCGTCTTGTCTGAGTTCAGTTTCAGGCGGCTGATCTTCATCCATTCGGTGATGTCTTTCATCCCTTCGTGTAGGCTGGTTCTGGCGGTGGCGGGGTCGTTGGTAAGGGAGAGGATTAGCTGAATGTCGTCGGCGTAGGAGAGGATGTTGAGGTTGTGTTTGCGTGCAATGGCTGCGAGAGGGCTCATATAGACGTTGAAGAGGGTTGGGCTGAGTGATGACCCTTGTGGTACGCCGCAGATGACTTCGGTGGCATCGGATCTGAACGGGGGGAGGCAGACTCTCTGGGTTCTTCCGGCGAGGAACGAGATGATCCACTCCAGTGCCTTCTCTCGGATTCCGATGTTGCTGAGGCGCTGTACTAGGGTGCGGTGGCAGACAGTGTTGAACGCTGCAGAGAGGTCCAGGAGGATGAGGGCCGCTGTTTCCCCGTTGTCGAGCAGGGATCTGATGTCTTCAGTGACTGCGATGAGGGCGGTCTCGGTGCTCTGGTTGGCTCGGAAGCCGGACTGCGAAGGGTCGAGGGATCCGTTTGTCTCGAGGAAGACAGCAAGCTGTCTGTTGACAGTCTTTTCGATGACTTTGGCAGGAAAAGGGAGGAGCGAGATGGGGTGGTAGTTCTTGAGGTCGGTGGGATCCGCTGTTGATTTCTTCAGGAGGGCGCTGAGCTCGGCGTGCTTCCAGGACTCCGGGAAGGTGGCGGTGTTGAAGGAGGTGTTGATGATGTCCCGGAGTTGGGGTGCGATGATGGAGTCGGCCTTGTTGAAGACGTGGTGGGGGCAGGGGTCGGTGGTGATCCGGAGTGGATGGTGTTCATCGTGCGGGTGGTGTCTTCGGTGCTGATCGGGGTCCAGGCGCAGAGGGTGGTGGTGGGGGGCGTTGGTGCCAGGCTTTCTCGAGGGTGCGGCAGTTCTTCTTGGAGGTCTTGAGTTCGTCAGTGAACCAGGGGGCTTTCTTGCTGCCAGGTCTGCTGGGAGGGTCCTTCAGTGGTGTGAGGTCATCTGCGCAGTTGGTGAGCCACTGTGTGAGGTTGCTGGCTGCTTCGTTGGGGTCCGCTGTTCTGGCGGTATGGTTCTGGCGGAGGGAGGTAGTGAGCTGCTCGGCGGTGATCTTGTTCCAGCTCCTGCAAGGACCCTGTTGCGGGTGGTGGTGGGTCGTGGTTTTTCTGAAGCTGAAGTGGATGCAGCTGTGGTCAGTTCAATGGAGTCCGGTGGAGTGGCTAAAGGAGATGTGCTTGCTGGAGGAGAAGACGGGGTCAAGCGTGTGGCCGGCGTAGTGGGTGGGGGTGTTCACCAGTTGCTTAAGTCTGAGGTTAGCGAGGTTATCCAGCAGGGTGGTGGTGTTGCGGTCCTTGTTGTTCTCCAAGTGGAAGTTGAGGTCCCCTAGAAGGTTGTATTCAGCGGAGGGGAGGGCGTGCGGGCTGATGAAGTCGGCGATGTCTTCGCTGAATTGGGTGCGTGGTCCCGGGGGTCTGTAGATGAGGGTGCCTCTGAGGGTGGTCTTGGGGTCAGTGTGTATCTGGAAGTGGAGGTGTTCAGCGGCGGTGAAGGTGTCGTCAGGGTTGGTCGTGATGCGGATGGTGTTCTTGTGTACGATGGCGCTGCCTCCTCCAGTCTGGTTGACGCGGTCCTTCCGGGTGATCTTGTATCCGCCCGGGATGGCTATGGCGATGTCAGGCGCTGAGGAGGCGTTCATCCAGGTTTCTGAGAGGAAGGCGACGTCAGGTGACGTTGTGTCGAGCAGGTTCCAGAGTTCGACGGCGTGTCTGTGGATGGAGCGGGTGTTGAGCAGGATGCACTTGAGGTGGTTGTTGTTGGTGCTCAGCTTCTCGGGTGTGGTGCAGGTCCAGAGGCAGGTGAATTTGCAGGCTTGGCAGGTGAAGGGTCCATGGGAGCGTTTCGGGGTGGCTCGGTAGCAGGCGGGGTTTCTGCCGGCGTTGAGTGCATGGAGGGTGGCGGCGTCGTAGGTCTGTCGTGTGGTCTGGCGTCGTCAGGGGCCAGAGGTCCTGGCGTGGAAGGGCGCAGACGGGCTTGCCTTTGGCGTGCTTTCGGCGCACAATCAGCGCGTCCGCTGTGCGTTCGCCCTGCGGCCTCCATATGAGGGGCTGAGGGAGGGAGGAGTAGCTGGGAGGCGGGTGCGGGGTGGCGAATGGGAGTGGCGGGGCCGTAGGGAGCAGTGGCGGGAAGCGGGAGGGCACAGAAGTCAAGGGGGAGCGGGGGTAAAAAACAAAACCAACAGTTACAGAAGGAAGGGGACCATGGGGTAAGGACACGAATCACAGGCACAGTTAACACGGAAGAAAGGCAGAAAGGAAAAACAAAGGAACAAACAGCGGTCAGAGCGGGCAGAGCGCGGGGAACAGGGGGTAAAACCACAAGTCACAGGCACGAATCACAGGCACAGTTAACAAGGCAAAAGGCAAAAAGGAAACGAAGGAAGCCAACAGCGGTCAGAGCGGGCAGGGAGCGTGGAACAAGGGGTCAAAACCAAGAATCACAGGCACGATTCACAGGCACAGTTAACAAGGTAAAAGGCCAAAGGGAGATGAAGGAACCAACAGCGGTCAGAGCGGGCAGAGCGCAGCACACAGCACGGGGAGGACCACGCGGTGGCTAGGGGGCGACCTACCTGGTGACAGGGTCAAGGGTCGCTCCCTTTACCACCGTTAGGCCTCCATATGAGGGGTTGAGGGAGCGAGGAGCAGCTGGGAGGTGGGAGCGGGGTGGCAAATGGGAACGGCGGGGGGGCGGGGCCGCAGGGAGCAGCGGCGGGAAGCCGAGGGCGAGGCGGGAAGCGGGAGGGCACAGACGTCAAGGGGGAGCGGGGGTAAAAAATGAAACCAACAGTTACAGAAGGAAGGGGACCAAGGGGTAAGGACACGAATCACAGGCACAGTTAACACGGAAGAAAGGCAGAAAGGAAAATCGAACGAACCAACAGCGGTCAGAGCGGGCAGAGCGCGGGAAACAGGGGGTAAAACCATGAGTCACAGGCACGAATCACAGTCACAGTTAACAAGGCAAAAGGCAAAAAGGAAACGAAGGAAGCCAACAGCGGTCAGAGCGTCAGGGAGCGGGGAACAAGGGGTCAAAACCACGAATCACAGGCATGATTCACAGGCACAGTTAACAAGGTAAAAGGCCAAAGGGAGACAAAGGAACCAACAGTGGTCAGAGCGGGCAGAGCGCAGCACACAGCATGGGGAGGACCACGCGGTGGCTAGGGGGCGACCTACCTGGTGACAGGGTCAAGGGTCGTACTACAAACTAGAGGTACAGTAATCTCTAGTTACTCTGAACCTTTCCGGTGTAGTTCCCCTATTAAACAGGGGCACCCAATTATCTTATGCATGTCACAGTCCTTTGGATCACATAATATAACTCCTCTTCTTCAGAGGTAGTGTTAGAAATGGGCTTTCTGGTTGACTAGGGTATGCACCTAATCCAGGCAGAACCCACCACTCTAGTCAAAGCAAGGCAGTTACACACATATGCTAACCCCTGGACACCCCCTTGGCAGCTTGCAGAGCAGTCAAGCTTATCCCAGGGGAAATGTGTAAAGCGTTTATGCAACCCACATGCACCCACCGGTAACACACTGGGCACACCACAAAAGTGACTCTACACAAGGTTATTTAAAAATATCCTTTGTATTATAGGTAACCCACATTAGATTACAATCACATCAATCACAATTACTTTGCCAGCTAGGCAATTGTCATGACATCTTAGGTAATAAATTAATTTTGTCAGCTAGGCAATTGTCACACCACATTTAGTACAATAAGGTAATTCCACATAAGTTGCACATGTTATATACACACCACTGTATAGATAAATGAGCTTTGTCAATTATGCAAACCTAACATCATATCCAGGGCACTGTTACACATAGATCACCTTGTGGCTTAGGACAAATACATTAGAACACCAATATTTTGATCACCTTCACAGATCAGTGAAAGCTGGGTATTGCATTAATTAACCCTTCATTACCATCTGTTCACAAAAACGGGCAACCGTACCAATGTGGGCCTTGGCTGATGTCAGATGCAGCTCGGAATGGCTTTGCGCTATCACCAGCCAAATTAATTTCTCCAACCCCAAAAACTTACAGTAAGCACAGGACATTTTAAGTGGAAATAAAACATACACAGAGCTCTAGGAAAGTAAAGCACTCAGAACTCTTAGTGATAAAGAACGCATAAACTTTGTTGTCCCTGAGTTTCCCAGCACAGGAGGCCAGCACACGCAAGCCCTTCGAGATTTCTTTCCCAAGCAGGTACCACAGCAGGAAAGAAGAGTCCGTCTTTTTACCCCACCATAGAAGGAAACAACAACTGCAGGCCAACCCACCCCTCACTCAGAAAAGGCAGTGCTCCTCACACAGTCCTTCCACTCTTTTTCTTGGCAGGATCCTCTTGTTTCTTGAAGTAATCTAAATTTCTGGGGTTTAAGGTCCACTACCTATACCTAATTCTGTCTTTGTTCTTCTTTGTGCAAACGTCTCTGAGCCTCAGTCCAAACCAGTTCTGTACTCACTGGTGCATGACCACAGGTGGTGGAGACAGCATTGTGCAAGGAAGAAAGGCCCTATTCAGGTGTAAGGGAAGCTCCTTCCACTAATCCTAATGCAGCCAAGGTCTATTCACCTCAGCTCTGAGTCAGCAGGAAAGGCAGGGCACACCGTCACCCCCCAGTGGCTGTCTACAGTGAATACACATCTCCAGCCCTTGTCATTCCAAAAGCAAATTATCAATACACAAACCAGCAGAGGCAGACAGAATGCTTAAATAGGAAACTGCATACTTTCTAAAAGTGGCATTTTCAAACACACAATTTAAAAAACATCTTTACTAAAAGATGTGTTATTACATTTTGAGTTCAAAGTACTTAAACTCCATTTTTCGATCTGGTCCCAATAGAAAGTTATACTTGTAAGATGTTTCAAAGTCTTTCCCGTGTTAAACTGTGAGGCTGATAGCCTTTCAATATTGAAAAACGAAATCGGCAGTATTTCACTATCAGGACATGTCACCCACACCGGTACATGTCCTACCTTACACATACACTGCACCCTTCCTATGGGGGTACTTTGAGCCTACCTGAGGGGTGTCTTACATGTAAGAAAAGGGAAGGGAAAGTTAGGTGCACTTGCCAGGTCGAAATATCAGTTACAAACTGTGCAGGCAGACACTACAATGGTAGGTCTGAGACACATTTACAGGGCTACTCGGGTTGGTGGCACACCCAGTGCTGCAATCCCACTCGTCTCATTTCATTTACAGGCCCTGGCACACTCAATACACTTCACTAGGGACTTACTAGTAAATCAAATATGCCAATCATGGCTAACCAATTTCAATGACAACTTAGTCAGGGAGCACTTGCACTTTGAGACTGGTCAGCAGTGGCAAAGTGCCCAAAACATCTAAGCCAGCAAAACCGAAAACCAGCCCAGAATAAAAAATACAGAACGTATAGGCAAAAAGTCAGGGGAACCATGCCAAAGATTCAAAGTCTAAGGTCATTTCAGGGAAGGACAAAACAGGGCACTGCTGTCGGATAATCCAGTTTTGGCCATGCTATGACCAGGTCTGTAAAAAAACATAGGTTTGTACCTTAACCTACATAGTTCCAAACATACAATATGTGCAACACTAACATCCGTCTTTCCTTTTGCAATACCTCTCACTCCCTCATGCACACCAATACCTACTCCAATTCTGGTCACAAAGTTGATATAGTGAACCCCACCACACTTCATGACATAAAGTTGGTGTTCAACTGTATCACCCAGCACTGCCCTCAATATTTGATTAGCTGATTTCAGATGACTATTCAATTCTTTAACTCTCTCACACACACACTTACCTGGCAGTGAGCTTTCTATATTTTGTAACCACTGGCTCTGATAAGTCATCACCAATCTTTCCTCCTCCAATTTCAAAGTGTCCCATCTCCATCTCACCAACATTCTCTCCAGTTTCCATTTTATCTATGCTAGCTTGTTGAGTGAGTTAAATGATCGTTGCTGAAGTATAATTTGATTTGATGGTTATAAATTTGAATCCTGAGTGGACCAATTCAGTGGATGGCCATCTCAGCCCTCAGAGCTTTTTAGGTAAGTTAATTCATGTAGGAAAGTGCCTTTTTGTGTATGATGGTAACCCCAATACATTTGTTTCCCCAATGCTGATGGTTAGGACTTTGAAAGTGCATTGTAACCTGCTAACCAGGCCAGTGTTCTCTCCCTAAATATGATGTATGTGAATTGCTAACCCCAATTGTCAAGGACTTTAACCCCCCTGTAAGTCCTTGGTAAGTAGTACGACTAGTACCAGGGCATTGGAGTTAAAGGGGTCGCTAGGGACTGAAGCACTAATTGTGCCACCCTAAGGGACCCAAATAAACAGATGACAGCGGTCCTGCCATTGCAGAGTGCATGGGCAGTGCAACCTGCTCAAACTTGCCATGAATGGCAAGGTCAAAGCACTATTTTTAGTATGTGCCAGTCACCCCTAAGGAAGGCCTCCTAAGCCCAGGAGGCAGGGTGCTTCATATTAAAGGTGTGGACCTATAAGTACAAGCTTATATGTCCTTATATTGACAGGTTTCCATTATAGGCTATTATAAGTGTCCTGAGGGGCCATAGAAGAACATGGGTTGACACCCAGGCACCCAGAGGTTTCCAGCTGCTTTATGGACCCACTGAAAACTGTCATGTTTGTTGTCAAATGACTTGCCTTATCAAGCCTAACATGATTCCCATGGCGCAGTTGATGTAACATGCACCCAGGTGGCAAACTTAGAGGTTGCCCAGCTGGCTGCACCAGCCGTATGTATGTCCTGGCTGACATCTACCAAGACTGGAATCTGATCCCCTGCCCAGGGGTGTGAACACTCCCAGGAGTCAGAAACAAAGGTATGCCTGGGTGGGAGGGGTCACCTCTCTCCCTAACAGGATAGCTAGTGAAGTGGCACATCAAGACGGTGAGCTTCAAAGCGCTCATTGCCTCTGTTATGCATCCAAGCTGCCTCCCAGAGGAGGAAACAATCAACCCCCCTGCTGCCCCCAGGTACATTTGTACCTGGGCAGGAGGGAAAATGAGGTGTGCACCCCCAGAAGGCTAGCCACACCCCTAGGGTGGGCTACCTCGTCTGTACAGCTGAGGATGGGTTCTGCAATTTTTAAAAGCGGCAGAATAGAGGGATTTTGGTAAAAAGGGTAGCACTCTGCCTCAGATGTGGTCACCTTAGGGGCAGATTAGTCACTGAGGCTAGTAACCCATTGGCTACTTGCACATACACCTCTAATGCCTCTAAATCTACGATTTAAGGAGCACCCCTGGCACCAGAACCTCAGATCTGCTTGAATTGTGGCCAAGGACAAAGAAGAGACCTGTGATTGAGACTTCAGGACCTGCAGAAATCAAAGGTGTGATAATCTGCACCTTTGGCAACCACCCTGCAACTGCACAACCATGACACATCCAGAACCTCTTTCCACGTCAAAGCAATTCCAGAATTCCCTTGAACTACAGATACTAGTTCCCCGCAGTCCACAGGCAAATCACAATGCTGGAACCAAAGAATCACTGGTTATTGTGCCCGTTGAGTGATCTCTGAAAAGAAAATGATCAAGTACTTGGTTGGAAATATAGTTCTTGACCTCCAGCAAGTTTCAGACAGCTCCTGTTTTACCTCGGACTCCAGGCCTCGAAGTAACTCAAGAAAAAATTTGCCACTGCCAAGGCTTATTGGTGGCCAGTCCGGCTACCACCACCTATGTTCGATGCTGTACTTCAAGTGAACCCCACAGCACCTTCATCCTAATGCCTTACTAGCCCCGATTTCAAGTTTTTGCATCTGTTTCCTCACCCTCACCGTCTAAGCAGTAAAACCAGCAAGCCCACGGCTCCCACTTCAGCACCAGGGACAGTCAGGACAACTCTGCACCTGGGTCCTATGAGCCAGATAAAATACATCTGACTGTCGCAGCCTGGTCCTAGGACCTACATCACCTTAACCCCCCCCAGTGGTTTCCACTGGACTAGGCCTGCAAGTGAACTAGTGTCACCACTGTATATTTCCCTTTACTGCAAAATTATAATTTTGCAGTAGTTCAAAGGACTGGTTTATTTTTCCTTTAAAAATTCATAACTCTGGTTATACCTTTCAGATTGTCTTCCTTTTGGTATCTAAAATATATAAATATCTACACTATTTGTATAACCAGGTGTTGGATTTCTTTCACGCCGTGTCAATTACTAATTGTCCATATTGGTCCTCTGAACTGCTTAACACATGTTACCAGGACTGAGCTAAGGATTTGTAAGTGTGACTCAGAAGGACCTATTTGGAGTAACGTGAAGGTATTACATAGTGAGTCCTAACCAGCCTCACTGCATAATGCCCCATTTTCTGGCAATTCAGTACCTTTATGCTGGGCAACAGGAAACCCTGTTAGTTACAGTGCTACAAAGTGACAGAAGGGCATTATGAAGTACTATATAAAACAATTCAATATTTGGCTATATACACATGATCAACCTCAGCAACCAATAGACAATACAGATTTTCAGTGCCATCAGTGAATTTTACATCAAGAAAATAAACCTAATCTGCTCTAATATCAACAGCTCAAAGGACCCTACTTCTATAGTCTGTTGAATAACTGTAACACTTTTTCACAATCATTTAAACTTCCTAAAATTAATGAATGAAAACCCAGATGACCATGACATATTTTCCTCCATCATAATCCTTATTTTTAGCCCTCACACAGGTCCTTGACATTATGTTGTCCTTCATCATAACCAGCTACCTAGAATCACCAAAAGAGGTTAGATATTCTTATACACAAGATATTACCCTGGCCCACACAAGGGGGGAGATTTTCAAAGGTTGAGTAGAATTTGCGCTGCACCAGAAAACCTTAGTGTTTCGCTGTGTGCGTGTAAGTAAATAGCGCTACATCATATTTATAACACGAGGCATCGCGAAAAGCATGTGCATCATGCACGTCCTTAAAACAAATCGCAAAACACCGCAAAAGGATGCAACGTATTTTGGTGGAAGTCCAAACACAAGAAATGGCAGAGAACCTTGCCACACAACCCATTCCTGTAATGCAACAGGTAGAAGAGGATCCAACTACTAGTATCTCCATGTGGATGAGTGATATTCTCTGCTTGTAGATTCTTTCTTTCCTCTGTGTTTTCTTTTTCACCAAGGCAACTATCCGCTGATGGTGACGGACAATAACAATCTCCATGGTTGCCACAGCAGGTAGATATTTGTTGTGCTTCTCCTGGTAGATCACCCAGTAAATGGCTCCAGCTCTTTTTGCGCCTGTTTTGTACCTGTGCTTTTTTTTCTGAGCAAATCTTTTTTGCGCTGCTTCTTGTCACTTTGTGTGACTCTTGTAAATACATGTGCCTACAGGGTTTTGGAGGTTTTTGCATGAGTAACACCCTGACACACCCACTCTGCATACATTAAATCGACTTTCGCACAAAGTGACACAAAACCGTTTGTGCATCACGCTAACTTTAAAATATGGAGCAAATACTTACTTGCACCTATCTGAAAATGTGTGTGACGTTTTGCGCTGCTTTGCGTCATGCGAACGCCAGCGCAAACTCTTTGAAAATCTGCCCCAAGGTCTCTTACTACCACATAATCACACATCAGCCAGTTCTGAATTAAACTCTTATAAAAACTGTAGCTACCAACTACTCCAAATTCAGCATCCCAAATATTATCCAGGCTGTACACAGAGTCTGCTACAAACCAGTTCGATGTTTTAGACATTAGTGCCTACTAGTACTTCTTAACTATTTAATTGAAATCAGCACTTTTGACAGGCAATTCAAGAGATGCCACCACATTACGCATTTAGTTTTGGTGTCACCAAAGGCTTTCTACCCTGCACTCCAAACACTAGATGCAGCCTACAAGACACTTTTTGCATTTTAAGACATTAATATACACTACTATCCCCAAAAGACCCAACACTACTTCAGGGTATTGTTGGACAATGATATTAAGTTTATGAAGTTCTACCTGAAAGCCTCTAGTTGAATCTGTCATTCGTATATATAATTTCAGCACTGGCGGAATTATAATTGCTCCTTAGTGCTAAAATCATGAAACCCAAATTATGGCTTTTCGCTATGAATTTTGGTTCTTCTGTTTGTATTTCACTGACTTGCATTTAGTATGGATCCTGGCCTGACCATTAAACTTTGCTTTAAGATACAATCCGTAATCAACTCTCATTTCTCTAGATTACCTAACCTCCTAGCATCCAAAATGTATGCAGCATATCTTATAGCTCTCCTCGTCCTTTGTGTATACCTCCTTATTAAGAGTTGGTTCCACACCAAACCGCCCAAAAAAGCCAGGCTAAAGTTTGACTGCATCATCTTCACCTTGAAGATTCCTTATTCAAGCATTCATTAAGTTAGTGACGTATTGGCTAATCTACAAAGCTGACATCTGTAACTGCATATGGAAAATCACATCTACCATAGATTTGATCAAATCCAAGATTTTTTCAAAGAAAAACTCAGCATAATCTATCTCTGCAGCTGTCCCCACACTTCTGAAATTCTGGTGGGAGATGAAAACATTTACTTACAGATGATACCATGATCGAGAAAGTAAACAAAACTCGAAATTGGGCCTCAGGCTCATATAGCTGAAATACATGTGTTATGAGTGTAGCAATACTGCTGTTCCTAGTGAATTCTCTGAAATTGTTTACACTGTCTCATTGATACTGACCAGTGTGACCCTCCATGAGGATTGAGACTCTGATGTAGGACTTGTCCTGTCTGCTTAATGCCTCTCATCCGATTGGGACAGCACAATTGCATTCTGCTTCAGCTGGCAATCACTTCTATCAATCTTTATGTAATGTAGTCTATAAATCATTAAAAGCTCCTACATAATTTGTCTTCAGTCAGTCAGCTGATTTGGTCATTAATCTACATGGGAGAAAGGTAACATTTTCAACTCTTATCGGTAAAATCTTTTTCTCATTATTCTAAAATTCATATAAATGTAATTGTGTAATACATTTTTGAAAGCATATGCTATGCGATTATTAAGTCTTAAAAATTGCGCTACAGAATTACAATAATGAAGGATTTAAAAGAATGATGAATGGAATGGTTGAATTAATCTCAGCCACTAGTAATTACTCGGGCTGCAGCCCAGTCCTTAATTTTTTGCCCACCATGCCACCTTTTTAAGAGAATAGAAGTAAGAGAATTTGCAGAGAGTCAGTGGCTTAGCCTTGTTTTTCCTACAAAAGATGTAATTATATATGATGCAGTTGGCATTGGAAACATATTCTTAACTTAATCTTAACTTACACTTCCCGTTCATTTAATAAAGGAATGATAATCAAATAAGTTCTATCCTGCTGTGGGACTTATTTAAAAAAAAGCAACATTTAATTGAAGTTATTCATCACTAACTCACCTTATTTAAACATTAGAGGCCTACCACATAAAGGTGGCTTCATTGAAAGTGTCACTTTAATTCCAGTAGATGGGGTAACAGTAGTTACTGAGCCCATCAGAATAATGAGTTTAGCCGGAACAATGCTAGGCAGTGGTTTTTCACTGAAAGACTTCCCCTGCTGCACGAAGGAGATGTCTCTAGGTGAAATGCCAGGGAAAAATGTAACAGAAATGGACCCAGTATGTCACCTTGCCACATGTATTTACCAGAAACTCATAATTGATGTTGGTCCCTACCTTCCAAACTTACAGCCTACTGCCCCCTCGTAAAGAAAACATTTGTAATGAGAGTCAAAGTGATGAATGAAAGTGTTAATTTAGGAACGGGCCTCTGCTAGGTTAGGCCTGAACAGTGTCGTTTTTAGTGGAAGAGCTGGCGCAGAGTATTTTACCACCAAGAACATAGGTAAATGCTTGTTTGTCATTGGAACTTTAAAGGAATGTGTTGTTTTTTTGGCAGGAAATGTAACTGTATTCGTCGTCATCTCCAAATAACACAACTCAAAATAAGGAAACAATAATTTAGCAATCACAGTACAGCAGAAAATGAACACAATACATACAGTAAGCCAGCATAAAAGATGGCCACAACATACAATGAAAAACATCAACATCACAACAAAATGCACCACAACAAGGATGCACAAATATTCTTGTCAGACCTTACAACCTCAACAAATATACTTTCATGATGCAATGGCAGACGGTGTTTGCCTCAAGCAGTGCCTTACTTACCGCCAAAGACATGTAATGGTGTTAATAAAAATGTCTATGATCCTTCCCTTGGACTTTAGGGCTTGGAAAAAATGGGAAAGCACAATAGATTTAAAAACAAAGCCCAAAGCAGAGATCGTTAAGGAAAAGGGTGCTACCTGAAATGCATTCCTTCCTTTATTGCTAGATGACTCCGAAACAAAACTGTTCTTAAACAATGTCACACTCATACCAAAATCGCACACAGATTGATGTTATTGTTGGACTCAATTGCAAAAAAGCATACTTTCTAAAAAAAAGTATGTCACTGTAGTCTATTGCACAAGTTATGAAAGAAACATACCTTTTTGTGCTATTATGTCTCCTGTGGTAACTGTAGGGCAAAGGAGGACCGGATTAGGTCTGCAGCAGGAACGTACAAAGTGGGAAACACCCGGATGTACGTTCCCCCTCCTTTAAGGACCCATGACGACTTTCACCATACGAGCAAATGCTCCAATGGTCTAATGAAACCAAGAAATGTTCACTCTGGTATAAACCGTGAGTTGTTTATCACTGATTGTTCCCCAGGTCAGGGTGCGCCTTAGGGTGCGCATACCGCCGAGGAACCACCAATAGGTCCTGATGAATGCTTAGCAATTAGCAAAGAAAAGCAGAAACATATTGACCAACTTTTTTTACACCTAAATCGGAAGACAATGGTTACTTTATAGATTCAGTTTGCATCCGTTCACTCTTTTTAATGACGATTGGCCAGCCTTGAATAAAATAGTGGATAGGCTAGAGCTAGTGATCTTTTACTCTTCACTTCCCCACACAAACAATACCTTTGTTTTTTCTGCTCTGCTGTAACATCAAACGTAGAAGCACACCAGGGAGGCATTAGGACCTCCTGGTGGGACCCTATGATGAAGCATGTCACCGACCAGGTCGGTGAGTGAGGGTTCTTTTAAAAACACTGGTTTGTGCCCTGAGCTGCTTTGATGTGTCGGATCAGGGGTTTCCTGGTCTGACTCGAGTCACTCCTTTGTTGTTGTTTATTGATTTATAGGGGGTTCAGGAGTGTCCTTTCCCTCTCTCTTGTTGTTAATTAAGTAAACTGTAGGACAGTACCATTGATAGAAATGGGTGTTTAAAATCTGGATTGCAGTACCTCCGTGGGGCTATTACTAATTCCCCTTAAATCCCTAATGATTGGGGCAAAAGATGCAGAAAATGGCACTACGGCACGTAATTCTACATATAAATCCACCATTCCTAGCCTAATTTCCTAGGGCAATTTCCTTCAGGTTTGACCCGGGTGATTTTCTCCGGAAACCAAGGCAGGATCCCTGCATGTTTTATCATAATATGCCTAATTCCCCCAAAAAGTTTTGCAGTCTACACTAGCTCACATACCAAGCGAAAATGTTCAGCTATTTCCAGGGTGACTAATGAGTTAGAAAAAGTATGTGAATACTAACAAACTCTCAAGTTAGTCGGTGTGGAAAAACTTTAAGGGTATTCACCCTGGAAGGTCTACCTCCCACCCCAGTAATGAGATTTACTCTTCAGTGTTGCATAATCATCTGAAAATACTGTGCTTGTGTAAATGTATTTACCAGTGCACATACACTTTTAATAAATGCATTGTACTTGTAACTCAAGACATTTACACATGCAACGTGCTTTATGAATAAAGCACAATATTCATAATGGCCTAATAATATGATGCAGAGCTTTGTTGGTTGGGTAATCATCTCTTTAATTTTTTCGGCACCATCTATTTAATAAAATAAATCATTGCTGTAGTAAAATAATAGCCCTGATTTTAAATTAGGTGTATTTATGTGGAGGGATACCATGTGGCCGAAAGTTACTCTTCAGCATGGTATCATAATTCTGGCCTTTACAAGTTAATCCCCACAGAATGGTTAGTAATTATTTGGCTCCATTTTTTTTCGACTAAATTCTGCACAGAAGTTCATGTTCCCTGGGGACTAATGCTCAGAAATACTGTCTGATCTATGTAAGTGGTAAATGTGAACAAGGGGCTTTAGTGGGTAGGGGTTAGTATGGAAGGGGCTGAATTGGAGGCAGTAGGCAGAGAAGGATGTGGCTCCTTTCTGTAAAAGGGGGCGTAGCAGGGGCAATGCAGCACACGCAAAACCAGCAAAAATTAGGAGAAATTAAGCATTTCCCCTCGTTTCGCCTGTTTAAGACCAGGTTTTGCCTGACCTTAATGTTGGCGCTGCCCAATATTTACGCCACCCTTGTAAATATGGAGCAGCTTTAAAATCAATGGGTGTTGCGGCAGATTGCCCACCACAATACTCTTTTCCCACCCATTTCACGTTAAGTATAGCGTAGAAGGGTGCCTTATTCACAAGGCAGCGTTAAGCCACATTAAGTGACTTAACATCGCCTTGTGAGTAAGGTGAAGCTCCTATCACCACAGGAATGTCCTGTGACGTTCCTGTGGTGATAGGGGCTGGTAATTATGCCCCTAAATTTGGTCAAGGTGCCCGTTGCCACTCTAATGCCACATACATAAAACACAGTTACTGGGATTGTTTTTGTGTCTCATAAGATTGTTTTACTCATAATGATTTGCTGCCATTTTGAAGAGCACAGTTAATGTGTAAAAATGAGTATAAGAGGGCTTTTAGGTAAAGGGCCGAACATTGTTTTTGGCTGTTGCAATATTTTATGTTGCAAATCAGCCCGCCTTCCTTCCCCAAATATGTAAATCTTTTTTCATTGGAAAAGAGTATAGCAAATTAATGCAACAGTGAATATGCTACAGAGATGTACTTGATTATGTTGACTGACATGCATGCGTAGGATTTCAAGAATAGAATTCATCAAACTCATAGAAAATTCATAAAAGCAATAAAAGCGTTAGCAAAACCAATCCATCCAGGGCATAACCAGCTGTGAGATCAGATAGGCCCTGTTTTACCGGCTAGCAAAGCTTCGTTAATCTATTGTGCCTGACATACATTTCAGTGATTGCCAATTCCAGCCTGCAGAGAAAAACAAATTCCTGCCACCAGGACATGATATCCAGAGCAATTGCCAATCTTGCCGTGGTTATGGCATAGAAGAGGACCACAGCTTTTTCCGAAGGGCTGTTAGGCTTGTGGCCAAGTAACACTATTCGGTTGTTGAACCTTACGTTTGAATGTAAAAGTTTACTCATCATATCAAATACCCTATTCCAATATGGAATAGTTTGGTCACATGAGGCAAAGATATGAACAGTGTTGGCTTTGGACAGACCAGGATCAACGGGGGACCCCAGCTCAACAAGTATCAATATGGCTGTCTAGAATTCAATGGTTTAAAAGGAACCATTGCACACCTATATTAGATACATCTGGACCCTCTTAATGTCCAATTTCCAAGAGTGTTTTTTGTGAATGTATTGCTCTGTTTTAACATGCTTTGGATTGGTGAAGACTGAATTTGAGCTCTGTTTATGTATGTTTTTGAGTTACACTCTTGTTAGTTCTAGTAACCTTTTAACAATTTGAACTTGGTTTTCTACAAATTATTCACTGTACATCCATTGAATTGAATGTGGTTTTTCTTTTCTTTCATTGCACTAATTGGATAATTTTGAAACGTTTTTCCAACTATTACAAAAGTAACTGGAGGTCATGTCTATTCAGTAAAATGTTCCTCATGCACAAGTAAAAATGAGTTTGAATTACACAACCACCTGATGTTGTATTGTGTTTACAGCTTTGGACAGACATCATCAAAAGCAGTCAGAAGTATTCCTCAATCCCCATTTGGACTACTTGTTAGGTGAATAATATAGGTCATAGCCAGGGGCGTAACACAGGCCCCCGCAGCCCCCGGGGTGTTGGGGCCCTCAAGCTCCAGGGGGCCCCCTCAGCACAGCACTCTGGCCAGAGAGCTCCTGATTGAGCCCGGAGGGGGCCCCTCCATGCACATTGCAGGGAGGCCCCCTCAAGTTTCGTTACGCCAGTGGTCATAGCCCGTTTTGAAGGAATGAGTGCTTAACATAGAAATGTTCAGAGTAAGCTAGGTGGTACATCTTATATCAGTAATGGATGTTCGATTGTAAATTGCGAGATCAACTCTAAGACAAGGTCTCAACCCTTTATGTTCTGTTTCTTCAAGCTCATCATCACTAAATAAAAGATGCAAATTTAACTGTTTTTGGGGACCTTGATGAATTTGTTTAAAACCTTGTGGTAAACTAAACTGATTTCGTTGGAAGAAATATGCAAAAAATATTTTTTTCACTTGCATGTAGGAAACTGGAAGCCGATATGCCTTGTTTATTTCCTGAAATGTCGAGAGATCCCCATTATTGTAAAGCTGACCAAGAGTCATAATTTGGGAGTCGAAACAACACCTTAAATAGCTGTCCTGAAATGCCTCTGTAGCTTGGGATTATTAACGAGAGATGTAAATTGATGAAACACCATAATAAGGCTGATGAAGCGAATATTCTGCCAGACCGTATGATACTCCAAAAGAGTCTTAAACTTAGTGTGTTCAAAATAGGCAGTATCAATCTAGACCTTATCAGTTATGACCACCTGTGGGAAGATCTGGTATTCTGGAAATAAGCCCACCAAGTCCCATAGACCTGCCCGACTATTGTGCAGAGTATTGAGATGAATGCGGATAAAAAAATATAGCCAAGGAGAATGTAGTGCTACACCACCCTCACTGCGAGGAATTTGAAGATATCTTATAGCGCAACAAGGTTTTTTATATTTTCACACAAAATGTTGCCAGCTGCTGTCAATCTTTTTGAAGAAGCTCTGGTATAAATACATGTGTCATGTCATGGTGGCCGTCTTTCTCGGAATCTGCATGATGGTTTTTGAACCCACCTCCAGGCAGCTCTAACTCATTTGCTTTTATAGCGCTGAGGATATAGGGCCAGATGTAGGTGGCCCAATACCGGTCGGTAACGGACGAAATTACCGAATTTCATCCGTTACCGACCGGTATTGGGCATTTGGGATGTAGGGGAGAATTAGTTAAATAACGAATCGGTATTTTCCGAATCATCATTTACCGATTCGGTATTTACCGAATCTGTAAATGACATGTAGGAAGCACTTTGAAGAGTGCTTCTGTGCTTTAAGGATTCGTTATTTACCACCAACTATTAGTTGGTGGTAAATAACGACTACCTCTGTAAATGCTAATCTGTGCATTTACACCTCTGCCATGTGACAGACATACATGCCCTTAGGGCATGTATGTGTGCCACCTGTGCACACAAGCACTATTCAGGGGTTCAACAGGGTGTCAAAGTGACACCCTGCCACCCTTGACTCTTTCCCTATTTCACCAAATCGGTAATTACCGATTCGGTAATTGACATTCATTCCTATGGGCCTGGTGAATGACAATTACCGAATCCGGAAATACTAATTCGGTAAATACCGAATCTTAACGATTCGGTAATTTTTACCAAATTATTAGCTAATATCATTAACCGATTCTAAAATACCGAATCGGTAAAATTCGGTATTTTAGAATCGGTAAATTGTATTTACCTACATCTAGCCTTTCGAGTGGCCAGGCGAGGGGAAGGAAGTGGGAAGGGAACAGTGGGGAAGGACATCATAAAGAAAAATGTTAGAAAAATACCATCAACATAAACAAAAGTAGATTCATCATCTGGATTATAACTCAGCATTGGTTGAGGAGTGCTGTAAAGATATGGTGGTTACACTGTTGAATCCATTATGATACTGCTCATATTGAAAATGTCACTAACGTCACCACTTTTTAAATCTTGGTCACATAAACAGTCATAGACATTGTCAACAAATATGACCTTTCTGCAGGCTCCTCTATTGTAGACAGTATTCTCCTTACCTTTTATCTGCACACACACTTTGGTTCATAAATCACACTGGGCCCGAGCCCGAGGCTAGAGCCTGCCAATAAAGTCAAAGAAGTGCTAAGGGCTTTAATTATCCTTTCTGTGCTTGATCACACTTACGTTAACTTGTAGACAAAATAAACAGAGTAAACACAATGTAATCAATTATCCTATCCGCACTCGATTGCACTCATAGGTTGCCAAAATGAAGACACAAGACACTTCTCCTTGCAAGGCTTACCAAGGAGAGCACTGCCTGCTTTGTCAACATTATGCATTAATACTCATGGTCACGTCTATGTGTGTCGGCATGGGTATCGGTACCTCAGCTGGAAGGATGACCATTTTGATGATATTGCACCTGCCAATTAACCGGAGGTGTACTATGTCCCATTTCCTAAAGATGGATAAAGATGCAGGACGTTATAATTAAAAGCAATGATACAATCCATACTAACAGAAACATTAATGCCTAAATATTTAGCTGAAGTGACATATCGGGGGTCATTTCCTACTGGGATGTTATTAGCCATATTATCTACATTTAACCTATACCCTGAGACTTGACATAATGAAACAGCTGCTTCCTGAGAGACAGAGCTTTGTCATCAGAATATGCCAGAAGTGTGCCCTCCCAAATATGTACCCTCGGGTGGAATATAAGCAGATTTTTTAAATGCCCAATTATATGAATCCAAATACAGAGCAAATAGAAGTGGGGAGGAGGAATCCCTGTCTCGTACCCTTACGAGACAGGGATTCCTCCTTCCCCCTTGTACTACATCGGACAGCACTCCCGTATAGGAGAGCCTGACCGTTGGTGACATATACATTCTCTGGTACTGTGTAATAAATCATGAGCGGAACCCGATTGCAGGCATAACTGCCCACAAATATTGCCATGATACCCTATTGAATGCTTTTTCAGCATCCAGTAGAATCGTCCCGGCTGGTATTTTAGATTTAGCCTCCATGCTGAGTGTGGATATGGCTAGGTTAATATGCGAAGTGGTATCTTGCAAAGGTATAAATCCATGCTGCGTGGGGTCTACTAGTGATCGTATAACTGAGACCTGTTTATAAAATTCCATTGGGATAGCGCCCAGTACAGCCCCTCTGCCTGTGACTAATTATGAGGTAGCTGTTATGACCTCTTCACTAGTTATTGAAACGTCCAAGTTGGCACTCTGCGCATTTGTTAGGTGGTTAAGCTCAATGGCCTGGAGGTAGTGATCTATCAAGCCCAGAGTTTCCTGGCAATCGTCCTCGTATAAACTAGAATAAAACTTATGGAAAACTGTAAGAATTGATTTACGGAAATCCAAAATCGTTTTCTCATCTACTCACTGTTCTCGAAACACGACAGACATTTTGCCCTATATTTGGAACAGGCCCTGCTCCCTATCTTTCTCTTCAATATCATCCTTAACATTGTTAGTTGCCTAAATGTACCCAGTGCAATATTAGGATCCCTACTGGACTGAAGTAAAAGCGAATGCTCTAATTGTAAATGAAGGAACTTCAACCACATCTCAGTCTCCACAACCCGTTCAGTCCTGCTCTTATGGATAACAAAGTGTTGTAATGTACCTTTTACTCAATGCACTCTCCCTACAGAAGTTCTCTCCCTTGCTGCTCAGCCTATAATGAGGTCAGATAGAATGTTGAGTGTGTTTGTATTGGAAGGGAGAATCAGTTGCTGTGGATAGGCTGAGCAGTGAGGAGGCTGCTCCTGGTGGGGCACTTTAAAGGATCTTACTTATTACATCTTATACCGGTAACCAAGAAGTGATCTTGTGAATAAAGCTGGGATCCTGTTCTACATCACATGGTCTATGCATCTTTCATCTTTGTAACACAAAGCTAGTAGTCTGGCCTCTAACAAAAGCTGTAAGTACATCCCAGACCATGATAGGATTAGCAGACCCTTGATTAACACAGAGGATGTACCTCAGACCAGAGCCCATATAATTTACATACACTGCATCTAATAGTAGTTTACGATCAAAGGACCACTGATGTAATGTTTTAGTATTATCCAATTCACTTGATTTGAACGATAGTGAAAGTGAGTTATGGTCTGAGACAATCCTGAGATTGAGTTTAATTGTTAATGATGCTAAGATATAAATCGCAAAAAACATATCTGTAAGAGGTGATGAGATATAGAATGAAATGAAATGTAAAGCCATACTCACCACCCCCTGTGAGCAAGAAATACATCGGCAAGAGTCTATGTGTCAAGGACCTGCTTTTAGCCTCCCTTCAGTTTCTCATACACCACCGACTTGGAGTGCACATACTTGTTGTTTCTACCCTCGGATGAAGAGTCAGATTTACATTGCCACACATAACTATAGGCACCTGACGTGCTAAGCTCTCCCAAGAGGAAGTTATACATGGCTAGGTCATATGAATTGCCAACAAATAAACACAAACTGTCACCTGAATTCTTACAGTCCCTATATGAGCAATCAGCCATCTCCCTGATACACGCACTTTAACCCGAAAAGAGGTCCACTCCTTCCTCTTAGATAATAGTGCCACACCCCTTTGAGGAACATCTATCCCGGTTGCTGCAAGAGTGTGATAGCCTAGACTATTCAATTTATGTATCTCCCGAGTTGTAAGACGAGTCTCTTGAATACATGAAAACTGGGGCTTCAATGTACCTAATTTCTCCCTGACGTATCTTAACTTGGCAGCAGAGTGCAAACCGTCGACATTCCATAAGACAATGTGCACATCCTTCTTATGATTATGACGCATGTTATCTACTGATGAAAAACAAATTTATCCCTATGCACAGCATCATGATTAATTCATACAATCCAATAAGTGCTATATCTTTTCCTTTTCTTTCATCTTTCCCCGTTCCCCGTTTCCCTCCCCGTGACCCCCGCAGACTCGTTTTGAGACCCCCCAGCACCCAATCCAATCCCTGTCCCACTTTTCCCAGCAGGACCTTGGGCCCAACGGTGTAGGTGTAAACCAGAGAACCCTGTCGAATGGATGTTTAGCGGCACAACTGATGGCAAGCCCCCCCCCCCCGACTAAAAGCTAGAATGCAAACTGTAAATTTATTGTCACCTGAAGCCCAAAAAAAGGAATCAAAAAAAGAAAGTCCGAAACCCAGTGCAAAAACGTAACTATATAAGTCATCTTTTCCCAAAACTTGTGAGACATGAATTAGCCCTAAACCCAGAGCAGTAGGATTCTAAAGGGAAGAGCCGATATCAAGAACAGTTTGCTAGTATTCAATTCTATTTTCAAAGAAAAACGAGTAGATAATTCATTCGGTATTTGACCTTCCCTATTGTTTCAACAAATCTTGCGCCTTTTCTGGGGCATGACAATATATTGTCTGGCCTTTCCAACATATCTTTACATTTTCTGGCTCCAGTAAGGAGACTGTGGTATCCAATGTTTGAAAGGGAGAAATCATCAGTCTTCGAGGGCGAAGTCAGACCTAACAAAGAATTCAACCTCGCAGGCCTTGACTGGTTTACTAGGGCAAGTCAAATATGTCAAAAAGCAGTCAAAACCTGAAAATAACATAACAACCACAGGATATCATAACATCACATTGCAGTATTGAATCACAAAAGCAAAACAGCACAAAAACCAACACAGCACAACACCACCACAAGATAGTGTCTCAAAACAAATACACAAGCATTCTTGTCATACATTACCACCTCCAAAAATATGGTTTCATAATACAATTGTAAAAGGTGTTTGCACAAGCACTGCTCTAGTTACCTGCAAGGACTAGGGATGAGTGATAAATTTCCCTCAGCCAGCGGAGTTCGTTGAGTTTTGGCCATTCCGCATTACGCTTGTAAAGCGGAGTTCCAGCCACACTCTGCCAACTGAGTGTTTTTTCTCGTGCACGGCTAGCCAACGGTTAGTTGGTAGGGGTGTGCAAGAATTGGCGTTCTCTGGTGCGATTTTCAGGTGCTATGAGGGCACCCAGCGAGAGTCTCTCAACATGGATGGTCAAAAACGCTCGTAGTGAGAAGGCTGACGCTCGAGTAAAAAATCTACTCAAGAGGCAGCAAAGAGGCAGCGCCCTCTGGTGCGCCACATGGGGTCTTTTTCACTGATTTTGCAGTATAGAAAAAGCTCCTGGTGCTAAATATCAACGTGAGCACCGCTACATGCCCATGTCCACCCATTTGCAGAACTCCGCAGAATCTTCCAGTTTTCATGTAACTCCGCGAAGTTCCACCCATCCCTGCCAAGGAACTGGAATAATGGCAGTCAAAAAGATTTTCGGAAATTGTCCTTTTCACTTTATGTTATATGGCCCTAGCCAGCTAATAGTTTGAAGTGATTTTATAAGCTAGATGCTTAATAAATAGTGAAAAGAGAGTATGCATTGTGTTTCACTGTCAAATACTGACCACTTACCACCATAAATAATTAAACAATTTCCTGGTTGTTAATATTCACTTGTTTCAATCTCTTTTTTTTACCATGCAACCAAGGAGAAAAAGCATGAAGTATTTTAAGCACTATGAAGAGATGCACAGACCATGTATATGGTTGGATCAGTATTTCTTGGCCTGACGTTGACTTCTCCAGCTGACCACTGCCAGCAAATGACCTGCATATTGTAAACCCACTTCTCTTGTTCTGTTCATCCTGTGCTTTTGAGACTGTTGTGTTTCAGATGTGAATGCACATGTTATATCTATGACCAATGTGGTATTATCTAGAGCATCTTTAGCACACATACCTGCAATCATACATATGCAATATATGTACACAATGTTCACTTGTGTTTCCCTTGTTTTACATCTGGTGCTTGGAACATTGCATGTTTACTGACCTATTTATAAAGTCATTTTTACTGAATATTTCCTTGAATGTATAGTTCTATACTGTTTATATAAATCTGTGTCATATTATATCAATTCTTGGCGATAGCTCACATTCCTCCGAACATAAATGTGCCAAATCCATCGGGGGTTGTTTACTCACATCAGTTCACTTCACTTCATGTAAAGCCAAACATGCCAAAGGGTTATTGTGATGTTGTTGTGCTATGCTATGCTAATTTTTGGTCACATCATGTGTTCTGCAATATCTACTACTGCCATTTCTCCCTCAACGCTCACTGTGCCACTTTAAAGATCACAAAGAAATGTTTTCTGGTGTGAAAAATAATATGAATTTTCAGTTTGTCGTTCCTTCATTGAAGGGCTTTTATGTCTCCTCACCCTTTGAAGGAATAACATGTTTAGCTTGGAGTCAATTACACCATAGATATGCTGATCTCTAAAAGGCTAATTAAAACATACATCTCTTCTTGATTAGGCTGGCAGATGTGGCACAATGTCATCTAATTATTTTTCTACTCAATTGACCATTAGATCAGCAGATCCATGTACTTTTTATTGGCTAGGACATGTTGGTTCCCAATAGATGCTGACATGCTACACATGCAGTCCTTATGAATTCCTTAAAAGTTTTGACAGTGTTATTTTCAGTGTTGCTAAAAAGTGATCCATTTATGGAGAGTAAGAAATGGATCTCTCAGTGTCAGATTATCTTTGTAGATATCTGTGCCCTAGCAGTACATTCTATTCTCTGAATTGAGTCATTATGAGGATTATATTTCTTTGTGACATAGGTTCCTATAAATTATGTGTCTGTCTTCCTCCGCTCACCAGAAGAAAAAAAAGTTGTCCCAATTAGGTATACACCAGCTGCTTGTTTGACTGTGGCAAGACACGTACAATAGCCATAGGATGGACTTGGCCATGGCCATCCCTCCAAGTGATTTAATCATGTTATTCGAACATAGTCTGCGGCTTCTTTTCATGAATGTACACTCTAAAATGGTTGATTGACCTCTATTTCACTGACAGTTTCTGTTTCCTTTTGTAAAGATGCACCCTAGGCAGAGAGCTGCTCCACCTGTCTTTCAGGACGTTCTTAATAGAAATCTGTGAACGTGCAGTTGTGTCAGTTTTAAAAACGATTTCAGTATTTATATATATATATGCTGTTTTCATGTCACATTTATTTGTATATATCACTGTGTATAAAGAAAATACAATAAATTATTTTCTTCACTTTGTACTTGCATATATTAGGTTTATTTCGAAATAAAAAAAATAGTAATTCACAAAAAAAGTCTGCCCTTAGTGAGTTTGGCATCCAGAATTGATGTTTTTACGTATAAGTTCAAAAAGGGCTCGAATTACATCCTGTGTTCAAAGCTGATTAACCATAGCTTCTATTAATTTGGTGTAATTTATTAACTAATAAACACAAATGGCCACGATGATTAATGTTCTTAGCTCTTTTGCCGTGTTCCGGGAAACTTTACATGTTATTGTCAGTAAGTGATTTGCATTGTAAAAAGACGTAGCACAAAGCACACACGTTAGGACCTGACTGAGAACCGAAAGCAGCCCTGGCAAATTTTATCAGACCAGCCCCCATACAGTGCATAGCGATGGAGTGCATTGAGCGAGCCTGACCAGTACAAGGGAACTTGAGGGGTTCTCCCCCCAAGAATATTTAGGAAATAATTATAAAGATTGGTGCATTCTACAGCACATCTGTAATCATATATTCAATTGTATTGGTTTTTAATGCATAGTAAAGGATGAACTTACAGTGCACTAGGGTACAGCAATCTTTATTGGGGCTCTTCAATAATTACCACACTTTCACCCTCCAACAGTGGCTCTCTTCTCTCCATAGCCCCTCTCTCGTATGTATTTAATTTGTTTTATAACACCTCTCTTACAAGTGTTTGGGGTTGAAACTTTTCACACCACAAACACATACGGAGCCAATGAATCATACATGTGTAAAACAGTGTATAGAAAATATCAGTAACTGTTCTGTGATTTGCATAGTACATGATCTTTGCAACAGGCATAGTAACCCTTTGTGCTACTTTAGATGAGTCAAAGCTTCCACTAGACAAAATTCCATCTGTCTCCTGCAGGTACATTAATATCCAGAGTTACTATGGCACTTTAATTGATGCCTGAAAACTGCACTCTTCAATGCTTTTAAAACTACTGCACTGCTTCAAATGTGCTCGCCAGTAACACTAGCAGCCCTCATCCTTTCAGTCTCTCGGGAAACTTCTGATGCTCGGTATGGCCAATCCTGCCTTGACACACACTGAATACTTTTTAACATTTAACTTTAACATTTTAATGTTTCTAGGGCTTGTCTAGAGAAATTTAGCCTCCTATAATCAACAAAATAAATCATACATTACAGAGCGGCAACTTTGTACTCAAGCATAATGGCCAATTGCCCTGGAGGATGTCTCTGAAATTTGTGTAGATGATCCTTTTTGGTGTTACAAGTAAGTAGGGTTAGTATTTTTAGACTTCTACGATATTTTAACTTAGTGATATCTGTTGCTGCTGGACTTTCACGAAACTACCATGGTACAGGTGAAGTCAAGTCATTAGCTTATTGGATAATGACTGTCTTTACAAAAGTTTGTGGCAGCCATTGTTGTACAGCTTATGCTTTCTCAGTAAAAACTGTGTTTGCTGGACAACATGAGACGCATCGCTTGCAGCTGAGGACTTGTGGCAGGACCGCAAAGCCCAGGAAGCATCAGGGCTTGGAAGCCGCCCCGCAGCCCTTCCCTTGCCTCACCGGGGCTCTACATAACCTCTCGCGTCTCTCGCTTCGTGGGAGACGCATCGCTTGCAGCTGAGGACTTTTGGCAGGACCGCAATGCCCAGGAAGCATCAGGGCTTGGAAGCCGACCCGCAGCCCCTCCTTTGCCTCACCGGGGCTCTACATAACCTCTTGCGTCTCCCGCTTCGTGGGAGATGCATCGCTTGCAGCTGAGGACTTTTGGCAGGACCGCAAAGCCCAGGAAGCATCAGGGCTTGGAAGCGGACCCGCAGCCCCTCCTTTGCCTCACCGGGGCTCTACATAACCTCTCGCATCTCCCGCTTCGCGGGTGACGCATAGCTTGCAGCTGAGTACTTTTGGCAGGACCGCAAAGCCCAGAAAGCATCAGGGCTTGGAAGCCGACCCGCAGCCCCTCCCTTGCCTCATTGTGGAGTACTTAACTACTTTCTATCTCCTGTCCCGCGGGCCAAGGGCGGGCTCGTTTGAGCCCAGACGAGGTCAGGCTGGGCCCCCCCTCTAAGTCGTCCAATATTATAAGGTTAGTGTACTCTTGTTACACGTTTGATTGCAGAGAAAGCTAAATTAACTAGGGTGGCATATTTTCAATAACTATAAGTCAACTGGACCTGTTTTAAGAACTATAGATAGAATGAACCCGCGAGAGGGGAAGGGAAGTTCTGCACAGCCTACTGGTAGTATTGTGGGGACTTTGGACCAGTTCTTAATTAGAGCCAGCTCCGTCCTTGCCCATGAGATTGCACTGACTGAACGTCGTCTATCTCTGGATATTCAAACTGTGAAACGGTCATCCTTGGGTGCTATAGCCTCTGCACGCACCCCGGATCGCTCCATGGCTGTTGATACTGCGCCGATTGATGAAGGAGGCGATCTGGGTTTGTCTGTTACTATATCATCGGAGGTACAAGGTGGACAGGGTATCCAAAATATATTGCTACCCACCGAACCGGTTCTAGTGATTATTGAAAACACCCAAAGAATACCCCCCTCACGTATTGCCACTAGATCTGCCCAATATGGTAAAACTTGCATTCCAGCCATTAACCAAGATTCTTCGCAAAACCGGAAGCTGGGGGTAGGGCCACAGAGTCAGAAACTGGCAAAACTAAAGAAGCCAAACAAACACAGAGGGGCCACAGTACTTTAACCCCCCATAATGGAGGTCTCGCAGTCAACTCGGCCAAATATGTCCAGTGATTCGAAATTCAGCTGTTCCAGACGACCCCCATGTAAAAACTTTTGATGGTATGTGGTGTAGATTGGAAAACTTAATTACATCGTCTTTGTCCCCAATTTTGCACAGGCTGTCCAAAATAGAGGGTAGATTAATTGCCTTCGAATGAAAGGTTATGCAGAATTGTGGGGATTTGGAGGGTTTACTGGAACCAAGGATATGGTCAGCGGTTAATGAACTTTGCAACGCGGTACCTGGAAATCCCCCCTCCCCTAACTCCAGTGTAGCAAGGTAAATACCTGTAACATCAAGTGCGCCAAGAAGGAATGTAGATGTTGTTGATAAATATAACACTGACAGAGTAAATGGTGCTGTTGATGTATGCCGGCCAGGGATTAATGCTAGCAGTCATATCCAGGCAAGCTCATGTGGTCAGGGAAGAAGGGCAAGTGGACCAAGTGTGAGGCTTAGGCGTGTGCTCTCACCTGGTTTAATATCGGGGGTTCAGCAACAGGAATTGCATCAGACGCCGAGGGGCCCGGATTATAGGGATGTGTTAGTGGGCCCTCAGGTTTTACATCTACCCCAAGCAGCCGCTCAGTTGGTAGTGGTATTATGGAACGTTACAGCTCTTCGAGAGGGCCAGACAGAAACCACTGACCAATTGATGGCCAAAACCATGCATTTGCTTTCTAATCAATTGAAGAATGTGGGGGTGGTGGGCCTGGATACTTGTAACAATATGATAATGGCCAGACGATGCGCTTGGATTGGGCACTCAAGGAAGGAAGGAGAAGGGGATTGTATAGTCGCAAACTTTAATAATAATAGTCCCGGTAAAATTGATCTCTTACCACTGGATTTTATTTATAGACCACACCTTATCCAGAATGGTTGGCGGACGCCGCGGGTACAAAATAACTGTAGAACACAACAGGAACTTAGCCACAGACTACCTTTTCTGAATTTAGCCAATAGATTTGCTCCATTGTCAGGCTTAGACTGTTGCGATTGACTACATTCCTTAAGCTCAATACCACTGGAGAATTCTGTCACTCAGTTACCAGTGTCCCAGCGATTATCCTTTCCATGCAGTTAGATATTCCAGAGGTTGTGGATAGGAGCTCGAGTAAAGTTAGCATAGCGATACATAAGAGCAGGCCTATAACAGAGGTTGAGTTAAAATGTTTGAGTCATCCACAGTCTGAATGCTTAAACATAATGACATGGAATGGGGCGGGGGCTAGGAATAAATCACAGGATGCAAACTGGTACAAAACCTTTGAGCATTGTGATGTGGTTTTAATACAGGAGACGTGGCTTATGGATGCTCTCTTTGTAAATGGTTTCAAGACTATTGCAACCAATGCTATCCCATCAAAGGCAGGTAGGGCTAGTGGTGGTTTAGCAGCACTTATTTAATTGTCTTCTAGGTTGACTCTAAAAAAATACTACACCAAGTTGCCGAACTTTCAGTTTCTATTTTTTTCCATAGAAGGAATACAGGATATAATAGTCATCAACTTTTATAATAATATTTTTAATGCTTCGAGACATGAGGTCATTGTATCTTTGGATAATGAGTTGAGGGACTTGATGTAGAATGTAGGACGGGATTACTCCCTAATTTGGGTGGGGGACTTTAATTTAGAACCATGTGACCGTATAGCTGGAATTCAATATGCTTACGAAGAAGAACTAGGTGGTGCTTTTGCACATTTCCCACATAACAATTATGGGGAAAATATCAATTTTGTTATGTCCAAGCATAACTTGGAAATTACAGATAAGATCTTACAAGGTAGTAGATGGGAAGATAGAGATAATATCTTTACCTTTAAAGGTGCAAGGTCATGCTCATGCATCGAACATTTTATTACTTCAATACATTTAAGGTCCTTAATATTAGAATGCTTTGTTTCCCCAAGCCTGTTGAGTGATCCCCACCCAGTATTAATAATTGTAAGAACTCCGCTTAGAAAACAACTACAAGCAGGTATCCACGAAGCGGATATAAAAACACATGGGAAAACAGGATCTCAATTAAATGGGCAGGTGTGGATCCTGAAGTATTTACAAACAGAATTTTATTAAAAATAAAAGATTACATTGGTACTTGTTTGGACGATTCAACAAGTAGACTTGATATTGTTAAGGCCTTTCAATCTATCTCTACTGCACTTTCAGTTGACTTACGAAGGAAAAGTAAGAAAACTATATCCAATTCCCCGAGATGGTTTGATAATCTTTATTCTAGACTAAATAGAGAATTAAAGTCGGCACTCAAAATGATCCCACTTAATAGGGAGGGGATTAGTACTTACGAAAATCATATAAAGAAGCCCTTAAGCAGAGAAAAATGGAGATAAGGGAAAATGCGTGGGAGTTTTTAATTAAAGCAGCCGAGCTCAAAGATTCGGTTCTTTTTTGGAAAACTCTGGATCAACCTTTCTTCAAAGAGGTGCAATCAGCAAAGATTGATACAGTAGTGACCCCCGAGGACTGGTTAACCCACTTCGAAGCAATTTTTAATGAATCCAAACAGGGTATCTTAAACACTAAGGATAATATTGTCATAACCACAAATAAAACGAACGTAGGGTGCATAATCCAAGATGAAATTAGAACTGCCCTTAAGAATAGCTCCAGTGGTAAGGATGCAGGCCCCGACGGCGTCCCAATTGATGTGTGTAAACACAACATGGACCTTTGGGTACCTGTTTTGTTTAAATTCTTCAACGCAACAACTGACGGGGTGATACCGGTTACATGGGTGGAGAGCTTGATAGTCCCCATTTTTAAAAAGGGCTATAGAAGTTGTGCTAGTTGCTATCACCCAATATCTTTGCTCGACTCAACGTCTAAAGTCATGGGACGAATATTGCTGGCCAGGTTAGAGCAATGGTCAAATGAAAATAATATCTTATCAAATGCACAGAATGGCTTTAGACGGGGTGTTGGTACAATTGAGCAGTGTTTGAACTTGGATCTAATAATAGGAAAATATACCCTTGCGAGGGAGGGCTCCCTTCATCTCTGCTTTGTGAATTTATCAAGCACTTTTGACTTGGTGAACCATTCAAAGCTATGGGAGACACTAAGGAATGGGCGCCCCGGACGATATTGTTAGTTTCCTATCACAGATTTAAGCTCGGCTATCTGCAAGGATACGATATGGAATACATGGGGAAAGTCCGAAGCACTTTAAAATCACCCGTGGAGTAAGACAGGGCTGTACCCTTGCCCCCCTACTGTTTTCACGTTATATAAATGGTGTTGACATTTTATTACAGAACAGTGGGGTAGATGTCCCAATGACTGGCAAGCGGGCAACACCCCTATTACTGTACGCCGACGATGCTGTCCTGATTTCTAGGACAGCAAACGGCTTACAGACCCTGATGGATAATTTTATTAGTTTTATGACAGAGAAACATTTGAAAATTAACCTGAGTAAGACGTTTGTAATGTCCTGTGGTAAAAAGAACATTAAAACAAAATCCCATTTTATCAACGGGACACTGAAAGAGAGAACCTTTACATTTTCTTACTTAGGGATAGTTTTTAATAGTAAGGGTAATTGGAATAAGCACATAACCCTAAGCAAGTTGAAATTTGTGAAAACAGTGGAGGCCATTTTTAGATTCTCTCAAAAAATTGGCAATAAACCGGTCCGGGAGATTCTTAAATTGTACGGAGCGAAGTGCATCACAGGGGGGGCCCTATGGGGTCAGATTGATACTTCTCCATTACAAATCCTCGAAAACAACTTCGTAAGACGCTTGCTAGCTGTCCCTGGTGCCACACCCTCAACTATTGTGCACAGGGAAACTGGAACTCTGTATATATATATGATTTAATTAGTATGGCCGCATTACATTTGTGGCATCGAATCTGGGTTAGGGAAGAAATTCATTTTACGAGGGATATAATTTTAGATTGTATGTCTCAAGATGGTTGTAAAAAAATTCCCTGGCTAAGCTATATTGCCAGTCTTCTAGAGGATTGCAATTTAACTGTAAATGATTTTACTTCGGGAGATGCTCAATACCCTAGTAAGGCTGAATTAAAAGGCAGGCTTCTGAGTGTAAGGGCCGTCCATAGAGATGAGGCCTCAAATTCTAAGAAAACAGTTACTTCTTACCTTGAGGGTCCCATGGTTACGGGTTTACAAACATACCTCGTTTTTTTAACCAATGTACAATATAGATTCTACCTAACCAGATTAAGATTGTGCACTTTACCAGGTACATGCATCATTGTAGTCATTTGCGATTTCTTAATTGCGATTTTTAAGGAATCGCAATGAAGAATTCACAAATGCCTATGCATGTAGAAATCGCAGAAAAATGTGCGATTTCTAAACATTCCTTAATTGCGATTCGCAAATTGCAAGTCGCAATTAAGGAATCCCTCCCCATTCATTCCTATGGGCCTAGAGGCCCATAGGAATGAATGTGAAGACATTATCCTTCTGCAAATCGCAATTAGTGATTCGCAAACGGAGAATGCGAATTCAAGGGTGCAGGGGTGTCCAAAGGACACCCTGTTGCACCCCTGAAATTGATATGTGCAGCCATGTTACACACACACATGTTCCAGAGGCATGTGTTTGCTTAACATGGGACTTTAAAAAATGCACTTTGATGCTTTTTTTAAAAAAATCGCAATTTGCCATCACCTTACATGTGATGGTAAATTGCGATTCTTAATTGCGAAATCGCAAATCTTTTTACTTTCTTGCATTGCATTTTAGGAATCGTAAATTGCGATTCATTAAATGCGAGGGGCTACTTGTTTTATGCATTCCAAAAGCAATTTTTGCGATCGCAAACGGTCGATTTTTGCGATTCGCACCGTTTGCGATCGCAAAATGCTTTGATGCATGTGTCTGTACATTTCTTATTTGCATTTCCTAAAAGGTGTAAGTGGTGCGCCATCATGCCGAATTGCCCGTGTGATGGCAGGTCCAAACAAAGTACCCTTCACTTTTTATTGTTTTGTAAGTTTTATATAGAAATTAGAAAAACGTATCTCCATCCCATTTTTAAAACTAATAGCCTCTTTTCCTATAAAATTGCTTTTAATTATTTACGGTACTTGGATAAAATCTCAGCATGTAACGCAGTTATCTGTTATTTAATGATGGCAATGAAACAAAGGAATGAACTTGTTCATTTAGAAAGACTGAATTACAAAGCAACGTAAGCCTACTTGTTTAGCGTTGTGCTTATTTAATCTAAGTGATGAATTGATGTTTCCTGATGTTTTTTTTTTTAATTTAGATGTGTTTTTTAACTATAAACAGATTTTAGAATTTTTGTATAGTATGCTTTTGTTGACATTTTGTATGATCCGATTAAAGCTTGTTTGACTTGACTGAGTGTCAAAACTGTGCAAGACTGATTCTACACACACCGTCAGGATATGTTGGCCTTAGTCCCGCTAGCTCACAGTGTACCATCTGTACGCCAACCCTAACAAGGTGACATATGGATTGTGCAACCTCAGAACATGACAACCCTGACTCCCCAAAGAAATAGTGCTAACAGATCTAGAACCTTTTTGTTTGGTTACTCATGCATACCCAAAGAGATACACAAGAAATATGCAGCATGCAGTTTCAATATTTATTGAAGCATTGTGATTTCTGGGTAAAATGTGTGTGCTGCAATAATCAATAGAAAGAAAAAGAATAACGTGATCAGCATTATAAGAACGGTGAAGAAGATAAACAAGTCAACCATTTTGGTGTTTCAGAAAATATGTGCTTGTATATAAGTAACATAACATAATATAACGTGCATAACATTACATACATACCATAACATATACATAACATAGCATACCATAAGATACCATAGCATGTGCATTTGTAAGGCACATGTTTACCCTGGGGTATCTTGCCACTAAATAACAGATGTTTATTGTACTGTAAAACATTGTACTCTAGCCTAAGGCGTTCTACCGATCCTAGGGTGGATAAATCTAACTGAAACTCTGTGGGGTGAGCTAACTCCCCCGTTACCAGTGGGTAAGTGTCATCACGGTGCCTGTCTTGGTGGAGAGCTGAAAATCATCCCTCACAGAGGTAAACAGGAACCAGCTGGGCTGGAATTCTGGCATAGGGCGAACTCTCACTGCCAGCTAAAGGCTTCTCTCAAGAAAACAAGGGGGGGATGTTGTGTATATAATAAACATCACCCATGTTGCCAAGTCAAAGTCTCAGTCAGGCTGCTTTTGTTGATTCTATTGTGACAGCTCTGTCTCGGAGCGGCCAATAACAAACAACATTTTGCGCAGTGAACTTAGCACTTGTACAAAATGTTCAAGTTATTTGATAACATGCCTACAAAGTGTATATGTAAGCAAAGATAGTTCCGAGAATGCTATCCTGCACAGGTACACAAGCAAATGTGTGTCAAATGTGATTGTGTTTAAGAAAAGAAATCAACTTAAAAACTTGAGCATGTAAAATGGTAGTGCTTCTATTCAGGTCTAATGTGACCATATGACACTCACTCCCTGGATGTGAGATGACTTAAAAGCTTCCTAAAAATAATGCAATTATGTACAGTGTTATAGAAACTTTAAAAAGCATAGAAAACATTGTGCTCTTTGAAAATAAAAACATTTAGAAAGACAATCTTATTGAAATGAATATAAAAAGGGTACAATTCAGAAGCAATTTAGAATTATAAAAATAAGCATGAATTAAAAAAGCTGTACTGGTTAAAACTGCAAGATTGTTTAAATGTTCTGAGAAGTAGACGAAACGTTGCTATTTCCAGTATCGACAGATGATGATTCTGGTGGCACCCTTTGCACTAGCTGCATAGAGCAAGCATGGTCAAATCCTACCCCCCCAGCAGCTGCCGAAGGAGTAATAGCCAGTACTAAATCCACAGAAGAAGAGCCAGAATCCAGAGTGTCCCAGGAATCCTCATAGTATGCTTTTAGAAGCAATGGTAAGTGAGAAGAACAACTGTACTATCAGGCCTTTAGGGGACCCACCAATAGTTCTATGTCTGGAGATTGAACCAGTTACATTCCTAGGCATATGCCCATGGCACATGTGAAAGTGTACAGCAGACAGTGTAAAATGAGCTACACACAGTGTGGCCAGACAGGCCAAGAGTCTGTGTTCATTGAGTTCCTGAAGCAAGGGTGCGCCTAAGGACTGTATCATCTATTCACAACACAGGAGCACATGTGGTAGTATCATTCCTATTTGGCCTCATGACGGGACATCCATTGCAGAACAGAAAAAATATAACCACTGTATCAACAGCTAGGAACAGGACAAGCGGTAAGCCTTCAAAAACGCTTCCAAGCATGGAGTGAATGAATGATGGAATATCTGTGAAGACTGTCTGTAAGGGGCTACCCAATCTGGAGCCAACTGTTTTAAAAAGTGTCCTACTCCCGCAGTACTGGACATGGTAAAAATGTGGTGCACCAGCTCCCAGAGTAGGCGACTGTATCTCAGGAGACGACTTTGCAACTTGAAGATCAAATGTCTCCCTTGCAGATGTTAAGGCCACATCCTTCTGGAACAATAATTCTTTCAATCTGCTCAAAGAATCACAGTGCACATTTGAAAAGTTTATCGAAGGCCAAAGCACTGCATCCCTAACTGTATGAGCAAGTGGAAACAGTACTTGCGTACAACAAGTCACGACCCCAGAAACCATCACCCGATAGGCAATTCCTGGTTTCATACCATAGCAGCCCTGATATTTTAACATCAAATGACACCCATTAGAGAGTAATCTGAAAGCCGGACAAATAACAGCAGCTGGAGAACCATTCAGATCACACAACAAGTTTGCCTTAGATACATTAAATTATCCATAAAGCAAAACTTCCGTGCAAACTAAGGAATGTTTTAAGGTACTCATACAGTCAGTCCCTCTAAGTAAAACCCCAGTCTCACCATTCCTACAGCTGTATTTGAAAGGTAAGATCCATGACTTGTGCAAGTACTCCTCTCCTAGCGCTTCATATCTGCCCACTTGATGGTGGTGTCAGCAGTATTGGAAGTGAAAAGTCGAACTTTTCAGAGAAATAAAGCCTTAAATAATCCAATCCGTGGTAGGTATTTCTGTAACAGCGAATGGTAGTTTTTAGAGCTTCTCTATGTGTAACATAGTGAATGTCGCATCCTTCTTGGCAATGATTGTTTGTTGTTTTGTAAGGTTGTAAGGAAAAAACAAGCTAGTATCATTAAAGTGTTTCCATGGAACGCGACCAGCACAAATTGTCTGTAGATTCCAAATTAGCAGCATGATAGATCACAGCGGTGACTACCCATGTTGTAAAGAAGACGTGTCACTCTGTATAATGTCAACTGCAGATGACACAATCTTACCCAAGGAGTATATCCTAGTGGTAAAATTAGTCATACCATTTTCAACTACTGCTAAAGCCCCTTCTAAATTTGCCAAGTCAATTTAATGCAGTCTCTCAGCAGCTTCCTGCTGGGAAACCTTCCACACTTCATTGTGTATAACATACAGAAAGCGCTTTTGATATCATCTTCAAAGACCTGGCAAAAATTCCTGTAGTCCCATGTCATTAGAAAGAAGGACAGATGTTGTTTTAATGCGGACAATGTGGACTGTCTCAGCCTATCAAGGCACAAATTCCCAACGATGTCAGTTGGTACCACCCCTAAGTGTTGTGCCTGCAAGTAATGCGGGTCCGGCCTATTGGTCCTAAACCCTCTGGTGTTGCCACGAAAATGGGCCATAAATCTGTTAGTGTCTAACAGCTACACTAACCATTCTTCATGATGGGTACTTGAAGAAGTGTATGCTCCATTGCAAAGCATTCGGTCTAATGTTTCCTCCATGTAATTTGTAAACTGTGGCAAATTTGAAAATCGTGCAAATGTGGGAATGTTTGGTGCATTTCATTCTTCTTTTATCTTGACCAGGCTAAGACAGGAGGTTTGCTTCACAGTTTGGATTGGAAAAATCAGTCGGCATGCTCTAAATAAAGCCTTGTTTCCCTGAACCTGCCAATCTCTATTTCCCCGTATAGATTTGAAATCGACATTGCCTTTCCAAAAGTCATTCACATGTGTCGACAACTATGAAAGAAAAGATGCAGAGTAAATCAAATTTGTGTCATTGAGCATATTTATCTTTGCCTTTGAAGGTGTAAGTTTATAATAATAAGACTCCGGGTCAACTGTGTTGGGACCAGAAACACATAAACTTCTGTGCAAATGTCTTTAAGCTAACCTGTGGTGGTGTAGGGCAGTGTTCCCATTGTGTGTAACTAAATACTGCACATCGAGAATTTGCTTTATGCAAATAATGGTGACCATATGATGAAAACAGAACATTACATCATAAATGGAACTGCTATCATACATTTCTTCAGTACTAAAAACAGTAGAATGTCCCAATCATCAGAGAGTGTATTAGGAGTGATAACGTCATGTAAGGAAATCCTAAATGCATATGGAATCGGTAGAGTTTGAGTTGGTCCAAATATTTCATAGGATACCTTATCCCAAGCAGTTCCATCAGGAACCAGAACAGCAGAAATGTTCACTAGGTATAGGTCTCTTTGCACTTTATGGAATGAAGATTGTGGTGTTAAAACCAACTATACCAGTTCAACAGGAAAGCGTTCTGGGAGATGTCTGTTACAAAGCAAGAAAAACACTGTTACCAATCCAAAGGAAGAAGTAAAGTAACAACATTGTAATCCAAATGCATATCCATGGAGGAGTAAAGTATGTATTTTAAAGTTAAATGTAAATTTCACACAGTCTGCCTTGTGGCGGTGGAGGTGAATCATACAAATCTGAAGCAAAGTCATCAAAGTCAATGAAGTTGCCTGAGGCAGTTCGATCTATTTTAGGTAGCTCTGGAGGCTGTGTAGAACTGGGAGTTTGACTTTATTGGTGGTACATTGTGGTAGTTACCATCTTTGTCGGTATGCCCTGGACACGCTTTCATAGAGTGTCCAACCACCCAGGGATTTTCTAGGCATATTATTGAGGGCTCTCTGGACCCTATACAGGTGGTGAATCAAACTGGGACCTGAACATACTACCCTAGCTATTAAAGACTACTTTAAATCACAGATCTTCCTCTCCACTACCACATTTCCTTATGGATGATATGGACAGTCACACCCAATTTTATCTTCTCTGTAAGCCCTGGAGGCAAATGACTCCCTGGTCCGAATGGAATGTGGCTACTGCATATGTTCTGATGAAGACTTGCTGGTCTTTTCTAACAGTTTAGGAGTCTGTCGATCGCTGTGGCCAAACCCCTAGAAATCAATATCTGGAATCCATTGCTACCAAGATGTATTTGTAATCCATATCTGATTGTGAGGGACGCAGTGGTCCAGATAAACAGAGGCTTGTCTTAGATCAGTAGAGGTGTCTGTTGTGGGCCCGCTATGGTGGAACCCTTTATCTGTGGCAGATGTCACATTTGAGGATGAAGTCCTTAGTTTGTTTGTTTGAAACTGGCCACCAATAGCGTTGCTGCAATAATGAAAGTGTAGCGGCTAACACCCTGCGTGAGCGGATGCTAGTCCCTCCTGTGCTGATAAAATTAATCCTAACCTGCCAGCTGAGTTTGGTCTATCCCCCAATCCAGAAATGTGAGCAAACTGTATTTTTTTTTTTGTGCTTAACTGGTAGCAGTATTTAGTTGCAAAAAGTTTTAGTAGGTGGGAGCCATTTCACGCAGCATTGACATCATGATGTCTCCATCTATCCCCATACTAGAATGAGTAATTGCATTGAATGCAGCAGTATGAATTCCTTACAATGTGTATTCCTACAAGCTGATGTCTCAGTGTGTGTATCACATGAGTCAGTGGCAAACATGCTTTTAGTTTGGCCACCTGTCCCCAAATCATTTTATGCTTTATTGTGTACCTTTTCGAATCTCTGACTCCATTCTGACTTCAGTAGTGTAAGTACCCATTGTAAGACTGGTCACAATAATACAAATCACACACAATAAATGTGGGAGTCCGAGATTTCTATACTCAAGTGCCAGATTAGAGATTTCGGTTCAGCCAGATGTATTATGCAATCATCAATCTATAGGGGTGGAATTCTCCATCCTGCATGCCCCCCTTAAATGCTACCCATGCAGCTGAGTATTGGTGCTTGGTCCCTACGACAAGCTGATCGGAACCATCAGTATAGATGATGTAATCATATTGATCTAGAGGCATGACTTCATTGCGTGTGTTCAGTTGTCCAATGTGAACTTGAAAAGTCTGGACAAATCAAGTTATAGAATGGTTTTATCCACTCTGTGTAGTCTGGAATCTAAGTTGTGCCAAAATGTAGGAAACCCAATGGTGACTGGAGTTTTTTCCAATGCATTTGGTGGTTGTAAAAGCGCACACTTCTCTAATAAATGTGTCACAGGGCTTCTGCTTTCTCTTGACAGCTTGTATCCCAAAAACAGCACACTGACATTGGCTACTTTTGATCCCTGAAATTAAATGTGTTGCCCATGTGAGCAAATCTATGCAATCTACTCTTGCTAAGTGAGTTGAGAGGCTGTCAGTGCTTGTCCATCATAATCTTGTAAAGGTTCTGTTACCCATACTGAAAACAGCCTGGGGCTATTCTTATTCCCTTGAGGCAATTGACAGGACTGTTTTTGAGAACCTAGAACACTGAATGCTGTCAAGTTCCTGCTTTCATGTGCAATATTTTGGCAGAAAAATTAATTGGAAAGGCCTACTGTGGTTTTGTAATTTGTGTGCACTATATTGTTCATCAGTGCCATGCTGTGGGCATTCTGTACAGCGAATCTGCCTATAGCAGTGTTCAAGGCCCTATAATTTAAGATTAAACCATATGAATTGGTAATCACAAGAGGAAGGGACAGGGAGCAGTTCATAGTCCAGCACCCATGCTCCTAAGTAGGAATAAATGCATGAAAAAAGGGGGTAGCTGTTCCTTTACAGAAGATACCTGGTTGGAGTTTATATGAAGTGACGAGAACTTCCTTATTGAAAGGTGTTGCCCTCACACACTCATGTGGGTGTCATGCTTCAGCATCCGGCTTAGCTCCTCGTGGGGCCAGTTATGCAATGCCCCTCAGGCCATGTGAGAGGGCTCTTGAGCGGAGATCTTCTCTCTTAGCCATGATGATGCATGCAGGTTTGTGGGGACTCAGAAGTGAGTATAGTGAAAAAAGTGTTTTAAAACTACCTAGGAAACATTTGAATAAGGGGTCCCCTTGGTTCGATTAAAAGTAGATGGATGTACATTGTCAAGACAGTGTTACGAAGTGTGACAATATTATTTGAGGTGCTCAAAAGGTTGAGATTTTTCATGCCTGCATGGACCAGGAGGGTTCTGTGTCATTTCTTCAGGACCAAAGGAATCAAGGGTGTGTGAATCTATAATGCCTGGTTTACGTATAATGATCTCAAGGGATGTTAAAAAGGTCAACAGTGCATATAGATAATCACCCTATTCGGATCTCACATCCCAACCTAAAAAAGAGAGACATAGAAAGAGTAATCTCAGATGTATATTGTCTGCATATGGTTAAAATATTCCTTAAGGTGCCTAGGAAGATTTTCATAAATTAGTTTTTTTATACTGCATCATAGGCAATGTGCTAGGTGCACAAACCGTAGCTCCTTGGTGATTGTGTAAGGGTGTAGGGTGGGACGTTATTTAAGTATAATTTAATTCTAAATAATTATTAATGTATTATTAATAACAGAGTATTAATTGTATTATCTGCAGGCTACTGGGTTTGTAGGGGTATAGTGTGGGAAGCCATTAAGTAATAAATAATTAATAAATAATTAACAATGTATTCATAATTATTTGGGTATTAATTATGCAAATTGTTAATTTAAGTTAATTGTTAGGTCAGTTTGCTGGTTTTGTAGGAGTATAGGGTGGAAGTAAATAAAGTAATAATTAATGACCAATGTTTTCATAATTATTTATTTGAGCACTCGCTGGGTTACTGGAAAATATTTATTGAACACATCCCCTACAGCCACTTTTCGGCGTTATGCCTTCTTCAATGCAGGGAATTTGAATATTTTATGGCAACGTCCCCGTTGGTTTAAAAGCAATAACCAGCCTTTAAATTGGCCTATGTCTGGCCAGAGGGAGGACTCATCAAACTCCTTTGATGTCATGGTCGCAATCATCATGCCAGTGCAGTACACAAGATCCCACCCTCATGAACGGATACAGCACCCGTCCTGAGTTCGGCGCCCTGGTGGGAAACAAAAATGAATGTAATTCGTAAGCCTGATTTTCCGCTGACAGAAACAACCATTGACCTTGTAGGTCATGAGTTATTCAAACTCAAGGATGACAAAGCATACGCCTGATCCCTACGGTTGTAACGTGATTAACCATCCAGGGGGTTGTGGCAAGGGGTGGAAATGGCACAGCTACTTGTCATCCAAGTGGAATATCAACGACAGGGAGGAACTGTGTGATGCAATTGATCAGCATTGGATTTAAAGGCACTGTGGTTATCATCATTATGTGCCCATCAGGGAAAAAGTGGTAATTGGGACATTTTGGCCGTAAATTAACTACGCGCAATGGCGGATGATACCCCAATGCCAAACCGGCATAATGATCGCGACCATGATTTCAAACTGGGGTGGCAAAGTGAGCTAAAGAACACTGATGGATTAAACCCAGATCTTTTATTGACTGGGGTGAATGTCTGAAAAGCTTCAACTTTGTTCGCCCTAAGTTAGCAGGGTATGCCCATATGTGGTTCCATTTCTCATTTTGCCACTGGATTCAAGCTAACCTGGCTGAGGAAGGGTGTTACCCTGAAACTGGTCCCAGGTTGCTTATTTTCAGACCAGGGAAGACCTGGCTTGGCAGTTCAGGCTGGACTGTTCCCATGAGGCACAGGGTCAAGACTAATTTTCATATGGCTGGGTCTGAACTGGAGTGGCTAAGTGAGCTAAACAACGATGATGGCTTAAACCCAGATCTAATAGTGACTGGGGGTGAGTGTCTGAAAAATGTCAGCGCTCCGACCATCTTCTCCTTGTGTTTGCTGTGTTTGCCCTAAGTCGGCAGGGTAGGCCCAGATGTGGGTCCCTTGCTCACTTTGCCACTGAATTCAAGCTAACCTGGCTGAGGAGGGGTGTCACCCTAAAACTGGTCCCAAGATGCTTGTTTCTGGACCAGAGAGGTCCTGGCTTGGCAGTTAAGGGCTGGGCTGTTCCCATGAGGCACAGGGTCAAGTCTAATTTTTATATGGCTGGGTCTGAACTGGGGTGGCAAAGTGAGCTAAAGGATAATGATGGCATAAACCCAGTTCTAATAGTGACTGGGGGTGAGTGTCTGTAAAATGTCAGCGTTACTTCCATCTTCTCCTTGTGTTTGCTTTGTTAATGTTCATGTTAATTTAATGTTAATGCCATTTATAATGCGCTCGAATCACCTCGAGGGGTACCTCTGCGCGACCAGGCAACCAAGCTGCATAGCGCAACAAGCTCAGAACAAAACTGTCTTCAGTAGTTTCCTAAAGCGAAAATGATCCGTACAACTCCTAATATAGTGTGGTAGCTTATTCCAACATAAAGGGGTCAAATAGGAAAAGGATCTGCTACCCAAATGGGCCCTCTTGATACGTGGGATACTTAACAGTGGGATACTTAACAGTGATTTGTCACTTGATCTCAACAGTCTACGACTGGTGTCTAAGTAAACAGAGCCACAACCAGTTAAGGCTGTGTGTGTAAAACAGCACAGATTGAAGATAATTCTCTTCTGAACTGGAAGCCAATGAAGCATTTGAAGGAGGGGCGCAGAGGCGGTCATAGCAGGTTACAAATAAGGCGAGCCATAGTGTTCTGCACCACCTGCAATTTAGATAGCAAAGTCTCATTAGCAGAAGCCAGCAACACGTTGCAGTAATCCAGGCAACTAATCACCGGGGCCTGGATCACCGTTTTTCTTGAAGAGAATGGAATGAAGGGGAGAGATTGTCTCAGCATGCGCATAATATGGAAACAGGAGCCAAAGCTAGACATCACCTGCTCTTTCATTGAAAGGGGTTGGTCCACGCGTACCCCCATGTTCTAAACCACCAACTTAGGTGAGGGAGCAGTTGCAAGTTCAGCTGGCCACCAGTCAGCAGACCATATTTGTTGCACCTTGCCAAAAAACATAATCTCAGTTTTCTGTCATCCATCAGGCAATTGCTGTCAGGCCTTCTAAAAAGCATTGTTTTGTTTCAACTAGATCACCCTAAGTTGGCAGGGTATGCCCAGACGTGGGTCCCTTGCTCACTTTGCCACTGGATTCCAGCCAGGCTGGTTGAAGAGGGGTGATACTCCGAAACTGGTGACAGGATGCTTGTTTCTGGAGCAGGGAAGACCTGGCTTGCCAGTTGGGGCTGGACTGTTCCCATGAGGCACAGGGTCAAGACTGATTTGAATATGGATGGGTCAGAACTGGGGTGGCAAAGTGAGCTAAAGAACGATGATGGATTAAACCCAGATCTAATAGCGACTGGGGTGAGTGTCTGAAAAGTTTCAGTGCTCCATCCATCATCTCTTTTTGTTTAGTTGATAGAAATATAGCCGCACATTAACATTTATTTTTTGTTTAAATTTGTTTATTACTTTTTCATTTAATAAAATGGGTTTCATCAGTAGTCATATGCATGTATACATTTCAAGTGAGATGCATAAATTGAATAGTACTGTACACACATAACAGGATTTATGATCTGCTTACATGTGACATGTAGAATGCTGAGTGTGGCAGGGTACTAGCAACACGGAATTAAAAATGGGGTAAGGTCTTGATAATCAACTTGATGGGGTAATAACATTTGCACGTTTCAGTATACCACCACCCTCCAGTGTTGCCTCTGCATCTACTTGCTATCTGACTTTTTAAGGTTGTGTGATGCCAGTCCTTGCTTTTCAAATGATATGACCCAAATGTGTATGTAAGGCGCACAACTTTTAGGGTATTGCAGAGTCTCTGGGTCTGAGTCACATAATAGTGTCCACTTTACTCTTTGTTAATTTTTTTGTACTTGTGTGTTGTTTATCTCTTGGGAGGCCTCATGTGGTTCCACATACACCCGATAGGATTTGCGGAGATCCAAAAGTATTGCATCCCATGCTGCTGCCAGCGGCAATGTTCGTAGCCCAATGGTGTCTTCACACCACAGCGCTACACTCTCTGCCTGGGCCCAGCACACTAGGGATTGATATCAGGCATTCATGGATTGGGGTTCCAGGGACTTCCTGCACCTGGCGATAAGAAGCTCGCCCACAATGAGATCTATGAATTAGGATGTCACTTTGTATTTTTTAGGCCTCTGGTAAAGGCCCAGGAGGCACACCTCCTATGTACACTCCTCAGTACGACCTGTTAAGTGCGTTAAGTGCATTGTGCCTGTTTCCCAAAAGGTGGTAATTGCAATGTAGGCCCGGAGCATATGTAGGAGGTCTCCATCTAATAGTCTACATCTGTGGTATTGTGCATCATTACGACCAAAGTATAGATAAATCTTAGCTGGTGTCATGTAAGCCCTCTGCAGTATTAAGTACTGTATGAGATGTAACCTGGCATTCCGAGGAATATGTGTGGACCCTTCTAAGATGGCCACCATTTCACGCTTGGTGCTTTATTGCTGTAAATCTGTGTCCCAGTGATGTCTAGGTGATGTCAGTGGGTGTGCCGCATGTGTACGCAGTAATTCTGTGAACCATCTGGTGAGGTGCTGTCCCAAGCCTATTACATGAAGAGACTGAATTGTAGGTGTGTTGTGGTCTCCTATGACACATCTCCCCAGAAAGCTTGCAGTGCCCGTATAAGTGCAGCGTGCAATAAGAACTGGCCTTGTGGTAAATCGCAGTCCTCAGCTAGCGTGTCAAACGGCATCAGCTGCTTGTCGCGTACAGATCCCACAGGGTTTGGATTCCTGCATCTTCCCATGAATTGAGCTCTGCAGTAGTGGTTGCACAGTGCTGCCTAGGTGTGGCAAGTATGGGCAGGGAAGGTGTGCTGGGACAACTGCTTTTGGAAGCCTTACACTATGGTGAAAGCAGTTGTAAGCGACTTTCATCATTAGTTGTGTAGGTGCCGTTCCTTTCCGGTTGGGGTGACATAAGGTTATGATCTGAGATCTACGACAGGGCAATTATTGCCTCGCCAGCACGACATCCATTAGATCTATCATGGACTTCAATTAGAATTCCATAGAGCATATTATTAAGCCCATTATTGCCGTTTTAGCTGCAGTTTTCTGCCGCTAAAATGGCGATCATTTTATCGCCTGTCTTGATAATATGCCCCTTAGTGTTTTTGGGACCATAAATCAGAACAAAAGTTTTCCTATAGTTTGGCTCTAGCCCAAGTCCTTCATAAAGTTAACATAGCAGGAAATTAGTTTTTTTAGGACAATCGTAGTCCTTGCCATAAGGACTGCGTCGTCTGCATAAAGGAGCGCAGGCACAGCCTTATTCTCAACCTGCGTCACATCGGCCCCAGCCGTAACTAATGTTTTCTCCAGATCGTTTGTATAGAGGAGAAATAAGATTGGGGCAAGGACGCATCCTTGGCACACCCCTCACTTAATACTAGGCTGTTCTGAGCATTCACCAGCATTGCCATACCTCACTGAGGCAGAAAGATCGTGGTGGAGGAGCCTTAGAAAGGAGAAAGCATCAAATAGCTTTAGCACCACAATTACTTGCAGAATACCGCAGCTCGCAAGAGACATCTATACTACCGGTGAAACTCTGTGAATCCTTGCTAGTCTCACTACCTAAGCCAGACAGACATACGGAGTTGCTAAGTTTGTATCGTCCACTAGCATTATTAAATAAGGACTACAAGATATTAGCCAAAATACTAGCAAACAAACTGTCCCCATTGGCCCCATTAGTACCGCACCTAGTGCACACAGATCAAAATGGTTTAGTTCCCGCCTGCTGTACATCGCTGACCTGCGACGCTTCTTCTGTGTAGCTCATTACTCAATGGATCACTGGACACAGTCAGGTTACCTAGTGCTTGACTTAGAGAAAGCGTTTGACATGCTAGAGTAGGACTTCTTATTCAGCACTCTCAACAAATATGAACTAAGCGCCAACTTCCTAGGCCTCGTTAAGTTGCTATACACACAACCTACTGCTAAAATCAAGCCAGGTCCTTACATATCTAACTCTATCCCAACTGAACGTGGCACTAGACAGGGTTGCCCGCTCTGCCTGCTGTTGTTCTTATTGGCCATCGAACCACTAGCCGAATCCTTGCGCAGAACAAGGGAAGACTGGGGAACCCTTATGGGGGACGGCACGCATGCAGTTTCCCTGTATGTGGATGACCAGTTAATATATCTCCAGGATATTCAGGAGCCCTGCGAAGCAATAGAAAGAACATTATCCGAGTTCTCCTCCTTATCGGGGCTCCGAGTAAACTGGGGAAATCATGCCTGTACCCATTCGCCAAGTTGACCCCTGACCCAGCATTGGTGATCAGCAACACATCGGTACGCAGGCAAAAGACGCCATTCCACTACTTAGTTATCCGAATTTATCGATAATGAGGAACTTCCTAGGGGGAAACCTCACACGAGCTATAGCAGCACTGAGATCACAAATGACATTCTGCTGCACCTTCCCATTTACCACCATGGGTCGTATTGCGCTCCTAAAGATGGTGGTGCTTCCAAGGGTCCTTTACCATTTTGCAAATTTACCTTTATACATTAAACCCATGTTTTTTCGCACGAACAGTTTAAATATTAAGGCATACGTAGCAGAATTGCATTGACTAAACTTTATCTTCCAACCGACCACGGAGGGCTGGCTGGATTAGTGGCCTGCACCTAACATATACTGCTACACATCAACCAGGTTATACCTACCCCCAGACGTGGGTCCTGTGCTCTCTATGCCACTGGAGTCAAGCTATCCTGGCTGATGAGGGGTGAAACCCCGAAACCGTTCCTAGGATGCTTGTTTCCAGTCCAGGTGAGACCTGGATTGGCAGTTCGGGCTGGACTGTTCCCATTGGGCGCAGGGTCAAGACTGATTTGCATATGGCTGGGTTCAAACTGGAATGGCAACGGGAGCAAAAAAAGGATGGATGTAGGCCCAGATCTATATACTGGGGTGAATGTATGACATTGTTCTGCATTCTGCGGACTAGGATCATAGAGCGATGGAAGGCCACCAGGCTGGCCCATTTTCAATACGGGGAGGGAGCTGGTAAACTGCTGGCTTGGAAGCGAAAAGCAGATAAAAAAAGAAATAGAAATATGATAAAAGAAATAGAGGGCACACAGATAGAGGCTAGAATAACTAATGAATTGAAAATAGAGGGAGCCTTCTATGAGTTCTTTCGGAAGCTGTATGCCAAAGAGCGGGTAGTTACTGAGGATGAAGTAGTCCAGTGGTTGGGTTCGAGCATAATCAAATCTTTAAATGCAAATCAGTAGAACCTTTTAGAACTCACTCAGGATGAGGTTCAGAAAGTTATGCAGTCAAGTAAAGGGGGGAAAGCTGCAGGGCCAGAATGGATACCAATAGAGCTGTATAGACACTTGTGAGAGGCATTAACCCCTTTCATGACTTTGATGTTTAATGAGATTTTGAATAAAGCGCTACAGCTGCCCACATCCTTGAGTGAGGTCACAATAACACTGATGTTAAAACCAGAGAAAAACCAGGCTAGCTGTTATTCATATAGGCCTATATCTCTGCTCAATGCAGATTATAAACTTTTTGCAAACATCTTAGCAGATAGATTAATTACAGTAGCAGGAGAAATTATGCACAGTGATCAGAAGGCTTTTATTAAGGGTAGATACCCGCAGGGCACGATTGATTTGGCCTCTGCTCTTTCACTTCCTTTAACAGTAGTGACCTTAGATGCCACTAAAGCTTTCAATTGAGTAAACTGGGCATATCTGGTGGGCATTTTGGAAAAATATAAACTAGGGAAGAATTTACGTAAGGTTATTCAGCTAATATATCAGGATCCATCAGAAAGAACATTAATAAATGGATATCTGACAGAATGTTTAAATATATCCAGTGGCTCTAGCCAAGACTGCCCTTTGTCTCTTCTCCTTTTTAACCTCTATATAGAGCCCTAAACACACAAACTTAGAGCTGCTGCAAACATCCCATGCTTTGTATATGAGAGGTGGAGAAAAAGGTAGCACTTTACACCAATGATTTAATGGTTTACACCTCGTACCTCTCTGTCACCCTGCCAATTATATTTCACATTGTTTCGGACCTTGGCAAAGTGTCAGGAAATGAAGTTAACTCTGAGAAAACAGAGATAATGACATGGAATCTCGAAGAGGGAAATGCATTGATTAAAAAGGAAATATATTGTACAGGATATTTAGAAAAATCTCAGAAGTAAACCTGAACAACGCTGTTAGAGATTGTAAATGGATAATGAAGAGCTGGACACACCTCCCTTTGTCAACCTTTGGGATGATGAACCTGGTAAAAATGATGATACTGGCAAAAATCACTTTTTTGTTTAACACAATCCCACTGCGCTTTGAAAAGCCCATGACTGATATATTTCAACAGGTCATTAATGCATATATCTGGCCTATAAGCGCATAATAATTTCATGGAAGAAGTTATGGCGCAAAAGGGAGAAGGGGGGGTATCCCTCCCAGATTTCCAATACTATGCATGGGCTTTGAAGATGACACACTCCAGAATTTTGCTAAAATCTCCAGCCTGCTCCAACCTGGAATCCATGTTTAATGTCATGCTGAAGGGATCTAACTTAGAGATTGTTTTTTATTTAAGTTTGGTGATCCGAAATATTTCAAAAAGATTAGGCTCAAAGTACTACAAACGATGGCCAGAATATGGGCTAGCATTAGATGGATGACAAGTTTAGGGTATTATTTAAACTTGGCTCCTATATGGGATTCTTCAGGAATGCCAAAATGTCTAAAAGACAAATTAGTCATACCAATAAGAGAAGCAGGAATATATTGTTGGGGAGATTCAGCCGAGGACAGCAATTTTATACCATGGTCAGAGTTGAGTACGAAGTCGGAAGGTAATCTATCGAAATTCAAATATATTCAACTGAGAAGTTGGGAGCAAAGTCAGAGGTCCCCTCTAGGAAATGGAAGCTATTTGGAAGAGCAAATGGTGGTGAAACCTCCTAGAAGCAAGGAAGTGTTATTGTGGTACTGGGCACTTCAATAGGCTACAGACAGTGTTTTCACTCCAGCAGAAAATCTATGGGGAGATTGCTTGCCGAGGGAACAGTTGCAGAATATCTGGCAAGCATCGTTGCGCACATTATACTTAATGGTTAAGCCTGCCTGATTAAGGAGAAGCTATCTTTTTTCACTCCATAGGGCGTATATAACTCTGAAAAGGTTGTCAAAGATGGAAAAAGGAAGATCCGCCAAATGTATGAAGTGCAGATTAGAGAAAGCATTGGGCGTCCATATGTTTCGACCATGTCCAGCTATTTTTGAATTCTGGGAGGAAGTGACGTGGGTAAAGCCATCTCAAGTATACTGAGGCTTCAACTTAAGGTAAGCCTTTCACTGATTATTTTTGGAGTACTGGAGAGTATTACAGGCCCTGCAAGATACTTTTTGTTGTATGCTATAGTATTAGCAAGAAGGGAAATATGCCAAAAATGGGTAGGAGAATCTCTACTTTATACATCTGAGATTGATCAAAGGGGGAGAAGATCAAACAGAAAGAAGACATTCTGGAGTTTCCTACTAAGATGGTCGAGAGAAGGGATGGGGGATAATCAACGGGAGGCATAAAGTTAATGACAGGCTGCCCTATGATTACACTAATTAAATTCTCTCCATGGTGCGATGGCCCCTCCTTTTGATGCAGCTGCTGGTCTCTAAATAATGCTGAGACTGACTCGCCCAGTTGGACAGTGCCCTTCTGTAATCGGAGGTGGGTTTCCCCCACCTCCGATTTGTGGTTCCAGGGTACTGGCCAGTGGAGTGGACGTTGGTGTCAGAGGTGAATGAGGACAAAAAAAAAGATTACCAACAGTGATTATCTCAGTGCACCAGGCAAGGTTACAATCAGTAGTGTGAAAATTACATTATCACTTTCTATAGGGTTAATACACGACAGTCCTACCTGCAATGCCTCCGGAGCGCAGGTAATAATTGTAGTAATGTGATGTAATGTAAATTTGGGGAGAGGCAGCAAAACATCTCAGTTAATACGAAAAAAGCAATTGAAATAGTTGCATCATTCAATGGTTATGATGCAATTGGTAGAGACTCACAAAACCACTTTAGGGTCCTAAATTAATTGTGAGATGGTGGAAGCTATAGGAAATGGCACACTTTTTTGTCAAAACGTCTGCGGGTGAAGCCATGACAAAAGCAAATGATGCTGGTCTACAATATTCATCTTTTGACCTATGAGAATCTGTATTGAAGCATTCAAACTAATTTTTTAAAGTAGCATTGGCAGATTCTAAAGTAGTCATATGCTGTACAACCTCAGACAACATACTTGAGCTCCTCAAGTGCACTTTCAAATTAAATTGTAAAGATTTTTCCATTCTACCCTGAAACTGTATACTAACTTCCTTTTACCTGCTAGAGTGGTTGACCTAGAAGCTGGGGAACCGGGTTTGAGTTTCGACAGGGATGCTCAACATCCTGTGATTCTGGGCAATTCACTTAATCTCCCTGGGCCTCTTTTATGAAAAGTGACGCATCTCTGCGAGAAAACAGTGATGCGTCACTTTTCATTGCGCCCTCCTTGCGACCCCGATGATGCGTCATATTTACAATATGACGCATCATTGCGCAAGGACTCACAGATACGTCAGTATTTCTGACGTAGCTGTAAGTGCAAAAGTGACGCATTGCTGGAGTGTGTCACAAAAGTGACGCAACTCCAGCAATGCGTCCTTTCACATGGGGAAAGCCCCATGTGAAAGGGCTTGCGTCAGTCCTACTCCTGCTGTGAGGCAGGCGCAAAATTTTGACGCAACAGCGTCCTAAAAGTGACGCATTGAAATCTCATAGATTTCACTGTGTCACTATTACGAGGCTTTTTGCGGGGGAACGCCCCCTCTGCATACATTATACCTGGCGCAGGTATAATGTGGCGCAGGGGTTTACAAAGTGACGCATCTACCTAGATGCATCACTTTGTAATTATGGCGCAACAAGGCGCATTTTTTACGCCACTGGTGCGTCACAAAAGGTGACGCACCAGCGGCATAAAAGTGACGCAAAGCCTCATAAATGAGGCCCCCTGTGCCTAACAAAATGAGCATGTCCACCTGAAATGCAACTGGTGTTCGTGTAAAGTGCTCTGATAAATTCATGTCAAGTTCACGCTATATGAAACTCCACCCCAAAAAAAAATAACTAAGGTAGCTGGTAGCATGCTTTGTGTCTGTTTGCAAAGCGTAGAATACTATTACCCTGTACTCAAATATACTGGGTAAAAACAGGTGTTGACAGTTTCCTGGATATAAAATTAAAAAATCTATTTTTAACCTTACAAAAAATTAACACTTCAAGGAACATCAGAGGACATGAAGGAAAAATGTACAAATGTAAAATGGACATTTTGACTAATGCCACACGGCCCATAATAGATAATGGAAGGTCCTGGCTTTGCAGGACTAACGATCAGACCTTGCTGAGAAGTAGAGGGAAGTTCAGTTCACATTACCCATTTGCATTCTTTAACACCCTCCTTCCCTAGTTAACATCGGATCCTTGACATTATATTTAGTGAGGTATAGAAGTCATAATGATTACCATGGCAGTAAAAATAACTTTTGTTTTGTGCATTTATTTTGTAGTTCACCATATGTTTAAAAACATGAATGTCCTCTGTCATTCTTCAGTGTTATTGCTCTGCTAGAAGACACACTGCACCCACATAAAGTTTCATTTCATTTCAACAGCTTTATTCCACGGATTAAGTCATAAAAGCATTTACAAAAATACAGTTAAAATGACTTAAGTAAAACATCTGCCATAGTAAATTGTATAAACTGGATGAAAGGGCATGCAAAGGTAACCTTTAAAAAATGAGAAGTATGCACTTGTCGTAAAAGACAATAAACTCACATGGAGTTTCAATCAAGCAGTATCCAAGCTGAAAGACAGAAATAATGTGGAGAATGCATAGGTATAGCGTGAATTTAAGATAGAAATGGGGGTAGAGGCACAGGGCACTGCTGTCAAGTCTTCTATGCTTCCCTGATCCTACCAATCAGCTCGAGAAAAATCCATGAACAATCTCATGAGATGAGAAGGAAAATTAACCTGGTCAATGAACATCAAAAGAAATCCCAGTTCATTATGTTAACACTTTTTCTTCATTTAAGAAAATGAATGCTGCCAGTATTCATATAATTGATAATAAAACTATCGTGTCAACAAGATAATGAGTGTTAGTTGCAAGTTCTTTTTGTGGCATAGCTCCATTCCGGTCTAAGTAAATCAGGTGATCTGTATATTTGGGTATCCTTGTAGAGGATCATTTGGCAATATGTTATCCTTTCTGTTCAGTAAAGTAATCAGGCTGTAATATTTCAGCTCACTGGAATATTTGCCCACCTTTAAGATACGTACCAGTATACCTGAATGAAAGTATGGAGGAATTTTAATACCTGAGATTAAGTGGTCGAACAAATTAGTTAAATAAAGTTGTATTGCATCTGAAAATACTGAATATATTTGAACTGGCTAAGCCATCAACTTGAGAGGCTGTTTATTGCCTTTAACACCTTAACATCTATGCTGGCCAGGAATGATCCTAATAAATCACTCAAGCAAAATGTGGTATTGCACTGGATATTAGGAAGTCTTTAACCACTGTTGCTGCAACTAGTGAACTAGGTTAACAACCACCTTGAAGGTGTGTCAAAAATAATTCAGAGAGGGAAGATGGCGTCTGCAAGCTCGGACGTGTAAGCTGACCGCCCACTGATGCTGGAGCCCGTAAACGGTAGTGCAGTAAAAGCGTCGATAATACACTGAGTGAATCCAGGAGCAGAACGGGAGAGTACGGGACAGTAACGCAGAGTTGTGGGCTCACCTCGTGATGGAAGCTGTGGGATGCTGAGTGTTTTGGCAGCGTTGGCTGCGGCGAGGCTTGGTTGTTTTCAACGGAGCTGCTGGGCGGTCCCGCTATATCGGCATCGGCATTGGGCTGCTTGTCCGTCTCAGAGGCGATACGGAGGCTCGAGAGAGGAGTATATCCCTTGTTACCAACAATGCCTCCCAAAGGTGGGCGACGGAGAACGCGGCCACAAGAAGATCCTCTTGGATAAGGGAACGCCTGTGGCAGAGTGAAGACGCCAGGTAATCCCCTGACTGCCGCAAAAACTGTTAAAGATGATATAAATGTTAAGGAGCTGAAAGCTGCCAGTTTGACCAAAAGAACTATCCCTGAGCTCTTTACTGCTGGCAAGGATAAACAATACTGCAAGAACCTGGGCTCCTTACAAGTGGAGGGGGTTGACGGAACGGGAGAGCAAGCTGGAATTGATAAAGATATCGATGCCTATGTAAATGAGGTCATAACGACTGATAAAAATGGAGCCTCTATCCCCTCCTCTGTAACTCCCTTGACTTTCTCTAATAATGATGGTATTTTTGACAATAAGAGGAGTAAGGAGCAGCACTCTCTGATGGAGGACTTAAGCTCTCTCTCCGCTTCTGTTGCTACAGGGGAGATCCCTATTGCGGATGTGGCTACTTGTGTTCCCCCTGACTCAAAGTCGACAATGGCAAGTACTGCAGGGGGTTCTGATATTGGGGTAACTTCAGATAAAAGTGTTAATCTCCAAGTACAGGATGCTGAATCTGGTGATTTTCTTTCATTATCTGATCAGTCCACATCGTCCTGTGAGGATTTAGCAGCAATTTTTAAAGCCCAAGCGAATAGGGTCGGTGGCAGCGCCCATAGCAGTGCATACTTAGAAGACTCTGGCGAGTTTTTAGAAGGTAGTCCGCATACTGTTCGCAAGAGACTAGACCATAAAATCAGTAATAGGGAATCCGAAAAGGATCGCCCTGGCGGGCTACAGATAGACACAGATGCAATTAACATCCAGAAGATATCTCTTTAGCCCTCATTTACCAAACAAGATTGGAAAGTCAGAGAGTGCAGAACCTTTGCCGGAAACTTCAAAACTCAGTATGCTGTATCGCTAAAACTTCCTCAGATTTTACATCAAGATTCAATGAAGCAGAGGCACGCATTTCAAGTCTTGAAGACTTTGTGGCACAAAAGGCCGTGACTGAATTTTTGCGTACTATGAAAGAGGACACACAGTGGAAGCCGGCCGATTTAGAGAATCACTCACGCAGGAAAAACCTTAGAGTGCTGCAGATTCCGTAGGGGCGGGAAGGACAAGATTCCCGCATTTTTATTTTTTATTTGTTTACAGATGCATTCCCTGAGCTAACGAGATGGGACTGGAATAGAGAGACAAAAAGACCACATCGTTTTCCCTTTATTATTTGTCAGAGAGTGCGTCAAGCATAATCCGAAAGTCGCGTGCTATGGTAGCACGCGACTTTCGGATCAATGAATTGTGACATGCTGGATTAGATCACGTACTCGTGGATTTTGAGAATTGCAAGTATTAAGGATTTTTTAGGGCACTTACTTTGGCCCAAAACCATTACGAAGATTGGAGACCGGGATTTCTGGATATTATTAATAAATAGTATTTAAGATACCATTAGAGGGATTACTTTGGCCACAAATACTACGAAGACTAGAGTTTGCGTGTCCTCGATACAATCTACTAACTAAAATAGGGGTGTGGATAAACTATATATTTAGATATAATGACTTAGGAGATCGAGAATGTGGAATACGTTTGGATAAAGTAGGATTTAACACATGACTCATATTGAGGTACGTGCTGTGGAGTTTCAGTATTATTGACTTATTGAATATAGACTACATATATACAGCCCTGAGGAAGTCATTCAGCACATACAAGTGCATGACGAAACACGTGTTGGCTGTGTTTTTTCTCTTTCAAAATAAGGAAGATCTGCTTTGTCTTTGGAAAATTGACTGAAAATAAATGGATGTGAAGAAAAGACTACTGAATTGAATTACTGGCACATGGACAGATTGGGATTCTAAATTGCATTTGAGATTTCTTTTGGACTACGATATAATTTCAAGAGGAGTACTTTTTGGAATCTTCTGTACCTATTCAGTACCTATTCAGGATAATTGAATGTTGTTCATATATGTTATCTTTTTTTTACTCTTAAGTAAATAATATATGGTGCTAAGGGAGGATCTATATTTTAGTAATTAGGATCCACATCCTTTGTGGATCTGTGGGGCTGTTTGGTAACCACCCCTTCCTCACCCTTTTGATGCACCGTTGATACTTTGGTCTTTTGCTACATAACCCTTACATATAGTTGAGCGCCCGACAGAACCTGGTTACCAGAAGTTTGTAATTCTCAAATCAAACAAGGCTTCTATGCCGTCGCTGGGTTCCCACATGTGCCTGGTGCCATGGACTGCATTCATGGACAACCTGTAGCACCTGCAGTCACATCCCAACTCTACAGAAGCTTAAAGCACACCCACACCATAAATGTACAGGACATCATGGACCATTGGGGCCTCTTCACCAATGTGCTGACCAATGGCAATGTGCATGATTCACAGATATTCAAGCATTCCATCATTAATGAACCCTTCCAGATCGGACAATATGGGAATGGCCTACTTGTAGGTAAGCAAAACTGAAATACCTAACACACCAACTAACTGTTAGAAATGGATGACATAACACCCATCACTGCATCTGTTGATGCAGATAGGAACATAAGTAATAGGGGTGTGGCTCATACATGCACCATGCATCATGGTACATGTGTCAGGCAAACCCACAAGTTACAAGCTTCAAGACATGCAAAACCACTATGGCTTCCATTTAATAGTTGAAGGGTACAGCGCAATGCATTGCTGGGCCAAATGATGAATAGCATCATAGTGTGCAAATGAGGAGTTCCATGGGGGTTGTGGGTGTGTCTACGTGCCACTTCCATGGTTCCTCAGGCATGTCATGTATCCCACCACCCTCATCTGTGGTTTACCATGGCCACATACATGTGTCAGTTTAAGGCATATCTCCCATGTCATTATCTACCAAGGGATGACCAATTACCCCAACATTAGTTCCACAATTGGCCACTTTATGCATGTAGTGGGGGCACACATCATACAGTGGTCAGAAGCATGTACAAATAGACATCACAGAAAACGACATGATCTACATGACAGTCAGGTTGTAGAAGTGTATGATGTATCAGCCGATTCTCAGCATTTGCTATGGCACAGAGTAACGGAAGAGAAAAGTGTCGACCTTTCAACACCTGTATGACTAACATCCATTGTGAAAACAATGTTAGAAATATGTACGACAATGTAACTACACATAACACACATGGTCTGCCATGTATCAGCAACAGTTTTCAAAAGTATTGACTTTTGTCCTTTCTCTTCACTTTCAGCTCACCACGATATGGGATCCTGCCTTGGGTCATGCCACGCTATGCATACCCCCATACAGAGCTGGAGAAGGCTTACAACCAGGCTCTCAGCAAGACTAGGAACATTGCTGAAGGAACCCTCGGCCTGCCCATGACCATGTTTTACTGCCTGGACAATTCAGGGGGTAGATTTCTCCACTCCCCCAATGGTCTGCAAAATATTCTTGGTGTGTGCCATACTGCACAATATTTGTGTGCATACTAATGTCCCCTGGGATGGGCATCTACAATTGCAGGACTAAACATGACCCATTAGCAAGGAGAGTCACGCTTTGCCACTAAAAGTGATGTTTGAGTAAGAAAGGTGACTATATAGTATGAAAGGTGACTTCTGTAGTAACATGTGACGCTTTTATAGGAAAGCTGACTCTTTACCACTAAAAATTATGTTTGAGTGGAAAAAGTGTAGGGGGCGTTCATACATCAAGTGCAAAACATTAAAAACAATGAAGCTTTAGTAGGAAAATTGATGCAGAGATCGTAAATGTGCAATAATCCACACAGGAAATAATGCAATGGCTCAGCCATGTTGCAGACCTGGAAATGTGAAGCTTCTTTAACTTTCTCTTACTGTCTTTTTGTCTGTGCTTGTGGCAGCTCCTCCTGCAACAGTTCTCCTGGCCAGCTTGCCTTCAGTCAACTACCCTCTGCTTCCTGTCTACCTGTTGCCCTCTGTTTGTGCCTTCTCTATTCGTTTCTTGCTCTGTTTTGCCTTTTCTGCTCATTTTGGTTTTTTCTGCCCTCTGTTTGGCCTTTTATGCTAGTTTTTCCTAGCCTAGTTTTTTTTTATTGCCCTCTTCTCTTCTGTTTTGCCTTTTTGCTTGTTTGTCTGCACTCTTTGTTGCCTTTTCTGCTCGTTTCTACCCTTGTTTTGCCTTTTCAGTGCGCTCATTTTTCTGCCCTCTGTTTTACCTTTTGTCTGCTTGTTTCTTGCCTCTTTCCACCGTTTCCTCAAGATCTGCTGTTTTACTGAGACCTCTCACCCCAGTGCCCAGACACACCTAGGAGTGACAGTGCCACACTTCATAAATGCTAATTGACGTATTGATTTGTATGCTTGGAGGTTTCTTTGTGTGCAAATCTCCTATGAGTAGGGAGTGGGTTTCCCAGGTTGGCAGTACCTTGCGAGAAAATGTTTTTACTAATAAAATGTTTATGTGTGTTTGGTTTGCATAGTCAGGCCTTAAGTTGACATACCTGGGCCACAGACTACCTTCAAAGACATGCACATTTGAAGCTAGGAATGAAATGCTGTTTTATTCTAACAGATAATAGGCAAATGGATATTTGTTTTCTGGCCCAGGTTCTCGTACTGTTTCTTACTTTAAATGATATTAGGATATCTTGATATGTCCCAATTAAATGCCTACCGAGAGGATGAGCTTTTCTTTATGTGTAAAGATATTACTAGACATGCTGGGTAAGCTCAGAAAGGTTGCCTTAATTGGCTCATAGATATAAAATGAGCTTGCCAACGCCTTTCAGAGGAGTTACCATTTAAGCTTTAATGACCCTGACCTCACTCATGTGAGGTTTTTAAGAATGAAATTACAGATCAGGGAATTAATTTGCTAAGTCCAAAAAAGGGACTGAGCTGAGCAGATGGGGAGGCAGGTAGGCTAAAAAGAAAGAGCTGATGAAAGTCAGTTTAGAGCTACCTTTTTATGCAACAGAGAGGGAGAATGAGGATTTACACATGTTTCCAATGGGAGAGGTGCCTGGTGGAGGTTATGGCCATGTACCTTGGAGCAGAAGTGATCTTGCAGTACTCACAAATGCTTTTCTGAAATTGACAGAAAGCCCAATGTAATGATACCAACATGTTGACCGCTTTGTGAAGATTTCAAAGGTTTTTTGGATAGATTTTAATACCTTGTTTGAAATTGTGGTTCCAGGTGTCTTGTGGGTTGAATGCAAAATAGCTGGGGAATGGCCTGAGAAGGAGCCTATGAGACATCCCATAACAAAGGCACAGTCACTGGTGGTGATAAAAAAGTATCATCAAGTGATTCCATTTTTAAATTCAAAGGTATTCCCTAAGGAAATTGATTGGCTCAAGATTGAGAGGCCAACCCAAGAGTCCAAAGAAACCTAGTCACATCCATGCATGTATACACTGCTGGAAGCTTTCAAACACTATTGTGGTACAGAGACTATTGAAGCCAAAGACATGGGACATTTTGTGCTCACGTTTGGGCAGTGATTGAAACCTGAGATTAGCATTATGATTCAACAGCATCTGATGAGATCTTGAGGTATTGAAAATATTGCAGTGACTAATTGGACGTTAAGCACAAGAAACTGAAGGAGAAGTTGATGGAGATACAGATGAAAGCTGCACAAAGATTTCAGAATTAGCGAATTAGCAGTTTGATGGGAATTCCTGTAATGAAGGTGGAAATGGATTTCAACTGCAAGTTAGAGGTTGTGGTATTCCAATTGATCCCAGTGCAGACATTGATGTGGCAACTTTGAAAAAGTCAAATCCTTGCCACTTCTGTGGCAAGTTGGGACATTGAAGCAGGAATGCCATTTCAATGCTGGCAAAATGGCAAATGGGAATTAGGTTCAGACTGGTGGGTTGTGCAGTCTCAAAGTAATAATATCATTGAGACACAGCAAGTGCCGAGGCAGGCAGGACAAAGTTTCAATGCGCTTGAATCTCAGGTAATGCAATCCAAACAAGCCCCTTTGCCACATTTGAATGCAAATGCTCCTAGATTTGTTCAAAATCAGGTTCCCAATTCAAATACCAATTCATTTGTGAATCAGGTTACATCTAAACAGTACCACATGATACAAGCAGATGAGGATTACAGCTCGGAACCATTACAATGACGGTGCCTTAGAGGTAGATCAGAGTGGTCCATTCATTGATCGTGAGGTGAATGGCCATCCAGTATCATTCTTGTTTGATACAGGTGCTACATGCTCTACTATGAGAAAATATGAGGTTCTCAACTTACCCGTCTTGGGAAAAAGAATCCAAGTTGTAGGAGTTGCAAACATTTGACTAGCCTTGCACTGAAGCAGTACCTCGTAAAATAAGGTCCCTTGAGGCGATCACCCATTCGTGGTGTGTGATTCGAGTCCTGTAAGTCTGCTTTGACACAGTCTTTTGTGCAAACTTAATTGTTCTTTTTACTGTACCACAAATAGCATTGTGTTTCAGACTCATGATGCAGACGATGACTTCAAACCCGGAAATCAGTGTTCAAATGTTAGATTGTACCCCATGTTGACAAAATATGATCTGCCCCCAGAGTTAAGAGACACTGTGTTACCTGAAGTTTGGGACTTTTCAGGGAAAGACCTAGGTCTCATTAAAGGTGTTGAACCTGTACGGAGAACAGTGAAACCTAATGGTGAGTATCCAAGAATCCCATAGTATAATCTGACCCCTAAAACTATTGCTGTGATTTCTCCTTTGAGTGACTCAATAATTCAACAAGGCATTCTGAAGGAGATTATGGGGAGTCCATGTAACCCACCCAGTATGGGTTTACAGTGCCCCAACAGCAAATATTGCATAGTGCAGAATTTGAGAAGAATCAACATCATAGTTGTCCCTTGTTGATCTGTGGTACCTAATCCAGTTGTGATTTTATTTCAGATTCCATGTGAGGTTGACTGGTTCACTGTCATCGATTTGTGCCATGCCTTCTTTTCTATATCTTTGCATGAGGACAGTTAGTTCCTCTTTGCATTTTGGTTCGGCAGCCATGTTTTATCATGGTGCCGAGTCCCACAAGGATATACAGAGAGTCTGTCCATCTTTAACCAGATCCTCAAAAAGAATCTTGAGTCCCTGGCAATGCCCTATCACTCAGTCCTGGTTCAGTACAGTGACGGCCTATCTGTGGTGACACAATTGCTCTGTTGAACCACTTAGTTGAGAATCGACATAAAGTGTCCCCGACCAAGTTGCAGTACTGTAAAAAAGAGGTCTTATACCTAGGACATCACATTGAGAATGGAGTGAGGAAGGTATCACAAGAGAGAATCTCAGCGATTCTGAAAGGGAATCCGCTAACTACCCAGAAAGCAGATAGGACGTTCTTGAGAAACGTGGGTTACTGTCAACAGTGGATCCCCAACTTTTCCCTTGTAGCCAAGCCTTAGCAGAGGATGACACACAGAGATGTGTCAGCTTTGGTACTATTGGATGTCATTTGCATGCATGCCTTCTCAGAGCTGTGAGAAAGTTATGTCAAGCCCCGGCACTGGGAATGCCTGATTACAATAAATATTTTGCTTTGTTTTGCAGTGAGATGGAGGACTGTGCTGTCTTAGTGCTAACTTGTATGCAGAGAAATGCTCGCAGACCCATTACTATTTTTTCAGCTACACTTGACCCACTAGCTGCTGCTTTCCCCGGTTGTGTAAAATCTGTGGCTTCCACAGGTATAAGCACTGAACAGTGTGAGAGCATTATTATGGGTCATCCTCTGTTCCCCATTCTGTGGAGGTACTGCTTACTTGTACCAGAGCACAGTGCCTCACGAATAGCCACCTGACCAAGTATGAGCAAGTCATAGTTGCCACAGAGAATATCACATTAAAGCAATGTACTACCCTCAATCCTGTTACTCTTTACCTGGGAATGGTATTGTGGAAGGGGAGTGTTAGACCTGACACTACTCCGCCATGAAGGAGGCTTTGTGCCTCAGGTATGGGCTCACTGCTGAACAGTACCGCCAGAAGTTTAGGAACTTCAAGAAGCTTGATTCAAGTACTTGGGTGGAGTGTGTGAGTATGTACACGCGTGCACTGGAAGGTTGGATGAAGGGCAGAAAAGTTACTGATTATGTGGGGTTGTGTCACTTGATTAGTAGGGAGCACTTAAGTAGTTTATGTGTCCCAGAGCTGCACCAGCATCTTTTGGATAGCAAGTTAACTGATCCCAGTGAGCTTGCTAAAGAGGCGGACCGGTGGACGAGCACCAGGGTCCACAAGGGGGTGGTAAGTACCCCAGCCAAAGGTGGACAGGGTCCCCAGCAGAAGAGTGGGGGGGACACGGGTAATCAAAAGGAGTCTTCTAAAGGGCCCCAAAGTAGTTCCCAGGAGAAGGTGTCTCAACCCCCCAAGCCTAAGAAGTCCTGGCCCCATAAGGGCCCGCAGGACAAAAAGACCCTTACTTGCTATTCATGTAGGGAGGTGGGGCACATTGCTCCAAGCTGTCTAAAGAAGAAATCAGCACCCACGGGTGCTCCAGCTCCAGCCCCGGCGTTAGCCAGTGTAGCTTTGGGAGGGGATTTGATTTCTAATGGGGAGGAGGGGTTAGCATTGATGACCCTTGTCTCTCTAGGAGACCAAGAGATGGCCCAGGAAACCTTGCTGCCCCAAAATACTAAGAAATACGGGCAGAAGGTGACCATCAATGGACAGGTGGTGGAGGCTCTGAGAGACACAGGGGCCAGCGTGACATCTGTTAGGTGTCGGTGGGTGTCTGAAGAGCAAATTGTTCCCCAGGTACTCCGGCCTGTGGTGGCAGCTGACAGTTCAGTGCGCTACTGCAAGTTGGCGAAAGTTCCATTCGAATGGGGAGGAGTCTCCGGTATTCTGGAGATTGTTGTAAGTGATGCCTTGCCTGTAGATTGTCTATTAGGTAATGACCTGGAGAGCTCCCCATGGAAAGAGGTGGAGCACAGGACTCACTTGGAGATGTTGGGTTTGCCTGCGTGGATCTGTGTGTCCACCCGAGCAATGACAGCCAGCGAGGGCGGTCTAGCAGAGCTGGAGCCTGGAACAATGGCCCAGGCACCTGCCAAGAGAAGGAGGGGTAGAGGGCGCGGGAAACCGGCCCCCACTGTTCCCACGGTCCAGGAGGAGGCAGACCCAGAGGGGGATGCCCTGGAACCTACAGGGGAGCAGGTGGCCGAACTAGGGGAATTGCCTGAGCTGTCCCAGTGGCAGCAAGAGGGTGGTCCCTCCAGGGAGGAATTCTGCCAGGCTCAGAAGGAGTGCCCTTCTCTCATTGGTCTGCGGCAGCAGGCTGCAGACCAGGCCGCAGGCCTGGGGTCCAGGGAGCATTTGATCTACTGGGAAGATGACTTACTTTATAGTGAGCCTAAGTTCGCTGAGCCCGGTGCAGCCCGTGTGCTGGTGGTACCGGAGCGCTTCAGGAACTTCCTACTGGGTCTGGCTCATGACGTGCCTCTCGCAGGACATCTGGGGCAAGACAAGACCTATCACAGGCTTGTCACCCATTTCTACTGGCCCCAGATGAAGACACACGTCTCTGCCTTTTGTAAATCTTGCCAGACTTGTCAGGCCAGTGGCAAGAGTGGAGGGAAGCGCGTGGCCCCCCTCCAACCCTTTCCCGTGGTGAGCACCCCTTTTGAGCGGGTGGGCATTGACATCGTGGGGCCCCTGGATCCCAAGACAGCCCTAGGCAACAGGTTTATCCTGGTCTTGGTGGACCATGCCACTCGGTACCCGGAAGCCCTCCCGCTCAGGACAGTCACCGCCCCAGTGGTGGGCCGTGCCCTGATGGGGATCTTTTCCCGGGTGGGATTTCCCAGGGAGGTCGTCTCAGACCGCGGGACAAACTTCATTTCTAAGTATATGAAGTCCCTGTGGAGTGAGTGTGGGGTGACATACAAATTCACCACTCCTTACCACCCTCAAGGAAATGGTTTGGTTGAGAGATTCAACCGCACAGTGAAGGGCATGATTATGGGCCTGGAAGAGCCCATGAGGCGGAAATGGGATGTCTTGTTGCCTTGCCTGTTGTTTGCCTACAGGGAGGTGCCTCAGAAATCCTTAGGGTTCAGTCCCTTTGAGTTGCTGTATGGCCACCCTGTCAGAGGACCTCTGACTCTGGTGAAGGAGGGGTGGGAGAAATCCCGTGGGAAAACCCCTCAGGATGTGTTCAGCTATGTGCTGGCCATTCGCAACCAGACCAAGCGCTTCAGGAAGCTCGCTCAAGAGAACCTGGAGGCTAGCCAGGAGGAAATGAAGAGGTGGTATGACCAGAACACTTCTCTGGTTGAGTTCTAACCTGGTCAGAAAGTGTGGGTGATGGCGCCAGTGGAGCCTTGTGCGCTCCGTGACAAGTGGTCTGGGCCATATGAGGTGGTGGAGCGCAAAAGCGAGGTTACCTATTTGGTTAACCTGAAGACTCCCAGGCAGCCCCTGAGAGTGCTACATGTGAACCGCCTCAAACCCCACTTTGAGAGGACTGAAGTGACGATGCTCATGGCTACAGATGCTGGAGGGGAGGAGGATAGTGATCCTCTCCCTGACCTCCTGGCAGTCAAGGAGCAAGATGGGTCAGTGGATGGTGTGGTCCTCTCCCCCACCCTGACTCCAGAGCAGCAGGAGGACTGTCGCCAAGTCTTGGGTCAGTTCGCCCCCCTGTTCTCCCTGACCCCAGGTGTCACCAAATGGTGCGTCCACGACGTGGACACTGGAGACAGTCTGCCTGTGAAACAGAAGTTTTACAGAGTGGCTGACAAGGTCAGAGCCAGCATCAAGGAAGAGGTTTCCAAGATGTTGACGCTAGGGGTTATTGAGCCCTCCAGCAGCCCCTGGGCTAGCCCAGTGGTCTTAGTGCCTAAGAAAGCTGCTACCCCCGGTGGCACCCCAGAACTTCGGTTCTGCGTGGACTACCGTGGGCTCAATGCGGTCACGAAGACTGACGCGCACCCCATCCCCAGAGCTGATGAGCTGGTGGATCGGTTAGGAGCTGCCCAGTACCTGAGTACTTTTGATTTGACTTCAGGTACTGGCAGATTGCCTTAACTGACGGGGCAAAGGAGAGGTCAGCATTTTCCACGCCAGAGGGGCACTTCCAGTTCCGTGTCATGCCCTTCGGGTTGAAAAATGCCCCGCCACATTTCAGAGATTGGTCAACCAGGTACTGGCGGGGCTGGAGCAATTCAGCGCAGCCTACCTGGATGACATTGCTGTGTTCAGCTCCACTTGGGAGGAACACCTGCAACACCTCACTGAAGTGTTGAAGGCTCTGCAGAAGGCAGGCCTCACTATCAAGGCCAGTAAATGCCAGATAGGGCAGGGATCTGTGGTGTACTTGGGACACCAGGTGGGGAGCGGCCAGGTGGCGCCCCAACAGGCGAAGATTGATACCATTCTGGCTTGGGAACCCCCCAAGACCCAGACTGAGGTGAGAGCCCTTCTAGGTCTCACCGGGTATTATAGACGGTTTGTCAAAGGTTATGGCACCATTGTGGCCCCTTTGACAGAGCTGACATCTAGGAATCAGCCCAGAAAAGTGAATTGGACTGAGGCCTGTCAAACTGCTTTTGACACCCTCAAAACTGCCATGTGCACAGCACCGGTGCTTAAGGCACCTGACTTTTCCAGTGAGTTCATTGTGCAGACTGACGCTTCAGAGCAAGGCGTGGGAGCAGTGCTCTCACAGATCAATGAGGAGGGAGGAGATCAACCAGTGGCTTTCATTAGCCGGAGGCTAATCCCCAGGGAACAAAAATGGAGTGCCATTGAAAGAGAAGCTTTCGCTGTGGTCTGGGCTCTGAAGAAGCTGAGGCCCTACCTGTTTGGGACTCACTTCCGTGTTCAGACCGACCACAGGCCCCTCAGATGGTTAATGCAGATGAGGGGTGAGAATCCGAAATTGTTGAGGTGGTCCATTTCCCTACAGGGGATGGACTTTACGGTGGAGCACCGCCCTGGTACAGAACACGCCAATGCTGACGGTCTGTCCAGATTCTTCCGCCTTAGTGATGAGGACTCCCAAGAGGTTGGGTAGTTCTCCCCACTTTCAGCTGGAGGGGACACGTGTTAGACCTGACACCTTTTGGAGTGGTTCTTCTCCCATCTTTTTGCCTCTGACTCATGTGTTTTGATGCTGTGCTGGATTTCGTTTTTGCTGATTTAGATGCTTTGGACACTCTGCCACTGCTGATCAGTGCCAGAGTGTAAGTGCTCCCTCTGTGAATTGTGATATTGATTGAATATACCTGATTGGCATATTTGTATCACCACGAAGTCCCTAGTAAAGTGCACTGTGTGTGCCAGGGCTGGCGATGACAAATGCTACTAGTGGGCCTGCAGCGCAGATTGCGCCACCCACATGAGTAGCTTTAAAATGGTGACTCAGGCCTGCCAGCGCAGAGCCTGTGTGCAGTCAGTGACTGCCATGTCAGCCTGGCCAGTGTCTCCACTGGCTGGGCCTAACCCTTCCCTGTCTGTGCACATCAGCCACCCCTATGGAAAGCTCAAGGTACCCCCCTGGGCAGGGTGCAGTGTGGGGATAAGGTAGAGCATGTACTAGTGCAGGTCACATGCTCTGGTAGTGGGCTGCAGCCATTTTATGTGCTCACTGCTGTAAGGCTATCTTGTTCCCTAGAGTAACATGGAGGAGGCTGGGCCCATGTGATACCAGCCTATCTTCCCATAGGAACAAGATGGGACATAAGTGAAAGATATCCCTGAACTCAGAATTTAATGACACATCTTTTAGTGAAGGGTGTTTTTAAATCCTGTGTTGGAGAATAGCACTTTTAGAAAGTGGTTGTTCTCTTGTCCAAACCTTTCTGTGTGCCTGGGTTTGTGGAATGCCTGGGTGTGACAGGGGGGCTGCAGAGCCCCCGGAGGAGAGGGTCGGAGCCAGCCCGGGGATGAAAGGGCACATCTGCTGCCCGGGAGGTGGGAGGAAGAAAGGCCTGATAAGTGCTGGGCTGTGCCTGCCTACCTCCCCCATGCTAGCTCCCTCCTGATGGTCAACAGACACCTCTGGCCCTGAAGCTGACAGGGAGAAGAAAACCAGAGACACCTCAGTGCTCCGCAACCCCCAGAACTGGTTTAGACTGGACTAAGGGCCTCCATGCACAAAGACTTCAAATGACTTCAAAGACATTGAGGGGTATAAGGAAAGGACCCCTGACTACAGAAGTGTAGATTCTGAAACTCTGCAACCAAGAAGGAACCTCGGCTGGAAGGAGGACGGCTAGAGAACCAAAGGAAGATTGCCTTGCTGTGTACTCTAAGGGCTGACCTGTTCTACTGTCTAACTGGAAGCTGAGGAGGAGAAAGGGACTTTGCTGTGTGCTTTGACCCTGCCTGCTTGCAACTGCCAAGACTTTGCTGTGTGCTGTGTCTACAATCTTGAATCTCCAAGGGCCTGAGAAGAGCTGGCCCCCTGTCTGCAACCCAGGGACATAAAGGTTGCCCAAGGACTACAAGACCCTGCTGTGCCCCCGGAAGCTGCTGTGTGGCGAGGAGATCGTGAAATTCTGTAGGTTGCCCGATCAGTGCGTGGGCTGCTCTCTCATCTGCTTGAGAGCGCCACGCTGACCCAGCCTGCTGAGGGGCCAAGATCGGCGCGTTCATCGACACGCGTGTGTGTGTGGCAGCCCGGAGACTTGTGGGCCTTCCCAGTGCAAGGCGCACTGAAAACCCTGTGCCGCCAAATCCCCACCGTGGCCCGGGGCCAGGAAACCCCCCCCGTAACTTGCTCCGAGGTCCAGGGGGCTGCCGCGGCGAAGAACGAAGCCGCCGCGCTCCCATTGGTGGAGGGAGCCGAGCCCCCTCACTAACGCCGCGACGGGATTGGCCCGTGCGGCGCAGCGTCATCAGCGTGATCGGCCATGATTGGCCTGCCCCGGGAGCAGCACTGCCAGTGGCTGACTCCCGGGTGCTGCGGGAGGCTCGACCCAACGCCGCGACGGGATTGGTTGGTCCCGGCACGGAGAGAAGGAAGAGAGGAGACGACCCCTCAGCGAGAGCCGACCTCGCCGAGGGACTCTGAAGCGTTCCGCACCCCCGGCCAGCCGTCCCCCACCAGGTGAGCAGCACCACCTCCCCCGCCGCTCGTTGGATTGTCGAGAGCGGGCGGGAGAGGACAGGGGACCGGTCGGGGTGGTAGCGCGGGAGATCTGCTGTGCGCGAGGCACCCGAGGCTTAAGAACGCGTGAGCCTGTCCCGGGGGAAAGAAAGAGTTCTTTCCCCCGGGCCTCGCGCAAGGAGCGCATTTGCAGCGCATGAAGCCCACGCATAAGAGCACGCGTGGGCAGAGGGTTCCTTGCTCGTTTTGGAGAGCACATTTTCTTAAAATAAGTCAGTCGTGATTATTTTGGGACCCTGATTCACAAGAGACCTGAGACTATTGTTTTAAATGACAAGAACTTCCTATTTACAAGTACCAACCTTAAAATTAAGTGCAACCCGTAAGATAAAATGCTACGTTGTCTAAAGAAGTGATTATCGTGCAACTGCTTCATTTACATGCTGAAACTAGATAAAGCTATATATTTTTATAAAATATACTTACCTGTGTGGTCTCAGTTTGTGGTGGATTGGGGATTATTGTTGTGTTAAGTGCAAATGTTATCCACATTGCCTCTGTTTAGCCTAGACTGCTCGCGCCATGCTACCTAGAGGGTGAGCAGGGGTTATCTCAGAGGGTTATTCCTTCGCCCTGACTAGAAGCAAGGGTCCCTACTTGGTCTAAGGTACTTACCTCTGCCAACCAGAGACCCCGGGTTCTAACAGGGAGGTTGAGCATGTCTGTCTTGATTTTACTGAACTGTGCACCAGTAATCAGATTATGTAATGTTTGTTAATGGTTCCTGCTTACGAGACCATGAGGGAAGCCCGAGAGCTGTACACACAGTCTGTACTGTCTCAGATGTGGTCGGAAGCCTCCTAGCCTAAAGGAGTATTTTATGCACAAGTGGCTCAATTGTTTGCTCTTACTAGAGTGTGCTGTGTTTCAGACCAGCTGAGAGTGACAATTTTCACTCGTGGTCAGTATGGTTATGGTGTTTTGAACAGTTGTGGCCACAATGTGGATTTATGAAGTCTTCAGGGTCACCAATCTGAAATGAAGAAACATATATGTGTATGACGGTGTTACTGTTACCTGCTCAGAATGCATTGTTAAAGTGCTCAGCACACTGCAAAAGAACTGATTACATAACTGTGGCAACAGGTATAGGGAGAAAACAGCCAGATTTGTGCCGTAAATGCTTATACCTTCAATGGGGAGTACCAAAATTAAAGCTTAGATAAGATCAGAAGCAGAACAGCAAGTTTTGGTTAAAGTTGGTTCTGTCAGAAGGGATGAGGACAACATTTGGGTTTCAGAAGACAGAAGACCTGTGTTGCCAGATAGTTTGTTTCCTTCAATGGAGAGACATTATCATTGACCTGCACATGTATGTAGAGATGCCATGGTGCACTTGTTCAGGCAATCCTGGTTTAACCCAAGGTTCTGGCTGAAGGGTTGTGTCACAGATGTGTTATGTGCAGAATGTAGGCAGGCGAACAGCAGTTACATTGAGTTACATTGGGAGATCCGGTGGTCACTGCAACAGGATACAACTGGACTTTATCAAGATGCCTGTGGGAAATGGGCTGAGATATGTCCTATAAGCTACATTGCAGTTATCAATCAGAGGCATCTGTATGGAGCAGGTTAATGGGACTTTGAAATCCAGGTGTGCTAAAGTGTGTGCCTTGAAATCATTGAAGTGACCTTATGCTTTGCATCTTGTGTTGATGAGCATACGTAGTACTCCAGATAGGAGGACAGGATTTTCTCCCCATGAGATAATCATGGACAGAGCCATACGACTGCCAGCTGTGCCTGTAAATGCAATGCGAGCATTACAGATGATATGATTCTTGATTACTTCAAAAAACTGGCTGATGTAGTGCATTCTGTGTCTCATCAGGTTGGAAATGCTACAGCTCCACCACAGTAGGAGCAGTGCCATGACCTCAGTCCTGGCGACTGAGCTATGGTGAAGAAGCATGTGAGCAAATTGTGGTTGGAATCTCGGTGGTGAGGTCCGTACCAAGTGATATTGGTCAATATGACAGCTGTGAAGTTAAGAGGTCTCCCCAATGGGATGCATGCTGCCCATGCTCACAAAGTCCCTTTCCCCCTTGATGATATAACAGCAGCACCTGCCCCTTAAGTGCTGGTGGTTACAGTTAGACAAACAGAGCAGTTTAGTGAAGCTGTTGGGGACCAGCAAGGAGCAGGGACAGCACTTGTTCGGCCTGACAGTGGACTGAAAGAGTCAACAGTTGAAGTAGGTATCAAAGGGATTCAACCTGTGGTGTTGACTGCGCCATATTCAGACCCTGGTGAAAGCCTTAGTGCACTAATAACAAGAGTAGTGACTGGAGAATGGTGGCCAAGAATATAGGAAAGAGGGAGACACAGTTTGTCTGAAGTGCGAGAACCACACTCTATCCGAGAAGTTCTGAACGAGCCTAGGTGACAATGATGAGGAAGGGTCAGCAGTGAGAAGATCTAGGAGAGCTAGAGTACCCTGTCAAAGGTACTCTTCACCTGAATGGACATATTTGCCTGCCAATGACTAGGAGAATTTTGGGTATTTGCTATAACAATTCACATTCAAATAAGCCTCATTAAATGGAACTTTGTGACTTAACTAAACTTTGAAATCTCACTGCCACTAAACAGACTGACTCAAATTATCCTGGATGTGATCATTAGTAAATTTGCACTACACAAGGGACTTAATAGATTTTGCCCAAACTACTAAGAAGAGTACTGAGGTCCGTGTCTGCTGAAAGAGCGCAAGGTTGTCATTTAGAAGAACACAGAGTAAGACTAAAGAAGTCCGACAAAGATCCTTTGTACATATTTTGCTGAAAAGGCACATGAACTTTGTTTTTGATTGAGATGGTTGCTATCAGATCCAAGGTTTTGCAGAATAGACTTGCATTAGACGTTTTCCTTACAAAGGAGGGCAGAGTCTGTTGGACATTAAAAGTTCAACAATGTTGTACCTACATTCTTGACAAGAGTAAGGATTTGAGGAACTATATCAAGAAAATTACTTTTTTTTTGTTTTTCTGTAATTTCAAAAACCTTTATTGAAAAAGTTGCAGAGAGTGGATTGTGGACCAACATCAGCGCCGCCGTGAGCTCATTGCCGGCAGAGAGCGCTGGAGAGGGCACAGGGCTCGTGAGGGTGAGGGTAAGGAGATATAACACCAAGGGACCCCATATGTCAAGTGGACGAGATCTGGTAGGCATAAGGTCCCAGAATTCAGACAATAAATGTGGCTGCGCGAGGCATCATCGAGCCAATGAGTGAACTTGGGTGCAGGTTTGCAATCCCAGCACATGGAGACCCTGCGGTGCGCAAGGACCAGCAGCATGGCAGTCAAGCGACAGGAGGCATCCGGGCAAAACAAAACCTAAGAGGCAGAGTGGGGGGTCAGGCTACACCAGCGAGGAGGTGATCTCCCAAATGGCGGCGCAGACCTCTCACCAATAGTCAGAGACCTTGGGGCAGAGCCATGCGAGGTGGGAGAAGTCTGCAGCTGGGGCGGAGCAGCACAGGCATCTATCGCTGGGGATGAGCCCCAACTTGTGTAATTGAACAGGAGTACAATAAAATCTGTGCAAATTAGGCCTGGGTGTAGGACTACACTACGCTACCCTCGCGTAGTTTGTGTAGTTTGCGCAACTACGCGCTACGTGAATGGCACATAGCACAGTGCAAAAACGCGTAGCCTAGCGGACATTTTTTGCTTGCTCGCGGTCCTCATCGTAGCGCTTCTACGTGAACTACGCCCAGGGTTAGTTCAAATATTTAAAATGGATGAGGTGCAGGCAATAGTTGGGGGACAAATGCGTAGTCTGGTTAAAGCAATAAAACCAGTCAGCTTGGGAGATGTCAATGCCGAGGTCCGCTCCCCATGCCACATGCCACACTTGCATGCTCAGCAGAAACAGAGGTAGCCGCAAGCGAGAGGCCATAAAGTTTGGTCACCAACTTCTGAGGAGAAGAAGATGAATACAGAAAATCAAGAGCAGCCATCGAGGGAGGAGGCTGGGGGAACGAGGGGTGCAACTCCCTGCAGATCCCCCGAAGATTATAAAAGAGTAAAAGTGTCCATTGGGCCGGGATCATCTGCGAGCAAGAAAAAAGTGTTCCCGGAATAAAGATCCCCTAGCTTCTTCAACCCTAAGCGGGAGGCGTGTTTGGCCATATCAGAGGGTTGAAGAGGAGGGAACGCTGGATGAAGAACAATTGGCATCGTGTTTGCTGAGAGCATCGGAAAAGTGGCGGAGTCCCTCCCAGGCCCAGCGCAAGGTCCCGACCATGTACATTTCAGTGCGTGGGAGTGGGGCTGAGGCGAGAGCGGTCACGCGGCAGCCAGATCTGTCTCCACAGCCACGTTCGGCTGGAAAGGAGCAGGGTGAACCCAAAAATGTAGGAAGCTGGCCTGAGTGCAGAGTGCGTAGAGTTTGAAGTTAGGACCGCCAAGACCAGCGCGCGACATCGGAAGGGTGAGGGTGTCATAAGCAATCCTGGGCTGCCTACTGGCCCAAATAAGTGAGATGAGTAGCGAACGGACCCTGTGGAAAAAGTGGGCAGTGAGGGGAATGGGTACGTTAAGAAATAGAAAAAAAACTTTGGGAGCACAACCATCTTGATGATCGCTATCTGCCCCACTAAAGATAGAGGAAGCCGATTCCAATGAAGAATCTTGGACTCGAGCCATTCAACCGCGCGCCCAAAGTTAGCCCTCCTCAACTCGTCCACGTTCCTACTCAGCCAGACTCCTAAGTAGTGAATAGGGCCAAAGCCCACACAAAAGGGTGGTCTGGGGTGAAGGGCACAGTGGAGTCAGTGAGAGGGAAAGGGACTGACTTGTTCCAGTTCACCTGTATGCCTGAATAACCCCCGAACCTAAAAATCTTGCGCACCAGAGGACTGAGGTTGTCCTGAGGGTTACGATGTATAAGGTAACATCATCCACATACATAGAGACTAGGAGGGCACGGGCTGCGAAACTGATCCCCCTCTGAGTATGGCGCTGTCGGAGTCTAGCTGCCAATGGTTCCATCGCGATAGCGAAAGGCATGGGTGAGAGAGGACACCCCTGACGGGTGCCACACTCGATGAGGATGGGATAGGATATTTCGCCATTGACCCACAGATGGGCAGTGGGAAGAGTGTACAAGAGCGAGATTTTGAACATGAAAACCTGGCTAAATATGAGACGCGAAAGGAGAGAAAATAGAAAAGGCCATTCAAGGGTATGAAAGGCTTTAGTAGCATCAAGCAGGGCAGCAACCGCAGGGAGCGATGGGTTGATCTGATGTAATATGGAAAAAATGGTCCGGAGGTTGTGGGAGGTCGTGCGGCCGGGAATGAAACCAGACTGGTCCGGGAGGGCGATATGTGGCATAGGAGGGAGAAGGCGAGAAGCGAGCAGTTTTGTGAAGATTTTGTTGTCCGTATTGATAAGGGAAAGGGGGCGATAAGAATCATGAAGCTCGGGATGTTTACACAGAGCGAGGGAGGGAATTGAACGCACTCAAATGATTCATTGTACATGCGGCCAGATGCGGTATTAAAATCGGGGCAAAAGTCTTGTAGAAAGATACAGGCAAACCGTCCGGACCAGGGCGTTGTCGCCTGGCATGCCATTGATAGCGGTGAGTATCTCTTCCTTGGAGAAGGGCACATCAAGGAATTCCGGATGGTAGTTTTCAAGCCATAAAAGTTTAATGGTGTCAAAATATTGTTCAAAAACCTCTCGCGAGGGGGTGGAGCTCGCCGTGTACAATTGCGTGTAGAAGTCCATGAAATGCGTCTGGATTTTGGCGGGGGATGTTGTTTGAGCTGGGCCACCATCCTAAAGTGAAATAATGCAGGATGTGGTGTGAAGCGGGCGCAGCAGACTGGCCACGGTCCTGCCGGGGCGATCGCCCTCGCCAAAGCAGCGCACCTGAGCCTTACCTGCTCAGGAAGGAGAGCTCCCTATTGGCCTATTCAGTGAATTCTGTGTGTTTGCCGTGAAATTGGGCAAGCAATTCCGGGTTGGCGCTGGTAGTGTGGGAGGAATCCAACAATTACATTTCCAATTTTCAATTTATCGAGCTTGCCGCGGATGGACTGCAAGACTTTGGACTGTTTAGAGATGGATTCTCCGCAGATAACGACTTTCAAGCCTTCCCACAGCATGAAGGGAGACTCCACAGAGCATTCAATGAGTTCAAAGTAATTAGTAATTGTTGTTTGGATCTCATCGCAGAAAATGGGAGTCCCGCAGCACGTTAGTGGGAAGCCGCCGTGAAAACCCACGCCGATGAGAGAGGGGGAGATGAAGGCAAAGCTGGACCGGTGCGTGATCAGAAAGAGTACGTGCCATGTGATCGGTGGAGGTGAGCATGGACAAGACATTGGGGGATGTGATCCAAGGTCTAGCCAGGACCAGCAGCCACAGATGCCAGTAACGCAAGTACCCTCGCAAACCTCGGGGCGCAAATGACGGCAAGCGTCAAAAAGGGAGTTTTCAGTGTGAATGGAATTGAGGAGGGATGCAGCATGTGGGTGAGAGGTGTGGGAGCCGGAAACGTCCAGGTCAGTTGAAAGTGTGACATTGAAGTTCCCCCCCAAAGGAGCGCAGCCAGGCCAAGGGATGATATGTGGTGCCGCACCTGCGTAAAGAAGTCTGGGTCATCGTTATTGGGACCGTCAAGCGCAGTGATCATCAGAGGTTGTGCCTGGAGGAAATCATGAAGGATGACAAAGCGGCCAGAAGGGTCAGTGATAACCTTGGAGGTCTGCCAGGGGAGTCCCCAGCGTATGAGTGTAGACACCCCACAAGAGTAGCTAGAATAAAAAGAGGAGTGTGTTTCTCCCCAGTGCGGGAGTGGAGTCTGGAGGCAGATGCCGGAAGCAGATGAGTCTCCTGGAGTAGACAAACATCAACGCTGTGCCTGTGGAGATGTGCATGCACTAGCCGGGCCTTTCTGTGGTCGTTAAAGCCACGTATGTTCCATGTCGAGGAAGTTGTATCAGTCATTCAGACAAAGAGTGAGGAGTGGATGCCAAGGGGTAAGAGGGAAGTGGTCGGAGTGCCTATACAGATGAATGTGAAAGTGTTGGCGGCTGGACAGGGTATGGGCAATGCACAATGTAGGAGGTGATGGATGGCAATCAGGGGGCTACCAGGGCAGAAGACAGGGCTTCGAGGGGGAGCCAGTAGATCAAGCATGTGAGATGAGGAGGCAACAGGTGCCAAGAGCAGAAGCTGGTCATCGATGGAGCAAATAAGGTGGTGCAGAAAGGTGCATCGGAACAATGCTGAAGCAACATCGTCAAAAGTGCAATACATAAACCAAAAACAATGTGACAAAAACAAAGAAGCCTCAGAGGGAGGCCTCAACTCCCTGAGGAAATCCCTCCACCCCCCTCCCACACCAACCTCCCAAACAGACTGAGAAACCACCCAAACCCAGCCTAGGGAACCACAACTGGGATGGGAAAAATTAAGGACCAAAGTGGGAATTATCCCATGGGGCATGGCTACGCTCGGCATACACCCCTGTTGAAGAAACAGAGTGGTCAAGCCAAAAATTAGAAGCAGATGACAGAATATGCAAAGTCTTGTAAAGGTACAGTTAGTCCTGGCCCCTCAATGGATCCACCGAGAGTTGTTCAGTGCAGGTCAAGCATGTCGGGGTCTCTGGGCGGGGAGTAAAAGTGGAGAACAGAGTTCTGCTAGCTCCGCAGAAGATAAGAAAGTCAGTCATTGTCACTTAAGATGCCAGAGGCAGAGTCCTGAGATAGGGCTGGAGTGGAACGGTTGGTGCGGTCGAGCTTCTTGGCAAAGGTGAGAGCGTATTTGGAATCTGTAAAGATGAGAGCCCTGTCGGACCCGCAGCTTGGCTGGATACACAAGGGAGTACGGGATCTCATGTTTTTGGAGGATGTACTTCGCAGGCAGAAACTCTAGTCGGGCAGCCTAAACTGCCAGAGTGTAGTCCAGGTAGAAGGACAAAACGTTGCCTTGGTGACGGACCCCATCCTTGTCCCTGGCCACCCGGAGGATGGCATCGTGGTCACAGAAGTTGAGGATTTTGGAAATGATGGGGCGAGCCGGCAATCAAGGTGCAGGATGGGGGCCAAGGGAGCGGTGGGCACGCTCTACAATAAAATGTGGGGACAGCACGTCTCCAAACAGATTGCACACCAGTTGCTGCACGAAATCTTCAATTCGCAAAATGTTCGTGGACTCGGATACCCCAGTGATGCGGGTTACTCCTTCTGGTGCAGGTCTCCAAATTTTCATTTTTGGTGCATATTAGCTCCAGGATTTTGCCCATCTAAAGTAGTTTTTAGCGGCCCAGGGTAGCGGCATCCTCAACGTCAGAGATCCTCTTCTCGACATGCAGGAGGCGGTTGTCATGTGAGTCCACTCGTGACTCTACTACATCCAGGTGTGAGAAGAGCTGGTCCAGCTGGGCAGCGATGCCAGAGATTGCAGATTTGACCTCCAGCATGATGGCCCTGAGAAATCGTCCTACTAGGAGGCAGCCATCTCCACAGGGGGGATTGGAATCGCCCCCGTCGGTAGGTCGCACATTCCTGGCACGTCTGGCGGCGTTGTCGAAGGGGAGCCCGGTCTGTTTGGGGCCGGCTTTACCCATGGCACCAGTCGAGAGCAGAGTGAACAGGGAGCACCGCAAGGTGGGGGATCAACAATGCCCACAGGTGCAAGGACGCCTGGCAAGGCAGGAAGAAGTTGCTGAAGGCGAACCGTGCGGTCCTTCGCCACGGCGATGTATTAGTAGGACTTCCCCGGGCCGTCAAGTCAATCAGCAAACAAGAAAGCGACCCAGCAGCGCGTGGCACCGATGAAACATATTCAAGCCCAGAGATAGAAGCAGTTGTGGAGTCCGTGGGCCACACGTCAGGGGGCACTAGTAGTGGTAGCAGTGCAGGTGCTGACAAGGGTGAAGCGTGGGGAGCGGCGGGAATACGAGGAGGGGGTGAGGACTATCACACACGGGGCTGGACCCCACAGGGAGGGCAGAGTGTCGCGTCTAAACAGGAGGAGGGGCCCGCGGTGTGGCAAACGCACCCCCAACCCAGCCGTGGCAGCCCCAAGCAGCATCAGCACTCACCCTAGTCTGTAGCAATCAGGCCGTATCAGGAGATGGCAGCAGTGAAAGGCAGGGAAGCCCGCCTGGAGAAGCCACAGCATGTGGAGACTCCCTCATGTCGCCGGTGGGAGGCCAGGCCCGTGTCGGGGTCCAAGGCAGCCAGCAGCGATGCAGGGCAAAGGCGGGTGAACGGCCACGCTGGGCCGGGAAGGATCCACATGAGGGGGCGGGCCGCAAGTTGAAGCCGAGTGGCGGAGAGGCATTGAGCCCATGTCAGGAGCCAAAGAGGGCGGAAGTCGCACCGCCAGAAGAGGAGTAGTGGCGGGGTGGGTCGAGGGGAGCCCGCCGCCAGCGTCGCTTGGCCTGAGTTGAGCGAGCTAGAGCCCAGTGGGCGCCAATGTGGGATTGGCCGGTGCCCGCACTTGTCGATAGAGAAGGGTGGGTGGTACGGTGCGCGGGCCCCCAAACCCTACCGCCAAGAGCCCCCTGCAGGCAGAACACTCACCAGGCCCCTCCATTAGTGGTTACGGGTAGATGCCGGGGCAGCGCTTCAGGTGCAGTCGGTCTGAGGCGAGGAGGCCTTGAGGCGCCGGCTGGAAGGCCCGATTCCGAGGTGCAGGCCCGGGAATGGAGCTTGGCACAGGAGCGGTGGAACAAGGTGCAAACAGCGCCCAGCGGCACCCCGAGACAGGATGCAGGTGAGGATATCGAGGCCAGGCAGTCAGGGAGCCGTCATCTGTAGGATTGTGGTGGATTTTGAAGCTTGGCTGGCAGTGCCAACTTAGAGTTCGGCCATCTTGCAGCTGGCCAAGCACGTCCCCAAGAAAATTACTGATTTAGAGATTTGAAAGGGTTAGAAGCAACAGTTGCTTGGGAAGCAATAGTGCCAGTTTGTGAGTAGCTGTATGGGTAAATGTATGGCTATATGGTGACTGATTGTATGAGTAGCTGAAAGAGTGAGTGGGTGGGTATGTGAGTGGCTGTATGATTGAGTGAGTGGGTGTGCGTGTGACTCTATAGATGAGTAGGTGGTTGTATGAGTACTTGTATGGGTCTTTGAATGGGTATATGAGTGGTTGTGCAGGTGTGTGAGTTGGAGAAAGAGAGGATGTATGGGGGTGTGAGTGCGTATTTGAGGGGTTCTATGGATGATGGCATCAATGATGTCAACAGAAATGTCATTTAAGATGTCATCAGTGATGTCACTGACCATGCCATGAGTGATGTTATGTTTAAGGTCATAAGCAGTGCATTGCAGGTGGGTAAGTTAAACCTAGCTCAGGTAACTATAACTGCTGAATGTCTATGGTTTTGTGTATAGTTTGAGCCTAACTATAACTGTAACCTTTGTTTTTTTCTTTGAATTTCTGAGGTTTTTCAATTCTGTTACTGTAATGTTTAGTTTGTTCAGTGAATTTGTGTTTTTTTTGTATTAAGTATACTACAATTTATTTTGTTTGTTAAATTAGTAATATTTTTTTAAACTGTAGACTTTAAATAAATGTATATACTATATATACATTTTAAAAGGTAAAAATCTGATATTACTTAATAGAAAATATATCTGTATTTGTATTTTGTGTTTTTATTTATAAACAGTGCGTAAACCCTGAGGCATCAAAGCGATGAAATGTTAAAGACACAGCAAGGGGGGAAAGGGACTAACCAGTGGAAAAAAATAACATAAAAGTAACTCTTTATTAAGCAAAGAGCCACATTTTCACCTGCCTAAAAATGAGATGCAAGTAAAGGCTCTTAATGAGTTCCAGAAGGTAATTCCACAACCGAGCAGCCCCAACTGTGAAGTCACGTTCCCCCCATCTAATTTTCCTCCAACTGGGAAACAAAACCTTTATGCTGTCCTGCTGAACTGGGAAATCTAGAAGGAACATACCATTTGAAGGCAGTCCTAAGATAACAAGAACCTTGCTGATGTGGAGCCTTCTGAACCATGCACTGGGCTTTGAAGGACACCCACTTCCTTAATAATAACCAATGGAGACTTGAGGGGCGGAGTTTGCCTGAGCCTAAGATGGCTGCTTCTTGAGGGAGCTCCGCGAGCCAACGGAACTATCCGCTCATTATCCTGCATCTATGTACGCTTTTTTAACCATAATGGGTGGCTGGGGATAATCTGTACCGGCACCGCAGGCAGCTGTGAAATTTGGCCATAACCAACCGCCGGAGCTGCCGGAGGGGACTGGGGCCTCCGCCTGTGGCCTGCATACATGTCACCTGGGCCGCTTCCCCTGCCGGGCCTGCTCGTGTGAGGCCGGATCCGAGGAGTGTGGTGCAATGGAGCGGGCCTGGGATTGCAGCGGACCTGCCGAGGCGTGAGCTGGCCCGATTTATCATCATAGTCCAGAGCGGTCTGCTCTGCAGCTGAGGCTGGCCTCTGCTTCACTTGTTCCTCCGGTGAGTGGTCCACTACAGAACATGGCTGCCGTATAGAAAAGTGGCCGCAGCCTAGTGAAGGGCAGGCTAGAAGACAACGGCCTGGAACAGCCCTGCTGGGACGCTTAGCCCAAATTGGTGGTGCTGAGGGATGCAAGTCATAACGCGGCTCCCGCCTAGAAATGCGGCTATCATCTGAAGACTAGTGCGCCTGAGGAATAAGGCCCGGGGAAGCCATACTGAGATCCTTTGCCCGTTGTGGTGGTGCGGAGGCCCTGCAGGATACGGAACACATGGACTGTCATGAATGGGGCAGAGTATTCCATCATACTGCACTGTGTAGCCCAAGGGCGAGGGGCTGCAGTTAAAACAGCTAGTGTGCGGATGCCTCACTTTGGATCCACTGGTCCTGCTTGATTAAAGACACTGCCTGCTGGTGCCCTATGGGGGAGTACTGCTGATGCTGTTGCTGGTTGCCCCGATGCTGCCCAGGGACATCTGACCAGGGGCACGGATAGTGGGACAAGTCTGAACGAGGACGCAAGCTTGAAGAGAAAAGACCCTTGTGCTTTGTTGAGTGCCCCATGACCAGATAGAGGGAAGGCCAGCTTGAGGATTGCGTGCCTGTGGGGGGTCTCAGAGAGACGGCTCTCTCTGCCTGGTTGCACACGTACACTGTTGGTCCTCGAGAGCAGGCCTCTGGAATAGTGTGACTGCCGTGGCCAGCTGGCCTGGGTGAACATCTGGGACATCCAAAAGTGAGGAGACAAGGAAGCCCATCGTCTTTGCCTCACGGGAGGACCTCCCCTCGCTTCATTGACTGCTCTGTGAGCCGGTGGTGCCTGGCAGGCTGGTGATTTCTGTGAACAGGGGAGACCTACCTGACGGGGAAGGGGGTTGCTCCGGATCTCTACCCACTGCCTGGTGTCTGATCAAAACCTGACAAAGCAACGTCTGGGTCCCCCCTGTCCCGGTGACCCAACATGGGAAAGGCTGACAAAACCCAATCCAAGCTGCAATTGGAGCACGGTAAGTCAAGATCCAAGGACATGGAGGGCCCCCCTGAAGACGAGATGATATGTCAGTGGAGGCAGTGGAGATCTGAAACAGATACTCATGACAATGCAGAAAGGCCTACAGAAAAGCATCATGACCACCGATGGTAAGATTGACTCATTAGCCTACTGGATAGATAGAATGTCAGTACAGTTTGGTAAACACGCAGAGTACATTGATATGACCGAGTGTAAAGTCAGTAGAGGAGGCACAGTCGGAAGTAGGTGCAGTCCAGAAGCAGTTCACCAAAACATTAGCTGCACTACAGGATAAGGCAGAAGATTTGGAGACGAGATCACAGAGAAGTAATTTACGCATCATGTGGCTGCCGGAATGCACCGCAATCGGCAATATGGAGGTCTTCATAGAAAAGATGCTGGTCACACAACTAGGGCGGGAAGCCTTCTCAGACATGTTTGTGGTGGAAAGAGCACATGTATCGATTGGCCCCAAACCATCACCGGGGGATTCGCCACGTCCGGTGATTGCGAAGCTCCTTAATTATAGGGACAGAGACACGGCACTGAGGCAAGCAAGAGCTAAAGGAGAACTGCAATTCGAGGGTTCAGCGATCTCTCTATTCCCGGACTTCACTATGAAAGTGCAGGAGGCCAGACGACAATTTGCGTCGTTAAAAAGACGCCTTCGAGAACAGAAGGTTGATTACGCTATGCGTTACCCCGCAGGGCTGAGGGTGAACATGAACGGCCACTCTAGGATTTTTCTAGACCCGAAGTCTCTCCAGAAAGCCTTGAAGGACCTCTCCAATACACTGGGATGTAGCCGTGAGGCTGAGTGGGCGGGTGAGGCATCTGGTGGCGCGTCTGGTGGCGCGGAATAGTGGAGCATTCACTGCACTGCTTTGAACTGTTATTTTTCTGCGATGTCAGTCACAATCCTGTGACCCCCTGTTTTCTTCTACCCCCCTTCCCTTCCTTCCCTTGATTCATTGCTTCATCGTAAGGCGCTGGACTCAATATACAGGCTCATCATCATTTTTGAAGACAGCGTTTTGCAAGTATTAATGAACTTTACACGATGGGGAGCGGGACCGGGATCCTCTTTTCCTGAAAAATTCCAAGACTAGTCGGCAATGGCAATGTTCTGTAATATGGGCGGGGGAATCAGGCTATTTCCGCTGACTGACTTGTTTAACTCCAGATTAACATGGATGCTATATATTTGCAATGGAAAGCGAGGCTTCAAATTTGTGGTATTTTCTTTTGTTGTAACCAGGTAACATCCGCCCCTGCGTGTTACTCAGTGCTCCGTTTTTTTGCTGATTAAAGCACTTAATTTGGGTGGGAGGGGGGTTGACGGGAGTCGTCAATGCTGAGTTGGGGTTTGCATGGCGTGGGTGGCGGGAGGGGTTTGATAGTAATTGTTTGCTTAAATGGTTTTTTACTGTCACAGAATGTAATTTGCTTTTACACAATGAGGCAGAGGCGACCGCATGCAAGTCGGAGATTTGGAGGGTTTGCCCATCTAGATTAAGGGAGGAAGTTCAGGATACAATGGTCCCTTAAATTTTACACAGGGTGATAATCTGAAGCTCCTAACTTGGAATATCAGGGGCCTAAACGACTTTCGGAAAACTAGCAAAGTAAATGCCTATTTTAACAGACACAATATTGATGTCGCGCTAATGCAAGAAACTAATTTGCCCGCAGACTCCCAGATGCTCACCTATAGACGCCTACATGGCGCCTTTTGTGGTTCTAGAAATCCTCAAACTCCTTCTCAGGGGTCTTACCAATAGGTAGTCCATTCAAAAGCAGCAAAGGAATTGACAGAGAATCTGAAATATGAAAAGACATCTTTATTACATACAACTGTGAGGCTACGTCGCCCAGCCACGCCTAAAAGCGACTGAATGAGATAGCCTCCCTTCATGGACTCCGCACAGTCCTTTTATACAGATTGTTATGCCTTAGGCACATATTTGAAATACATTCCCAGAACGTGCACACAGATGCAAAACCCACTTTCAAGATAAGTCCAGGCCATAAACAATGTCCACATAATGAATACATTCTTTAGCTGACAAGGCCGGATAACCCCAAAACAGTAAGATCACAGCCCATGGCATAAATAGCTCGTGGAGGCAGGAGCAGGAACAGATGGAAGTAAGATAGGCAGGGTGTGTATGCGATGAGAAGGTTTATGGCATGTTGGGCCTTGATGCTATCTTGCTCGGCCACTGGGAGAGGAACTGACCAAACAGGTTCGGCCTGGGGCAATGGTTCCAACAGGCTCAGGTCAGGGGAAAGTCAATCAAGGTGTACGTGGCCTTTTGGAATCGAATTTAGCTGTGTGTTATAGCCTATGTAAAGGGCAACACACAACATGGCTGCTGTACACAAAATGGATGCCAAGGGTTTCAGAACGAAAATGACGATTTCGAGGTGAAATTGTTACTGGAACATAACGAAAATGCTTGTACATAGTGTACTAGCCATTCTCGGTCTTTTGATATAAAAATCGTCATGCTACGACAAAGTTTATTACACGAGTACAGAATTTAAAGTACCACAGACGCACCTTTTGCCCTTACATAGGCAATAACCTATACTCACGCTAGTCTGAGTCCAGATCTATATTTTATAAAAATCCTCAAGATGTTACTGAAGCATAATCCTATTACCTAGCGACTCTCTCGGGACAGGTCTCCCTACACACGCAGTAGCACAAAGGCCATATATGGCAGGACAAAAATAGGGAATGCCTCTATCTGTAGTATGTGGTACAAGACCACACACCCAACAATAAGTGATGTTCAACTACTAACTGGTGTTGATGAAAACGGTACAAAAGGGATTTATCAGTAAACTATGATCTCCTAACTATCCGTGTTCGGGTAACATCTGGAAAGATGAAAAGAAGTAGAAGTAGGAAAAGACATAGGTTTGGCAGGTGGGTGCAGATGTGATTTGGGCAGCAAAAACAATCCCACCCATAAAAGACAATGCCTGCCTAAAACACACTAGAAAACACGTCATTAGGAACATAAGAACAAAGTAGTGACCGCTATTACAAATGAATCATAATTTTCCACAACCCTAAGCAAACGTACATCCTAAAATTATCTAGTACATTTTAGGTCTTCTTATGCATTTCTGTAATTCATTATATGTTCAAGTGAAACAGTGGTGACTCTCATTAATGCTCTGAGGTGAAAAGGGAATACTCTTTCACAGAAAATGGACGTTATTCTGCTTCTACTCAAGAGAATAGTACTTTAAAATAATGCTAGCAAAGCTGCAAAAATTAGTTTCCAAACTCCAATTCTATACAAGCTCACAGAAGACACCCAGAGTCCGTCAAAGCCTCTGCTGGTAGGCTTCTATTGTCCATCAAATCCGCTTCCAGTGTCTTCTTCGCGTTGGGCCTCTTCATTCAGGCTCTTCATGACTCAGTATCCATTGGAGTGCCCTCCTGGCAAACACTCATAGCTCAATTACAAAGTCTCAATGTCTCAAGGCAGTGCACCAGTGTCTCTTCTTCGTGGCAGATACTACAGATGATGCGCCCTTCATTGATCAAGGGCACAAAGCGTTTCATGCAGATCCAAGCACTACTGAGGAACAACCCAGCAAGATCAGCAGCACTTTCAGACTCCAACACTCATCAGAGTGTCAGAGGACGCTCAAGCTGCTCTCTCATGGGCACCGGAATGTAGTGCCTTTTTATCCTGGGGTGCACTGCCTTTCCGCTGGAGCAAAGGAAAAGAGGTGTGTGGGGGCCAAAAACTTAGGCCAAGGGGATCAGGGGACCGCGCGCTGTCAGAGGTTCAAGCACATGACAGTTGAACAAACTGAACAAACTGGATGACAGCCCTGCCATCAACAACAGGGATCCTTCGCATCTTTGAAACCAGCTCCTCTTTTCTTTTCTTTGTACAACGCCTTCTGATGAAACAAAATGGCTTGCTTGGGAGGTACCATTGGGGGGCATGCTGATGATCGCTGTCACGCTGATGATTGCTGAGCACTACTTTCTGGTTGCAGGAATTGTAGAGCCAAGAAGCCTGTCTTTCATCTGTCACTGATGGAGAGTGTGCTTAGTCTCGATCACAGGTCTGCAGGGTATCACTCTTCCTTTGACTCTGGAAGATTCCCGCAGAACCTAGTGATATAGGAAATGTGACAACTGTTAGTTTCCTTCAAATCAAGCACAAAAACAGTTCATGGGTTTTGACAAGGGGACTGAAAGCAAGTGGCCTGCAATCTGCAAAGGAGTGGCCACACGCCATGGGACAATGTTGGTCTAGAATGCACTGTCATTTTCAAAAAGCAATTTCAAACATAAAGGCAGGCAAACGGTGTCTCTGGGCTTTTCAATTGGGTTTTCGTGTGAGAGCATATCCTTCATCATCGAAGGGTAAATAACTACATGAAAATTCTATCTAAATGGATGTTTTTACATATGGTGGCATTGTCTAATGGTGCAAATACATATATTCCTCAATGATTAAGCCTAGAGGTTCTAAATTCCTTATCTAGAACATCTCAAATAGAGAAATGACAAAATACAGATTATCAAGGACATGAAGAAAAATCCCTTTAAAAATGTGCATTAAGTGCACTATGCAATACAAAGGCTAATGATCAAATGTGCAGACAACAAGACCAGAACTGGAGAGTCCCGCTATTTGCATGATTAGAACACATCTGATCCCACCACAAATTAAAGCAGCAGGAATAAAAGAGAACTGAGGAATTAAAATAGACATTGAAAATTCGTCATGTTAAAAAGGTAAACTTAAGATATCTCCTATTGAGATGGAAAACGTGTCTTACTATAACATTGGGTCAGTTAACCAGCCTGTCACTACCCCGACAATCAGTCTGAAATTTTTTTTTACATAACATGGGGGATCCCTGATACATCACTCTAGTCTAAAAGTGTGCGCATAAACAATACACCCATAGTAATAAATGGGCTGACTGGTGAAAGGAATATGAAAAAGGGAAATGGAAATAGGACACAACTAAAATCCCCAATCAGTTAATGGTCCAGTTCCTTCTGCAGGGGAAAAAATGAAAAGTTTAGGTCACCTTTAACAAGAGCCACAAATCTATAATTTCATCCTTAGGTCCAATCAAGGATACATAAATTTAGAATTACCTGGTCCATAAGGGAGAGGGCAATATCATGACTCATGTATATCTCTTTTATTTTACTTCAATACTATTATGGCCAAATTTTGACATACACTGGTGAGGTGTTGTCTATTCGTGTCCACAGCATGCAAACATCATGTCTGTGAAATTTAGTATCAACACAAATTTTACCCAATTATTGTAAAAGTGACACATATCGTCATACATGCCTCCTTACAATACAGGCAAACTTGTAATAATTTTTGTAAGCAGCAATATAAAACACAACCAACATATACCAAGCCATCAAATATACATGCAGTATAGCAAGCACAAAAAGGCATGGACAAATTACAATAGCACATGTAAGGAAACAGTGATGCATGTATTCATGCAGCTCAAAACCCATCAATGCAGGCCTGCTTAATTTGTCAGGTTTAGAATCAAAAATCAAAATTGCACCAAAATTATACTTTCATTTAATCGCAAAATTTACACTTTCACTTACTCCCACCCTTTTGACAGATCATCACCAGCACTGGAGATTGAACTGTCAAATAAAACTTACAGTGTCGACCAGCAGGAAAGATTCATAAAGGGGAAAATGCTAAATCATGAAAAAAACACACAAACATTTCCTTGCAAAGAAGTCATAATAAAAACCATCTCTTTTCAACATACTGCTGACTGCACATAACATACAAAATACCAACTGTAATTAACCATCTTCCGAAAACATACTAATTCCAACTTCTCAAAAAGCAGAACTCATCCACAGACACTCTACATCCCCTGCGCCAGAATGCCCTGAGGTCCGAAAGGCCCTCAGCAGAACATCTGTTTTTACTTACTCCTAACCCCACCTCACTGACCTTCAGGTCAAACTCTACCTGACATACTCCGTGCGTTCCTTGACCACCCTCCTATTCGTCCCTGGAGCTGACACATGCAAAAAACTGTCCCACTCTTTTTAACCCTCCAATAATCAACCCTATTGAAAAACACATGTTATAAATGACTTCTTTAAAGGGCTAAAAGTATTTTATTCTTAGAATTTTAAAACATTCACTGTGAAGAATTTGCTGGGCACAACAACACAACATACCAGCTTAAAACAACTGCTTGTTACCACCCTATGCAATGATACCCATTTCATCAACCCTAAACATGAATGTCCAAGTAGGCCCTGCCAAAGCTAGAACCTTCAATCCTGATACAAAACAAAACCCGTGCACCATTCACATTGGCTCACTGAGGCAGCATAGCACCTCAAATAACAATAACTGGCAAACTTGTATGATACCTAAATGTATGTATTTACTAAAGCTTAAGACACTGTGAAAGTTACTCTAATGGCAAGAATGCCTCTTTAAATAGTCTAATTACCCATTTTCGACTTTGGCATTTAGGGAACTTAAAAGTTAATATCCTATGATTGCTTTACATATTAATCATCCTCAGAATGTCCTTTACACATGACAGAGGTTGAACATTGGGCATCTCTCATGTAAATCCTAGAAAAAAGTCTTTTACGCCTGCGCCAAGCGAAAACCAACATGCAAATTACCTAATTATTCAGTAACACATAACTGAAATCAAATTTTAATGCTAGGGAGTCATAGCATGAGTACTAAGCTTGATAAATATCAAAAAACAATATTAAAAAGCACTTATTTTTTTCAGATATTTTTTTATAATTAATAATTTTTCTTTCAAAGAAACCAATTATATTTTTATGAGAGTTCCACATATAAAGGTAAGTTGCATCCCTTGCCTATCATTGTAGATGAATTTTATGCGCCGAAGCACAAAAGCTTAACTTTAAACATGACATTTTCCTGCGTCACATTTCTGCGCCATGTTGTAAAAGGCCATCAGTATTTAGCATAAGAACCAAAAATATACTTTTAAAAATTGCTTAAAGAGAATAAAACCACATTTGGATGTTTTCCAGTGATACACAAAACCTTATTTTGTAACCCTCTAAAACACTAATCTAAAATTAAAAAGATCCAACTGTGCTAAAAACGTTCCAATGCAATTTATGGCCCTCGAAAAACAACATCTGCTGCCTTAAGGCAGGAAAGGCAGAAAACCTGAAAGAAATGCTGAAACCTGAGCACGCTTTTAGTTTTACTGAAAACAGACATTTTAAGTTTTAAAAATGCACGTGCAAAAAGATGCATTTAAATCTGACAAGGAAAAAAATGTACTTTAGCTGAGATGTTTGCCCGTGACCATCTAATACAGTGCATCTAAGGAAAAATGCAGTAAATTTATTTATTTTTGAAAAAAATAGACAATTTCGTTTTCTCCTTTTGGGGCCTGATTTATATCCATTGAAAGTTTTTCCAAATTTTATCCTTTTTAAGCGTGTAACGGCAGTTTTGTATGCGTGCATATACTAATGCATGTAGGTACAAAAAATGCTATAAATTAGTTTTTCTATAAAACACACAATTTATTTTTGAGGCTTTTCATATTCCTAGTAAATGCGAATTTTAACTTTATCTAATTTCAATCCTTTAACATTTTGCACATATGCGTTTCGTTTAATGTATAAATTAAATAGCAACATATAGCGATTTTAGCATGTCGCATGGTACACAGCTTCATGTTCATGTAATTTTCGACCTCATATAAATTAATCCAACATTTCACTCAACAAACTGAAAAACATCAAAAACTCTTAATACACACATGAGCTCATTTCAAAACAGAGACAGAAAGTGTTGAAACATTCAGGACACACAATACAGCGCTTTTAGGCATTTTGTTTCATAAATTGCGCCAACGCTATTCACAACAGAAGTTACAGTAACGGCAAAAACCACATTTAAACACACATGGAACCCACAGGTCACAATACATAGGACTGAAACAGAAGACAGCTACAAAGATTATACCTAAACCAAATCATTTTGTAAATACTAAATGTAAGTCATATTTACAAGAACCGCTTCTCAATACTGGCAGAACACCAAAATTCGTTCTGCATCTCCATTCATAAAATTACACAGAACAAAGGATCCTTACATGTATTATGTCATACTTTAATTCCCTGGGGATACAAAGTCACCAGGGAAGAAATATGTCTTGTAAACGTAAACCTATTTAGATATCTAGCCGGCTAATCCAAAACGCGCACAAAGTTGGCCAACACCAAGTTCCAAATTTGCTAAGATCAGGCATCTTATAGCTCACTAATCTAGCTTCCAAACTTCAAGGGCGCTATCTCTATCGATACACTCGTAAATTTACAAGACCCTCGGTTATTGAAAATTGCAATGTTCAAATAAACTAAGGACCAAACAAACTAAGAACCAATCAAAATCAAAGAACAAAGGACTGGGAGCGACCCACTTATACTCCAAGTAAAGCAGATGGAGAAAAGTCTCTTCATTATCCGACTACACAAATTGCAATTTGCATATCCAACCCTATACAAATCTATCAAAGCTATAGCAAACAAATAGTTGTCCACATTCTAACTGCCAATTCCCAACCGCCCCAACAGTCTCTTTTAAAATACCTAAGCCACAAAAAGAAAGGGTTTCTCAATCAAAAGTGGCATCTTTTGGAGATTCTGAGTCAGAAAAAAATAAAAAACATACTGAGCCGCAAAGACAGAGAATCCCCCAGAACCTCTGTGCCCAGAGTACCTTTTTTTAGTAGATTTCTGTCTTGCCTTCCCCAGCAGTTTTCCATCCTCTGACACAGTTACTCCTCAGATAGCCACTGGACGATTGAGCCACGAGTTGGGCGTCAATTGTGGTTCTAGAAATCCTCAAACTCCTTCTCAGGGGTCTTACCAATAGGTAGTCCATTCAAAAGCAGCAAAGGAATTGACAGAGAATCTGAAATATGAAAAGACATCTTTATTACATACAACTGTGAGGCTACGTCGCCCAGCCACGCCTAAAAGCGACTGAATGAGATAGCCTCCCTTCATGGACTCCGCACAGTCCTTTTATACAGATTGTTATGCCTTAGGCACATATTTGAAATACATTCCCAGAACGTGCACACAGATGCAAAACCCACTTTCAAGATAAGTCCAGGCCATAAACAATGTCCACATAATGAATACATTCTTTAGCTGACAAGGCCGGATAACCCCAAAACAGTAAGATCACAGCCCATGGCATAAATAGCTCGTGGAGGCAGGAGCAGGAACAGATGGAAGTAAGATAGGCAGGGTGTGTATGCGATGAGAAGGTTTATGGCATGTTGGGCCTTGATGCTATCTTGCTCGGCCACTGGGAGAGGAACTGACCAAACAGGTTCGGCCTGGGGCAATGGTTCCAACAGGCTCAGGTCAGGGGAAAGTCAATCAAGGTGTACGTGGCCTTTTGGAATCGAATTTAGCTGTGTGTTATAGCCTATGTAAAGGGCAACACACAACATGGCTGCTGTACACAAAATGGATGCCAAGGGTTTCAGAACGAAAATGACGATTTCGTGGTGAAATTGTTACTGGAACATAATGAAAATGCTTGTACATAGTGTACTAGCCATTCTCGGTCTTTTGATATAAAAATCGTCATGCTACGACAAAGTTTATTACACGAGTACAGAATTTAAAGTACCACACTTTCATGCTTCAGGCTTTTCATCACATGCCCCAGGGGTGCTCGCATGGGTTACCCCTAAGAGCAGTATAACCTTGGAGGCATTAGAGACTGATAGGGAGGGCAGGTTCATCATTTCCAAGATCAAAGGGAAGGGGATGGAATCTATTATTATTAATGAATATGGTCCCAATTTCGACAACCCGTAATTTTTCAGAGACTTACTAGAGCGAATGCGGAGGTGAGCGGTGTTTCCCTTGGTTTGGGGAGGGGATTTTATTTGCATCCTCGAACCTAATAAGGACAGATCCGTCGGCCCGATAAGCACAAGATCATCCACGGCTCAAGCATTCGGGGATGCCATTGTAGAATTAAACGTGATAGATGAGTGGTGCTCCAGGAACAGGAACCCGGGGGATATCATGCATTACTCAGCCCCACATAACCTGTACACCAGGAAAGATTACTGGTTCATCTCTAGCTTACTCACCACTGTGATTAGCACATACTCAGTTCACTCTTTCATACTGTTGCACCTTAACACTCCATCAAAGAGGTCTGCTCCTTTTACATGGAGGTTCCGGCCCTATGCCCTTTGATACTGTGTTTAAGACTGAAATGGCCAAAGCCATAAAGGTCTTCTTTGATACTAATATTGGTTCAGTTCCCCTATTTGCCACTACGTGGGAAGCTTTTAAGGTTTATATAAGAGGGATTGCCATGACCAAACATTCAGGGGTGCTTCGCTCCATCAGAGATTATTTGATAAATCCAGGAAAAGAAGCTCACTGCACTCGAGCGGGAAGCCCTAGATTCCGATGCAGACCGGGTGGAAGCAGAATTAAGGAGCACATTGGAAGAGTACCACAAGACTGCCGACAGGGAAGTCAAATTCCTAGGAAAGTACGCAGTCACTAATTCTTATGGGAAGGGCGAGCACCCAGGAGCCACACTGACGGCGGTACTGAAGGGCAGGCGTGAAAGGACAGGAGTTACAGAACTTTGTGCAACCACTGGCGAGATATTGCGTGACCCAGATTCAATAGCCGACAGGTTTAAGGATTACTATTCCAAGTTATATCAATACAGGACAACAAATAATAGTGTTACAGTCTAGGAATACTTGGATGTTAGATGAGCACAGGGAATATCTAATGAGGCTCCTTGAGGCCTTGGAAATCCATGAGGTGCGAAAATCTATGCGCACAGGGAGCACGCCCGGCCAAGACGGTCTAACTGTGGCTTTCTACAAGGAGTTTAGAGAGCTCTTGGTCCCCCACTTGATTTCCTTATTTGAAGAAATGGGTGAAAGCGGAAGCCACCGTCAATGCGGGAGGCCCTTAAGGTCACTCTCCGGAACCCGGTAAGCCCCCAGATGCATGCTCATTGTACAGATCGCTCTTGTTATTAAATGTCGACCCCAAGATATTTGTTAAGGTGGTGGCTAACCGTTTAGCCCCTTTGGTCACAACACTGGTTGGGCTAGAACAGTCTGGTTTGTGCCAGGCGTACCCTTGCTTATAATCTACATACAGTGTTTGGAGCCATTCTGCACACTAATCCTGAAGTTAAGGCCACTGCGATATTCTTAGACGCCGAGAAGGCTTTCGACTCGGTTGAGTGGGATTTCATGCAGCTGGTTTTGCGGAGAATGGGTGTCAGTGATCTCTTCATTCAATTAGTGACAGTGGTACATAACGCCCCGATGGCCAGAATCAGGGAGGGTAACCTGCTTACCTCATCCTTCAGAATTACTAGGGGTACACGCCAGGGATATCCGCTATCACCACTTCTCTATACTATTGTGGCGGAACCACTGGGGTTGCACTCTAAGGGAGTACCATAGTCATAAGGGGATTTGATTCCCCGGATATAACGGAATCATTTCCACTTACGCTGATGACATCCTCCTCTATATTAGGGATCCCGAAACTATCCTGTCCCCGGTACTGAGGGAGGTGGTGCGATATGGCGAGTTTTCTGGCCTTCGTATCAACTGGGCCAAATCCACAATCTTCTCCTGGAATTCCCACTTCAGTGGACTACAGACCCGGTGTGGTGTTTGGGAATCCAGGTACACACCAGCTCGGAAGTGGCGGCAACAGAAAATTATGGTAGGACACTGGCGAGGTTGGAAGATGATATTAACAAATGGGTGCCGTTACCGCTATCCCTTATGGGCTGCATCGCCTTAATGAGAATGGTGGTCCTTCCAGGATTCTTGTTCTTGTTTTGTAACATACCAATGGTCCCCCCTGCTCCCTTTGTAAACATCTTAGGTCCTTACTGATCCACTTTTCCTGGGCTGGTAAACAACCCCGGCTCGGATCGGGCATATTGACACTCCCATACTCCATGGGGGACCTATGCACCCTGGATATGCAACTCTATTATCACGCTGCACAATGTCTGCCTGCATTTTATTGGCTACATTAACAACCCCCCCTCTCCACATCTGCATATCGAGAAGGTCGTGGCGGCACCCTCCCCTTTGGCTACTTCCTTGTTTCGTGCCCCACATAGACGCGCTGGTACACTTGATTCAATTAATGCCACGGCACATGCATGGAATAATATTTTGAAGCGGCAAGCATCCTCTATCCTATACTCTCCACTTACTCCAGTGTTTTTGGCTACCAGTGCTTGTTGAACCAGAGGTACTGCGAGCACTCTCGACACTTAATATTTCTAGCGTAAGTGATCTCTTTGAGGACGGAGTGGGGCGGGGATGAGAAGACATGGTCTTGGCTGGGCAGGAGGTAACTCCATTAGTTATATTCCTATATCACAATAGGGTTAGACATGCGCTATGCAATATGTTGGGTGATGAACTGTTCGAACCACCCAAGGTGGCCCCCTTCTCCCTCCTGTTGCAGGCAGAATTCCCCTTGGAAGGTAATTTCCAGTATTTACTTTCTAGCTCAGGACTACAAGAAGAACTACTTTACTAAAGACAGGCTACCCCGTTCCATCTACATAAATACAGGTTTTGAGACACAGCAAAATGTGAGAGATGCAGTATGGAGACAGCAGGGTTTATCCACATGGCATGGCTGTGTCCAGATGTAGCCAACTTTTGGATTGCTATTTTTCAGCAACCTAGCGACATTACCGGGAAGCCCCTGCATCCAAACCCATTGTTGGCTATACTGGGCTTTACCAAAAATATACGTAAAGGTTTAAGACGCCTTGCAGAGATGGGATTATTAATAGCTAAATGGGTGGTGGCACTACATTGGGCCAGAGGCCCACCCACCTCCACCATGGCACAGTGGTCCTGCGACATGCTATACTGTAATACACAGTCAGAGTTATATCGTGAATTACTTCCCCCAAAAGCCGCCCCAGGTATTTCTGGAGTCTATAACTGGATTATATAGCAGGTAAGGAGAAATGGGTGCACTGAGGTAATAACTCCTCCCTCTCACTGTGGGAATAAGTCTTGGGGCAGTAGCATGGCAATATTTATTTCTCCATCGGGGATTTGTTTCCAAGTACTGACTAGGTACAAGGTAGCCGTGAGTCGCCACTGGGCCCTACCTCGGATTTGGTCTTCACATAGAGTAACCCTGTATTTTATCCGAACACTTCAGACACAAATGTAAATGATCTCCAAGGGGCTGTTTGCCCCCAGTCTACTGTATAGAACTATGCCTCTGTATTCTAATTTGCAGGAAGTTCCCTTGCATCGGATATATGTATACTGTGACGGAATTACTTTTATTGTTTCTTTTTTTTATTGCAATTGTAACTGTTTGCAGGGTCTTTTTTCGTCTGCAAACTGAATAAATAAATAAAAAATAAAAAAATGGAGAGTTCTCAAACCCTCCCTGACAGAGAAGTGTTTCGGTAGACGTAGAACAAGTCAAGCTGCAGCATTTTGAATAATCTGGAGCTTATTTAAAGAGTACTGATTCACATTTAAATAAAGGGCATTACAGTAGTCCAAGCAAGATGTGATCAGCCCAGTGACCACTGACACCCTAAGCTCCTTAGGAAGAAAAGAAAAGTTTATCTTCAAAGACCTGATGATCCAAAAGCAGGGGCTCACTGTTCAATTAGCCTGGTAGTCAAAATTCAAGGTGTTATCAGTGATCACCCTCACGTTTTTGGCTGTGGCCGTTGGCATTGGCAGATTTTCACAAGTTTCCAGCCATCAACTGTTGGTCCAGATCAAGTTTCAGCTCCTAAAACCACAGTCTCCATCTTCTCCCATTAATTTCCAGCCAGTTCTCCCTCATCCAGCTGCCAAATTCTACCATGCTGGCCTTGAACTTGTCCACCATCCTTTTCCAGTCATCAGAGCTGGTAATGATGATCTGGGTGTCATCAGTATAGGATGCCACCATGAATCCAAATGAGTATATCAATTTTGCCAGGGGGTGGGGGGGGGCAACCTACAAGTTGAATAGCGTAGGGCTAAGGGGGAATCCTTGCGGGACCCCACTGGGAAGTTGAAAGGGTTTAGCTCTTAAATCCCCACAGCTGACTGTAGTTTTCCTGCTTACTACGAAGGACTCCAACAGGCTAAGGGTGGTATCCTGCAGCCCAGCCTATCACAGCATTTGCATGAACACAGATCGAGAGATGGTGTCAGAGGCTGCAGGTTGATCTAACAGCACCAAATTAGTGGCACCTCCCTGGTCAACTTGCCTACGAAGAGAATCCTCATCCGCAAATATATACTGTTTTTGAAAATTTTATGAATCAAGTTTTATTTTTTTTATAATAATTTTTTGGGTACTGCGGTATGTACCCGTGATTATTGATTGCGATCACGTGATCGCAATGTATCTACAAACTGCGTGGTACTCCTGTTTCTCCAAAAATGTAGACGGGCCTACAAGTACGGTTATTGATTGCGATCATGTGATTGCAATGCATCTGCAAATTGCAAACTGTGATTTTGCCAACATTTCTAAAACTTATTTTAAATATGTAAATCCCTCTACTTTCATTAATGATATCAGTGCGAACATATTTATAAGTATATATATAGAACCCTATATCTATTTTTCTAGAAGCTTCCTTGGTTTATGAATTTTGCAGCTTCGCTAATCTATGAACTGGAATAGAGAATTCACTCGATGACCTAAGCCTTGCCTTTTGATTGGGTATATTAGGACCCCGTTCATGTATATGTAAAAACCATATCCAAAAACAGAAATTTCTCCAGTGAACTCTGTAGAAAGAGGATTCAGAAGCACTGGTACTTTTTTTTTTTTTGTTCACTTTTGTGAATAATTTGATAGACTGGCTGAAGCATCATCTTCTGTCCAGGATGAAAATCTAGGGTATTATTTAGAAGAAATAATGCATCGAATTTATAATACTGTGATCCATAACGCAACTTCACAAGGATGCATCAGAAATTCTGACTCATATGTGGATATTATGCCATAAGGCATCCAGCCCAAGAGTGTCAAATTGCTTTAGTTGGTCATATGACTGAGGTAACTACAGCAATGCATCAGAAATCAGAGGCGATGAGTCAGTATTGACAAACGCAAGTAGCCTCATGTTTGAGGACCAATGTATAAAAAGGTGAAAAACTCACCTTACACTCTATTATATTGGTCCTGGATGTCATGCATACAAATGAGCATAGTATACTTATGTGTACAACTATGCCTATGTATGTGTGGCATATTATGCGAAAGTACAATGTGAGTGCATTCAAGCCTGTGATGGTGTGATGTTATATTTACTGTGTTAGTTACCTTATGTGTGCACTTACCTGTTGTTGGGATGTGACTTGACTGCAAGTTTCCCTGTTTCAAGTCACTTCGACTGGTCAGATACCTATGCCACAGCCAATGCCTTATTCCTACAACTGGGTTTAGGAATTTTGACGTATCTCAAGCTCAGTTGCCTACTTCCCAAAGATGCATCACTTTTGCAAAATGTCATGAATACCACTGTGTCAGTTTTATGCTTGCATATATTAAAACTAATGTAACAAAGCCGATTCCACTGAAGATAAAAACCGATGCAGGCCGATAAAAAGTGATGCATCTGTCTAGATGTGTCGCCTTGAAAATATGGAGCAATAGCTGAGACTGCACCAAAAAACTAAATTACACACCTGAGGCGCAAGCTCATTGTGAATATGCTCTCTAGACCTTATTGAGGATGAGGAGGCAGATACACCAACTACAAGAAAATAGAATGATGTCTGCAAGCATTTCACAATATCTTCAGGGGAAAAGAAGGTTGGTGCTCAATATGTGCAGGGCAGTATTTGCAGCTAGCGGTTATCCAGGGGGACTGCAAAGATGTATTTACATGGGACAAGTTCCAAGTGAAAGCACCTAAAACAAATCATGAAAGGGTCTACAACTGGATGATGTGGGAGGGAGCAGGTGCGGCAGTACAGCCCACCTCCGCATTTGCCTTGGAAGAAGCATTATCAGCTGCAGTCATTACAATACCAGCTGTCACAAAAAGAATTAAGTGACATGGTTATTCACTGTGCAAAATGCCACATGCTTGCCACTGTAAAAATATCTTCTGTAAGTGCAATCTTGGATACAGTAAAAAAGGTATTGCTGTCATTTTTTTATTTCTTTGTTGCTTTCAGTTTTCAGCTAATTTTTTTTTTAACATGGAAGCCAATTGTTTCTTTGTATTTCTCTTACCTTACCCATTTAGTACACTGTTTACTTTTTGTTGGAAAAAAAACATGTTGAAAATACGTTCTATGAAAATAAAAATCTTTTTAGAACCACCATATGGTCAAACAAAGAGCTTACTCTGTGGGACAGATTTACAAGCCCCTTGTGACACTTTCGCAAAAACGTTGTGCCACTTTTTGTAATGCAGCAGAGGCGTAAACAATGCGCCACGTTGTGGCAATTTACCACGTGATGCATCTAGAGAGATGCGTCACTTTCTACAGCCCTGTGCTACATTATACCTGTGTCTGGTATAATGTATGCAGGGTGTGCGTTCCCACGCAAAAAGCCTTCTAGAACTGAGGCACTTACATTTACAACAGTTCACTGCATCACTCTACGCCTTCACTGCGTCAAAATCCTTTTGCCTGCTCAGACCAGGCATAAGGAAGGATGCAGGGCTTTTTGAACTGGACTCACCTATCTGTCATGGTGCATTGCTGGATATGGGTCACTTTCATGAGCAACTCCACCAATGCGTCACTTTTGCGCCAACAGATGCATCAGAATTTCTGACGCATCTGTCAATCCTGGCTTTATTTGTATTTGTCTGGGTGTGTCAGTGTCTAACATTGTGTGTCTGGGTGCATCACACTCTGTATCAATGTGTGGCTGGGTGTGTCCAAAGCTGTATCAATATGTGTATGGGTGTTTGAGAGACTGTATTGGGGTTTAGCTGAATGTCTGAGTGGCTCCATTAATATGTGCCTCGGTGTGCCAGTGGCAGTATCGGTGTGTGCATGAATGTATCACTTCCTGTGTAAGAGTGTGTTTGCGTGTGATATTAGTTGTAGCAGTCTGTGCTGAACGTGTGATTGTCTAACATGTGTTTCAGTATGTGGCTGCATGTGTCAGTGGCTGTATCATTGTGTATGGCTGTTTGAGAGACTATATCAGTGTTTGGATGTGTGTGTAACCGACTGTTTTAGTGTTTCGCTGTGTGGGTGTGTGATAAGTGGCTATATCAGTGTGTGGGTGGCTGTTTTAGTGTCTGCCTGGGTTGCATCCTGACAATAGATGGTGTCATTGATCTGTATAGAAAGAAAAAAATATAGAACATTAATTAGTATTAAAATGTATATAGCTACAGAAGTAAGTTAGAATTTGAGCAATGCATACAAACAAGACATCCCTAGACGTTTGGCATGCTATAAAAATATGTTATAATATACTCAAGCTTTTTATTTTCACTTTTAACTATTCTCAGATTCTATACTCATACACCATAAATGATGTACTGATAAAGAATCATCATTGAACAGTGGGGAAAAAAAATCATAAAGATTGTAGAAACAAACTGCACGCTATGTCACTGCAGTTAAGCAACACTGTACATTGCACTCACTACAATTGTGTAAGCAACGATTTTACTTACACTTCTTCTAATGTAAATAAATATATCCTGTAAATGTGAACTTTATCATTAGAACTACTTCTAGATATATAAGGCACATTAGCTTATAAAAAGCCTAATAAAGGCATCACCTTGTGAGTCCGCATGATGTCATAAATCCTGAAAATGTATCTACTACAACTAGGCTATTACACATTTAGAACTCGATTCCTTCTTAGAAACTTGTTTCAGAAACAAAAGGTAAGAATTTGGTAGCTAATAAAGCAGTCTTTTTTTTTTATTTGAGGTTGATATCATTACATTCTGTCCATCCACATTCAAACTAATTTTGTTGCGTGCACTGCATCCCCAAATGCAATGCAGTGCGCGCAACAAAATTCGTTTGATTTATTTAAATGTTTACTTACCTGCAAACCTCCATTATCCATACATTACTAACCCCCACCCTGCCCCTCCCCCTCCCCATGTCACCGCCCCGGAAGGTACTCCCCTACCGACCGCGGCTGCTAACCAAAAGGGCTCATGGTTGGGCAGTGATCAGCGACTGCAAAGTCCTCACAACTCAACCATATTTAAAAGCAGGAGTTAAAATAAAAATCAAAGAAAATCTACTACTGCTCTGCTTTGGCATTCTACCAATCCTCCGCATCTGCCGCCCTGGAAAAGGAGACCCGTTGCCTCTGCGAAAAAGGGATCAAGCACCTTGTGCATGTTATTTATATCTGCCCTGACCTGAAGGACATAAGAGGCACTTTTCTCCGCCCAATGTTCAATCAGAGCGGCATTAGAACCTGCAGGCAGGCAGTAAAACTGTGTTTTAATCTGGCGGAAACACAGCTAACCTGCTGAATCACAAAATTCTTTGATATAGTGGCAGAGAGGCTTCAATGCACATCGCAACTGGACACCTAATAAAGACATAGCTGGGACATTTTATTTTACAGATTTTATGGCATGACACGGAGGCTAACATTATGCAAAACTCCTCTATTGCCACAGCTCAGCAGTAACTATGAAGAGAATATAGAACTCAAACAATATTCCAATACAGTATATAGAGCGTGAGCACACATACATCTTCCTTCTTTGTTGCTGCTTCTCAACAAGAGAAGTACCCTCATTTTATTTGCACTTATATGTCTACCAGCCTGTAGACAGACAACATCGCTCCCCATCTTCGCAAGAAACCTCAAAACCTGGCTCTTCGACAGACCCCCTCCTTGATGGAATGGAACCTGCACCCCCCCAACCCCCCCCCACCCCTAGCGCCTTGAGACCCTTACGGGTGAGTAGTCGCGCTTTAACAAACTCCTGATTGATTGATTGATTATTTGTTTATCACATTACTGGGTCCTATTGACCCTACCATGCAATATCTCTTGTCTAATGTGTCTCTTTCTATACCTTTTTAGTGTATTTTCACTGTTTCTTCTCCTTTCTTTTACTTCCTCTGGGTCTCTTGTCCCTTCATATTCTGCCTTTCTTGGGCCCCTATTCCCATTTGCATTGCACCAATCTACTTTAGTGAGGCTTAACCCTCAATTTCACCCGTGCGTCCTTTGAATATAGATGCGAGCGCTTAACATTGCCTGGCAGCACACGCGAGCCAGGCCTATCGTCTGAGGCGCCTTAGTCACGAGCGATTCACGTTGCCTGGCAGTGCTTTGAGTGCGAGCCAGGTCTGTCACCTGAGGCGCGCCTTGCACCTCTGTCTCAATTGCCCCCCCGAGCGCTGCCGCATACCGCACTGTCTTTGTCGCCGCAGGATTTCAGGCTCTTCCATGTCTTCCCGATTGCTCTCCCGGCTCCTCTAATCACGCTGAGAATCTTCCTCCAACGCGACGCACATTTCAGTCGCGCTTCGCGGGGAGAAAGATACTAGAGGAATGCCCGTAGGGAACAACCACGATGTAAGAGACGTGTGTGGTTGTCATAACAGCGAGCAACACTTAACAGTTGCTGCTGTTTCACCATCGCGATCGGCTTCATATTTACCGGCTTTCCTTTCCCACGCCTACTGTTGGAAAATTAACCCTTTCCTACCCGACCTCATAAGAAAACACAAAAAAATAAGAATAAAACTAATACCTACCTAATCCTGTGGGCCCCTTTTAAAAAAAAAAAGAATAATAATATAGGGTTATGGTAGATTCTTTAAAAAGAATATTTATCTTCCCTATGATGTCTCTTAACCCAGACTCCATCCTTGAAGGTAAGCTTGAATCAATAGTCTCTAAGGCCATGGACAGAGCTATGGACTGTTTCAACGAGACAATCAATAAAAATGTTTAAATGCTGACAAGGGCATTGCCCTCTACCAGTACTGCGCATTCGTTGGGCGCAAAAGAAGGGGCAGTTAAGGCCCCAAAGAAAAGAACCGCAACAGAACTTCCTGCAGATGCGTCTAAAAGGTCCAAAAAAGTGGGAAGACACATGATTCACGCTTCTTAGGCGGTGACCAGACCGGTGCCTTGGGCATCACAGAAGGGCGGCAGACAAACTCTGAACCCCCTATTCACATTGACAGTGACGAAAACGATGAGGCAAAAATTAACATCTCCTGCTCATCAGATTTTGATTCAGAACATGAGAATCTAGGATATAAAGCATTGGGAAGCTCTGAAGATGGCAAGCAAGGCCTCAGGATCCAAAATGCACTTTACTGACCCCTTCGGGGAAAATATGTTTGACCCCTTGCTTATCAAACACCTTTTATCCCCAGAATGGTTCCCTTCCCAACATGTTGCGGACTATATCAGCTTCAGGCTGAGAAGAGAAATCCCTAAGGATGTCAGATCAAGACTGAGATCTGAGTGCCCGCGCCCATCCTTTCCTGATATAATCGCTATGACCCCTGAACTCGACCCTAAGGTTGTGGCATTTATAGCCATGGGTGCCAAAGACCCCAGGAAAGGGATTGATAAAAGCCTAAGATCATGTCAGGATTGCCTCTTGGACACAATTGGCCCATTGACCAAAATCTTTGAACTAGAAGAAAATGCCTACGTGGGTGGCACACCTGTGGACCCGAAAGAGTTACGCCAATGGGTCCAGAGGACCATCTGCCTGATTGGCAACGCTAAAACTGCTATTTCTAATGAACGGAGAAAAGGAATTCTCCTAAAAATGTACCCCAAACTAATTGAGCCAGCGAATGAAGATGGAGGCCCCTCTTCTCAAGGACTCCTCTTTGGAGAGGATTTTATTCGGGATATGGCTATGTACGTCGGGGCCTTCAGTTCTATCCAGAAGTCGCAATGCGACATAAAGAAAGTCTTTTTTCAAGACTAGATTTTTGGAAGGGTCGGGCGAATGCAGGGTCGGTTCCCCGGCCGCGGACAATCATCCTCAAGACCCTTTCTGGGACGTGCCTCTAAATTCCAGCAGACATCCTTTTATGGAGGCAAATCTTTCTTCCCGCAAAGACAGAGAAACCATTCAAGACCATTCCGGGGAGAGAGAAGAAACAGAGGTTTCTCCACAGGTTTAAAAAAGATTGTCACAAAAGCAATAACAATGGCATCTATCACAGAAGATAAGGAAACACTAACCAAAAGGGCTCGTGGTTTGCAGTGATCAGTGACTGCAAAGTCCTCAAACTTCAACTATATTTAAAAACAGGAGTTAAAATAAGAATAAAAGAAAAGTTCCTAAAGCTCTGCTTGGCATTCTACCAATCCTACTGTCAATACTGTCTTAAATGAGGAGCATTTGCACTTCTTAATCAATTGTACAACATAACTTGGATCAGCACTCTCTTTGCTGTCATCAAATGCGAGCAAATACAAATCAGACAATGTTATAACGTACTACTTAAAGACTGTACTCTAATCCCAACATTAACCAATGCCGAATCTACACTTAAACCTTGAGATTTATGAATACTTACCCCTTTTGTATCGCTACTTACAAAGTATGCCAGATGAACTGGAGGCTGTTTTTGTCACACATACAAGTCTTTCACAGGCAAACAATGTGCAGTTGCCCTTCCAATCTGCTTTACGCTATTGTTCTGATATAATTTAATTGCTAGGAACAGTATCTCACTCCTGTTAGGAAAGCTAATGAAATCAAAATCTTTACCCATAGCAACATTAACTAATCCTTCCTTAACATTTAAATTTTGACACAAAGTTACTCTATAGTATATTTAATCAATCCTGCCGTTTTAGAAACTGATTTTTCCAATGAAACCAATTTTGCTGGCAATCTTTTGTTTAGCAATACTGTGATGCCCTGCTGTTCCAATATGTCTATTACTGTCAGTTCCAAAATCTCTTCTTTTTCTAACTGCACCAATTCTTTGTTGAAAGAGGCACACACTGCTACTTTAGACATTAGGCAAATAATCGGTTTTCCTTCTTGAATAAAAGTGCACCTTATCACTGCTGGTGACTTGTTCGTTGGAAACAGTTGTTTCTGAACACAACTTTGTAGCAGACACTTTCTCTCTTTCAAAATAACACCTACTCCAATATCTTTCACAATATATCCATATTCAACATCAGATGCTTGTCACATATTCCTAAGTAATTATTTGTATTGGAAGTTTAACCAAATATTGACAATTCCAATACTTTCCAAAGAGTTCAGAGTTTCATTGTGGAGCAGTGTTTTAACACAGGCTGTCCTTTGACTAGTAGGTTGTAGTAGAACGTGAAACACAATCTGCAGCACACATAGAAGTAAGAAATCGTCATTAGTGATTGTTTATGTGCAGGAAGGGACACCTTCCTGCACATAAGAACCATTCCCTGCAATGCAGGCTCCCTTGCACTTTGGTGCAAGGGTGCCTGAGTTTGGTGCTAGTCTGCTAAATTTAGTGGCAGAACTAGGGAAGACACAGGGCCGCTCGTGGAAAAAGACACTGCTGCTGCCTGCTTTGTCCCATATCAGCTACTGGAGTAGCTTCTAAGCCCTAACCTTGCTGCTGGTTTCTGGAGAAACACCCTTGTGACCGCAGAGGAGGGAGAGGCGCCGGCCCCGGGACTGCGAGGACCAGCATACAACACCTTCAGCTGGTCCTCTTCCCGCGTGAGCCGCGCCCCCTCACAGTGCCACACCCCCAGCCAAGCAGATAACTTCTCGCGGCCCCCGCTTTGCGGGAGCCGCTCGTGGAAAAAGACACTGCTGCTGCCTGCTTTGTCCCGTATCAGCTACTGGAGTAGCTTCTAAGCCCTAACCTTGCTGCTGGTTTCTGGAGAAACACCCTTGTGACCGCAGAGGAGGGAGAGGCGCCGGCCCCGGGACTGCGAGGACCAGCATACAACACCTTCAGCTGGTCCTCTTCCCGCGTGAGCCGCGCGCCCTCACAGTGCCACACCCCCAGCCAAGCAGATAACTTCTCGCGGCCCCCGCTTTGCGGGTGCCACTCGTGGAAAAAGACACTGCTGCTGCCTGCTTTGTCCCGTATCAGCTACTGGAGTAGCTTCTAAGCCCTAACCTTGCTGCTGGTTTCTGGAGAAACACCCTTGTGGCCGCAGAGGAGGGAGAGGCGCTGGCCCCGGGACTGCGAGGACCAGCATACAACACCTTCAGCTGGTCCTCTTCCCGCGTGAGCCGCGCCCCCTCACAGTGCCACACCCCCAGCCAAGCAGATAACTTCTCGCGGCCCCCGCTTCGCGGGAGCCGCTCGTGGAAAAAGACACTGCTGCTTCCTGCTTTGTCCCGTATCAGCTACTGGAGTAGCTTCTAAGCCCTAACCTTGCTGCTGGTTTCTGGAGAAACACCCTTGTGACCGCAGAGGAGGGAGAGGCGCCGGCCCCGGGACTGCGAGGACCAGCATACAACACCTTCAGCTGGTCCTCTTCCCGCGTGAGCCGCGCCCCCTCACAGTGCCACACCCCCAGCCAAGCAGATAACTTCTCGCGGCCCCCGCTTCGCGGGAGCCGCTCGTGGAAAAAGACACTGCTGCTGCCTGCTTTGTCCCGTATCAGCTACTGGAGTAGCTTCTAAGCCCTAACCTTGCTGCTGGTTTCTGGAGAAACACCCTTGTGGCCGCAGAGGAGGGAGAGGCGCCGGCCCCGGGACTGCGAGGACCAGCATACAACACCTTCAGCTGGTCCTCTTCCCGCGTGAGCCGCGCCCCCTCACAGTGCCACACCCCCAGCCAAGCAGATAACTTCTCGCGGCCCCCGCTTCGCGGGGGCCGCTCGTGGAAAAAGACACTGCTGCCGCCTGCTTTGTCCCGTATCAGCTACTGGAGTAGCTTCTAAGCCCTAACCTTGCTGCTGGTTTCTGGAGAAACACCCTTGTGACCGCAGAGGAGGGAGAGGCGCCGGCCCAGGGACTGCGAGGACCAGCATACAACACCTTCAGCTGGTCCTCTTCCCGCGTGAGCCGCGCCCCCTCACAGTGCCACACCCTTACAACACGATACTCCATATAACTAAATCCCGCAACGCGCATCGCGGGACGCGCGCGGGTCGGAGCACGGGGCGAAGCCCGGGCAAAGGGCGGGCCGTCTGTGGCCGTCCGGGGACGATCAGGGACGGGACGGGCCACCCCACTTTCTTTCTTATTCATCCCAGACCTCCGGCACTCGAGTATCAAGAACGGACCCCACAAGGTGTGTAGAGGAGGTAACTAATTGAACCACTGAGCGAGAGATCGGGAATAGGAATTCGGAGTTGTCATTGTTCTCTGTGAAACCTAAACCTACGCTTACTAAAAACTCTAAAAAATCTCCCAAAAGAACACCTCACCATCAATCCATCTGAGAAGGAGCCAATTCATATTTAACTGGAGGATTTTAGTCACGCACATGGCAATAAAAAAGTTACGATCACGTACTATATTTATGAAACGTATGGGTACCGAGGAAGCAGTTAGGAAATCCACAGAGAAATCTATAAAACACGATCAGATAACCCGGACTCCCGCAATAAGCAAGTACTTCTCTGCCCTATCGCCAAAAAAACTATCATCAACTTTTGCCTCGGAAGAAGGTAATATCCTTAACGACATGGAAACTAAAGAGGAACAACAGCTTTCCTCTCCTATCCACCACTCCACTCAAAACTTAAGTGATGTACATCTCGAAAATAACATAAAAACTACTCAATCATCAGAGGATGCACTAATTCCGGATCAAAAGGAGTTGCATCTAATAACCTCAATTCCGATAAATATTTCAGGAAGCCAAGTTTGTGCTGAGGATCCCATCGGTATTGACACGAACTCACCCAATAATAATAAATCAGATCCACTCCTAGTTCTTGAAAAATTACCCACTAGTTCTCCGGAAAAATCACTAGAGCATGACCCATTACTCAATTCCTTCCCTGATACTTTTTTTCCTAATATAAATTCTTCAAATACGGTAACACCTTTGTCAAAAGCTCTTTTTTCTTTGCAGGAAATTCTAGAATCAGTCCTAACTTTTTAGGTCAAATTCTAGCTAACTCGGATGATACCCTTGACGTACAAATTGGTATCCTGAAATTTCTAGTAGAAAAAAAAGGAAAAAAGAATCAGCGGAAGCACCAATAAAACAACAAGAATCAGATATGGTGAAACACCAGGAAGGCCACTTAACTAACTTCAATCAAAATACATTAATTCAGAGTAAACGTGATATAAGCACCCAAACCTCTGAAGTCACAACAACAGAAAGAAAAATAAAGGTCCCTAGAAAAAACCGCAAAGTCTCTACTACATACTCACTGAAGAAACTCTTCAAAGAAGTAACACCGAAAATTTCAAAACAATTTTCTATATTTTCGAATTCTATCAAAAAAGCAGCTCCATATAAAACCGGGTGCGAGAAAGACTCTCCGGACATCATCTTCAATGAAGCAACCGTAGTAGTAGATCATGTTGAAAAGACCCCTAAAATTAAAGAAACCCATGCAGTAGGGTTGAAAAAAAGGAGAAGAAAGCCTCAAAGAAGAATTCAGAAAAAACTAGCGCGCAAACTTAAATTCCAAAAACCAACTACTCCTTTAAAAAGTGAAACGAGTGAGGAGACCACAAAAATCTGCAACTCCCCCATTTTAGGGGGAACTAGATTCATTAAAACCATACTGTATGAGAAACCTCTGAATCCAATAGCCGAGGAATACTACCCTCATACATTAATCACTAAAAAAGGGTTGAAAGTTAACGGGTCAAGTGAAGATGATGACAGGATAGGCAGACTCAAGGAAGGACCTATGTCAAAGCACTTAATGTTTGAAGAACTACTTCCTACTGATAACACGCCACTAAATCGAGGAAGAATAATCGAAATACTTAAACAAATACCATCTTTACAATCTCTCACAAGTTATGAAATAGACTTGGTGGTCTTCCCTATAAAAGATAATAACAAACTAGCGGTGGTATCATTTTGGTCAACAGTACTACCCGGGATAATCCTCAGAGACAAGGAAATACTACACAAAAACGGGTATGACGTACTTGAAAAGCCAGAACCAAGGAAAAATAAACTCAAAAAAGGATACAATGGTCTTTTCAGTTCACATACTCACACATTGAGTAAACATCAGCACAAAAACACCATCAATCTGGAAGAGTCGGGATTCAATGGCACAGGAATTAACACAATAAAAATCGAAGTGAACAATGGTGAAAGGGTAGTATGGAGTCAAGACTCAGGAGAGAGCGAAGCCAAAAAAACAACTAAATCCTGGGCCTGGTTATCGGAAACGCTAAACGGCAAAAAATCTATAAATTTCCCCCAACATACTGTTTAGTAAAGGTTTGGAGATCATCTCATGGAACATCGCAGGGATGACTCATAATAAAATGATGGAAGCAACCAAAAATCAACCAGACATCCTGGCCCTACAGGAAACTTGGGCAACAAAATCTTTCACTCAGAATGGATATTACGTTTACGACATCCCTGCAAAAGAATCCACCCGGGGCCATTCGAAGGGCGGATTGGCAATCCTATTAAGTGAGGAATACTTATGGTCCCAAGAAATCGTTGAGACCAAAACAAAAAATCTCCAATGCATCAAGGTGGCAGTGAAAACCCAAAATACAGCTTCCCAAAAGGCAATGTTGTTATTCAACATATACGCCCCACCAGGCAATAATCAAGACGCCCTGTTTGAGGATATAATGGAATCCATTATTCACACAATAGATCATCGATATAACACGCCATTTGTAATTATGGGAGATTTGAACGGAAAAATCTCTAATATCGAAATTGGAAAATGGGCAAAATTATATCAAGAGGAAGCAGTGGAAATGTCCATTCCAATATTTCGCAAGGGAAATAAATCAGATAAGAGAGGCAGGTTGTTATTATCATTACTGCCAAGTTTAAATGGGACAATTTTAAACGGTAACATGCAAGGAGATATACCAGCATCTTACACCAGACGGGGAAATGGTTCCTCTTCAACTATAGATTATATATTTTGCAGAATGGACCTCACGGAGACAGTTACGAATTTACAAATAAATTTTACAGATGAGAGCGATCACGCACTTTTACATTTTTCAACCAGTTGGAGGGTCAATCCCTCTTTCACAAGTAAGATAATATTCCAAAATACCATAACCGAAGTCAATATCAGCCAGAGGCGGATCTATTGGAACTCGTCCACACTGGACAAAATAACTGCACTGGTTGAATACACTCAACTCCTCACTGTCAAATATTCCAATGACCCAATAAAGAACTTCGAAAACACAGTCAATAACATCAAGAACGTGTTTTCAAACCATTCACAATCATCTATAATAGGAGAAAGCAAAAACAACAAAACCAACAAAATCCGGAATTCCCATATTGCAAAAAAACTTAATAAACTCATCAGAGCTCAATACCTGGACTTTTCAATATCAACTAAAGCTGAAATTAACAGACTAAAAAACCAAGTAAGAAGAGAGAAAAATAACCAAAAAAAAAGGGTACAAGATCGTAACTGGGTAGATATTCAAATAGCAGCTAAGCAACATAATCAACGTAAATATTGGTCCTTAATTGCTAAAATGACCGGATCAAAAAAGAAACTTCAAGCTATCCCAGTCTCATCCCAGGACTGGGAAAACTATTTGAGAGACTTATATAAATCACACCCTATCGACCCTGGAAAAAAGCATCCCGATATTAACTTGGTGAAGAATGCTACTAGCATCAGTAAAATCTCAGCAATCTCCATTGCCACGCATATTCGAAAAGCTAGGAGCACTGGAGCTTCAGGCCCGGACCAAATACCCATCAAGGTCCTCCAAACTGATCCCAAAAAATGGAGCCAGATGCTCTCTCCCCTCTTTAATTATCTAATGAAAACCGGAAAAATACCCAGATCATGGCAGGGAAGTATCATTATTCCGATTCATAAAAAGGGGAATAAAAATATAGCATGCAACTATCGGCAAATAGCGTTGATGGACGCTACCGGGAAAATCTTTGCCGCAGAAGTACTGGACCGACTAAAAGTCTGGGCTTTCTCGCAGGGTATTATACCAATGTTTCAGGCAGGTTTTCGTCCCAACCATTCTGTTATAGATAACACAGCAACACTTCAGACCATCCTAGATAAATACACTGTAGGCAGATCTCAGACAATATATGCAGCATTTATTGACTATTCAACTGCCTTTGATCGAGTTGATAGACCGACTCTTTGGAACAAGCTGAGGAGGCTGGGTATCCCTGATCAATTACTCCAGGTTGTCATAAATCTCCATACTACGACATGGTGTCAAGTCCAAATGGGGCGCGAAAAAGGTCTGACTAAAGTAATTCATACTACGAGCGGCCTTAAACAAGGATGTCTCTTAGCGCCGCTATTATTTTCATTGTATCTCAGCGACCTGCCCTTTCATCTGCAACAAGGCAAAAGCTTGCCCCCAAAGCTTGCCGCTCAAAGTATACACGCCTTGTTATACGCTGATGATATCGTGATGTTGGACCTCACGCCTTTTGGCTTACAAATACTTCTCGACATCCTACACAAATATTCGAAAGACAATTACTTAATTCCCAACTTAAATAAAACAAAGATTGTGTCTTTTTCTGGTAGGAAACATAGTTGCAAATATTGTTGGAAGCTAGGTGCAGAAAAAGTTGAAGAGGTCAAGGAGTATACCTACCTTGGAAGGATCTTTACAAAGAACTTGCAAAATACCAAACAAATTAACCATCTAAAAATGAAATCCGAAATACATGCTGGGGCTCTTTCAAGACTGTATTCGGCCACTGGGAACAGGCATTTCTCCACATTGTTAAAAGTATACAGATCAAAGATTCCTCCCGTTTTATCCTATGCCACTGAATACATCCCAATAAAACAGTGGTCCTATATGGATTTAAAAGAAGGGAAAATACTAAAGAAAATTCTGAAGGTCTCTGAATCCACACCGGTCCAAGCAATAAGACTTGAATTTTCGATCACTAGCTCCTTCGCGACGGCCGTTGCGAATGTCATTAGGTGGGCTTACAATCTCCTCCACGCTAAAGGAAAATCACTACGAACTATGTTAAAGATCGAGACTTTTGATCATGACGTCTCAAACCTAACATTTTTTAGAAACATGAAAGTGGTATTTCAACTGGCCAAGATCAGTATAGATCTTTTGTTAACCTGGTCTCCATCACAACTCAAACTTTTCTTAAAATGTTTTACACCCAAATTGAGTTACGATCTTGATCATCAACATTGTAGTAAATTATCGTTGTACAAATCATATGTTGAGTCATTGGAGTACAATCAGGCACAGCTCTACCTTGAGTTTTCTCTTTCACATGGCGCAAGGAGGGCAATTACACTGTTACGTTTAGGTATCCTACCTGTGTTATCAGTTACATTTAAATGGACTCCAGGTGGATCACCTTTGTGTACCCTCTGTCAGGGGGGTAATCAGACCATTGAGCACCTTCTATTCATATGCCCTAATGCTAATGTAGTAATAGCACGGTTAAGATATCTGGTCCCAATATATCGGAAATGTAGAATCTTAACCACAAAAGAAATGTTATTTTTGTGCAAACATCCCCCCAACGAATTAGTATGCTACAACTTTTACAAATTTTTAAAATTTTCTATGATTTTATATTAATGTGTAACAACTTGTGTTTATAACATTTGTAGTCCTCAGTTGAGTACCGAAACAAATAAAAACTTTTTGACTTTGACTTTGGGAAGACACAGGGAAGACACAGGGGTGCACTGTATTCTTGTGAACATGGTGCATCCCTGAGGTTTGAACCTGTTGGAGCGCGGTGTTGCCAAATTTGGTGTTGCTCTATGCTCTGACATTTTAGCGTATATATGCCCCTATGTGTGCTGCAGAATGCACGTGTTTCTCCTCGTATCACCATTCTAACGCCTGCTCTTGCTCCTTGTAAATCTGGGGCAGCATCAAAAAGCAATGGGTGTTGCTGTGTAACGCCCACAGCAACATCCACTGCACATCCCTTTCACGCAGGTATCTGCGTGAAAGGGTGTCCTATTTAACGCCACTTTGTAAATATGGATCAGGTCCTTGTGCCACAGGAACGTAGTTAAAAATGACGTTCCTGTGGCACAATGCCCTTGTAAATATGCCCCTGTGTTGCTTAACCCCTTCACTGCGGCGGCTATTCCGCCGCAGTGCTAAGGGGGCGGGGCGGCCGCGCGGCGGCCGCATGCTGGTGACGGAACCGCTCCGTCACCAGCGTCGGTTGAGCTATGTGCTATGTGTCATCAGCGGGCAAGGGGTTAATCATCTAAATTCGGTTATAACTGCGACTCTCGTCCTTGCACTAGCTAACTTTATTTTCGAAGTAAGCATAATCGTAGTTATTGAATACAAATATATATATATATATATATATATATACAAATACTCAAACGTTCAATCCTTTGGTGTTGAAGAGAGTTTGAAAGTTTAATTTGATTTTATTTACAGCAAGATGTCCAACCCTTTGCACCGGTTTGAATGCATGGTCCACAGTGCCATCTACTGGTAAAATTATTTTCAAGTGCACAGTCTATATTTCAAAAGACGGTGTTTGTCATGAATGTTTACGTTTCAACGGAAATGTATTATGTGTGGGGTTCAATTGTACTTAATCTCACACACCAACTGAGTTTAGCATGGAACAATTCATGCTAGATATTCCTAGGCCCAAAAATATACCAATTTTACTCGTTGCAGACCATTATATTATTCATAATTGACTGCTTTTTAACTTCGTTTTGTATACAAACGCAAATCTCGTGTTTCCTCTACAGAATCGATCCTCTTAACCCGAGGCCTCCACAACTGAAGATCAAATAGTGTGCATTAACAATCTAAGAAGGTAAACACAAAAATCAATTCATCGAAAATTACCACCCATCCGTTCTCTAGAGTAGCACCATCCATGTGCAACTAATTTCTATTCGAACTAAAATATGCATAAGGCTTCTTGCCTTTCGGACAAATCGAAATGTTGTAGCAAATAATAGTGCCCCAGAAATGATGTTAAATACATCAATTTATTTTAAGCTCTAAGGGGCTTATTTACAAGCCCCTTGCGCCATCGGTTTGTCACTTTTTGTGACGCACTGCTGGCGCAACCTCCTGCACCACATTTACAAGTACACGTAAAGCCACCCTGCGTGGCTTTTCCTGTCCTTGTAAATTTGGCCCTGTCTCACGCAACACTTTGGGTGAAAGGGGCACAACATGGGTGTTGCTGTGTGTTTTCAAACGCAGCACCCATGTATTCAGACACATTTACAGATTTACGAGAATTCATAAACCTGGAAATGCAGCAGAATGCTACGCCGCGCAAATTAGGAAGAGGAAATCACCTCTTTTTGTGTTTTTTTTGTTAGTGTTTTTGTGCAGGAAGGTACCCTTTCCTGCACAGAAATGATTTCCCCGCAACACCGCCACCCTTGCACCAAGGCACAAGGATGCCTGTGTGGCGCATGGCAGCCGATTGCGCGCAAGCACAGGGAATATAAGAGGGATGCATCATATTGTTGCAACTATGATGTATTCCTGGGTTCCATGTTTAAATATCGATTACAAAAATATAGTTTACAAAAATATAGATGTAAAAATATCGATTACAAAAATATCGACTCCCTATACTTAAACAGGTAAGTACAATAATATCGACTCAAAAATATAGATGTAAAAAATATCGATGTAAAAAATATCGACTTTAAAATATATTATAACTTAAATTAAATAATTAAATAATATTAATATTATTAACAAAATAAATTACATTACATTTATATTTTAATTATTTATAACAAATAAACTTAATTTAATCAATATAAACTTAATAAATGTGTACATATACATATATGTTCTTAAATACATTTTATTATTATCTTTTTTTAATTCATAAACTTTAATAATTATATAAAAATAAAATAAATACATATATAAAACATTTTGAATAAAATAAAATTTTCTATATTTAATTAAAACATAAAATTACTTAAAAATAATAATACATACATTTAATAACAAAACTAAAACATTAGTAGTTAAAACATTTGATAGCGAAGGGGTAAAAATTACTATTCCCACTCCAAAGGGTGCAACAGTAGGGAAAGCGCTGGATAGCGTAGGGGTAATAATTACTATTCCCACTCCAGAGGGTGCAACAGTAGAGAAAGCATTGGATAGCGTAGAAGTAAAAATTACTATTCCCACTCCAGAGGGTGAAACAGTAGGGAAAGCGTTGGATAGCGTAGGGGTAAACATTACTATTCCCACTCCAGACGGTGCAACAGTAGGGAAAGCGTTGGATAGCGTAGGGGTCAAAATTACTATTCCGACTCCAGTGAGTGCAACAGTAGGGAAAGCGTTGGATAGCGTAGGGGTAAAAATGACTATTCCCACTCCAAAGGGTGCAACAGTAGGGAAAGCGTTGGATAGCGTAGGGGTAAAAATTACTATTCCCACTCCAGAGGGTGCAACAGTAGGGAAAGCGTTGGATAGCGTTGGGGTAAAAAATACTATTTCCACTCCAAAGGGTGCAACAGTAGGGAAAGCGATGGATAGCGTAGGGGTAAAAATTACTATTCCCACACCAGAGGGTGCAACAGTAGGGAAAGCATTGGATAGCGTAGGGGTAAAAATTACTATTTCCACTCCAGAGTGTGCAACAGTAGGGAAAGCGTTGGATAGCGTAGGGGTAAAAATTACTATTCCAACTCCAAAGAGTGCAACAGTAGGGAAAGCGTTGGATAGCGTAGGGGTAAAAATTACTATTCCCACTCCAAAGGGTGCAACAGTAGGGAAAGCGCTGGATAGCGTAGGGGTAAAAATTACTATTCCCACTCCAGAGCGTGCAACAGTAGGGAAAGCGTTGGATAGCATAGGGGTAAAAATTACTATTCCCACTCCAATCAATCAATCAGGTCATTTGTAAAGCGCACTACTCACCCGTAGGGTCTCAAGGCGCTGGGAGGGGGGGGTGCCGCTACTGCTCGAACAGCCAAGTCTTGAGCTTCTTCCTGAAGGAGAGGTGGTCTTGGGTCAGGCGCAGATTGGTGGGAAGTGAGTTCCAGGTCTTGGCGGCCAGGTAGGAGAAGGACCTTCCTCCTGTTCTCTCTCTTCGGATGCGGGGGACGGCGGCGAGGGCGTGGTTGGTTGATCTGAGGAGGCGCTTGGGAGTGTAGAAGTTGATCCGGTTGTTGAGGTAGCTCGGGCCTTGGTCGTGTAGGGCTTTGTGCGCGTGGGTGAGGAGACGGAAGGTGATTCTCTTGTTGACCGGGAGCCAGTGCAGATCTCTCAGGTGTCCGGAGATGTGGCTGCGTCGGGGGATGTCGAGGATGAGTCTCGCCGAGGCGTTCTGGATCCGCTGGAGTCTCTTCTGGAGTTTGGCCGTGGTTCCGGCGTAGAGGGCGTTGCCGTAGTCCAGTCGGCTGGTGACGAGGGCTTGGGTGACCGTCTTCCTCGTCTCGGTGGGGATCCACCGGAAGATCTTACGTAGCATGCGCAGGATGTTGAAGCATGACGAGGAGACGGCGTTGACTTGTCTGGTCATGGAGAGGGAGGAGTCCAGGATGAAGCCCAGGTTGCGTGCGTGGTCCGTCGGTTTGGGCGCGGTGCCCAGGGCGGGGGGCCACCAGGAGTCGTCCCAGGCGGAGGGCGTGGAGCCCAGGATGAGGACCTCCGTCTTGTCTGAGTTCAGTTTCAGGCGGCTGGTCGTCATCCATTCGGCCACGTCTCTCATCCCTTCGTGCAGGTTGGCTCTGGCGGTGGCGGGGTCGTTGGTCAGGGAGAGGATCAGCTGGGTGTCGTCGGCGTAGGAGATTATGTTGAGGTTGTGTTGGCGTGCGATGGCCGCGAGGGGGCTCATGTAGATGTTGAAGAGGGTGGGGCTCAGTGAGGATCCTTGTGGGACGCCGCAGATGACTTTGGTGGCCTCTGACTTGTACGGTGGTAGGCGGACTCTTTGTGTTCTTCCGTCGAGGAAGGAGGTGATCCATTCCAGTGCCTTCTCCTGGATTCCGATGTTGCTGAGGCGCTGTACTAGGGTGCGGTGGCAGACAGTGTCGAAAGCCGCGGAGAGGTCCAGGAGGATGAGGGCCGCTGTTTCTCCGTTGTCCATCAGAGTTCGAAGGTCGTCGGTGGCGGCGATGAGGGCGGTCTCGAGACAGAGGGTGCAACAGTAGGGAAAGCATTGGATAGCGTAGGGGTAAAAATTACTATTCCCACTCCAAAGGGTGCAACAGTAGGGAAAACGTTGGATAGCGTAGGGGTAAAAATTACTATTCCCACTCCAGAGGGTGCAACAGTAGGGAAAGCGTTGGATAGCGTAGGGGTAAAAATTACTATTCCCACTCCAGAGAGTGCAACAGCAAGGAAAGCGTTGGATAGCGTAGGGGTTGAAAATTACTATTCCCACTCCACAGGGTACAACAGTAGGGAAAGCGCTGGAACCCAAAACAATAAAAAACACAAACTATCAAATTTTTATTAAATTACATTTCCAATATAAACATAATTAATATATACATTTAAATATATTATTATTAACAAAGATAATAAAAAAAATATTTAATTACACATTATTTAACACTATAATATCCACCACACACCTAAAATGAATTACACAATTACATTTAATATTTACTAATTAATTAATGAAAATTAAAGTATTTTTTAATTAATTAATTATTTATGTAATTGACAGCTGTCACACCATATAGACTTATAAACACCACAACACATACCTAAAATTAATTACACATTTACAATTAATAATTACTGATTAATTAATGGTAATTAATTTATAAAGTATTTAATAATTAATCAATAATATTTTAATTACTTCACACCATTTACACATATAAACTCCACTACACACACCTAAAATTAATTAAACAATTAACATAATTATTTAACATAATTAATTAATTAACATAATTAATTAATAATTGACTAATTGAAATTAATTAACAAATAATTATTAAACAATTATTAATAAATTAACACATTAGTTAATCAATTAATTTTATATATTTAAATTACTTCCCACCCTATTCCCCTATAAACCCACAACCCGCTACGGAACTAATAACACAAAATTCAACATAATATACATTAATAACTAATAGAATTCTACAACATATAATAAAATGACAAACAATTCCCATTAAAAACACTAAAATACATGACATTATTTAAAAATCAATATTTTTCTACACTATATTTTTGTAAACGATATTTATTACAACTATATTATTGTTATCGATATTACTTACCTGTCTGTCGATATTTTGGTCAAACTATATTTTTGTTATCGATATTTCTTCAATTCGATATTTCTGCGGCGATATTTATGTCAGACGATATTTCTCTGACGATATTTCTGCTCTGCACCGTATCCCTGTGCTTTAAAAGTGCTGCAGCATGGCACAGCCAAAGGGCTTCGGTGCCGTGCAGCGGCACTTTCTTGTAAATAAGGCCCTTAACATTTTCCCTATTCTTTCCTATGAGGAGATTCCTGCCATTGTGGGAGATATCTCCACCTGCATGTGAAAATGTACTAGTAGTTTCTTTACACTTGTAAATCCTGTTGTTGGAAGCTCCTCCGGGAGGGTCGAGACATGTAAATCTACACTTATGCGTAAATCTACACTTGGGAATGGTCAACAGCAAAAAAAGGGAAGATTTACATCTAGCTGTATTATTTTTACTTTTAGTGGCAGTCGGTGGTTGCAAGGTGTGTGCGTTGTGCGACGCTGCCTAAAGTGCCCAGCGTGGGGGGAGAGAGAAAGAGCACCATATCTTCATGTATACAATGCTCTTATATTCTCTCCAACTGACGCCATGCAGTGCAGTGTCAAATGAAAGTAAATCTGGCCCACGGTAAGCCATTAGAGTTCTTACTTGTTCAGTTCTATGAATGCCATGTAATATTGTTAGGGGCCTTCTGAGGATGGGGCGTTTATACTTTATTCTGGAAGCTTCAGTCGGCAATAATTGAGGTCTGTAGGGCTTCCATCATTAAAGGGATTAACATAACATAACATGTGTATTGCTAAAGTGCACATTCACCCGCAAGCATCTTGACGCTGAATAATGCGGGGCAGATTTACAAGCCCCGTGCGCCACTTTTGCGCCGCCGTTGCGTCACTTCTGTGACGCAGCGGCGGCGTGGAGCTAGCGCCATGCTGCAGGGGATTTACAACGTGACGCATCTAGGGAGATGTGCCACGTTGTAAAACCCTGCTCCACATGTGGGCGTACCGGTGCAGGGTGGGCGTTCTGGGGCAGGAACACCTCGGAAAAGTGCCTGAGTGAAATCTACGGGATTTCACTCAGTCACTTTTCCGACCCCGCTGCGTCAGAACTTTGCGCTTTAAAGCAGGCGTAAGGCGTGACACACCATGTTAAGGATAGGCAGAGTTGGAACAGTGCTGGAGTTGTGTCGCGCATACGTCACAATTCCAACAGTGCGCCAACCTTACGACGGCAGATGCGACACACATCTGTTTATTCTTGCGCCATGATGTGCCGCATTGTGAATGCGGCACATCTGTGGTGGCGCAACGGTAAACTTGCGTCATGCGTCTTTCCTGGCGCATCCCTGCTGATTTGCAGGGATGCACCAGGAAACGTAAATCTACCCCAAGATGTTTATTGTTACCCAACAGTACTAATATTATAGACCTCAGATGGATGAAAGGCTGAGTGGACCCACTGGAATATAAATCTGTGACCATGTTGCCAAACACATGCCCCTGCAGTGAACGCATTAGTACACAGCCACCGGACCCAGCTAAATTGCATTAGTTAGGGTCTCCTACCATCAAGATTTAACGGTGTATCAAAACCTCGTCTGCCTCTAACAATCTATGACTGCTTTTGAGAGCAGGAAGACTGGGGACAGGTAATTGCTGCTGATTGCTCATCATTATTTATCTGGAGATGCCTCACTGGGGCAGGACAGGAACCGGCGGCCACACACAAGGCCCAGGCTGATGCCTGGCTTTTGATATTATTATGCAAATATGATGTTTAGAGGATATAAAACTTCTATCAGGAGAACCCTTTTGTGACATTCGTCTGTCATCCCTGTATGAGAGAATCCTGTTTCTATATCAGGGAAAGGGGAAGGGGAAATTCCTAATTTCCGTAGGACTGGATAGGCTGTAGTGCTATGTAGTGCAGTACAAATGAACTTAGACATTTTGTCCCAGATTAAACAAACTCAGGCATACTGCAGTGCAGCAACCAAAGTTGTTGCACTGTGCTGCATAACAGTGAGAGAGCAGGATAGCGCTATATCTACAGAAATATGATGCAATCGTGCTCTCTCTCTAGAGTTGGAACACAATCAGGCTGCCAAGCACCACTCACCCTTGCGCAATAGTGCAAAGAAGAATGCGTGAGTGTGACATAGAGTTTGTACAGTACAAAATACTATGCTCAGACTAGCTTTAAAACTTTCCCCCTAAGGATGCGTTCTGTGCAGTGTATCACATGTCCAAAGTACAAAAAGTTAGGAGAAATAAATGCATTTCTTCTTTTTCACACTTATTTCAATATGACATTAAGGGCCAGATGTAGGTAGCCAAATACCGGTCGGTAACGGCCGAAATTACCGAATTTCGGCTGTTACCGACCGGTATTTGGACATTGAGATGTAGGGCTCCCAAAAACTACCGAATCGTTAAATTTTCCGATTCGGTCGATTTACCGAATCGGTAAACATTCCGAATCGGTAAATATTCCGATTCGGTAGATTTACCGAATCAGGAAATATTCCATTCGGTAAATTTTCCGAATCGGTAAATTTACCAAATCAGAAAATAAGAAATGGAAAAATAAGACTCTTGAGATGTAGGTGACCCCTAAAATACCAAATTTGCATGAAATTCGGTATTTAAGAGTCGGTATTTAGCATGGATTGAAAGCAGGTGGTAACGAGGTGCAGGCTATAAAATAGGGCCCCAAAATGCAACAGTGTAACCAGAATGGCGGCATTCTACATCATAGCAAGGCGGCTACGGCTACAGGCAGCAGGAGAGAGGGAATGGAGTAGAGAGGAGCAAGTGTACAGGCAGAGGATCACACTCTTCCAACTGACTGAGCCAGAGATACTGCAAAGGTACAGGCTACACCCCCAAACCATCCTGGAGCTGATCAGGGACCTGCACCCACTCCTGGAGCACCCAACACCAAGGGCGCACGCCATCCCACCCCATGTGCAGGTGCTCTGTAGCATACACCTGCTTACATCTGGGAGTTACCAGAGTGTTGTTGCTGCGGTAGGTGGGGTGTCCCAGTGCTGCCTGTCCGGTTTCTTCAGGAAGTTCCTGGATGCCATGATGCAGAGAATGGAGCATTAAATCCGCTTCCCGGACACTGATGCGGACCTGCTCAGGACCAAGACTGACATTTACCTAATGGCACATTTCCCACACGTGATTGGCTGCATTGATGGCACCCACATCCAAATATGCCCACCTGCTGCCACTGAGTACATTTACAGGAACAGGAAGTCATCCCACACAATAAATGTACAAGTAATCTGTGATGCCAAGTACATTATCACCGACATAGTGGCCCGGTACCCAGGAAGCACCCACGACTCCTACATCTTCCAAAACAGTGGGATCTACACCCGCCTGACAACGGAGGAATTTGGCGAAGGATACCTGCTAGGTAAATTACTGTGTGACACTCCCTTGATAGATAATGCAGACGTATGTTTATGTGTGCCTGTGAGTAATGGTTTTCTCATTTCACATTAGGGGATAGTGCATATGCCCTCCGTTCCTTCGTCCTGACACCCTACCTCACCCCACGACCCCCAGCCAGAGACGATACAATGTGGCACATAAATCAACCCGGAACATCATGGAGCGCACCTTTGGCCTTCTGAAGAGCAGGTTCCGCTGCCTCCACAAAAGTGGAGGGGCATGGCAGTACTCACCAGTCATATGCTGTAAGATCATTGCAACTTGTGCAATGTTGCACAACCTCGCTACTAAGAAGGGCACAGAGGTGGAATTGAGCGACTATGAAGACCATGACGATGACCAGGCACTACCTGCAGACAACACAGTAGGAGTACCAACACCGACAGACGGCAGACAGAGATGGGCAGAGATCACACACAACTACTTTTGAGTAAGTAGAGAGACACAGCAAGGGTTTAAATGCAATGAACGTAGTTTAATTGGCACTATGGTAAATGTCTGAAGACACATTTGTTACATCCTAAGTGTGCCTAGCACAACTGGGCGGACAGGGGTTACCTCACCCTCACATGTCCACTCGAATTTGGCAGCCTTACTGCCTGCGCCCATGCACTACACTGCGTGATGCCTGTGGTTGGGTTTGATCATTGTCTGCTGTGCCAGCGCCTGCACTCTGGCGTCTGCTGCTCCTCCGAATTTCCGGGATAGGGGTGCTGCTCCTGCTACTGGTGTTGTCTGTGTCCCCTAAACCTTCACCTCCTGTGGTGGCTGACTGGTTAGTCAGCAGCACTTCCATTGCTGTAGTGACTCTCCCTATACCCCTTGTGAGATCTGTGCAGCAGTGCACCAGCCCCTCCTGCATTGCAACAGTACGGCGACACAGCAGTGAAGTTGCTGTTGCACGACGGTGCATGCCCCTTGTCTGCTGTTGCATGCACTGCCTCTCCCTGCGCCTATGTGCGCGGTCCTCATGGAGTTCGTCACAAAGTGACATCACACACTGTGACATGTCCCTGACCCCATCGGCCATGTCCCTCATGCTGTCCGCCATTGAAGTGATTCCCCGGTTCATGGTGTCAAAGTTTTTGTTCATATGGCGCATTTGTCTGTGCACTGCACTAATTGCTGTCGCCTGCAGGCGCTGCATCTTCACCATTGTTGTCTCGAGGCCATGGAAGACACCGTCATCATGCCCACTCAAGCTTGCCTCCCGGACCCTACGGCGTCTTATGCCTCCGGATACAGTGACAGGAGTGGACGGAAGACCAGCTGTATTTTCCGCCATTGACTCTATTGGGATCTCATCCTCCCTTTCCTCATCAGAAGATGTTTGTAAGATTCTTAGACGGGGAACGTAATGCCTCCTGGGCCTGCAGATTTCTGACACCTCTGAGTCTGCGGGTGTGGCAAGTTGTTGTGGCTCATGTTGTGGTGAGTCAAGGAGCAGAGGAGATGATGGCAGTTGCATGGTGGCTGCCTCTGGTGTGGCAGCTGCTTGTGTGCAGGGTGCTGGAGGTGTTGCAGTGCTGGGCCCTGCATCCCTGGCTTCTTCCTCACTCCTCTCCCTTTAAGGTGCCCTCTTCTCCCTCTCCTGCATTGTCTTGCGCGAAGTCTCTCCTGTGGACAGATATGGACAGTGGCTTAGTGGTGCTCTCACCGTGTATTTCTATAATAAATCACATATCATTTGCACTATTTCCTGGTCCTCCCCTGTCTCTAATTGTATTGTGTGGCATGCCTGACATTCTTTCATGTTGCCTGCTCTGATTTGAATTCTTATGACTACCACTACCATAATGCATTGCAGGTGGATACAGAAGCCTGTACTGGAGTTCCTCAACACACAGCCACATTGGGGGAGGGAGACAGGCAAGGGGTGAGGAATGATGGACATGCCCCTTACCTTTCTTTGATGCAGCTCGGGCTGAGCTGTATGCATCACCAATTCCTTCAACGGTCTCTGGCTCCAGTGTGGCTCCACGAGCTCTTCCAGATCCGTGAGAGCAGGTGCCCTGTTCTTTCCTCCACCTGTAGCATTGGCCTCTTTCCTTCTTGCCGCCAATTTCTTTTTGGTAATGATCCTCAGATCATACCATCTCTTCTTCAGATCGTCCACTTCCCTGGTTGTCACTCCAATTGCGTTCACTTTGGACTGGATCCCCAGCCAGGTGTTCCTCTTCACAGCCTCTGCTACCTGCAGAGACTGCTTTCCAAAAATCTTGGAGTAGTGCTTTACCACCTCCTCCACCAGCACCTGAAGCTCACCTGTGCTGAACTTCATCTTCCTCTTTCTCTCTGCACCTTCCCTCTGGGAGTCTTGGGAATCCATTTTTCACTCCTGCACGACTCAGCTTCACAACAGCCTGTCAGTGTGTAACTGCTCTCCTGGGTGATCAGTTACTCTGCACCTGCATGGGTGTGGCCACTTCCTGGTTGTGGGGTGGGGTGGATGCACAGGATTGGTTGATTGCTCTGTTGGTTGGCTGAGGGGCGGGGTGGAGGCACGTGATTGGTTGGTAGCTCAACTGCTTGCTTTTTTGTATCCTCGAGTCGGTATTTACCGATTCGGTAAATACCGATTCGGTAAATCCCATTCATTCCTATAGGGATCCAGGCCCATAGGAATGAATGGGATTTACAGAATCGGTATTTGCCGATTCGGTAAATACCGATTCGGTAATTACCGACATGGGTATTCCGATTTTGACTGAATCAGTATTTTTTACCGATTTTTTTCCTACATCTCATTTCCCTTTTCCAAAATACTGAATCAGTAAAATTCGGTATTTTAGAATCAGTAAAAATGAGTTACCTACATCTGGCCCCAAATGTTGCAATTTTGGTGCAAAACCCTTTTTAATATTGTTAGTAAATAAGCTTTCCACCAAAAGTCATGGGTTGTTGCATGGTAACGCCCATATACCACCCACGGAAAGCCCCATGACAGAGACTAATGCCAAACCGAGCTTTGTGCTGCTTTGCATTACTTTCCGGCAACTTTTCAGCACAAAACAGGTTTTGCACTAAAAAGTAAAGTCAACAAAAAAAATGCCCCTCATTATTGGAATTTTGGAACAGGGCAGCGCAGCAAGGCACTTTTCTATGCTGCTCTGCGCCCAGGTGTAAGGGCAGTAATGCATCGTATTTATGCAATACAGTGTATTCCTTCGTTTCTCCCTGTGCAGGTGCTGTATCAGCAGCCTAGGTCCAACGTAGGCACCTTTGTACAATGGTGTTAGGATGCCTTTGTTGCCTGCAGCAGGCCTGGCCAGCACAGGTAACATTGGTGAGGCGGGACAGGGTGGGTGGGGATACAATGGACAGATGAAAGGATAGGGAAAGTAAAATAAAAAATACCACTTACCTTGTGCTCGGCCTATCGCCGAGTCAGCAATGCGACAAGCTCAAGGTAAGTGGTTTTATTACTTTCCCTATCCAATCATCTGTCTACTACCCCTCCCACCCGCCCCGCCCGCCGCCGTTAACTGTACGGGCTGCGCCTGGCATGCAGGATTGGTTATGTGTAGGAAGGGGCACTTTCCTGCACAAAAACAATCGTAAGAGGTGTTTTCTCTTTCTATGTGTGCTGACAAATGCAGCACACATAGAAATAGGAAAAAACAAGGAGAAATAGAAATATTTCTCCTTGTTATGCCTCACCTCTGGAGGCATAAGGATATGGCGCGTCCCCAGGATTACATGGTTTTGTAAATCTGGGACAGCGTCAAAATCCATGGGTGCTGTGTGGGAAAACCCAGGGTAATTGCCATGGAACACCTCCTGGGCGCGGAGTCAGGTGACACAGTGATTTGTGCTGCATTGCCTTACTCAAGATTTATGAGGCCAGTCAAAGGCAAGCAATGTCACTTTGCATGGTGTCATAATTCAGAGCCATGCGTCACGCATGCACCACTTTACGTGTTGCAAAAGTGACTCAGGGCTCATAAATAAGCCCCATTTTCTGCAAGGTTGCATCACTTTTGTGACACAAATCCAGTGCAAGAGGTTTATAAATCTGGCCCCTAATATCTTTATTCCCAGCAGCTTTGTACATGGGCAGAAAAACGTTTATTGTAATGGAAACAGAGCTATTTTGGGCTGACGATATGAAATCTGATTTCCTCAAGCTCAGAAAAGGTCTTGCAGCTTGATTCCATATTTTCCAGAATTTCACTGTGCACTTCTCTAATGTACCAATGTAGACTACATTACAGTAGTTAGGGTAAGTAATTGTTAGTGTTCTTCCAGGTTCAGCCCTGTGTATCACAAGTAATACTATTAGGGCTCTTCTGAGCTGGTGATCTTAATCACTGTTGTGATTGGCTACTCACCAAAAAGACCGGAATGGAATTAGACACTTGGCTTTCACTTTGCTATGGCTTTCATTTTGTCATATATTAATGAATGAGCACTCCTGAAAAGACATGCTCCTCTGTATTCTTTATTCTCAGGAGCTGTAGGCAGTTACCCTTTAACAAAGTGAGATACATTTACAGAAGCTGACATATTCCTGAAAGCATTTTATTAGCCTACACTTTAACGTATTCCTCATTTTTTAAAGCCAATACACAATAGCTATAACTCATATTAACAATAGACATCTTTACTGTGGTCAAATTAAATGCAGCACTACTGGCTAATGAGAAACATGTACAATCTACACATCCTTCCATTTCTAAAGGAATACACCTAAAAAAGAAGTGTCTATATAGTCAGCCATTGGAAATGATAACCAAATAAGATGTTAAAAAAGAAATTGGGTCCGTGTCCAACATGGCGCCTGAGTAGATGCGCCTTGCCAGAGCTCCATCAATTGCATACCCAACAGGGTAGAAGCAGCATACTGTGGGTCCCGCAATGGCCCCCTACCACGCAGACGCTTGCCAGAGCCATTCCTTTGAGCTACCACTCTCCGGCCACATCAGGTGCAGAACAGGCTGAGCGTGCTGACTGCGGCTCCAACCTGGCGGCCCCCACAGTGGTCTGGCTGCCGTGAGGTGTTGATGCTGGGGACAGTGGGAGGTAGTGCCACGCTTTTGAGTCTGCAGCACCTGATATTCTTGGAGGTAGTTGTTACCTGTCGGCGGCACAATAGCCTTGGAGTGGCGGCACACCTTCCAACCACCCTACAGCGCCCAACATTGCACGTCTAGGCTTCAGGGACCATGTGGTTCAGAGTGACTGGTGGCCCAAAGGAGACAGGAACTGAGTGCGGGCAAGTGGACACTGAGAGCAGCGTAAGGACCCAATGTGGCCCACATTGAGGGGGAGGCCCCATGACAGCAAAAGGCGGTGGGCGAGGAAGGTATCGGCCCCTCTAAGCGTTGTAACTTCTATCCCCTGCGCCAGCACCCATAAGGTACACCTCCAGTTACAGGCCCCAGCATAATATGACCTCTTGATGTGAGCACCCCCCCCCACTTCAAAGACCTCGCCTGCTTGTTCCCAGGGACTGCGGGGCTCAGGTGACTCCATCTACCTATCTCTGTGCACCCCCGGCGCTTCCACTCAGGGGGGGCAAGCATGCAAACACAATATCCATGGGCCTTGGAGAGGAATCAAGCCCAAAGCACTTATACCGTCACATTACCTGTTGGAACACCGGAACAGTGTGCATAACATTGGGGTGCTGTGATTCGCTGTTTACCGAGAAGCCACTGGGATCGCAGTGGTGATGGATCCTCCTTACTAAGGGCACAATCTGCCAGACTTTGGCACTAAACTGTAGCATACCTTGTTCCTGTGCTACGGGGGACACCACTTTAACTCTTCTGTAAGTGCAGATATGCCTTTTGTCAGCTGGAATCTCGACTTGACACCCACGCCCAGCCCAGGCATCCTACTCTAAGGTGCAATGAGCGGTCGCTCACGCACCACCAAGTGCCAGTCTTGTCACACAACCTACAAAGTGGAACTGTCCAATGCTTTGACTGCTGACAAGATGAACAGACACCATCGTGCAGGACTGCTGGTGCTGTTTCTTCCATTTACGGGGCTGCACTGCCAGCCCAGGCAGCCCTGATGGGAGATTTGGGACAGACTCTGGTCACATAAGGGAGACTTCGTCTACCACCAGGCTACATGTCCAACCGGTTCTGTGACAGCCACCTTTATCTCTATGTCTTCCAAATACAGTGGCAAAAAAGACACTACGCTCAAAGACATGTTCACCAATCCCCACTCAAATAAACCTGATCATAGTAGGGACTCCCCAACCACGCTCCCGCTTACATCCCCAACTGACATAGGATTCCAAGATGATGAGGCACCAGCCACATGGTTGTTCCTGGAACATCTGTTTGGTGCCCTATGGAAAGACCCAGCTGCCTGCAAGTTGGACATAAAGGTGGATGTCCAGGACCTGAACAAAGATATTGAAGAGCTGGGTCAGAGAGTCAATGCCTTGAAGCAGTCTGGTGACTCCTGCGAGGAGGAACTGGAAGACCGCAGACAGGAGCTGTTAGACCTCAGGGACAAAAGGCAGAGTTCGTCTATGAACTGGAACACTTAGAACACAGGCCCGGTGCTCTAACATTCAAATTAAAGGGGCTGCACTACAAGTGGACTTGCGGAACCTTGGATACTATGTCATCCACCTGTTTCGCCATGGGGTGCCTGATCTTGCGGAGAAAAAGGTGGTCTTCAATGGAACACAGGGGGAGACTCAACCGGCCAAATCCCCCAGTATGCCATATGTAATGTAATGTAATGTAATGTAATGTAATTGCCCATTTATATTGCGCAACAATCGCTCCAAGGAGCATCTAGGCGCACAAGTATGGCCAACCGATGTAATGTAGCCTTTCCATCCTCATGACATCCTCATTTGCCTTCATTCATATCATTACAAAGAAACCATTATAGCAACAGTCAGTGACAGAAATGCAATTGACTTTGAGGGGTACAAAAATGTGGCTGTGCCAAGATCTATTCCCTGTCACGCTGCTGGGCCACAGAAATGGCCACTATTGCTGTCCTCCCCAAACCTGGCAAAGACTCTGCATACAGTGTGTTGTACCAGCCTATATAACTAATAAATGTAGATGCAACAATCTTCATTAGCATACTGGTGTCACGTCTAGCCCACTACATGCAGGATCTCATTGACCCTGACCAGGCCAGGTTTATACATTGCGGCAACAACACCAAAAACCTTTCCCAGCTCCTCGATAAAACACAACACACATGGTTACCTATACTGCTCCTATCAGTTGATGCTGAAAAGACCTTCGACCGTATGCACTGGCCATGGTCATACCTCAACTTAGTGCTTGCTAAATTTGTGTTGGGGGCAAGGTTTAGTCACTAGATTGGGTGTAGCTATGCAGACCCTCAGGCGATGGTCAGGATTAACCTGCCTGCTACAGGACACACACCTCCTTCATGCTGACCGGAAACACCTGGGCTCTTACTGGTTTAACCTTCAGTTCTTTTTCTCTGGGCCTGGGAAAAGGTCAGGAGTAGCTATGTTGATGGCATCTCACTTACCAGGGAAGGTGCTACAAACACAGGCAGAACTCCCTGGCAGACTCTGCGAGTGAAAGTAAAGGACTGCATTTTTCTGACTGCCAATGTATACGCCCCAAATGAGAATCAGGAGTCATTCCTTAAGGACACAGTAGGGCTGGTGGTGGTCACTATGGAAATGGACATAAACCTGGGGGATGACTTTAACTTTGTCACCAGCACATCATTGGATAGGTGGGATGCACACGGTGGGCAAGCAGGGGCTCTCTCAAAGCCGACCAAAAATGGCTTTTAGAAATGGGATTGATAGATGTGTGGAGACAGCGCAACCTGACCACAAAAGCCTGCACATTCTTTTCAACTGCACACCCGACATATGCATGGATAGATCTTTTCCTGTGCTCCCCATGCTACACCACAGCCCAAACAGCAGTAGACGTTGGGGTGGCGGCTCTATCAGATCAATCGTCCATAGTTATCACACTTTGATTGCCCACCAATGCACTAGGGGCCTGAATCATAAGCTACTTTTCTATGACTCTAATATATCGGAGATAACAGATGCTCTCTGTGTCTTCTGAGACACTAATGACACAGAGAGCACCCCTGTTGCCTTATTGTAGGACACACTGAAGGCTGTCATTTGGGCCATTTCATTGCTTTCTTGGCCCAACTCAACAGGGAGCAGCGGAATAAGCGGACCCAACTGGAACGAGGCATAAGGAATTTGGAGAAAGCCCATGGGTGCACAAGCTCCCTAAAAATGTAGCACCAACTTACAACATCCTACAAACAGCTTAAAGCCCTAGACCCGGATAGAGCTGAGTATGCATTCCTTTGCACGTGTAGAATTTGTTTCTGAGGGGCAATAAGGCAGGCCGTTTAATGGGTCAATGGTTTCGCAACCAAACTATACAGCAAAGATGAGCAAATTGCCTGTGAGTTGGAATGCTTCTATTCCACGTTATATGAAGCAGAGGCACTCGATGTAAGCGCCGTTGAATGCTACATGGCCCAGGCGCCTGTTGCCCAACTTACACAAGGTGAAATTGGATAAGGATATACAAACTGCTGAAGTTCATGCAGCCATACAATGCCTGCCCCTGGGCAAGGCACCTGGGAAGGATGGGTTCACATCAAAATTCTATAAATACTTTGCAACCATTCTTGTGCCCCTTTTGGTCCAATTTCTTTAGTGACACTGGCATGCTCATGGACACCATGAAACTGGCCGCTTTTGCTGTCCTCCTTAAACCTGGCAAAGACCCTGCATACAGTGTGTTGTACCAGTCTATATCACAAACAAATGTGGATGCAAAAATCTTCATTAGCATACTGGTGTCACGTCTAGCCCACTACATGCAGGACCCTATGGACCCTGACCAAGCCATGTTTATACGTTATGGCAACAACACCAAACACCTTTCCCATCTCCTCGATAAAACATAACACACATGGTTACCTATACTGCTCCTATCAGTTGATGCTGAGAAGGCCTTCGACCGCATGCACTGGCAATGGCCATACCTCAACTTAGCGCTTGCTAAATTTGTGTTGGGGCAAGGTTTAGACACTACATTGGGTGTAGCTATGCAGACCCTCAGGCGAAGGTCAGGATTAATGGCCTGATCTCCCGCGCTTTGGGATAGCATAGAGTACTCAACAGAGGTGCCCATTGTTCCCACTATTATTCGCTCTATATATGGAACCTTTGCTGAGCGAGTGCAACAACACCCACATATAACAGGCATACAAATGGGGAGAAGGACCACAACTTGGCCTTGTATGCCGATGACATCATGATCATGGTGACACAGCCACTTGTCTCCTTACCGCCACTCATGCGTGAGTTGGAGAAATTCAGAACAGCATCAGCATTCAAAATCAACTTCCACAAGACCAAGCCCAAGCCCTTAACCTCACCATTCCCAAAGAGGATCAGGCCATGCTTGAGTGTCTCTTCCCATATGAATGACCACCCAGGGAGATAGGTACCTGGAATTACAGATCCACTCCACACTAGGGCGCACTGCATGCGAAAAGTATGCTACTCTTCTCTCCAATCCCAGATCTGAATTGTCCTCCTGGAAGAAATACACTCTGGCATGGCTAGAGCATCTTGCTACAGTCAAGATGAACTTTCTCCCCAGGGACCTCTGCATCATGCAGACATTGCCCATTCAACCCCCCACATACATATTAGTCAAACTACACTATCTTATAGATGACTTTTTCTGGGAGGGGAGGAAGACTCAGATGGCAAAGAAACAGACTTACCTAAGTTAAGCTGATGGGGGCTTGGATATACCTTACCTACAGAGATATTATCAGACATTCCAGCTTCGGTACCTGGTGGAATGGGTGAGAGCAAGTACTAAAAAGCATTGTTGCTTCATAGACCATGATGACGCTGGGATACACATATGGAAGGTGCAATGGCTCTCCAAGGCATATGTCTATGTCTTTGTAGGGGTATTTATAAAGCGCAGCTGCTACTCCAAGGAGTGTCCTGGCACAGGATGGTGAAAGGTAACAATGGGGGCAAGGGAGGAGATTATGGATTAGAGAAAATCCACGTTTTCAGCTTTTTCTGGAACACAGGCGGAGACTTATTGCTTCTGAGGGTCAGAGGCAGTTTGTTCCAGAGGGACGGGCCCAGAAAGGAGAAGGCCTTTCCCCCCAACCTGGCCTTTTTAATACATGGAGTACTAACCAGGAAGAGATTCGAGAAACGGAGATTTCTCTGTGGGACATAGAGCAAGATCCTGTGTTTTAGGTAGCCAGGCCCATTCCATATAAGGCATTCTGAGTCACAAGTAGTGTCTTAATGATGGTTCTCTTGCTTACTGGAAGCCAAAGGAGACTCCTCAGAAGGTTTAACACGTGAACATCATGGGGGAGCTCGAAGATAGTTTGGGCCACTGCATTCTGGACCGGCTGAAGCTTGTCCATCAGATACCTAGGCATGCCCAAGTAAAGGCTGTTCCCATAATCAAGACAAGATATGATCAGGGATGAATCACCTATCGTCTGGCCACCACACAAATTTCAGAAGAAGATGCAGGAGGGCAAAGCAAGTGCCCACTACCGAATATACTTGGGTATGAAATAGTAGCTGATTATCAAATATAAAGCCCACGTTTTTCACCACCTGATTTTTTATGACGAGGGGGGGGGGCGCATCTGGTGGCCAGAAGGACTGCATCTGTGTTTCTGCATCCAAGCCAAAGAAAAGCAGCTCCCTCTTTCTGCCATTACATTTCAGCTACCCAAATACCGTTGAAAGGCAAGTACTAATTAACTTGCAGGGGCAGGGCTTGTTGTTCTTCCATGTGAACAGCAGCTGCGTGTCATCTGCGTAAGACACAATTTTTGCCCCTTAGGATTCTACCAACCTAGCCAAAGGTATGAGGTAGATATTGAACAAGGTCGGGCTCAGGCCAGAGCCATGCGGGACACCTACCTTCAGCTTGTGAGACGTGGCCGAGTAGGAATGGCACCATACTTCCTGTCCCCTCCCCTCGTGGAAAGATGCCAGCCATTTCAAGGCCAACCCCAATGCCAATCGAGTGGAGACGTGGCAAGAGAAAATGGTGCAAGACCGTATCGAAGGTGGCTGACAGGTCTAACAGAACCAACAGCGTCCTGTCCCCCACTTCCAGAGCAAGTCGGATGGAATCAACTACCCCCAGCAGTGCTGTCTGGGGTGAATTTCTCTCTGGTTACACAGGCAATGGTGGGAGTCTGGGATAGAGTACAGGAACAGCGCTGCCTCTCCTCCCGTATTTTCCCCTTGACGCCGATTAAAGGTAACCCGGATTTCCCTCCAGCATCCCAAGGGTCCTCCTTCCTGTGCTGGCAGGAAGCCACTGGTAAGAGGGTGAGGCACTTCTTTGACTTGGATGGGATCATGGAGTTCAAATGACTCAGAGCTAATTATAGCCTACCCTCCACTGCATACTGGAAATACCTCAATATCTGTCATTGAGTCATGCAGCCTCATATTTACCCCCATGTCAGTTGGCCCCTTATGCAGTTTAAAAAATGGCTTCTCACACGCCATTCTGACAGGCGCATTATTTTGGACATTTACACTTTCCTCCTCATGCCAGTCCCCCAGCTAAAACCTCAGCACAGCAGAGGTAGGAGCTAGAGTGTGGTTGTGTATTCGCTCCCAGAGAATGGCATGATATCATACACAGAGCACATGCCTCGGCCTGTAGCACATCGGACAAGGAAATGTTTCTTAAAATACCTCGCCATTGGCATTGCACACCACCTGAAACCCACATGAGGAAGGGCCATTATTCTAACCCTGGGCATGGCAAAACAGGTCTTGCTTTCCCATTGGGGTTTTGTTGCCGTCCTGACAATGTTAGATTGGCTCCACAAATTATGAGAACTTCCGGGAATGGAGAAATTTATGGCAGTGGCAAACCAAACAATGCCACGTTTTGATAAAACTTGTGGTCCTTCTATAAAGATTATATCCTGTGAATTTAAAGGATTGACCTGCCCAATCTATCTCTGCATACTTCCCCTGACGGATGCAAGCACTCCTTCTGCTTGACACATCCAGGGTCCTCTGTAGCTATCTTCCTCCTATAGGTGTTTTAGGTGCTTTACCTGCTCTCTAGGCTTGTTGAGTAGTTGCTTTCCCTCCTCAGACTACCTTTATACTTTCTACATTCTATCTTCCTGTTCTCCCTCTGCTATTTATTAGTACTATCTATGTGTTCCTCACTGGCCAGTGGATGTAGGTGGGATTTTGTTGTATTGCACTCTGGTTTAAAAATCATTAAACCGGAGTTAAACCTTAAAAAGAAATTGAACTGAAATCAATTGCAGGTCTATATGGCGGAAATGGATAGGACCAAAACTCCTGTTAAAGTATAAATTCTACCCTAGGATTCATGACCACATCGAATCTGCATCGAGTCCATTCTCATAAATCTCAACGTATTATTCAATCACCTGTGTTCCTGGCTGAGATCCAAACAGAAGATTCTCATAACAGTCCCACCATAAGCAAATCAACCTACAGGAATATAGACATCCTCGAACCCAGAGTCTGCTAGGCATGTCCAACAGCCATGTACAGACAGCTTTGAGGACATGGAATGGGTGTGTGCCTGCCCAAAAGAAACCCCATGCATCCTTGAGATACTCATGCATTGCCAAGCACCAATCAATGCAAATTCTGTGACAGGATGTATGAACTGACACATTTTTGAGGGGTTCTCCTCTTTTTCAGTATGGATTTGCTGGTAATTAGCACTTTACCATTGCTATTCGCTTTCATATCGCTTCTCCTGTCCATATACCGAAGGATACATTTGTCTTCACCCAATTTGTTTATTTAAGTTTCTAGGTTGACCACACTGAATTGGTAAAGCAAGTTAACTCGTGGGGTGGAAGTAAAGTGTCAAATAAGGGCTGTAGTGTACATATACACACCCACCTGTATGGCTAGAGCAGGCACGGCCTGTGCCGGGCGGTATACAGGGGCGGTGACGTCAGGCAGGGGAGGGTCAGGGTGGGGGGTTGTAAAATGCGGGATATGGACCATTAGAGGTAACTACCGATAAAAATAATTAAAACGAATTTCGTTGCCCACGCTGCATCACATTTGGCGATGTGAATTCTAAGTAGTGGCACCCTTCCAGATCCAGTAGCAGATTTTGAAAAGCCACACTTACCTACCCTCCAGCAAAATATTTAGAAGATCCGTGTACGTGATTCTGCCTCGCTTCTGGAAAGCGCAGTGTCCCTGAAGTGGGTGCCGCACTCAGCTTGAAATAAAAATTAAAACATCTTAAACAGAAAGCGTTGTGTTCCTGAAGCAGGCGCTGGGTGCAACACTCAGCTTTAAAGCTAAAAAAAAACCTTCAAAGATATGGCTGAAGCACTGAAAGGACTGAAAGGAGAGAGGGTTGTTTGTAGTTTAGTTTCTGGGGAGAGCTTATAACGCAAAGCGGAAGGGTGAAGCCCAACTAAGCTAGCAGTGACTGGCAGAAACCAATATTTTGAAAAAGACTTCTTGCGAACATCACATAAAAAGTGGTAGCATATGGAAACTGTAATTGGCTAGTGCTCTCACCCTTAAATGAAAGTGAGGTATTGGCTGCAGGAACGAATTAGGCGGCAAGAAAGAAGACTGATGCTGCACTGAGCCTATGGTAGAGTAGTATTATTGATTACAGCAGGTCTTGCACACAGCACATGCGCGCTGCCACAGCTCGAATATAAAAAGTGCTTTGAGCAGTTGACAAATCAGCTTGTACATATTAGCTAAGCCACCCCTAAGTTTGCTTTTCAGATCACATGTCTGTGTGCTTATTGTATTATATAAAGCAGGACAATTAAATATTGAGGAAATGTAAGCCCATACAGTGAACAGCTACAAACTGCTGCTTTCACTGTATATGTAAAATTAAATGTTTGTGGGATGTCAACCAAACTGCTGCCATTCTGAAAAAAGGGCCCGATTCACAGAATGAACTAAGACTAAATCCTAAACTTACTACTATTTGGTATTCACAGAATGCACTTACTACTTTCGGGATTGATACAGTGAATTCATTTGCTTGTTCTCTGGCTCGGCTTGCGGTGAAGTACAGCTTCATAGATTGTCTCGCACCTGCGCATTCTTGTTAAATAGTCCCACCCATCCGGGCGTATTCTGAATTGCATGCTGGTTGTAGAAGTCTTTACATTCTTGCCAAAGTGGCATTGCTGTGTTCTTCCTCCATTAATTAAAAAACCATCGGGTTGCGGTAAAATCCGTAACTGTTGTTTCACTCATCTTGCGCTTGTCCCATCAGGTAACATCATTCCTTGAATGCGCTCATGGTGTGAAGCGCAAGGACCTACTAAAGCACAGTGGGGCGTTTTCCGTGGCCAGAGCGGGCCGCAATAGATTCCATATGAAACTGCTCGACAGTTGGAAACGCCACACACGATGTATGAGATTTCACCTTTATTTTGAGACAAGCAGCTTCACAGTCAGTCAAGGCTTCGCAGCATACATATTCCGCCGTTCTTGCCATACGCGTTTCGGAATTAATTTCCTTGTTCTCTGGCTCGGCTTGCGGTGAAGTACAGCTTCATAGATTGTCTCGCACCTGCGCATTCTTGTTAAATAGTCCCACCCATCCGGGCGTATTCTGAAGTGCATGCTGGTTGTAGAAGTCTTTAAACTCTTGCCAAAGTGGCATTGCTGTGTTCTTCATCCATTAATTAAAAAACCATTGGGTTGCTGTAAAATCCGTAACTGTTGTTCCACTCATCCTGCGCTTGTCCCATCAGGTAACATCACGCCTTGAATGCGTTCACAGCCTTGCCTCCTGATGACACCAGTGATCAAGGGCTATGACAGCCTGAAAAGCGTCTGGACTCATGTACTTTGCTGTCAGGAGATGCCGTTTTTCTTGCCACCTTCCAGAATAAAAGGTTGTCAAGTTGCTGATGTGTGGTGCTTCAATCTCAGGGCAGCAGCATATGTAATATATATATATATATATATATATATATATATATATATATATATATATATATATATATATATATATATATATATATATATATATATGACGCTCCAAATCCCTCCAACTCACGGAAAGAATAAGACAGCACTCGAGGATGAAGTTATTGAACGCGCTAGATTTTATTTAGCGGAGGGGTGCACACAGACGCGTTTCGGCGGTCTGCCTTCGTCAGTGTGTGATGCACTTTGTTAACTTCCGACATTGTTTTAAACAAGTGATGATCACTCCCACATTCAGTTAGGCATGGACATAAACAAGGGGACTTACACCTCACAAGGAATAGGTGCGGCCATCTTGTAGTGTGTAATATATATATAACACAGATTGACATTATACATAAAATGTAATCAAGTAGTTAAGCCCACGGATGGGCATACGCATTATTCCATGTGTGGCGTGTCAGAATAAACCGTCATGATTAAGACAAAAATATACAGCCGTGGATCGGCTAATGTCCCCATATAAGATACATGGTCCAAATTGCCTATAAACAAAAGAATAAGTGACTTCCGAAGTAACTTAAGAGAAGAAAGTGGGGTGTATATACAGTGAGATGCGTCACGTGCAGCAGCAGAAAGACATGTATAGTTATTCACAACATGCAATTCACATTTCATATTGAAATTCTAAAGTGAGTCCATAATAGAACACAAGTGGCGAAAAGTGCTTATTATATACAGTGGAAACTCAATATGCAAGAGGCTCATATAATATGTCCATATGTTGTTCCCAATCAAATTGGAAATACATTTGATCTAGATCACAAAGCATATACGATGTCTCTTAAATTCATATTAAGAGGTTATAGGACAAATCTTATAATGTCAGTCATAAAGCAATGTGAAGAGTCTCTCACATAATTATTATATACATGACCAAATTCAGAAAAAAATTCAGAAAAAATTCAGAAAAAATCAGAAAAAATTTCAGAAAAAATTTCAGAAACAAGTTCCAGAGCTACTATGTACATTGGTATGTAGTTATTCCATATACGATGATAATGAAAAGTTCTCATTACAGTTCATTAGAATAGACTATCATCTTGGAATGGTGGCTACCTGGTGTTATTCTCTACTCATTTCCCCAGATGGAAAGCCATCTCCTCCCCACTATTAAGCCCTTTGGGATGTTTCGTACAGAGATCAATAATATATTGGGACTCAAGTCTCCTCAATCTGCGTAAGCGATCACCACCACGTATGTTCGGGGGTACAATATCAAGGCCGAAATACTGAAGCTTATTCCGGTCTCGATTGTGGGCCTCCGCAAAATGGCGAGCCACCGGATAGGTCTGATCTACTTTGTCGATGGCTCGCATGTGCTCTAGTATTCTGAGCTTGGTCTCCTTGATAGTGCTCCCAATATAGCGTAAGCCACAGGGGCACTGTAGGCAATAGACCGCATACTGTGTGCTGCAGGTAATGAATTTGTTTATGTACATTTTCCTGCCAGTTTCTGTTATAACATAAGAGAGGACACGTTTACTACCTGCGCACGCTTTGCAGCGGCCGCAGGGGTAAAAGCCTCGTTGCTCCCTTAGGGTATTACTTCTTTGGGGCACTTTCTCTAGATGACTGTTCACCAGTATGTCGCCTAGTGATCTGGCTTTGCTGAAGGTTAGGAGTGGCTGGGTTGGAAGATCTTCTTTGAGCACACTATCAGTTAAGAGAATATGCCAGTTCTTTCGTAGCATTGCTCTAAAGCTTTCCGCTCCTGTTGAATAGGGGGTTATAACTCTGAACTTGCCCTTGTTATCACCTGGCAAGCCTCTACGTTTGACCTGTTCACGGTTGTTGTTCAAAAGGGACTGTCTCTCTATTTTCCTGACTCTATTGAGAGTGGTATTCAATATTCTCTCGCCATACCCCCTAGCTCTAAATCGGGATATGCATTCCGAAGCAGCCGCTTCGAAGTCAGATAATTTGGAACAATTCCTACGAAGTCTCAACAGTTCCCCGTAGGGGATACTATTGATTAGTTGTGGTGGATGGCTACTGCTGGCATGTAGTGTGGAGTTGCCAGCAGTTTGTTTCCTGAAGAGGTTTGTGTGGAGGTGTCCGTCTTCTACATATATTTTCAGGTCCAGATAGTCAGCTGCCACCGGACTTACTGTTCCCGAAAACTGTAGATTGATTTGGTTGTTATATATATATATATATATGTATATATATATATATATATATAAATTACCTACTGGCGGTCGCCAGTAGGTATATATAGGTAGGATTTTTTCTCTATGGGATTTTTGAAAATTCTATGTCTAATAACTTTGGCGTTTGTGGACGGAATTGGCTGAAATTTTCAGGAAAATGGCACATTTTGTTTCTGAGCAGCCCTTGAAAATTTGGGGGGGGTTCGTCAAGGGGGGGCCGAGAAAAAAGGGGGGTCCCAAAACGTGTTTTTAACATTGAGTTTTCCGTAGGGCGGTTGGCCTCACTTTTAGCCCGAACGGCTGAATGGATTTGCACGAAACTTGGCAAAATTGTAGGGACTGGTAGCCCGATGTGCCTTTTGTAGGTCTCAATATATGTGCTTCAGTGGATTTTGAGAAATTAACGTTCAAAAAAAGATATATATCTGTAACAGCGGACCGGGCAGCGCTCCAGTTCGCGTACTTTTCGCGCAACGGAGCTTTGTGAAGCGAAGCTGATTGGTTCTCCGGCGTCTGTAAACATTCCAAACAGTCCGTAGCGGCCGCCATCTTGTCTCTCGGTAGGATCGAGAGACAAGAGGAGGCCAAAGCGAAGGGGCAAATGACCATAAGGGGGCATAGTAGATCCTCGCTGACCCCCTAGGTTTGATGTGGAGGTTTTAAAAGGGCCCCGCGGGGCAAAAAAAAAAATAATAATAATAATCGAACGGCTGAATGGATTTGCACGAAACTTGGTAAAATATTAGGGACTGGTAGCCCGATGTGCCTTTGCTAGGTCTCAATATATGTGCTCCAGTGGATTTTGAGAAATTAACGTTCAAAAAAAGATATATATCTGTAACAGCGCTCCGCTTCGCGTAACGGAGGTTTGCGAAGCTGATTGGTTCTCCGGCGTTTGTAAACATTCCAAACAGTCCGTAGCGGCCTCCATCTTGTCTCTCGGTAGGATCAAGAGACAAGAGGAGGCCAAAGCGAAGGGGCAAATGACCATAAGGGGGCATAGTAGATCCTCCTTGACCTCTTAGGTTTGATGTGGAGGTTTTAAAAGGGCCCCGCGAGGCAAAAAAAAAATTAAATAATAATAATCGAACGGCTGAATGGATTTGCACGAAACTTGGCAAAATTGTAGGGACTGGTAGTCCGATGTGCCTTTGCTAGGTCTCAATATATGTGCTCCAGTGGATTTTGAGAAATTAACGTTCAAAAAAAGATATATATCTGTAACAGCGCTCCGCTTCGCGGAGATAAAATTATATCTGTATTACCTAGCTGTTGCTAACACCAGTTAGCGACGGCTAGTAGGAGATAGCGACCATCTTGGGCCCCACTTTGCATGTGAGTGATATTTATCACTAATGACATGCAAAGTGGGCATGCCAAGATGTTAGCGACTGGAAACAGTCGCTAACATCGCTATCTCCTATTATCAACTTTTGGAAATATTCGCGATAAGCGCGAATATCTCCAAAAGCTAGCACCTGCCCTGAGCAGTTCTAAGGCATGTTATCCAATGGGAGGTGGATAACATGGCTAAGAGCATTAGCTCGGTAATGCATGAATATCGCTGAGTTTTCAGCGATATTAATGCATTGCGGTCGTTTTTTATCGTATTTGCGATAAACCTTGATAATAGCAAGGTTTATCTGCGATAATTTCTGACGATGCTTAGTGGTAAAAAAATCGTTGCTAAGCATCGTTAGGGATAAATATCGCTTAACTTTGGTAATATGCCCCAACGTCTGTTAACGTTCGATTCGAAGGAAATCAGGAAGTGTTGAAAAACATTGTCTGCGCCATCTTGCCTTTTTTCAAATGCCACACTTTTGTCGTGCACGGCAGTCATTTTAGATGCCTTGACCAGACCCACTCTGTGCACGCTGTCGATCCTTAGCATGACTCCCCACCCTCGCAAGCATCTCCCCCAGGCAGTGGTCACCCCCGCTCTCTGTCTTATGCATGGGTAATAAACCACCCCCCATCTGCGCTGCTCTTCCCTGAGAATCACACCCTGTGCCCGCCCGACACCTCCCTTTCGCCCTATTCACTACCGCACCCTCTGACACTCCTTTTCCTCTGTGTCCGATTGTCCAGGCCGGTCCTAGGGTATCAGCTAGCCCTGCAGATGTAGTTTATGGCCCCAGCTGTAAAGAATCACCCCTCTTCAAAGGAGTTATAGTAGATCAAGGCCCACACTCGATGAGATCCGTCACAGCAGACGCGTTCCTATTATCTGAAAACCATCCTGTATTGTGATTGGGGAGGGGACCGAGCCTGAAGCTTAGATTCCAGGGATGACTCTTTGTACATCAAAGTTTTTACAATTATGTGTCACATTAAAAATATATAGCACTCCAACAAAGTAGTAAGATTATAAAACTTTAATAACTTATAAATATATACAAGAAAACAAAAACATTAATAACATATAAACATTTTTAGGGAAAAACAACGAAGTAGCGGTCGGCTGTGCGAATAGTCCCAACGCAGCACAACGTCCAGATTTCTGGCGTGGGGCGTCGCGGGGGGTGGGTCATCAGTAGCAAACTGTTGTGCGAATAGTTCCAAGGCAGCAGAACGATGGCACCAAGGTGATGTCCAGTAAGTTGCCGCACTGGTTTTGGTATCCTACAATGCTGCTCCGAATAACGGCGTGGGGCACCCCGGGGGAGGCGGCGTGAACGGGCCTCTCCAGGTGGAGTGTCATCTGTTGTAGTGGGGCGCCCCTTTACCGTTTCAGTTGCCATTCCGTCCGTTTTTGGTCCACTGTGTCAAAAGCCGCAATTCTGCTGAGTTGCGCCCACTCTTGCGGTGCAGCGATAGGCGGCTGTCACAGGACTCTCAAAATGGCGGCAGGCACTTTCCTTTTTGGGCCTGGTCCACTGAAATGGCCCTGGGACACCTTGGAAATCGGACGCTTGTCTGCTAGGTCTTGGACCCCATTCTCGAAAGCGTCCCCTCCGCCTTGAGGATTTATCAAAAGTTTTGGGGGCCCCCGACTCCTGTAGGCTTCTGGTGGGGAGCGGTTGCCATGATTGCTCGCGGAATGACCACGACGGAGCTACGAGATGGTGGTGCTCTCATGCTGAAGCCAGCTTCAGTCTGAAACATCCAGAAACAAGGTGGGGCTTTCATCGTTTGGGAAAAAAAAAAGTTTTCATCCAATGAAAAGTGTTGTTTTTAGGTCATATGATCAAGCCTTCCATCATTAGGAAACCAAAAGTAAAATGAACCAATGAAAAGTTTTATAAACAAGTCACATGACCTGTTATGCGGCATAGGGTATAAAATGCGGAGAAAATACGTTGGCACGTGAGGCGGCGTCAGTAGCGGACCGATGTGCGAATAGGCCGAAGGCAATACAACGCGCCAAGATCCGGATGGCACCGAGGTGGTGTCCAGCAAGTTGCAGCACTGGTGTGGCCATCCTACAATGCTGAAAGTCGGCGTGGGGCGCCCCGTTGGCCTGTGAGTTTGCGTCAGTAGCGGACCGATGTGCGAATAGGCCGAAGGCAGCACAACACGCCAAGATCCGGATGGCACCGAGGTGGTGTCTAGTAAGTTGCCGCACTGGTGTGGCCATCCTACAATGTTGAAAGTCGGCGTGGGGCGCCCCGTTGGCCTGTGAGATGGCGGCAGTAGCGGACCGATGTGCGAATGGGGCCAAAGGCAGCGCAACAATATTTTCGGCATAGAAGACACCACAAGGCGCTGAGATGCCAAGATCCGGATGGCACCGAGGTGGTGTCTAGCAAGTTGTGGCACTGGTGTGGCCATCCTACAATGGTAAAAGTCGGCGTGGGGCGCCCTGTTGGCCTGTGAGATGGCGTCATTAGCGGACCGATGTGCGAATAGGCCGAAGGCAGCACAACGCGCCAAGATCCGGATGTCACCGTGGTGGTTTCATAGTTGAGAGGCACTTCATCTGCAGTGGGGCGCCGAGATCCGGATGGCACCGAGGTGATGTCTAGCAAGTTGCTGTACTGGTGTGGTCATTCTACAATGCTGAAAGTCGGCGTGGGGCGCCCCATTAGCCTGTGAGATGGCGTCAGTAGCGGACTGATGTGCGAATGGGGCCAAAGGCAGCGCAACAATATTTTCTGAAGAGAAGACACCAAAAGGTGCTGACATTCCAAGATCCGGATGGCACCGAGGTGGTGTCTAGCAAGCTATGCAGTTGAGTTGTGTGCGCACTTGCGGCGAATAGGTCGAAGGCAGCATAACAATGTTTTCTGAATAGAAGACACCACAAGGCGTTGAGATTCGGTTACCACCGAGGTGATGTCTAGCAAGTTGCCGCACTGGTGTGGCCATCCTACAATACTGCTCCGAATAACGGCGTGGGGTGCCCGAAGGGGGGGGGGGGAGGCGGCGTGAACGGGCCTTCCTAGGTGGAGGCTCGTCTGCTGTAGTGGGGCGCCCCTTTACCGTTTCAGTTGCCATTCAGCTGAGTTTCGGCTGCTCTTGATGCTACAGCGACAGGCGGCTGCAACAGGACTCTCAAAATGGCGGCCTGTTCTTTGGATTTGGGCCTGGTCCACTAAAATGGCCCTAGGACACCTTAGAACTCGGACGCTCGATTTTTTTTTTCCTTTCCTGTACATGCAAAAAAAGGTAAATGCCCGGTACGTTACACGCTTCATCTGCCACGATGAACTCTCCAGAGGAACCGAAAAAAAATATAGTTATGGTAACTATACCATGCATCGTCATATGGAGAGGTGGCACCAATTAATTATAGTGCTGCATAAAAGAGAGATTTGGAGGAGAACCCCTGACCTGCTAGTACATTTATCAAAGAAGTGGCACTGACAGCATCAGAGGCAAGGGAAACGGTCCCAAATATTTAGAAGAACTTTGGAAAGATTAAAATGACATGTTTAGATTGTGGCAAATTAATTTCATGTGGACAGATGAGTGTTACTCTAATAAATACAGCATATGAACATCATCATAGTCGATGGTTGGTAGAGACATTTTGACTATATCCTGGACCTGCCCGTCCTCGCCCAAAATGGCGCCGGTATAAATGGGACTCGTAACTCCTTGTTGTGTACTGGTTGCAGAACCTTGAAATCACGAGATACGTATGCAGTTTTGAAGCACATGGCGGGCGGGGACGAGAATTGATTGAATATTTCGACATCCCTATTGATATTAAGTTCTGATGTGTTATTGATTACTGTACTATTGAAAGTTCGAATTAACGTCACCCATGGTACTTGCCCGCAAATGTATATCTAGATAATTTTATTGTAACTGGCCCTGTCGTATTTTAATTATAAAATGTACGTCCACCGATTCCGTAACTGTTAGACACCTTAGTTCTTGCAACCTAATGGCCCGCCCCTTACGTTCCTCTACAGTGTAAATGTCTACTCATCATATACAATTACAGTTTGCTCCGTGGCCGGCCCACGTGGTTATAGGCTCGTATTTGTATAATGAAATTTTCACAATAAAGGTTTTTAAAAGAAAACATGGTAGTAGTATATACATTGGTAAAGTTTTTAATAATAGTCACTGTTTTAGAATCAGTAAAAGGCAAGTGAAATAAAGCAGACCAATTACATGAAGGGTAAAAGGTATAATTCGAAGGAACGCAGTAAAGATAAATGGTCAAGGGCTGTTGTGTTTTCTACTCCTGCAACATAAAGTGATCGATAAGAATCTCATATTCAGGCGTATCGGCGACTAAGACAGCAGGTCGACCCTCTTTTGCTCAACGGCTCCGTCATGGGACGAAGAAACGCTCTTTTTCTCGAAAAAAGAATATATTTTACTTGCAGGACAAGTTGTAAATTTTCCGGGAAAGTACATTAGCCTGGAACATTATAACATATATTTAAGAAAAAATAATGTTCGGAAGTAATAAAAAGCGTAATTTTTAGGTCATATGACCAAGCCTTTCATCATTAGAATAAGAAAAGTAAAATGAACCAATGAAAAGTTTTATTAACAAGTCACATGACTTGTTATGCTTACGTTACGCGCTGCGCGCCCCGGATGACTTCCGGATGCGCTAACGCGGCGCGTCATATGACGCATTACGCGACAACGCAGGTCCAGAATATAGTCAAAATGTCTCCACCAACCAGCGGTTGGAACACAACCCCTTTCAGCAGGCTAAATAGTTCTGTTAAATGACAACAGAAGGGACAGGCAACAAGAACCATCAGTCAAAGAGGGGAGGGCTAGTTCTTCTCTACCGGGTTACATTGGGGCGCTACCGGAACTGATCGAATTGGTAGTCTACAGTGTTTCTGGATATTCAGACTGAAGCTGGGGTTAGCATGAGAGCAGCACCATTTCGTAGCTCCGTCGTGGCCATTCCGCAACCAATCATGGCAGCCGCTCTTTATCGTTATTTTGGGCGGGGTGGGTGGCGGAGCCAAGCTGTTTTGCAGCCATCATTGTGTGGAGTTCAGTTCATCTCACTAGTTTTGTATTTGTCATGAGGGGTTGTTCCTAATGTTTCTATTTTAGCGAGGTCAAAAAGAGATCCCATTAGTGGCCTACTGATTTTGCTCGATTCCTTTTCTTTTTTTTTTACACGATTTTTCGTTATCTGCGAAGACTAAACAGAGTATTGCGACTCTGTGTTTGTTTGTAAATAGAGAATGAACCAAAGAGAACCAATTCTAAAACAGTAAATACTTGGATAACAATCAATCAAATGGAGAGAGAAGCAGGCACGACGTATTACAACGGGGGCAAAGGCCTGCGTTAACTACCCTTCACTATGTGCAAAGAGAGAGTACTCCTAATAGAAATGAGGGGGGGGGCACCATTCAAAGCAGATCAGTGTGCATAAACACGAAAATGTTTTCACTTACCACGTACTTGACATTCGACAGCTTATGATATTTGCTATTAAAAAACCATTGAAATTCACTGAAAAAACCATAGGTTATAGACCATATATAGTTAGGAATTAGCATTTACAAAACCTTGAAAATTCACTGAAAAAAACATAGGTTATAGACCATATATAGTTAGGAATTAGCATTTAAAAAACCTTATTTTACTCACACAAAACCATTGAAATTCCATATATAGTTAGTTGCACTAACTATATATCGCGCACCCGCAATCCACTGCTGATGATGTCACATATTACATCATTCATGACATGGTCAGTGACATCACTGATGACATCACTGATGACATCTCAAATGACATCACGGATGACATCACTGATGACATCTCATTTGACATCAATGACCACATCACTGATGATATCATTCATGTGACAATACAATGCATCTCCTCACATTTTAATATAACCTCTGTTACACTCAGTGTTAAATACAGAGTATAATTTTTGAAACCATTGACACACCAATACTAGTTACTACATACGCACTCACTGATTCCTAGGTCTACACACACATTCACTCATTCACCCATACAATCATTCATACATACAATCAATCATCTTTACAACACTATCATATGCACTCATACACCTATACAGACACTCACACTCTGCCACTCATCCATGGAGTTACTCACACACCTAGTCAGTCCTGTAAAGAATCAATCACACTTCCATTTTCTAATCTATACAGTTAAACATAGAGCACCTTACGTTTTCAACCATATACTAACACATACTTAGTCTCTTATACAATCATTGATACAAGTACACATTGATCTGCACAGAGTCACACACCTCCCAGCCAGCCACACACACACTCAGTCTCCCATGCAAATACTTGGGCAATCAATCAATAACCCATATAGTTACTCATATAGCTACTGATCAACACATGCAGCAGTTTACAGAACAACAGACATAATGATGCACAAATTAAGACAGTTTAGTCACTAACCCATGCACTCAGTGAGACACATTTAATCACTCACTCATACATTCAGTCATGCACCTACTAAATCCTTCGTCCAGACACTTATACTTCCACTCATTCTTCAATATGTAAGACATATTTTAACTTTACAGAAACACACAGTCACTGGATGATGTCATCAGTGATGTCATCCGTGATGTCATTTGAGATGTCATCAGTGATGTCATCAGTGATGTCACTGACCATGTCATGAATGATGTAATATGTGACATCATCAGCAGTGGATTGCGGGTGCGCGATATATAGTTAGTGCAACTAACTATATATGGAATTTCAATGGTTTTGTGTGAGTAAAATAAGGTTTTTTAAATGCTAATTCCTAACTATATATGGTCTATAACCTATGGTTTTTTCAGTGAATTTTCAAGGTTTTGTAAATGCTAATTCCTAACTATATATGGTCTATAACCTATGGTTTTTTCAGTGAATATATATATATATACATATATGGTTGGGGGAGGCGTCAACTCCTTATTAGTGGAGTGGTGCAGAACTTACCTTCAGTTTAGCAGCGGCATCTGAAGAAGGCATTAAGAAGCCGAAATGCATCATGCCACATCTGCTGTTATATATATATAAATAATAAAATAATACATATATAAATATTAAATATGTTAAATATTACAATTAAAACAAAAAATAAAGTAGATATAATATTTGAAAAAACTCCAGTAAGAGCAACAGTAGGGAAAGTGTTGGATAGAAAAGGGGTAAAAATTACTATTCCCACCCCAGTCATTGAAACAGTAGGGAAAGTGTTTGATAGCGGAGGGGTACGAATTACATTCCCCACTCCAGTGAGTGCAGCAGTAGGGAAAGTGTTGAACAGTGGCTGGATAAAATGTACTATTCCCACTCCAATCAGTGCAACAGTAGAGAAAGTGTTCGATAGCGCAGGGGTAACAATTATTATTCCCACTCCAATAACTGTAACAGTAGGGAGAGTATTGGATAGTGGAGGGGTAAAAATTACTATTCCCACTCCAATGAGTGCAACAGCAGGGAAAGTGTTGGATAGTGTATGGGTAAAAACTACTATCCCCACTCCAGTAAGTGCAACAGTACTGAGAGTGTTGGATTGCGGAGGAGTAACAATTAATATTCTCACTCTCGTCAGTTCAAAATTAAAAACAAAATATTAACAACAAACATATTTAAAAAATAAAATAAATTAACAAATATCTAAATATGTTTATGTATTTCATTTATTTATTTATTTATTTATTTATTTATTTAGAGGGTTTTATAAAGTGCTGACTGGACCCAAGAGTATCAGAGCGCTTTACAACATTTGGTAATGACAGAGTTACTAACAAAGTAATAAATAGTACAATTAGGTAATGAGGCAGGACCTTTTTTTTAAAAGTTTGGGAAAAGGGTACATAAGATAGGTAGACCAAAGTAAAATAACAGATTGAGGTAAGAGGAACTGGATGGGAGCAGAGATTGAAAAGTATGTGAGAAGAAGGGAGGGCGAGAGAGAGAAGTAATATTGTGGTAAGTGGGAAAAAAAGGGTAGAGAAGGTGGCAGAGGGAGGGCGAAATTCTGAGAGATACAAAAAGGGGGGGTTAGAAGGGAAGAGAGAAAAAAAAGGATGAGCAAGGGAGTTGATAATGACCATGTAGCGAGAAAGAAAAATTAGTAGTCAGTGAACAATAAATTAAGAACCCCAGTATTTATTGTGAAAGAGCAGCTTGAGGTCTTTTTCGAAGCAGGCATAGGAGGGATTGCAGCGTAAATCTTTGGGAAGGGCTTTCCAGATGGAAGGCGCATTTCCAGAGAAAGAGCGAGATTGCGTTGATTTCTTTTTGAATAAAGGGGGGACAAGTAAAAGTGTGTTAGTGCTCCTGATAGTTCTAGTGCAACCCGCTTTGTGGAGTTTGTCCGAGAGGTAGGAAGGGGTATTTTGGTGGAGGGATTTGTGTGTGATGCATGCAGTCTTGTATGTAGATCTGCCTTCGATCAGAAGCCATTTCAGGTTTTTGAGAACGGGGGAGATGTGATCAAAGCGTTTGCAGTCAGTAATTAGCCTGGGAGCAAGATTAAGGATAGATTTAAGAGGGGCTAGGTGGACTTTAGGAGTTCCAGCAAGAATGGCGTTACTGTAATCAATTCTGGACAGGACCAATGATTGTACAACTGACTTAAAGTCATCTGCAGGAATAAAGGGTTTGATTTTTTTAAGATGGTGCAGCGTGAAGAGAGCACCTTTGGCTGAGTTTTTTATGTGGGGGGTAAGACTAAGGCTCTGGTCGACGGTGATGCCGAGGGACTTGACTGAGTTAGAGATGGTGAGAGAGCAGTTGAGAGATTTATTTTCAGAGATCCAGTGTTGGAAAGGGAGCAGGTTGTTTCTAGGAGAGCATAGAATGATTTCAGTTTTTTTAGGGTTTAATTTGAGGTGGTTGAACCACACTTGAATCTTAGTCAAAGTGTCATTTAGATGTAAGACTTCATCATGGGATTTGATTCTGTAATAACATTGTGTATCATCAGCATAGAGGTGGTAACTGATTCCCGCTTGTTTAAGAATAAGAGTAAGGGGTTCCATGAAGAAGTTGAATAGAGTGGGAGAGAGAATAGAGCCCTGGGTTTCACCCAAGGTGATTGGCTGAGGTTCAGAGAGGCAATTACAGACTTTATTTGTTGGGTTCTATGTTGGAAGTATGAGGTGAACCACTTGAGCACGTCACCACCCAAGCCAAAATGTTTTTTGAGAATATTCAGTAAAGCTATATGGTTAACAGTATCAAAGGCAGCTGAGAGGTCTAGAAGAATGAGAAGGGAAGATTCAACCTTATCTAGGGAGCCATGGCTGTCATCGATAATGTTGAGCATTGCAGTTTCAGTGCTACAGCCCTTTCTAGAGCCAGATTGTAAAGCGTCCAAGAGATTGAAAGTGTCAATATGTTTCTTCAATTGGAGCAGAGCACATTTTTCCAGGGCCTTAGATAGGAAAGGAAGGTTGGAGATAGGACGTAGATTGTTTAAGTCATTAGGATCGGCCATGATGTTTTTGATGATGGGGGTGATTTGGCTAATTGGAGGGATGCACGGACACAGCCATTAGCAAGGGAGGAGTTGATAATAGAGGTCCAATAGGGGGCGATGATGTGTTTTAGTTTTTGTACAAAATAGGCCGTGAGGGGATCTTTGGTATGTGAGGATGGTTTGAGCTTGGTGATGATGTTGAGGACATCAAGTTCAGAAACTGGGCTAAAGAAGTTTCAGGGAGCCTTGTTTTTAAGTTGAGGAACGGAGTTGAAAGGTTCAGTGGGGGTGACAGTGGTAGGGTTGGGCAGGATCAGGGGATTGATGAGAGAGGAAGGGGACAAGGAGAGGAGGTTAAGGAGGAGAGGTTGGTTATCTAGAGGAGGTAAGTGCGAAAGTTTGATCAATCTTAGTAAGTTTATCAGAAAAGAAGCTAGCACTTTCTTCACATCTTTCAACCGTGGCCAGTAGTTTAGGAGGGCTGAGGAAGTCTGGGATTTGACGATGTTAAATAGTTCCCTGGGACGATTTCTAGCCCGGTCAAGTTGTGGACGGAAGAAGGTAGCTTTCTCATTAAAGATATGTTTTTTGTAGTAGCAGTTCTACGGACGATAAGATTAGAGGGGGAAGGCTGTTGTCTCCAAGTGTGTTCAGTCTGTCTAAGAGCACGTCTCTCAGTATTAAGGTCAGTATTGAACCAGGATCTGGAGGGTTTATTTTTTTGTAGTTTTAATTTAGTTGGGGCTATTAGATCAAGTGCTTTACTAATAGAATTATTGTAATGTTCAGTAAGATCAGTGGGACTTTGAGAAGGAGGAGTGACCTGTAAATAATCTTTTATTTTCGTCTCTAGCTCGCCAGGAGGAATAGTGTGAAGGTTTCTGGATAACTTCTTTTGTTTGATTGGATTGGAGGGAGGGGTGGGCACAAAGCTATTGAGCATGAAGAGGATGAGGTGGTGATCAGACAAATCAATGGGGGTAATGTGGGAGCGAGATGCCAGATCCTTGCTAGTGATAATATAATCAAGGGTGGCTCCTTTGGATTGTGTAGGAGAACAACAGAGTTGTTTAAAATCATTGATGTCAAGTAAGTCATTGATTAAAATAACCGAAGGGTCATAATTTTTGTTAAAGTGGAGGTTGAAGTCTCCGAGGAAGAGGTTTCTAGATTTAGAGATAGATGACTGTATAAGAAGATCGGACAGCTCTTCAGGAAAGGAAAGAGGTTCGCCAGGGGGGTGATAGATATTATGTAGGAAGATAGAAGGTGAACCGGGACTATAAGCTCTGCACCAAGGTATTCATAGGTGGTAGGATCATAATGGTTAGAAGGAGAGAGTTGAAGTTCTGATTTATAAATTATGGCAAGGCCCCCTCCTATTTTGTCGGGCCTGTCTTATCTAAGGATGGAGTAACCAGGAGGAGAGAGCAAGTCAAGGTTAGGTGTGGAGTGGGGATTGAGCCAGGTTTCTGTCAGAAAGGTGATATCAATGCATTCACTGAGGATGGTTTCCGCGATTTCAGTAGCATGACATGAGGCCAATCAACAGTTTACCAGCATGCATTTGAGGGGTTTATGATCTATTGGAATTGTGGTGGAACAGGGGTGGATACTAGTGAGTTGCTGAGGGGGTCCAAGCAAAGCTGGGGAGGACGGGAATCCACTAGTTTTCAGGATCACTGGGATAGATGAATGATATAGAGGGGAATTCGTAGTAAGGGTGGTGGTGGGGGGGTAGTCTTTATTGAGGTCAGGGAGGACGATGGGGGGAGAATGTGTTGAGGGGAAAGGCAGACTAGATGAACTATTAATGCTTGGAGGACTAAGAGGAAAGTTGTCATTGGGGAAATTATTCCCTTGAGTAAAGAGCGCAGGGTATATTTGCATGGGATCTAAGGGATAATAGCAATGGGAATGGTTCCTTGTGGAGAGAGAGGTGACTTCATTCTTGAGAGAAGAGAGTTCTAACACTATGGTTGAGAGGTGAAGTTTAATATTGAGGAGTGTTTGGGTAAGAAGAGGGAAAGGAAAGGGGGCTAGGAGATCGGGTGGTAGGCGTGAATGATCCAAATTAAAGGGGTTAAAGGTTTAGGGTGAGAAAGAGGTGGGAAACCGGGCAGAGGGAAGAGAGTGGTGTTAAGGTTACAGGGTGAAGGAGGAGGAGAAGTATGAGAGAAAGCATTCTCAGGAATAAAGATGGGGTCATGAGGGAAAAAAGGGTCTGGGAGGGGAGTAGGGAGTTGTTAGAGAAAAGATAATGGGATGGATGGTAGCAAGGAGAGGAGATAGGAGGAGTTAGAGGAGCCATTGTGGGATCAAGGGGAGGTGTTACATGAGGAGGGGTAAGGGTTTGTGTGGCTGAAGGTAAAGTAGTGAGTTTACTAAGTGGGAGGGATTTTGGGGCAATGCAAGGAGCTTTTGGAGCTTCAGGGGATGAGGGTATCAAAGGGGGGAGAATATGTGAGATAAAGTAGGAGGTGAGGATGCAATTGAAGTCGTGGTGGAAAGCATCAGAGAAATGGGGGATTCATTTGAGGTTGGCGAGATAGGGGATGGCATGGAAGGGGTCAATGAGTGTACGGGCAAAAAGGTGGTTGGGAGGCTGTGCGGTTGACGGTAAAGTGTGGGAAGTAAGTTATGCGATAGGGAGCTAAAGTGCTGTTCAAAAATAGAGAGGTGGTGTTCGGAGGCTTGAATGAGGATATTTCTAGATTTGCATATAGAGATGAAGGAGTGGTGGAAAGTTTTAGACCGTAAGGAATTTTGCAAGACTTCGTGACAGGAAGAAGTTGGAGAAAAATGCTTTTCCATTTGGAAGGGCGTTTAGTGAAGAAGATGTAGTTTGTTTTTATAATGGATTTTAGGCTATGGTAGTTGTCGACGAATAAGGTTTCGTGGTGGCAAATAAGAAGTTTGTGCTTGAAGTTTTTCTTTCCATTTTTGGAAAGGTTTGAAGGGTAAAGGATGGACCAAGAGTTAGGGCCATGTCTGGTGATGGGTGAGTCCGGTGTCAGGAGAGTATTGTTGAGTGGAGCCATGATGAATCTGCACTGTAGATCAGGGGGAGGGGGAAGATGAGCGGGAGGTCAATTGAGTAGGAGCGGATATGGGTGAGGGGAATAGGAGAGCAAGGAAAGGGGGGCGGTTGAATATCAGTGAGATGGAGACTACTCAACGTGATGAGGTGGGTCGAGCAATGTGTTGGTAAGATTGAGAGGCTGTGAGGGAGGAGGGAAGGTGGGAGAGGGAGGAGGTTTCAGAAGGAAGAGGCAGTAAACTGGGACTAAATTAAGGGGATGGGGAGAGTAAGGCAGGGGATAAAGAAGTTGAGAGAAGAAAAGATAAGGAAAAAGGGGGAGGAGAGTAGGACTGAAGGGGATAGAAAGGATAAAAGTCAGTGACAAACTAAGAGTGGATCAAGTCAATGAGGAATAGGAAGGAGGGAGTGTAAGTGCCGTTGAATGTCTTAAAAAATAGAATACAAATTTTAAAAAATTCACATTATAGCAAAAAGAAACAGTGGAGTAAAACAGTATAAATGCAAGTATAATAAAGATAAATAGTAAGATTATCACCACATAAAAGGCTAAATGAGGTAGATCACTAAGAATGCAGACAGAGCATTAGTGAATAACAATTAGCACCGTTCACAAAAAATTACAAACAGGATAGAAAAGTCCAAAGATTTAAATAAAATAAAGTGGCACGATGAGGAAAGTCAAAGAGACAAATTAAGAATAGCAGAGAGTAAGCTTAGGTGTAGTTTGCATAATGGATTTATGGGGAACAATAGGGGAAGAGGGCTGGTTTGTGGCGATACCACAAGTATGATTAGGAGTAATATTAAGAACATAAATAAATAAAATACCAATTTAAATTTCACATTACAACAAGAAGATAAAGTGAGGTCGTTCAATATGAGTAAAATAGAAGAAAAATAAATAATAGAATGGACAACAAATAAAAGGTCAAATGAGGTGGACCGCTGTGCATGCACATAGAGCATTAATGAATAACAAATTATCACAGTTCACAGTAGGTTACAGACAAGATAAATAAACCGAGAATAATATAAAATAAAGTGGCAGGCTGAGGTATGTGAAAACAGACAGATACAAATTAGCAGAGGCTGTGCTTAGGGGTAGGTTGCATAGTGGATTTATGGTGGACAATAGAAGAGGTGGACTGGATTAAGGCCACAGCTCAAATGTAAGTTAGAGGTATGATTGAACAACAGATTAACTGGGGGTGGGCCATTCCCATTTGAGACTAGTTCCATTCCAAAATGGCCACCTGAGAAGAGAAATGGAGCGAGTCCTGTTTTTTCTTTCACAATCGTTAGAGCATCAGGAAAGAAGAAGGACAAAAGGGCTGATAGTTGTTAGTCACCCATTTTGAAAGGCTCATATTTTCCGTAAATCAGGATTTAGTGTTTCGAGCAAAGAAAGGCCATCGAACTTTAACCCAAATAGGGATTGTTGCCTCCATCGCAGCTCAAAGTCAGAGACAAAGACCAGGCCGTTCTGGAGTTGTTCTGGAAAGTCTTGAATGCGATAGGGGTAAAGCCACAAACCCACCCCGGGCCGGGTAGAATCAGGTCAAAATAGCTTTCGAGGAGACCGTAGTGCAAATGCGCACACAAAGAAAAAGAAAAGAAAACAGCAGAAAAACACAGTCAGGAGGGAGCGATATATCCCACTATCACAACCAGCAACAGACTCCGGAGGCAGAATCACTCCAGGAGGGCCCATCCATGTCTCTTGTCACTCCGAAAAGGTCGAAACTAGGCCATCGGGACGAGAATGGATTCACTCGGAGTCGCGGGGGCTAAACTCACCTGAAGACCAATGTGTTCTCCTTCAACAACGGGAGGCCGGACCGCTACCTGGGGGCTCGTCCACGCCTCTACCCGGAAAGAAAAAGCCGAGTTTGGGCCACAGGTCAGGGAAGGCGAAATCGCACATACACCGGAGCCAAATGATTAAATTACTGCTACCGAGCCACAGCATAGCTCTGACACAGGCTCAGCCGACGGTGTCACCAATGGACCAGCAGTACCACCGGCAAAGCGAGCAGGATCCAGTGCGTGTCAAACCCGACCCACAGGCCAGGAGAGGCCTGCCAATAATCAGCGGGAAGGTCCTGGGTCTAAATGGCGTCAGCCGGCCAGCAGAGCCCAGACTCAGGCCAGAGGCCTGCAGTTACTGCCACAAGGACCGAGGGGACCTACGCAGCCTCGCCGAATGCTGGAACAGGGCAAAGGGAAGTGGCCCGACAGCTGCAGAGGCGAATGTAAATGTAAATGTAAATGTGCTGGACTTGTAAAGCGCACAGCTGCCCGTAAGCGTCCTGGCGCTTGCTTAGGGAACCCGTCCTGGTATTCCCCTGTGAGAAACCCCGGCAGGGTGTCCACAAGGTGAAAGCCAGGCATCCCGCCGTGAGGGGCCGTAGTGGAGATTAAGCAAGCTATTGCCCAGAGTCGCAGAGTGTGACCCCGTGAGTTGAGTAGGCACCAGAGCGAGAATTGTCGAGTCCGTGGAATTTTGAGCCCGAGACCCACCGAGGCGGGGAATCGAACCCTGGTCCACGGTCGATCTCAGCTTCCGGGTCTGCCGCCTCTAACCACTGAGCCACGCTTCTCCTCAGGAGAGGCCTGCCAATAATCAGCGGGAAGGTCCTGGGTCTAAATGGCGTCAGCCGGCCAGCAGAGCCCAGACTCAGGCCAGAGGCCTGCAGTTACTGCCACAAGGACCGAGGGGACCTACGCAGCCTCGCCGAATGCTGGAACAGGGCAAAGGGAAGTGGCCCGACAGCTGCAGAGGCGAACAGGGCTCCATCTCGGCTCAATCCCAGATCCACGAATGGCGGGGGGGCAGCAACTCCAATTCAAGTCCACAGGTAAATTCCTCATCAAATTTCTTCTTTAGCGGATGAGATTTATCTTTGTAGTTGTTTTGATTAAGGTGGAGGCAGATTTCAGAATGCAGGGGTGTAATTTTGGGGGGGTGAATGGGGGGCATAAGTAGGAATTTTCACAATATTGTGATCCCTAGCCCTGGAGCGTCCAAGAAGAGCTCCAGCTCAGTGGACAAGGGACTGTACTGTAAAATACAAATATATTTAATATTAAAAACAATTTAAGAAAACGTATTATAATGTCAAATACTTATGACAAATACCTACAAAGATTATATTAAATAAATAAAAAAATAATTTCCAAACAACTAAATATTTTTAGTTAGAAATCATTTAGAAACAAAAGCATTAATTATTACCTAAATGGACTTTTCATTTCCTACCTTATAACACCACACAATTCACAACCCACATCTAAATTTTAGGAAAAATGTACTTCCCTAATTCACATAATTAATTACCAATTAAAGAAATATTAATAATTAAAAACAAATTAAAACTCATACAAATTAATTGACTTCCCACACTTTACCCCTGTAATCCCCACAACCCATGGCTAAAATTAAACTATAATGAATTAATTACACAATTAAAATGTATTTTCAATAAAAAAACTAATAGTATTTAACAACTAATCATAAAGTAAGTACAATTAATTTACGCCCCTTAATGTACCCTCATAACAGTAAAACCCACACACAAATATATAAACACATATCCTAATAAAATATCAATTAATTTATTAATATTAATGATCAACTAATTATTAATTAAATAAACATAAAGTATTTCCCACCCTTTACCCCTATAAACCCCACAACCCACACCTAAATTAATTGCACAATTTCCATATTTAATTTTCAATTAATTAATTAATATTAATTAACAACTAATTATTATTTAATTTAACATAAATTACTTCCCACCCTTTACCCCTATAAACCACACAACCCAAATTCTAGAAATAATTACGTAATTTCCATAATTAATTTACAATAAATAAATTAATTTTAATTAACAACCAATTCCCACAATGAACACAATCAAATCTCAAATAAATAAACAATAATACATAATAAATATTATTTAATTTATTATAGTTTGAATAACTGTATACAAATAAATCTAGCAATATCTGATGAAAAACAATTGAAACATGATAAAATTCTTGGGTTGTATCTAAAATGTACAATAGAAAGAACAGGAGTAAAACGTTAAAAATTTTAAAAATGTTAAAAACGTTAAAACAAGTAGTCGTCTTGTTGACAGCCTTAAAATTAGGAGGCATAATTAAATTACTTCCCACCCTATTCCCCAATAACCCACAACCTGCTACTGAACTAAAAAACGCACAATTTACTTAAAATAAAATTGATAACTATGAAAATTTAACAAGTGTATTAAAAAACATAATCAATAATAAACCCCACAACCCATATCTAAAATTAATTACATAATTTCCATAATTAATTTACAATAAATAAATTAATTTTAATTAACAACCAATCCCCACAATTAATACTATCAAATCTCAAATAAATAAACATTAATACATAAAAAATGATAATTAGTTTATTATAGTTTGAATAACTGTATTCGGTTGTTTATTGAAAACCATCAAAGTATTCAAATAAATCTAGAAATTTCCGATTAAAAACAATTGAAACATGATAAAATAGTTGGGTTGTATCTAAAGTGTAAAATAAAAAGTACAGGAGGAAAACGTTAAAAATGTTAAAAACGTTAAAAGAAGTAGTCGTCTTGTTGACAGCCTTACAATTAGAAGGCATAATTAAATTACTTCCCACCCTATTCCCCTATAAACTCAAAACCTGCTACTGAACTAAAACACACAAAATTTACTTAAAATAAAATTGATAACTACTAAACATTTAACACGTATATTAAAAAACATAATCAATAATAAAACAAAAAAACAGTCATCACATCCATTTAAAATACAAACTAAAATACAGAACACTAATTAAAAAATCGATATTTTAAACAGTGATATTTTTGCAAGCGATATTAATGGCTTCTATATTTTTGAAAACGAAATTTCTTACCTTAAATTCGTTATTCTTGACCACGATATTCTTGCTGTCGATATTTCTGTGTCACGATATTTCCAACTTGATATTTGTGTAAGTTGACATTTCCAATTCGATATTCTGTCTGAATACCCTCATAATCCCAAAAGGCTGTAAAAGGGCACTATTTTTTATGGGAGAATACGCGGACTTGTTGAGAGTGGACCCTGGCAAAAACCCAGTTGTCAAGAGAGCTGGGCATGAGGAGGAGCATTTAATGGAAGCCTAGGAGCTGTGAGTAAGACCAGGACATTTCTAGGAATATAATGAAATTAATACTCTTGGTAGTAGCTGAGAAGCATGTCTCACACTTTCACAGATTGAAAGTGTTTTAGTATATAAGCCTGAAATATATCTGTATATCTGCTTGAAATGCAACACAGAATACCCTAGCCTTCCTAGACTCTGTGAGACAGAACAGTTTTCTAGTAACTTCTCATTATTTTAGATTTAAGTGTAACAGTTATCTACAATGGCTGCTTTTGGGAATGCAGGCAGATTAAAATTGACTTTTATAACCTATTGTTCCTATGTGCAATTTTAGACTTGAAATGTTGAAAATTCATATCTCAGATGCCATAATTCCTTTTTAACCATTTTATTCTTTTTGCTTAATATTTATTTGTCAATTTTTATTAAGTGGTTTTGAAATGCATTATCTGGACTTTAATGTTAGTTAGTACTGCCTGTATCTCTCAAATACTTCTCTGGGGAAAAGCCTTTAACTTGTGCCTGGCTAGAATGATTGGATTGGACTTTGCTCAACAAGTATGTTTTGATCTATCAAAATAATGATTTACCACGTTGATGGCAGTCACTCTGCCCAAAATAATTATTTACTTTCTCACAGATTAGAACTCTGCACATCGGAAGTTAATAATGGTGATCAAAGAATATTATTACTAGAGAACCTCTACAGTGGATCAGTTAAGGGTTATTTCAAGATGTTAAGATGAATGGTTCTAGGGACAAGGATGAGTGCAGCCATGCGAGAGGCTGCACGCTGCAACCATATTATGCAGAGACATTACATAGTGGGATTTGTGCAAAAGGGCACTCAAAGTTTAGATACATAGACAAAGAGCGTGGCTACTGGACAGACATTTTACCAAAGCTGTTGTACTATTCACCCTTGTGAGAAATTGGGTTGTTGGTTGGGAGGTGTAAAAATCATGGTCAAGCAACAGCCAGAACCTCTGTCAGGGTGAACATTAAAGTCACTAAATTAACCTGTGTAAAGTGTCTATGCAGCACACAAACAGTAATAAAGTGACAATACAACAAAAGACAAATCCCACAACTATTTATAAAAATAGAGTACATTATAATCAATTATTTAACATTGAAATGACAAAACTCCAGTCCATAGAGACAGAGGTTATGAATTTTCAAAGTTTAATTGAAATCTATTGCCTAAAAGATCAGAGCACCAACCGCAGACATCTAGTCATGTGAGAACGGGCAAAGTCTAAAGTTATGGTAGACTGTGATGGAGTGCGGGTAGGATACAAGAAGTGGACCAGGTTCGGTCTGTGCTTCTCTTCTAACTTACAAGAATTTTTTAGCATAAATGCCTCAGAAGTAAAACACCTCCCGGGCAAGGCTCCTGGCGGTGTCCAAGGAGGAGGCATTGGTTGCAGTCTTTCGCCCTTTTACAACCAGGGCAGACGGGCCACCCTGGAACCATCTCAATTGCCAGGGATCAGAGATACCTGGTGCTGGTGCGGTGGTCTATGGGCTGCAATATGCTTGGCAGGGCGGCTGTGTTCCCGCAAAGCATACTATGAGTTTCCTCACTGGTACACTTGTCATGGTGGTGCGATTGCCAAGAATAGTGTGGCAGTGAGTAATAAAAGGGGGCCCTACTGGTCCCCCTTGTGCATCTGTATCAATGGGTTCATGCAGGGGTGGCACATATTGTGCCCACCAGTGTGCATGTAGCCTAGTATCTGCACAGCATGGACTACAGCAGTTCATGTTGTGCAGGTACTGATTTTGACTTTCCTATTGCAATGACTATCTCATAGGCACCACAGTGGGAACTCCAAAGAACCACCCGCCAGACAGGAGAAAACTCTTAATCTTTTACGTGGTTTAACAACAGGTTTGGCGGAGCAGTAGTGGGGCGATGCCACTCTTGCACTACCAAACTCCTAATGAGGCTCTTAGTCTCTTTTTTGAAAGTTGAAAATCATCAGAGGGACGAAGCTACAGACCATAGCCAATGAGGGCCACATGAGATAGTAGTGGAAATTGCTGCACATTCGGGCCGGATGGTGATGCACCTTGGGTTTTTGGCTGACAGGTCACATTGAGCACCACTTCCAAGAGTCCAGAACAAGATGGACACCACTTGGAGGGTCGGGTCTCACCCAGTCACAGGTGCAGGCTCAAGATGGTTGGAGCCTATTCTGTCCCTGAGGCTCTGATCAGGAAGCCAGCCAACTAGATCTTGGAGTCACTCTAGTAGTCCTTGGTTTAAGCAGTGAAACAGGAATCAAGCAGCAGGGTAGGACTCTGAGGGTTCAAGGCAGGCTTTAGGCAGCAGATCAGTCCTTCCAGGTGCAGCAAAGAAATATTCTGAAGTACACAGCAAGCCACAGCAACATGCAGTCCTCTGAGAGTCCTTCTGCAGGTCCAGAAAGTGAACTGAAAGTTCCATTTGTATACCTGGTGCCTTCTTTGAAGTAGGAGACATTTCTAGAGATTCCCTTTGAAAAGGGCTTGGAATTTTCTGCCTCCCGGCCCTGGCTCCAGGCTAGCTACACGTACAATGGGCTAGTGTGACTTTTTTATGTGATAGCATGGCACAGCCTAATGATTTGCATGTGGGGCAGTGCTGGCCCATCCAGGCACACCTAATCCCTCTATTGTGTGGCTGTCTGGGAAGAATAAGCAAGTGCCAACTACAGTGACCCAGGAACAGGTTGCAGGCACCAAACAGTGCAAGAAAATGACAACTTTCTCAAAGTGTCCTTTACAAAATTGTGACTTATAATCCGACTTTATCATTAAGGAGAATTTTAAAATACATTTTCTCAGATGCCAAACATGACTTGCCTACCTGCTCCCAAACAAAATGTAGCACTTATTAAATGTAATAATGCAACCCAATGTATCCCAGGTGACCGGTAAAACCTCCCAGTAGTAAAACATGAATTCAGGATTTTTTCACTACCAGGACATGTAAAACTTAAAGGTACATGTCCAATCTTTTAATTACGATGCACCCTGCCCTATGGGCTGCCTATGGCCTACCTTAGGGGTCACTTCTATGTACAAAAAGATGAGTTAAAGGCTAGGCAAGGGGGTCATTTTGACAAGTCAAACGGGCAGTTTAAAACTGCTATCAGGCTGCAATGGTAGGCCTGAAATATGATTTAAGGGACAAATTATGTGGGTGGCACAATAAGTGGTGCAGGTCTACTAGTAGCATTTAATTTACCATCCCTGGGTATATGGTATATCACTTTAGCAGGAAGTTATAAGTAAATCCAATATGCCAATCAGGTGTAAGCCAGATTTATCATGTTTTAGTGAGTGAACACAAACACGTTATTACCGGTTAGCAGTGGCAAAGAGCACAGAGTCATAAGGTAAGCAAAGACTAATTCAGAAAAATTGGAGAGTAAAGGCAAAACAATTAGGGGAAGACCACCCTAAGGCTGACAGGTATAACAAACAGCCCTCTTCATAATGCGCTTGTTTTATTTAGAGGTTAGAGGAATGTTAGTTTCCTAATGGTGTAGCCGACCAAAGCTTCACCTTCAGACGAAGCCCAAGGCAGATCCCACACTGGTGGAAATAGTCCCAGAGGCTATTACCACAATGGTGAATGTAGTCCAAGGCTACGATGTGCACCATGACAATCGCAATGAGAAAAGGTCCACAAATGATCATTATGCACTGGGAGAAACCTCCCAGTGCACAGGGGACATACGTTTTTTTTTGCTGGAGAAAGACATTGAATTGTTGTTAGTTTTTCAAGCTTCTATGGCATGGCACACCTCTTGTCACGGTTTTTTTCCTTACAAACATTTGGAGAAAAAGACCCCAGCCTGACTTCATGCTCTAAGTTTGGCAGGCCAATTCATTGAACATTAAGGACCATATTTATCATAGTGTTGCATTGCCCTTGCATCACAGAAGGAACACAACGGCAGCACAACATTAAAGTCAGATTTACAAATCAACGCATGTCCACCTTGCATGGCCCTGCAGTGCTTGGTAAATCTGGAGTAATGTAAGGTAGCACAAGTCTTTGGTTTGATTTACTCTGCATCAGGGAGGCATTCCATGGGTAGAGTGTGATTGTTCCCATGCATCCACCCATATATGTTGGTGCATTCTCAGATTGAGCATGAGTGGTAGAACTGGGAATGCACCAAATTATAAGCCTTTGGAGGGGAAGTGTATTGAGGAGAAATTTGTTTATTTCTCCTTTCTATTTTTCCTCTTTGTATGAATGCTGCATTCCTTGGCATACACCAAAAGAGGAAAATACCTCAGAGGATTATTTTTATCAGGAGAGTGTCCCTTCCAGAACAAAAACAATCCTACCTGCAATCCAGGCACTGTTGCACCATGGAGCTTGGGTGCCTGCTTTGGCACACGGCAGCACATTGTACGCCAGTGGAAGGAGAGGACAAAGGCACAACAGAATGTTAAGTGTGGCGAGTTCCTGTTCTCTTCCTTTCACTCAGCACAGCAAGGTGTATTGCTGCCTTACAATGCCTGAAAGTTTGATAAATCTGGGCCTCGATGACCCTCATAGCTATTTGCTTGTTGTATGATCGGGAGCCAGGGAAGCGAGTTGAAAGGGAAAATCCCTCATCGGCACTTGAAGAGAGTCATTGAGGAGTGTTGTCTTATAACACTTAAGTCTTCATGGTTTGTATTAGCTTGATGAAAAATAGTTGGTTGAAGTTGTTGAGTCACCAGAGTTTTTTTTCCAGAGCAAGAATGCTTGGAAGGCAAATCTTCTGCATCAATTTCCAAAGACAAGATCATTGATGGATTTCAGGAGTCTGGGGAAAGTTAGAAATCTGTATTTATTTTTCGCAATTTGGAGTACTGCATTTGCTAAGTACTTATTTAGGAATAGGAAACTGAATTATATTCACGTATTCGTCTTGGTTCTTTTTCAGGCAAAAATACACTATTGAAAGAGTTGAAAATACTGTTTTTTTTGGACCAATGTTGCATTGAAGATCATTACAAAGTAAATTTTTAAGCATTGTGAGTTATTAATAATGCTGACTTGTGAGACATTTGATTTGGATACTCATGGTGAAGTGTGTCATGTTAGACCAACGGGCCCTATTCATAAAGGTACTTTACAACATATTTACCTTCCTTTAGGGATTCCTAGCAGATGCCATCCCATTTAGATGTGTGTATATATTTGCCATTGGAGTGGTATTCTCTGAACCCATGTATCTGATTTAAGGAGTAGAAAAATTAGTGATTGAAGGCGTGGCTAGCCGTGGAAGTTTGTGAAAGCCCACAAACATATATGAATGAGGGCATTCACAAAATCTCTCATTCCCTTTACAACCATGGAAGGGGTAGATTTTTTACTTCAGCCAAGGGCTGGCATAAATCCATTGTCAAGTTGGGAAGGCGAATAGCTTACCCGTGGATTTGGTGGGGGTTTAGAGGAAATGGTTTCTCTACTGAGAAAATATTTGTTTCTGTGGAAAAAAATATGCATTTGCACGGGGATGAAATTTCCTCCATGCATAATTCTCCATTGAATAGAATTTCGCACTGCAGAAATAGGATTCCACTATAAATGTCACATGACCTTCCCAGAAGTATATCTGGAAGCCTGTGCCTGGCGGAACTTTCTAGGCATACACACAGGAATGATTATCAACTCCAGAAGGTCAGAACATTACTTCTAGGAGTCGCCAGAGTTCTCCACTGGTATTTCTCTAACTTTCTTTGTAATAAAGTCCAAAATATTTTCAGAGCAAATGCAGAAGAATGGTGTAATCGCAGGGGTGGGTTGATTGATTTACAGAGAGAAACACTTATGGTGGTTGTGAATGTGAAGCCTACTTACAAAAAGAAACAGGAAGAGAAACTGGGCCATGACATAGGTCTCGAATGTGATGTACCTTTTGTTAAAATGTTGAAGGATGGTTCTAGGACCCTCAGAAATAGGTGAAAGCAACAAAATTGCTCTAAAAAAATTACTTGTTAGCTTCACTTTAACTTTCTTGTCTCCCTTACCCCAGATCATTTAATTGAATCTCCCGCTCTACTTCCTCATTATGCTTTTATCCTTTTAAATAACTGCCTTCCTAGTCTTACACACAATATATGCAGTTTTCACCCCCATGTACTATGTACCATGCCCCAATGCTTTTCTATACCAGATCAGCACTTTATAAATATTCCAAGATTATTATAATATAATAATAATAATAATACTAATAAATATATAAGAATTTAAGAATATAACAATTTATAATAATATAAGAAATATTAATAAATAACCTGGTCACAAATGTGGTCTTTACTATGAGGTGTAGATGAGAAGAGTAGAATTAGTTCAGAGGCTTGGTTTGTGGTCAATCCAGAGTTAAAGCACCAGGTACAATGAATAATTAGGAAATACATGGGAAACGTTGTATTGCCACCTACGAAGCGTTTAGGCAATATTGGTTTAACAGATCATGGGAGAGAGGTGTCTGTTTTTCATGAAGAGGTGTTTTGCATTGAGGATTTGGAGGGAGAGGAAGGGTAACGATGTTACATTTTTCTTTCTAAACGTGTCTAGTGTTGTGTAATCAATTATATGGTTTGATACACTGTTAGCTGGGGAGGCTAGGATTGCTGGGATTGCTGTTGGGAGAAGAGAACGGTTTATAAATGGTGTCTCTCAAAAGCGATGTTAGTGATGAGGTGGCACATAAAAGGTGAACGGTTTATCACCAATTGTGCATTGAACAGTGTTTACCCAAAGGCTTTGGTTAGTGACCTGGTGAGGGTGGCATACAAGGGAGGATGATAGAAATATAGGGGGAACGGCTACTGTGGTATGTTTGAGCAGAGTGTTCAGTCACACCTTTTTTCTTAGTTGAACTTTAAATGTAGTTAAGATGGTAACGTAGCGCTGTGTTGTACAGGTATCTGTGGTTGGTAATAGCCATCCATTAAGTGGGCATATTTGGAGGCTGGAGGTAGTGTAAGCATGGTGTATTATACTTATGGTGAACGTTCTTGTAGCATTGATGGATGCGCTTACTTGTGATGGTTTTCGAGGTCATTGACTACAGGCAAATAAGGCAAACGGTTCATTGCCATTTGACACACTATGTACCTAGTCGAACACCATTGTGTAGATCATGGGGCACAACAGCTTTTTAGTCATTTGGAAGACAGACTTTATCCAATTAGTAAAAAATAAAGGGGCATATTATCAAGAAACGGCGTTAAAATTATCGCCGCTTTGGCTGCAAGAAACTGCCGCTAAAGCGGCGATAATGGGCTTGATAATATGCCCTTGTGAATTCCCATAGAAGCCCATGTTCTGGTGTGAACATGGGCTTCTATGGGAATTCTCAACTGCATAATTTCAAGCCCATTATCGCCGCTTTAGCAGCAGTTTCCTGCCGCTAAAGCGGCAAAAAGTTTAACGCCCTTCTTGATAATATGCCCCAAAGTCCGAAATCTGTCCAGGTCTAACAGTGCCCATATTTCAGTGGGAGCCGTACAGGAAGAGCAAGTTTAGCCTCCGCTGTGTGCTTGTGACTTTTCATTGTAGCGCTCAAATCACAGGCCATGGCCAAATGGGATGTCTCCTAACCATGGGGAAGATCAAGCAGACACACACACACACACGTGCACTCTCTCTCTCTCTCTCTCTTTCTCTCTCTCTCTCTCTCTCTCTCTCTCCTCATCTGCTTCATGCTTCTACAAAACTCAGAAAGACCAAGAATTGAGGTGAGCAAAAGTAGTTCATTCTCACATTCTAGACATTCTGATTGAGTTAGCAAAGATCTGCGTTGAATAGAGGTGTCAATAGAGTTTAATGAGGCTTAGTTCGTTAATTCAGATGGTACAACGTTTCAGTATTGATCATGTACAATGTGTGATAGACTATGATCTCAGTAATTATTTTCTCTTTTTTTTTTATTTCTTTTTTTTTCTTTACAATTTTTCTGATAATTCCAGTACAACTTTACAGTACAGATTTTACATACATATAAAATTCAACAGTCATCGCCCAAAAGAAGAATATAAAATACACAAAAGAAAAAAAACAAAGTAACCCAGGAGGAAGCGTAAAAAGACACATCGTATATTTTTAATTCTCCCTATTCTTCCATTGCTCAATGGGTAACCAGATCCTACCCCCCAGTGCCCTAGACCTTCTACCTTTCCTATCATAGATAGCTTTCTCCAAATTATGGGGGTCATTATGATTGCGGAATTCCCGCATCCTCCGGGCCGGCGGAAGCCACCGCCGGCCCGGAGGATGCGGGAAAACCGCAGCGGAGCCTCCACAGACCCACCGCCAAATTAGGATGGCTGGTGGGTCTGATAATCTGTCCGCAGCTTTTCCGCCGCGGTCGGAAGGCGACCGCGGCAGAAAAGCACTAACATGTCTGGCGGTGTCTATCAGACACCGCCAGGCATATTAGGATGTCTGCAATTCTATGCTTTTCCACGGCGGCTTTTCCGCCGTGAAAAAGCATACGGACCTTCACTTCGGGGGCCCGTTGCGGGCCCCCTGGGTGAAGGGGTAGTGGGGGGTGCACATGGGGGGTACCTATGGTACCCCCCTGCATTTGCGTGCACTATGCAGCAGGCACCGCGCGGTGCCTGCCGCTTTGTGCACGCAAATGCTGTGCATGCATTTTTTACATTGGGGCGGGTGCAGCTTGAAGCTGCACCCGCCGCAATGTTAGAGATAGAGGATGTGACCGCCACCCTGGCGGTCACATCCTAATCAGATCGGAGGGAACGCCGCAGCCCATGCGGACGTTCCCTCCTCCTCAGAGGTCGCGGACGGACTTGAGTCCGTCCGCGACCTCTGAGGAGGAGCACAAGATAGTTCGGCCTAGGTCTAATGAGGCTTGAAGAGCTTCAGGATGGGCCCTTACTTGTTCCACCCATTTATTGCCATATTTTTCTCTATCATCTGTTTTATATTCCTGTAATTCTGCGTACAATTGTCTAATCGTGCACTGTAGACTACTCCCTAGATAGTCCATTATCCTACAATTTGTCAATCCTGCTGTCCCACCCCGTTTTATTTGAAAGTAGCTCCTCACTTGTAAGTATTTAAAAAAATTATTCCCTGATATTCTAAATTTGTTTAGGATATCCTGGAACAGTAGGAACCCTCCTTTTACATCCAACAAGTCTCCTAATTTCTTAATCCCCCTGCCATCCCACTCTTTCATGACTGCATCCCTGAAAATCTCTGCAGGAAGCTCGTTGTTCGTATACAGCCTCAGGTATCTATTATACCTCCCCAATCCTAACTTTTTCTTAATTGCCCTCCAGATTTTATATACAGCGCGTAAAGTCTTGAACCTCGTGTGTTTAAAATAGGCAAAATCCACTGTCGTTACTAAGGCATTCTCTGCCGCCTTTCCCAAGATTGCTTCGTAGACGTTCCCTTGACCCGATCTCTCACCCTGCTGGTCACTTCCTCCTAATAACCCTTTAGAATATTGGAGAGCTGCCGCTCAATAATAAAATCTAAAGTCCGGTGCCCCCCAACCTCCCTTCTCTCTTGATAGTGTCAAAAATCGATATGCTCTACGTGTCTTCCCCTGTGCCCAAATTAATCTATTCACTGTTGATTCTATTCTATTAAACCATGTGCCATCAAAGTATAAGGGAATTGCTCTAAAAATATATAAAATTTTTAGAAAAGTAACCATTTTAATAAAATTGATACGTCCCATTAGTGTCAAATGTGGTTTATTGACTCTCTCCATATTTCTTTTAACCTTCCCTAAAAGTGGTTCCATGTTAATCTCTATTAGGTTCTCTAAGTCCGCAGTCACCCTGACTCCCAAGTACATTGCTTCTGAGACTACTCTTGTATCTTCAAATATTGTATATCTATTCTGCACTACCTGTGTCTTTCCTCTATTTATTAAATACCCTGAGACCGCTCCGAAATTCCTTGCCTCTTGTTCTATTTCAGTCAGTGCCCCCTCCGGTGCTGGTGTTGTAATAGACACGTCATCCGCGTAGGCGAATAATTTGTAATCCTTCTCATGCAGTCTGACTGGGGGGATCCTAATATTATGTGTGAGCCTTCTTAAAAACGGGTCCAGATATATGGCAAATAGTAAAGGCGAGGCTGGACAGCCCTGCCTAGTCCCTCGTCTAATCTGTACTGCCTTTGTATAGGATTTATTAATTCTTATCCTGGCTAAGGGTTGTTTATAAAGTGCCTGGATTGCTGTTATATATCCATTGCCTATACCTGCCCATTCCATGGCTTTCCAGAGATAGTCCCAGGAGACCCTGTCGAAGGCCTTCTCGGCATCCAAAAAAATAGCCGCGACAGGGTCTCCTGCAGCCTCCGCTGCATCTAAGATGGTGATCATCTGCCTAGTATGTTGGGTAGTCCCTTTGCCTGGGATAAAGCCATGTTGTGCTGGGGATACCACCCCCTCTATAACCTTGCTCAACCTATTAGCCAGTGATTTAGAAAATATCTTTGCATCCGCATTTAGTAACGTTATTGGCCTATATGAGCCTGGTTCCGTTGGGGGTTTGTCCTTTTTAAGTATTACTATGATATCCGCACCGGCCCAAGATTGTGGGACTATTCTACCCCCCTGTGCCATACAACAAATTGCCCACATGTCCTTAGCTAGCACATCCCAAAAGGTCTTATAGAACTCTGCAGGTATCTGATCTTGACCTGTTGCTTTGCCAGAGGGGAGGCTGAATGCCGCGTTCTCCTGGACTGTTAGCTGCAAATCTAACTTATCTCTCTCCTCCGTGCTTAACCCTACCTGTGGTACCTGTGACAGATATTCCATAATCCCTGTCTCTAGATTTGCGTTGTTTGTGTCTTGCTCGTATAAGATCTCGTAAAACCTGCTAAACACCTCCTGTACCTCCTCTACCTTATTAACAATTGTCCCTGTACTATCCTTAATTTCTTTTATCTCCCCTGCTGCTAGTGTTTGTCTGGTCCTAATTGCCAGGAGGTGTCCCACCCTCTCATTAAATTTGTAGCATTTTTCTTTTTTTGCTAGATAATTCCCTGCTGTTTTCTGCGCCAATGTAGCGCCTGCATCTGCCTTCTGTACTTCCAAGGCCAGCAGGATCTGCTCAATAGGTTCTTGCCTACCTATTGCAGCCACTAGGCCCTCTTCTAGGTCCACCAGAGCTCTAATCTTCTCTTCCATCTTCTCCTTTTCCTTCTTACTTCTTAGCAATGTATAACTTAATGTCTCCCCCCTCACTCCCGCTTTAAAAGTGTCCCATACCATATCCGCTGAAGCCGAGTACCTATTCATGTCCCAGAATTGTGTTATCCATTCCTGCATCCTTGTAATATATTCCTTCTCCTTCAACAACCCCCGTTCAAATGTCCATGTGGTTGTTGACCTATCCTTATTTTTAGCCACTGACATACTTAGAACCAGCGGATTATGGTCTGACACTATTCTGGGAAGACGTTCTATTGTGGCTCCACCTACAAGTGAACTAGATATAAAGAAGTAATCCAGTCTGGCAATCGTTTTATGTGGGGCTGAATAGAAAGTACTTCCTGTACCTATTGGATTTTTTTCCGCCCACATGTCCACCAGAGCATTATGTCGGACAAGATTTTGTACTGCTTTGTATGTTTTTTTTTTCCTCCCTCGGTATCTACCGCCACCCCTGTCAGTTAGGCCATCCAAACCATTGATGTTAAAATCCCCACAGCATACCATAGGTTCTGGCCACAGTGCTAATTCTCCATCCATAAATTCAATTAACTCAGGTTCATCTTCAGTTGACCCATACAATGAAGTAAGTGTGAATCTTCCAGCCATAGTTTCCATATCCAGCACCACCCATCTCCCATCTCGATCCTCCTTTTTCTTTTTAATTTTTACAGTGCCTTTCCTAGCCAAGATCGCCACTCCCTTACTTCTCCCTTCCTGTCCTGTATAAGCAAGAAGCTCAAATCCCATTTGATCCAGCATAAACTTGTCTTTGCCGGCCACATGCGTCTCCTGTAAACAAATTATGTCAATTCTCCAGAATCGAAGCAATGAAGCTAGCTTTTGTCTTTTCTCTCCATTATTTAGTCCACAAATGTTAATCGTGATTACCCTGACTGCCATTTACTCATGCTTAATTTTGCCATCTTTTCAAATGCCATCTTGAAATTATCCAGCCGCTTTCTCTCTCCCTTTTGCATTTTAAGAATCTGTACTGTATTTCTACACCAACCATCACCTGTGCCAATGCCCCCCACCACTTCCCCCTTCGCCCCCCCTCCCCCCCTCCCACTCAGCTGTCCCATCCCCCCTGCTACAGGCAAATAGGTCACAACTGACCTATGCGTGACCACTGAGCGTTGTAGTGTCGCCCCCTCTCCTTCCCTCAACTCTCCTTCACCCATTGTTACTCCAAAAACCAGGCTCATTAAGCTGATTATTTTTCTCCCATCAACCTTCTCATTTTTCTCTCTTTGTAATTTCCCTTTTACTTCTTCCTAGCTCCTCCTTGTTCTGTTAATTCTGCCAAAAATTCCCCCGCCTTGATCTCTGAAAAGAACATTCTTGTTCGACCTGCAGAAATAACTTTTAGCTTTGCCGGGAACATTAAGTAAGCCTCTGCCCCTTGTCTCTGAAATGCTGCAATCAATTGCCTGAGTCTCCACCGCCTCTCAACTGTTACATGGCAGAAGTCTGGTCTAGCAAAAAATGTTATTCCTTCGACAGTCTTCCTAGAGTCCGGTCTGGCTTTCTCCATCAGTTCTTGTCTTGCTGGAAAGTTTCCAAAAAACACTAGCATGGCCCTTGGAAGCGCATCTGTACCCCTTTCTCGCCTTTTCTTTATAGAAAGTGGAAACCTATGGGCTCTCTGTACTTCTTGCTCCCATTGCCATGGCACCTCCGGGAAGGCCCCTTTTAACAGCTTGATAACGAAACCTCTGGGGTCTTGCCCCTCCACACCTTCCTCAATACCAAGGAGCCTGGCGTTATTACGCCTCTGGCGATTTTCCAAATCTTCAACCTTCCATTGTAGATCCTCCACAATCTTTGTCTGCTCCCCTCTAGATGTCTGCCAGTCTGTGACTTCATCCTCTAGTCTTCCAGTTCTCTCTTCAACTCCTAAGACTCTCTCCTCAACTTCCTCAAATTTTTTGTTTATTTTCCTGATTGAGGCTTGAATTTTTTTGGTATCATGCCTAGCTCTCCGACTTTCAGCTCTGGCTTCTGTTTGCATCTGTTTTAATGTGGCAAACATTATATCCAATTTTCCTCCTTCGCTTTGAACCTCTTGTCCATCCTCTTTATACATACTAGAGGTGGCAGAGTAATCCCATAGCAGTTTCTTATGTGTGCTCAGGGGCGAGCCTGCCCTTCTAGATACCATCTTGCGCCTTTTTTGAGTGCCTCTCCCCCTAGAGCCTCCACTGTCTCCAGAACTCAAGCTTAAATCTGAGGTGTCTCTCCCTTCGTCGCTGCTTGCTATCGTTGATTCAGACTCTTCAGGGACCGAGAAGAACCTGTCCCCCTCGGCCCCCTCCGTGAAATCCGCCTCTGCCTGGTCTTTCTGTGATCTGAGGCTCGCTACACTCTTTGCGCCATTTTTTCCTTGCAACTGGGCTTGCTCCTCGAGCATCTCTGCCTCCACCTCTTTGAGGGCGTCTAGCATCTGACCAGTATTCAGTACCTCCGCCCCACCAGCGGCCTCTCTCACCTTTCTTTCGGCGTCGTCCAACTCGCCATGGCTCCCCTGCTCCAGCTCTTGCTCAGCGCCGTCCGCCGCCCTCACTGTCGGGAGCTCCGCGGGGAGCGTGGGGTCTGTGTACACCGGTTGCCTGGTGACGCTTCTGCTTGCGTCCTCGAGGACGCTGCTGCTTGTTCCATCGGACGGCAGGCCTGCCGTGAGCGGCGGATTTGCCATGAATGATCCTGATATACCCAGAGCTGTTTTCAAGCTGAAGACTTCTGAGACGGAAGGCTGCCTGTAAGTGGGGTCTTTCTCGCTTTTCCTCTTTTCTGGTAGATCCCGCATCGATTGATTACTGCCGCTTCGTGTGTCTTTAGCCAGCTTGAGCTCTTTCTCCTTCTCACTAGCTCTGTCCAGCTTGCGCTGCTGGGCTTTGGTTGCTGTAGATACGGCGGGTGTCGAGCGTTTGGCAGAAGGCGGCATTTTAGCTTTCGGTATGGTGCCCGATCTCGCTGCATCATTCTGGCATGTCTCTTTATTTAAGCCGCTGGGCATGGGCTGCTGCTGTTTATCTTTACCTCGGAACGCCATCTCTCCCTCAAATCCGTTTGTGCTGAATGCCTTGAACAGGGAGACAGAGAGTATCTTCGCTTTTTCCCATATGCGTGCGAGACTGCCAAGTACACCGTTGCACCTCTTCCACCCCGATCTGCTGTCTCCTCCTTGCTGACCCTCTGCCCAACATAAGATGAGTTGCATACTACTTATTGAAGTCCATCTAGCGCCTGGGACTAGTCTTGGGTCGGAGAGGGGTTGTGATGCGATTTTCTCCTACAGCGCTTCGGCGGCCATCTTGCCCCCTCCAGCAGTAATTATTTTCTCAAAACATCTGCTGTTCAAATATTGGTATATGATGAAAAGTGCAAAAAACTAATTAATAAATTCACTGATAGCCAGGTATTACGATGTACAATTTCAAACATAGCGAGCCAGCTTTCAAGGTAATTTGTACAAAACAGTCCAATAATACAGTCATTAGACCACCTTTAATATGCTGATGTTAAAAAATGTACATATAACTTACAAAAAACTTTGAACGACTTAGAAAGGTCTCACCAATCCTCCAATATGGTGTTAGAAATGGGATTTCTGGTTGGCTAAGGCTTGCGCCAAATCCAGGGAGAAACCACCACTCTAGTCAGGGCAAGGGAGATACACAGTGAAGATAACCCCTGCTCACCCCCTTGGTAGCTTGGCACGAGCAGTCAGGCTTATCCCAGAGGCAATCTGTAAAGCGTTTGCGCAACACACACACACACAGCAGCAACAAACTAGGCACATCACAAAAGAAACTCCACACATGGTTACATAAAAAATAGATTTTGTATTGTCATAAACACATTAGAAACATAATCACACATTTACACTGTGCCAACTGGCATGGGCAATAATCACAGGGGATTATATACAGGACCAGGTCAATCGGGCCATGGTCAGAACCATCAGAACAGGTAAGTAAATGTAAAACAATGCCTTAAGCATTGCCACATTAGCATTTAGACCCCATCCTGAAATATCATACATTAGGCAATAAATCACATTAGGCCCAAACCTCATTAGCATAACCACATTACGCACTAGGCCTTACCAGCATGAACACAGTATAGTTAAACATCCTAAGCATAAACACATTATGTCATAGGCGTCCCAAGCATAAAAACACATTATGCATCTCAGTAGGCTTAAACTATATTACGCCTAAATCACTTTACGCATCAAACACATTAGGCCCAGACCTCATCAGCATAAACACGTTACGCAGTAATCATGAGGCATAAATCCCACTAGGGCCTTGCTCCCTACCAACCTTAAACTGACCCCTTTGGCCCACTGGCCTTCTCTAGGGCTCAAAGGCCCTCTGTCCAAAATGTCAGGGCTGGACTGCCCATGCAGCAACCGCCAAAGTGTGCAATGGCGCCGGCCTAAACGTTGCAGCTGCCACTAACTGCTGTGCAACTGTGATGAAAACTGGGGGCACTGGCACTCACTGCGCCCTCTAGACCAAGGTGCCCAATCATTGCAGCTGTCCCCATCTGTGGCGCAGCTGTGAAGATCAGCAAAGACACTGGCACTCACAGTACCTCCCCGGTCACGCTCTGGGACTCACGGAGCTATCACAACAAGATGGCCCTCCCATGTGCAGCTGTCCGCCACTGCGGTACAGCTGTGAAGATTAGCGAAGGCACTGGCCACAACGGCCTCTCAGTCCCACTCAGGGACTGCTACAAAATGCCCCCAGAGATGAATGGCACTAACGTGCAAAAATGGAACCACACTGGGTCACCTAACTAATCACTCCCACCTTGCAGCTGCCTTCTGTCTCTCGCGGAGCAGCTGTCTCCTCAACTCGGCACCCCTGTGCCTTGGAAGACCCCACTCACGGGGTGTCTCAGGACTCCTCAGGCTGGCCCACTCACGGCCGAAGCTCCCCTTAGTAACCTCAGTTCAGGCACCCACAGTGCCTGGCACAGCTACTCACCGAGGTCTTCTTTGCTCCTCACAGTGCCTCCTCCGGTCTCCTCGGAGCAGGTCTCACTTTGCCTGGCAGTCTCTCCTTCTGGCACCATGTGGACTGCTTTCCTCGCTGGCTGCAGGCATTACTCTTCCCGGGCTTCCTGCCGGGCGCATCTTCTTCCTGCTTCTGGGGCTACTCCCACCCACAGTCAGGTGGGGTTCTTGGCTTCCAGTTTTGTTGTTCCCAGGGCTGCGGCAGTGATTCCCTTAATGCAACACTGCAGCCGGATACGCTGCACCATACCAGGGGCACCTCTAGTAGAACATCTCAAGAGACTAGACCGTGCACCTGATGGATTTGAATGGATTGTTATGGAGAACATGTCCGTAGGACCAAGGGGTGAGGACATGAATATGGTATTGAACATCCGGGAATCTAAGTGGATGTCGATTCTTGACTCGATCAGTAATGGATTGAACAAATTTGATAGCAGCCACGCCCAATAAGTGACACTGTGCCAGTAGGATGGGGGGTTTTGCATTGGTTGTTTCTATTCCTCCTAGCCCCATGGTTTAGTAGAGCTCCTTCCATTGACCGCGCTGATGGGCCCACTGTTTTTAAATTATAAGAGAAGTACCTTCTTTGCCCTTCTTACAAACCCTGTATTGTTGTGTACAATGTAGAACACACCAAGGTCACCTTTACCCTTGTGTCCGAGAGGTACGTGCCATTACAAATCCACTGAATATGGATATATGGCTCTTTTTCGGTCTGTACCCTGTAAAATGTTTTTCCACATATGTTCATTATTAATTACCATATTTGAAACACCTACACCCTCATGTTGAGTGGTGCGCGTTTGCCTTTAATCTCATAATAGGAATGCTGCTATTCACACTAGCATCCGGGCCACCTTCACGCTCATGCTTGAGAGGTGCGTGGCCTAAGTGCGAAAATGAAAGAACTTGCAATTTTCTTGAATGTCTTTATCGTAATACACCTCTATAGCCAAATTTGGGTGGTTGCACATTTTTCATACTATATATTTTTTCTTCATACAATTCACAATAACTTTTAGAACCATGGACATGACATTGACATTGTGTTTTTAGTTTTTTAGTGTTTTTACCCTGGCTACCAACGCAACTTATGTGAGATAGCGCGTACATGCGCTACGTGCTTCCTCCTTTAAACGCGTCTCGCACATACCGCGGCTGCTTACTTCACTGAAAGAACGGAACTAAATCCCTGCCAGATGTCGGCATCGACCGCGCGCTCAGGTATTTATTGCCCCGTGTTCTAACCCCGTTTTGATTAATGATCCTCGACATGTTTCCCAGTCTCGAGTTTTCGTTAATTCTGCCCCCTCCATGTCTCTTGGTATTTCAGAAGTTGACTGACCTACGCGGCGGCTTTATTTGTCAAGTGAACAGGGTGGCCCCTGATTCTTCTAGGTCCAGGTAAGTGTTTGCGCCCATTAATTTTGTCTGCTCCGATCATGTGATGAAACTCGATGTGTTTCCCATACTTGAGGTCTCTTTAACTATGCACCCTCCGTGTCCCCTATTATTTCAGAATTCGGCTGACCCACGCGGCGGCTTTGTGTGTTAAGTGAACTAAGTGGTCCTTCATTCTTCTAGGTTCACGTGATTTTTTGTGGCCTTTCATTATGTTTGCTCCGTAATTCACGCACCACTTAGGCCCACATTTTGGAGCTCAATTGCCCACTATTAATGTCTTACAGACCTTATCGTTCTCTCTGGAGTGGAGCCGGCTGGCCAAACCATCCATGTATTTTTCATGGTAAATGTTTTCTTTGATACCCTTTGCGATTTTGAATTCATTATTTCGCCAGCCTATTACTTATTTTACCATATTATTACAGGTAACCCTGCCCCACCACACTACCTCAGTCCTGATGAAGACCACCCTCCAAGGTTTACGGATACCTAACATTACATATGGGGTCTGTTAGAGGGGCGATCCCAGGGGAGGGCAGACTCTGCCCCTGACCACCCTGCGACCCACCTCTCCTAGGAACACAGCCGAGCAATGGCGGGAGATTCTCAGGGGGAGGACCTCGAATCTAGGATCGTACGCGCTGCGCTAGCACCACTCGACAAAGGGACACCACACCGTAGGATAAGGAGAACATATTCTTTATATCTTCAAGAAAGAAATGGATCTTTATGATCCGCAGATTCTTATGTACAGGCGAGCAAGGGCTCAAAGAGTCTCAGTAGGGGCAGGGTAGCGGGACAGTCTGAAGGTTCAAAGTTACTTGCGGGTGCGTATCCGGTGCACAGCTCTCAATCCTGGAGCCGGGGGATACGGGGGGATCTTGGATCCAGCCGGACCAGGATAGTCTCTGAGCCGCGATCGAATCAGCAGGGCTCGAGCAAGGAGGTAGCAGTTCTTACGGTCTTAGGGAGCCGCGATCGAATCAGCAGGGCTCAGGAGTCTCAAGGTTGCAGGGGAGCCGCGACAGCGTCAGCAGGGCTCAGGTGGTCTCGGGCAGAAGTCCTTCTCTGCCAGGTAGGAGCAGCGACAGCGTCAGCAGGGCTCGGGTGGTCTTCAGGTTGCAGGGGAGCCGCGACAGCGTCAGCAGGGCTCAGGTGGTTAACGAGTTGACGTCCTTCTCTGCTCGGTAGGAGCCGCGACGAGGTCAGCAGGGCTCACGTAGTCCAGGATACAACTGACTTGATAATCCCAGAGCAACCCTTGATATAGGACTCCTCGCCTTTGATGTCCGGAGTCCTCGCAGGCAGGGGTCTTATCACCTGGGAGCCGGTTGTTGGTGGTTCTGCCTCGGCGGCTCCTTTCATCCTTTCAAGTTGGGTCTGGAGGGATCCCAGACACTCAGCAGGCCTGGAGCCAGCCCTCAGGGAGGCTGGATGGGTGATCGAAACTCATCTCTCGAGGGGAGGTGGGAGGTGTGATCGAGCTACTCCTCCCTCTCTCGTTCACGGGGAGCGCTCTACCCCCTGGCCGGGTATGGCGCCGAAGGCCGAACGGGCTGGGGCCGGGGTGGCCATCTTAGGTACAGGGACATGGGCATCGGCCTCGGGTACCAGGGAAATGGAGGGAGAGGACGGGGAAGCCCAGTGTCGGGGATGTGGGTCATGGAGGGAATGGTCGGGGGGATCCGGGCCATGGGGTGTTGTACGGGTCAGGAGGGATCACTACGGGTCAAGGAGCACCACGCCACGAGGCCGGGTCCAACACACGTCCCCCCCAGCTGAATGTTGGGGAGAACTACCCATCCTCTTGAGGGTTCTCTTCGCTGAGGCGGAAGAACCTGGAGAGGCCGTCAGCGTTGGCGTGTTCGGTACCAGGGCGATGCTCTATGGTGAAATCCATCCCCTGGAGGGAGATTGACCATCGCAGCAGTTTGGGGTTCTCTCCTCTCATCTGCATGAGCTACCGCAAGGGTCGATGGTCCGTTTGGACTCGGAAGTGGGTTCCGAACAGGTAGGGTCGGAGTTTCTTGAGGGCCCAGACTACTGCGAATGCTTCTCGTTCGATGGTACTCCATCTCTGTTCTCGGGGCAATAACCTTCTGCTGATGAAGGCTACGGGCTGATCTAGGCCTTCCTCATTGAGCTGGGACAGTACGGCTCCGATGCCATGCTCGGAGGCGTCGGTCTGGACCAGAAACTCCTTGGAGTGGTCCGGGGCTTGGAGCACGGGGGCAGAGCACATGGTGGTCTTTAAGGCGTCGAACGCCTCTTGGCAGGAGGGGGTCCAGTGCACGCGCTGGGGCTGCTTTTTGGACGTCAGCTCTGTGAGGGGACCCACTATGCTGCCGTAATTCTTTATAAACCTCCGGTAGTAGCCGGTGAGGCCCAGGAAGGCTCGGACCTCGGTTTGGGTGGTGGGCGGTTCCCAGGCCAGGATGGCATTGATCTTTGGTTGGAGAGGGGCGACCTGCCCGCTTCCGACCTGATGGCCTAGGTGGGTGACTGACCCCTGTCCAATCTGGCACTTGCTGGCTTTCACCGTCAAGCCTGCCTGGCGCAGGGCTAGCAACACCCTCCGGAGGTGCTGGAGGTGCTCGTCCCATTGTGAACTGAACACCGCAATATCGTCCAGATACGCGGCGCTGAACTCTTCTAGCCCGGCCAGGACTCGGTTCACCAGTCTTTGAAATGTGGCCGGGGCATTTTTCATCCCGAACGGCATCACTCGAAAGCCATAGTGCCCGTCCAGGGTGGAGAAGGCGGACCGCTCCTTGGCTCCCTCTGTGAGCGCAATTTGCCAGTAGCCGCAGGTCAGATCGAAGGTACTCAGGTAGCGAGCAGACCCCAGGCGGTCGATGAGCTCATCTGCGCGGGGAATGGGGTGGGCGTCTGCTCGGGTGACTGCGTTGAGCCCCCGGTAGTCCACACAAAACCGAAGTTCGGGGACAGACCCAGGGGCCGCGGCTTTCGGGACCAGTACCAATGGGCTGGCCCAGGGTCTGTCGGAGGGCTCGACCACTCCTAGGGCGAGCATTTTCGAGACCTCGGCCTGGATGCAGGTCCGGACTCGGTCAGGCACTCGGTATGCTCGGTGTCGCACCGGCGGGCTGTCCCCGGTGTCCACGTCGTGGACACACCAGTCGGTGACCTTGGGGACCATGGAAAACAAATCGGGGAACTGCTCCAAGAGCTGGCGGCAGTCTTCACGCTGCTGAGGAGTGAGGGAGGGAGAGAGGCTCACTCCGTCTACGGAGCCATCCTTCTCTTTGGCACACAGGAGGTCAGGGAGAGGCTCAGTTTCCTCTTCTGCTCCGTCATCGGTGGCCAGGAGCAAGCTCAACTCCGTCCGCACGAAGTGAGGCTTGAGGCGGTTCACGTGGAGAACCCGAAGGGGTTTCCGAGGGGACTGGACGTCCACCAAGTAGGTCACTTGGCTTTTCCTCTCCACGACCTTAAAGGGGCCAGTCCACTTGTCTTGGAGGGCGCAGGGTTTCACCGGGGACATCATGTATTTGGAGATAAAGTTCGTGCCGCGGTCGCTCATGACCTCATGGGGAAAACCCACTCGGGAGAAGATCCCCATTAACACTCGACCCACCACGAGGCCGTTGTGGTGCGGAGGGGAATGGCCTCCGGGTATCGGGTGGCGTGATCCACCAGGACGAGGATGAATCGGTGACCTTGGGAGGTTCTAGCGTCCAAGGGCCCTACGATGTCGATCCCGACCCGCTCAAAGGGGGTACTGATGACGGGGAAGGGTTGGCGGGGAGCCTTGCGCGTTCCTCCACTTTTTCCACTAGCCTGGCACGTGAGACAGGACTTGCAGTGGGCTTCTACATTCGCTCGCATCTTGGGCCAATAGAAGTGCATAACTAGGCGGTCATAGGTCTTGTCCTGGCCCAAGTGTCCCGCCAGGGGTACATCGTGGGCCAGGCCCAGGAGGAAGTCTCGGAAGCGTAGGGGTACCACCAGCACTCGGGCTGACCCTAGCTCAGCATGCTTCTGCTCACTGTACAGGAGGTCATTTTCCCAATACACGGAATGGGTTCCAGTTTGGTCGCCCGCAGCTTGGGCCGCGGCCTGTCGCCGGGGTCCGACCAGGGAAGGGCAAGTGGCTTGTTCCTGGCAGAACTCCTCTCAGGAGGGGCCCCCCTTGTGACGCCACTGCGCCAACTCGGGCAGATTATCCAGCTCAGGGATCTGTGCGAGATCGGGATGTGAGGGTTGGTTGTCGGTGATGGGCTCTCCTCCTGGGGAGAGGCCGGTGGGCTCAGTTCGGTCGTCCCTCTCTTCCTCTACAGGGCATTGGCTGGGAGGCTCGGCATCGCCTGCCCCAAGGGGGGGTGGTCGGGCGGACATGGATCGGGTGGTGACGCACACCCACTCAGGTAGGCCCATCATGCGCAGGTGGGTCTTGCGCTCCACCTGTCCCCACGGGGAACTTTCTAGGTCGTTGCCCAGGAGACAGTCTACAGGTTGGGAGGCTCGGACAGCGACTCGTAATTTTCCTATCACTCCCCCCCATTCAAACGGTACTAGGGCCATTCTACATACACTCTCGGTGTTGTCAGCAGACAGTACAGGGCACAGGACATTCGGAAGGATCTGATCCTCTCTGACAAGGTGGCTGAGGACACCGGTGATACTCGCCCCAGTGTCGCGAAGGGCCTCCACTCGGTGGCCGTTCACCGTCACCAGTTGCCGGTATTTCTTGGTATTGTCGGGTAGGGGGGCCCCGGGAATCATCTCTCGGTCTCCTAACGAGACTAGGGCCATGGCAGCGGGTTCCCACTCTTCGGTGTCCTCCATCTCCTCCCCTAGGGCTACGTGGGCTACCTGTCGGGCTGGGGGAGCTGTCGTGGAGGGTCTCGGGGCCATGGGACACTGGGGGTCACTGGCGTAGTGCTCTGGCTTTAGGCAATGGAAACAGGAAATCGTGACCCGGTGCCCACGGTTACCCGGGGGAGCGGGATTAGCAGGAGGGGGTGCTGGTAAGGTCTGGGGTTGGCTTTGGGGGGGTGCTACGCTGGGGTCCTGACTGGGAATCCCTCTGTCTTCCTTGGTTCCCCCTCCCCTCTGGCGGGGAGATCCCTGACTGCTTCGGGGGTAGTCTCCTACGGGCCCGGGGGGACCCCGGTGTTCACCCAGCGATCGGCCTCCACGGCCAGCTTCCTTGGCTCTGCAAGCTTGCTGTCCAACAAATGTTGGCGTAGTTCCACAAAACAGTTCGCGGATAAGTGTTCCCATGCAATGAGGTCGATGAGTCCTTCAAAGGTGGTAAATTTGCTGCCCTTGATCCACCCTTCTAATGCTCGACTGTAAAAGTTCACGTACTCTACCCATGTGGTGCCAGGGATTTTCTTGCACTCTCGGAACCGCTGGCGATACATTTCGGGGGTGAGTCCGTATCTCGTGAGGAGGGCCTCTTTCATGTGGCTGTAGGAGGTCGGCACTGAGGACGGCAGATCGAGCAGGGTGTCTCTCCCCTCGCTCAGAAATCGACCACACAACCCAGCTCCCCAATCCTTCTGTGGAACTCGGTGGGAGGTCATGGTGACTTCGTAGGCCTTGAACCATTGCTGGATATCGTCGTTCTTATAGCATTCTCTCACCACATCCTTGGGGATGTGGACTTTTGGTTCTACCGGGGGAACGGCTTCGTGGTTCCCCGAGGTTCGGTTTTCTGCGCTCCGGACCTTTAGTTCGATCTCCTTCAGACCGCGCTCGTGCTCCAGCTGGAGTCTCTTGTCTTCGTGCTCCCGTTGGAGTTTCTTCTCCTCCAACTCTCCTTGCACTCGTAGCTGCTCTACTGCTAGCCTCTTCTCTGCTAGCTTTAACTCGCACTCAATTTTGAGTTTTGCCAGTTCAAGTTCATGATTTCGGTTTCGGTCTCTGTCCGCTAGTTCTTCCGGGGAGAGGCGGCCATCTGGTACGCTGCTCTGTACCGGAGCGCTGCTGCCTACTCTTGGGCTGGGGTCGGGTTCGGTCGGTTGCTCCTCTCCTCCTCCTGACGGGGGAGTGTTTTCCTCGGACTCTACCCAAGCTTGTAGGGCTTTCTGCATGTCTTCCTTTGTGTTCAGGCCTGTGGTAGCGATCTTTGCAAAATTCTTTCAGTTCTTTGTGCGTGTACTCTTCCAGCCGTTCCTCACGGAATGTGGTACTCGCGTCGGCTTCAGTGGAACTCTTGGTGTTCTTTTCCGTCATCTTTGTTTGGTAGTGCGTCAGCTGCTTCTTGTACGATCTCTAGATTGTGAACCCGGATCCTGTCGCTTGCCACCAATGTTAGAGGGGCGATCCCAGGGGAGGGCAGACTCGGCCCCTGACCACCCTGCGACCCACCTCTCCTAGGAACACAGCTGAGCAATGGCGGGAGATCCTCAGGGGGAGGACCTCGAATCTAGGATCTAACGAGCTGCGCTAGCACCACTCGACAAAGGGACACCACACCGTCGGATAAGGAGAACGTATTCTTTATATCTTCAAGAAAGAAATGGATCTTTATGATCCGCAGATTCTTATGTACAGGCGAGCAAGGGCTCAAAGAGTCTCGGTAGGGGCAGGGTAGCGGGACAGTCTTAAGGTTCAAAGTTACTTGCGGGTGCGTATCCGGTGCACAGCTCTCAATCCTCGAGCCGGGGGATACGGGGGGATCTTGGGTCCAGCCGGACCAGGATAGTCTCTGAGCCGCAATCGAATCAGCAGGGCTCGAGCAAGGAGGTAGCAGTTCTTTCGGTCTTAGGGAGCCGTGATCGAATCAGCAGGGCTCAGGAGTCTCAAGGTTGCAGGGGAGCCGCGACAGCATCAGCAGGGCTCAGGTGGTCTCGGGCAGAAGTCCTTCACTGCCAGGTAGGAGCCGCGACAGCGTCAGCAGGGCTCGGGTGGTCCTTCAGGTTGCAGGGGAGCCGCGACAGCGTCAGCAGGGCTCGGGTGGTTCTCGAGTAGAAGTCCTTCTCTGCTCGGTAGGAGCCACGACGAGGTCAGCAGGGCTCACGTAGTCCAGGATACAACTGACTTGATAATCCCAGAGCAACCCTTGATATAGGACACCTCGCCTTTGATGTCCGGAGTCCTCGCAGGCAGGGGTCTTAGCACCTGGGAGCCGGTTGTTGGTGGTTCCGCCTCGGCGGCTCCTTTCATCCTTTCAAGTTGGGTCTGGAGGGATCCCAGACACTCAGCAAGCCTGGAGCCAGCCCTCAGGGAGGATGGATGGGTGATCGAAACTCATCTCTCGAGGGGAGGTGGGAGGTGTGATCGAGCCACTCCTCCCTCTCTCGTTCACGGGGAGCGCTCTACCCCCAGGCCGGGTATGGCGCCGAAGGCCGAGGTCGGGCTGGGGCCGGGGTGGCCATCTTAGGTACAGGGACATGGGCATCGGCCTTGGGTATCAGGGAAATGGAGGGAGAAGACGGGGAAGCCCAGTGTCGGGATGTGGGTCATAGAGGGAATGGTTGGGGGGATCCGGGCCATGGGGTGCTGTACGGGTCAGGAAGGGATTACTACGGGTCAAGGAGGACCACGCCACGAGGCCGGGTCCAACAGGGTCAAAACATCGACAACTTACCCCTGCACCAGCTTGTGCCCTTCTCTGAAGATAACCACATAGGCGCCTCAAGCATGGTCCTGTTTTACACTTGAGAGACATACACTGTTTTCATCTGGCTCTATGACGAAGCCAGTGTCTAGTGTTTTTTGAAGATTAGATCTTGCGACTAGCACTTTTTAACCATTAACCCTTCCTGAATCTGTGCACGTACTTCTTCACATACCCCCTTGTTTCTCCCTCACTCTCTTTGGGGCACCAATGTTTTTTGAATCTACGATGATATGTATATATGATGTATATATGTATATATGCACTAGTGGGAACATTGTGATTAAACAGCAGTGTACATTTTAAATGTAAGGATTTTTCTTGTACATTAATTTTGTCTTAGTCTCCTTTCCTGAATACATTGTATACTGGGACCCCCCTTCTATGTCCCTTAATGCAGAGGCAATAGGTTTTAAATAAATACAAGAGCGGGGTGGGCACCCGCTCTCTCTGGTGAAATAGCATGGTAGGCACCCGCTCAATTTGAAGATATTTGCGGTGTGGGCACCCGCTCGGTGTACAGCAACGGGTAAAATGCGGGGTAGGCTCCCGCTGAACACCTGAAGGCACACACAAATGCGGGGTGGGCTCCCACTCCAGGAAACAGCGCAGGGGAGATACCACACGCTGGTATTCCCTCTGGGCATGTCACAACTCCGCGCTGCCACACCACACGCTCCTCTCTCCTTGGGCCAGTAAATGAAAATAAAATTGCTCACAGGGAGCTAAAAGCCAGAATCCTTCATGTTAGTCCTTAAGGCCCAGGGCAATAAAAATTAAAGCAAGAGTCTTCCAGGGGTATAGCTGGGCCAAGGGAGGCCAGCACACTGGCCCTCCAGCAGGGAGGCAAGCCCCCATGGCAGTTCCTACTGGGCCCCAGCAGCAGCAAGCCCCCAGCACAGAACAGCATTAAAAGCATGGGGTTACAGCCCCTACATTTATACACCATTTCTCTTTGTCAGCACAGGGCTTTGGGGGAACCAGATGCAACTGGTTCAAGGGGGATTTGGAGCACTCTGTTGACAGGGCTCCTCTTCCCCATTATTAGGTGGGGGTTCGTCATTGGATACACCACAGGGGGGTGGAGCCAGCATTCATTAGGGCAGGAACCATCCTATTTAGGGATCATGTAATTCTCCTCTAAACTACTCCAAATGTAGTTGTCCCATTCAGCCTTGCGCTGACTCACCCTGCTCCTCCTGGAGCCACACACACCTCACCAGCCCCTGTCACTCAAAAGCCAGACATGCAATTCACATCATGCAGGCAGACACATAGCACACAGAAATGCCAACTTCTAAAAGTGACATTTCTAAAATAGTTATATTAAATCTGCACACACCATTGCTCAGCATTTATTAACACTTTTCCAAATATACCAAACTTGACCAAGCTGCACCTCTCATATCAGAAATTATCATTGAAACACTTATGAGGGAATCCCCAATGCATTCCTATGGGAGTGCAGCCCCACAGTTGTGAGAAACCAAAATGGCTGTTTGTCACTACCAGGATATGTCACACACTTAAGGTACATGTCCTATCTTTTACCTACAATGCACACTGCCCTTAGTGCTAGCTAGGGCCTACCTTGCCTACCTTAGGGGTGACTGACATGTAGTAAAAGGGGGGTCAGGCATGGTACACACTTTAGGTGCCAAGTCACAGGGGCAGTGACACTGCGCTCACAGGCCCTGCAATGCCAGAGGCCTGAGATAGGTTTGAAAGGCTACTTTGGTGGGTGACGCAATCAGCGCTGCAAGCCCAACAGTAGCATTTAATTTACCAGGAATATGAGATACCACTTTACAAGGGACAGACAGGTAAATTAAATAGGCCAAACAAGTGTAGACCAATCTTGCCATATTTATCACAGTGAGCGCACACATGTTACACTGGACAGCATTGCTAAAGTACCCAGAGGCTTAAAACCACCAATACCATGTCAGAAAACAGGCTAGGAGAAAGGCAAAAAGTTTAGGGATGACCCTGCAAAAAGAGCCATGCGTGTCTTCCGTGTTTCATCATGCTTATCCTGAACATGTAGGGGCCAATTTACTAAGAATTACCGCAACACAGTACAGCAAGCCAAGTTGCTGTGCTGCCCTGCGTTGTCTTGCGTGAGCGGAAGAGAGCTGTGGAGCATCCTATTTACAAACATATGACGCTCTTCAGATCTCTCCCAGCGCTGGTGCACTTATGGGTGCTTAGTGCCAACACAGGCACCCTTGTACCATGATGCAACGGTGTCTGTGTTACAGGCAGGATTATTTTTGTGAACAAAGTGATACCTTACTGCACAAAATCAAATCATAGATTTGAATCCTCTATCTACATGGAATGCAGTATGCATCACATATAGAAAGAGAAAGTAACAAGGGGAAATAAACATATTTCTCCCCATTACTCCGTTGTGTGGTCAGCATACCGATTTTGTGCAATTCCAGCTTTGCAACCTTAGTAAATCTAAAATTGTGTGAAATCCATGGGTGGATGGACGGTAATGCCCAAGCTCCACCCATAGAATGCCTACCAGTAAGAAATGTTACACAAGGCATCGCAAGTCTCTGTGTTGTGTTGCATTACATTTTTTTGCAAAGCTGGACAAGGCCATGCAAATCAAGCCTTGAATGTCTTTATACATCCCAAATAAGCCTTTCTGTGCCCTGAGTAACCTTGCATGAAGGAAGTTCGATGCAAGGGCCTTGTAAATATGGGCTGTCATTTTCTCTCAGGGGAGAACTGGCTTCAGCAGAAAATATCTAGTTGAACTTGAAAAAGGATTGTGTGACATGGCTACAAGTACTATTCTAGTGACGTTCACTTCATGGCTTTTAGAAACTGTAGGAACAATACTGTTAGCTGCTATCCCACAAACATGTACGGTTCTCCTACAAATGAATGCTTATGAGGAATGTGTGCCTAACCCATCAGTCTCATTGGAAAACGTATATAATTACAGCCTGTCCGGATCTAAACATTGTAATACACTTCAACATTTGGTGCAAACCATGCCTGGTGAAAACAAATGCTCTGCTTTAGTGCTAATCATGCACAAATCTGCTGATCTAGGCCCAGATTCTCAAGGTGACAGAAAATGCAGTGGGGCAGCCAAAAAATGCTGCGCTGCATTGCGTGACAGAGAGAGAGCCGGAGAGCGTGATACTCACAGAGATATAGCACTCTCCTCCCCTCTCCCTAGCGCCAGGGCTGATTTTAGCTGCTGAGCGCCAGGCACACATCTTAGCGCCATAGTGCAGCCAGGGAGTGTCTGAGTCTACCATAGGTTTTGTACAGGGAGAGTACCCTTCCTGTACAAAATACTATGGCTACGCAAGTTTTTAAACCTTTTCCTACTTTGTATGTGTGCTGTACAGTGCACCACACATGCACATTCGGAAAAGAAAGCAGAAACGAAAGCATTTCTCCTTTTAATGACTACTTTTCAGCTGGATTAATTTTTGGCTCTAAACCCTGTCTGCTAATGTTAGTTGATAGGGTTTAGTGTCAAAAAGCATGAGTAGTTGCATGGGAGCGCCCATGAACCACCCATGTAAGCTGCCTTGACGCAAAGTAATGCAAAGAAGCGCTTTGGTCTGCTTTGCGTTATTTTTCATACTTTCAAGCGTAAAACAAGTTTTGCACTGGAAAGTAAAGCAGGAAAAACATTGGTGTTTGTTAGCATCACTTTTGTGATGCTAAATCAGCATAAAATCTTTGAAAATCTCCACGGATTCGGATCTGCTCATGACGATTTTAACAATAGCATTACCTCTAACTTATTAGCCATTTGTGAAAGTTTACATCATAAAATGAAGAAACAAATGCAATGAAATAAAAAAATGTAAGGAAGAAATGTGAAAGCAACAATTTACCATATCGAATACTGGTCATGGATTCTAAAATAGAGTACAGAACTCAAAATATCATTAAAACATCATTAGGCATAATTGGTAAATGCTTAAAAAAAAACAACCCACAAAACTGCCTCTATTGTTCTAAATAAAATGCGTATTTAAAAGAAATGGTAAACAATTCAAACGATGCTAAAGCACGCTCAAATGAAATAAAGGTAAATAAAATAGCTAGACTGGTTTTATGCAGGGTTTTTACCATTGGACAAAAGATCCCTCGATTACGCGAATGTAGCATTGCATTAATTTTCAATATTCTTGAAAAAGAGGAATCAATACAACTTTTAGTTTGTTCTCTTCCTTTTGAAAGTCATAACATTTGAGTTGCTAGGAACTGTCTTCACATTATAAATACTTCATAATTGTTCATATTCTTTCCCCGTAAGGATATATTTCCACACATGTATTTTTTATCACATATGTCCTATCATATTACCTTCCAAAGCATTAACCACGTTTGCATAACACTTTCATGGTCTTTGTAAATACACATTAAAAATGCACTTTAATATATAAATCAAGAAACAGTATGCGTACAGTAAAGTATAATGTGCTGTTTATTACAGGTTACATTGTTGTTTGGCTATGACTGATTATAATTCTTGTATTTCTTTTTTATATGGGATATGTTTTTGTGTAGTTTGACTTCTTTCACAATTTTCAGGTGTTTTCATCAGCATAAAGATGCATATCCAGAAAAGATTTGTTATAAAGTATTCCAGAATTTCTATGATGGTAATTACGCTAGCACCACAAAAAAGACCAAGTTGTCCACCAACATCAGCTGCAAAAAAAGAATAAATAAGTATTACAACTCTAATCTCGATCATTTTTACAGTCACCATTACATAAAGAAAAGCAAGCTGCAGTCTTTCTCTTTTGCAGAACTCAATCTACACCTATACCCGATAAAACCTTACACGTGAAAATTACATGTTAATTGCTTTTTAAGAACATCCAGGTCCCCCCACACATATTTAGTAATTCTTTTGACTTATCCAAGTGAGTCGAATACTTTGTAATATATTGGCATTTTGTAAGTGAATATTTTAGGGGCAACTATGGGTCTCAATTTATCAATATGGGGGAAGAATTACAAGCCCCTTGTGCCTCCTTGCGTCGCCATTGTGTCACTTTTTTTGGTGCAACTGTGGCGCAAACAATGCGGCCAAGTTACAACGTGTTGCATCTAGGGAAATGCGTCATGTTGTAAAGCCCTGCATCACATTATACCGGCACCGGGTATAATGTATGCAGGGTGGGTGATCCCACACAAAAAGCCATATAGAAATGGTGCAATGAAATTTACAACAGTTCACTGCGTCACTCTACGCCTTCACTGCGTAAAAATCCCTACGCCTGCTCAGACCAGGAGTAAGGAATGATGCAGGGCTTTTTGTATGGGACTCACCTATCTGTTGTGGTACATTGCTGGAGTTGCGTCACTTTCATGAGCAAGTCTCGCAATGTGTCATTTTTATGCCAATAGATGCATCAATATTTCTGACGCATCTGTTAATCCTTACGCCATAAAGCACTGTATTGTAAATAAAGCGCATCCATGGTGGTGCAAGGACCTTTGGCAAAGGTGCAAGAAAACTGATGCATCTATGCAGATGCGTCAGTTCCTTGTAAATCTGCCCCATTGTGTCATGTTAATATTGCGACAAAAAACTGTAACTAGTATCCGAGCTTTCTGAAGAGAGGGCACACTTTTTTGCTGATTGTGTGAGACCTCTAATTGCCAGAGTAATTGGATCATGCCAGGATTATTGACAAGCTTTGAACTGATCTATTCTAAAAATGTCAGAAGATACAATTCAGCACAGCCAGCTTAGCGCAAACTTTGAAGGGAATCAGACATCTCATCTCACTTGATTAACTCAAAATTGTGCTCCATTCTCAAATTGGAAATCCCATTCAAAATTCATCCTTCTACTCAGGTCCAATCAAACTCTGCTGGCAGGCTAGTACACTCTACGTGCAAATATGATGGCATCACTCATATACTTTATAGCCTTCGCAGACTAGTCATCACAACGAGCATTACTTTCAAAATCTGCTACGTCATGACAGAGCCATGCATTAAAATCCACAAAAATATCCCTCCCGACCTAGCAAAACTTCTAAATATCTCAGGTTGCGGAAAGGGTCTCAAAATGTCAAAACCCTTCCCTTTAACCCTCCCAAATTCAGAGCATTAACAGTTTGCAAACAATCCTTCTCTAGACTAGTTTATACATCATGAATCTGTTTGCCTGCCACTCTCGGACTGCTGACCCCTCACCACTCCAATCTTTCACAAAAAGCTCAAGGCTTAGAATTTTATTCTCTGGACTAGTCACCACGGCCTGGATCTGTTTGCCTGCCACACTCAGAACGCTGACCCCTCAGCATTCCAATCTTTCACGAACAACTCAATTTTCATGTTGAACCTGACATCCTTGGTATAGTTTTCCCTAACTTTTTTTTCTTTCAACTTCCTGTTTTTCCTGATATTGATTTTGCTGGCCTTATGACTCTGCTCACATTTTAACTGCCAACCAGTGTTTATGTGCTTGTGCTCTCATCCTAAAACATGGTGAAATTGGCTTTCACCCAATTGGCACCTTTATGTACTTGTAAGTTCCTAGAAAAGTGGTACCACCTAAACCTAGGGGCTTTGAACTAAATGCTAGTAGTGGTCCTTCATCACTGATTGTAGAAACCCACTTAAGTGGCCCTTTAAACATGTCTCAAACCTTCTATTGCAGGCTGTGTGTGCAGTTTTAAACTGCTATTTGCGACTTGGCAAAATATACCTTTTGCTGCCTTAAAATCTTATTTTGTTAATTCATATACCCCCCCCCCCTAGGGAAGGCCCCAAACAGCCCATAGTACAGGGTGCTTAGTATTCAAAAAATTTGACATGTACTTTTAATGTTTACATGTCCTGCTGCAAGGCCTGTCTTTCTTATAGGATAGCATTTTGTTACCTTAATACATTTAATAAATGGTAACTTTAAATTCGGAAGAGGTAGTGTTGGAGTTGGCCCTTTTTGCAGGGTCATCCCGGACCTTTTTGCCTTACTCCTGTATTTTTTCTGACCTGTTGTTGGTGGATTTATGACTCTGGGCACTTTACCACTGCTGATCAGTGCTAAAGTGCATTTGCTCTCCCTGTAAGTTACTGTTATGGATTGGTGTTTCCATGATTGGCTAGTTGATTTACTATTCAGACCCTAGTACAGTGCACTATGTGTGCCCGGGGTCTGTAAATCAAATGCTGCTTTTGGGTTGGCAGCACTGTTTGTACCAACCACAGAAGCAGCCTGTTAAATGCAACTCTGGCCTGCCATTGCAGAGCCTGTGTGCAGTATGGGACTGCCATGTCAACTTGGCAAGTGCCTACACTTGCCAGTCCTTAAACCTACCCTTTTCTACATAATAGTCACCCCTAAGGTAGGCCCAAGGTACCCCTGTGGGCAGGGTGCATTGTATGTGAAAGGTAGGACATGCTCTGATGTGTGTGGCACGTCCTGATAGTGAAAGACTGACAATTTCGTTTTCCACTATGGCAGGGCTACCTATTCCCATCGGACAGAATGGGGAGTTTGTTTATAACATCTTATAAACATAACTGGTCCTGTGAACAAGGTAGAAAAATAAAGTTTAGTATGCCTGAACTCAGAATGTTAAAATGCATCTTTTAGTGAGGGTGATTTTTACATTCTGTGTTTGAAAACACCACTTTTAGAAAGTAGGTATTTTCTTGCCTAATCATCCAGTGTGCCTCTACTAGGTTTGAGTATTGCATATCTGGCTTTTGGATGACAGGGGCTGGAGAGGGGCAGCAGCTCCAGAAGTCTGATGAGTCAGGGCTGGGCTGAATAGGCCTGGTCTGCATTTGGAGTGGTGGGAGGAGTAACACCTTCACCTGAATAGGACTGTGCCTGCCTTCCACAATGACGGCTCCACCTCCCTGTGGTGTGTCTAGAGCCAGGGCTCACACTGACAATGGAGGTTGTTGTGCACCTGCAAAGTGCCCCCACAGAACAGGTTTTGGCTGCGTACAGACACTCTCTGCCTTCAGAGAACGAAGGGTTTTTAGGTATAAAAAGAGGGGGTCAGACCCCAGACTTTTAAATCACTTCTGGGAAATCAAGAGGAACCTTTGCCAAGGAGAAGAGCCGGATAAGCCCTTGTGCTGTTTGATGTCTGGGGTTGGCCTGCAGTGGCTGCTTGCTGCCAAGAAAAAGAGGAAAAGGTCTTTGCTGTTTGCTTTGTCACCTGCTTGAAGAAAAGATCTCCACAGGCTTGAAACTGAGCTTGTCTGCTGTTCTAAAATTTCAGGGACACAAGGACTTCACCACCAGCTCCCCTGAATTTCCTTGTTGGGAATATCAACCTGCATAGAGGTGCCTGCTGTTTAGGACATCTAGAGACTTTTTTTTCGCTGGGAGTTGGAAAATCGACACAAAACCGAAGAATGTGTTACATCTACACCAGTTTTTAGACGCATCGCCAAAGAAACCGTCACAGCACCTGCAGCGGATCGAGAAATCAAAGCACGATGCATCGGGTGCATCGATCTCCAAAGTCCGAGATCACAGCACCGATCCCGACACAAGCCTGCTGTGGGCCTCCTCAAAACCAGGCATCGTATAGATCAACGCATCGCATCGAGGCACCAAGACTGTCACATCGTTGGGGGCCGCAGTAAGAAACAGACTCATCAACTCCCCTTGCAGTAAGAAAATGACGCATCACCTCCTCTCTGGTAAGGAACTGATGCATTACCTCCCCCGGAGCAAGGAATCAACGAATCACCTTCCCAGAATGTAAGGAACCGACGCATCACCTTCTATGCGGCCATTTTGTTTGTTTTGCGTGAAGCATCTAAGGTACTTTTGCGAACAGTGTTGCATTTACAGCTTGCATGGAACTGAACTATTTCTACCATTTGAAAGCCTTAATAGGTCTCACATAGAGCCGCGCATGAGCTACCTCTACGAGGCATCAAGTGTTTAGTATTAGTGATGAAACTCCACCCATTGCGTTTTTTTTGTTTTGTCCCTTGCCATTGGTTTAAATCTGGCATTGCTCTTTTTATCTTGCTCATTATTGGCTGGTGGTCCGATGCGTCACTTCCGCTTTCTTCCTTTTTAGAAGGAAGCAGCATTGACCAACTACAGTTATGTTCCGCTGTTGGGCTCTTATGTTTTTATTTAGGGACTATTTCCTTGTTTTCAATAAAATGGTCCAGTGCCGCGAACACAGCTTTATCATAGCAGCGCTATATTTTTATGAGCAGCAGGCAGCAGGCATGAAAGGCGTAACTTTGCCACTTGTTTCTTTAAATTGCTCCCACCCTGTTTGCAATCCTACTATGTACATTCATTTCCACTAGCTTGCATCGTGTTTTGAAGGGGACTCCATTACGGTAAGTGATGGGCTGTGCACTTAGAACATGCGGCACTGTGCATCATGTTGCGGTACCTTATTTCAACCCCTGACCCAGGGCACTCACCTCCTCTCCAGCCCCTTCACCTCTCCCCACTCCAACATTTTTTCAGAGGGCATCAATCCGTACTGCTGCTCCGCTTCTCCCGGGTCAGGGTGGCACCAGGTTTTTAAGCACTAGAATAGATCGGGCGAGAGGGGTGGTAGAGGGATCCCGTGTGCATCCTTTGTGTAAGCCTCTTCCCCCACACCTGGGCCCCCCACAGGGCCCTAGCAATCCATCTGGGGTGGCATCAGTCCTTGCCAATGTTGTCCTGCCGCTAAGAGAAGCGGGCTAGGCATTTTGCGCCACTATCGGTGGGGGTGGCAGGGGCCCCACGCACAGCCTCTTTGTAAGCACTTCTAGTTTAATTAATTAATTTATTATTGCTTGAATACCCGCTCCCATCCCAGCCATTCTTTCCCCAACTCTCTCTAGGGCTGTGTGCGGGAAGTGAGCTCCCACATGCATCCCATCTCCCGGGCAGCGAACGGTCTCCGGGACAGGCACTTCACAGCGAGCAGGGGCCGGTCGCCCGGGCTACAGAACCCCTGGCAACAAGGAGGTTAAAACAATAATGAGAAGCATGCACATATTTTGCCTGTCCCGATCCTGCATCTGTTGCTGTGGCTGATCGATTTTGGTGTTGTAAAAATTAAATGTACGCTATTTTTTAACAAGGAGCATTGGGTGCATGGGGTGTGAAGCTGGGATTTCAACACGTTTGTGCTCTAGCAAATGTCGGTGTGGCCATCACTGTGTGTCAAAGGCATTTGGGATGGTTAAAGAGGCAGCTGAGTGATGAGTATGCTGACGGGTAGAACTCTGGCATGGTGACAGGGGGCTGAAGAGAGGAAGGCACGTGGTCACAAGAAATATTATCCGCAGCAGCATTTCTGGTGTTTATGCGGACCGTCCTGCTTTCTTGCATGTATGCTTCTTATACTGTGCTTACAATAATATCGGTTGGCCTTTACACCAATATGTGAACTTCTTATACTGCGTGCGTGATTGCGTGATTTCCCATTGTGCTGGAGAATTGAATTTCTAGTATCTCTCACTTGTCCTGGCTTGTGGTCTCACAGAATGTTTCTAAATTCAAGGGTTGAGGTTGGAGCCTACTTGTGGATACTGTTAAGGGGGAACATAGTGTGTTTTACAAGACATTGTAGTTGAGTCGCATACGGTTGTATTTGATTATATTTGATTATATAATTCATACATTTCAGTAAATTTTATTGCATTCAATACATTCCTTCCTTTCATAGTTTTCGTTTTCAGAAGCACACCAGCTCCATCCGTCCCGACTTGTAGCTCCACATATTTTAACTAATCATATTCTGAATACCTACATTTGTTAAGGATGTCCGAAAACAGTCAAATGTGCAGCACACTCTGTATACCAAAGGCAATGACGGGGACCGATTCAGCTGAAAACAGTTGTCCAGAATTGTTATTGTCAAAGCTGCGGATTGGTTTCATATAAGGCAACACGCCTCGAAGTCAGTGACTTGCAGCCTTGGTTTTTAGAAGCAAAGCCCATGGTCTTACGGGAGTCATACTGGCAACCAGAGAAGCTGGAAGATAGCACATAGTCTGGAGTGCCTGCTGCAGATGTGCTGTTGGGTTGACTCCCTCAGAACAGACCTCGGCTTTCATCCTTCTAAAATCACTGCAAGGGCCATACCAGTGGACGTGAATCGTGCTCATTATTCTAGCACCAAGGGGGCAGTGAGCGCTATAACAAAAGTCAGTGTTATCAGTGTTTAAACTCACTTTCATTATGTACTCGCGTCGTGTGTTTTTGAACTACAATTCTTCACCAGGGATATGATCACCGACCCTGGAGACCTCTCAAGCCTTAGCGAAACATTTACTTCAGTGGGGAGTTCATTCATGGGTGGTAGCTTCACAGACAATAACCACTTACATGTGCCTGCGCAGGGAGGTGCGTGAATTCCAAGGAGGGGGCTAGTGCGATGAATTACTAAGCACAAAGATGTGTTTGGTTGGCCAGGGGGTGAGATTTGTATGTGTACATGCTGCATTTATCCCTGTTGTAAAGCCATGTCTCTTCCTACCATGTTCTCTGAGTGTGTCCACAGTCCCTGAATCCCTCCTTGCTCAGTCCTTTATGTTTTCTGGGTGTGTGCTTGCACTGATCCTCATCTCCCGCCAGACGTGCTTCCATCCAGAGCACAATTCTCTTCCCTTCTCTTTACTCACTAATCCCCCGTGTCCCATCGGTTCCTTCTCTCATTCCTCCCCACCTCTGTTCATTGTCTTTCAACCTCTCTGTGCATTGCGTTCCTTCTACCCCTCGGCTTACTCCAGCAGAGCAACCCTCTTTTCTTCATTAATTTCGGTCCATTGTGCTTTTCTTATTTTCTTTCTCGCCTCCCACCTCCTTCTCACGTCTTCCTTTTTATATCTCCCCTCCTTTGCGATTTTCTTTACTCTTTTCTTCCTCAATCTTGTTCTCAATTCCCTTCCTATTTGCTCATTTTCCCGCATTCCATAAATCTCTCTTGGTTACCATCTTCCATACATTCTTAGGGTGTGTGTAAAGTTTAGTCAACAACACCACCACAACCAGTAGCACCAGTACCACCAACAATCACTACCACTGCCAACAATAACAGTACCACCAACAATACCACCACTATCAGTACCACCACCACCAGTACAACAACCACCAATACCCCACCAGTATCACCACCCTACCACTACCACCAACAGTACCACCACCACCACCAATATCACTACCACCACCTCCAGTTCCACTACAACCACCAGTCCAACCACCACTAACACAACAAATACCAACACCAATACAACCAATTCCACCACCACCACCGCTACCACCACGACCACCAGTAACACCACCACCAATACCACCACCAGTACCACTAATACCATCACCATCACCAGTACCACCACCACAACTACTACCACCACTATAAACAATACCACCACCGACACTACTACCACCACCAGTACCACCACAAGTACTACCACCAATACCACCACCACCAGCACCACTTCCGCCACAACCAGTACCACCGACAGCACCAACAACACCAGTACCATAACCACCACCAATACTACCACTACCAACAACAATAACTACCACCACCACTATTAACAATATCAGCACCAATACCACCACTACCACCACAGCAGTACCAACACCACCAGTAACAACATCTCCACCACCACCACCCCCACCCCCACCAGTACCAATACGACCAACAGTAACACCACCACCAATAACACCACCACTACAACCACCAATACCACCACCACTAAAACAACTAGTACCACCACCACTTCAAACAATACCGCCAGTACCACCACACCACCCCTAACACCACCAGTGCCACCACCACTAACACCACCAGTACCACCACCACTACCACCACTGCTACAACCACCATAAGTACCATAACCACCACTACAATTATTACTATTCCTACTCTGTGGTGATAATAATAATAATAGTGATAGTTATGGTACTGGTGGAAAATTACAATTATAAATTAAAATACTTTTTTAATTTTTCAAAAGGCATTCCCATTTACAATACCAATAGCTCTAAAACTCGCAGTTGCGAGACCTATTGCATTGTAAATGCTTGTTTATAATACTGTATTGTGGATTCTTGTCGTTTGGTCTTGTTTTGGTTTAGATAAATATTACTTATTTTTCTAAACTGGTGTGGTGTCCATTTGTAGTGTTTTCATTGTATCACTGTATATGTTCACAAATGGTTTTTCCATCTGTCTCTGAGATAAGCCTGTCTGCTCGTGCCAAGTTATCAAGGGAGTGAGCAGGGGTTATTTTATGAGTGTATCCCACTTACCCTGACTAGAAGCAAGGGTCCCTATTTGGAGAAAGGTGCAAACCATTGCTAACTGGAAAGCCCCATTTATAACATGTAGGAAAGTCGAGTTTGCACTCCAAAGAATTACAATTTAAAAGCCTCTTTAATGGTTAAGTTGAATTTTAAGTCACCATTCTGAAAATGCCACTTTAAGAAAGTTGGCACTTTCCTGTCCCACCCATTTGGTGCCTGCAGCTTGAGTCCTGGGTCACATGATTAGGTATAGGTGACAGTTGGTCTTTGTGTATTACTCCCAGAAAGTGAGACATGAAAGGCCTGTTGGAAACCAACATCATAATCCCGATGGCAGAAATGTATCTGCATGGGATTATGGTGGCGGTTCAGACTGGCCGATGGCCTCCTTGAGCCCGCTGGAAGGAAGTCGGAATGACTGGACGGTTTCATTTAAAGAAATACGGCAGACGGAATTCAAATCAAGGATGTTGACCGGATGCTTTCTGACCGACATCCTAATTAGGGCCGTAGTCCCTAAGACTGATACCCCATCTCCAGAGCTGATGAGCTCTTTGATCAATTGGGGGATATTAAGTTCCTCAGTATGTCTGATTTGACATCAGGGTGTTGGCAGATTTCCCTTACTGAGGGGATCAAGGAGAGGTTGGCATTTTTCAAACCAGATGACCACTTTTCATGTATACCCTTTGGGTTAAACAATGCCTATGCCAACTTCCAGAGGTTGGTAAATTGACTCCTAGCTGGGCTGGAGTGCAACATGCCTGGATAATATTGCTGTTTTCAGTTCTAACTGTGATGTACCTGTACTATCTCAAAGAAGTGTTTCAGGCCCTGCATCAAGCAGGCCTCTACTATCAAGGTCAGTAAGACCCAGATGGAGCAGGGCTCAGAGTTTTACTGGGCCACCAAGTTAGAGGAGGCCAAGTACATTCTCTACAGCTTAATATACAACTGTCTTTTTTTCTGTCATTGCATGAGAGCCTCCCAAGATTCATACACAGGTGAAATCCTTCTTAGACCTCACTGAATATTACTGGTGATTTGTCAACGAATATGGCACCTGTGAGATAGTGGCTAAATATTTGAAGTGCATTGTAGTCCTCTTTATGTAATAATTGCTCTATTTCTGACTCGGTCGAGTTAGTTCTATATAATTTAAACCTGAGATGAACCCATGGTGCTTTAGCACAGAATAGACAGGCAGTGCTTATTTGAGCTGGTGGGTGCCGGGACTTATCTTTGGGGACCAGCACTTATTTTCCTGCATCAGATATCTACAGAGTGCAAGTGAGGGAAGGAGACACAGATTGTCAAGACGGAGGAAGAAAAATACAACAAAAATGTCCCAAAGGAAGAAAACACAAACCTCCAAGAGCGAGAAAAACTGTTTGGTAGGTAATTAAAAATGACCAGCCTTGGTATTTTGGTGGACCGATGTTTAATTTCAACATGTTATCCACTTCTGAACAGAGGTTTAAGCACTGTCGCTCTTTCTATCTCAAATTAAGCACTGTAGGCAGGCTTATTTTAGGGGAAATGTGTTTAACACTTAATAATATCAAAACAGTTAAAAGGTAGAAAGCAAAACACATTAAAACTCACTCCAACTTATGAAAATGGAGCGTAATTCAATAAACAAATAGACACCAAAATGACAAAAAGACAGAGATATGATAGATAAGACTAGTGCCAAAAAGAGCAAAGTGCAAACTGGGTATCTGGTCACACTACATTAGGTTTAAGCCCAAAGTTATGGCCAACAGCAATAGAGCATCAGTCGGATAAAAGAACCAGGATCAGTCCAGAGTACAGTGTAACCTTTTCACTTAGACTCTGGAATGGAAGTCAAAAATCTTCAGTGGGGCAAGACAGCAGGCTGTGCCCCAGATTAGTTCCATAAGGCAGACAGCTGTTGGTTTAAGACCCAGTGATGCCATTGACTCTTGGTAAGAAAGTTCAGAGTGGGAAAAATTTGAAGCTCATGCCCAAAGAAGATTTTTCCCCATCCAGATACTTTAGGCGTTTTCAGACAACGATTTCTATCTTTTGACTAAACCTTTTTGGGAAGTCAGGATTCTTTAAACAGTGCAAGCCAGCAAGTTGAGTCTGACTAGCAGTGCGACGTCGGTGTCTGCGACTCAAAGCTGGTCCTCTGATTCCTTTTGCAAAAATCCTTTAAAAAGTGTTTTAGTACTAACTTATAGGTTTAGGTAGGAGGAGTATACTCTGAAACTTATCCAAGGGCCCAAGGAACATAGGGACAGGACCTGGGGTGAGGACCAGCTCAAGGGGAAGTCTCTAGCTGGGTCCACCGCAAACATGGTTAGAACTGGTTAGCTGGGCTCTTCAGGAAGGTGGGCTTCTTGAATTATTTTGTAATCTTGTAGCTTAATAGGATGTTAGTTAACAACTCTTCATTTCTGGGTACAACTGGGAACAGGTCCAGGTCTTGGGGTTTCTATCCACAAGTTAAAGTAGGTACAGTCCTCTCCCTGACTGTTATCCACAGGTCCAAAGGTGTTCTGAAGAGGTTATCTAGGGGTGCCACTTTTATGCCTGGTATTGGATTGTGAGCAGGGATGACTCCCCAACCAAAATAGAAAATGTTCCTAGTGTTAACCACACCCACCATGACATAATATTGTGGGGCTTTGACCCTAAACAATCCCATAGTGCCCTTTGTTGCTGAAATACAACAAGGTAAAATCTTTCTTCCCTTTCTAAGAGCTAAAGGAACAGCCCTGAGATGTATCTAGGAAAATGATAAACGCCCCCTGCAAAACCAATACTGACACTAGGATTGATGCCACTCTCGATACTTAGAGAATGGCAGGGGGAAGCCCAAGTGTGAACTAACATCTGCCAGTGACAGTGGCTGTCCATTTCAAGATTGTCCGGTTTGCGGCCACCTCCTCAAGGCCAAACTGTCAGGAGGAAGTAACAGCTTCTTTCAGGCAAGGCCCATTTGTTCCCCTTCCCTTTCGCACCTCCCAGCAAACTGCCAGGTGGCAGGTGGGGATTATCTCTGAAAGGGCTTCCTGAGGGTTTCCATCAGGAAAAAGCCAATTTTCTAAAAGTAACCAATTAAGGGTGCCTACTAGGGATTTTTTTTAACACAAAAGAGTTTTTTTTATCAGTCTATATCATATATAGGATGTCCGACCATGACATTGCAAATTATTTAGAGAGCGAAAGTGGTGGGGTACATTGCGGATGCATGCTGAGTGCCCACGGGAGCCCCAGGGGGTTGCTTTACCACAAGGACGGGACAGTTTTCTGTCTCTTTTCTAACTGGAATGTACCTGGCTAGTTCCTGAATGGAAGCACTTGAAGGGTTGGTTGAATACCAGGCAGAGACGGTGTTTGCTCGTGGTGCATCCCACACTGTAGGCTCATGCTGGGAGGAGGTGGCGCGAAAGCCTTAGTGTTGCAGGTCGGTCAGTGAGTGAGAGTAGGACAGAGACAGCACAAGTTAGGCTGCCAGCTGGAGCTCTCTCCAACCTTCAACAGTGACTCGGATAAAGGGACCTAGCTGTCATCAGTCACTGGGAGACAGAAGGAAGTAACTGATACAGAAAGAATGGGTAAGGAGTCTTCAGCATATGGAGAAGGGCGCTTCAACCACCGGTAAGGCTGCAGATAGGGCTTCAAGGTACACACTTCATACCAGGAATATTTTGGCTGGTAATGCGTGTTATGTGCATACTTGTCTTCTTTTGTAGTCCCTGGTATTGTAAAGGACGCAAGAAAGGGGAAGCGATGTGTGCCTGGTTGGGGGCGCCGGGATATGTTTCTGCCATTCAAGATGGGTAATCTGCTAAGTCTCCTGGTAAAAGCCCTGGGGGTAGAGGTAAAAGGTCTTTGACTCAGCAGATAAAGATACCCCCCCCTTGCTTAAATCCTTCCTCAGAGTTTTACAGGAATTTCAGCGAGCAGAGGGTGCAGAAGGAAATACCCCACAAAATAGCCCCAGAATGGAGACTCCCGTAATGGCTTCCAATACTATTTATTCTAACATCTTGGAAATACCTGCCTCAATAAGGTCCTCTGAAGAAGAAATGAAGCCTGGGTAGTAAATTTCACTCCGCTAGCGTAGTTTGTGGTATTCATGCAATCCGCACTCCGTGGAGGAACGCAGAATACCTGAATTTCACCATTCGGGTGTGAAACTGAGTTTTATTTCCGTTTGTGCGCTCGAGTTATATTTTGGCGCTCAACTGCAAACGCCAAGACTCTTGGGCTGCTTGTGAGTGCTTGAGCGACTTCTCACACAACTAGCAAGCTGCGACAGCGCCAATCTAGTATTCTTAGAGCCAATTGCCATCGCAAATGAAGCGGTTGAGCAACTTTTCTGCTTAAAAATGCAGCTTAGAGGCACATGGAGTATTATTTCTTCTCAAACAGGCCAATTAAGTTGTTATTTTTGTGCGAGAAGCCAATTTTTAAACCTTTTTTCAAAACAGAATGAAGTGCCCCAGAGACTCCAACTTCCTGTTCCTGTCCAGCAGCTCCCAGTGCTTTGTCCGTCTCCTCGTCACGTTTCAGTGAGATTAGGAGCTGGAAGGATCACTGTCCTTGTCTGCTCCATATATACCATTATATTATAGGACTTTGTTTTTGAGATATCAGATGTAGGTTGAAAAACTGGTGCATTAGGGTGCTGTTTGTTTAACTGAGGGCATGAACCTGGATTTATTGGTACTTTCATTTGATTTTTAAAATTTATTGTGGTGGGTGGCCTGCAGTTTTAGTAGGGGCCTAGTTTTTTTTGCATGAAATGTATCTTCTTTTGTAAAGGAATAATGTTGCACAGTTCAGTAAATTTTCTTTTCCATGTTTTTAATAAGTTAGCAATATTGATTTATTTAATTCACTATGTGGCATTGTTTGCCAATAGGCCTTCCAGCCAGTAGGCCTAATACTATTCATGGGTGCATGAAACAATTGTTTGCGTGGTGTATGTAGAATTGAAACATCTTTTAGGCCGTGGATGGCATCAGATTGAAGAACAAAAAGTGTTTTTTGTGATATTTCTTATTTTATTACAGTGTTTAGGTAGTGTAATGCCTTTGGAGGATATGTGTTGTTGTGAACATTTTTAGCCCTGTTCATTTTCATGTATTGTCATTGCAGAATTAATGCTGTGTTCTATGTGTTACTATGACTCATTTGTATGGCCACTGTGTGTGTGTGTTTGTCATGGGCCACCATTTGCCTTTGTTGTTCATTACGCCATGTGGCCAGGGTCCACATGGCATAATAGTCAGTGTCCCCCCTGCTATCTGCATTTGTTATTTGTTTTCCAGGCCTCCTGCTTGTAGTTCTGACCATGTGGCTGGCAGCCATTTTGTGTATCCAGCCATTGCGATTTCCCCATGGGCCTGCATTTCTTCTCTGTTTGTGACCATGTCTTCTTGCTGGTTGTTGTTGTTGTGTGATCATGTGGCTGGTAGCTATTTTCTGTAGCCAGCCAATGTGCTTTCCCCATAGAACTGCATGTCTTCTCTGTTTGTGGCCATGCCTCCTTGCTGGTTGTTGTTGTTCTGACCATGTGGCTGGCGGCCATTTTGTGTAACAAGCCAGTGTGCTTTCCCCACAGGCCTGTATGTCTTCTATGTTTGTAGCCATGCCCCCTTGCTGGTTGTTGTTCTTACCATGTGGGTGGTGGCCACTTTGTGTAGCCAGCCAGTGTGCTTTTGCCTTAGGCCTGCATGTCTTCTCTGTTTGTGAGTGACCAAGCCTCCTTGCTGGTTGTTGTTGTTCTGCCCATGTGGCTGACAGCCATTTTGTGTAGCCAGCCAGTGTGTGTTTGCCTTAGGCCAGCATATCTTCTCTTTGAGGGGAGAGGTGAGGGGGCTGACTCTGGAGCACAGGGCTCACGGTTCGACCCCTGGAACCCGCGTCAGCTCAGCCCAGCACCATGTGTCTCTGGGCAATAGCTTTCTTAATCTTCCCAATGGCCCCCAGCGCCTTTAGCCTCTTAGGGGTGATTAGTTTGCGCATTACAAATACCGGGTCTGTTTAGTTTATTTATTATTTTTTCTCCATGCCTCCTTCCTCGCTGTTGTACCTTGTGGCTGATGGCCATTTTGCGTAGACATCCAGTATGCTTTTGCCATAGGCTTTCATGTGTTGCTCTTCTATCATTATGTTGCTGCGATGCCGCCTTGCTTGCTTGTTCACCAAGTGGTCAGTCGGTAGCCATTTTGTGTAGGTAGCCAGTATGCTTTTGTCTTCTTCTCTTTGTTCCCATTCCCAATGCGTTTTGGCTCTGTGTTGTTGTTGTTGATGACAATGTGGCAATGGCAGGCAGCCATTTGTGTGTCCAGCCTGTGTGGCCCTTTGTCATTTGCTTGCATGGATGGTTGAGCAATGAGATAGCAGTTTCATAAATTAAAATTAATTATATGCTTGAGGATAATGTCACTTATTTATAATTGTTTTAATTTAGTTTTAATTAAATTATTTCTAAATTATTTAAAAAACAAATTTATTTTTAAGTTATTTATTTTATTTTTTAAATTTTTTTAAACTATTTTCATAACATCTGGCATCAATGATTCAATTCCATGTCTTCTAAAGGTGCACAACAGCAATAATTGTGTAAAGATTATTCTATTGTCATTTGTCCGCTGCACCTTCTTGAGTGCCACATCCCATTTGATGCATTGCACATAAAGCAAACAGTTATAGCTCTATTGTTTTTTTGTTGTTGTTGCTCTTTCTAATCCTTTCTGAGTGTACAGTCACCACACATGTTTATGTTGGTGTAGTTTTAGGTTTTATGAAGGAACACTGTATACTATTGTTAATTATTTATCATAACTTAAGTAACAACACTAAATGATATTGTTTGTACTACTACTTGAACTGCAACAATACCACCTTTCACTGATGTTTTTCTTGCTTGTTTGCTTTTAGGTTCACAAGAGAAGAGACATCACCCACACTATTGCCAGACAGAAGGCCTGTGCATGACGTGACGCCTGACTGACTAAGCAATACGGTCATCTCTTCAGCTTGTTGTGAAGCTAATTACTACTGCCAACTGATAGCTTCAAGATGGCCCCAAAGGAAGGTGCTGCCAAGACAGTGGCTAGTGAGGATCAGAAGATGATGATAGGGACATGGAGTGGATCCAGACAGAGACCAGGAGATAACAGGAGAGGCAAGGTAAAAGAAAAGTTCCAGAAAGACAGGCTTGTGGAAGGGGATGAAGAGGACAATGACGAGGTAGCCATGGTGGAAGGTGACACAGAGGAATCTGACATTGCTATTCAAACAGCACTAAGGTATGTGGCACAGGTGGCACTACCACCAGATTCCATAGTTGCAAAGCCCCAGCTAAGACCTGCACCAAGCCCTGCCTCAGGAGAACCAGAGAGGCACTCGATGAAATGCCCACCTTCTGTCAATTAGTCTTCAGGCATTGGAAGTGGCCCAGTACTCCTCCCCCGGTTTGGACTTTTTTACAGTTACCAAAGAGAGGGAGCAATATACACCATTGACACACAAATGTTCGTTGAGGTAACCTGGGTACACATTATGGAACTGGAGGCCAGATTACCCATATGAAAAAACACCAAACAATTACGTGGGAGGAGCACCTTAAAAACATTGCTGAACATGGCTGTAGTGGTGGGGAGAGCAGGCAAACATCAGCTACAAGTTCAATCACTGGGGAAGGTCACGATGATGAGGAAGAAGAGGGTGATGTTACATCTTCATGCAAAGCAGCCTTGTTCCCAGCACTGTGCCAGCAGATTCGCCCACCTCAGCAATTTCACAATGTAGAGAAGACTCAGAGTAGACTCAGAGTGAGATGCAACGCACATTGAGTCCACCACAGCATCTACTTCTCAAAAAACGCCTGCATCAGTGCCCTAAGAAAAGAAGAAATTCCAGGCTACTGCAAAAGCATGTTTAGGCAGGAGGGGCTCTATGAGTGAAACCATCCCACCGCACCTTTGTACAATGGGAAGCTGGCAAAAATGTTAGTGCTGAACCACTTTCCTTTTTCTTTTGTGGAAGGAATGGGATTTTTCAAATTTGTGGCAGCCATCTGCCCAAATTGGAAGGTACTAAGAAGGACCTATCTTGCCAGAGTGCCTGTTCCAGCACGCATTATGATATGCTGCAGTTGTCTGGACAAGCTTTGCAGCAAAGTGCTGTTCGCACCATCCACCTGACACAGACATGTGGACCAGTTGTCAGGCAACTGATTACATGTGCACCACTGCACCCTGGATCTTTTTTGCAGGGAAAAAACAAGATATTTTCAGGTTTTGGCCCTGAAGAAAGTTTTAAGAGCATTCAGCGGCATTCAACAATGGCCATGTTTGCCATGGAGAAATCACATACAGCTGTAAACATTGTGGAGGAATTTAACAACAAGGTGTATGAATGGCTGCAACACAGAGGTCTTAAAATTAGATTTTTTGCCATGGACAATGGCAGTAACGTATTCAAGGCCATGTCAGATAGAGACTATTTCAGGGTCCTGTGTGTGACTCATTGCATCAACCTGGTGGTGCAAGAATTTTTTTTAAAAAGCAGACCTAGGGCACGTTTTAAAATAAAAGAGGTGGATTGTAGAGCAAGCCGGAGACTTGGAAGAAGAATAGCTGGAACTATGATTCCTATCCCACTGTTCTGGGGTGCTTCCTTCGACTTCCAGAGAGGCAGTCTTATCAAACAGCAGCCAACAACACCCTCAACCAGAACACTGGCAACAACAGCAAAAGAAGGACCGGACCAAACCGCTGCATTGTATTGGTTTCAATTGGCAGGGCTCAAGTCCAGTACAGAGGCGATAGCAAAACAGGTAAAGCAAGTGGCAGCACCAAAGACCATCCAGAGGTTGTTCCAGGAGTACCTGGATGATCCAAAGGAGGTCTATGTGGATCAAAATCCATTGACTTATTGGTATGGGAAGGTACGCAAATGACCAGTGCTCAGCAGGGTGGCAATAAAGCATCTGAACTTGTGCTCAGTGCAGCTGGTGCTGGCATCACAGAGAGAAGGACCAGTCTCTCGCCTCAATGAGAGATTGACTATAATCATAATGAGCCAACATTTTATACCACAAAAATATACCACTCCTAAAACAGCAGCACAAGAGGAGAAAAAGGGTGATTGGTCTAAAATTGAATCAAATGTGTTAGCTGACCAACTTCTGGGTGAACAACCTGAGTTTGAGGATGAACTCTACTTCGCGGACTAAGTATGCTAGTGCCCCATAGAACTTTTACAATTTTCTCGTTGAACTTAGTTCTTTCTTTGCAAAAAAATATATAAATTAGCTAGAGGAACATTATTATTTTTGTGTAAGATTTGAGCTGCCACACCTTATTTTTTATTAGTGACATATATATTGCTGGATTGCAGTTGGACCAGTACGCATTGAAAAAGCCTCCACTGTGCCTCATGGTATTTGCAATAATGCCTGCCCCCCTAGCATGCCTATTGCTATTGCCTATTCCTTTTTTGCATCACTTAGCACTAGAAGGGCTGCCCCATAAAATTATTTATTATCCTACAAGTCTGTCTGCCAAGACCAAATTCCAATGTGTTGCCTGCATCAAAAATGATTGAATATTTATCTGAAATTGATCTACCCATGCTTGGATTGGATGAGGTAACTTCAACTATTGCAAAGGTGAGTGACTGATTGCGTGATGATTCATGTGGTGGCAGACACTGAGGGAGGGTGTGTGTTGAAATGTAATATGGGAAATGTTATTGTTTGCGGCTTGAGTGATGGGCGCTTATTTTTTTCCCTTGTAGGTAATGATCAGCCCCTTCACACTTAGCAAGAATTAATTATTTGCAGGGGTATTCTCCTTTTTTCTTGTTCTGCTGACACCAGAATAGTCAATTCAGTTATCAAACAAAAACCTGTCCAAAGTACTCCAATTATGTTTCATTCTCTACTTGTTCTTCAACAGCCGTGGACTGTACTCCACGTCTATCTTGTTTGGGTCCTCGTGATTCTGGGAATGGGTTACCCGGAGTCAGGACTGGAGGAGTATCATGGAAAAACTCAGGACGGGACTGGGAGCTGCAGGACTACCTCATCAATAGCAAAAGCAAGAACTTATCGAGTATACTATGGACATGAGTTCAAAGGTACAACCAAGAGTCTGAGCCCTAGTCCTTAGATGTGTGGAATAGAGAGAGGTGTGTTTGTAAAATGCTGCTCTGTGTGTGTGTGTGTTGGACTTGTGGCAAAAACGATTCAAAAAGGGGGTGGTGATGGACAGAGTATCTGAATTAAGCAGAACACTCCTATCCAGTCAAAAGATCAGGGCTTGATCCATCACCGTTTTTTAGCTCACTGCACAATCCCAGTTCAGAACCTGGCTACATGCAAATTAGTCTGACCCTGGCCCAGTGCATCATGGGAACAGGGCAGACCAAACTACCAAGCCAATTCTTTACTGGAAAGGAAACAAGCTTCCAGGGACCGGTTTCTGGCATTACAGCCGTCTTCGGCCCGGCTTGCTTGAATCCTGATGGTGCAGTGAGCAAGGGACTCACATCTGAGCATACCCTTCCACACTTGTGGTGGCCAAAACGATTCAAAAAGGGGGTGGTGATGGACAGAGTATCTGAATTAAGCAGAACACTCCTACCCAGTCAAAAGATCAGGGCTTGATCCATCACCGTTTTTTAGCTCACTGCACCATCCCAGTTCAGAACCTGGCTACATGCAAATTAGTCTGACCCTGGCCCAGTGCATCATGGGAACAGGGCAGACCAAACTACCAAGCCAATTCTTTACTGGAAAGGAAACAAGCTTCCGGGGACCGGTTTCTGGCATTACAGCCATCTTCGGCCCGGCTTGCTTGAATCCTGATGGTGCAGTGAGCAAGGGACTCACATCTGAGCATACCCTTCCACACTTGTGGTGGCCAAAACGATTCAAAAAGGGGGTGGTGAAGGACAGAGTATCTGAATTAAGCAGAACACTCCTACCCAGTCAAAAGATCAGGGCTTGATCCATCAGCGTTTTTTAGCTCACTGCACCATCCCAGTTCAGAACCTTGCTACATGCAAATTAGTCTGACCCTGGCCCAGTGCATCATGGGAACAGGGCAGACCAAACTACCAAGCCAATTCTTTACTGGAAAGGAAACAAGCTTCCGGGGACCGGTTTCTGGCATTACAGCCGTCTTCGGCCCGGCTTGCTTGAATCCTGATGGTGCAGTGAGCAAGGGACTCACATCTGAGCATACCCTTCCACACTTGTGGTGGCCAAAACGATTCAAAAAGGGGGTGGTGATGGACAGAGTATCTGAATTAAGCAGAACACTCCTACCAAAGTCAAAAGATCAGGGCTTGATCCATCACCGTTTTGTAGCTCACTGCACCATCCCAGTTCAGAACCTGGCTACATGCAAATTAGTCTGACCCTGGCCCAGTGCATCATGGGAACAGGGCAGACCAAACTACCAAGCCAATTGTTTACTGGAAAGGAAACAAGCTTCCGGGGACCGGTTTCTGGCATTACAGCCGTCTTCGGCCAGGCTTGCTTGAATCCTGATGGTGCAGTGAGCAAGGGGCTCACATCTGAGCATACCCTTCCACACTTGTGGTGGCCAAAATGATTCAAAAAGGGGGTGGTGATGTGCAGAGTATCTGAATTAAGCAGAACACTCCTACCCAGTCAAAAGATCAGGGCTTGATCCATCACCGTTTTTTAGCTCACTGCACCATCCCAGTTCAGAACCTGGCTACATGCAAATTAGTCTGACCCTGGCCCAGTGCATCATGGGAACAGGGCAGACCAAACTACCAAGCCAATTCTTTACTGGAAAGGAAACAAGCTTCTGGGGACCGGTTTCTGGCAATTCAGCCGTCTTCGGCCCGGCTTGCTTGAATCCTGATGGTGCAGTGAGCAAGGGACTCACATCTGAGCATACCCTTCCACACTTGTGGTGGCCAAAACGATTCAAAAAGGGGGTGTTGATGGACAGAGTATCTGAATTAAGCAGAACACTCCTACCCAGTCAAAAGATCAGGGCTTGATCCATCACCGTGTTTTAGCTCACGGCACCATCCCAGTTCAGAACCTGGCTACATGCAAATTAGTCTGACCCTGGCCCAGTGCATCATGGGAACAGGGCAGACCAAACTACCAAGCCAATTCTTTACTGGAAAGGAAACAAGCTTCCGGTGACCGGTTTCTGGCATTACAGCCGTCTTCGGCCCGGCTTGCTTGAATCCTGATGGTGCAGTGAGCAAGGGACTCACATCTGAGCATACCCTTCCACACTTGTGGTGGCCACAACGATTCAAAAAGGGGGTGGTGATGGACAGAGTACCTGAATTAAGCAGAACACTCCTACCCAGTAAAAAGATCAGGGCTTGATCCATCACCGTTTTTTAGCTCACTGCACCATCCCAGTTCAGAACCTGGCTACATGCAAATTAGTCTGACCCTGGCCCAGTGCATCATGGGAGCAGGGCAGACCAAACTCCCAAGCCAATTCTTTACTGGAAAGGAAACAAGCTTCCGGGGACCGGTTTCTGGCATTACAGCCGTCTTCGGCCCGGCTTGCTTGAATCCTGATGGTGCAGTGAGCAAGGGACTCACATCTGAGCTTACCCTTCCACACTTGTGGTGGCCAAAACGATTCAAAAAGGGGGTGGTGATGGACAAAGTATCTGAATTAGGCAGAACACTCCTACCCAGTCAAAAGATCAGGGCTTGATCCATCACCGTTTTTTAGCTCACTGCACCATCCCAGTTCAGAACCTGGCTACATGCAAATTAGTCTGACCCTGGCCCAGTGCATCATGGAAACAGGGCAGACCAAACTACCAAGCCAATTCTTTACTGGAAAGGAAACAAGCTTCCGGGGACCGGTTTCTGGCATTACAGCCGTCTTCGGCCCGGCTTGCTTGAATCCTGATGGTGCAGTGAGCAAGGGACTCACATCTGAGCATACCCTTCCACAATTGTGGTGGCCAAAACGATTCAAAAAGGGGGTGGTGATGGACAGAGTATCTGAATTAAGCAGAACACTCCTACCCAGTCAAAAGATCAGGGCTTGATCCATCACCGTTTTTATCTCACTGCACCATCCCAGTTCAGAACCTGGCTACATGCAAATTAGTCTGACCCTGGCCCAGTGCATCATGGGAACAGGGCAGACCAAACTACCAAGCCAATTCTTTACTGGAAAGGAAACAAGCTTCCGGGGACCGGTTTCTGGCATTACAGCCGTCTTCGGCCCGGCTTGCTTGAATCCTGATGGTGCAGTGAGCAAGGGACTCACATCTGAGCATACCCTTCCACAATTGTCGTGGCCAAAACGATTCAAAAAGGGGGTGGTGATGGACAGAGTATCTGAATTAAGCAGAACACTCCTACCCAGTCAAAAGATCAGGGCTTGATGCATCACCGTTTTTTAGCTCACTGCACCATCCCAGTTCAGAACCTGGCTACATGCAAATTAGTCTGACCCTGGCCCAGTGCATCATGGGAACAGGGCAGACCAAACTACCAAGCCAATTCTTTACTGGAAAGGAAACAAGCTTCCGGGGACTGGTTTCTGGCATTACAGCTGTCTTCGGCCCGGCTTGCTTGAATCCTGATGGTGCAGTGAGCAAGGGAAGCTTGTTTCCTTTCCAGTGAAGAATTGGCTTGGTAGTTTGGTCTGCCCTGTTTCCATGATGTACTGGGCCAGGGACAGACTAATTTGCATATAGCCAGGTTCTGAACTGGGATGGTGCAGTGAGCTAAAAAACGGGGATGGATCAAGCCCTGATCTGTTGACTGGGTAGGAGTGTTCTGATTAACTCAGATACTCTGTCCATCACCACCCCCTTTTTGTAACTATTTTGGCCACCATGAGTGTGGAAGGGTATGCTCAGACATGAGTCCCTTGCTCATTGCACCATCAGGATTCAAGCAAGCCGGGCCGAAGACGGCTGTAATGCCAGAAACCGGTCCCCGGAAGCTTGTTTCCTTTCCAGTGAAGAATTGGCTTGGTAGTTTGGTCTGCCCTGTTCCCATGATGTACTGGGCCAGGGACAGACTAATTTGCATATAGCCAGGTTCTGAACTGGGATGGTGCAATGAGCTAAAAAACGGTGATGGATCAAGCCCTGATCTGTTGACTGGGTAGGAGTGTTCTGATTAACTCAGATACTCTGTCCATCACCACCCCCTTTTTGTAACTATTTTGGCCACCATGAGTTTGGAAGGGTATGCTCAGACATGAGTCCCTTTCTCATTGCACCATCAGGATTCAAGCAAGCCGGGCCGAAGACGGCTGTAATGCCAGAAACCGGTCCCCGGAAGCTTGTTTCCTTTCCAGTGAAGAATTGGCTTGGTAGTTTGGTCTGCCCTGTTCCCATGATGTACTGGGCCAGGGACAGACTAATTTGCATATAGCCAGGTTCCGAACTGGGATGGTGCAGTGAGCTAAAAAACGGTGATGGATCAAGCCCTGATCTGTTGACTGGGTAGGAGTGTTCTGATTAACTCAGATACTCTGTCCATCACCACCCCCTTTTTGTAACTATTTTGGCCACCATGAGTGTGGAAGGGTATGCTCAGACATGAGTCCCTTGCTCATTGCACCATCAGGATTCAAGCAAGCCGGGCCGAAGACGGCTGTAATGCCAGCAACCGTTCCCCGGAAGCTTGGTTCCTTTCCGGTGAAGAATTGGCTTGGTAGTTTGTTCTGCCCTGTTCCCATGATGTACTGGGCAAGGGACAGACTAATTTGCATATAGCCAGGTTCTGAACTGGGATGGTGCAGTGAGCTAAAAAACGGTGATGGATCAAGCCCTGATCTGTTGACTGGGTAGGAGTGTTCTGATTAACTCAGATACTCTGTCCATCACCACCCCCTTTTTGTAACTATTTTGGCCACCATGAGTGTGGAAGGGTATGCTCAGACATGAGTCCCTTGCTCATTGCACCATCAGGATTCAAGAAAGCCGGGCCGAAGACGGCTGTAATGCCAGAAACCGGTCCCCGGAAGCTTGTTTCCTTTCCAGTGAAGAATTGGCTTGGTAGTTTGGTCTGCCCTGTTCCCATGATGTACTGGGCCAGGGACAGACTAATTTGCATATAGCCAGGTTCTGAACTGGGATGGTGCAGTGAGCTAAAAAACGGTGATGGATCAAGCCCTGATCTGTTGACTGGGTAGGAGTGTTCTGATTAACTCAGATACTCTGTCCATCACCACCCCCTTTTTGTAACTATTTTGGCCACCATGAGTGTGGAAGGGTATGCTCAGACATGAGTCCCTTGCTCATTGCACCATCAGGATTCAAGCAAGCCGGGCCGAAGACGGCTGTAATGCCAGAAACCGGTCCCCGGAAGCTTGTTTCCTTTCCAGTGAAGAATTGGCTTGGTAGTTTGGTCTGCCCTGTTCCCATGATGTACTGGGCCAGGGACAGACTAATTTGCATATAGCCAGGTTCTGAACTGGGATGGTGCAGTGAGCTAAAAAACGGGGATGGATCAAGCCCTGATCTGTTGACTGGGTAGGAGTGTTCTGATTAACTCAGATACTCTGTCCATCACCACCCCCTTTTTGTAACTATTTTGGCCACCATGAGTGTGGAAGGGTATGCTCAGACATGAGTCCCTTGCTCATTGCACCATCAGGATTCAAGCAAGCCGGGCCGAAGACGGCTGTAATGCCAGAAACCGGTCCCCGGAAGCTTGTTTCCTTTCCAGTGAAGAATTGGCTTGGTAGTTTGGTCTGCCCTGTTCCCATGATGTACTGGGCCAGGGACAGACTAATTTGCATATAGCCAGGTTCTGAACTGGGATGGTGCAATGAGCTAAAAAACGGTGATGGATCAAGCCCTGATCTGTTGACTGGGTAGGAGTGTTCTGATTAACTCAGATACTCTGTCCATCACCACCCCCTTTTTGTAACTATTTTGGCCACCATGAGTTTGGAAGGGTATGCTCAGACATGAGTCCCTTTCTCATTGCACCATCAGGATTCAAGCAAGCCGGGCCGAAGACGGCTGTAATGCCAGAAACCGGTCCCCGGAAGCTTGTTTCCTTTCCAGTGAAGAATTGGCTTGGTAGTTTGGTCTGCCCTGTTCCCATGATGTACTGGGCCAGGGACAGACTAATTTGCATATAGCCAGGTTCTGAACTGGGATGGTGCAATGAGCTAAAAAACGGTGATGGATCAAGCCCTGATCTGTTGACTGGGTAGGAGTGTTCTGATTAACTCAGATACTCTGTCCATCACCACCCCCTTTTTGTAACTATTTTGGCCACCATGAGTTTGGAAGGGTATGCTCAGACATGAGTCCCTTTCTCATTGCACCATCAGGATTCAAGCAAGCCGGGCCGAAGACGGCTGTAATGCCAGAAACCGGTCCCCGGAAGCTTGTTTCCTTTCCAGTGAAGAATTGGCTTGGTAGTTTGGTCTGCCCTGTTCCCATGATGTACTGGGCCAGGGACAGACTAATTTGCATATAGCCAGGTTCCGAACTGGGATGGTGCAGTGAGCTAAAAAACGGTGATGGATCAAGCCCTGATCTGTTGACTGGGTAGGAGTGTTCTGATTAACTCAGATACTCTGTCCATCACCACCCCCTTTTTGTAACTATTTTGGCCACCATGAGTTTGGAAGGGTATGCTCAGACATGAGTCCCTTTCTCATTGCACCATCAGGATTCAAGCAAGCCGGGCCGAAGACGGCTGTAATGCCAGAAACCGGTCCCCGGAAGCTTGTTTCCTTTCCAGTGAAGAATTGGCTTGGTAGTTTGGTCTGCCCTGTTCCCATGATGTACTGGGCCAGGGACAGACTAATTTGCATATAGCCAGGTTCCGAACTGGGATGGTGCAGTGAGCTAAAAAACGGTGATGGATCAAGCCCTGATCTGTTGACTGGGTAGGAGTGTTCTGATTAACTCAGATACTCTGTCCATCACCACCCCCTTTTTGTAACTATTTTGGCCACCATGAGTGTGGAAGGGTATGCTCAGACATGAGTCCCTTGCTCATTGCACCATCAGGATTCAAGCAAGCCGGGCCGAAGACGGCTGTAATGCCAGCAACCGTTCCCCGGAAGCTTGGTTCCTTTCCAGTGAAGAATTGGCTTGGTAGTTTGTTCTGCCCTGTTCCCATGATGTACTGGGCAAGGGACAGACTAATTTGCATATAGCCAGGTTCTGAACTGGGATGGTGCAGTGAGCTAAAAAACGGTGATGGATCAAGCCCTGATCTGTTGACTGGGTAGGAGTGTTCTGATTAACTCAGATACTCTGTCCATCACCACCCCCTTTTTGTAACTATTTTGGCCACCATGAGTGTGGAAGGGTATGCTCAGACATGAGTCCCTTGCTCATTGCACCATCAGGATTCAAGAAAGCCGGGCCGAAGACGGCTGTAATGCCAGAAACCGGTCCCCGGAAGCTTGTTTCCTTTCCAGTGAAGAATTGGCTTGGTAGTTTGGTCTGCCCTGTTCCCATGATGTACTGGGCCAGGGACAGACTAATTTGCATATAGCCAGGTTCTGAACTGGGATGGTGCAGTGAGCTAAAAAACGGTGATGGATCAAGCCCTGATCTGTTGACTGGGTAGGAGTGTTCTGATTAACTCAGATACTCTGTCCATCACCACCCCCTTTTTGTAACTATTTTGGCCACCATGAGTGTGGAAGGGTATGCTCAGACATGAGTCCCTTGCTCATTGCACCATCAGGATTCAAGCAAGCCGGGCCGAAGACGGCTGTAATGCCAGAAACCGGTCCCCGGAAGCTTGTTTCCTTTCCAGTGAAGAATTGGCTTGGTAGTTTGGTCTGCCCTGTTCCCATGATGTACTGGGCCAGGGACAGACTAATTTGCATATAGCCAGGTTCTGAACTGGGATGGTGCAATGAGCTAAAAAACGGTGATGGAGCAAGCCCTGATCTGTGGACTGGGTAGGAGTGTTCTGATTAACTCAGATACTCTGTCCATCACCACCCCCTTTTTGTAACTATTTTGGCCACCATGAGTGTGGAAGGGTATGCTCAGACATGAGTCCCTTTCTCATTGCACCATCAGGATTCAAGCAAGCCGGGCCAAAGACGGCTGTAATGCCAGAAACCGGTCCCCGGAAGCTTGTTTCCTTTCCAGTGAAGAATTGGCTTGGTAGTTTGGTCTGCCCTGTTCCCATGATGTACTGGGCCAGGGACAGACTAATTTGCATATAGCCAGGTTCTGAACTGGGATGGTGCAATGAGCTAAAAAACGGTGATGGATCAAGCCCTGATCTGTTGACTGGGTAGGAGTGTTCTGATTAACTCAGATACTCTGTCCATCACCACCCCCTTTTTGTAACTATTTTGGCCACCATGAGTTTGGAAGGGTATGCTCAGACATGAGTCCCTTTCTCATTGCACCATCAGGATTCAAGCAAGCCGGGCCGAAGACGGCTGTAATGCCAGAAACCGGTCCCCGGAAGCTTGTTTCCTTTCCAGTGAAGAATTGGCTTGGTAGTTTGGTCTGCCCTGTTCCCATGATGTACTGGGCCAGGGACAGACTAATTTGCATATAGCCAGGTTCCGAACTGGGATGGTGCAGTGAGCTAAAAAACGGTGATGGATCAAGCCCTGATCTGTTGACTGGGTAGGAGTGTTCTGATTAACTCAGATACTCTGTCCATCACCACCCCCTTTTTGTAACTATTTTGGCCACCATGAGTTTGGAAGGGTATGCTCAGACATGAGTCCCTTTCTCATTGCACCATCAGGATTCAAGCAAGCCGGGCCGAAGACGGCTGTAATGCCAGAAACCGGTCCCCGGAAGCTTGTTTCCTTTCCAGTGAAGAATTGGCTTGGTAGTTTGGTCTGCCCTGTTCCCATGATGTACTGGGCCAGGGACAGACTAATTTGCATATAGCCAGGTTCCGAACTGGGATGGTGCAGTGAGCTAAAAAACGGTGATGGATCAAGCCCTGATCTGTTGACTGGGTAGGAGTGTTCTGATTAACTCAGATACTCTGTCCATCACCACCCCCTTTTTGTAACTATTTTGGCCACCATGAGTGTGGAAGGGTATGCTCAGACATGAGTCCCTTGCTCATTGCACCATCAGGATTCAAGCAAGCCGGGCCGAAGACGGCTGTAATGCCAGCAACCGTTCCCCGGAAGCTTGGTTCCTTTCCAGTGAAGAATTGGCTTGGTAGTTTGTTCTGCCCTGTTCCCATGATGTACTGGGCAAGGGACAGACTAATTTGCATATAGCCAGGTTCTGAACTGGGATGGTGCAGTGAGCTAAAAAACGGTGATGGATCAAGCCCTGATCTGTTGACTGGGTAGGAGTGTTCTGATTAACTCAGATACTCTGTCCATCACCACCCCCTTTTTGTAACTATTTTGGCCACCATGAGTGTGGAAGGGTATGCTCAGACATGAGTCCCTTGCTCATTGCACCATCAGGATTCAAGAAAGCCGGGCCGAAGACGGCTGTAATGCCAGAAACCGGTCCCCGGAAGCTTGTTTCCTTTCCAGTGAAGAATTGGCTTGGTAGTTTGGTCTGCCCTGTTCCCATGATGTACTGGGCCAGGGACAGACTAATTTGCATATAGCCAGGTTCTGAACTGGGATGGTGCAGTGAGCTAAAAAACGGTGATGGATCAAGCCCTGATCTGTTGACTGGGTAGGAGTGTTCTGATTAACTCAGATACTCTGTCCATCACCACCCCCTTTTTGTAACTATTTTGGCCACCATGAGTGTGGAAGGGTATGCTCAGACATGAGTCCCTTGCTCATTGCACCATCAGGATTCAAGCAAGCCGGGCCGAAGACGGCTGTAATGCCAGAAACCGGTCCCCGGAAGCTTGTTTCCTTTCCAGTGAAGAATTGGCTTGGTAGTTTGGTCTGCCCTGTTCCCATGATGTACTGGGCCAGGGACAGACTAATTTGCATATAGCCAGGTTCTGAACTGGGATGGTGCAATGAGCTAAAAAACGGTGATGGAGCAAGCCCTGATCTGTGGACTGGGTAGGAGTGTTCTGATTAACTCAGATACTCTGTCCATCACCACCCCCTTTTTGTAACTATTTTGGCCACCATGAGTGTGGAAGGGTATGCTCAGACATGAGTCCCTTTCTCATTGCACCATCAGGATTCAAGCAAGCCGGGCCAAAGACGGCTGTAATGCCAGAAACCGGTCCCCGGAAGCTTGTTTCCTTTCCAGTGAAGAATTGGCTTGGTAGTTTGGTCTGCCCTGTTCCCATGATGTACTGGGCCAGGGACAGACTAATTTGCATATAGCCAGGTTCTGAACTGGGATGGTGCAGTGAGCTAAAAAACGGTGATGGATCAAGCCCTGATCTGTTGACTGGGTAGGAGTGTTCTGATTAACTCAGATACTCTGTCCATCACCACCCCCTTTTTGTAACTATTTTGGCCACCATGAGTGTGGAAGGGTATGCTCAGACATGAGTCCCTTGCTCATTGCACCATCAGGATTCAAGCAAGCCGGGCCGAAGACGGCTGTAATGCCAGAAACCGTTCCCCGGAAGCTTGGTTCCTTTCCAGTGAAGAATTGGCTTGGTAGTTTGTTCTGCCCTGTTCCCATGATGTACTTGGCCAGGGACAGACTAATTTGCATATAGCCAGGTTCTGAACTGGGATGGTGCAGTGAGCTAAAAAACTGTGATGGATCAAGCCCTGATCTGTTGACTGGGTAGGAGTGTTCTGATTAACTTAGATACTCTGTCCATCACCACCCCCTTTTTGTAACTATTTTGGCCACCATGAGTGTGGAAGGGTATGCTCAGACATGAGTCCCTTGCTCATTGCACCATCAGGATTCAAGCAAGCCGGGCCAAAGACGGTTGTAATGCCAGAAACCGGTCCCCGGAAGCTTGTTTCCTTTCCAGTGAAGAATTGGCTTGGTAGTTTGGTCTGCCCTGTTCCCATGATGTACTGTGCCAGGGACAGACTAATTTGCATATAGCCAGGTTCTGAACTGGGATGGTGCAGTGAGCTAAAAAACGGTGATGGATCAAGCCCTGATCTGTTGACTGGGTAGGAGTGTTCTGATTAACTCAGATACTCTGTCCATCACCACCCCCTTTTTGTAACTATTTTGGCCACCATGAGTGTGGAAGGGTATGCTCAGACATGAGTCCCTTGCTCATTGCACCATCAGGATTCAAGCAAGCCGGGCCGAAGACGGCTGTAATGCCAGAAACCGGTCCCCGGAAGCTTGTTTCCTTTCCAGTGAAGAATTGGCTTGGTAGTTTGGTCTGCCCTGTTCCCATGATGTACTGGGCCAGGGACAGACTAATTTGCATATAGCCAGGTTCTGAACTGGGATGGTGCAGTGAGCTAAAAAACGGTGATGGATCAAGCCCTGATCTGTTGACTGGGTAGGAGTGTTCTGATTAACTCAGATACTCTGTCCATCACCACCCCCTTTTTGTAACTATTTTGGCCACCATGAGTGTGGAACGGTATGCTCAGACATGAGTCCCTTGCTCATTGCACCATCAGGATGCAAGCAAGCCGGGCCGAAGACGGCTGTAATGCCAGAAACCGGTCCCCGGAAGCTTGGTTCCTTTCCAGTGAAGAATTGGCTTGGTAGTTTGTTCTGCCCTGTTCCCATGATGTACTTGGCCAGGGACAGACTAATTTGCATATAGCCAGGTTCTGAACTGGGATGGTGCAGTGAGCTAAAAAACGGTGATGGATCAAGCCATGATCTGTTGACTGGGTAGGAGTGTTCTGATTAACTCAGATACTCTGTCCATCACCACCCCCTTTTTGTAACTATTTTGGCCACCATGAGTGTGGAAGGGTATGCTCAGACATGAGTCCCTTGCTCATTGCACCAACAGGATTCAAGCAAGCCGGGCCGAAGACGGCTGTAATGCCAGAAACCGGTCCCCGGAAGCTTGTTTCCTTTCCAGTGAAGAATTGGCTTGGTAGTTTGGTCTGCCCTGTTCCCATGATGTACTGGGCCAGGGACAGACTAATTTGCATATAGCCAGGTTCTGAACTGGGATGGTGCAGTGAGCTAAAAAACGGTGATGGATCAAGCCCTGATCTGTTGACTGGGTAGGAGTGTTCTGATTAACTCAGATACTCTGTCCATCACCACCCCCTTTTTGTAACTATTTTGGCCACCATGAGTGTGGAAGGGTATGCTCAGACATGAGTCCCTTGCTCATTGCACCATCAGGATTCAAGCAAGCCGGGCCGAAGACGGCTGTAATGCCAGAAACCGGTCCCCGGAAGCTTGTTTCCTTTCCAGTGAAGAATTGGCTTGGTAGTTTGGTCTGCCCTGTTCCCATGATGTACTGGGCCAGGGACAGACTAATTTGCATATAGCCAGGTTCTGAACTGGGATGGTGCAGTGAGCTAAAAAACGGTGATGGATCAAGCCCTGATCTGTTGACTGGGTAGGAGAGTTCTGATTAACTCAGATACTCTGTCCATCACCACCCCCTTTTTGTAACTGGACTTTTGGCAAAGGCAATACTCTGAGTCCCCCTTTTGTGTTTTTTGGCACTGCCTACGAGTCTTCTTGATACGCTCCTCATGAAGTTTACCTTCCTTCTGTCCTTCTCCTTGACACAAAAAATAGTTTCTCTTTTACAATCTGCAGCCCTTCTTCTAGTCTCCTTCATGAACAAAAGGTGAAAGCTAGCGGAGCTCAACAATACTCCTGCTTACCTACCAGAACAGTATAGACAGGCCCCAAAGAGTGGTAGTTCTAGAGGAGAATGCAGACGCACCACAACATTATGCAATATAGTATCATGTTTAAGTTTTGCTTAGGCAGCGCCTGCGCTGTCTCGTTGAGACATGCACTAGAAGAAGGTCAGGGAAGCTTAATGTAAGCTCCGCCCACTCTCTGCCCATCTTTTGGATTGTCTCACATCCTAAATGCTGCATTCTGATTGGTTTTTGGCTTCTTACTCCCTCCCCATGACCACCATGACGTCATTTGTGTCCTTCCATGGCTATCAGCCCCTTTACTCCACAGACCACTTTCTTCCCGCCCCTCCCCTCCCTCCCGCAGTCCAGGACTTCTTGCCAGCCCAGCCCCCCTCCAGGCACTCCTGGTGGTGCTCGTGCCTGCTCGCACCCGCCCGCACTCCCAATGCGTTGATGGATAGCGCTTTTTTGTCCTAATAAAATAGAAAAAACAGACTTGAGATTTGGGAAGTACAGGCTCCAACCCTGCAATAGGTACAGTAGCGTTAGTAGCCAGAGATTTGTATGCACTCGTTGGCCGGTGTTGGGCGCGGCTGTCAGGGGGCGTGGCATAGCTGCAGCCTGGGAGTTCAGGCAGGAAGCGGAGCTGAAGATGGCAGAGTCCCCACAGCTGCTAGAGGGCTGGACTGGCGATACCATGGTGGGCGGGCAGCGGCGTAGGGGGACTCTCTTGTGATGGGGGACCACAATGAGGGACCCAGCACCAGGTGCGACTCCCCGGTGTCACCACTGCCCGCCCATCTTTCTCTACCCTGAGGCCCGCCAGCACCTGCTGCAGGTATCGTCGGGGAGCAGCCCCGAGCTCAGTGGTGGACGAACGACAGTGGTGGGGGATGAGGACTCCCCCATCTCCTTCCTCAAATCTACCGCTACAAATGAATGATGACCTACATGGGGGCACCTGGCGACCGAGCGGCGCTGTCCAAGCAGTGTGAGTAACGCCGGGAACGGGTTCATGGGGGTACATTGTGGGTCCAACATGGCATCTTTGGGACATGCATGAGTCCTTGATCTGAACGAGCGAGGACTCTATTTGCTTCAATTTTAATCGGACTGACAAGAGAGATCCCTTAACACGAGCATCACAGACGGAGAATATAACGCATTACAAAACTGGTTTATATATACTTGCGTACTAAGGATCAGTATTACGGATGCCATTGAAGGCCTCTTTGAGACCTTTCTTCTCATGGGATGCACACTGCCTCAGATGGAAGAGGGTCCTGCACCATCACTCTACCTTTGATCATTTCATTATGTACAGACTATGTTACTTGCAGTTGGGTTTGTGCAGTGTATGAACCGAACCAAACCTGGTCAGAAAAAAGTTGCTATGATTAAGAACTTGTTTTGGGAAATAAATGTGACCTCAGAATTTAATTCTGCTTGTAACAGTACGTAAGCCGTTTAGTGTATTAATTTCGTGACTGCTAAAGGAAGGGAAACCTGTTTACATTGGGTCAACCCTTCCACTTTGCATAGGTTTTTTTATATATATTTACTTTGTACATTTTCCTGCCCAGGCATTGTAAGACTAAATGAAATACAACAAACTTCATATGGTGAGCCCGAATCCCTGGGAGAAAGATTTCTAAGAGCTTTTAAATCTTTTCAAGCTAATTAACCAAAAGTATTGAGTGTGTCCACTTACTACTGGTCGTACATCCCCAGGTTGTTCGTACGTCCCCTGGTTGTTCGTATGCCTCGCACCTGGTACCCTTCGAAGGATCACCAGGTATTGTTTCACTGCTCAGCGGAGCTGTGCAAGTTAAAATGTTCTGTTCCAATGAGTTGGTTCCTGCAAGTTTAAATGAATTGCAGTGCACTCGCACCTGATACCCTTCTAAGGATTGCCAGGTATTGTTTCACTGCTCAGCAGAGCTGTGCAAGTTAAAATGTTCTGTCTTTTTTAATGAGTTGGTTCCTGCAAGTTGAAATTAATTGCAGTGCCATGTATGAAACCAAGATGATGGAAAGTAACATACACTACAATTCAGTTTTGTTCTGATGAGACAGCCCAGACCTGAGGAAAGGCTGCAGAAAGTGAAACACATCGGGTGTGTAAGTGTATTTCATTCTAAGCTAAGTCATAGAAGGTGGAGAGAGTTCAAAGGTCACAGTGCCTACAGCAGGGAGCTGCATGAAATCCGACATCATCAGTCGGAAGTTTCGAGTGTGAACTTAGCATCTGAACTTTGCAACGCTGATTGGTTGAACAGCGTTAGTTGTGATAGTACTGCTGTGCTGGTAAAGCAAGCTGAGACCCAAGTGTGGTATGTGCCTGTAGAAACAGAAGTGAAGGTTCATGAAATAGTACCCAGAGCATCCTGCAGGTTGGATCAAAATGGTCCTTTTTAAACTTGTGCCATTTTTTCTCTATAGGGAGAACAGAATAATGTCTGGGGAGCTGTGTGGGCGGGTCATAAGTAGTAACTGACATGCCTTAACTGTATGTAGGCTGTGCATGTTAGTTCTCACTGGCACCTCCTCTGTGCCCTAACATGTTTTTCTCAAGGCCAAAAACAGAATCAATGGAAACACTCTAGTAACCTTTTTGTGATCTACATTTAATATATACTTTAGACCTGAGCAGGGCCAGGATCTGGGTGTTTTAATGAGTTTATAGTCGGCTATCTGCATTTGGTTAACCCGCCTGTTGACAGGTGTCTCATTCTTGTGTCTTTCTTATTCCGAGCTGCAGAGGTTTAAGACCATAAACTGCAACAGCCTAAACCATGCATCCTTTTCAATATTTCTCATCTTTTCCAGCTCAGCCATCTCTACACAGCAGGGATAATCAACACCTGGAAATATTTAGAACAGCCTTCTATGTTCTCTTACAGCAAGGGTCTGGCTATGATTTGCGTGTTGCTTTCTGTTGTCTTTATACTTTGGTTGGGATACCTAGGTGTTTTTCTTGGTTCAAGAAGTGGAAGTGGATGCAGAAGATAGGCACATGGCGAAGCAGAAGTGTTGAAAGGGGCTATTTCTTGCTGCTTAATAGTTTGCTTTATTTTAAGGTTGTGTGTTATTGTTTGATTAGCCCATCCCGCACCTCCCTCTCCAGTCTTCAGATTCCATGAAAGCCAGTACTATTCCATAACAATGGAATGGTCCCAAGTGTGCCAAAATAGATTATAGCCGTGCGGTTATTGAAGTCAGATACTACAGCGCGCACAGAGTGTGGGTAAGTGCTATGCGACTCTAGGAAGGATTGGTATTTCTCGAAAATTAGGTCTTCTTTTGACAAAGCCTCAACTTTGACTATTGAAAGGATTTTCTTGAAAAATGAATAATAAAATTCCCTGTATCTTTTAAGATTGTCTCGGTCACATTTTTAAAAACTTTCTGTAGTACAGTGAGTGATTGGTGTCAAAGCTATTTTCATAATGTAATGTAAAACTAGTGTCTCTCACTGGAGTCATCTAATGAGTTGACACCCCAGAACATGGCTTCATGTTTGTCTTCAGTCTGCCAGATCGTTGTCTGGTTTGGGATCTATTGGGGCAGCTATCATGTGAACCTCCTTAGCTACTCTCTGCTTGGCTACGTTTTTACACAATTGGTGGTGTACTGGCCCCCTTATCCTGCAATCACTGGAGAATGACCAGCTACGCTAGACCATTCGTCTTCAACCCAGTCTGTGCTATAACAGCATTTGTGTCCGCCTACATTGCTCCATAAAGGTGGATGGAGCACAGGGTTGGTCCATTGTCTGATGGTACCAATGCCATGCAATCAAAAGAACTGTGTCTAATCTGCAGATAGCGATACACGCTTGTTCATTCCAGTCCTGCCACCATTGGCGAAGCATCTATGGGGAAGTGTAACTGAACCAGAAGTGAGAAAGTGACATTATTTGGGAGATTTATTGACGGTGATGGGAGTAGTTTGAAATGCTGTACACAAGGTATGATGGTGGCTTCTCTGTCCACAGTTTTATGGGGAGAGCTTCACTCGAGAACTGAAGCAGGGATGCTGGGGTTGTGCAGCAAATTGAATAATTGATAGACTCTCACCACGCTATGGTATAGGTTTTACTAAAGCACATATACACCTTTTATCTGCAGAGGCATCTTAATGCTGAAAAACGTGCCAGTCAGCAATGGTTTATTAGCTTTTAGTGAGTGGGCTTGTGAAAACCTGTGCTCCTTCATTCTGGCGAGGAATATAAATACTGGGAGACTTGCACTGAGGTATGTCCCGGCGTTTGATTGGCCGCTTGAGGCTGTGCTATTGTGTGTGTTACGAGGAGCTGACTTTACGGTTCTCCTCCGTTTTTTAACAATCTATGTTGCTTTGTTTTTAACGGCACGTACCTGCGTTTAATTCAGGATGCACAGGGGGTGACATTGCCTATCCTCCCTCCTGTTAGTACCTCCCGCTCTCCTTAATTGGCGGGGTCCGTCCGTGCGAGCGGACCTGCCATCTTGGAGTTAGCAGTCTAGCTCACCACGCTCTTCACGTCTTTGGCGGCATTAAAATCGATGCTGGCGCGAGCGCCTTGCGGGCACGCCGGCTGCGCACACCGAAGGTGCGCCAAAGGCAAGCCCGTCTGCGCCCGTCCGTGCTCATGCTGCCCCTTTTGTGGTTTCCCTGGGTTTAGGCAATGGGGGTCGTCCCATGAGCTATTCCAGTGAAGAACTTCAATATATTGGAGGGCACGATGGAAACAAGGGGGTGCTCTGTTTTGCTGAATCCGCTTCTCCAATGGCAGATTTTTTGGTCAATGGTCTTCTTGTTGTGGGCTTCTTAATGTTAGATCGCTTCCTAAGCACAGTGTGGAAATTAAGCTGTTGCTTGAATCTCATGAGCTTGAAGCCCTGTTTATGACAGAGACCTGGACTCACCTTGATTGTGAGGTCGATCACCGGCTGGGCCTGTCCGCCCGGCTATCAAATCTGCCATAAACCAAGATTGAGTGGGAGGGGTGGTAGGGTTGGTGTGATTTACAAAGACACTTTGAACCTGGTTACCATTGACATGGATGTAGTTGCAGGATTTGAATTATTTGGCTTTGCCATTAAGAATGCACATGGGGATAATTTGTTATAGACCCCCTGCAATTTTTAATGTATATCAGCAGCAACTACTACTGGAGACTTTCACCAATATGGCCACTACTTACCTTAGACTTGTGATTCTGGGAGATTTTAATCTTTGGGTAAATGGTTCCCTTGACTCAGGCTACTTTAATGTTCTTCATTTGTGCAAAGGTCTTGGCCTTCTTCAGCAGGTGTCCAAGGCCATAAAGGTGGGCACCTACATGATTTAATTTTTTTAGAGGCCCATCTTCTTACTATAGGGGATATGTTACCCATGGATTGGACAGACCATTTTTTGATCAAATTCTTTGTGAACTCTGCTACTCACTATACTAGGGCATTAGGCTCTTCAAGTGAGTATGTCAGTAGATACTGGAAAACTCTCCTGCGTAAAAGGGGCTCTGTTCCTCTGTTTCAGGTTCAGGATTGCTTTTCTACAGACAAGCAGGTAGAGGAGAATTATCCTTCTCTCTGCTTGAAGATTGAATCAGTTTTAGACCTACTAGCCCCTTTAAAAAATCACAGAAGTAGGGGGAAGACCCTCGGCCCCCTCGTTCACGGACAGTTTAAAGACCTTGAAATGAGAATGTAAGCATGCAGAGAGGAGGTGGAGACGAAGCTATTTAGATAAGGACAAGCTCATTTGGAAATCCAAGATCGTGGGCTACAAAAAGGAGATTTACAGGGTTAAGGCGGAATACTTTTCTAATGGTGATTCTTAATGCCCCCAACAGCTCCAGAAGCATATTTAACATCTTGAACAGCCTCACAAGTCCTGACTGTTCTAAGAATCTGATACCCCCCTCTCAAGAGCTTTGTGAGAACCTGGCACGGTTCTTTCATGATAAAATTAAAACTATTATTGATGACTTGGGGGGGATCATCTACATCCTTGGGCTGTACCTTTAGTGGCTGTGGGTAGTGATGATACTGTGGAGAAGGGTTTTGTGGCTCCTTGTGCCATCTCTGAATGTGTGGCCGTTAATCATCTTTCTGAGTTTGCGACCTTGGCAGTGGGGAATTTCAGCAGGTTGGCACATGGTATTCCGTCTGGGTCTCCTCTTGATCCGGTACCTCATAAAATCTGGAAAGAGTTTGAGGCAGAATTGTTTCCCACACTTCGCATGGTCTGTAATCAGTCTCTTTCTAAGGGAGTGGTTCCGTCTCAATGAAAACAAGCTCTGGTGACACCTTTGTTAAAGAAGCCCTCCCTCGACCCTGAGTGCCCTAAGAACTATAGGCCCTTCTCTCTTTTGCCTTTTCCAGCCAAAATTGTGGAACGTGTGGTTGCTAGTACTCTTTCCAAGCATTTGGAACAGCATAAATTATTGGAGGAAGTTCAGTTTGGCATTCGGCTGGCGCATGGCACCGAGACGCCCTTGGTGACTGTGATGGATGAGCTTCGGAGGCAGGCAGACATGGGTAAGGCAGCTGTGCTGATCCTGCTCGACCTGTCTGCCGCCTTCGACACGGTCAACCATGGGACCTTGCTGAGAAGGCTGAGAGAGGTGGGGGTTTCGGGCAATGCTCTGAGGTGGCTCCATTCCTTTCTTCTGGATAGACAGCAAGCAGTGTCGCTCTCTCCTTATCAATCCGCCTTTACTAACATCTCGCATGGTGTGCCACAGGGCTTGGCAATTAGCCCCATTTTATTCAATATCTATATGAAACCCCTGATTGCGGTCATCAAAGAATATAATATTGACATCGTAAATTATGCTGATGACACACAGCTGAGATCAGTCGACCTCATTGGAAGTGTTTCATAGCTGCCTGTGAGATACGGCGCTTTGGTTGAAGGATAATTCGCTGCAATTCAATGCAGGCAAAACCGAGGTGCTTTACTACTCAAGGAACAAGGTTCCTTCTGTGCTGCCCAGTAATTTTTGGCCTACCGACACCTCGACCAGTGTTCGGCCAGTTCAAACGGTTCGTAACCCGGGCATAATGTTTGATAACAAACTTACTATGGAGGCTCAGGTTACGAAAACGGTGGCTTGCTGCTTTGCCATTATCAGATCACTTAGAAAAATGTTCCCTCTGTTGCCTCCTGTAGCGCAGGCGTCAGTGGCGCGCAGCACCATTCTTAGTAGATTAGATTACTGTAATGCTCTTCTGCTTGAGTACCCGAAATACCTTCTAGATAGGTTACAGAGAATCCAGTCGGCGGCTGCCAAGTTAGCCCTAGGGTGGCCTAGAAGGTTCTCCCTCTCCTTGGCTTTGACACAGCTGCACTGGCTCCCGTTGAGACAGAGAGTCCAGTTCAAGTCTCTCTGTATGGTGTTTAAAGCCCTTCATGGGCTGGGGCCTGTCTCCATGCAGAGAAAATGTGCTAGGTATGTCCCTGCGCAGAATCTCCGCTCTTCATCAGCTAGACTGGTGAAGATACCGAGGTTTAAGAAAGTTAAGTCGGGGGGTAGTTCCTTTGGTGTAGCAGCCGCCAAACTGCGGAATGAACTCCCTTTTGAGATCAGACAAGTCAGTGACCTCCTTCCTTTTAGAAGGAGACTAAAAACCTGGTTGTTTCCCAAGATTTAATTGGCTGTATGTTTTTTATGCACCTGTTATACTGTTCTCTGAGTCTGCCAGTGCCAGGATGCCTGTCAGGTGACAGTGCGCTCTACAAATAAAGTAAATAAATAAATAAATAAAATAATATCTTGTTTTTAATATTATGCTACCTCAATTTATAGCAAAAATATAAAGAAGGTAAGTAGATGTATATGTAACTCCACATCTGCGTACTTTGAAGATATAAATGGTCAAGATACATATATATGGATTTATGTGTAGCAAAACTATACCTACCAATTACCCATAGACAATATTATTTTTTCAAATCTTGTATTTTCAGTGATCTAACCACTGAAGGCCCTGATTTTATATTAAAACAGAGCTTTAGACTATATCATTTCCCGCTGAAAGGCAATATTTCTCTCCATGTGGTCCCATACCTGGCGTGTCACGCATTTTGGTGCTTACTTTCACTCCATGTTAAAGAAAGTATATGTTTCAGCAACCAGGCTAATGTGCTGCATATCTAAATACATATGAGGTCCTAAAGGCGAGACCGAATACAAGCACATAAACAGGCTGTGTAAAACTATTTGAAGGCAGCAGTGCAAAGTAAACGTAAAATAAAATACTTCAGGCTCAAATTTAAATGATAAAAAATAGAATCCCCCTTTATTTATTTACAAAGCAACCCACCCTCTCCACCCAACCGACATGCCCACCCCACTCTCAAATAAAACTGACCCAAGCCCGAAAACTCAAAATGTTCAAGAAAGTCTCACCAGTCCCACTTCCAACTCCTTCCCACCCTCTCCAACCAGTGTCAATAAACCACAAATCCCTCTCACCAAAACAAAACATTTAACAAAGGGCTAAATGAGGGCACCATGGGCGTCAGTCCAAAGCTGGTCCATGTTCTGCTCAATCAAGGTGAGCCGGCCCTCGATAGTGTCCAGCCACTGCAGGATGTGGCACAGCAATGGCCTGCTGCCATTCTGATGAGGCGTGGCAGCACTTGGCTAACGTCAGCGATAGGATGGCCAAGAGGCTGGTGGCTGAAGGGGACCGGCTGCACTGGGACCTGGAAGCTGTGGGTTGATTTCTTCCTCCTCCTCTTCCAGGACCATCGGCCCCCTGTATTCCTGCTGGATACGCTCCTGCCTCTGCCACCGCAAACGGGCCACTGTCTCCTACCTGTTGGGTGGTCAGGTTGAGAAAAACATAAAAGACAAATTGTAAATAATGCTCTGTGCAAACAATTGCTTTAAATAACTAGGTGGCACAGTAGCAGTACATCGCTGGTACCCTAGGGCCATTGGAATTTATTTGATGTAATGATTATGATTAGGAGAATCACAAGGCTAACTTTAATTTTTTTTTACCCACACATGTTGTCAAACATAGAAAAGCGCTGATTATGTGGGAGATAGGTAACAGGCAGAGAATAGCATCACAAGACAATAAAACAGTGATTGGATTTGTTTTACTAAAGGCTTTTCAAGTAATTATAAACAGAGTCAGACACTTTGAGTTGAAAAATAAATGACTTCTCATTGATGAGTATGGCATTATACACAATTAAGGAATACAAGTTGTGTGTGGTGCTAAAATAATTAAGCCATGCTCATTGCTAGCCAGCATCACTGCTAGTTTGCTACGGCTCCAGCTGTAGTTGACAATTATCTATTTTCAATTCCAATGGTCCTGCTCTTCGCCAAAAGCATTTCTCTTTCTACCCTGTCTACAAAGAGGCTGATGAATAATAAGTAAGATACTGTGTCACTCACACTCTTCAATCAATCAATCAATCAATCAATCATTCATTTGTACAGTACACTAATCACCCGTGAGGGTCTCAAGGCGCTGAGCGGGGTGGGGGTGCAGCTACTGCTCGAACAGCCAGGTCTTGAGAAGTCTCCTGAAGGTCAGCAGGTCCTGGATCGGTTGCAGCTGTGTGGGGAGGGTATTCCATGTCTTGGCGGTGAGGTAGGAGAAGGATCTGCCGCCAGTGGAGGTCCTGTGGATGAGTGGGACGGTGGCAAGTTTGGCGGAGCGAAGCTGGTGGTTTGGGGTGTAGAAGGTGAGACGCTTGTTGAGGTAGGCTGGTCCGGCATTGTGCAGTGCTTTGTGGGTGTGGGTGAGGAGCTTGAAGGTGACCCTCTTGTTGACTGGGAGCAAGTGTAGGTCTTTCAGGTGGGCAGTGATGTGGGTATGGCGGGGTATGTTGAGGATGAGTCATGCGGAGGCGTTCTGTATGTGTTGGAGTCTGACCATGGTCCCTGCGTAGACTCTTCATGTATGAAATGCATATATTAATATGTTATCCCGTCTGTTGTAAGTAGACATTGAGGAAAATTAATCTAATGGACTATACTGCAGGTAAAACAATGGATTATATAGATTTTATTAGGCACATTCGTCACTGTGTATCCCATTTGCCAAACTTGATATCAAATCATTCACTTACTTCCACTTTACTCTGTGACCTCACCCGCCACCACGTATTTCCAACAAATGTATTTGCTGGGCAGTAACCAAGGAAAGGAAACTTCAATTCCTTAACTGCATTGGGTAGGATAGCGGGATAAGACAGGTACGGTAGAACTTTTATTTTTACAAATGATAGAGGGGCCACTACACTGATCCTTGATTCATCCTCTTTGGCTCATTCAGTGACGGTTTAATTCTAAAGGGAAAAATCTGAACAAGTGTAAATTAATCTGTTATAGGAAACTATGATATATGTTCTGGAATCACTTCACATGGGTATCTCATGATTAAATGTGCACATGCCAAGAATGGCCCACCCACCCTCTCACTCATATACCATTTCTTACTTTTAAGTTACCTTCCATTCCGTCATGTAGCCCTCAAGCCATCAAAGCTGATTATGTGAGTTTTTGCTGCATTGCAGATAGAAGAGTCTATAATAATAACTCAACCACCACTGTGGCTGGTAAAGCTGGGGGGTTCACCTCACAGTCATTTTCTATGATGACAAGCGACACCATGGCAATAGCTAGTGAGCATAGCAATTGCAAGAAATATGTGACTTACCAGTGCCTGTCCCTGCTGCTGCTTCTCCCCCTCCAACTGAGCCATCGCCGTCTCCTCCAGCAGGCGCACTGGAGCCAGCATCACCGATGTTCTGTGTGGCTAGAAACATTACACATAATTTAGATCCCAGATATGAAACCTAAAATACAGCAGCAAGCCAGGCATGGACTAATGGTCAATGAAAAATGCATGGCGTTGGATGGCAAATGCAACGGGAGCTCATACTTTTTTCCAGCTTTGCTGCACTATCATTGGAAACTGCTGGTATACTGTGACTATAAATTAACTGGTCTGAAGCACACTACATTGGAGGGCACGGGGGTGTGATCCACGATGACCATGGCCAAGGTCTCGTGAACTGAACTGTGTTAGAGCTAGGCATATGTATGAAAAGAAAAGCCTTCTGAACAAACATACAACAGCATTTTTATTTAAAATACGAGTTTACTTGTGCCTGCTATATGAATTTTCACAAATAACGATAGATAGCATCAACATTCCAATAGAGCAATAAATACCCCAAGAGTCTATGGTTTGATCCTAATAAGTTCACAACAATTATGAAAGGACTTACTGGGATCAGCAGAGCCCTCGACAATGTCGCTGAAGGTCGGCGCCGGGTGACCAGCTTGCCCCGAACCCTCCAAATCATCCCTCTTCTTGCCCTTGGGTGCTGATGAAAGAAATTAAGAAGATCAATTAAATTAGATTAGTGATTCTGTTAACAATTTCCATAAAATGTTTTATGAAAAGTGTTGGACTTGGCCCTTATGGCAGGTTCACCCCTAAACTTTTTGCTTTTATTTGTGACCCTGTGTTAGTGATTTTTGGTTCTCTGCGCACTTTTTCCCTGTGTCCCAGGGTAAAGTGCGTGCGTGTAGTATGGCTGGCCTGCCCTCCCATAGGAATGCATGGGGAATGCTTGTGTCCATGTTAGTTCCTGTTGTGTGGGGAGTGCAGGTTCGAGTTTGGTATGTGTGAACTCGTGAGAATGAATGCTGCGCAATGGTATGTGCGGCTTGTATGTGTCTAGTGGGGAAGTGCCACTTCTAGACATTGATGTGTGTGTGCAGTGAGGGTGCTGGAGCGTGATTGGCTGGAGCTGGCTGGGAAGCCTGGCTCCAGGAAGTCTGGATGGGTCTGCCCAGGAGTGAGTGGAGAGATCAGCATGAGTGATGTGTGGGAGGGCTGCACCTGGTTCCTGATGGGACTGGACTTTCCCCACACAATGCTGGCTCCGGCCCCTGTGGTGCGTCTAACAACCTTAGCCTCCCCAGTGAATGAAAGGGGTGGTTGGGCCATCAAGGGTACTCCAAAACCAGCTGTGACTGGTTTCCCCCCCACCCTGCACCCTGAGACAAAGGAATGATCTGTATAAAAATGGGGCTGTGTCCCCACAGAATCTGTAATCTTCCAGGATCTTGCCAGAGGGGGCTGCTGCTGTTGCTGGGGCCAGGAGGACCGCCACTTGGACTGTCTCCCTGCCTGGAGACCCAGTGAGCTGGCTCTGGGCCCAGCCTTACACCCCTGCCTGCCTCCAGACCTTGCTGGAGCTTTGCTTTTGCTCTTAGCGCTGGAGAGCGCTTTATTTCATGCCCCTAGCGCTTAGGAGCGCTTATTTGCCTGCTAGCGCTGTGGAGCGCTTTATTTTGGTAATAGCGCTAGGAGCGCTTTATTTTTGCCCAGCTCGGCCTTCTGGCGCCTCGGAGTGCCGAAATTGACTTAGCGCTCAGAGCGCCATTATTTTTACTGCCAAGCGGCTGCCACGCCGCGTTTGCCCATTTGATTTAATTATTTAAAGCTGGAGCCCACCCGGCATTTCCCCGTGGTTACCGCCGCAGCCCAGGAGAGTGTGCGGCCCCCGCCGGGCCGCCGCGCTGCCTGCGACGACCCGGAAGAGGTTGACCAGGCGGCCAATCCCAGCGCGGCCGGGCCGGAAGTCCCGCCCCCACCGAGCCGCGAGACGAAGGAAGCAGCCTGCGGTGTCCGGCCCGAGGCTCCCGATCGAAGGGGGAGCCCTGGGAAAAGTGAAGAGCAGCAGCCGCAGCAGCCGGTGAGTGGGGGTGGGCCTCGTTGGTGCTCCTGGGCGGCCCCCATTGTTTCTTTGAGCCCCGAGAGGCTCCAGGCATCCCGTGGGTGACAGAGCGGGCCCGGTTGGCAGCGGGCCGCTCCGACGTGCACAAGTCCATCCCGAGTCCACAAAGGACTCTCAACGACCCCGCATTTTTGGTTGTTGGAGCCCCGAGACCCCTGGGGGCAAGTTGTGTAGCTCGAGCCCCGAGAAGCTCCACGCCCACATTGGTTACAGAGCCCTGAGAGAGGCTCATCGCCCACATTTCTTTGGAGCCTTGAAAGACTCTTGGGTGACATTCTATTTGATTTAGAGCCTAGAGAGAGGCTGTTGAGGGACAGTCAGTTGGTCAGAGCCCCGTGGCTCCCACGCTGTGTTTGCCCCACCATTGTTCTTGAGCCCATGAGGCTCCAATGTTGGCCATCAGTATTTACAACTGCCCAGCACTTTGTGGGCAGTTGCTACGTTTAGGCTTGTGTTCCTGGCTGCCTGCGCAGCCTTCCCTGACATTTGGACTCAGGGCATTTCAGCCCTTGCGAGGCCAGTTGGCCTGGGGGACATTTCAAGTGTTGTGCTATATGCACCCTGCGCAATTTATGGTTTACTTGCCTATGTGATTCCTGCGCAAATGTTCTACCTGCACCTCTGAATGTGTTTTAATGCCTCATGTGCAATGTGTTTTATGTTTTATCCCCTTTGCTAAAAGTGACCTGCTTAGAGGATTGCTGATGTCCCATTACCTTTGCTAAATGTGACTTGCTTAGGTGATTATTTTATGTTCTTCCCCTTTGCTAAAAGTGACCTGCTTAGAGGATTGTTGATGTCCCATTACCTTTGCTAAATGTGACTTGCTTAGGTGATTGTTTATGTCCTATAGGTCCTGATAATAAGGTCCTAGTTCACTGCGTGATTTTCCTACAGTATTTAGGGTTGCGTAGGAGGTATTTACGCTTTACCAGTAATTACTGGTTGTGTGCTACATTTACTGGTTGTGTGCTACATTTACTATTTTGGTGCTACAATCATTATATGTCTCTGTGCTAAGTGTTATACCTACAAGTATTATTTCTAAAAAGTGCATACCCCTGACAGTGGTCCAGGTGGCCCTGTCCTGTACATAATCCCTTGTAAATTCTGCCCGTGCCTGTTGGCACATTGTAAAGTGTGTGTGTTATCTAACGTGTTTTATTATAATACAAAGGCTATTTTTGATATAACCTTGTGTGGAGTTTCCTTTGTGGTGGGCCTAGGGTGTTGTGGCTGGGGTGCGCGCGCAAACGCTTTACACATCGCCTCCGAGATTAGCCTTGCTGCTCGCGTCACGTTACCTAGAGGGTGAGCAGGGGTTATCTTGGTGTGTAACTCCCTTGCCCTGACTTAGAAATGGTGATCCCTGACTGACTTTGGCGTGAGCATTGGCCGTCCGGGGGTCCCGTTTCTAACAAAAAGCAAATGCAGTCACATAATAGCGATCACCTATGGTACCACAATTTTCATGTCTATCGACTGTTGTTAAATCCATATTCCAAATCTCCGTAACAAAACTACATTTGGAACTAATGCATTGCAGTAAATGATTTTGATTTTATTCTATTCTTATTTCTCAACACCCTTGATGAGCCAGCTTAGTCTCCCTTTCTTGCAATACAATAATGCATACTTTACATTATCACTGTGAATTCAATTAAATGAACTGGAACTGTATGAGCTTCATAAACAAAGTCACAGAGAGAACACGCTACACAGCGATTCACTATAGTGAAAGAAGAAGCAGTCTGCAATGGCTTCTTAATTAGTCAGCCAAATCGAGTGCCTGATGAATACAATTAGGTAGTGGGACCTGCCTAGCAGAAACTAGAAACTGGATCGCACAATAATATAAAGGCGTCAATTTTACTAAACATAACTTACCTCTGAGTGTGAGCAGCATGCTCTTCAGATTTTTTTTTAGCATTGTAGAACACAAACAAAACAAATACTTAATACTCACTAGTCCCGGAATCTCAACACCTAGCAGGTTGTGCAGGTCCTGTTCCCGTTCGAGAATGTCGGCCCAACGGTGAATCAGCTGCTAGGCGGTGCGCTAAACCTCGCTGGTGCGCTGCACGCACCAGTGCACTGTCCCCCAGAACGCCGCCTGCTGCCTGCATAGAGGGTAGGTAACCCTGCACAAAAAAAATGAGTGCTGCCACATCCTCCTCTCCAAAGATCGCCTGGGGCTGCAAACGTGGGTGGGGGCGCTGCCCACATGGAAGACAGCCCTCTGCCATGGCGCTGGGTGAGGAAATAATAAACTAAGAAGGGAAAATAAAGAAGAAAGAAAGAAGGAAAGAAGGGGAAATAAGTAAAATCAAAAAGTCACAAAAACACGAAAAAAATTACACAAAAATGTACACAAACACAAAGACTAACACTATTGTAAAAAATAAAAATTAAGGGTAGAAAAGTGAAAAAGGAGGAGCATCACAAAGATTAAGAAGTGATTGAAATTTAGGCCCAGCACCATAACAGAGAGCAGAGAAACAAGATGCCCATGCCAATGTTGACCGCGTGGTGCTGTTCACGCATGATTTAGAACGCGAGCACACTTCAGGACCATGTAGGGCGATTTTTCAGTGTGCGGACGCACTCCACATTCCTAACACAGCGCCAAGAGGTGTGCCAGCAAACTGCGCCTGAACGCGGAACTCCACGTAATGCAGCTGGGTTTTTTTGCAACTCCACAGAATTCCACTTAGTAGGACTCCGCAAACTCTGCCCACCCCTAGAAGAAATGGGCTTTGGGAAAGCATTATGGAATATGGCTCAGGTCCCTACCTGTAATAGGTTTGAAGTCGTTGCATCAAGTGAAGTGCCGGAAACATCTCAGGATTTCTCTTTGAGGAGTCTATTGAATGAAAAATGTGGAGAAACGCCTACGGAAAAAGCAGAGGATTCACTGGCTGTTATCCTTTCAGGGCTAAAAGAAGACATAACAAATGTTTTCGAAGTCTTGGAGGCTAATCAGGTGGGCATCCAAGCCTCATGCTCTGCATTAGCCCAAAAGCTGATGAAGTCACTACCTGTACTAAAACATTGGAAGAAGAGGTAGGATCAAAAAGGCAAGATGTGGCAAATAAATGCCACTGGGATGAGCATGCTGGTTAAGCCAAAAATGTATTGAGGTAGCGCCTTGAGAGGTTTGAAAATCATTTGTGGAGGAATAATCTAAGATTCTGGAATGTCCATGAGGTAGTGGTAGGTGCAGACATAAAGACCTTTATAATTAACCTGCTGCAAGACACAGTCTTAAAAGACAGGCCAGAAATGAATTTAGAGCAGAAGATCCAGAGGGCGCACAGGGACCTCTTTAGGTAAAATTCCAAACGGACTAAACCAAGGAAGACCCGGGTTCATTTCCTCTCATGTGCCCTGAAGGAGGTAATTTTGAGTGTGGCCCTATGGGGAGGGGGGGGCTTACAATGTTAAAGGTTTTTCTGCCATAATTAGATCAGACGTATGTAAGGCAACGGACCATTGGCAATCAGAGCTAGGCAAGAGGATGGAGGATCTTTGGAAACTGAATGTAAATGTACAACTAAAATTCCCTGCAATGCTCCGTTTCATGTGGAATAACCAAATGTATAACTATTGTGCGGTGGAAGATGTGGATCCATTGATAGACTCCATTAAAAAGAAATGAGATGACCTATGAATTATAGACGGCGCTGAATATTAGACATATGTGTCGGGAATGACAGGCGTGCCCTATTGCTGCTAACAATTATTATGAATTGTAACCATTTGGTAGTGCTTTCACCGATGAAACGTTCCCGGATGGGCGGCCGCTCGTTCCGCTATCTTGCTGCTAAATTATGGAACGCTTTGCAAACCCAGATCCGTGGCTTAGAGGACCTGCTGACTATCAGAAAGGCCATTAAGAACCACCTTTTTCCTTTGAAGTAAGCTCCAGACTGCTGTTATGTTGAGTATTGTTGTGCTTCCTGCTTGGGGCAGCCTGCCCTTCTTGTTAGTGACAGCGCCGGGACGCCCCTTGGCTGGGGCAGCTGAGCGCTATATAAAACCATATAACATAACATGACATATATGTTTATAACCCCCGGGGTAGGTCATAAGGCATTTATATGCCTGTAAGGATTTGGAGGGTTCCCGTAGGGTGGGGTGATGGAAGGGTGGAGAGGTGGGTGTGGTGGGGAGCAGTGGGAAAAGACAATAAATTCCCTCAATATCACCAAGTAGGTCTATATAGAATATTTGAGGAGGGACTTAATCTAGGCAGATGATGACTGGTATAGGTAAAAATATAGGCTTTTTAACATTGAGCGTGAATGCTCTGAGGTCCAAGTTAGGCAGACGGTGGTCCGGAGGCATCTATAAGAAAGTCAAGCACATATTATCATTCTACAAGAGATACACCAGGTCGAAAGTGGGAGCAAGCATCTATTCTGTAAGTAAAGATGGATAGAAAGTTTTGTGGTATCAGATCAAGGTCAGGGCTGTAAATGGGTGGGAATTCTGACAAGGAAGGTTTCCGGGGTGTAGTTTATGCACTCTAAAACAGATAGTTCTGGAATGTGGGCTTTAGCCAGAATGAGATGTGCTGGCCTTGAGTTTATATGTGTAGGATTTTATGGACCAAATATGGATGATCCCCAGTATATTGTAGATCGGGAACTGAATTTAGCAGAGCTTCGGTCCCATTGGTTCTGGGGGATATTTTAATACTTTATTAGATCCTATTTTAGATAGATAGACCCGGAGAGATTATGTCTAGGCATGCAGGATGAGACATGCCCTTAGAAATATGCTCCAAGATCTAGGGTTGGTGGATGTATGGTGACATCTAAAAGGCCAGTAAAAAAAATGGAAATGGTTATTATTCCAGGTTGGATTATTTCTTGGTGGATAGGGGCTTAGTGGCATACATAAGAGAGGTTAACCACCTCCCGGAGATTATTTCGTATTAATCAGTCATCTCTATGTTATTATAATCTCTTGGAAATAGGCCCAATTTAAGGTGGACCTTAACGAGCATTATTCTTCTGGACAATGAGGTGGCGCTTATTTTAAAAATGGCCACGGCCGAGTTTTTGTTGGATAATACAAGTACGGCACCTTCAGGAGTTGTATGGGATGCATTTAAACATTATTTCGGGGTGTAATGAAAAGCCAGGTTCATTTTAGGAATAAGGAGGAGAGGACGGAAATGGCCAAATTGGAGCAAGTATTTGGGGCTTTGAAGGCCACCTTACAGACGCAGGTGGGAGGATAAGGAAATGGGACTAAAACATCTGAAGAGGCACAGCTAATCTCTAAAATCAAGCTGGACATGAAGTACTGGGGGAGGTGGCAGGCTGGATGTATTAGTCAGTTTGAGTATGGGGAGCAAACGGGGGCGCAATTGGCATGGAAGGTAAGGGTGGAGAGATCTAGAAACAAGATAAAGTAACTGGTAGTAAGTCCCTGGGGGATGTCCCAAACAAACTAGTAGATATGCAGAGCTTGGAAATTGGCCAAACTTGCCCCTCAGCTCATGCACCCAGATCAGAAGGGCTTTGTCCCAGGGAAGCATATCCATGAACTTACTTAGCCACGGCTCGGTCGATCCCCCTGGCTCGCGTCACATTAGATGAAGCCAAGACTTTTGACCGTGTCTGTTGGGCCTATTTGTGGGAGGTGTTAGCCGTATTGTGTTTCAGCCTCTATTTTATTGCAATGCTACAGGGTCTGTATAAACACTCAATTGCTAGGATCCTCCTTAATTGATCGCGTACAAGGAGCTTTGCTGTTTCTAGGGGCACTCAGCAGGGTTATTCCCTTTCCCCATTATTACTCGCTATATGTTGAGCCATTTGCCCAGCTTTTATGGAGAGATAGTCAGGTTATCCCTTTTAGTTCATCTCATTTTAATAGCAAAACTGTGTTATACGCAGATGATTTAATAATCTATACTTTGAATCCTGCTCATACTATTCCCATGATGGAAATCCTGGTGAAGGAATTTGGGGCCCTGTCAGGATATTTAGTAAATAACTTGAAGCCGAAGGTAAATGGATAACCGATTGGAAGGGTGAAGTACAAGAAGAGATCAGGTACTTCAGTATTACTATTTTAAATCCACTGGAAGTAATAATTTGGGGGTTAGCAAAGGAGGTAGATGCTTTGCTTGCCAGATGAAAGACCCCGCCCCTGACAATAAATGGGCAAGTAAATTTGATGGTGATACCTCCAAAATTGACATATAGTTTTAACTGCATACCTTTGACATTCCCAAGATCTGTCATAGATAAGATTCAGGGGAAAATAGTATGTTTTATATGGGCATCTCGAGGAGCTAAGCATGCATAGAAAAAACTGAGGTGTCGGCTTGAAAAGGGTGGCTCAGCTCTCCCATACTTTTGCTTGTAGTCAGGAGGATGTTGAGCATGGGTTATTTTTCAGATTTTACACTGATTTGGGATTCCCCGGGTACGCCAGAGTATCTTAATGATTGGTTGAGCTTTACACTATGGAGAGCTGGGATAGAAGTTTCAGGGGAATTGGTAACCGTGCAGGGTATATTAACCTGGGTAATTTTTAGCAGCCAAGACTGGTTGTTCCCTCTCCAGATTTAAATATCTCCATGTATTTTAGTTTTCAGCCAACTCACAGGAGATCGAGGGTGCATGGGAATTTGAGTTAGATTTGCAGGATGGGTCTCCTAGGGATAAAGAGGTCACCATGTGGTACTGGACGTTGCATGATGCTGAGGATTGCAAATTGAAGGTGCCATACTCTGTTTGGGAAGGAGTCATTCAGGGAACTATGCTTCAAACAGTATGGTCAACCACCATAAAAATACTCTACTCAATGGTAAAGCCAGCCAATCTTATGCGTGGACCACTTTTTTTTTACCATCAATAGATTATATTGGATTCCTCAAAAGATAGCAAAGTGTGTACAAGAGCTGACTTACAGATGTTGTTGGTGTGGTCTCCTAAGAGCTGATGACCAACACATTTGTATGTGCCCAGAGATAAAGGCTTATTAACAGGATGTGGAGAATGTAGTCAATGACATCTTTGAGGTGAATATAATGCTAAGTCTAACATTGGTCTTAATGGGAGTGGAAATCTGCCCTAGCCAACCTCGGACTAGGATGCAGAGGGCTCTGTTGTTTTATCTGATGGCATTAGCAAGAAGGGAAATCTGTTACCTCCTACAGCGGTAGACAGGCTTCAAGCTGTACATCGAAACTGCCGAATGGATATTGATTGTAGACCCAGTGGGGCCAATCGAAGTAAGATGTGGACCGATTTCCAAAGATGGAGTGGTGTGAGGGTTACGACAACAAATCATTGATTGGTCCTATGATTACACCTGCGTGCACCCAGAAACTGGGTATCTGGTTTTGACTGGTGTGGCGAGGGCCAGTGAAAGTTGCTTTCCAGGTCAGGGTTGGAAAGCAATTCTAAAAAAAAGAAAAAAAGACATTGCAAATTAATTGACAAAATACATGCATAGCATTTTTCTAATTATCTCGGTGTATCTCAACATATTCACCTTATATCTAAATTCAAAGAGATAGGAGTTCATACTAGCAATTTGCACATTTGTTTATAACAGGTGTTAAAGTTGTACTGGATGAAAATTAATTAGTCATCAATTATTAACTACCCAATTTCTTAATAACAAGAATGGAATCTGCCCTACACATAGAATCTAGATCTATCCAAGTGAATTTACAATAACTAAGAGGAAGATTGGGTTAGACATCAACATTTCAGTCTCCTGTGGAATGCTGTTTGAGACGGCTGGCAGACGCTGCGGCAACTACTTTCAAAAGATTGTGTATGAATACAAAGTCTCCGGTAGGAGACTTCTTAAGTTTAAAATGAAGTCTGCTTCCAATTGATATGAAGAGACCATTCTTATGACATATCAATGTATGTGAGAATTGCTGTTATGGGCCCCTAATTCTTTGGATTTTGAGATGAACTGGATAAGTGGAGATACACCCAGCTAATTGAATTTATTTCTGCAGACAAACACTATGGCTGGGCAGAATAAAGAGGCGTCATCTCAAAAAAGAATAGCGGCTAGTCATGATACTATACCACACAAAACTAACCACCTACATTTGCCACCAGAGGCAGCCCCTATCGTGTGTGTCCTCTCAGGAATACCTGAACTCCCAAAGGGGAAACATGAAAGACAGCAGGACCTAAGGAACAAAGTAGTGTTCTGGCTCACCAAAAATAGACCTTTGCCCCCCAATATAGATGGGACTATATTAAGCGTTAGAAGGGTGGGCTGGTTAGGACCTCTCACAAAAAATACTGTGGGCGATTTGGTACTCGTAAAATTTAGTAATAAATATGTCGTCCCATACCTCCAATCTTGGAAGCCACAAATAGGTGATGGACCTATATCCGTTTGGAGTCTAAGTGAATTTTTACCCCAGAACATTATATGCCCCGTCGCAATGCCAAGCAACACAGAGTAATTTCCGGACGGTAAGAAGTGGTCTTGTACTGGATGAAAATTAATTAGTCATCAATTATTAACTACCCAATTTCTTAATAACAAGAATGGAATCTGTCCTACACATAGAATCTAGATCTATCCAAGTGAATTTACAATAACTAAGAGGAAGATTGGGTTAGACATCAACATTTCAGTCTCCTGTGGAATGCTGTTTGAGACGGCTGGCAGACGCTGCGGCAACTACTTTCAAAAGATTGTGTATGAATACAAAGTCTCCGGTAGGAGACTTCTTAAGTTTAAAATGAAGTCTGCTTCCAATTGATATGAAGAGACCATTCTTATGACATATCAATGTATGTGAGAATTGCTGTTATGGGCCCCTAATTCTTTGGATTTTGAGATGAACTGGATAAGTGGAGATACACCCAGCTAATTGAATTTATTTCTGCAGACAAACACTATGCATGTATTTTTCAATTAATTTGACTGGTCATGGTGGGATATCCTATATCAAATATAGACTCCTCCCTCCCTTCCACGTTGCCGATGGCGGCGATTAACTGGCGTCTTTGCAGCTCTGGACACCGTCGCTGATTCTGTGCCTCGGAGCGCTTTTCAGAGCTTTCCTGTGCGGCGGTGAGGCCGACTTGGAATGGGGCAAGTGAAGTGAAGCGCAGTAAATCTTCTCCGGACCCCGACCCCATGCCCAGTTTGAGCCTGCGGACCTGAGTCGTGCCGATAAGCTTTTTGCTGGAAGGTCCATAGGACTGCAGCGTTTCTACATCGTCTGCTATATCGCTTTGCCCCAGCGATGCCGGTGGGTGAGTTTCCCCGCTTTTTCAAATATAATCGGAACTTAGTGGCTCCTGGCATGGGCATGGGCTGCGGGAAGTTTAAGAGAGCGACACATCAGCTTAAAGCCTTTTGAACTCGGCAAACTTTGGTCTCTCTTATAAACAAGGTGTTCTGGACTATTGCTACTGCTAGCACTGTGTACCTGAGGAAGTGCCGGTCCTTGTAAGTTGTGCCGCATCCCCCCCCCCTCTCGGGAGCCGGGACTACAAAACCCAGCATTCTGTGTTTCCTCTGGGGGTTCCAGAAGGAATTGAGGGGTCCAACGTGGTGCAGTGGGTTACTTCCTTCTTAAAACAGAAAGCCAGTTCACCCCAGCGGCTGCAGCGTGAGGGGAGCCCCGAGGACTACAATACCCAGACGCCGCCACACACGAATCCTGCGCCAGGAGGCGCCTGATAAGGAGACCAGCCCGGTGGAGCGGGGGACAGCAGGACTCCTGGGGGTCATTTCCGGACCCAGCGCCCAGCAGCAGTGCTCCCAGCTGTCGCCGCCAGTCCACCCCAGCGGCTGCAGCGTGAGGGGAGCCCAGAGGACCTCAATACCCAGACGCCCGAGCGGCGCTACACGCGCCACACACGAATCCCGCGCCAGGAGGCGCCTGATAAGGAGACCAGCCCCCGCGTCGCGGGGTCGGCGCTGGGAGAAGCCCGGGACAAGGGCGGGACCCCTTGCTTTCGAGCCAAGAATCGTGGAACATTGACTAAAGGTACCGCTATCCACTGATTATTTCCGGTTCATTTAACAGGTCCCTCCTAAGGCTCATTATAGTTCGGTAGTCGAAATTGACTTAGTTTAATTTTAAAAGCTGACACGCTATGTCTTGCAAAGGGGGCATTAGAAAACTTTCCTCCCAGGGTGACCTGCTTAGGGGAACAATGGACTTTTATATTAAGAGTGCAATACTGCCCATTGCTAGTGAATTAGACAGAATAGAACGATCCCCAGCCTTGGACAGTTCTCTCAGTATGGGTTCTCCTCCACAGACTGCTGATATAGCCCCAGCTATAATGATATAGCCCCAGCTATATCATTATTGGATGAACTAAATCAAATGTGTAAATCCTCGTACGCCCCTCTGGATGTAGAAAAAGTGCAAACTATCGCTCCAATCTCCCCTATAGTTACGACTAATCCTGGGTCTAGCTGTTCTTCCCAACTAACTCAAATTCTACAGGTTACGCCCCTCATCAGCTGCTCCACACATGAAAATCTTAAATATCTCGAAAGCCGCCACAACATCACAGAGTTCTTACCCTAGGGCTGGGCAGAATAAAGAGGCGTCATCTGAAAAAAGAATAGCGGCTAGTCATGATACTATACCACACAAAACTAACCACCTACATTTGCCACCAGAGGCAGCCCCTATCGTGTGTGTCCTCTCAGGAATACCTGAACTCCCAAAGGGGAAACATGAAAGACAGCAGGACCTAAGGAACAAAGTAGTGTTCTGGCTCACCAAAAATAGACCTTTGCCCCCCAATATAGATGGGACTATATTAAGCGTTAGAAGGGTGGGCTGGTTAGGACCTCTCACAAAAAATACTGTGGGCGATTTGGTACTCGTAAAATTTAGTAATAAATATGTCGTCCCATACCTCCAATCTTGGAAGCCACAAATAGGTGATGGACCTATATCCGTTTGGAGTCTAAGTGAATTCTACCCCAGAACATTATATGCCCCGTCGCAATGCCAAGCAACACAGAGTAATTTCCGGACGGTAAGAAGTGGTCTTGTACTGAGTGGCCGCTTCTCCCCTGCTTTTAATTAATCTGTTCACTCTCCCTGTTGCTCATTGATTAGCTGATTTATTCTATTGATTTAATCTATTCTTAACAGATGCTATTTTTTTTTAATGAAATGAAATGTATTAATGTATTGGTGTATATTTATGTACTGCTGTTGCTTTTATGATTTTTATACTGAAATCGAATAAAGCTAATCAATCGTAAATCGACTGAAAAAAGCTATTTTGGTTTAAACAAATACAGGCACCCATACTTGTTTACCTTTAATAACCCAAGCCCACAAGGGTGTACTGGGCTGCCCACATTTATTTAAATAAGAGTTCCATTTTCAAAATAATCATTTAAAATATGATTTTATCATCAGATTGGATTTTTTATTCCTTTCAACTATAGTCCTTGAATCATGGTTTTAGCTGTAAGGAAAATGCATCCTATGCGTGATCGCCTCCAAGTTTAGGACAGATGCTGCTGGCCAAACAGGCCTCAGTGCCAGTGTTCTGACCCTTCTTTAAAAGATATAGGTCTAATTGGCTCACCCAAATTGGCATGAGTCAACTTACTTATAAGTCCCTTCTATATCATTTCAGCTGTACCAGGGCCTGTAAGTTAAGTTGTCCATCGTGCACTACAACACTTATTGTGCCCTCACGAGTGTGACAAAGAAAAGCATAACTCCCAGCTCAATAATTGCCAGCTGACAGAGCAATTTTGAACTGCTATTAAGGTAACAGCAAAGTCCAAACCTTCCTTTCAATAATCTTTATGGCAGGCCTACTAAGCCCTGATGGCAGAGTGCATTATAGTAAAAGCTAGATATGTGTTTTAGTAACTCTACATGCACTGACAGTAAAAACCCTGCATTGTTGTTTTTACTGTTGAAAGGCTAATAGACTCAATGGCGAATACTTAGTTACACACTAACAATTCAGAAGTGCTACCTTTTGCAATGGGATTGCTAAATGTATTACTTCAAGATATCAAAAGAATTGTTGCACTTACCACGACTTGTTACTCAAGACAAATTTAATAGAACCTTTGCACAAATGGCAACTTCGTTACTCAAAGTTTCCAGTAACTGCTCACAGTTGCACACAAACTGCTGTTCTTGAGACAACCTCTACCCTCTTGGGGTGATGTCTGAATGACTCTCAGGAAGGAAAAGAAAACGCCTGCTGAGGGTAGCATTGCAACTTCCTCCTGGCAGGATGCCAAAACAATCATTCAAAAAGACTTTATTTCGATCACTCATATGTTATGTTGTTATGTTATTGACATTTATAATGCGCACAGGTACTCAAAGAGTGTCTCAGCGCGAACCAGGTAGGGGTGGGGTCAACGGATCATTATATGGAGAGATACCATGGATACTATGGATACTATAAATACTCCCTGGATACTATGAAGGTCCAAAGGAAGAGAATTCCAGGCCACTGCTGCCTTATAGTCCAAAGAGCTGCCGCACATTCGCATGAGGCAAAACGAGGAATGACTTCCAGAAGCTGCAAGGCTGAATGCAGCTGTCTCATGGGAACATAGAACTTGAAGCGATTCCTGAGGTATGCCAGGCCAAGTTCGTACAGAGCTGAATGGGTCAGGGTGAGGGCTTTATATGGGCTTTAAATGTAACTCTTTCAACAACCGGAAGCCAGTGAAGTTCATGCAGGTGTTTCTTTATGCTAAATCTCACAGTATTGTTAAGAAGAGACCTTGCTGCAGCATTCTGCACCACCTGCAATCGCCTCAGCAGGTACCCCAGCAGGCCAATATACAGAGCATTCACATAATTGATGCATGAGAGAATAAAGGCATGGGTAACCATGTCGTTGGCTGCCCTAGGGAGGAGGAGGAGGAATTTCCTGAGTGATTTAAGAGTGCCAGAGCATTGCCCCGCTAGCCTCTTAATCAGTGTGGCAAATTCTGAGGTTTTTGGTAGGCTGCTCCATGGAATTGGGCAGTGGATAGTTCCCTGTCCAGAGTGAATCCCTAGACTCGAATGGAAAAGTCTCAAACAGGAGGATCTCGGATTTGTCCTCATTACATTTAAGCTGCGCAGAGAGGAGCCATTGAAAAACAGCCGTAAGGCATGTTCTAGCTTGAAGAGTGGATGAGTCATTCTTGTTCCAAGAGAAGAGGAGCTGACTATTGTCAGCGTATGCGATGATCTTCGCACCCAGGTCCTCCGCCAGCTGAATCAGTGGGGTGACATTAATATTAAACAGGAGAGGACTCGAGGTGGAGCCCTGAGGCACTCCTGTAATCACTTTTTGAGAGGCAGATGGGGACGGGAGGAGCCAACCTTGTTGCAATCTGTCTTCCAGGAATGATTTTAGTCAGCTCCATGCACACTCAGCGATACCAATATCCGAAAGGTTGGCCAATAGCAAAGAGTAAGGCACAGTATTGAATGCAGAAGAAAGGTCCAACAAAATTTGTACAAAAGGGGGTGGTGATGGACGGAGCATCTGAACCAATCAAACACTCACACCCAGTCAACAGATCTGGGTTTAATCCACCACTGTTCTTTAGCCCACTCTGCCACCCCAGTTCAGACATGGCCATATGCAAATCAGTGTGACCCTGTGCCTCATGGGAACAGTCCAGCCCGAACTGCCAAGCCATGTCTGCCCTGGACCAGAAACAAGCTTCCGAGGACCAGTTTCTGGCATTGCAGCCGTCTTCAGCCCGGCTTGCTTGAATCCAGTGGCAAAGTGAGCAAGGGACTCACGTCTGAGCATACCCTGCCAACTTATGGCGAACAAAGTGGTACAAAAGGGGGTGATCTTTGAACAACAAAATTAGGGCAGCTCTGCAACCAGCATCCAAGCAATCATGATTGAAAATCCAACATAGAACATCTGACATACATATTAAATATAGAAATACAAACAAGAAATAGAAAAACTCAATAAATACTTAAGATAAAATATCACAGTATATTTAACAGCTAATAATTAAATAATAAAAAGTAATAAGCAATAATTAAAAACTACACAAAAAAGGCTACTAACAATACATTTGAATAGCAGTGTATAAGGGTTAGAATCCATTAAAATATAACACACCAATTAAAAACCCATAAATAGTATTACATGAGAGATGCTACTCTTTTATTTTAGCAGACAGACTGGCATCTCAGACAGAGAGGGAGAAGCCGTTGACAAACCAGTTTTCCATATGCAGATAGCTCCCATGTAGACAATCCTTTCGGATGGACTAGACAGCTCCAGACCCCAAACAAAGGATCCGTCATGTTGGATGTGCGCAGAACAATGCATTCTGGGCTAGCAGGATGCCACACTTTGCAGGAAATCACTACAAGGTGGGAGGGAACTTGGTATCACATTAGCTAGAAGTCCATATCCCCTGAGGTCAAGAAGCGGGCATAAAAGTATCACCCCTGACACCCCGGCCTCAGACCACATCTTGACTCGAGAGAGGTTCAAAGAATAACTGCCCTGCTGTTCTCTGAACCAAGCAAAGAGAGGTTGCATCAAGGACTGGACTTCGACTGCTGCTTCTTGGGCTAGCAAAGAAAGGACTGTAAATGTGGTGACCTGCTTGGGGATAAGTTGTCCCCAAGACCTAGACAAAGAAGGCAGCTCCAAGAATCAGTTGGCTGAGTTCCTGATGCAGTCACAGGGTCATAAAAGCAGAAAAGCCTGTTCGGTTGACAGCCCAGTGCCAAGAAGTTTGGTCACCACTGGATGCAAAGGAACTACTTGGGAGATCAAGAAAAAACCCTCAAACGTTGCACCTGAGCCTGCTGGACATGGGAGAATGGTATGAGTGCAGAGTGGTCACCCAGCATGGACTTTACTGCAAGGTAAAGAGAACCACTAGTTTTTTTTGCAAACAGAGGCCAGCAGAGTAGTGGCAACTGGTTTTGCGCTGGACTTCACCTAGACTGAATGGGACATCGACCTCTGAGGCCAATGTTGACCCCTTTTGTTGTGGACTAACAGGTGGCCACAGGAAGACCCCCCAAAGCAGGCTCAGCATCCTTTGGCATCTTCTGCTTCCTGCATTCCTTCTATCAGACCACTCCATTGATTCCTATGACAGTTCGCCCATAGCCCCTGGAATTGGACTGGAGACTGCTCTTATGAGGTAACTGTCCAACTCGACCTTGTTGGTCCCTGTGACTGGCTCCCTATCTGAGTTAGTCCACACAAAAGTGCCTTTATAGTCATTTCCATGTTACTTGCTATGGTTAACCCTAAATTGGGAGTTGGAGTCCATTACAGTGAGTTATTGTTCTACGTGAAAAGTTGTGACCATTGTTTCTTTTAAAAAAAGATCATATTTCCGGAACCCTCAGGCAGATATTTGCCGTTGAGATGTCTCTTTAAAAAAATATTTATATATATATTTTTTTTATAAATTGGTGGCAGATATTTATCATGTTTTGTTTTTGGTACTTCTTAATGTTTTTCCCATGTTCCTTTGATATAGCCTGACTGCTCTGAGCCACAGCTATTCAGGACTTAGCTAAGGTTTTACAAACAAACCTGGCCAGACCTGATACAGAATTGTGCCTTTATTGCACAATGAGGTTGCACAACCACACCATATGATAAAACACGTTCCTCACACTAGCTATTCCCAAATTAAAGTTATACGATATAAGGTGTTATAATGTGACCCAATGCTTTTCTATGGGTGAGCCAGACTTGCCACATTAAAAAATAACTTTTGAGATTTTTCACTGCCAAGTCATTTAAAACTTAAGTATACTTGTCCTACATTTTAAATGCCATGATCCCTAGGACCTGTCTGAAAGGTGACTTATAGGTATTAAAAAGGAATGTTTATACCTGGTTAAGAGTTTATTTTGCGAGGTCCAATTGTCAGTTATCAGTCTGCATGCTCATGCTGCAGGGGCAGAACTGAAGACAAGCTTTGTTTTTTATTCATTTTGTTTATTATATTTACTCTCTGTTTCTGTGTGATTTGTATTGTTTTTCATTTCAACTTTATTGCTGTTTTAGTACTGCATAAATACTTTATACATTGCCCCAAGTTAAGCATGTCTGCAGTTTGCCATAGCTAACATAAGGTTACTTCAGGTTACTAATATGACTTTGAGAGTTCATCCTGACGAGGGTTGTGATTATCACTTGAGGTGGGTACTTACCCTCCTCAACTAATAACCAATTTCTCACACCCTGTTTCTCAATTTGTGTTCTTCCGCAAAACATGTGAGACTGTTGGGTTCAATGTGTTCACTATCTGTCTCTTATCTCACACAGGTGCCGATCAGCCACCCACAATGAACCCACCTCAACCTTTCACTGAACATATCTTTCATTTAACACAGTCAGCCTTCCATACCCCACCCTGTATGCCATATTAGCCATTCCGGGAAACACTTATATCATCCTTGTTTAGTTTCCTTTGTAACACTCTGAAATTACAGCCTTCTCCAGTTTTCAGCAAACAGTTAGTACCAAGTGAATGAATATATGCAGCTTTACCATGTACTTCCACATTTAGATCTGTCCAGTGAGAATGATGTTGGAATGTCTCACCCAAGAAGAAGATACATAGCTGGCAAAGTGAAACTAAAATGAAGACACTTGTAGTTAGCCTCACAGTCTTTTCATACTCAGACCTCATCTTTCCCTCCCTTTGATGTTGGGCATTACTCCAATGCTTATACCTCTAAACCTCCATTAGTGCCTGACTGTTAGTATCAAATCTGGGGTAGCAGCAAATACACACTTTGAATAAAAAACGCATACTGCTGGAGAGCGAGACTCCACTTTATTACAGTACTGAAACATTGAGGATTGGAAAGTTGAGTTCCTTGTCTGAAGTAATCTGGCAGTCATCTGCTTACTTATGTAATATGAGGTTTAAGACACTTCAGATTGTTGCCAAGTCTCTACAGTGAAAACGTAAGAGGTATAATTATAAAGATTATGTTAAGAAGTGTGGTACACTTAAAAAAACATTTTGAATGAACAATGTGAGACATATTGAAACTGTACTTTAATTCTAAATAATTTGTGACAGTGTTGGTCCTAGATCCATTATGAAATTTGTAACCATTTTCAACAGCATGGAGAGTCTGTTAGTGTCTCATCTCAGGATTATCTAGGAAACTGAAATGTATCTCAACTCAGCCAGACGTTATGCTTATGCATGAACAGAAACTACCTTCTGAGTTCTTCCCTTTATTGTCCTGCCTAAGTCTGACAATAGACATATGATTGATAGAGAAACACTAGATCCTCTAGATGATTTCCTTTTTTTCCAATACATTTCAAAAGAACTAACAAGGACTCTTTACTTCCAACAATACTATTCCCTCTTAGTTAGCAGGTCAGGTAAATCTACACTCCCCAATTCAAAGTACATATTGTCTCACTTAAGTTGTTAGACATAAACTGGCAATACTCACATCTATCAGAATTACACCTCTTAACCACCTATGTCCAGGCCTCTGAATCACTGGCACAATTCTATCAAGATCAAGAGGCATTTTGATGTATCTCATTTGAATCCTATAATTGATGAAATACTGATCTTTGATTTAAAAGACTCGTCCTTACACAGTTTCCAATCTCCAATGGTTTTCAGGAAATACTAATCCCACCAGAAAAATGACATGCCAAAGCATTATTACTTACAATATGATTGAAGTACCATGGGTATTGGCTGTAGTTAGTCTGTGTTTTCTTACATGTAGAAAAACAACATGCCCTCTCATTCCTCGAATATGTAAAACAACAAGGACTGACCTATACACCCAGTTAAAACCTTGATCAAAATCTGTAAAAGCAGTGCATTATTCCACCAACATCAATTAACATATTTCAAAGTCTAGTGCAGACAGTGCAAAGTGCCTAAAGTGTTTTGTAAATATACTGCACACTTTATGCACCTTGTGCATTATGCACTAGACTTCGAAATATGCATATCGATGTTAATGGAACAATACACTGCATTTACAACGTTGGGCCTTGAATCATTGAATGATATACTACTATACCCATACACAATGGATCATTATATACCCACAGATGATTGGTTGGGATTGGGTTGGTAGATTTTTGTGTGGAATTTGACCCACGGAACCATTGTGTTTGCTTTTTCCTTCCTCGAGGCAAATGGGCACCTGTAAGCCTTGGCACCTGCTTTTTTCTTGGGTAACATACAGAGCTGCATGAATAGTCAATACTCTGAGAAAGAGTACCCACACAGGCAGAAGGGCCAGCATTGAAGGATTTAATCTGGGACTGTCCTCTATTATAAAAAATACTGGAGTGTCAAGAAGTACCCTCTAGTATGTATCTATGTTTGTATGCATGTGTTATTTTTATTAATGCAAAACTAGCCGAATTGCACCTTAGGTGATTGGAGGGGAAGCTGGGTTCTGAGACAAAAGTTGTTTTTAGGGCTCGCGAAGCGAAAAGCCCTGTAGTAGGCGTTTCAAAAATGGACCTGGAAATTCCACACAGCTCGTGCATGTAATTTCCTAGGTCCATTTTAATTCAGCTTTGGGTGCGTGCTGTTTTTGAACAGAACACGCAATAGGCCATAGGCGGTAGCCTAGCTCCGCCTATGGCCTATTGGTGTCTGTTACGCGCACCAAAGCCCATATGTCTTCAATTATCGTTCCGACAGGAAGATATATGCCTGCAGTGGCGCGCACGCACCACTCACGGGCTGCTTCTTTTAGGATCCATTTCACAGGGAAGCAAGACAGTGTCTCTCCTGCAACCTGCCACTGCGCACTGTTTTTTTTTTTAGATAATGGTTATCCCTGCTTAATCTTTGCTTAATCCACCTCAAAGGGGAGCCACTGAATTGTCCCTTGGCACGGTGGGCATTGGGCAGGTCAGGTCCCGTTCCCTCATTGCGAATACCTCTGGGTTCTCCAGGTTCCTGCCGGCTGCCGTGCGCTGGTGTTGACATTCCTTCGAAAACTTTTCATAGCTGGACGAGGCTGCTACAGGCACACTCCAGTTGAAGGCTGGACTGCCCACAGAGTGGAGCACCAGGTGAGACTTTAACGGTGAACATATGTCTCCTGGAAGGCTTTGCAATACGCAACACCCCCGACAAAGATATATTTCAAAACAATCAGCTTGCACAAGGAGTGCTGGCGAGATGAAAGGTAGCAAGAAGCACAGAGCGTCACTTTAGAAACTCCCCTTCCTCTTGAAATGGACTCTCCCTACTTCCCATGACAGCTTAAACTGTCCGTCCACCAGCTAAGGCGTTCAGCAACAAAAGGCGCTGTGATGTCAGTCAGGCTCTGCGCATGAAAATGCGTCGCAGACAAGGGGAGAGACATGCCTGTTGGAAGGGGGAACCCTAGCCGCTTAACAGCACAAGGAGCCCCCGGCGGACACATGGTTTCAATCGTAGAAAACTATTTACAGCAGAAATTGAGCTGAGTGAACAGAACTGGATGAAAGGGATCTCGTGAGGACATGCAATAGTTGCCCCATGTCAGGTGTTGTTTGTTCACCCTCTCAAGCTTTTTTGATTGCATTTTGCAACTTTCTCGTTTTGGTCGTTTAATTAAAAATGCACGAATACAAGTGCGGAAACCAAAAGTAAAGGCCAGTATGTTACTCAAGCCTGATATGATATTCTCTAAAATCATCTTGGCCCCACAGGGTTAATTTTTTTTAAACATTTATATACAGCGGTTTATTCCGCCATAATTACCGTTTCAGGATGCTATAGACATTATCAGTAGCAGGTTATGAGAACGTTTACAACACGAAGAGGGGCGGCAGTGCACGAAAAACATAACTATTTCCATTTCACACGAAAGCGGTACTCTTTTTATGATCTTAGAAATATTAAAGTTTCAGTTAGTTGGCCCTGCCTGGATTTAAATTTTCAAATCATAGACAAACTAAGCCACGGGTGCGTCAGTCACTAGACCACATTACCACTAAAGCAAGTGACTAAGTGAAAAAAAGGTTGTGGGGGAACACAAACGCACTTTATTTCCCCCGTCTACCATCGCTGTACATAATAGATTCATACTTAACTCCTAAACCACCGAAATTTGATGTTTTTACCTCTGTCAGTATTGCCAGGCTTAAAACCTGCAATCATTATACTTGCATGGATGCTAGAGCTGATAGGAGGCTGTATGTTCGGATGCTTTAGGTGAATGAAAAACAAAATTATGCGTTGTTCCCTTATCCAGTTCCACGCAAGTGTAGCGTGAAGCCCCCAGGCTAACTCGGGAAAACAAATGCTATGTGAGCCATTTTTTGTTCCTTAAAGTAACAAAGAAGTTGCCGATGATAAACATATTCTCTTGTTCCGAAGTCACTACTCTGCTGGAAATAAATGACTAGTTATCCCTAAAAGAAAGGCGGTCCCCAGATTAAATATGCATAAATTCACACTCGGAGACACATGAAAAGGGGGGCCCTCGGCCCCCCCGCACGCATGGCGGCGCGGCGACCGTCTCCCCACCTTTCCCCTCGTGTCATTCGACGGTGGGGGCGTGCCCTGGGGGCGCGACCCACCGCCGATTGGCCGGCGCCCCTCCTGACCCGGATTCAGTGGAGTGGTTCCGGGTCGGGGGGGCGGGCGATAGGAGGGGCCACCCGGCCCCTCGGGAATAAGAGGTAGGGAGCGCCCAGGAGACCCCCTTGTCCCTGGACGCTCCCTCGCTGAACGTTGTGCCCCGCGTTCGGGGCTTCTTTGTTTGATAATCCTCTCGCTTTATTTTTCAGATTTCCGTTCGGAAGGCGTTGCGGAGGAGCAGGACCCCGCTGGATCGAGCATCGATACCAAGGACGTCGTGATCTCTGTTCTTTTGTGTCCACAGGCTGAGGGAGCCGCGATCACGTGTGATACCGCGCAGATTTCCGTTCGGACGGCGTTGCGGAGGAGCGGGACCCCCCTGGATCGAGCATCGGTATCAAGGACGTCGTGATCTCTTTCCTTTGTGTCCTGCATTCAGAGGGAGCCGTGACCACGTGTGATACCGCCGGGATACCGTGAGCATTGCCACGCCGGTTTCGGAGAGCCACACAAGACACGGTGAGGTAGCGAGTGTGTCGGGGGGCAGCAGGCGGGAACGGTTACGCCTGGAGCGGCTGGGAATTCAGCTAAGTGTTCGTGGGGGGGCTCCGGTGCCCGAGATCTCCTGATTTTCTTTAGCACGTGCAGCTATTTCGTCACTGTTTCCCACGGCCCAACAATACCCTGATAAACAATAGGTAGAGTGACGTTCTCACATGAAACAAATGCTATTTTCCGCTGGAGGAGCGACATAGACAGGCCGGGGTCGGCAATTTGCAACTGAGTTAAGACCGCGCGCCATATACTGAAGCGAAGCAGGGTCGACCAGGGCAGCACCTGGAGGAGAGACCCCTGGTAAAGTGCGCAAAACGGGGTGGCATTTATGTAACCTTTATCACGCTACATTGCAGGGTCTAATTATAATTCACTGTACAGTTTGTGCCATAAAGGGTGCATTTTTTGAAAACGAGGTGGCATTTCTTTAAATGTTTTTTCACTACAGCATGGTCTCATTTATTAAGTGAATTGTTGTAAAGGATACAAATAAGGGAATTTTTTTTAGAGTGTTTCATTACTGTGTGGTATTGATTAAGTGACTTGTGGTTCAAAGAGGGGCACAATTTTTTGTTACAGGCTGGTGATACATATCTCTAGGCAGACAAATATTCCTCTGTATTAAGACTAGGTTTCTCCTCATCTGCTCCTACTGTTATACACGGTGTTAATATATTTCTCGATTCCAGGCTATTTTATAAACATTACCAGTACAAGTCACTCGCAGACAAGACGTGGTGGCATTCAGGGGTACGGGGGGCTAGCACTCATCGCTCCTGGTGGCCGCCGGGTGGGTCTACATTAGGTTTACTCACCCCTTACATAAGCGGACAAGCCGCTAGTGTTGCGGTCGCCGTTGCATGGTGCTGAAAGCCCCCTGGTGACCCTCCATCTGAAAGGTACACACAGTTGACCTGTTGGGAACTAAGAGAGTAGGCAGCGGGGGTTTTTTGGGGTAAGCGTCATGCCAGGTCCAAGGGGTGGAAAAAGGGGGTCCAACATGGAGGCTATGATGCGGGCTATGATGCGGGAGATGAGCGACATTAAGCAACAGCTAGGACAAATTAAGGAGCGGGAAGCTCAGTTGGATGACAGAGAGGGCGTGGCACCGGGCCCGTCCGGGAGACCGATCCGCAAGAGGGTGGCACCAGTGCCAAGAGGGGAATTTGTCACCCCGCAAGGGAAACCTAGGTCCAAAAGACCCAAGGAGGCGGTCCCCACCCCAGGCCCAGTGGATCCGTTACCCGCCGCACCGCCCGCGGTGGTCCCACCCCCGCATGTGCCTACACCCATTGCCCCTGTGGTGCCGGTGCCGGCAGGTCAACCAGTAGACGCTGGGTCTGCTCCCGCACCGGTGCCCACAATCCCGGGGACAGGCTGGCCTCACCCGGCGCCCGCCCTGCCACCTGTGCCAGGACCATCGGGCTTAACCCCAGTGCTACCTGTTGTCCCGGGGGGTAATGTAGATTCGATGCCACCCGAATTGGTATCTCAGTTAACGGCCATGATGCCATGGCTCCAAAAAGGGGGAGCCTTCCCGAATTCTGCAGACCATGCAGCAGAGGCGGCAAGGTTTGTAGAAAAAATCAGATCGGCACCGGTCACCGACAGTGTTGCATTGCCAATATCTTCTCCCCTTGCAGGTACAAGTGTTCCCCAGCTGGACGGAGTTAAGGGGCAGCCGCCCTCGGCGCCCACACCTGGTAAGGAAGTGGCATTGCCGCTCTTGGGGGACGGTGTGATACCTTCCAGGAGCGAAAATCTAGCGCAGCATGTGTCATTAGCTGTGAAAGAAATGATTTGGGCTGATAAATACGTGTACATTTATTCTTTATTGTTGGATAATAGGGAAATGGAGCAGGCAAAAGCACTGAAAGAGTGGATGCTCCCAAGTGAATGGAGGGCGCAGTGTACTAGATTCAGGGTTGAGGAAAATCTCAATAATTGGATGCAAGCATGGGCTGTTTTCACTGCAATTAAAGCTGAGCGTCCTCCAGATCTACAGGCGGCATTGGCTTGCTACTCGAGCAGAATTGTGGGGTGGAGTCAACAGTATTCTGGGGAAGCATGGAAGGGTTATGATGTCAATTTTAGGAAGGCATTGGAATTCAATAGATCGTTGCCATGGGACTCGGTAGATTCCATGGCTTGGCACAAACAGTTCTCTGACACTGCACCCCCCCCTCAGTTCGGTGCGGTCAAGGTGTTCACGAGACCGCAGCAGCCCTTTCGGCCCCCCCAAACGAGTGAGGTACCTGGGAAATTTAGGGCAGGTGGGCCAGAGAAAAAAGGGGTGTGCTGGGATTTTAATAGGCGCACCTGCACAAGGGCCGCGTGTAAGTTTAGGCATGCATGTTCCTCCTGTGGGCACCCCTCTCATCCAGAAACTACCTGTAGGTCCAAGCAAGGTAACACAGGGCAGAGGGGTAGGGGAAAGCCACTATAAGTCAGACAGGTTAGGCCCCCCCACTCCAGTGGATGTTGTGGCAATGATTCCATGGTTGAACAGATACCCTGACCACAAATCGGCCACCCTACTCCAGGAAGGTTTTTCTAAAGGTTTTAGGATTCCGGCCGGGGGATACACAGGCAGTGCGCACTGTAGAAATCAATTATCAGTCAAACACAATCCGGCTGTGGTGGCCGCCAAAATTGACAAAGAGCTTTCATTAGGCAGGATAACTGGCCCTTTTCCTGAAGTGCCAGTACCCAATTTTGTGTGTTCCCCACTGGGAGTTGTCCCCAAGAAAGAGAAGGGGCAATTCAGATTGATTCATAACCTGTCAGCGCCAAAGGGGGCGTCACTGAATGATGCCATTGACGAAGGTATCTGTAGTGTTAAGTACGCCTCTTTTGATCAGGCTGTTACCTTATTGCAGGCCGCGGGACCCGGGGCGCTGATGGCGAAATCAGACATAGAATCCGCCTTCCGCCTCCTCCAAGTACACCCGGCGGACCAGCATCTTTTAGGTTTCACCTTTAGGGATAGGTTCTACATGGACAAATGCATGCCTATGGGTTGTTCTATTTCTTGCGCCTACTTTGAGATGTTTAGTTCCTTTCTTGAATGGGCCATGAGACAAGTGACGGGCCATCAAAGGGTCATGCATTACTTAGATGATTTCCTCTTCCTCGGTACAGCGGGATCTCAGGAGTGCGCACTGGCATTGCAGGAATTTTGCGTGCTCATGCGGGCTTTTGGGGTCCCGCTTGCGCCTGGGAAGACGGTGGGCCCGACCACCTGCTTAGAATTTCTTGGCATCGAGATTGACTCAATGGAGAGATGTTTTAGACTACCTAAGGACAAGGTGGGCAAATTCAAGACATCGCTACAGTCATGCCTCCGGAAGGAGAAGGTCACATTGCAGCAATTACAGGAGGTGGTAGGGCAATTGAATTTCGCACTAAGAATCATCCCAATGGCTCGCCCCTTCTCTCGCTCCATCGCACACGCGATGAGGGGGCTGAGGGAAAAGCACCACCGCACGCGCTTATCGTCTGAAATACGCCAGGATATGCTTATTTGGATGGCATTCCTGGAGGATTTTAACGGTAGGGTGGTCTGGCCCGGCCCGCTCACGACATCGGCGGAGTTGGGACTATGGACTGATGCGGCCGGTAGTGTGGGCTTTGGTGCCATCCTAGGGAATAGGTGGGTCGCTCAACAATGGCCAGAAGAATGGAAAACATGGGGTCTGATCAGCAACATTGGCTTCCTTGAACTCTTCCCAATATGGGTGGCACTGATGGTTTGGCCCGAACACCTATGTAACCAATCAGTGGTGTTTTGGTCAGATAACATGACAGTGGTGGAATGTATCAATCAGCAGGGGGCGCGGTGTCCTTTCATACTTCGTCTGATCAAAGAAATTGTTCTGCGGTGCCTTAAACTGAATGCTACTTTTAGAGCCAAACATGTCCCTGGTGTTTTAAACAATGCGGCTGACTCCCTTTCTCGCTTCAAAATGCAGGTTTTCAGGGAACATCTTCCCACAGCAGACCCCTCGCCAGCACACTTCCCAGCAGTACTTTGGCAGATTGGTGCCCCAGATTACAGGACCTCGTGGTCGCTAGCCTAGCCCCCAGGACCAAGACGGCTTACGAAGGGGCGTTTCTGTCTTATTGTTCTTTCTTGGGGCCACAGTGGGAAGTGCTGTGGGCGAAGGAGGATGGGTTTGCAGCCTATTTAGAATGGATGCACAAGGAGGGGCGCTCAGTGGCAGCGGCGACCAGACATAGGGCGGCAGTATCATTCTTCGCTCAAGCTAGGGGCTTTCGGGATCCCACTAATACCTTTATGATACGTAAGGCTTTAAGGGGATGGCGCCGTATTCAGGGACACCAGAAGGATAAGAGGAAGCCCATGGGGTTGACCCGGCTAACAGCCTTACTGGGCACGCTGGAGATTGTTTGTAACTCGGAGTGGGAAGTGCTTCTTTTTAAGGCGGCATTCTCCCTGGCATTCTATGGGGCGCTGAGAATTAGTGAACTTGTGGCAGGGTCCAAGTCTGACCTACTAGGCGGCTTGCAGAGGGCTGGGGTGACGATAAGGGGTGACACCATGTGGGTGATTATCCAGAAATCAAAGACCGACCAAGAAGCTAGGGGTCACACCATAGTTCTGCAACGGGCCCCCGCCAACCCGTGCTGCCCGGTGAGGCACGTAGAATCACTCATTGGACTATTGGTAGGTTCAGCGGGCAGGGCATTGCTCTGTCACGCCGACGGGAGCCCCTTGACCAGGTATCAATTCAGGAGAGTGTTCGAAATAGGGGTTACAAAAGCGGGTCTTGATCCTAGAGATTTTGGATCTCATTCCTTCAGGATTGGGGCAGCAACTGAGGCAGTGGCGGGGGGCCTCCCGGTGGAAAGAGTGAAGACAATTGGGAGGTGGTCTTCAGACTGCTATAAACGTTATGTTCGGATTGACATGCTATGATTACTGGTCACTCACGCTTGGTCTCTTTCCGATCTCTTACAGTTTCTCAGACCTGTTACGCAGGGGAGGAATTTGTCGTCGGGCACCGCCAATATTCATCGGCACGGAGCGGCGAACAGGAAACAACAAAGAACAATGTCTGGATTGTCGGTCATTCATATGTGAAGCGAGCAGAATGTGTCTTCCTGTCAGGTGACAAGAAGGAAAGGGCGGCACAACTAGGGTTGAACATCACGTTCTTTGGCAGAGGAGGGTTGTGTCTTCACGAGTTTAGGGGATTCTTCCAAGGGCTGTTAGCACGCCAGCAGTCTCCACCGTCAGTGGTGATACTTCACCTTGGGGAGAACGACTTGGCAACACTGGGCAGGCGCATCTTGATTGAGGAGATTATCTCAACAGCGGGTTGGATAGCTAGGACCTGCCCCGGGTGCACACTAGTATGGTCACAACTCATACCTCGACTTCAGTGGCGGGGGGGTCATTCGGTCAGGGCGTTGAATCACTCGGTAAAGAGGATCAACACACGGTTGGGTAGGTTGTTTCGAACCCCCTTGTTACAGTCAATACCTCATGGGTGCATCTGGGGTCACAAGTATTACTTGAAGGACGGGGTTCATTTGACAGAAGAGGGTAATGTCCTATGGTCTGACAACATCTGGGCTTGGCTAGAGGGCTTTGAAAGGAGGAGTGTGTCCTTAGGCAGGGGCTAGAGGGGGAGGCCAGATCGTCGGTTAACAATACTGGCCTGTGGCGGTAAGGTCATTATCGGTGAGCACATATTTGAGGTCTGAGGGGGCGGGCATCATCCTATGGAGGTTCCCGCCCGGGGGGAGGGGCCTGCGGGCCACTCCCAGTACTCCAGGGGCAAGGTAAGATGCAAAGGAGCGCGGGTAGGAGTAGTTCACGCTTTCCTTAGGCTGGTAGCCACCCCGCGCGCGTGGACTCATGACGCCACCGGCGCAGAGTAAGGGCCCTCCTTTAGTGGGTAAATGGAGTTTAGGGCGTAGACCGGGCAACTCCCGGGGTAACACTGCGCATGCGCACTTCTAGGGGGGAGGCGCAGCTTGTAGGACCTGACACCGGTAGTGACCCTGCCATATGGCCAGAAATGTACAAAAATCAAGTGTAGGATGTTTAGTTTAAGCTAGGAACAACATGTATTAGAGTTTTGTTAAGGTCAGGCTCTCAAACTTGTTGATAACAATTGTATAACTGAATGTCCTGCTGATTTTTGTATTCATTGTTGATTATGCAATTAAAACCTTTTTTAATTTCATACTTTAATAAATACGGCCGGGCGACTAGCGCCCGCCTTCCAAAAAGTAAAACACGTCTCGTGTCCACGTTCCTGGGTGTTGGGTGCCGGATTGGGGGGGAGGCGGCAGCTAGTCGCTGACCATGTGAAAAGGGGGGGCCCTCGGCCCCCCCGCACGCATGGCGGCGCGGCGACCGTCTCCCCACCTTTCCCCTCGTGTCATTCGACGGTGGGGGCGTGCCCTGGGGGCGCGACCCACCGCCGATTGGCCGGCGCCCCTCCTGACCCGGATTCAGTGGAGTGGTTCCGGGTCGGGGGGGCGGGCGATAGGAGGGGCCACCCGGCCCCTCGGGAATAAGAGGTAGGGAGCGCCCAGGAGACCCCCTTGTCCCTGGACGCTCCCTCGCTGAACGTTGTGCCCCGCGTTCGGGGCTTCTTTGTTTCCCACCCACCATCCCTTGGTACAAAGTTTAAGCAGCGTTATGTCCGGTATAATGATAAGTTTCAACGGTATGGACCACGGGAGAGAGTAGGCTGTTGGTGTATTTTGTGATCTGTTGTTTAGGAATTTTTTCCCCTTTGTAGAAAAGTGATGTGTGAAGTGAACTGTATTTGAAGATATGTGTCTTTAGGCCTTTTTTCCCTTTATAGCTATACATTGATATTGTGATTTTGAGTAACATGAGTGAACCGAATTGTAATTTTATGCCATGTGTCGTTAGGCCTTTTTTCCCTTTTTAGCTATGCGTGGATACTGTCATTTATTAGCCAGTGTAGTTGTCCTTTAGAATTTTTTCCATAGGTCGTCGTATTTATTAGGTATGGGGCATGCGGTAAGGTCATTATCGGTGAGCACATATTTGAGGTCTGAGGGGGCGGGCATCATCCTATGGAGGTTCCCGCCCGGGGGGAGGGGCCTGCGGGCCACTCCCAGTACTCCAGGGGCAAGGTAAGATGCAAAGGAGCGCGGGTAGGAGTAGTTCACGCTTTCCTTAGGCTGGTAGCCACCCCGCGCGCGTGGACTCATGACGCCACCGGCGCAGAGTAAGGGCCCTCCTTTAGTGGGTAAATGGAGTTTAGAGCGTAGACCGGGCAACTCCCGGGGTAACACTGCGCATGCGCACTTCTAGGGGGGAGGCGCAGCTTGTAGGACCTGACACCGGTAGTGACCCTGCCATATGGCCAGAAATGTACAAAAATCAAGTGTAGGATGTTTAGTTTAAGCTAGGAACAACATGTATTAGAGTTTTGTTAAGGTCAGGCTCTCAAACTTGTTGATAACAATTGTATAACTGAATGTCCTGCTGATTTTTGTATTCATTGTTGATTATGCAATTAAAACCTTTTTTAATTTCATACTTTAATAAATACGGCCGGGCGACTAGCGCCCGCCTTCCAAAAAGTAAAACACGTCTCGTGTCCACGTTCCTGGGTGTTGGGTGCCGGATTGGGGGGGAGGCGGCAGCTAGTCGCTGACCATGCTGTGGTCTTCACATCCATGAATACTATCTTTCTGACATCACACCCGTGTGTAAACACGTCTGACAAACGCACATTTCAAACCACCAGGCAACTTAATTGCTTCTTTTCTCAGGCAGCTTCCAAACAGAAAGATGGTAACAGCATAGTTTAGCATGTTTCTGTGTTTGTATTTGAGGAGGCATGAAGGGATATAAATAAAGCCGAGCTTAAAAGAAAAGCTATGCTCTGGAACTAACAGGTGTTACTTGCAGAACATTGCATGTTGCAGCAGTGAGTATTAAAATTAAATGAAACGCCTTGCATCCCAACCCATAAACGGACTTGTCTCTTTGCAAGCGAAGATTTAATGAATGAGTACAGTTATTTAATTAGATCAGATTATTTTTCTCTTCTCCATACGTGAAATGCTGCGCTGACTCTTATGGTTAAAGTAGTCCTTAAATAAATAATGTCACAATATATTTCAAAACCGTCCACATACATCAAGCACATCTACATTCTACATTGCCTATTCTCACTGAGTGTTAGAAATGAACCACTCCATTAAAAAAACTGTTTTTTACTTATTAGCGTTGTATGGTGTTTTTAGCTTGTTGTTTTCATGGTCCCATATTTCAAGGCACCTGTCTGTTCGCTTCCGCACCCCACATATACATGCATGTCTCCTCGGAAGTGATAATAATCTGTTGCGCACGCTGCCCACCTCACAACTCGGCCCCTTGTGCACATCCTTTATTCTTACATGTTTTAAGCATTACTGGCGTAAGTCCCAGCGAAAACGGACACTCTTCTCCACAGGTTCATCCTGCCATTTAAACTGTTCTTTCTTTTTATTTAGGTGTGATCTGACAGCAAAGCTAGTCCAGCAGTGGTGTTGCACACCCACTCTACAGCAAAGCTAGTCCTGCCGAGATGCCACATAACTAATTAAGGAGCCCATTAGAATCGCGGACGGACTTGAGTCCGTCCGCGACCCCTGAGGTGAAGGGAACGTCCGCATGGGCTGCGGCGTTCCCTCCTGTGCAATTAGGATGTGACCGCCACCCTGGCGGTCACATCCTCTATTTTTAACATTGCGGCGGGTGCGGCTTGAAGCTGCACCCGCCGCAATGGTAAACAAGCATTAGAAATGCAATCGGGCTCGGATTTATTTGAGTTTGAGCTAATGGTATTGTAAATGGCAATGTGTTTTCGTCATGTGTGATGGAGTGTGTGCATGTGGTGTGTAGTGGTATTATGTGAGTTGTATTGTAATTTTACCTATGCACTCTGCACTCCCTATGCACTCTGCACTCCCTATGCACTCTGCACTCCCTATGCACTCTGCACTTCCTATGCACTCCCTATGCACTCTGCACTCCCTATGCACTCTGCACTCTGCACTTCCTATGCACTCTGCACTCCCTATGTACTCTGCACTCCCTATGCACTCTGCACTCTGCACTCCCTATGCACTCTGCACTCCCTATGCACTCTGCACTCCCTATGCACTCCCTATGCACTCTGCACTCCCTATGCACTCTGCACACCCTATGCACTCTGCACTCCCTATGCACTCCCTATGCACTCTGCACTCCCTATGCACTCTGCACTCCATATGCACTCTGCACTCCCTATGCACTCTGCACTCCCTATGCACTCTGCACTCCCTATGCACTCCCTATGCACTCTGCACTCCCTATGCACTCTGCACTTCCTATGCACTCTGCACTCCCTATGTACTCTGCACTCCCTATGCACTCTGCACTCCCTATGCACTCTGCACTCTGCACTCCCTATGCACTCTGCACTCCCTTTGCACTCCCTATGCACTCTGCACTCCCTATGCACTCTGCACTTCCTATGCACTCTGCACTTCCTATGCACTCTACACTCCCTATGCACTCTGCACTCTGCACTCCCTATGCACTCTGCACTCTGCACTCCCAATGCACTCCCTATGCACTCTGCACTCCCTATGCACTCTGCACTCCCTATGCACTCAGTGTGTGAGTGAGAACATAGAAGGTAGCCTGAAGCTAACAAAAATCACCTAAAAAAAAATCACTGGTGCGTGCTAAGAAGTCATATTTCGGCCCCTGTGACCTCTACGGTAGCTGCAGTCATGCACAGACACAAAGGGATGGCACCCCACCACCGCATGGCTCTCTTTGTTCCACAGTGCACCATGGAAACAGTAAAAGGACTTGACCAAATGAAATCCATGCAGAACCCTCCCGACCTATCCGCGCATTATGCATGCTTGGCGCGCTCTTTGTCCAGCTTCACATTACATTTGTGCCTTTTGTACTAAGATCAATAAAAACACAGTCGAGTGGGTCAGTAGGAAACAAAGGGGTTCTTTCAAACATTGTGTTTGTCCACAGAAAGGGCACAGCTTGAGCCCAACACAGACTATAATGGAGAGAGAGTGTACACTGCTGGTGGGAAGCGCCTCGTTTTACTTTCTCCAAGCACAATCTTAAAATAATGATGTGAAAGAAACCAAAGTGCCACAGAAATGGGAGGGGAATTAAGGAAAGAGAGGAAAATGACATAGAAATGACATGGTGCAAGTTCTCCCTTAAAGTCAGAACTTGATCAACGATTCTGTTTGGTGAATCCCTCAGGTCCACACCCTGACAAGGTCGATATTTTGGTGTGGTCATACAACCTGGTAAATTCCATAGTTGTTAGGTTGAGTTTTTCCCCTAGGCGGTAGTGCCCCATACTCACAGTTCCAAGCATTTTCTTCATTTTGTGCTAGGCAACTCTGAATATTACTGCTTATCCCTCTCACAAATATAACTAATTTTAATCTAATAAAATCTTCATGGGGCAAAAAAATAGTCAGGTCTGGGCCATAATTGTGCACAAACTACAAACCCAATTCCAGATTACGGGCACGATCTGAAAAAAGACTGCACTCTTTCAAAGACAGGGAGATGTCTTATGGGACACTCTTAAAAAGTCCAGTGAGGACTAAAGTAAAATGTTACAGGTCGGATCTGCACAATAGTCATTATTCGTCCATTAGTAGAGGGGCAAATGTGAAAAAGATATTAAAATGTGCTTTGCAGATTTGAAGAGGATAACTTCTTGGTCACGTAAGATCAAAATAAAAGTTAAACTGTGATGACCAGGTGTAAACCATGCTTTGTCCCTGGACATAAAGCAGGAGCACAAAGATGAAGATGATTTTGTTTACTGTTTAATTGGAAATGCTCGTGAACAGAAGGATGACATTTGTTTTTTTCTCTGGGTCCCTATGTATATAAAAATGTAGTCTTGTATTGCCTTAAAAGATAAAATGATGAGCTTTGCTCTGGGCCATTTATTCAGTATAGTAGCCTCTCATATATGTTTTTACATATTATAAATTATTCTGAACGGAAACATTCAGCATTAAATTAACGCTAAGAATGTATTAAATATCTTCCTAAAAAGCACGCATTGCATTTACATGCAGAAAGCTGCAGGCACCGCGCCGTGCCTGCCGCTGTCTGCATGTAAATGCAGGGGGGTACCATAGGTATCCCCCATGTGCACCCCCCACCCCCTTCACCCTGGGGGCCCGCAACGGGCCCCCAAAGTGCACATCCATATGCTTTTCCACGGCGGAGAACCCGCCGCGGAAAAGCATATCTGATACGCAATCCTAATATGGCTGGCGGTGTCTGAGAGACACCGCCACCATATGAGAGCTTTTCCGCCGCGGTTGTAAGCTGACCGCGGCGGAAAAGCGGCGGACATAAACCAAGACCCACCAGCCATCCTAATTTGGCGGCGGGTCTTTGGAGGCTCCGCGGCGGTTTTCCCGCATCCTCCGGGCCGGCGGTGGCTTCCGCCGGCCCGGAGAATGCGGGAAAACCGCGATCGTAATGTGCCCCTTAGTCCTGCACAGGCACTGCACAGTCATCCCACAGCATAGCTAGTCATGTCAAGGCGCTACACAACTATGCTAGCCAATAGGCCTCGCTTTTGGGACCTTATAAGTTTTTTTTTTTTAAATGGAGTCCTGTAAGTATTTCAGGGTTTTAATTTATTTACTTATTTATTTTGTGTGTGCCTGTTAGGCATGGAAGCTGAAGGTTGCAAGGTTAGGGAAATGGGTTAGTTAGGAAGGCCCATATTTCTTTGTAAACACCTTACCTTCAGAAGCACTGCTGGTTCTTAAAGCAGGTTTATGTTGAAATTAATTTTGAAAATAAAAGTGTTGGGGACCCATGTAGGTTTTAGCATTACCACTCCTGTTGTTTTGTGCATACTTTATTATCCCAGGTTCAAGGATGCAAACAGTATGAGCAGTCATGCTTGCCGTGGGTAGTGTTATATCTCCAAAACGAAGCCAGAAAATCCCAGATAATATTTATAGTTCATGCTATATAGTACTGAAACGGGACTTCAATCGTCACCGTAATTTACTAGGTCTCGCCTAGCTATCGCGTAAGCGATCGATATGTGAGAGATTTAGTAAGGGGCAACAGAAAATGCTCCCAAAGACCTTTGGAATGCTGTTTATGGCCAGTGCATGTGAGGCATTCAAGGGCGAAGCTGGCATCTGGCATCGGACTTGAGAGCAGCACACTGCTTTAGCCAGCGCGCGCTCGGCCTCTCTTCCAGCTCCCCCTCTTACAACAATTAACTTTCGTTATCGCTCACACCCCATATGCTCGTTCCCTCCCACTCTTCCTTTGATCTCCGCTTTTCTTGTTGTTTACAAACCATTGCGTTGGTTCACTCGCTCACAATTTCCGATTAGAAAAAACGCACGCCCCACATGACTGCCCTTCTTCCTGTTTTCATCATTCATTCATACTGTTTGCGACTAAGAACCCGAAACTCACTCACCCTGAGAATGGAACACGCACACTGTCGCAGCAGAGTGTGCGCGCACTGATACGAGAGCATGCATACTCTAGTATCAAAGCACTTACACTGCTGCACGCCTCACACTGCTGCACGCCTCAAACTGCTGCACACCTCACACTGCTGCACGCCACACACTGCTGCACGCCTCACATTGCTGCACGCCTCACACTGCTGCACGCCACACACTGCTGCACGCCTCACTTTGCTGCATGCTTCACACTGCTGCACACTGTACACTGCTGAATTACTCACCCTGCTGCACGCCACACACTGCTGCACGCCACACACTGTTGCATGCCTCACACTGCTGTACGCCTCACACTGCTGCACGCCTCACACTGCTGCACAGCTCACACTGCTGCACACTGCTGCATTACTCACACTAATGCACACCACACACTGCTGCACGCCACACAACACCACCACATCACTTAGGGACACCACCACATCACTCAGGGACACCACCACATCACTCTAGGACACCACCACATCACTCTAGGACACCACCACATCACTCTGGGACACCACCACATCACTCTGGGACACCACCACATCACTCACATCACTCTGGGACACCACCACATCACTCTGGGACACCACCACATCATTCTGGGACACCACCACATTACTCTGGGACACCACCACATCACTCTGGGACACCACCACATCACTCAGGGACATCACTCAGGGACACCACCGCATCACTCAAGGGCACCACTCAGGGGCACCACCACATCACTTAGGGGGCACCACCACATCACTCAGGGACACCACCACATCACTCAGGGACACCACCACATCACTCAAGGGCACCACCACATCACTCAAGGGCACCACTCAGGGGCACAACCACATTACTCAGGGACACCACCACATCACTCTGGGACACCACCACATCACTCTAGGACACCACCACATCCCTCTAGGACACCACCACATCACTCTAGGACACCACCACATCACTCACAGACACCACCACATCACTCACAGACACCACCACATCACTCACATACACCACCACATCACATCACTCTGGGACACCACCACATCACATCACTCTGGGACACCACCACATCACATCACTCTGGGACACCACCACATCACATCACTCTGGGACACCACCACATCACATCACTCTGGGACACCACCACATCACATCACTCAGGGACACCACCACATCACTCAAGCTAACCACATCATCACTCAGCACCACAACAGCATCACTCAGCACCACAACAGCACCGTCCTTGCTTGCTACCAACAAGCATTGCCATAGCCAATAGGACTTGCATTAGGAAAGTGTAAGCTATTGGCTTTGTGAATAACAATGCTATTAATTTATATATTTTCAAAGCCAACACATATAAAAAAAATTGTCATTTAAAATACCAATAGCTCACACTTTCATAATGCGCGATCTATTGCATTGCAAATGCTTGTTTAATAAGTTGCAATGTACTGTGTGTGGGTTGCTCATTCCTAAATTGGAGTAGGGTTGTTCTGGTCTTGAATTGATGCATACAGGGATTTTCCCATTTCTACGTGCATTTTCTGCACTTTTTTTTACTCCAGGCTGTTGGTGTCCTGGGTGCAGATGAGTGGATACCATCAGAAGCAGTGTGCCTGTTTGCCACAAAAGGGAGGATTTCAGTAGTGATGGCTTCCCAGATGATTAGGCTGGTCTTGAAAATGTTGGGAGCTGGCAAGTGGAGCGAGGGGAGTTCCATCCAGGTGAAAGGGGTGTGCCCATAATATTTCTGGCCATTGATGACACATGCTGTGTCATGTGGGATGCCTTTACAGGGAAACTAGTGCAGAGTCTACCAGGCCATGGAGCCATCAATTGCTACCATCCAGGTGCAAGGGTTCAAAAACGTGTACGGCAAGATTTCCTTTATTTCAGTGGAGGGGGTCACCACACCAACTTGGTCTTCTCAGCAATGGTTCATTGAGGATGAGATTGGTGTCCAGGGTGATTACAAATGAGTTGACCTTGTTGAAAGTTGGGGTTTAAATCCACCCAGGTGCATGTCATTGAGCAAGTTTTGGTTGAGCTGCTAATTGTTAGTCTTATTTAACAGAAAGCATGTCATCTTGCCAGGTTTGAGCTTCAGATAAGTGTTGGGCATCAACATATGAATAAGATGTAGGCAGTGTTTGAGGCAATGAATGTCTAGAGCGCATAAAACCTTTAAGTAGAGTTGTATGTCAATTGCATACTGGTGAAGTTTGATGCTGTTATCAGTGAGTAGAGTGGCAAAGGGCTCATATAGAGCATGAAGATGACAGGGGACATATGGAACCCTTTAGAAACATGCAGGTGATAGGGAATTATTGGTCCCATATGAACAAACTTGTGTTGGTTAGTAAGGTAGGAGAAGCAAAAAACATTGCTGGTGGAACCAATTAAAGGCTTCAAGGAGTGGATGAGGGCAGGATAATCTACAATGTCCATGCTAGTTGAGCAGGTCAGCATGATCAGAAGTGAAAGGCTGCCTTTACCTGTGGTCAAGAGGGCATTTTCTGTAATTTGTAGTGCAGCTGTCTCTGCGAAGCACATAAACTTAAGCATGCTCTCTAGACCAACCACTCCACCCTGTAGGAAATAGACCCCTATAGCAATAGAATATATTGTGCTTCGCCATCCTTAATTAGAAAACTCCATAGACGTTTGCAAAATAGGAAAAATGATGCACACAGAATGGCGGACTTATTTTTTCATGGTATTGTATGAAAACCTAAAACCTACAAAAGTATATTCTGCAATACAGGAAACATGCATCAGAATCAAGCCTATTTTTTCACCCATGCATACTAAGTTAAAATAAATTTGCATCTTTCGTTGTGTATATTTTACAATCTTCTCCTGGCTCATTGCTTGTGTTCTACAAGTTTTGTTGATTTCCTACCTTTGCCCAGTTTTTCACCTTTAGGCTGGTGCATATTCACTCACTTATTTGCTTTTTTCTCTATCTCTTTCATAAAGAAGTTCTTTGGTGGAAACCATGTCTTGATTGGTCGATAAATTATGGAATATTTTTGTTTAAAAACATTCTGGGGCATATTATCAAGCCTGTGCGATAAAATTATCGCCGCTTTAACGGCCGAAAACGGCCGATAAAGGGGCGATAATGGGCTTGATAATATGCTCTATGGAATTCCAATCGAAGCCCATGTTAGATGTGAAGACATCTAACATGGGCTACGATTGGAATTCCATAGAGCATATTATCAAGCCCATTATCGCCCCTTTATCGGCCGTTTTCGGCCGATAAAGCGGCGATAATTTTATCGCACAGGCTTGATAATATGCCCCTCTATTCTAAGTTGATAATGGCTCGACTGAGTATGCGATGTGTTTACTCACCATGAGAGAATTTCCTCTACTTTTGTTGTGCATAAGAGCGTTCTCAGTTATGTTTTCATGCACAAATTGCAGAATCCATGTACCGTTCTTTGTTTCTATCTTGATGTGGATGTGATCATATGGTTATGATGTCATGTTTATAACTGTTACTTCATAGTCAATGTCGGCAGGTGGACATACTAGACATTGTGTCTGTTGGATGATGTAAAAACGTCTGCCATGTCTGCCATGCCTGTTTAAATGTTTTTTAAAGCGTATGCTCTCTTAGTCTAGATTATGTGTTTTAATCAATTTTCTGGTTCGTTTTCAAGTCTTTCATGCATACATGCTTACTTTTAGGGCCCATGGTAATGTCATTTCGTTAACTGTTCTTATAAATACATCAAACTGAAAAAAGTTTTGCTATTTTCTGCAAATTGAATCAAGAATTGTAATTATTCACGTGGACCCCAAATGTCAACTATTGGACAATTGTGCATTTTATAACACAACTGAAAAATGATGATCAATATCTGTACCTTACAGTTTCTGTAACATGTAGCATGCTTTGGACCCCTAACTATAAATATTTCGTTGTGGTCACGAGTTGTGACTTCCATATGCACGGGGGCGTGGCTAGCAACGAAGCATGTAGGACGTGAGCCACACTAGCTCCGTCTGAAAACCCCCGTTTTTGGCAATTATCCTGAGACTTGGCACCTGCTGGCCTCATCCCTGACTGTACTGGGCAAGGGCGACCTACTAGCCCCCAAAACGAGGAAGATCTGAACACCGGGGGCTGACCGCCGACAATTTTACTCCAGCAGCGCGGTGGGGCCTAACTACAGGACGGCATCCCCGACCCACAGTGAGCACGCCGGCGGACCGGAAGTACTGCGGAGACGGGCGAGATGCATATCCGCTCACCCTCCCCTCCAGGCGTAGTCACCGGAGCCTCTGCCGTGGCGCTGCGGGGGCGGCGCTGTGCCTCTTCCCCCCCCTGCGAGACCCTCTGCGATCACCTACTGGAGGGACCCAGCTGCGCTACCGCACGGAAGCACGGAGTGAAACGGCGGCGCCTGTGAGGTCGCGACCCGACACCGACACCAAGAGCAGAGAAGACGCAGGCCGGCCTCCCCCCTCCCCCCCACACCTCGAGAGAGCCAAACTAGTGAGTTTATGGCAGGACTAGTCACGGTTTTGGGTGCCCGGGAGGGCCAGGCGGACGTGGGGGTGCTGTGACGGGGACCCGATCCAGGACACGCCCACGAACAAAAACGACGGCCATTGCTCCGTGATATTGGTGAGCCCTGCCTGACTATTGGGACTTGAATCTGGGGGTGTATTGCAGCATGGCCTTGAGGCGGTAGATGGTGAACGACATACCGGGGACAGCCGTAACTGGAGCACTGATCGCCGATCCCCCCGCCCTCCGTAGATGGGAGTGAGAGAGAACGGGGATACTGTGAGCCATACGCCCTTCGGTGGGGGGGAAGGTGAAGACCCCATGAGCACTTGCAACTTTTGCTGGCGAGCGTTTGTCAGCCCACTGGAAGATCCAGAGAACGATACTTGCTACGGCGGCGAATCCCCTGAGACAAGCAGCAGGGCTCCCATACTACGAGTCCGCTAAAGGGATACACGCGGTGGGGTTAACAGCCGGAGACTTGGTGGGCCCTCAAGGCGCGGAGTTCTGCTTAAAGGGCGAATCTCGACTACACAATGGTGCGCAACGGAACCCGCAGAACTGACCCAGCGCAGCGCCTGGTGGTGCCCTCCTCTGGATCGGATGACCCTCTGGCCTCCTCCACAGACGATATCATTCCTCCGACGGGACTGGGACCACAGGACGCCAAACTGGACCTTATTTTGTCCGAAATTAGGGCATCAAGGGAGGCGCTTGAGATGAGGATAGACACAATGTCCACTGGCCTCACTGTTACAAGATGACCACAAAAAACTGGCAGAAAAAGTAGCTGAGAATAAAATCGCGCTGGCTGATCTGACCCCACAACAGTCTGCGCACTCCACGCAACTTGAGGACTTGGAGAAACAGATCAAGGGTTTAAGAGAGAGAGTGGATGATGCGGAAGGGCGCTCCCGCCGCAAAAATATACGCATTTCGGGCGTACCGGAACGCAGCGAGGGGGCTAATCCGACCAGTTTCGTGGAAGACTGGCTGAAGACAATTATGAACCCTGACGACCTCACCCCGATGTACAGTGTGGAGAGAGCCCACAGGGTACCCCCCAGACCACCAAAACCTGGAGCTCCCCCACGTCCACTGATTGCGAGACTATTACATTTTAAAGACCGGGATGCAATACTGAAAACCGCAAGAGAGAGGGGACCGATCAAATACGAGAACAGAACAATCTCAATATACCCTGACTTTACTCAAGCAGTACAGAAAGCCCGAGCCTCTTTTTGGGAAGTGAAACGGATGTTGAGAGAACGGAACATGAAATATTCACTCTTCTTTCCCGCGCGACTTAAAATTATGCATGATAGTAAGTCCTTTTTCTTCGACACCCCGGAAGAGGCGGTGGAATGGATGGAGGTATCACTCACGCCACCCCGGCCCCGCAGAGATCATCCAAGAGAGCGAAGTGGACAAACACCAAAGGTGTCGGGTGCGCACTTGGGCCGACAGAATACGATGGCAGAGGAGACCACGCACAATAATAAGCAACACCGTGCGGAAGAGGAGAAACCCCTAAACATTGCGGAACTGACAGCCGATGCACTGGCAGAACATAATGCGAGTAATGACATGGACACGAACAGTCAAGCCAGCTCCCACACTGTGGCATCAGATACGGATGCGAGCGTACAGCTATTCCCGCGCATTACTGCGCAGATGGCAGAGGACCTATGAGCCTTGGTATTGCAGACGGAGTCTGGTAACGTAGCCCTGCACCAACATGACTGATTGGAGGGTCGGGAAAGGTGCCGAGTAACATAATGCACATGGGGTGTTGTGCAGCTGGGACATCTAGAGGTTGCCTGATAGAAGGAAATGGCTAGACGCACTCCCCCGAGCGCAGGCACTATTGCGAATTGTTTCTACCCCGGTTGGGTAGTTGGGTTTGGTCCTTCACAGTTCAAGAGGAGGGACCTTATAGTTGGGGTATTCAGCACAAATGTAACACTTTCACTGTCTAAAGAAATGTGGTTTATGTTGAGATCAGGGGCAATGCCTAATGTGAAATGTAGCTTTTGCCATGTCGACCCCTAATACGTATAAAATATGCACCTGGAATGTGAGAGGTTTGGGATCAGTGCACAAGAGGCATAGGGTGCTAGCACAGCTAAATAGACGTCAAATATCCGTGGCGTACCTCCAGGAAACCCACTTGAATAGGGAGGAGGGAGCTAAGTTACTACGTACGTGGAAGGGTCAACTGTTTGCTACAGAATACTCTGCGTTTTCCAGAGGGGCAGCCATCTGGATTAGAAATGCCATCGCTTTTAAAGTCTTAGAGCATAGGATTGACAAAGAGGGGAGATTTGTATTCATAAGGGGAATGCTAGATGGTATGTGCATAGTACTGGGGTGTATATATGCCCCTAATTCGGACCAATTGAAGTTTTTTCAGGATATTGGTGTGGTGTTGTCAGGTTGGGTGGCGCATGACTGGCTGGTGGGAGGAGACTGCAATGCGGTTTTGGATATCACACTTGATCGGTCACACCCCCCACTACATGCAACAGACTGTAGGAGGCAAGCTGAGGCACTGGCCTCCTGGGCGAATGGATGGGACCTTATTGATGCGTGGAGGATACTGAATAAGACTAATAGAGAATACACATTCTATTCCCCGCCTCATAAATTGCACACTAGAATTGACCGTATCTTCTGCTCCCGACCGTTGACTGAGTCCATAACGTCAGTAATACACATGGGTAAGACTTTATCAGACCATAACCCGGTGGAACTGTCACTGCAGTGGGGGAGGCTCCCTGCCCCCATACCAATGTGGCGCTTATCGCCAAGTTTGCTGGAAGACTCGGTCTTTCGCTCCGCCTTATTGGACGCCACCACTAGGTATTTACACGAGAATGAGAACACGGCCAGTTCTAGACAAATTGAGTGGGACGCATTTAAAGTGACTGTGCTGGGAGTAGCAATGAGCACAAAAGCGGGTATCAAACACACGGTATTGGACAAACTCAAGGCAGTTGAGGGCAGCTTGGCCCTGCTTGAGAATGAAGCGGTGGGCACGGATGGCAACCTCACCCAGCTCCAAGAAGCACACATTGTACAGGCGGAGCTGTTGGAGGAGCTAAGAGTGATAGATTGCAGGGAATATACTAATAGGCAACACACACAAGCCAATAGGGCGGGGCCTCTCCTGGCACGATTGATACGAGGTGCCCCAACGAGCGCCCCTATAACGGAGGTGATAGACAAAAGCGGGACACTCATGCGCACTCAAATGGACATAAACACTGCCTTTAAAGACTACTATACCGAATTATATGGGTCACATGCCCCATTTGCACCACACGACTTGGAACACTTCCTTTCCGACATACAGATCCCACAAATAACACCTGCACAGCAATTAAAACTCTCAAAACTCATCACGCTAGCGGAACTCAGACAGGCTATTAAAGCGATGCCACGAAAAAAATAAACCCTGGGTCGGATGGCCTACCGGCTGAATTTTATTTGAAATATATTGATACCCTGGCCCAGAGACTACTCATGATGTACAGGGAAGCCCTAGCAGACACCAGACTGCCCGGAACGACGCTACAGGCACTGATTGTGTCTCTGTTGAAATCTGGTAGAGACGCCCTACGACTAGAGAATTATAGGCCGCTGTCACTCTTGAATACAGACTACAAAATCCTCAGTAAAATACTGGCAACCCGCTTGTCACAATGCATCACAGACATAATACACCCAGATCAATGTGGTTTTGTACCGGGGAGGAGCACTGCACTAAATCTACGTAGGCTGAGTCAGCTGATGTCACAGGGTGGTGGGAATGGAGACACAGAAGGGTGTATATCCCTGGACCTCAGACAAGCATTTGACTCATTACGATGGGACTACATGTTTGTGGTAATGAACAAATTCGGCATTCCACCTGAATACATTGCGTGGGCGAGACTATTATATTCCGGACCCACTGCACGTGTCCGTACTAACCTTTGTATCTCTGAGCAGTTTGACATAGAGAAGGGTACTAGGCAGGGTTGCCCTCTCTCGCCTTTGCTCTTCGTTATCGCCCTAGAGCCCTTGCTAGTGAAGGTGCTAGCTGTGGCGGCTAATAAGGGCATAACCAGACTCAACACCCATCATGTCATCTCCGCTTATGCGGATGACATACTATTGTTCCTCAAAGATATGACACACTCGCTCACACCGTTACCGGAGATATTTAGTATTTTCCAAGGACTGTCAGGGCTGGCGATTAATGAGAGCAAATCCTATGGATTCTGTTTTCATGGATCTCTAGAGGACACACAGATGCAGTTTGGTGCGCACAGATTCCAGATTGCGCCAATGACCTTCAAATACCTGGGTATACAGATTTATAGGGAACCACAGGATCTGTTGGAGGGCAACCTGGGTAAGGCGCTCAGCGCCCTGAAATCACAAGTTCGCTTCTGGAACACATTACCTATCTCAGTGGCAGGTAGGATTACAATCTCCAAGATGGTGGTGCTACCTAGACTGATATACTATTTCACGAATATACCAATACTGATACCTCCCCCTTTTTTTTTAAAACTTTGAACACAGTTCTAACAGAACTAGTATGGGGGGCAGGCAGGAGACGTATCAGCTTGGCGAAGTTGCAGCTACCAACGGACAGGGGCGGAATGGGGGTTGCAGACCTGATCGCATATAGCTATGCGTGTCAACTCCAATGGCTGGCATACTGGTTGGCGGGACGCAACCTCCATGAACTTAATATGTCCGACGCAGACAGAGCACGAGGAACATTACACCGCCTACTACTCCCACACGCAAGGATACCGGACTCCGCCCCACCTTTGCTTAGACTAGCACTTAAGCACTGGAAGGCCGCGGTGAGATACACTAATAGACACTCCCTGTACGCGCCCACAATCCCGTTGCTGGGTATTCCAATAGGGACAGGTACTCTCACGGAACGCAGACTAAAGCCATGGCATGATGCAGTAGTACTACAAATTGGGGATTTTTTCTCAGAGGGCACACTTCTGACACATGCTGACTTTACCAGATTGCACCAAACTCCGAAGACGTTGTTCCTCACACATGCACAACTAACCCACTACATTACCACACACTGGGCACGAGATGGGACAGAACCGGTCACAAACCCGCTGCTTACCATGCAATACCTGATGGGGTCCGGTAGTCATCTGACGAAGTGGCTGACCAATGGAATCAGGGCGGTATCGCTGCAGCCGCTCCGGGCCCGATGGGAAGAGGAAGCGGGCAGAGCTCTCAGGGACGGTGAGTGGGAGAAGGTACTGAAATACCCCAAGAAAGTGGCACGCAACCCAAAATTTTAGTTTATCCAACTGATGATAGTACATAGAGCATACCTAACCCCACACAGACTACATGCCATGTTCCCGGATTCGGCGGATACCTGCCCCAGATGTGACGTGGCCGATGCAGAACTGATACACATGTTCTGGCCATGCCCCAAGCTCAGGTATTACTGGGTAAAGATCCATGAGATCCTAGGGGCAGTGGCCCCGGAAAGGCCTTATACGTCTATGCTGTTTGGACTTTTGGGTATGGGCCACACCGAAAAAAAGATGAGTGTCACCACTAGATTTGTAGACCTGGCTCTGCTGCTGGCTAAACGAGCGATAGCAATGAGGTGAAAATCGGCTAAACCGCCGGACATTGAGACCTGGCATGGGGAGGTGCTGAGATGGGGGAAAGCGGAAGGTCTGGAATTACAAAGAGAGGAACGTTGGGGCCTTAGAAAGACACACATCTCACTAGACTGGAATTCATTAATAGTAGAGTTTGAGACCTGTACCGTGGCGCATTTTGAATGAGTACCCATAATGGAGAAAAGTATAATACCACGGAGCGCTTGTACTAACTGCCTTGTGATGCCTTCTGATACCTCTGTACAGATGTTGGAGACTGGGCCACTGACCCACTTGCAGCTGGGGTTGCAGAAATAGCTGATTTACTATGTAACCTTTGATATGTAAAGGGAAGACAAGATGGCGGATATGTCGATATTGTAGATATACAGATGGGAGGTGTTGCCCGACTGATGTGGAATACTATACTTACTGAGTGCTGAGGGGGGAGGGAAGTGGGAGTTGTTGTGAGTTGTACTACCACGTTACGAAACAGACAAAAATGAAATTTACATTGTTATACTGTTTCTGATGCCCACGAAAATAAAAGATATGATATATAATGCTGGAACTGATTATCTGTAACTGTATTTCCTGAACAATTAATCAATAAAACAAACTTAAAAAAAAAAATGACTTCCATATGCACTTTTCACATGATTAGAGTGAAGATGAACATTAGACCTTTAAGTAAGATCTGGAAGTGACAGCAAGCATATGTAATGTGATGAAGCCAAGTTTGTCTCCAACACCTTCTCTGCATGTGTTGTGACATGATATTTGAATGACAAATAGGCATGCATGAATATAGTTCAGCAACGCCTTGCATGACTATTTGCCTTACAACATATGCCATACTTACCGAGCAGCTCTGTAGTTGTCAATGCCTTCTGCTGTTGGGTCATCTTGTAGTTCAAGTCATGATATCTTACATCAATATGCACCAAATTGTTCCTATAATTAATAGTAAGCAAGTATACCCATTAAGAAACTGAGAGGCAATTAAAGTAATCAGAAAAGCACTATTTATAAAAGATTGTTTTTTTGACAAAATGAGAATATACACTATATAGGGCTGGATTACGAGCAAAGGCAATATTTATCACCCCTGATAAATAACCATACCACGGTGTATGTTATTATGAGGTGTGATTAGAAAAACAACTTATGAGTATATGGAGAACAACATGTGGATGTTGGTATTTAACAAATCAAAATCCTCATGAAACGGTGAATGCCTTATGTTTGCCTACGTTAAATTTCACAAAGGATGAGTTATGTAACGCATCTGATAATTACCAGATACGTTACATACCTTCAAACTTGTAATTCCAAGCGATGCATAAACAGGGGTTAAGGCATGGGTTGAATATTGCAAGGAACTCGTAATTAGGCCCTATTGGCCTAATTATGAGGTCGGAGGATCATCAAACTCACGGTGGAGCTCCAGCCCCACTGCACCGTCAGTCTGACCACTGGATTACTACTGGACTGCCATGGCATCGCCACAACCACGAGGGATCATAGACCTCTGGGAGTGGCTTGGCAGTCTTAGAGCTGCAATATGTTTGGTGGTGCCCTGCACCACCGCCATTTGTATTACAACTTTCCTCACAGCCAGTGATCTCATGGAGGTTCCTACTCCATGAAACTGCTAGTAGAGGAAAGAAAGGGGGCCCTACAGGGTGCCTGAACTCCATTTCTGCACGGTATGGACTGTACAGTCTATGCCGTGCGGGAATGTACACTGGCGGTCCTGTGGCAGTGCAGTTTAAGACTCACATATAAACCTTATATTTGTACCTCTATGGGACTGCCACACCACCTGCCCATCAGGTCACAATTTTACTCTTAATCTGGTGGGCAGTGGTAGGTTTTGGTGATGCAGGAGCGAGGAGGTGGAGTGCAGCCAGCCCCCACACCACGAAAACTCACAATTAGGCACTAACAGCTAGATTCATCAATGTCCCAATCTGCGATTCCTAAATTGCGAGAAAAAGCGAATCGCAATTAAGAAATCGCAGATTGGCATTCATGAATAATGGCGATAAAAAAAAGCGAATCGCAATCGGCCGCATTCGCCGATTGCGAGTCCCCAAAAATTGGTAAATATTCGCATATTCGGCCGATACCGTTTAGAAATTGCGATTTCGCAATTAGCAATATCGCAAATTGCGATCTCGCTAAGTGCCAGATCGCAAAAACGGGAAGTCGCATCTTGAGCACAGTGATGACATCACAACCAGGAAGTAGGCAGGTTCCACCCTCATTCAGCAGTGAGAGCCTGAACAGGAAGCATTACCATAAGAGGTCCCCTCCAGTGTGCCTACAGGAGTTGTTCAGGAGACACCCCAGTGGCAAGCATGTCTGAGGAAGCTGCAGCTGGATCTGCTAGTGGGAGGAAAAGAAAAATCAAATTTTCTGAGCAAGAGCTAGAATTTTTAATAGAAGGAGTCTGCGAGGACTACAATCGGCTGTTCGGGAAAGATTCGAGGAGGGTGCCTGAGGCCAATAAAAGGCGGCTATGGTTGCGCATCCCCGCTCAAGTTACCTCTGTGGGGGTGACCGAGCGCTCCGTGGACGAACTTAAAAAAAGCTGGTATGACCTCAGAGGGAGGTCAAAGGAGAAGATAGCGGAGAGGCTGGGGGAGCGTGTGGCGACAGGTGGAGGGGAGCACACTGTCCCACCGAATACACCACTGGAGGACCGAGTGGAGGACACCATAAATCCGCAGGCATGCGTGGGTGTGACACAGCTTGACTCCTCCCGACCCACCCAAGACACACCAGGTAAGTGCCATGCGACTGCGACCCCCTGTCCCCTAACAAGGTCCATGACTCCAGAGCCTCCCATATCAAACCCCAGTCATGCAGCCAAAGCACACCACTAAAGCGCTATTGCAGTGTGGGACATGTAGTCTGACCACAATTACCATCTTGCCCCATTAAGCCAGACATGTTTAATGAGAGTCAATCCTGCAGCGACTCAGGGAATGGTAGTCTGCATGCATGTAGGAAGCCTAAATGTGTAAGAAACATGTCACTAATCAACGTCCACTTTACATCACAGGTGGCATAGAAGTCCCAAGCACAGACAGCGATGGCCTGGTCATGGACATCACGGAGAACACAGAGGGAGACACAAATCTCTCCCCACAGCCCGGACCATCTGTACAAGCTGCCGCACCAGCGCTCATCACACCACCTGCCCCTGTGGCCAGTGCCACCCCTGTGCCAGCACGCGCTGCAGTAGCACTGCCCGTCACACAGTCCCCAGTGGGACATGCAACACCAGCTCCAGTTCGCCAACCAACCCGCCACCCTGCGGCTGTGAGGAGCCAGTCCATCAGACTGGTGAGGGGTCAGCGCACAAACAATTCCTGTGCTGGTAGGGGACAAAATGTGCAAGCAGGTGGGCTATCCATCGAGCGCAGGATGCTACATGTGCATCAGACGCAGGCACGTCATCTGGGGGCTATCCACCTGCAACTGGACAAGACCGCCCGAAATGTTGAAGTAATGTCTGAGCGCATGGAGCGGATGACAGTTGCTATGGAGGCCAACACACAGGCCATGAACAGGCAGCGGGATCTAAATCGCCGCTGACACCCCCAACTGCTGACCCACCTGTCACCGTACACGCGGTCGAACTACATTATAGGGAACGCTACCTCCCAGCTCTCGCGACGCTCCTTGGCAATGCAGGTCCAAATGGTCCAGTGCTGCCAGGACGTCGCGAGAGCTCTGGAGCATGTGTCTACTGCAGTCCAGGGCATGCAGGCTGCCGACCATGGCCAGGGGGGGGGCTGACGACACAAGTGATGCTACATCCAGCCATAGCAGCCAGTCCATCCCTCCGGTGGTAGCACCCCGCCGCAGCAGCAGGCCCTCTGCTGCCTCACGGCCTAATCAGGAGGACGATGGGGAAAGGAGGCTGGGAGCATCTGCCCGGAGGCGGCATTGAACATTATCATTGACATGAGGGGCCATGCTGCTGCTACAAGCATGCCCTCCTGAAGGACAGACATATGACGCAATATGTCATTCATGTACCAGTTAGCAGAATGCCAAGTTTATTGTGCTGTAACAATTACTAAAATTCTGACTAACTTAAGCTGACTCATGTCATTAATAATGTTGTCATGCATGAGTAAGGTAATGGGTGTGGGGAGTGGGTGCACTAGAAATAGTTCATGCAGATTTGGTTGCGCCGCATGTGTCCTTCTGCAGGATTCTCGCCGCGTGCGTGACGCACATGTGCAGGTGGTCGGTTGTCCCCTTCAGACTCACTGCCAGAGATGTCAACAGGTATCCTGCGCTTGGTTGCAATGTTGTGGAGGATTGCACACAAGGCCACGATGCGGCAGCAGACCTCTGGCTCGTATTTGATGGCCCCACCAGTCTTGTGCAGTATGCAGAATCTGCTTTTCAAGAGGCCAAATGTCCTCTCAATGCAATTTCTTGTGCGTATGTGTGCTGCATTGTAACGCCGTTGCTGTGGTGTTGCAGGGTTGAGGTATGGTGTGAGGAGGTACTCACGGAGAGCGTAGCCGCTGTCACCTGAATGATAGGAGCAGAGGGTGGGTGCCTGTGCGTCGCAGCTACATTATCACAGTGTTATATTGTGGGGCATGTGTACTTACCCAGTAGGTGTCCTTCACCAAAGTCTCCCCTGGCCAGTCGTGTGTGAATGCCACTGTGCCAGAATATGAAGGAGTCATGTGTGCTCCCCAGGTACTGTGCCACTATGTCCGTGATTATTGTCTTTGCATTGCACACCATCTGGATATTGAGGGAGTGGTATGACTTGCGGTTGCGATATATGTATTCCGTTTGTGCTGGTGGGCAGATGTGGATGTGGGTACAGTCAATGCATCCTATTATATGTGGAAATTGGGCTACATTGTAAAATTGCAGCTTGGTGTCATTCAAATCCTGTTGGCTGGTGGGGAAAGAGATGTAGTGGTGTAGCCGGTTCAGCATGGCCTCCAGGAAACTCCTAAGGCAGCGGGACATGGTGGGCTGGGATATCCCCCCTGCAACAGCGACTATCCCCTGGAAGCTTCCGGAGGCCAGTAGGTGCAGGCTGCACAATACCTGCACATGGGTGGGAACGGCATTGGTCCCCCTTGTTGGGTGCTGCATCAGGGGGTCTAGGTCCTGGATCAGCTTGATGATCATTGCCCCATTTAGGCGGTACTTTGCGTAAATTTGCTCCCTGGTTTGGCCCAGAAGGGTGACCCGCACACGGAATATCCGCTTCTGGATCCTACGTCTGTTCCGTGCTGCTCGCTGTAGCCTTCGCCGTCTGACCACCATGTAGAGTCCTGGCATTGTGAGAGTCCTCAGGCTCCAGCTGCATGTCCTTAAGTGTATTTGGTCAGGCCTGCACCTGTTTGTAATTTGCTAACTTTTTTTGAATATATATATATTTTTTTACTGGTTACCACCTGGTTTGGCTTCTCCTTAAATTGCGCGTCGCAAATAGCGATTTTTGGGTTTTTCGCAAAATGCGATTTTTCATGAATGCCGATTGCGATAAATTTGCGATTTCACATAAAAATTCGCAGATTCAATGGTTTTTCGCTATCTCCGATTCGCAAATGGGCTTGTTCCTGGATTCTGCGAATTTATTTGCGGACTCGCAAAAATTATGTTGCAAAATCGCTATTTTGGATATTTTACTATCATGAATCCCTTTCTTTGGAATTGCGATCGCAATAGCTAATTCGCAGCTATTGCGATCGCAATTTTGCTTCATGAATCTAGTTGTAAATGTTCCAAGAACTAGGTTCATCGAGAAGCGACAAACATTTCCCCAGCCCAATACCTTGAATGGAACACCCTCAAATTGAGATTAGTGCAAGACCTAAGCGCCTCAAGTTGCACAAGGGGATCAAGATCACCCATATCTGGATTATTACCCCTCCAATACCGAAATAAAATCCCCAAGCAAACTTCAGAACAAACTATGTGGTCCTTGTGTGATACTGGAACCTCAACACACTCCAGTCTGGAAGCGCAGCCACTCCTCTATTCCAGTGAGCACAAGCAAAAACTTGCTGATCCTTGTCTTTGTTAAAGCTGCCCCATGAGTGCACAGTTTATGGGTCTGCCAATACAAATGTTATATATCCATAAATACATTTAGCACACCTTTTTGTAAATACTAGCCACTAATAGCTAATAGAAATGTTGCTTCCCTAATGAGGGCATAAGAAAAAATTGTATGTTGTTAAAACTATCCATTGCTTTCCAAGTAAATATTCTATATGTTCGTGTGTACTCAATTATTAGTGTACATTGCTAGTGGCAGCTTTTATGCCATTTGTAATGTGAGCAATGTGCTACATCAATATTCACTCTGGCTGTAACCCCTGTACTAAGAGAATCCATTATGACAGTGCATGTCGTTTTAGATAATTGCTTATTTGTATCCTTGAAAAAATCTGTAAATAATGCCTTGGTCCTTTTTGCCTTTGACCAATCAATAAATTCCAGATCTGACACATGGCAACCTAACCTCATTAATACATTTACTTGATTAGGATTGATCAAGTGCTTAGCAACAAAGGTAATTATCAAGTATGTGTGTGTGTGTGTGCACTCCATTAAAGTAATTGCTGTGTATGCAAGTCATAAATTATTTTGGATGATATAATTGGGCTACAAACTCTTCAATTAGAAGTGCATGAACACAGGCCCCGCTTCCGATCCTACATAAATCATTTAAGCATTAACTCCTGTGCACAGTTGCAAAGGAACTGGGATGTTAGTGTACCTAAGATCAAAAGCAATTTTGACACAATCTTATCTTTATGTACCTTCTCTTATCACTTACTGCTTCTGTCCAACCCTCAACATCCGTTGATCATTAACTTGTATGCAGCCGGCTGTCCTCTCGACAATGTTATTGCAATGTTAGTTGAGAATCAAAGTAACAAACATACTTCTTATCTCGGTGTGGTTCCTAGTGCATTTTAAATCCACCTTCAGGGTAGCTGTTTGTTCAGTACTGTGCATCATACCTTAATGCTGCAAGGAGGAACGCTTCGAAAAGCTGAATTTTCTTTTAGTAATTGGCTGTATTTTGAGAAGTCACTATATAAGGAAAGCACATTTTGCAACATTGGGGACTGTGTTTCAAAGAGCAATTTGTCAGCTAACTTGTCGTGGGAGGTAAATAACTCAATCATAGTACATATTTTGTCCGTTGGCTACGAAATTGTAGTATTGGGTTTCTTCCGGGAAATCTCACATTTCTAGAAAATGTTAAAACATGATTGAATAACAGTTGTAATGGAGCAAATCCTCCACTGATGGAGAAACATCTGGTGGAATTTCCTTTTTCATTCAATCCCTTTCACATAGGTAATTTTGGCTGACTGTTCACACCATCGACAGAGAGTCCTGCAGTAGGGGATTTTCCACAAATTACGATCGTTACCTTTAGCAATTAAAGCTAAATTTAGCCCGACATTTCGAAAACCGCTGCGTTAGCGCACGGAACATGAACACATTGAGCAAACAGAGCTATCAATGGTGTTTACAGGAGCACAGATAAACACATTTGCCCAACATCAAACAAGGAAAGTTCATGCTGACATCTTTATCAGTGCCTGACAGAAGAGCGTAGGCGTTGCTGGGCTGGCACTATGAGGCAACCAGTAGGATGCATGCTGCTGCATAAAACTAACCTTTCGAAGCTCTTTTATTTATTTAAAACTTTGTAATGAGCTGCAGAAAATTGTTTATAAAATTCGGCTTTCAATACTTAGGACTTATTATCCGAAAATGTACAAACTAATACTGGACACAAAAAAGAACGTACGATTTAGAAAGGTCTCTAGGGAGATGCATACGTCAGGTGGGACTGAGAGATGTTTACACCAGGAGAGGGAGGCGCGGACCGTGAGCAGTGAGCTACAGACAGAGGGGAAGAGAGCCATAAGCCCTGGAACCGGAGATAGAGACACTGTGACAAAAAGACAAAGACACTGGGGCAGGGGCAGTCAAAGACAGCTGCAAGGACACAAAAGCACTGTAGCAGCGTAACACTGACACTGGAGCTGGGACACAATCACACTGTGGCAGTCAGACATAGACAAAGAGCAGTGGTACAACGGAAAATGATGGGGACCCTCTGCAAAATATGATGAGGGGCCACCGAATCTGTGGTGTTAACGTTCTAGACGCTACAGCCTGTGCGTGTTACGTAACACGCGCCGGCGTTCCTGGAAGGATTGCGCATGCGCGAACGGCGTTCGCGCGCATCAGAGCCCGGCAGAGCGTGAGTCTTAGCGGACGCCCGGCGCTCTTTCCCCCGATAACTTGTAATTAATAAAGTTCTATTTCCCATAAGATGCTCGACTCATGGTCATCATTCAGGTGCAATTCAGCCTTCTACAGTGGCGACGAGGAGTGGGATCATTCCACATAAAACAGAAGGAAGAGCACCTGGCAAGGCAGAGGTGGTAGAAGCTCTGGGAAGCCCAGGACGAAAATCTCATACACCACTCACCTGCAACACATGAAGAGACGGACGAGGGAGCTACAAAACCGAGGGAAGAGCGTGGCAGAGGCACAGAGAAGAAGCAGACACATTAAAGGTCAGAAAAAGCGAGGCGACCTGCGCAGAAGCACGGTGAGAACATGCAATCACCTTACCTAGGAACCTGGCTGAGAAGGGTGCCCATGAGGGAGCGGGAGGAAGCGCACCCAGCCCCACGACGTCGCAAGCAGAAAGCGCCAACGCTCCTGGCAGCCCCAGTTGTCAGGAAGGAGACAACAGCGCGCCAGGCAGCCCCAGAAACCGAGCAGAAGGGCCAGAAGGACAGGTCAAGATGAGCAGTCAGGCGTCATCACTCACAGCACCTATCCCGTTCCTACCCAGGCCAGGTGAACCCCAGATGAAGTGGGAGGACTGGAGGGAGTACTTCAGCAACTACTTAGAAGCCCTGGAGGATGAATCCACAGATGAGTTCACCCCTGCAAGACGGAGACGGATATTGCTGCACAACCTGGGCCCGGAGGGCATAAGAGTGTTCAAGAACATTGCGACTGCGCCACTACAAGCGGCTGATGCTGATATCTTCAAGCAGGCCATAGATGACTTAGACGCTCATTACCGCCCGGCTGTATGCGTCTCCATTGATAGGTTCAACTTCCAGCAAAGGAAACAAGGCGATGGAGAATCGGTTGACGACTATGTGGCTGCTTTGAGGAGACTTGCGGTCACGTGCAAGTACGGAGCATTGGACGAAGACTTTAATAAGGACCAGATAGTAATGCACACCACCAACAAGAATGTGCAGGACAAACTATGGGCTCACGGTGAGGCAACATTGAAAGAAGTGATTGCAATGGTGAAGAAAGCTGAGCTCTCCAAGAGGTGCGCAGAGGCAGCGAAAAAGGAAAGTGTGCAAAGAGTAATGGTCAACAAAATTGATGACGCGGAACCGTCGAATAGATACAAAATGGCGCCCGGGAGGCGACCGTGCACCCAGCAAGTGGGCGGGAAAATTGGGACAAGCAGGAAGACAGTCCTCAGTCACCAGATCATCATGTTACAGGTGTGGTAGCGTGAACCACTCAGCCCAAGACAAACGCTGCCCAGCTTTTCGTGCGAAATGCATGTTCTGTGGCCTGATTGGCCACTACGAGAAAGTGTGCCGCAAGAAGGAGAAGAAGACAATGGTAAAATATATAGCGCAACAACCACAAGATGGAGGCGCCGGGGAGGAGTCAGACGAAGATGATGAAGTGATATGCATCGAGGAGCAGGTACTAGGCATTGACACTCAGCGATCCGACAAGCTGCGAGCCGAAATGCTGATCGGTGGAGTGAAAATCAAGATCGCGATCGACTCAGGTTCTCCATACTCCATTGTGCAGAGATCAGTGTGGGAAGGGGACTTCAGTCCGAGCCTAGGCCCACAACTCAATCCACCGGACATCAGACCTGTGTCTTACACGAGTAACCTGATCCCCATGGTGGGATACCGGAGTCTCCTGTTCGAATTCCGGGGAGGGAAAGCTACCTGTAAGCTATATGTAGCTGAGAAAGGTCCCTCGGTGCTAGGGTGGAGAGACCAGGGAGACTTGGGAATCAAGCTAGACCCAGGTGGCAAAGAACAAATCCTCCTGACAGACGATGAGCAGTGGCCTGACTTGGAAAGAGTGAGGAGAGAATATCCCAAAGTCTTCGGAGGCAAGGTGGACAAATTGGAGAAATTCATGCATAAAATTGTGCTCAAGGAAAACTCCCAACCAGTGTCACACAAGGTCCGCAATGTACCCATCGCGGTGAGAGAGGCAGTCCAACAAGAATTGTCCCGACTGGAAGAGCAGGGGATCATAGAGCCCATCGACAGCTCAGAGTGGTTGGCCCCCCTAGTGGTCGCCAGGAAGCCCAACAGGAAGGTGCGCCTGTGCGTGGACTTACGCGAGCTAAACAAGTGCTTGGTGGTGGAGAAGTTCCCCCTCCCTAGGATAGAAGAGATGCTAGCAAGAACTAGGGGTGTGCAATTGTTCTCCACCATTGATCTCACGTCGGCGTACCACCAGATCGACCTCCACCCGTCCAGCAGGAAGCTGACGTCCTTCATTACCCCATATGGGTGCTACCGATTCCGCAGGATGCCCTTTGGATTGGCATCCGCAGCGGCGGTTTTCCAAAAACTCATGCATCGCCTGTTCTGAGACGTCAAAGGCATCCAATATTTCCAAGACGACATCCTGGTGATGGGGATGGATCATAAGGACCACGACACAAAGCTGGACAAAGTGCTGAGCGTATTACAGGGAAGAGGACTCACGGCGGAATGGGAGAAGTGCCGTTTCGGTATGACATCCGTCACCTATCTGGGGCACGAGATAAGTGGACAAGGGATCACGCCCAAGAAAGGCAATGTGAGAGCAATCTGCGAGGCCAGAGCCCCCAACAACAAAGATGAAGTACGGTCATTTCTAGGGATGGCCGAGTACTATAGCAAATTCGTCCAGCATTTTGCAACGAAGACGCACGGCTTGCGACAACTGGTTAGAGACAAGACGTCGTTTCAGTGGGATGATGCAGCTCAAAGGGAGTTCGATGAGCTGAAGAAGAACATCAGCCAGGCTGTGCCGTTGCAGGGTCATGACCCAATGGAAGTCAGCATCCTTACCACAGACGCCAGCGAAAAAGGACTGGGAGCAGTCCTCGCTCAACAAAGAGAGAACAACACAGTTGAAACACTCAGCTTTGTGTCCAGAGCACTGTCAGCCACTGAGCAGAAATTCAGTGTAATTGAGAAGGAGATGCTGGCAGTCGTATGGGCCATGGGAAAGTTCCGGCAGTTCCAGTGGGGCACGAGGTTCCGCCTGCAAACCGACCATAAGCCACTAGTCAAAGTACTAACCTCAAGTGGTCATGCCTCAGCCACCCCGCGGATTGCCAAGATGACGCTCAAACTATTGGAGTACACGTATGACGTTGAGTATATCCCAGGCACGCGCAACAAAGTGGCAGACTACCTTAGCAGAGCGTCGGCCATGGAGGACGCACCCGTGCCTGCGGAGGAGAATGAAGAAATGGTGGCAGTAATGGAAGACGTGGAGAAAGCGATCAGTATGCAAGACTGGGCACAAGCATATGGAAAAGACGAGACCTTGGAAGAGACAAAGAGACACTTAGTAAATGGGTGGCCAGAAAAGAAAAAGCTGAAGGAGGAACTCAAGAAACTGTATGAAGTGAGAGAGGAGTTATCCATAAGTGACTCAGGAACCTTTCTGTACCGAGGAGACAGGGTAATACCCCCCACAGGAGCTGATCCCCACATTGTTGAACCAACTGCACGAAGGTCACCTCGGCATAGTGAAGACCAAGTCGAGGGTGAAGCAGATGTACTGGTGGCCAGGGATGGACATCACAGTCGAGAGACACGTTAGGGACTGCAACCAATGCCAGGAGTCTGACAAGGTGCTCAAGCCATTAAGACCAGCGTTGGGCAGTTTCGAACAACCCTGTGATCCATGGGAAGATGTAGCTGTCGACATCCTAGGGCCGATATTAGACGGGCAGGGGATAGCCAAGTACTTGCGTGTGCTGGTGGACAAGTATTCCAAGTGGCCTGAGGTACATGTGCAAGAAGAAATGGACTCGGAGGTTGTAATCAAATTCCTCACCTCTGTGTTTCTGAGGGAAGGCATCCCAAGGACCATCCTGACGGACAATGGCCCACAGTTCACATCAGAGAAATGGCAAAGATATATGGAGAGGAATGGAATCAAGTCCAAACACACGTCAGTGTATCATCCTGCCAGCAATGGGCAAGTGGAAAGATTCAATCGCGTGCTGATGGGATCAATTCAAGCTGCCATAATGCAGGGTAAGGACTGGGAAACAGAGATTTAAAGAATGCTGTGAGCGTATAGAATTACCCCCACCACGACAGGGTACAGTCCCTTTCAGATTCTCAGAGGCAGGCACCCGTTCACGAAGGACAATGTAGCGTGGAGAGAAAAAACTATCACCAGAAAGTGGTCGCCTGCTGTGGTCCAACACAACTTGGAAAGAGCCCAGGGAGTGTACACTGACCACTACAATCGAAGGAAGAGAGTACAAAACTCTTCGTTAGAAAAAGGGGAGTGGGTGAGAGTAAAACAAGCTGTACTGAAGAAGAAGGGAGAGAGTAAATACAGCCCACCCCTACAAGTAGAGGAAGTGTATAGCGAGCAGCACTCCTTAGTGACAGCAAAGTGTGGTCCCAAGATCGCATGGCCAAAGTCAACAAGATAGTGAAGTGGCCGGAGGAGAAAAGCACCAACATGCCCGGTCAGGCACAAGATGGAGGAAATGAAGAAAAAGAGTCAGTGGAAGAAAGCATGGGAGGTGAAGATGTAAGCAAGGACAGGGGAGACCCGGTCGAGACCAGTGTGAAGGAAACATCAGCGAGAGCAGAAGCGACGCTCGGGAGAGCAGGACACGATCAAGTGGGAGGAAAGGTGGAAAGCCCCGTCCCTGAGCTGCTCCGAAGAACCTCCACTCCGGTAAGACGCACGCGCGCTGGGAGATTGGTGGTCCGACGCTCGCACCTCAGAGACTTTGAATAATTGAACAATGAACATTGAACTGTCTCTTTCCCTTGTAGGAAAAAAGGGTGATATGTGGTGTTAGCGTTCTAGACGCTACAGCCTGTGCGTGTGGCGTAACACGCGCCGGCGTTCCTGGAAGGATTGCGCATGCGCTAACGGCGTTCGCGCGCATCAGAGCCCGGCAGAGCGCGAGTCTTAGCGGACGCCCGGCGCTCTTTCCCCCGATAACTTGTAATTAATAAAGTTCTATTTCCCATAAGATGCTCGACTCATGGTCATCATTCAGGTGCAATTCACCCTCCAACAGAATCTCCCATGTCTCACAGATATTTATTGCCTTTGGGCAGACTAGAAGCTCCTGAAGTATTGGGGCCCCCAAAGGGTTGGGGCCCCTCGTGTGCCACAGACGCTGCGGGGGGCATACATTATGCTGCTGACCCAGAGACAGCATACCATGAGCACATTAGCAGGCCGAAATTAACCCTGGGACAGGGATATAGCAACTTTGGACCAAGGAGACACAGACGCTAGAGCAGTATTGTAGAAAGTGCCCCCTTTTGCATTGTTACTCCTAACATGTTGCCAGATACCTGATGCCAACTTGACTGAGTGTGTGTTGGGACCCTGATAACCAGGCCCCAGCACCAGTGTTCTTTTCCAAAACTGTACCTTTGTGTACAATTGGAACACCTCTTGGTCACATGTAAGTCCCTTGTAAAAGGTACCCCTGGTACCAACGGCCTTGTGACCAGAGAGGGCCTCTGAGGGCTGCAGCATGTATTATGCCACCCTTAGAGACCCCTCGCCTTAACACCCACCCACTGGGATTGCAGGCTGCATGTTTTGGTGCAGACCAAACTGGAGTTTCGAGATGGCACACATCCCTGTGAGTGTGTTTCAGGATGCTGTATGCCTCAATCCCTATGCACACTGTCAGTGGCTTAAGACCTATCAAGTTTACCAATGTCCTCAAACTTTTCATTTCTTTTATAGTTTTCAAATATTCCATATATTTTTTTACAGTAACAAGCAATTTGAAACAGTATTACATCATGAATACAAAAAATACATAGCTCAAGAATCTTATGGAGTCCATTTGATTCTTATATCACACTTTGCATTTTGGGAATTAGGTTCCATCCTCAATGGCCTCTATATTCAACAACAAAAATAACTTTGTTAACCAAAACTAACATCTGAACCAAGGAAGCAATTACTTCTGGTAAAGTAATACCTTATCTGAACCAAGGAAGCAATTATTTCTGGTAAAGTAATACCTTATCTAATTTGCTTGTATGGTGATCAATAGAAATTTACCAACAACATGTGTATCTCATCAGTAATGATCAACAGCATACCAACATTAACTCAGACTACCCGTTCACAATTTAAAAGTAGATTTATGTGATCCCATGTTGTGTATGTCATTCAACCTGTGTCACCGCATATCACCCTAAGTGAATGATCTTATGTATAGCGACAGGTTACTCACAATCTAAGTGGAATCTTCAAAAGTTTCTATAATAACCTGACATTGACCACATTCTCCTGTAGAATAACACAGTCCTTAGCAAAATGAGTTTGCCATAATTATGTACCTTACATCCCACTCTTCTCAATGCCATACCTTAAATTCCAACGTGATTCCCACAAACCACTTTTTCAATTTGTTTGTTTTCTGTTCAACCTTCAACACAAAAAGCAAACTGATGGTCTGGTAGTCTGAGGTAATAATGTAATACTGTTTTGAATTGCGAGATTCTGTAAAACAATATATGGAATATTTGAAAACTATAAAAGAAATTAAAATGTTGTTTTGACAATCTATTTGAAGTGTTTTTTCGGCACATTGGTAAACTTGATAGGTCTTAAACCATTAACAGTGAGCATAGGTATTCAAGCATACATTTTTCTGAAATGCACATACAGATTTTACATGGGCAACAGGTAGCACCCCGGCTCTGTGCAGCATATCGACACAAAAAACTTTTTGGGCAAGATTGATCAATATTAAACCAGGAGTCTGCAACTGTCTTCACTTTTCATAAATGCACATCCCTGTGTGCCATGTCCAACAACACTGCCTGTAGCATGGGTAAGTCACCCATCTAGCAGGCTTTACAGCCCTAAGGGAGGGTGCACCATACCACAGGTGGGGTCATAGCTGCATGAGCAATATGCCCCTGCAGTGTATGTGCCATTCACAGACATTGTAAGAACAGTGAAGCCATTTTGAGGACATGGGCTGGGGGGTTGTCATTAGGAAGTCCACCACTCCATGATGGGTTAACTAAAAAACTGGGAAGTTTGGTACCACACTTCTCAGGATAATAAACCCTCACTGATGGCAGTGTTGGATTTATTATAAAATGCACTCAGAGGGCATCTTAGAGATGCCCCCTGAAAAACAACCAACTTCTAGTATATGGGCTGACTGGTCCCTGCCAGCCACCACCAAACAGTTTTCTGACTTCATGATGTGAAAGCCTTTGTGTTCTTGGAGTTCAGGAACAAAGCCTTCTCTGGGTGGAGGTGCTTCACACCTCCTCCTGGCAGGAACAGGAACCCTTGGCTCTCACCTTGTCATTTGCTGATTTGGGCAGCTCAATCTAGTGTAGATGCCCACTCCCCTGCCCAGGCCCCACATTTGGTGGCAGGACAGGGGGGAAAATTAGCAAGCAGGGTAGGAGTGTCTACCTTAACGTGACACATCCCTAGGGTAGCCAGGACCTGAGGTGAACCCCTCTCCTAGAAATTCTCCAAATTGAATTGGAAAATTAGGTTCAATAGGAAGAGGGATGTGGCACTCTCCCCAGGGGGAGGGGGCACCCAAAGGATGTAGTCACCCTAGTGGACAGTAGACATACTCGCCCTCAGTAACTCCCTTAAATGTAGTATTTAGGGGCCCCCCTGAACCTTGTTCCTCAGATTCGACAGACCAAAGAAGAAGACGGAAGAAGACTGCTGTCGAACCAGGAACTAAACAGTGCAGACATAACCCAGAAAGAACACCACCACCTGTAGCTGGATCAACAACTGGACCTGCTGTCCTTCCAGACACCCCACTAGGCCTCCAAGAAACCCCAGAGACCTTCCAGCCTTCACCCAGTCTCCAACAACCTCCCTTTTGGCTGGAGGCTCTAGTCTTCAGTGTCCGCTGGTACAAGAACCGCAATGGTTGAGGACCAACACTTGTATTGACGCGACTCACCACTACAAAAAGAACCCCAAGACCGCAGCGGTAGATGACCGACACTTGTGTTGACGCAACACTCACCTGCCAGAAGAAAGCACCGCAGTTGGCACAGTGGCCTCTCCGAGAAGGCACAACATCGGCAGAACTCCTCCATCCCCTGCGCATCTCCATCCCCACAACCGTGACCATGACTTCTGGGCTGGTGGTACCTCTCTTCAACCTACAGTGACTCGCTGAAGACTACCATAACGGTACCGGCGTTGGGGGCCTACTGACTCTCATTCATCTCCAATGCTCTCCGCTGACAGCAAAAGCAAACAACATTTCGGGTATCGACCATCGTCGCATAGATATTGAACTCCCCACCTTTTCGAGTGCCCCCAGCCTCCATTGACCAGCCTTGGGCTCGGCAAACTCTGCACCTGGCCGCCCAAGTGTCACCGGCGGTGCAGTGCCTGCCTTAAACAGACCCTTGCCCGGGGCTGGTCAAAAATCACGAAGACTGAAAAAGTAAGTTGTGTACTTACCTGGTGATGCATAAATTCGTTTTACTTCCATAGGATTGCATTGCATTTTATCTACTGCATACAACTATAACTGAGTTCAACTCGGTTCTTAAAATAAAAGTAAGTAAAGTGATATTTTTGCCTTCCTTTTGTCTGGAGTTAGTCATTAAATGTGTGTTCCTGTCTTGTATAAGTGGGTACAAGAAATGCATTCACACTACCCTCTGATAAGCCTAACGGCTCAGCCCAGCTACCACTAAATTGAGAGTAAGGTATTATCTACTTTAACCTATACCATACGTTTGGGAACTCACTGGACTCTGTGCACACTATACCTCTTTTTATATAGTATATATAGACCTGGCTTCCTACAAGTATGAAATAGAGACACAAACATTTGATCAGTATGACATTGAATCACAGTCCCTGGAGAAGTATGAACTGGAGAAACAGACAATGGAGCAGTATGACATGGAGTCACAGACACTGGAGTAGTATGACATGAAGTCACAGACCCTGGAGCAGTATGACATGGAGAAACAAACACTGGAGCAATATTAAACAGAGTCACAGACCCTGTAGCAGTATGGCATGGATTCACAGACCCTGGAGCAGCATAACATAGCGATACAGACACTGGAGCAGTATGATATGGAGAAACAGACACTGGAGAAGTATGGAATGGACTCTTGATGTAGAAGATGTTGATGTTGTGGCAGTTACAATCAGAGACAATGAAACTGTTGTAGAGAGGCATATGCTGTTCATAAAGGATACACTGATATTGGGACAGAAAGGTGCAGACACTTCAGCAGCATGACATTGAATCACAGACCATGGAGCAGTATGACCTGGAGAAACAGATACGGGAGCAGTATAACATAGAGATACAGACACTGGAGTAGTATGACATAAAGTCACAGACCCTGGAGCAGTATGACATGGAGAAACAGAGACTGGAGCAGTATAAAATGGAGATACAGACTGTGGAGAGTATGATATGAAGTCACAGACCCTGGAGCAGTATTACATAGAGAAACAGGCAGTGGAACACTATGACATGGAGTCACTGACCCTGAAGCAGTATGATATAGAGATACAGACACTGGAGCAGTATGACATGGAGTTAGAGACCCGGGAGCAGTATGACATGGAGATACAGACACTGGATCAGTATGATATGGACTCTTGATGTAGAAGATGTTGATGTTATGGCAGTTACAATCAGAGACAATGAAACTGTTGTAGAGAGGCATATGCTATTCATAAAGGATACACTGAGATTGGGACAGAAAGGTGCAGTCACTGGAGCAGTATGACATAGAATCACTGACCCTGGAGCAGTATGACCTGGAGCAAGAGACAAATATATGATGTCAGACCGCAGACAAACATCCCGCATACCATCATCCCGCAAATATAATACCGCAAGTACTATTAGTCCGCAAAATAAGAGAACGAAAACTTTTAAAACGAATATGCATTTAGCGCACATGCCATTACAACGAAAATGCATGCATGTTAAAGATATACTCGTTGTAAACGTTCTAAAGGTAAGTAAGAGTACCCTACCCTACCCTACCCTACACTACACTCTAATGTAGTACCCCTGCACCACCCACCCTTAACACATAGTCCTTTTCCAACATTTACACTACCCAGCACGACCCCCCAACACTACCATAAAGCACTTTACTTCCCTAAACAAACACTACAACTCTACCTTAATACACTACCCCAGCATGACCCTACACAAAAACTACAATACTACCCTAAACCACTACATCCCAGCATGACCCTACACTACACAAACACTACAACACTACCCTAAACCCTAAAACACTACCCCCAGCATGACCCTACACTACGCAAACACTACAACACTACCCTAAAACACTACCCCCAGCATGACCCTACACTACGCAAACACTACAACACTACCCTAAACCCTAACACACTACCCCCAGCATGACCCTACACTACACAAACACTACAACACTACCCTAAACCCTAAAACACTACCCCCAGCATGACCCTACACTGCGCAAACACTACAACACTATCCTAAACCCTAACACACTACCCCCAGCATTACCCTACACTACGAAAACACTACAACACTACCCTAAACCCTAAAACACTACCCCCAGCATGACCCTACACTACGCAAACACTACAACACTACCCTAAACCCTAACACACTACCCCCAGCATGACCCTACACTACGCAAACACTACAACACTACCCTAAACCCTATAACACTTCCCCCAGCACGACCCTACACTAAACAACCACCACAACTCTACACTACACTAACACAACACTACACTACACAATCACTAACCCAGCACGATGAAAAAATTAACCCAAACCCACTTACCTCTCTCGTCATCGTGGTTTTCACAACGCAAATGCATTTACCATACATGCCTTTACAACGTAATTCGTTGTAAAGGCATGCGTGATAAATGCACATGCGTTTTGAAAAATGCGGGATGATGGTATGCGAGGTCAATGACCTTGCGGGAAAATGGTATGCGGACTGAAAGTCCGCGGGATAAAAAATGCGGGATAATGGCTGCAAACTGAAAGAGACACTGGAGCATTTTAAAGCAGAGATACAGACACTGGAGTAGTATGACACAGAGTCATAGACCCTGGAGCAGTATGACATGGAGAAACAGAGACTGGAGTAGTATAAAATCGAGATACAGACTGTGGAGCAGTATGATATGTTGTCACAGACCCTGGAGCAGTATGACATAGAGATACAGACAGTGGAACAGTATGACATGGAGTCACTGACCCTGGAGCAGTATGAGATAGAGATACAGACACTGGAGCAGTATGACATGGAGTTATAGACCTGGGAAGGTACAGCCACTGGAACAGTATGACATAGACTCACAGAACCTGGAGCAGTATGACCTGGAGAAAGAGACACTGGAGCATTATAAAGTGAAGAAACAGACACTGGAGCAGTATGTCACAGAGATACAGACACTGGTGCAGTATGACATGGAGTCATGGACCATGAAGCAGTATGAAATGGAGATGCAGACACTGGAGCAGTATGTGACGGAGTCACAGACCCTTGAGCAGTATAACATAGAGAAACAGAGACTGGAGTAGTATAAAATGGAGAGACAGACCATGGAGCAGTGTGACATTGAGTCACAGACCCTGGAGCAATATGACATGGAGATACAGATACTGGAGCAGTATGACATAGAGTCACAGACCCTGGAGCAGTATGACATGGAGAAACAGACACTGGAGCAGTATGACATAGAGTCACAGACCCTGGAGCTGTATGGCATGGAGATACAGAGACTGGAGAAGTATCAAATGGACTCTTGATGTCGAAGACGTTGATGTTGTGGCAATTACAATCAGAGACAATGAAACTGTTGTGGAGAGGCATATGCTAATCATAAAGGATACACTAAGATTGGGACAAAAAGGTTCAGACACAGGAGCAGGATAACCCAGTCACTGGGGCAGGAAGATACAAATACCTGAGCAGTGAGACTTAAATCCTGCACATGAAAATCACAGCACTGGAGCACAAAAGGGCAAGGACATTGGGACCAGGTGAAGCAGACATGAGGTAGCTCAGCATGGGATGTGTGATGTGTACACTCTGGAAGAAAAACACAAAGACTAGCCAAGGTAAACACAGGTTCTCAGCATAGAGACAAAGATGCAGAGGCAGGTACACTTGAATATTGAGTCAGGTTGAAACATAGACTGTGATAGGAAGACATGGACTACAGGACAAGGAAACATGAACATTGTTAAAGGGAGAAATAGATGTTATGATTGGAAGACATTCACACCTGTGCATGGAGATCATGCATTCTGGCACATAGTCAGTGCCATTCGACCAGGGAGTGAAAGACATGGACTGGGCGACACTGTCAGGATACACAGATGCACAGTCATGATAACCCTCAGATTGTAGGTAAGTAAGTGGAAGGCAAATAAAGCGTGCAAATGTCGATTGGCTTCTTGGCGCAAGCACCAAACAACAACCCCAATGGGTAAACCTAATGTGAGGGAAAGTGCTTGAAGAGCCCCATTTTTAGCTGTGTCATAAATTGTAATAGATCTGAATGAGCTCTGAGTTTAAAGGGCAAAGAAACTTCTGCCACCTCAACGGACCTTGTTAACTCTGGGGATGACCACCATTTTGGCTGCAGAAGATTTTAGCATGCGCTTGGGAGTGTACCATTGGGAGGTTTTTCAGAAGAATTAAGGGCCTGCATTGTGAAGGGCTTTGTGTGCCATGCAAAGAGCTTTAGAATTGACCCACTCGTGAATTGGAAGCCAATGAAGATTAATGATGGCTTGAGAGACCAAGCTGAATTGCGGAATTTTCATGAGCAGATGAGCTGCGGCATTCTGGAGAGTCTGGAGTTTCATCAACCGACGTTGTTGGATACCCAACAAAAAAGCATTGCAACAGTCAATCCAACAGACAACTAAGGCAATAATAACTGATTTTTGGAGCTCTAAGGGAATGAAAGGGAAAATAAAAGGGAAAATCTTCCTCAAGATTCTCAGCAGGAAGAGACACGATGACATGACCAGATTTGTTTGGTCCAAAAAAGATAGTTTTCCATTAAAGAGCACACATACGCTTTTCGCTTTATTTACTCGACAGGGGAGGTTTTTGGAGTCAAAGGGAAGCAGTCTAGAAAGAAGTGTTATAGTCAAATAGAAGTACCTCTGCATTGTCTGAGTTTAATTTGAGGTAATTATCCTTCATCAAAATAACAAGTTGTTCCATGCTGTTGTTAAACTGTTTGGTCACCTCTTCAATGTCACATGAAACTACAATATGTGTGTAATTGGCATAAGAAATCACAGAAAAAACACATAATCAAATCAAGTTGGCCAATAGAGTCATATATATTGAAAAGAGTGGGGCTTAAAGATGACGCCCTGCGGCACTCCACAGGGGAGGGAGAAAGGCTCAGATGTCAAATCACCCAGTGATACCACTTGTTCTCTATCAACCAAGAATGAACGTCAAAGGGAGAGGGCAGAATCCCTGATACAAATGTACTGCAGCCGGTCGTTTAAAAACGGGAGTTGACAGTATCACGTCCGGATGATAACTCCAGAAAAATCAGAGCCGCATTGCCAGTCTTGTTGACTGTGGACCTGGTTTCTTCTGGAGCAGCCGCTAGGGTTGATTCAGTAGAGTGCTTGGCCCTAATGCCATAATGAGAGAAGTCTAGGAGGAGGTGTTTGTCAAGAAAAACCATGAGATCCATATTCAATGGTCTCAAGAATCTTGACAGGCAAAGGAAGGTAACAGATGGGCTGATAATTGTTGACATCTAACTGCTACAATCCCTGAGATGCTGTGAAGAACATTAGGGGAACATGGATCAGTAAGGGGACCTGATTTCGTAACTTCAATGAGGTTGGCAACCTTTTCACTACTGAGAGAGGAAAAACCTGGAAAAGTATTAGATGTTGCATTAGTTCTAACATTCCTGAATACAGTGGAGTTGCCATTAAGAAGTTGACTTCATTGAAGATCACGTTAACTTTTAATTGAAAGAAATCTGTGAAATTATTGCTCAGGGTTAGGTCAGGTTATATGGTGTTGTGAGCGTTACAGTTGGTCAGAGTCTTCACATTTTTAAATATTTCTTTGGAAGAGTTTTTTGCAGTGTTAGTTTTATCTGTAATGTATCTAGACTTTTCTGCTATATCCAGAGACGTATACTTGCAGATACGTTACTTGTATTTGTTCCTTTCATTAGGGGAGTAGTTATTATTCCATTTTTATTCCTGATGCCTACATTCTTGTTTTTATAATCTTAGGCCTTGTGAATAGTATGGGCAGAGGGCTTACTTCTATGGGTTTTGATCATATTTATAGGGGCCAGCTGAGTCAATCCAGTTTGAAAAACTAGGGGTAGCTGTGGCTATGTTATTTCCAAAAGTGGGTATAATTTAATTTGGTCTTGTCTAAGTCAAGGGCAAGATTTTCACAATATTCAACTCATGATTACTAGTAAAAACCTTATCGAGGGTGTTATTGCAAAATGGGTCGCTGAGTTTATTTGAGTAAGATCAAAACTGAGCAAGATATCAATAAGGTGTTCTGTATCTTTATTGTCTGAAAGCGCTATAGGAAAATTAACGTCCCCAAGAACTGCACAATTAGGGAGATCCATACACGATTCAGTGCACCCGATTAAGGTAGGAATGAATTGTGCTCTGGCCTTGGTTGGATGACAGATTACAATGCCATTGAAGGCAACATTATTGTTCAATTTAAAATTAAACATAAGTACAAGTGTGTGATAGGCTCAAATGAGACTTTATGATGATTGCAGAAAATTATTGCGAGCCCGCGATCCAATCTGGAAATATTGTAACCATCTGGAATGTAAATCAGGGTCCAATGTAGAATTGGGCCAGGTTTCTGTAACAAAAATAATATCTGGAGAGTAATGGTTCACAAACTTCGCAAATTCTTATTTGTTTTTAATGAGAGTGTTTTTGTGGAATGTTACAAGACTCAGGGCCTGATTACAAGTTTGTCAGTAAGCGAACCACCATTAAAATTGCATTGGAAACCTCACCATATAGTTGGCGGTCTGCCCGCTGTATTACTATGTTGGTGGTTTGCTGAACAAAAGACTCCCGGAGCACAGCTGCCACTGCCAGCCATTCACAGACCGCCTCAGGTAGGGGAAAAGCAGCTGCCAGAGGATGGTACAGAGAGTTTACTGCCATCCAAATTATGAGTTGGCTATCCAATGAGGTGACCGTGGTAGAAAAACCTGCCCACTTCCAGTAGGCGGATTTGAAAAAATTGGGGTGCATACTCACCCATTTACCTTTCTTCCCTTCATTCTCTCACATGGATCTCTTCCTCCAGGTCTCCCCTTCACAGCAGCATCTTGACCCCCCCAAAAAACGACTCTGTTGGTGTCGAAATCCAGGTAAGTCTGTTCTGTATTATTTACCCATTGACTGGACTGGGCACATATTGTCCAGACTCCAGCAATGGGAAAGTACTGGTAATTTTTCACATGTGTCATGCATATGTGTACATTCAACACTTGCGCAGTCAAAATATACACACATGCCTCGACTCATTTGAAAAAATATTTCCCTCTCTCAGAAACACTGCTGCTGGGCCAGCGGTGACATCATAATTTGGTGGGTTGGACACCGCTGCAGTCTACTTGGAACCTTTGCTGTGGAGGTATGGTGATAAGACCGCCAAACTCGTAATCAGGCCCTCAGTCTCCATTACACAGGATCAATGGTTGCCACTATAGGGAAATGTATAACCACAGAACCCATTACCCATATCCATACATGTAAGGCTATTGGAGAGGTTTGCAGTTTCCACATCAACCCACAGGATTCTCACAATTGGAAATCCTCAACTATTAGACATAACCAAGATAGCTGCCAGAACAAAGAGACTAGGTAAATATCAGACATCGGTTGTGCTTTATAAAAGTTGCACAATATAACATAGCCTTTATTTGAGCAATGCACTTTAAGTATTCTTTTCTATACATTGGTCTACAATCTGTACCAAAACAAAATGTGTAGTTCTCCATGAACTTCCTCATTTATCCCTGTTCTGGGACGCCCCTTGAATCAATCAATCAATCAATCAATCAATCAATCATTGTACTTATAGAGCGAGCTACTTACACATGAGGGTCTCAAGGCGCTGAGGGGGGGAGGGGTACCGCTACTGCTCGAAGAGCCAGGTCTTTAGGAGTCTTCTGAAGGTGAGCAGGTCTTGGGTCTGCCGTAGGTGGGAAGGGAGGGTGTTCCAGATTTTGGCGGTGAGGAAGGAGAAGGATCTGCCGCCGGAGGTCGTTCGATGGATGCGGGGGACATCGGCTAGGGCGAGGGAGGCAGAGAGGAGCTGGCGGTGGGGTTGTAGAAGCCGAGTCTGCTGTTGAGGTAGGCTGGTCCGGTGTTGTGGAGTGCTTTGTGTGCGTGGGTGAGTAGTTTGAAGGTGATCCTCTTGTTGACGGGGAGCCAGTGTAGGTCTCCCATGTGGGGGGTGATGTGGCTGCAGTGAGGGACGTTGAGGATCAGTCAGGCTGAGGCGTTTTGGATGCATTGCAGTCGTTGCAGGTGTTTGGCTGGGATTCCTGTGTAGAGTGTGTTGCCGTAGTCCAACCTGCGGCTGACGAGGGCCTGTGTCACCGTTCTTCTTGTTTCAGTGGGGATTCACTTGTAGATCCTGCGGAGCATGCGGAGGGTGTTGTAGCAGGAGGAGGAGACATCGTCGATCGGCTTCAACATGGAGAGGGAGGAGTTGAGGATGATTCCTAGGTTGTGTGCGTGTTCGGTAGGTATTGGTGCTGTTCCCAGCGTGGTCGGCCACCATGAGTCACCCGAGGCTGAGGGGTGGATCCGAGTATGAGGACCTCCGTCTTGTCCGAGGATTGCTAGTATCCATGGAATCCCTCTGTATTAAATTGGGGGCAGAATAATGCTGCTGGCTGAAATTGATTAACATTAATACTTTCAAATAATTAATTTCACTAGGAATCTATTCGGAATGCATACTACAAATGTAAATGCTTGTCACTAAAAACTTACTGAAACATACACCAGCTATCTAATGACTGTAACACGTAGACATGGATACTTGTTAAAACAGACTGGTAAGGCCGATATAACACAGAAGATGTTGAAGTTGAAGATGTGGCATTTCCTTAAGGTGGATTGGAGGTGAAGGGATATTGTGTCCAACCCAGGCAAGGAGAATGGCAACTATAATGTAACAAAGTTGACATAGTTGGAAAAGCCACCTAGATGACATGGTGGTGCATGGTGTTTTCCACCAATTACTGTCCAAGTGAAAATTTCATTGAGTACAACCAACACACAATATACATGATGAGTGGCACACTTGATGGGTTAGTTAAAATTGGGGTGCATACTCACCCATTTACTTTTTTTCCCTTCAGTCTCTCACATTGATCTCTTCCTCCAGGTCTCCCCTTCACAGCAGCATCTTGACCCCCCAAAAACCGACTCTGTTGGTGTCAAAATCCAGGTAAGTCTGTTCCGTATTATTTACCCATTGACTGGACTGGGCACATATTGTCCAGACTCCAGCAATGGGAACATACTAGTAATTTTTCACATGTGTCATGCATATGTGTACATTCAACACTTGCCCAGTCAAAATATACACACATGCCTCGACTCATTTGAAAAAATATTTCCCTCTGTCAGAAACACTGCTGCTGGGCCAATTATCTAGGTCACGATCGGTGTACGAGCTGTACCCCATGTACGATGGGTGTACGAGCCGTACCCCATTGTACGATGGGTGTACGTGCCGTACCCCATGTACGATGGGGGTACGGCTCGTACACCCATCGTACATGAGGTACAGCTCATACACCAATCGTACAATGGGGGTACGGCTCGTACACCGATCGTACAATGGGGGTACGGCTCATACACCCATCGTACACTGGGGGTACGGCTCGTACACCCCATGATCGCAGGGGTATGGTGCGTACCCCAGCGATCATGGGGGGTACGGACCGTACGGTGTGTATCTGTTTGTGTGCTTTTCCGTATGACTCGCCCTTACCTGACATGGACCGTACAAATCGCGTCCTCATACCCCAGTCCGGATCGTACTCATCGGGTCGTACGGCATGTGTACGAGTGGTACGGTATGTGTACGAGTCGTACGGTTCACGGTTTCAGCCTTGCAATACGTACGGATCGCGACAATTCGGACGGATTCACGGAATACGGTTCGTACTTCGCGACTCGGACGGACGGGTACGATTCGTACGGAGAGGGCTCCGGATACAAATCGTACAGACGTTTTTTTTCCTGAATCGGAATCGACCCCTATGTGTGAGTATGGAATATTGGTTATTTATGTAAAATTGTTAGTGTCCAGCACCTTGCAAAGCATGTTTTAGATTGTAGTGTGAATAGGAAATGCCACCCCTCTAATGTCCACTCCCCTCCTCAATTTGGTTTAGATTGGAGGTGGGAATAGTAAATGTCAGCCCTTTAGCATCCAACACCCATCCCAAATTGGTTTACAATGGAGTGGGAATTGTAAATGTCACCCCTCATTTTTTACTTTCATTTGGCGGCAATTATGTTTTTGGTTTTCTATCTTCTATTTTGTACTTTACTTGTGTCATTTTCAGTTTGTTTTCCAGGATCCAGGTCATGGTAAGGTGCTGTTGGTCATCATGTTTTAAGGGTTTTGAGGGTGGATGGAGTGTTGAGGAGAGGTGTAGAGGTTAGTTATACTGCTGTTTGTTTATATTTAGTTGTATTAATTTTAGTATATTTCACTAGCGTGTTGTTTTGGGTTGTATTATTATTATTATCATTTGTTAGGACCTACGAATCATCCCCAGAGCTTTTGAGATGAGGGGTTTGAAGGGCTGCCTACGCTCGGCTTTGTAAATTCTTTTAGAATTTTGAAAAGTTCTTTTGAGGAGTTTTTCACAGAGCTGATTCCAGCCCCTTAATGGTTTCTTCTAGCAGTATTAAAAATGTTTTAATAACTCCGAATGCAGTTTTATAAGTAGGTTTATCCTCTTTAAGTTTAGATTTCCTCCATTTCTGTTCCCACTTCCTGCGTGTAGATTTTTCCTTTTTTAGGCTTTCAGTGTACCAGGGCACTGGGGAATTTTTCTTTTGTATCTTACATAATTTCATATGAGCAATAGTGTCTAACGCCTGAGTTAAGGCATCCTCACAAGCTCTTAATGTAAGTTCACTGCCCAAAAAGTCATACATGGCAGGCGGTGTAAAGATAGGGAAGAAGGTGGAGAGGGCCACTTTCCTCCATGGTCTCGAGAGTTTCAAGGAGGTGCTGAGCTGGGTTTAAGGATATTTAAAAAGAACGTTAGAGATAAATACTCAGTCCACATCAGAGCCATGGGTGGATCCACCACTGCATTCAAGGCATTAGAAAAATACTGTCAAGAGTTTTCGTACACTATTTCAGTAATGTATCAATATGTTATATTAAATTGTGTTATATAATTTGCTTTATGATAGTTAAGTGTAATGAATGTGTTCTTTTTGGAATGTATTGCTTTTTGTGGGTGGGTTTTGTGTTTTACTTTGCAGGTCTGCTCTATGAACGTATTCTATGGGCTTTTAGATTCACCATTTTTTTTGAAGGTAGTCTCTATTGGTTCATAAAAAAACAATTTTTACTTTGAATTCCTTTTTTCTGGTTTTTAAGAGCATTTCTTTTATCAAACATTTTTTGGGGATTTATGGTAAATTAATACTTTGACTTGTTTGAAAGGATCTTTATGGATATGCTTTATTTTTCCCTCTTTTCTTGTTTTTTGGAACATATTTTTCTTGTTGTGGTGGATTATCCTTTTTTATTACGTGGATACAGAGAATGATCTGTAGCTACTGAACAGTAAGTCATGCATAATTTATTTGTTTTGTGTGAGAAATGTCATATTATATTACTTGTGCAACCATTTGATTGTTATTTGAAAATGTGTATTTTATGCTTTGTAAATAATTTATGTCACAGATTGAGTTTCTTTTTTGAGTGTTTTGGTTGGTAAGGTTTAGATTTTTAATATAAATAAGTTTTAAGTTATTTTTTCATGGCATTTGTATGTACATTAGAGTTTTATTTCATAATTTGATTGATATAATAAAACATTATGTTGATTATTTATATAAAAATTATTTTTATGTTGGTTAAGGTTATCTCATAGTTTTTTGTGAGTTTTGTGAATAGTATTTATTTTATAATAAGATTTTGCCTATGATTGCTAAGTAATCTATTTATTTGTTGTTTATGAAGAGTTTGACTTTTAATTGTAGCATTGTGTAGATTCTTTTAGTTTGTTTGCTAAGTTTAGGTGCAATTGTGTTATAGATTGCGTCATTCGGAGGTGTTGCCAGCTTTGCACTTTTTGTAATGCTTCTATAGATATGAGTGGGGTTTGGGTTCTGCCTGATGTGGATTGGAAGGCAATGTGCCATCCTTCTACTGCATTGTTTGTTTTGGCTTCCTGAACCAAGGAGCTGTCATTGACATTGCACCATGGTATTTGCAATTTGGTTTAGCGTCTGAAGCAATGTAGTCCGTTAACCCAAGTATCAGCAAAATAATTCATTAGACGGCTTAGATTTCGTTCATTATATTGGTAGACCTGACTTTCTAGTAACAATTTCTAGTGGTGAGCTACCTCTTTGATAGGGACATAGGCTAGTGGTCTAATTTTTTTTTCAAGGCAAAGGGACTGTTTGTAGCATATTTCACACTAATGGCCTTATTACAAGTTTGGCAGTCCTCCTGTTGGCCTGCCACCGCAGCACCAACAGGAGGACTGCCAAGCCCTTAGTGTGCCAGCCTGCTGGATTACGAGTGTTATCCATGGTGGGCGGGTGGTGCTGCGGCGGTCTCACGGCTGTGGTCTGTTAGGCTCATAGAAGAGCCTAACAGCAGACCGCCACCATGACAGCGCCTACAGCATGTTCCTGCATAGTGTAGCATGCACCAAGTCATGGATGCCACACCATGCAGGAACAGGGGTGCAATTCCAGGGGAGCACAAGATGTTCCCCCCCAGCATGCACCCTCATGCCTGGAAGCGGCTGGGGGCCCTGTTGGGCTACCTTTCCTTGCATGTTTGCCACCCCTTTCATGGTGGGCTCACTGCCATGGAAAGGGCGGTGGACATGCAAATCGGAATATGCTCGTTGGAGCCGTCATGGCACCACTAACATATTCCTGGCTATTTCTAGACCGCAGGTGCAGAAAGACTCTTGATCTCGGTGGAGCTGGTGGTCTTGTGGCAGTCTAACCACCACACATATAATACAGTGGACCACCGTACTCAAAATATGACCCTACGTGCAGACAGTTGGAGGTGTCTCTAGCTTTAATTGAAATGGTATTAACAGCCTTTCATGGATGTGTGGGGATCATTTTATTAAATGCTTTGAATCATGGCTAGTTCAAAGTCTATGATTATTTTTTGTGGGTAGTAGTTATATGTTTTATGTTTAATATGGTTAAAGAGTTCGTAGTAAGTGCTCCTTTGCTGATTTGGTGGTTGGGCATATGTAAAAGGTGTATTCGTGTTTTGATATTCACCTTCTATGGTGTCAATCTGAGCAAATCGTTCCATCCATCATCCAAGTTTGACAGTGGCTTAGTCTTAGTAAGTTATCTGCTGTGCAATATATCAGGATTATTCTATTATTGTTTAGGTTGTCATACAACAGCAGAAAGGTTACCTAATTATATATAATTTTTAAGGGTTCAGTTATCTCTCTTAGGGCCAGATGTAGGTAATTTTATTTTACCACCTCTTAAATACCGAATCATACCGATTCGGTATTTAAGAAGTGGTAAAATAGAAGTACCAAGATGTAGGTAAATACAGATGTGCATTTACCGAATCGGTAAAATTCGGTATTTACCGATTCGGTAAATACCGACCGGTAATGCCCATTCATTCCTATGGGCTTTGAAGCCCATAGGAATGAATGGGCATTACCGATTCGGTAATTACCGAATCGGTAAATACCGAATTTCACAAGGGTGCCGGGGGTGTCACTTTGACACCCTCTAGCACCCCCAAAACGGGTTCGGGTGCCATGTGGCAGGCATACCTGCCCTAAGGGCAGGTCTGCCTGTCATATGGCACATGTGTGCATGCACACATGTGCATGCACACCGGAATCGGTATTTTACCATCAAATAGGATTTGATGGTAAAATACCGATTTTTTAATGCTTATGGGACTCAGAAGAGTCCCACCTACATATCAATTTTACCGAATCGGTAAAAATACCGACTCGGTATTTTACAGAATCGGTAAATTTACCGATCGGTAAATTTACCGATTCTGTAAAATACGGGGCCCTACATCTCAAATTGCATTTACCGGTCGGTAACGGCCGAATTCGGCTGTTACCGACCGGTAAATGCCTACCTACATCTGGCCCTTAGTATCTTCTTGGGGCAGGAGGCGTATCACTGGTGGCTTTTTGGTTCATGCACTTAAACATTTAGAGGCAGATTTATGAGTTCTGGTGAATCTCTGCAAATCAGCAGGGATGCGCCAGAACAGATGCGACACGCAATTTCCTCCTTGCGCAACCCCAAATGCATCGCATTTACAATGCGGTGCACCGTGGGGAATAAGAGTGTGATGCGTGTCAAATCCTGTGGCATAAGGGCGTAGCATTGCTGGAATCGTGTTGCAAGTGCGACGCGGCTCCAGCAATGCTAAGGGGCGCCCTATGCCTAACATGCTGCATCACTCCTTACGGATCACTGAAACAATATCGATGGCAAAAATATAGACCTACAAAAATCTCGAGTAAAAAATATAGAATGCCAAAATATCGACTTCCTATCTCCAAACAGGTAAGTACAAAAATATCAAATCAAAAATATCGTTGTTAAAAATATAGATATTCAAAATATCGAATTTTTTAAATAGTTAAAAGTAATTTTAAATTAATAAAATAATAAATATAACTAACTTAAACATACTTAAAATACTTAAATAACATAAAAATTAATAAATAATTAATATAAATAAATTAAAAAAAAAGTTTAATACATATATATATATATAAAAATATAGTATTAATAAAAAATATACAATATATTTACCATAGGATAGCGAGAGGGTTAAATTTACTATTACCACTCCAGTGAGTGCAAGAGTAGAAAAAAGATTGGATAGCATAGCAGTAAAAATTACTATTCCCACTCCAGTGAGTGCAACAGTAGGGAAAGCGTTGGATAGCGGGAGGGTAAAAATTACTATTCCCACTCCAGAGAGTGCAACAGTAGGGAAAGCGTTGGATAGCGTAGGGGTAAAAATTACTATTCCCACTCCAGTGAGTGCAACAGTAAGGAAAGCGTTGGATAGCGTAGGGGTAAGAATTACTATTCCCACTCCAGTGAGTGCAACAGTAAGGAAAGCAATGGATAGCGTAGGGTTAACAATTACTATTCCTACTCTAGAGAGTGCAACAGTAGGGAAAGCATTGGATAGCGTAGGGGTAAAAATTACTATTCCCACTCCAGTTAGTGCAACAGTAGGGAAAGCGTTGGATAACGGGAGGGTAAAAATTACTATTCCCACTCCAGAAAGTGCAACGGTAGGGAAAGCGCTGGATAGCGTAGGGGTAAAAATTACTATTCCAACTCCAGCGAGTGCAACAGTAGGGAAAACGTTGGATAGCGTAGGCATAAAATGTACTATTGCCACTCCAGTGAGTGCAACAGTAGGGAAAGCATTGGATACCGGGAAGGTAAAAATTACTATTCCCACTCCAAGGAGTGCAACAGTAGGGAAAGCGTAGGATAGCGTAGAGGTAAAAATTACTATTCCCACCCCAGAGAGTGCAATAGTAGGGAAAGCATTGGATAGTGTAGGGGTAAAAATTACTATTCCCACTCCAGAGAGTGCAACAGTAAGGAAAGCGTTGGATAGTGTAGGTGTAAAAATTACTATTCCCACTCCAGTGAGTGCAACAGTAGGGAAAGCATTGGATAGCGTAGGGGTAAAAACGTACTATTCCCACTCCAGTGAGTGCAACAGTAGGGAAAGCGTTGGATCGCGGGAGGGTAAAAATTACTATTCCCACTCCAGAAAGTGCGACAGTAGGGAAAGCGTTGGATAGCGTAGGGGTAAAAATTACTATTCCCACTCCAGTGAGTGCAACAGTAGGGAAAGCGTTGGATAGCGTAGGGGTAAAAATTACTATTCACACTCCAATGAGTGCAACAGTAGGGAAAGCGTTGGATAGCTGGAGGGTAAAAATGACTATTCCAACTCCAGAGAGTGCAACAGTAAGGAAAACGTTGGATAGCGTAGGGGTAAAAATAACAATTCCTAATCCAGAGAGTGCAACAGTAGGGAAAGCGTTGGATAGCGTAGGCATAACATTTACTATTCCCACTCCAGTGAATGCAACAGTAGGGAAAGCATTGGATACCGGGAAGGTAAAAATTACTATTCCCACTCCAGATAGGGCAACAGTAGGGAAATCGTTGGATAGCGTAGAGGTAAAAATTACTATTCCCACTCCAGAGAGTGCAACAGTAGGGAAAGCGTAGGATAGCGTAGGGGTAAAAATTACTATTCCAACTCCAGTGAGTGCAACAGTAGGGAAAGTGTTGGATAGCGTAGGGGTAAAAATTACTATTCCCACTCCAGTGAGTGCAACAGTAGGGAAAGCGTTGGATAGCAGGAGAGTAAAAATTACTATTCCCACTCCAAAGAGAGCAACAGTAGGGAAAGTGTTGGATAGCGTAGGGGTAAAAATTACTATTCTCACTCCAGTGAGTGCAACAGTAGGGAAAGCGTTGGATAGCAGGAGGGTAAAAATTACTATTCCCACTCCAGTGAGTGCAACAGTAGTGAAAGTAAATACTTCATATATAAATAAAAATAAAATAAATATTAATACCAATTACAAATTAATTAAAATAATTAACACCTTTGTATAATATATTAATTAATCAATTAAAAATAAAAATAAAAATTAATTATTAAAAATAATTACCTACTAATACAAATTATTTACCAAATAACAATAAATTAATTAACAATTAAAAAATAATTAACAATTAGATTAAAAAAAAGTATTACCACCCTATCCCCTGTAAACCCACAACCCACTACTGAAAATAAATTACAAAAATAAACATATTTATCAATTAATCAATTAATTAAAATTAATTACCAATCATATTTTAATTATTTACCAAATAATAATGAATTAACAATTAATTGAAAATAAATACCAATAAATAAATTAACATATTTAATTAATTATAATTAAATTACTTCTCACCCTATTCCCCTATAAACCCACAACCCGCTACAGAAAATAAATTACTAAAATTAACATAATTATCAATTAATGAATTAATTAAAATATTTACCAATTATATTTTAATTAATTAACAATTAATAATTAATTAACAATTAATTCAAAATAAATACCAATACATAAATTAACATATTTAATTAATTATAATTAAATTACTTCCCACCCTATTCCCCTATAAACCCACAACCCACTACAGAAAATAAATTACTAAAATTAACATAATTATCAATTAATCAATTATTAAAATTAATTACCAATTATATTTTAATTAATTAACAATTAATAATTAATTAACAATTAATTCAAAATAAATACCAATAAATAAATTAACATATTTAATTAATTATAATTAAATTAATTCCCACCCTATTCCCCTATAAACCCACAACCCGCTACAGAATTATATTACACAAAAATGAAATACCATAAAAATAATTAATTAATATAAATAATAAAATAAATATACACGTTTAAAACATATACTAACATAAAAAACACTTTAAAAATTGATATTAACTTACTTACCTCAAATTCGATATTTTTGTAGTCTATATTCTGTCCATTCTATATTTTTGTAGTCTATATTCTGCCCATTCTATATTTTTGTTGTCTATATTCTGTCCATTCGATATTATGCCCATTCTATATTTTTGATTTGATATTAATGCTATCCTATTCGATATTTTTGTAGTCTATATTCTGTCCAGTCGATATTTTGTCCATTCTATATTTTTTAATCGATATTAATGCAAATCGTTATTAAAAACTCAATATTTTGAGTGTATACCACTCCTTACGCCTGCTTCAAGCAGGCTCAGGGTATTGACACAGCATGAACATAAAAAAAGTGACTCAGTGAAATCTTGTAGATTTCACTGCATCACTTCTACAACGCAGGTTTCATGTGGCGCAGGGCTTTACAAGGTGACGCATCTCTCTAGATGCCTCACATTGTAAGTAAGGCGCAATGTGGCGCATGGTTTACGCTGGCACTGCGTCACAGAAGTGACGCAACAGCAGCGTAGATGTGGTGCATGGGGCTTGTAAATTTGCCCATATGTGGGCTTAGGTTGTAATTGGCCTATGATTTGTTAGGGGATTTTAAGTACTATATTTCTTTAGAATTTTGGTTGTGGACTCCTAGGTGCTGGAACTTGCACCACTTATATCCTGCAATACCTACATTTCTTCTATTTCTGTCACATTTGGGATGTGGTTGTGTTCCCTTCAATTGACAACTTCCATCAATGTGCTTTTTGTGGTTATGCATGTAGCGCATGTGACTTTCTAATTGCTTACCTTTCTGGGATGTTCTGTATCTTGCTCTTACTGTCATTGTGTCTGAAAGTAGTGGCATAATTTACATAATTACAATTTTAAAATGTTTACAAGTTCCACAACTACTTTTATTATTTATACTATAAAGCTGTTGCTTTCTTTTCTGTTGGAAGAAAAAAGGAGCATCAAATTCATTTGACATGTTTATTTGTTGGTAGTTAGCAGAGCCTGAGGTCGTTGGATTTTCTTTTAATCGATTTTGGTGCGAGTTTCTATTGTATAATATTTTATAGATACTTACTTTTTTATGTCTTTTTTCTGGTTTGTGATTGGTGTTGTTTTTGGAAGATTGTCACTTTTTAAAGTTGTAGTATTTTCTTTTAGCAAGTACATATAAAGAGATAGATGTTGGAGAGTATTTTGTTCATTATTTGCTATTTTACCATTTTAAATACAAGTAGCTTTAGTTTAAATATAATTTCTACCAACTTTGCAAGGTTGTTGTCAACATGTTTACATTTCTTTTTTAAAGTTCAGGCCAGAGAATCTGGCAGAGTTTCCCCATCTTGCAGCTTTTGTAATTTTTCAGTTTTAAGTTTGAAGAAATCTGTGTTCCATTTCAATTGTTAACTTAATTGCGTGATTGTATTGCTCAAGTTTCTTTATAGTTTGATTTTATTGTTCAGTTTAGTTTTAGCTTGATTTAGTTTCTCAGTTATGTCCTATTATTGTAAACACTTATTTAGGTTTTATTTATAATTTTTATTATGTATAGTTCAATAGTTTTGAATATTAATATATTTATATTATTTTATTTATATTTGTATTTATTATACACATACATATATATATATATATATATATATATATTACCTACTGGCGGTCGCCAGTAGGTAGTTATAGTTAGGATTGATTTCCATAGGGAAATCGCAACATTCTATTGGGAATAACTTTGGCGCCGGTTGAGGAATCTGCCTGAAATTTTCCTCAACTTTGCCTCGCGGCGCTCCGGTCCTTCCCTGAAAGTTTGGGGGGATTTGTCAAGCGGGGGCCGAGATAAAAGGGGGGTCCCAAAACGTGTTTTCCCCATGTTAATTTCCATAGGGCGGTCGGTCGCACTTTTAGCTCGAACGGCTGAATGGATTTTTACCAAACTTGGCAAAATTGTAGGGACTGGTAGCCCGATGTGCCTTTGCTATGTCTCAAGATATGTGCTCCAGAGGATTTTGAGTAATTTAGGTTAAAAAAAAATTATATATCTGTAGCCGCGCCCCGGTACGCGCACCGGGGAGCGCTCCGGGCGCGCCACGCGACTTGCGCACAGAAAGCTGATTGGCTCTCGGGTGTCTGTAAACATTCGAAACAGTCCGGAGCGGACGCCATCTTGTGTCTCGGTAGGATCGAGACACAAGAGGTGGTAAAAACAAAGGGGGAAATAACCAAAAAGGGGCAGGGTAGACCCCCCCTGACCGCTAGGTTTGATGTGGGGGCCATAAAAGGGTCCCTCGGGTAAAAAAAAAGAAATTTAATTTTTTTTCGGTTTTCGCGGGGGAGCGCCCGGTACGCGCACCGGGGAGCGTACCGGGGAGCGTACTTTGGTGAAAAATAGTGAAAATAATAGTGTAAAATAATCATTTTGAGTGATTACAGGTAGGGTAGCTCTGAAAAGAGCTTTTGGGTTCTGTGGCTGTTTTAGGTACCTACAAATACGTCCCACACACACCCACACGCACACAACCCCACACCCCCACAGCCACACACTCCCCACACACACCTCACACAGGCACACCTCCACCCACACCCAAACACCCCACACCCCCACACCGACACCTTACACATCCACACCCACACCCACATCCCACACACCCACACTCACACACACACCTCACCCCCCAACACACACACACACACAGATACCTCACAGACACACGCCACACATCCCACACACACACCTCCCCCCACACACACAGACACACACACACCTCACAGACACATCCACACATCCCACACATACACACACATCCTACACACATACCCCCCACACCCACACACACCCCACACACACCTCACACCCCCACACCCCCACCTACACCCAAACACCCCACACACCCACACCCACACCCACACCTTACACACCCACATCCCCACCCACACCCACATACCCCACACACCTACACACACCTATACACCTCATCCTCCCCCAGACACACACACACACACATACACACCTCACAGACACCCCCCATACATCCCCCACACACACCTCCCCCCCCACACATGGGGAAAACTCAGTGAAACAGTAAAATGATAATTGAAAGTGCTTAGAGGTAGGGTAGCTCTGATTAGAGTTGTTGTGTTGTGTGGGTGATTTAAGTACCAACATGTAGGTACCACTGCAGAGTCTTAAATTCAATGTAGACTGTCTCATCTGTAGATAATTTGCATGTTGTTACAGAAGTTATTGTGGTATATGGAATCTATACTATAGTCTGTCAGGAAAGCAGAAACAACATGGAGGCAGGAGATGAAAAAGAGATGTCAAATACACATTGGAGATAATAAAGTGGGAGAAAGGAAGTAACTATGAGCAAAATTACTATGTATCACAAAAAAATTGCACAGTATACTATAAGTCTCACATTAAATTATATTCATTTTGGTACTATTTCATTGATTACATATAAAAAAGAATAATGTCTGGAACAATTTTTAATTATAAAATATAAATGTATTGCTCTGCTTTTTAAAAATTTAATAAGACTTCCAACATTATGTTGTCGGGAATGTCCTCATTTGGATTACATGATTCCATTTCTTCCACATATTTCAGAAACTCTTCATCAAGAGACTGATCCAAAAAATCTGAATTGTTATTCTCTTCCTCTGGGTTGTCCTGAAGATCAAGTTCGAATGAAATATTACATTTATTTTGATCTCCTTCCATTATGTTGCTGTAAATTGCATACAAAATAAATATATCAGTAGAGATAGGGCACTGTTGGGTTTAAGTTCAGACAGGTAGTTTTGATTTTTTAACAGTGAAGTTATCTTTGGGCAGTGTATGGTATCAGGCTGGAAATAGAAATATAAAAAAGTGTATATCATAAAGACTAAGTAAATTGATAAATATACAAGACAAGCCTAACTCCATCCATATCTATAACAGAGAAGCCTATCTCAATCTATAACTATTACAGAGGGATAGTATATAACTATCAGAAAATGTTTTCCAAATTAACTTAAAGTCCACAACATACTTCAGTTTTCAAAATAACATCTTACCTTTGAAATAGAAGTTTAAGTTCTCAGTGAAAATCCTTTTGAAATGTACTTCAGGAAGTAGTAGTCAAAATGGCTGTGTTTCCCTCTCTTTCTTTCTATATATTCATGTACATAACCAATCAAATGTCATGAAATATTAGCAGAAAATGAAAGTAACATTTTAATTGGTTGTAAATTCTAACACTTCAGATGTGTTTTTGTCAAGTAATTCACCTCAGGATATTTAGAGAGGGCTACAGGCGAAATGGCTCAATGGAATTCCACCAAATTTGGGAAAATGGTAGGGACTGGTATGTAGTATGGCCTATTCTATATTTGGTGAAAGTGTCTCCAGTGGTTTTTATGTAAAATAACCCACAGACACACCTTACACACCCACACCCCGACCTACACCCACTGACTCCCTATAAGTCTCACACACACTGCATTACTTATCTTTCTTTGCTGTTTCACTCAAACCCATTCAGGTACTGTTTCCTTTACTCTCTTTGTCCTTTCTCTTTGTCACTCCCCATGTCTTATCCTAATTCAAATTTTCACCCTCTTTCACCCCTCTTTACTTACACTAACTGGTCTTTTCTTACCCTCATTCACCGTTCTTCATTTATCCCGGTTACGCCACTACCCTTCATTCTCAATTTTTTACTGTCCTTTCTTTTTCTTTCAACACCCACTCACATTCTCCCACTATCTCTACTTTAGTCTTCTTCCTCTCTCTTCCCTTCTTTCGCTCCTTAAAGTCATTTTACTTTTCTCACTTTCACCCTATTACACCTTTTCTGTTTTTTACTATGTAATAAACAATTCCTCTGTGTTCATCTTGTAGCTCTCTTTCTCTTAACATTACTCTGTTTGTGTTCTTCTCTCATGCTAACTCCTTCATTAATTTTTTTTTTCTATTTTTTGGGGGGCGCGCCCCGGTACGCGTACCCTAAGAAAAAAAATTTGACGGAGATTTATTAAAAATATAGGTTTATTTTTATAAATGAAAGGTAGTTCTAAAAAGAACTGGTTTTTTTCTTCTTTTTGTTGTTTTATATTTTTTTAATGTTTTTTTGAACATTTTGTACTTTTTTTGGCTTTTCAAAACAGTTTTATATTTTTTTTGTATTTTTTATGGAGAGAAACAAAAAAAGGGAATTGAAAATGGCTCAACTGGAGCAAAAAACAAAAAACGGAAAAAATTACTGTTTTTTGCGGCATTTGTGATTGTCACCAGCAAGGACGACGAGCTTCATGCTCTTTTCACCATAGGCGATGAGCTTGCCACATTGTATACATGTGATTCTAAAATCAGCAAATCGTGGCTGAATACAAGGCATCATCTCTGTTGTTTCTGGTCCCGATGGAGTGGGTTGTGTTCTTTTGGAGGTGGTCCTTGAAAACTTGGGGAGGTTACTGGCCAGTTCCCTGAGCTCTGCACGAGAGTAGTTGTTGGGATGCTT